>NC_053162.1:175956383-177261383 GCF_016835505.1 Polypterus senegalus
CCTTACTTGGTCCTTACTGAGACGGCGCCTAGTACCAGAAGACACACAATAATAAGAGTTGCGTGCAATGAAGCCCCTTGAAGTGAAAAACAAGTCAGCATAACCCTTTGGCCATCTTCCCAGTACATTCCTTCTTGTAGCTGGCTTGGCACTGGAGCGACCAACACCCATCTGCACTCTTTATTCCCTCCTCCAGTCATAGAGAAAATTACCTTCCATTACAGACAACCACTGCATACCCAACCTACCTGGAAAAGGGTCTCTCTTTGAACTGCCTTTCCCAAGGTTTCTTCCATTTTTTCCCTACAAGGGTTTTTTTTTGGGAATTTTATTCTTGTCTTCTTAGAGAGTCAAGGCTAAGATGGGGTAGGGCTGTCAAGGGGCAGGGCCTGTTAAAGCCCATTGTGGCACTTCTTGTGTGATATTGGGCTATACAAAAAATAAATTATATTGTAATTGAGCAGTCAACATACAGCTGTGTGAATGTAGACAATCTAAGAAATTAGAAATATTTAGTTAGAAGGAACAGTCCTACCTCCTTTTCTCTTCACTCTGTACACCTCCGACTATAAATTGAACACCTGATCAAGTCACACAGAAATTCTCAGATGATTTACATATGGGGTAAATTGATAAGGGGGATGAGACAGAGGAGTCAGGAAGTGAACTTTTTTTCTATGTGCAGAAAGAATTGAATGCAAAATTACATCAACAAAACCAAGGAACTGGTCACTGACTTTCACTGAACCAAACTTGCCTCAATGTCCAGTCACTAATCAGGAAGTGGACATATAGATAAATTAAACTGGGTTTCAAAACACGGAGAAACTACATACAGGGCAGAGCAGGCCATTTTTCCTTAGTAGACTGTGTTCCTTTAATATGGGTATTGACATCCTTCACATCATCTTCAGCTTTGTGATGGCCAGTGTGATGTGCTAATATCACTTAACTTCAAGAGAGGCCCTAATTAAAAGGAAATGCTCAGTTATTGAACACCCTCTTGACTCTCTGATGGTAGTAGCAAAGGGGAGAATGAAAACAAAACCGAGCACCAATGCTGAGGACTTTCATCCAAAAAAAATCATTCAGGTGTGTCAAGCTACTGTTGCTCCTTCATACCAACGACAATCCATCTGCACACAGCAACTGTGACTGCAAGTTTCACATTTCTTTCTTGTTTTAATCATTCTAATGTGTATGCGCTATTTTATGTGTGCATATACAATACAGTTTATTTTTGTATAGCCCAAAATCACACAGAAGTGCCGCAATGGGCTTTAACAGGCCTTGACTCTCTAAGACGACAAGGAAAAACTCCCAAAAAAAACCTTGTAGGGGAAATGGAAGAAACCTTGGGAAAGGCAATTCAAAGAGAGACCCCCTTTCCAGGTAGGTTGGGCGTGCAGTGGGTGTCAAAAGAAGGGGATCAATACAATACATAGAACAAATCCTCAATACAGCACAGTATAATATCCATATCTATTTATTTGATACAATGCTTCTGGAGAGAAAAAAAAATCCCCCAAGGGGAAAAAAAGGTTTTATCAGAAATATGCTGTACTTGATACACTCTTAGCTTACGTGACACAGTAGTGCAGCTTGATTAGCAATACCACTTTACAGATTCTGCACGCTAGGTTTAAACTCCCCACCTTATTATCTACATGGAGTTTAATGGCTTTCTCCGAGTACTCTAGTTTTCCTCCTACATTCCCAAAGCCTTGCAGGTTTGGTTAAATGGTCACAGTGTTAAATGTGTGCGTGTGTTTGTGAAAAAAGATGCAGAATATTTGAATACAGGTAAAATTCTGTTACAATGAACTCCCAGGGACCTAAAAACTATTTTGTTTAAATGAAAATTTCGTTGTAATGAGATTCTGTATTTGTCAATATAGTGATTTCTTTAACTTGCGTCCAGGCGTTTGCAATCATTTCAATAGCTTCTTTGTCGTTAATTTTAATCTCCTCCTGCCTACAAGTTATACTGAGGAGAATTTTTCTCAGCGGTTCCTTGCAATAATACACTTTCAGGGTGCGAATGATGCCCAAATCCAATGGCTGATGCACTGCTGTGCAATTGGGTGGGAGGAATTCAACGCAAACATTATCTAAATGTACAAGCATGATGTGGGCAGCACAGTTCTCAATCAGGGGCCAAATCATCCTTTTCTTCATATTGTGAGGTTTCTGAACACTTTTGAGAGTGCGTCAAGAAGCGCGATCGCAGCACCTGTGGAAGATTATTTGTCTGTTGCCAGGGCAGGGCAACATCAGGCTGATTTTGCTTCTGTGTTGCTTCACTGCAGCACTTCATAAAAGATCGGGGTCACGCTACAAGTCCCTGTCTTACACCCCAAAACACGAGCCTTAGTCTCAGTACTTTAGCAAAACCAGCTTTATTCAGCTTGAAACAGGAACGGCACAATTATTTATTGTAGCGTGATCTGCCACTCTGCTGTACACATGCATAGCAGTCAGGCAGGGTCGTGGCCAGATTAGTGACCAAGTACACCTGTTATCTGCATTTACAATGTACCTTGCATTACCCACTGATATCTTTTCTGTTTGCTTTGGCAGAGAGACGCAGTATAGCTTTGAGCCAACTGTTGCCCCGGCAACAGATAAACAGTCTTTCATAGATGTGGAGATCAGACTTTGGGATGCTCTTCAGCGTGCGGTCTAGTTGGGGGAGTTCCAAAGACAGTTTACAAAATTCACATTTTCTTGAATGAGTGCCGCATTAATAGGAATGTTTCTTGAACGAGCATCACTGAACCACATTAAAAACTGCTTTTTCGACGTCTTCAAATGCAGCAATTCACATACGTTTGGAACCCAAGATTTCCCCGTCTTTCAAGAAAGTTGACAGCGTCGATGGCTAAATTCCGAAGTCACTGACATCTTTTTTCTTTTTGCTGCAATCAAGCGCTCCAAAAATGTAAAGCTTTTTTTATCCTAATATGAACGGTTATCGTCTTTTTTTGCTGCTCTGTGAATGATTCATTTAGGCATTTCAAGGTCTTTTGGGCACTTTGTTGTAATGAAAGTATCTGCTGAATGTACTTCGTAGTAACGAGATTTCTATAGACTCGCGCCATTTGGGGAAACTGTCGGGACCATAAAAATACTTTGTTGTAATGAAAATTTCGTTGTAAAGATATTCGTTGTAAAGGAATTTTACCTGTATTCAACAACAAGCAAGGGAGACTGCTTAAAAACCCAAATTAACAGTAATAAATTGGTGTGGGACACCCACTATCCTGTAATGAATTTCAAGCTCTGTTCAGTTAAGATCTCTAACTCTCCTTTCTCAAATAAAAAGGTGTTTTGGTACTCTTTTGCACACTTAAGACACCTTGCTATTTCTGTAAAAATACAAATCAAGTAAAATGACACCTTTTCCTTGCCAGACATTATGCAGACAAATTAGCACTCAAAAGGCATTCCAAAGTAGTACACAGTACTGTTCAGATGTATTTTAACAGTTAACTATGCTGCAGTATAATATAATGGTAAGGCACATATTTTACACACACACTGGCCTCCAAATAAAAGTTGCGCAAATTTTAAAAGGTGCTATACAGTAACACAGGGGTGCCCAATGCGTCGATAGCGTTGAGGGGAGCCAGTCTGAGATCTCTATTCTTCTAACACACTGGTCATCCTGCACGCACAATCAAACACATGAGCTACTGCAAAATTCCGGCTTCATAATAGCTAGCCTTCCAATTTATATCGACTAAAGAAGGGATTTTTATATATAAAAATAAAAAAAAAAAAAGTGGTTTTGCATCATTAAAAAAACAGAGAAGAAAGTATGGTTAAACATTTTGTAGCCAAGGGTGACAATTTCAAGCATTCAAAATCACAGCCACTATAGACAGAGTACTGAGCAGCCACATGCTGCTTTCTGGCGCTAAATGCATGTGGAAATCAAGAAAAAGTTACATCATTTTTTCAAATACACTGATTTCTAGCACAGGAAAATGACCATCCTTACAAAGGACGGACATTACCCAACCAGAGACCACTGTTAGTTAACCACTCTGACAGCACCCAGTTTATCAAAACGCACTTTTGCTATGCCGATCAACCTACCATTTATTTCTCTGGGATGTAGAAATGAACAGTAGAACATTGGTGGCTGAACAAAACACAGGCAGTGACAGCACAAAACACAGCGCTACTCTACTCCTAATTAGCAGGTAGCAGTGTCAAGTGGACAGCTCATTAAATATAAAATGGACTCCCTTCATAAAGGCTTGATTAAGATAGAAATATTGTAATTTGAAACTGACAAACAGCAAACCCAAATGAATAAGCAAGAACACAAAGATGTTTGTTACTAGTCATCAGGAAAGCAGTACCAAGCTCAAATTCCATGTGATGTCCACCGAGTCCTCAAAACATATCCATCTTCAATATCCCAGTGCATGTCACTCCCTTCACTGACTGCAAACATTTGTTTGTGAGAGAGGTCTACAGCTATGTCTGGTGGTGAACAGGGTTCAATATCTCTTTGCCTCAGACACGCATTAAAAAAATAAGTACATTTGCTATACTTCAACATAAAAAAATGCCTGCAAAACAATTAAGCCAGACTTGACAGGCTAGTTTAATTACATGAATGTTAAGTTGATAGCTTTACATACATTTTCACATTTCTTTCACACATGGCGAACAAAGAAATTCCTGAAATGACTGTAGTGCAATGTTAAAGTATTCTTGGGTAGTTCAACTTCAAACCTGGAAACTGGGGGCTCAAATTGTACTATTGCCAGCCAATGTGCGACAAGTAGCAAGTCTCTTCACCTTATTGTGTTCCAGTTAGAAAAACAAAAAGAAACTGAACAAAATATTTTTCAAATGTTGTAAGTTAAGGCAATAAAGGCAACAGACAAATAGTAATAGAATAATAGTTCTTGACCATGAAAATGGCAAACTGCTTTACAGAGTTTGTAACTCTGCTATGCCATCACATGTACTCAGTACTGAAATATTATTACCAGTAAAATACTGGATAGCCAGCATGTTTAAGAGTGGCTGTCATGCGTAAATATAATTCTCTTGTTAAAGACTGAAAACTGCAATGTTAACTGTTCAGCAGGAATACATCCTGATTCTACTGCCCTAATAAATTCAATTTTAGGTGTTAAGTGGTTTCCAATATTTGTCCATATGATGCTTAAATGCAAGTGAAAAATGCATTTAAGCTGGTATTAAAACAGCATGTTAGTCAGTACTGAAGGGTTCATTTTTTAATAAGCATGCTGTAGAAACGCACCATAACAAAACACTTATTTTGCCCCCGTAAATATTAAGAATTCACAGTTATGTTAGAATACGTCAGAAAAATGAGGATAATGGGGATCCTCAAGTCCTCATATTGGTTTTCTTTTCAACCAGTATCAACATATCCTTCAAATCTGGTTTACTACAGTTAACTGATTCACTGTTCTAACAATTATATTTTAGCTTTTTTTTTTTTTTTAAAGCAACTGTAGCATGGGAAGTTTGAATAAACTACTGCGGGGAACATGGAAGGGCAGGTCAGAGGAGGAAACTAAACTAACAGCCTCAGGGTTAGAGTTTACAATTTATTATTTGTTTGATATATTTAACCTAAAGTGACAACATTTGAGATATTTGGTTGTATTTCTTGTTTTCTCAAATGAAGTACAGGCAGGTGAAGTGACTTGCTCTTGGTCACACATGACCTTTAAGTTTTTTGGGTTGGTTCTTGCCACAAACAAAAAAAAATTAAGAAGGATACAGCAGGAATGTCAAGCTCTGTTCCTGGTAAAGACCAGGAACTGCAGGTTTTCATTCCAAACACTTACATTATTAACTGATTACTAATGCTAATGGCACATACTATTTATTCCACCTTTATTTTAATTTCTTCTTTAATGAGCTTTCAAACAAATAAAGTGATGCAAAGCAACCCAAAAAATGATCAGCTTACTTAGATCCCATGTCCACCTGCATCTTTCAATGAATATTAGTCTCAATAAAATATGAAAAGAAAAAAGTGAAGGTCTGAGAAATACTGATCTGCTCTGGTCCTGTAAATATTTATAGATGATTTTCTCAGCCAAAAGTCAGTTTTGAAAATTACTAGTATGGCAGAATGAGAACATGAACACACCAAAGAAATTAAAAGTTATAAAAAAAAGTGTTAAAAATTGTAAAAACTGATGAATACAAATCAAAGGACATTGTGCAAATGTATCTCAGAAAATGATTAAACCTTGTTAGCCTTTAAACACAGCAGACTACATGGAGACCTAATTGAAGTTTTTAAAATTCTTAAAGGAATTGATAAAACAGATCTAAATGTGAACAGGAAACCAGTGTATATTAACGGGAATACATTTAGGACTTCTTTACACAAAGAGCAGTAAGAATCTGCAGCCATAGAGTTGAAGCAGAAACATTAATTTTAAGGATCTGGATGAGATACTGGGAAAGCTGAGTTAATAGCTAAACAAGCTCGATGGACTGAATGGTATTTCTTATGCTCAATCTTATGTACATAAAAAATGTGTTTCAATAAAAGCTAAATGGAAAATTGGCAGGGATGAAAATCATGGCCATTAAGAACTGGTTGAAACCTCTGAATTAACTGGTCACCGGTCGGCTTTATTGTGCGATGCTGGTTAAGGAAAGAAATAATAAAAACAATCAATTAAGGCATCAAGCATTATGTTAAATTGGCAGCAGTAACTGGTCACTATTAGGAAAATGGCTAGAATGTAAACTACTTCCGCTGCAACATTTCAGAAACGGAGTTTGACACCCATGGAATAGGGTTACAGTTTAAGGCGGCTCAAGGTTTTTATTTAGTCATATTTACACAAGAAAATATAACAAATGTAATTCTCAGGTGTATCTCACAACAGAGACAAATAAAAACAGACAAAACAAGTTAAGACTTACTCAGAAATTCCATAATATTTACATCATTTGAAAAACTGATCATTTGTTAAGTACTTCTAGCAGTCTTATAACGCGTATTAACTTAAAATTATATGATACACATGAAATGGATTTTTTTTTTTTTAAATTCCTTATTAAAAAGTCATGGCATTTCTTCCTTTTTAGTCTTCCTGGTGTGTGCATATTTTCAGATAGATACACACACACACACACTAGCTTTCTATTTAACGAACTTCTGTAAAAAGCCAAATATCCCCTGGAGACAGATAAAGATCTGTTCAATCAATCAATTTCTGGGCTGATTTGTGGGGCTCTTCAAGTGACTGTCCTCCCCGATTTATTGAAGTTCGGTTATGCATGTAATGTGTGTCTGTCACCAGTTGACATAATTTACATTACTATTATTTTTTATTTAAACATTGACCTCCAGCTCATACTTAACATACAATCTACTTCAGCTGCATGCTTGGTAATCTGCCGAAGCCTTTTTAAATTGTGGTTGATCAGATCACATGTTCAATGGTTTGATCATTTCTTTTCACAACTAAATATATCTAAAATAAGGGATGTGGTTGTAAATCTCTGGTGCTCCCCTCCTTCCACAGTCTCAACTTTAATTAAAGAGGAGACAATGGAGATGGTAGAGCAATACAAATATCATGGGGCAATCATTGATAACAGGCTACATTGATCTTAACACAGAACACACTTTTAAAAGGGGACACAGACAGCTCAACTTTTTTTAGGAAATGCAACAGTTTTAGTTGGACAAAATCAGTACTTTTTCACAAGTCCTTTACTGAAAGTGCTTTTTATATGTTGTTTGAGCAACCTCAGCATTAGGAATATAAACCATCTTAACGACACTGCAAAAACTAGCAATAAAATATGATTGGTTTGCAGCAGACCTCTGTCACTGTGCTGTACCACAAACAGGTTAGGAAAAAAAACCCAAATTAATTCTGTCAAAAAGTAGCCATCCTGATCTCTCTAAATTACAGCGGTGGCCACCAGGCTGCATATTTTGGTTTCTGATGGTTAAAGAGAAAGTTTTAAGAACTATTGTAGCCCAAAAGCCATAAGCATTTTGAATTCTGTTGTATGGATGCTGCCAAATTTTGATTTAATTTGAGTACCACTGAAGGCAATTATTCATCTTTGCACTATTAAGTATGTGTACTTAATAAAATATAAGCTGTGTAGCAATGTCTTTTGTACCTCCCTGCAACTTCCCCTCTGGAAAAGTATTCAAGTCTACCTATTGGACTAAACCAGGCAATGAAACTGAAAGTGATGATAGCCTGAATAACACTGCCCACTGTAAATGGGATAGAGATAACCAATGAAGAGTATGCACAGATTGCACTTAAACTGTCTGTGTATTTATACAATTAAGATTCCTTTAGGAACTTCTAATTGATTCTAGCCGTTAGTTTTTGCAATATTTGAATCGTGTGTTGCTTGTATGATGTCTTTCTGATCGCTTGGCTTGTGATGATCAATTTCGTTCCCTTACCCTGTAACACTTGCGCCCCAGACTAATTTTACTTGATTATGTTGACCTTCTCTGTAACTCTCATCGGATATTTGCTAAGTAAATTAACGCAGAAGTAGGTGAGTACCCGGGTATTTATAATAAGTCACTATTTCTACCTGCTCCCCCTGAACAATGATGGGCGAACATACTGATATTTGCCTCTTAAATTCAAATTATTTGCACGTAATGTTTAAATATTAAAGGTTGCACAAATCTCCTGCTTCTGCAGAAAGTCCATAATGTCAATCTACGCGATTGAGTTACAAAATCAGAAGGGGATGCCCACCAAGCTGCAGGCATTTCTGAAGCATAAAAATGTAAACAGATTACGCAAGACGTGCGCAGATCGTCTAGAAACAAAAGGCCTGAATATCAAAAACGCCACAAAAAATGCAATAAAAAACGAACGATGGGATTGTCCTGGCGAATTTAAGGTTAAGCACAGTGTGCGAGATACAAGCTGGAAAATTGCTCGGCTAGATTTGGGGACAATAAGGGGAAAAACGCCCACCCCTGTCCTCCACCAGCAGCCCAACCCAGTCCACCACAACACAGAAATAATAGCAGGAAAAGGGGGAGGGGGCACGCGTTTATCAATTCGGCATCAACTAGAGGAAACTCACTTTGATAAATGCATCAAAAAAGTGGATGCCCAGCGCGGACACAAAACACCCCGAGTCTCGTAGACATCTAGGGCAAACACGGTGGGTGTGGGGGTCAAAAAAGTACAAATACGAACTAGGTACGGATATGTGCCGACATTGCTACAGCCACGAAAGGAAATCAAAAGCAGATAAATAAATCACAAGAAAACTCAAAAAGCGATCGAGGCCGACACTTCTTAAGCGCAAACATCGAGTTGCACGGACGAAAGGCAAACCCAAGTCGAAAAACCTCCTAAGCTCGCAGGCCCTTCGGGGGCAGGGGGGTACAGATTTATTTTTATATATACACATTTTTAGTAATGACGTTACGCCGACCTTTACCATT
Source organism: Polypterus senegalus (assembly GCF_016835505.1). Taxonomy (NCBI): domain Eukaryota; kingdom Metazoa; phylum Chordata; class Cladistia; order Polypteriformes; family Polypteridae; genus Polypterus; species Polypterus senegalus. Next base: position 175,965,853 of record NC_053162.1, read on the forward strand.
CACAAAAACATTTACACGAATACCAACAATAAAAAATAAACACAAAATAAAACACAAACCATTCACCTTCCAGCTCTGTCGATAACAAGAGATTTGCTGCCTCCAACTCTGCACACGACGAAATCTTGACGAAAATAAACAGGGAGTCACGAAAACGCGAGAGCCGCGCCGTTTGCTCGTTGTGTTTTGGAAGTGCAGAAGATTAAAAATGGCCGCCGCTCGAAACAAAAGCAAGAACACCAAGAAACAGAGAGCTACGACTCCATCCAGCCACTACAGCGCTCCACAGACGGCACCATCGGCGTGCCTCTTACCTGGGACAAGTCCGTAGCCAAGCCAAAATTCTTCTTTTCCAATTAATTCGCGTGGATGTGCAAAACGTTAAGAGGATGGACGTGGATTGTAATCGCTACGCTTTTCTGGTTTATCCTGGTTTTCTATATCAGGACCTTCCCGGCCTGACGATCCCAGTGACTCGCTTGAGCCTGACGATCCGCAACTCGCTAGTCGTACGTTTAAATATCACAGCGCCACCTAGCGTCGCCGCCGAGCGAGAATCTTCTCGTATTCCATTACGTGCCCGCGCGTTCATTCTTTTCTCACAGTCCCGTCTCAACATGCCCGCGCATGCATTCCTTTCTCACAGTTCTGTCTCAAGCGTGTCCGCGCACCTGACAGAATGCATGCAAACCTGAGCGCTCAACAGAACCCTCGGTGACTCGGGATACACGGCACAAGGTGCACAGTTTATGTACAATCAGTACTGCATGCACATTTACATCCCAGAACCCACGTTGCTTTATAATGTGTGTCATAAAAAAATTGAGAGGGACAAAGCTGTTCGACAAAGGGAACCTTACTGATCAGCAGCCTTTCAAATGGAGAAAATAAGCGATAAACTATGAGGTGTTATCTAACGAAACGTCGGATGATGCCGGACAGCGCCAGGCATGGGAGGACATCAGGGAATGGTCTCATCCACAATACCAGGTCACAAGCAACGACCCTTCGGTTGGATAACTGAAACCGCTGCCCTGTATTTAGGGTAGGCTGGGGGCACTGTACCTCATCTCAGTGTTAAAACCTTTATTTTAAAATAATTGAAAAATATCCCACTAGATGCACAGTTGTTTTTTTCCCTCTCAATTCAATGGATAAAATATAAGCAAGGCACTCATCGCCAGTATATTAATTAGCATGTTAAGTTACCATGCGTTTGATTCCCATGTTTGCGCTGAAAAGCGGCGTTCAGGTCGTTGCCCTCGAGCAGAATCCGCATATGCCTGACATACACTATGCGATTTTGACACGATTAAAGTCCGATATGAAGTCGCCGACCTAGTTTTTGAGTCGGGCAGAATTTCCGCTTCACCGGACATCGTTTTGTTTCTCGTGCAGTATGAAATGGGGTGCAAAGTTCGATTTTATTGTAAGATCGGAAAGATTTCTTTCATGTGAGAAATTTCAGGCGGCTGTCTTGTATGGTGAGCAGACTCGCGACCCGTTTTTCTGATGTTGCTATAAAGTTTCAACAAAAAACAGGAATTAAACGCAGTATATTGATTTTCACTTTTGTGATGTTAAAAAGCTGTCATGTAGCAACAGGCATACGATTAAATGGTCAAAGACGAATGCATTTTAGGAAGCCTTTACTTGAAACAACACGAAAGGACCCGAAATAAACTGTGCACAGCGCTACATGACATAGATCACGTATACATCCAGTTCTATCCGTATAGTAGGCGGACTGTATTTGTACGCGCTTCACATACACGTATCGTCGGTTACTACTTTTCTTTGTACTTACAGAGCATAAGAAATTCGGGTAAAGCTTTATTGCAAAATGTCAATGGGTAAAACCGTCAATCGGGGCCACACGATTAGTCCGAGGCCCCACGTCGGATGTCACTCGGACCAAACTTCTTCGCACACTGAAGACGACTCTATTGTGCAGTGTGAGTAGTCGCTTGAATGGATTTTTAAAATCTGCTCACTATATGCCTCGGATCTTCTTCTTTTGGCTGCTCCCATTAGGGGTTGCCACAGCAGATCATCTTGTTCCATATCTTCCTGTCCTCTATCTTGCACTGTTACACCCACCACCTGCCTGTTTTCTCTAACCACATCCATAAACCTTTTCTTAGGCCTTCCTCTTTTCCTCTTGCCTGGCAGCTCTATCCTTAGCACCCTTTTCCCAATATACCCAGCATCTCTCCTCTGCACATGTCCAAACCAATGCAATCTGGCCTCTATCGTCCCACCTGAGCTGACCTTCTAATGTACTCGTTTCCAATCCTGTCCATCCTCGTCACATCCAATGCAAATCTTAGGATCTTTAACTCTGCTACCTCCAGCTCTGTCTCCTGCTTTCTGGTCAGTGTCACCACCTCCAACCCATATAACATAGCTGGTCTCACTACCATCCTGTAGACCTTCCCTTTCACTCTTGCTGATAATCGTCTGTTACAAATCACTCCCGACACTCTTCTCCACCCTGCCTTCACTCTCTTTTTCAACTCCCTTCCACAATCCCAATTGCTCTGTATTTTTAAACCCAAGTATTTAAGCTAATCATCTTCACAAACTCTACTCCCTCCATCCTCACCATTCCACTGACCTTACTCTCTTTCACACACGTGTATTCTGTTGTGGTGGTCCTACTGACCTTCATTCCTCTCCTCTCTAGAGCAGATCTCCACCTCTCCAGGGTCTTCTCAGCCTACTCCCTTCTCTCGCTACAGATCACAATGTCATCAGCAAACATCTCAGTCCACGGGGACTCCTGTCTAATCTCGTCTGTCAGCCTGTCCATCACCACTGCAAACAAGAAAGGCCTCAGAGCCGATCCCTGATGTAATCCCACTTCCGTCACTCCTACCGCAGATCTCACCACTGTCATACTTCCCTCGTACATATCCTGAACAACTATTACATATGTTATTTTTCAAGTTGAAATTATTTCTTCACAATCATGGGTGAAGTTTAATATTTAGGTGTGGTGCGGCAGACAAATCACAAAAAAAGCCTTTTTTGGTGTCACAACCGTACTGATACATATTTACATCATACTTTTCTCACTGTTTTTCTTTTTTTCTGAAGTTGTTTAAGTCAAATTTCCCCCTGTGGGACAGATAGATAGATAGATGAAAGGCACTATATAATAGATAGGTAGATCTATCTATCTATCTATCTATCTATCTATCTATCTATCTATCTATCTATCTATCTATCTATCTATCTATCTATCTATCTATCTATCTATCTATCTATCTATCTATCTATCTATCTATCTATCTATCTATCTATCTATCTATCTACCCATCCCAGGAGTGGGCAATGTCAGTCCCCGAGAGCCACAGTGGCTGCAAGTTTTCATTCCAACCCAGTTGCTTAATTAGAAACCAATCCTTTCCAGTCTCGGGCCTTATTTAATTTTATGGCTTGTTAGTCTGCACAATGTAAGGTTCTTATATCGTAGATTTTTTCCTTTACAAAGATAGCGCGCAAATCATTTGAAGCCTAAAACGTATAACTTTCAGTCTGTCAGATTTTAGTTTTTTTATTAAATCAAACAGTGCATGATGAACACACAGAGATGTAAATGGAAACAAGGTAGATGAAGAATTGCTGGCTGCTTTGTCATTTACATTTTATTGCTAATAAGGTGCCATTTATACACTGAATGCAGCGGTGTAAGATTGAAATAAGCAATTAAGAGTGGGGAACCTTAACATGCGAAACCACTAAAATGAAGCATCAAAATGTCACTTAAGCAATAAGTACTTCATCAGCAATAATTGACTTCTCATTAAGAAACTGGGTTGGAACAAAAACCTGCAGGCACTGCGACTCTCCAGGATTGACATTGCCCATCCCTGATCTACCCCAAGTCAAATGTCATAAGTTGTTTGTAATTGAAAGTTACAATATATCCTAAATTTCAATTGCAATAACACATTTGAAACATTGAAATTCTGGGAAAAGTACACAAGTTCTGTTAACTATGACAGAAAAAAAACGTTTTTGTCTGCACTCCTAATAGGTCTACCTAATACAGACATCAGTCAGTTGCAGTTCAGAATGCAGCAGCAAGAATCTTAACCAGCAAAAGAAAATCTAAACACATCACACCAGTCTTAGCATCATTACATTGGTTACCCATGTCCTTTAGAATTGACTTGAAAACACTACTAATGGTGTATAAAGTCTTGACTTGCTTCTTTCTATATCTTGATGTGCTTGTCCTCCTACATTTCAAGTCGTCAGTCGGACTGAACGTATTAGTACAGTTTGAGCTTACATAACTCTTGTGCAGTGTGAGTAGTCGCTTGAACATGATGTTTGAAAATCACATAATATATGAGAGAAAGAGAGAGGGAGAGAGGTTGGGAGCATGCGCTGATGGCGTGCTGCTGTACCCACCACACGACAAACCACCTGGATTGGGACCCGAGTGCAGCAGGTGACACCTCAGCACCACACTGGAACAGTGTGAGATCTTTGATGGTGGTGGGAGTGCCAGTCCTGCCACCAACCCCCAAGTCTTCCCTGTAAGACAGAGGAGCTGCTTGAGGAGCTCGATGCAGATCATACCCAGGACAAAGCAATTGCAGGTTTAGGGCCTCGTTCAAGGGCCCAGCGGGGTAGAGTCACTTCTGGGGATTATAGGATTTGAACCAGCAGCCTTCTGATTGCCGGTACAGATCCTGAGCCTCAGAGCCCCCACTAATATATGTTTGGCATAAACGTATAAATTGGGTGCCTTTCAAGTCAAAGTTATTTCTTCACAGTCGTGGGCAGAGTTTGATATTATGGGGCGGTAGACATATCCTAACAAATAATTGTTATTTGTCATTGCCACAACTGTACCAATACATATTTACATCATATCTAAAGTCATATGCCATAAATTATTTGTTTGTAATTGAAAGTTACAATATATCCTAAATCTCACTTACAATAACACTTTTAAAACTTTGAAATTCTAAAAAGATACGCACATTTCCGTTAACTTTATTGAAATGACACATGAAAAATGTCTTGTCTCCGCTGCTAACTGGTCTGTTTAAGACAGATATTATTCGGTTTTTAGTTAGTTCAGAATGCAACAGCAAGAACCTTAACCAGAAAAGGAAAATCTAAGCACATCATACCAGTCCTGGCGTCGTTAAATTGGTTAACCGTGTCCTGTAGAGCTGACTTGAAAATACTACTAATGGTGTATAAAGTCTTAAATAATGTCACTCCTTCCAATGTCTTGATGTGCTTGTCCCCCTTCATTCCAAGCCGTGACCTTAGATCTTCTAATAGCGGCCTGCTTACAATTTCAAGAGCCAAGTTTAAAAGAAGTGGATGGGTGGCCTTTTGCTGCTATGCACCAACAACCTGAAATACTTTATCAAAAGAGATATGTCAGATTAATACTGTGGAGCATTTTAAGAAACTCCTGAAAATCCATCCATTATCCAACCCGCAGTATCCTAACTATAGGATCCTGGAGCCAATCCCAGCCAACACAGGAAACAAACCCCGGGGCTGGGCGCTCACACTAGGGACAATTTAGAATCAGCAATGCATCTAACCTGCACGTCTTTGGACTGTGGTAGGAAACCGGAGTACCCAGAGGAAACCCACGCAGACACGAGGAGGACATGCAAACTCCATGCAGGGAGGACCTGGGAAGTGAACCCAGTTCTCCTAACTGTGAGGCAGCAGCGTTACCCACTGCGCCACCTTCCTGAAAATCCATTTTGCTTTTTCATAGTATCAATTTAGTTCTCCTCTTAATACCTTGGATATGCAGAGAATTGCTGTTCTCAACAGTGAATCTGCTATCCTTATTAGTCTTTACTTTTCTTTGCTTTTTTTTTCCAGTTCTCTTATGGTGTCTACGCCACCACCACCTGATCAAAGTCCTGTGCAGCCTCCTGAGATGTTTGAATGGAAGCGTATAACCCAGCTTGTCACAAGAACTCTAAGATTAAGCCTAAAAAGAACCAATAAAGAAGACTTGAGAATATTTTTCTTATGTAGACTGTCCAGTGAGGACTGGGTGGTCTTTTGGGTTTGGAACCCCTGCAGATTTCTTTTAATTTTTTTCTCCAGCTAAACTGAACTTTGTTTTATTTATTAGTGGGTTTTATAAAATGGATGGATGGTTAGAGTGTCGAAGCACTTTTAATTATTATTATTATTATTATTGTTGTCTTTAATTAGTTATGTTAGTGAATTAAAGGAGTGCGTGGATGAGAACTACTTGTCTTTAAACACAGATAAAAAAAGAGATGTTAATTATTGGAGGGAATGACGCGGATCACAACAATATTTTGTCATCATTTAACTCAATTGGAATCCCCATTAATTTTACTGAATCAGCCCGCAATCTAGGGGTTGTCTTTGACTCTAGCAGGTCACATTACAAAGTTGCCCAACTCAGGTTTCTTCCATCTTAAAAATGTTGGGAAATTAAGGAGCTTTCTAAATAAACAGGATTCTGAGAAATTAATTCCTGTATTTATTTCTAGTAGGATTGACTACTGCAATGTGATGTTCACTGGATGTTCAAATTGTTAATCCAAAATGCTGCTGCAAGAATTATTACAAGAACAAGAAAATACAAACACATAACTCCAGTTCTTAAATCCTTACACTCGCTCCCAGTTAAGTTTAGGGCAGATTTCAAAATCCTCCTTTTAACTTATAAAGCATTAAATGGCCGAGGTCTGGTTTACTGGTCTGAACTTATCATGACTTACAAACCTGAGCACGCATTAAGATCTCAAGATGCCGGTCTGCTTGTGATTCCAAGAATGAATAAAATAACAGTGGGCTGTTGAGCTTTAAGTTACAGGGCCCCTAAACTGTGGAGTGGTCTGCCTGCTACTATAAGAGACGCCCTTTCGGTCTTAGCTTTCAAAACTCACTACTTCAGTTTAGCACACCCTGACTAGAGCTGCTGATTAACTGTACAGACTGCATCTCTGTTGTTAGTCATTAGCACTAAAACATAAGTAACATGACAGTTATAAATTGTTACTAACCCTCACCTATTTTGTTTCTCTTCTTGGTACTCAAATGTGGCACTTGGTGCCACGGCCCACCTGCCAAGTTGTTTTGCCTGCCTAAGGTAAAGTCGTCTCTGATGGAGGATCGCAGAAATCATTAGGAAGAGGGGTCCTTTCATCGGATTGGCGGTCTCAAGCTGTGGAATGGCCAGTTGGAGGAGGCAACTTGATGTCTGAGGTTTCCAGGACTCTAAACAAATCCAAATCATATTACGTGATATCATCTACTGTTAAATTCTGCTCTGTACCTGTAAAATTTTTATTTTTATACTGTATTGAAGATTACTTGTGTTCTGTTCTGTGTATTATATTGTATTGACCCCCTTTTTCTTTTTGACACCCACTGCTCGCCCAACCTACCTGGAAAAGGGTCTCTTTTTGAACTGCCTTTCCCAAGGTTTCTTCCATTTTGTCCCTACAAGGGTTTTTTGGGAATTTTTTCCTTGTCTTTTTAGAGAGTCAAGGCTGGGGACTGTCAAGAGGCAGGGTCTGTTAAAGCCCATTGTGGCACTTCTTGTGTGATTTTGGGCTATAAAAATAAACTGTATTGTATTATATTGTATTTATTTACTGTATCAAAGAGACATTTTTGTTTATTAAAAATGTTATCACGATAGTGTGTGTGATATGTGACTGAGGTTAGCTCTGGACATTTTTCTTTTCTTTGGTGAAGCTTTCAAATCCTAATTATTTCTAGTTTGCAATGCCAAGTTGGGAAAGTGTTCACTAAAACAAACCATTGAGAAGCAGAATGCTGCAAAACAATAACTGAAATACATGTAGCCGAAAAGAACACCATAATGCTAAAATAGCATAACTAATTCAGGATGAAGAAACTTTATTAAAATGCATAATTTACTTGAATAAGTCGCACTGAACAAATTTAATATTTATGGGTGGAAGTAATGCAGAAGTGTCTGGCACCGTAAAAGAAAACAAGTCACGTGGAACCAATGACCACATTTCATCTGAGTAAGTCTAATAGATTTTTTAAAATTTATTTCAGAGAGTTTAGGAATGAAAAAGTGGAGCATTAATAAAGTATCTATCTATCTATCTATCTATCTATCTATCTATCTATCTATCTATCTATCTATCTATCTATCTATCTATCTATCTATCTATCTATCTATCTATCTATCTATCTATCTATCTATCTATCTATCTATCTGAGAACCTCTGGGACTAAACCTGAAGTCCCTGGTTAAAGGACGAGCTCCTTGGGTTAACTAGCAATTCCAGATCAGCTCCGTAAGAACCCCGCTTCCTGGTGTCTTTTCTGAATTGTGTACAATTTGATGGACAGACTACCGGCTACCAAACTGGGTTTGAAGGGGGGTGTGTGTGTGTGTGTGTGTGTGTGTCCGTCCAAATGACACCACAATCCATTTTCTGTGTTTCAGATTTTTTTTTTTTTGTAAAGTCATTTTTAAATCTTAGAACTATTGGTGTTGTAATTTGGATACTCAGTATAATTTCTGCCCTTCTAAATGATACACAGGCCAGGGGTCTTCAATAATGCTTATGCATATCTATGCTATGGATACTTATTTAAAACCAGCAAAAACTAGAGATAAAGAATCCACTTTTTTTGTACTGCATCAAAACAACAAAACTAGACATATTACTTGTAGATACTTCATAATATTCTTTCTGGTTGTCCCTGACACATTCACCGACACTTATATGTTTGGAAGCTTATTCCAACACCTATGGAAATAATACTATTCAAAATGCATTTTATGATACAAACATTAGTAAATTTTGCAACATATTCTGCTGTAACATAGGTGTACAACATAATTAATTCCCCACTTGTAAAAATTCTAAAATAGAAATGTTTGACCTTTATTTTGAGGGCGGTATCCAATGCTTCAATCCAATGCCTTTCCCATTTTAATCTCAGTTTTTTTATTTTTATTTTGACCAGTATTGTCGTGATTGTAATTTGAACGCCTCAGAAAGAAACACTGGCTGATGGTGAGTAGTAATACCATCAAAATCTTATGTTCATTTCGACGGTTTCACTTTTAGACATACACATATCTGTATGCGTAGTATATTTCGAAAAAACAGCACATATCGTCGTAACACCGGCGCTACAATACACTTGGACTGCGATGATACTACTCTTAAATTATCCATCCATTCATTATCCAACCTACAGGGTCACGGGAGCCAATCCCAGCCAACACATGGCACAAGGCAGGAAACAAACTCCGAGCAAGTCGCCAGCCCAACGCAGGGCACACACACACTGGGGACAATTTAGAATCGCCAATGCACCTAACCTGCATGTATATGGAAACCCGGAGGAAATCCACTCAGACACTGGGCGAACATGCAAACTCCTCGCAGGGAGGACCCGGGAAGTGAACCCGAATCTCCTAATTGTGAGGCGGCAGCGCCACCACTGAGCCACCGTGCCGCCCCTTACTCTTAAATTATGTGTTTCATCATTCAATCCAATCAGTTTTGAAATTATTAGGTATTGTAATGAAAAAAAGGTGTCATTTCATTTGAAATGATAGCACAGGTCGGCAGTGTCGTACAAGCGGGGATTATTAACTTGTAAGTCGCGCCTGGTCACGCAGCGCCGTTTTTGACAAAATGTTGCGTTAAAGCGCCCCCTGCTGTTCCGAAGCGTGACATTCAAAGTTATTTCAGACGGGACTGTTACCTAAGTTCAGGCATTGGTTTTCAAGTCTAGTCGTGGGGCCACCTGTGGCCAAAGGTTTTCGTCCCAAGCAGTTTGACGATCACTGAGTTATTTTTCCCTTTAATCGGTCTCGTTATTTAATCATCTGCTCTTTTCTTTCTTATTACTTTGCATTCAGGAAAATATACATTATTAAAAATAATTATGCCAGAGTGGTTCTTCAGAGCTACTATCACCAGAGCCCTTAAGCTGCCTCCCATGCACACACGTGTGACACTGGATTGATGCGAAACCTTAACTGGGAACTACCAGCTTGCTTAATTCAGCCCAATTACAAGCAGAAGTGGGTCATAATAAAAACCTGCAGCCATAAGGGCCCCCCCAGACTGAACGTGAAGACCACTGAAGCTGCCAATTAAAGCTCCTTAGAGAGTCTGGTGATGAGTCGCTTGTGTCGTGACAAGTCACATTCAATGGATTTAACCGGCAAGACAATTGTATGTGTGGCCTTTCAAAGAGTGGAGGGTCTGTTGCTAGGGGAACGGTGTGCAGGAGGACTCTGAATGGAATCCGATGAAAACCAACATCTCTGAGGTTTCACATGCAGCACATGGACGTGTTCCCAATGCCTTGTAGACTTCTGTGCTCAGCCCATCTCTCAACTGTGTATTTGTAAAGCACAGCATAAAATGGTAATCATGAGGTGTGCTGACCACACAACGCTATGGGGTCTGAGTACCAAGACACGCCCTGCAGAGAAGAGATTTAACTTCTGATTGGGTGGTCTGAACACTAAAATCAAAGCAAAGGAGTCAATTGCAGCCTTCACGGGCCTGGGAGGGTGTCATGCACCTACTGACAATTAATAGTCTTGCTGTAGGGAAATAACGTGCAGCTTAGGGGTCCACTGCCCATACCAAGGGTGGTCTCCCATGGTCTCGCCACAACGTCTGAATAGGGGGATCACTTTTTGAGAAAGCAGAAGCAGTAGAATGTATCCTCATGGGGGCTCCTGCGTTATTAAATTGGCCCCTAGAGTGTGTGTGTGTGTGTGTGCCCAGTGGGGGCTAGGCGGTCTTTTGGCCTTGAAACCCCTGCGGATTTTGTTTTTTTTTCTTCAGCCTAACTAGAGTCTTTTTTTTTTCTAATTTTTCTGTCCTCCAGGCCATCCGACCTTACCACTTTCTTTGTTACATACTGTATATGATCTTCTTATATAATACGCTACCATGGCTGTCCGTTTGTCTGTCCAGGATTTTAAATCACCTGTAGCTCACAAACCATTTGAACTATTGACTTGAAATTTGGTACACATATACTACGTGACGTCTACTACCCGCTTTCAGGGTGATGATTGACCTCCAAGGTTATTCCTCTTTTTATTTTTATTTTATTTTATTGTAGAATCAACTCCTGGCAGTGGGCAGCAGGGCGGCCACGCGGCGCATGTGTATGGGCGCCGTTCTCATCCCTACTACCTTCACCATCACTTCCCCTACCTCTTCATATCTTTAATCATTCTTCAGGTAGATTGAAGACTTAAGTGCCAGCTTAAGTAAAAAATTAAGAAGTAAGTAATTGCAACACAAACACTGACTTAATCGGTTTTAATGTGAAAAGATGCCTTTTTATTTATTATTTATTTTTTTATTTACCTTTATTTAACCAGGCAAAACAGATTAAGAACATGTTTCTTATTTACAACTGTGGCCTGGAAAGGGCAAAGCCTTAAGAGGGAAATGGGGGTAAGAAAAAAAATAAAAATAAAACATATTAAGAAAGATACACATATACAATATAAACGAAATTACGAAAGGAAAAAAAAAAAAAAAAAAAATGTCGATGAAAGAAGAGAAGCAGCGGGCCGCTAGGGTGCAGAAAAGAAGAGCTGCTCAGGAAGCAGCAAGCACAATAAACCTCTGAGCAAATGAATGATAAACCTACAGAGAAAGAAAGAGGATGAAGACTAGAAATGATCAAGTCAAGTGGGGCCGCTGCACGTTATCATGCAGTGCGCCATTACTGGTTGCTAATATTACTGCCTAATCTTGTTTAGGTTTTTTATACATTCATTAATTTTTATGTCATCTTGTAAAGCCCTTTGAGCTACATTATTTGTATGAAAATGTAATGTTGTAGTTTTGTGTGTGTGTGTGTGTGTGATGGTCTGGCGCCCTGTCCAGGTGTTCCACAGAGAACTTTTATTTAGGTCTGTAACTGATAACACAATGAAGACATGACAACAGATTTGTGAAATATCAGTGGGTTCACGATTTTAAAATCCGTTGTGTAGAACCACACAGGCTCCATTCAGGCCCTCTTGCTCTGTTGTCTCCTGTGTGGGATATGGCCGGCATGTCATCCCAGCCAACACCCCCAGGCCGCCAGGTGGAGCCCACCCGGCAGTATGGAGGTGCCCCGAATGCCAGCAGGGAATACTGGACAATGTAGTTTTTATTCTCAGCCCTGTTGGATACCTTGGGGCCCACTAGAGGACGCTGCAGGGAGGCACAGAGACTATTTGCCTCACGCCCAAAAAGTACATCAGATTTACGTGGACAAAGGGAACGATGTGCTTCCTTTGTGAAGAAAAGAAGGATTTTTATCTGACCCGGAAGTGTTCCAGGTCACATGGACAGAGAGGGTGAAACGCTTCTGGGTCAAGGACTATAAAAAGGACAGTGAAACACCAGAGCATTGAGCTGAGCTGGGAGAAAGGGTGGCTAAGTGTCTGGGAGAGAAAGATTGATTATTGATTTATTATTGTGTTTATTTATGAGTAGAGTGGAGTGTAGAGTGCTTGGTGCACACTATTATTATACAATAAAGTCATTTTGGACTTTTATCTGGTGTCTGACGTCTGATCTGAGGGTTCAAGGGGTCGACAGTGCACCTGTCTTTCACATCTGCTAGCCTACCAGTTCTGTTCATCCACATATTAGTACCCTTATACAAGCACCAAAAACCCCAAATCCCCTTCCTAGAATGAAATGATTCTTTGCCAAGTGATGACTTTACGAAGAGCCACACAGACCCATTAAAGTGCCATTTTAGAACCAGTATTTTAATAAGTCTGTCTCTTTCTTGTTCGTTCATATAGTGGTCTCGGTGGCATCGTTGTAGAAGGGGGCATTGATCTCTGACATCCAGCCCAACCTCCTCTCTTAAACCTCAGACACGTGCAAAGCCCCACAGGTGCCCACACCTCATCCACTCTTCAATTTGATGTCCAACACGCGCAATAATCTGTGTGGGGGGATCGGTGGGGTTAGGGGTGTTAAATCCATGCTATCTCCTAAATCTATGTACACGTCTGCACTTTTAAACCTAATGGTTTCCTTAATGGCATTTTATTGGGTTGTGTGGTTCCTCGTTGAACCATCACTTCATAAAGAACTATTTCATTTTGGCAAGGGTTCATTGCGTATTAAATTCATTTTATGTCTTTTGGAAAGGTTCCTGATATGTTAGACAGGCATAGCTTTGCAGGTTGTGGGTTCAAATCCCATGACTAGGACCATGAGCAACTAATATAATGAAATCTTTGGATGCTAAGATTTGCATTGGGTGTGACAAGGATGGATAGGATTACAAATGAGTACATTAGAGGGTCATCTCAAGTTGGACAGTTGGGAGACAAAGTCAGAGAGGCGACATTGTGTTAATTTGGACATGTGCAGAGGAGAGATGCTGAGTATAGAAGGGTGCTCAGGATAGAGCTGCCGTGTAAGAGGAGAAGTGGAAGGCCTAAGATAAGGTTTATGGATGTGGTGAGAGAGGACATGCAGGTGATGGGTATAACAGAAAAAGATGCAGAGGACAGAAAGATATGGAAGAAGATGATCTGCTGTGGCAAACCCTAACGGGAGCAGCTGAAAGAAGAAGAAGAATATAATGAAATCTTTACTGTATAGTGCAGGACACACTGAGAATTCACATTACTAGACTCAAATCCGAGTTTTTCTCCTATTGTGACTCAAATCGGATGTTTTCAGGGCTGTGTGGATACAGAAATACGATCTTCCCAGCTCAGATTTATGTCGCTTTCCTAAGTTGTCCAACATCTGATACGTATGTGATTCGTGGCCATGTCACACGAACAAGAACGGCCAGATCCGAATTCATGCGGTTTGTTTTGATCGTCGCCGTCATCGGCCAGCACCGGCAGGCAGGGCAGCAAAACAGCAACGGAGGAGAGCTACAGCTGTGCCAGCAGTCCCAGTCCCACCGTTTCTGGTTCTTTTCTCGTACCCACACATCTCTTTGTGCATCAGTGCCAGCAAAAGCTGAAGGTCAGGAGTTTTTTTGGCATCACGTACTGCATCTGCTGAACTATTTCCTGCCATCAAGAGCAAACTGCGATGCATCCACTAACTAGCAGCGCGTCCATTTTAATACCAAGAGTCGCATCACGTGACGAGATGACTCGCGCACAAACGTGTCGATGTGCGCATGCGTGCCATTTCGGCTGACCGACCCGTTCACATTATAGTTTAACTTGTACTTATGAATATGAACCGTGAAGACAGGCACATCCGATCTGAGCAAATAGAACTGACCTGCGATACTTGTAATGTGATCGTAGTCTAACATATTGAGCTTATCTTGTGCTATTTTTATTTTAAAATCATGAGCCCGTTTCAATTTCACAGATTTATTCCTGGTCATTTATAACACCTTTTTTATGGAATGTATGGTTCTCCTTGGAACCCTCATGCGGACAGATGGTTCTTTTTGGGACCAAAAATGGCCCCCGTATGGCATCGCACTGTTCAAACACTGGCATCTTGAGAGTTTAGACTTCGGGAATGCCCCGTCTCTGCACCCTGTCATGCAGCGGTGTCGAACTCCTGTCCTGGAGTGTCGCAGTGACTGCAAGTTTTTATTCTAACCTTTTCCTAATCAGTGACCAGTTTAAACTGCTAATTAACTCCATTTCCCTTGACTTTAATAGACCCGTTTTTAAGGATTCAGGCCTCTGAATCGATATTTTCTTCATTAAATGGCAGCCACACAGAAACAAGATGTGAGATCTAAATCTAAGCTTCAAACTACAACCAGTTTCTTAATGAGAAGCCAATTAGTTAAACCCATTATTTAATGCCATAGCTTGTTGCTGCTCTCAATTTGCCACATCAGACATTTACAAAACTGTTGATTTTCTGTTTTTTCTAAGAGCACCATCAAAACGTGTGGGTAACCTGAGCAGATCAACCTTACCGAGACCTTCATCTTTCTTTATTTTCAGATATTGTGGTTAGCTGGTCACGTGGCTGCTGGTTTTGTGCCTCATTATTGTTTGGCTGCAAAGAAACAACTATGGGGTCTAGACAAGTTAATTAAAATTAAGGCAAAGGAAGTTAATTGGCAGTCAAAACTGGTCACAAATTAAGAAGATGGTTAGAATAAAAAGCTGCAGCCCTCCAGGACCAGAGTTGGGCGCTTCTGCTGTAATGGATACCTTCTCAGAATGTGTGACCGGTCACTTATGAGGCTGCTTCCTAACATTTAAAGTTGTTTGCCAAACGGAGGTCAGTCCTCCTCATCCTCCACTTCTCTCTATCTTTAAAGGAAGATGCCATAGGGGAACCATTTTTGGACCTCAAAGTTCCAGGAAGACCTTTTATTATTATTTTATTTAGATCTGTAGACTTCCATCCATCCAGTATCCAACCTGATATATCCCGGGCAGGGAAACCCACGCAGACACGGGGAGAATATGCAAACTCCACTGAGGGAGGACCCGGGAAGCGAACACAGGTCTCCTAACTTGCGCTACCCACTGCGCCACCGTGCCGCCCTCTGAGACTTCATACAGTAAATAAACATGAATAGGTGGTAACAGATTTGTGAAATACCAGTGGCTTACGATTTTAAAAGAACTTTGGACATACAGTCCAAAGTGCAAGTCTTCTTAATCTGCTAGTGTCCTGCAGCCTACCATACGTTAAAGATTTCCAGCACGTAAGGAAGGAAGCACAAAGAAAAAAATGAATATGCTAAGAACCCTCCACAGAATGAAATGGTGCCTTGTCAAGCAATAGGAACCACACAACCCAGTAAATTAACCGTGAAATGCCATTAAAGGACCAGTACTTTAAAGAGTGAGCACTGCCTGCAGTCTGTTGATTCCCGGTGTCTGTTACGGCACAAGGTCACAGCTTTGTGAACAGATAGTATTAGAATCTAATAATCAGATCATGCATAGTCCTGCTGTATTAGGCGCGTCACGCCGCTTAATGATACATAATAATACGGGTCAGGGTTTGGCCGCGCGCATAACTGAACGGCACTTCGCGCAAGGCAGAGCGAAGCCGCAGACAGGGCGCGTACCCCCACATTAGAGTTACCAGCCTAGACTGTAGGGTTTTTTTTGGGAGATATGGAAAAAAGTGCAGATTCAAACATGCAGACTCCACACGTGGAGCAAACAAACGAAAACTCCGAGTGGCGGCGACACGAACCAATGCGGGTATGTCGCCTCATTTTCTCACCATCTGCGATGCCCGCTTTTGTCCAATGGTGAGAACACATGTGCTCAGATGTCGGTGTTTTTAGAGGACACACACGCGGTCACGATCTCCACCTCCCTCATGCTTCCCTTGACTCATCCGTCCGCGCGCCCACTTCACACTCCTACCTGTCGCACACAGTCACAGGTGAGCGGAAGGCGACGTCACATTCACTACACACGTGACCGTACAAACCGCGCAACTGAGGCGACAGTAAAATCTATCCATATGACTTTAATGAAGGAGTCCTGTGCCGAAGATAAAGTCCGTATTTGCGATGGGGGAAGCCTACATGGAATCCAACGTGTTTCGATTTAGGAAGGAGAGGTCACTCTTATTTTCTATGCCTATCAGTTCATCAAGTGAGCCCACCCACACTCTTAAAAATAAAGGAGCAAAAGCGGTTCTTCAGACCATTGCCATAAAGAGAACCCGAAAGAACCATTCATATAGGCTCCGGAAAGAACCTCCATTTAAAAAAAAAATCAGTAACAGGTAGGCCTATAACAAAATGAACAGATGAAATACCAATAGGTTCTCTGGTGCCATATGAATTGACAGTACAAGAAAGAGAGAAAAGCCAAGCAAAATGACACCTTTTATTGGCTAACTAAGAAGATTACAATATGCAAGCTTTCGAGGCAACTCAGGCCCCTTCTTCAGGCAAGATGTAATCATCTTGCCTGAAGAAGGGGCCTGAGTTGCCTCGAAAGCTTGCATATTGTAATCTTCTTAGTTAGCCAATAAAAGGTGTCATTTTGCTTGGCTTTTCTCTACATTCATAATGGCTAACACGGTACAACAACCTAGTACTACAGTACAAGAAAAGAAACGGTCCTGCATTGATCCTTTGAGTGCCCTAAGGGGTGTGCGGGGCTATAGGGCTGACCAACCCCACTCAGGGCCGGTTACGTTAAACGCTGTATATACCGGTATTTGTGGACTGTATAAACTTGCGCGCGAAATTAATAAAAATAATGTTAATAACCACCGGATTTTCTCATTACAGTATTCAGTTACATTTTTGCAAGATAACACACCGACTTTATATATAACTGGAGAATATAACTTGACAAATCCGCTCGAATGGGACAGGCGGACCTCAAAAGCGGGCCCCCCTTAGGCGCGGTCGCCCCACTTGCCACCCCGAAACGCCGCTCTTGTCCCCGACCAACTGACCGAGTCACACTGAGGTGTCCGCTGCACTCCGGTGAAGTGAGAAGGCAGGGCTGGGCAGACCTACTGCTAGTACTCACCACCAGGTCAATTCAAGTTATATTTTGACCTTATTACTGAATACATGAACTGTTTTGCTTTAATTATAGATTGTAATATTAGTAAATATTAAATTCAAACAATATTGACATGTGTAGCATGAAAACAATATAAAAAAACTGTTAAAGATAACTAAAAATGTTACAAGATGGAGAAAAAATTCAGAGGTGAACGTCAGTATATGCTTTGCACCCTATAAGATTTCAGTAATTATTTATCACTCTCATGCTGATCTTTCTTACCATAAAATATGTCATTATGGTAGCAATTGTCGAGAAGAATTCATAATTAATTGCAGAATTACGGTAAGTGCCATAATTCTTGCAATATTATCAAAAATTAATTTGAGGATTCGTCTCCAGCGCCTCTTTCTCTTGCACGTTTTAGCTCAAAGACTAATCAGCACATCGTCCTCTCATAACAGGCTTAAGTTTCGACTTTGGTGTTTTTCCATCCAGCCGTTTCAGCTCTGGACCGTCCTCAAGAAACTGTGACAAACACACAGACAGACAGACAGACGGACGGGCACACACCCATCATTGAGATATCAATGTTTTTGGTATCAGGGGACCCTAAAATGTCGAGATCCGTCGAAAACCGGAGATCAAAAGTTTTGACGAATCTAAAGCTTTTGCTCCACCCCAGCACAGGATAGGTGTGTGTATGTGTGTGTTGGGGTGCAAAGCAAAATGTGTTTTTTTTTAAATGGAATTTTTGAATTTAACACCCAAAACTATAAAAAAAAAAAGTCACACATAAATCCATCCATCCATTTTCTAACCCGCTGAATCCGAATACAGGGTCACGGGGGTCTGCTGGAGCCAATCCCAGCCAACACAGGGCACAAGGCAGGAACCAATCCTGGGCAGGGTGCCAACCCACCGCAGGACACACACAAACACACCCACACACCAAGGCCAATTTAGAATCGCCAATCCACCTAACCTGCATGTCTTTGGATTGTGGGAGGAAACCCACGCAGACACGGGGAGAACATGCAAACTCCATGCAGGGAGGACCCGGGAAGCGAACCCAGACGGGTCTCCTAACTGCGAGGCAGCAGCGCTACCACTGCGCCACCGTGCAGCCCCTCACACATAAATAATCAAAACAATTTTTTCAAAGTGAACCTCATGCAGTACACCCATCTTTGGTGTGGGAAATACACAGCTCTTTGGTGTTGCCCATGGTGGTGGAGAGGTTGGAACAGAAGAAATCGATTCTGTGGAATATCTGTCATTGATTGATTGATTGTAATCTGTGTGCCATTTTGTGGAGCCAGAATTCCGGCATGGGGTTGTAGGGGATCAGATCCTTATTTCTCTCACTGACATGCAAATCAGTTTATAACTTTGATGTTGTGTGTTATTTTTTGGACTTTTTGGGTTGATATTCTGTCTCTCTCCATTAAAATGAAACTACCATAAAATTAGAGAGACTGTTCATTTCTTTGTGAATGAGCAAACTTGCAAATTCTGCAGGGCATTATAATAATTATTCACCCCCCCCCACTGTAAATTGTCTTTTTCCGTTGATTAGTGTCAAAAAAGCCAAATTCAGTCCATTAGGAGTCAATGTTTTATAACAAAAAAATGTGAAAATGTTCATCTTTATGGGAACTGTAGACATAAATGAAGTTGAAGTGCTGGATCAATGTTAAAATTTGGAACAAACACCTGAAAAGTGCTCCAGGGTGCTGTATAATGGCTGATCCTACTCTCTGACCCCCAAAGGTTACGTAAAAAGACAGTTTCCTCTTGGGTTTAGTACAGTGTGCCAAATATCTGTACCACGTTGGGTTTGTAAAGTTCTTGCCATTTTCTCCACACAGTCCTGGATGTGTCTTTGGGCAGAAGCGAATTCTTCATTTGTACAGGGGGTCTTCCTAGGATGCAGGCAGCTTTCTGATTGGCCAGCAAGTGAAGCCCCCTCACTCCCCCATGGACTTTGGGCTAAGACTGAGGGCACAGAGCTAGGTGGCCCACAGCAGCTGGCAGAACGTTTGACTCAGTTATGTAACTAAAGTGGGTCGTCACTGTGCCATCACTTCTGCCGTATGACTCTTGACATGTGACACTGTGACTACCCCACCTCCCCCCACACAAGCTCAAATAATAATAATAATAATAATAAAAGATAACCTAAGAATATTAAATGTGCAGGACATGGAGCACAGATGAATTGAACAAGCATGTGATTGGGGCTTAGTGTAATCTTCTCTGTGGCTCCCATGATTGCTTAGTGAATCTGAAATGAAAATCAATACCAAATTCTTTAATAAATTCCACAAGCCTTGCAACGTGAGATGCGCTTCACTCACATATGCCATGAAACCCGTGCCCTGCACCTTGAGGACACAAAATGGAATTTTGAGGCATGACCCTGACTTTGGGCAGCTACAGTATGTCTTTCAAGGCAGTTGATTAAGCCAGGGTGGCACCTACTAAGTTAGCAATTAAAAGGCTACACCAGCTGGTAACATATCACACTAAGCACTAAGCACTTTGAGCTACTGTTTGTATGAAAATGTGCTATACAAATAAATGTTGTTGTTGTTGTTATTAATAAAAAGCGGCATTCCCTCGGTGGTGACGTTTTTCCCAAGTTGTTAGATAGATCCACTGTGGAACACTGGACCACTAGGAGCAGTTGTGACCATTCAAGAGGGACATGGCAGCGGCAGCCAACCCGGGTCATCACACAAAGCCCTTGTGCCCCTGCCACTTGCTTGTCACGTGTCCTCACTGCCCGGCTCCTCTTCTATTATGACTATCGTTGGTCCTGGATTTAAGAATATGATGGCAGCTGCGGCCAACCCGGAATGTCAAACTGATCCAAAGCGTCTGAAAGATGCATCAGTTACTTGTATCATTAAAAGTCTGCAGGTCAGGATGCAAAAATACAAGTAAGCCAGAGAATAAAATGTCCCAGGTCAGCTTCGGAATGCTGAACTTAAAGCAGTTGGCACAGACCACATATTTAAAAAAAAAAAAGAGGTGCAGCTGTCACCGTCTGAAGGCTCGTGACACCAGAGATGCCAGTCAGTGGCTAAGGAATCATCATGACCACATGAGACGGGGAGGAATATTCCTCAGGATTCTGGAAGTGGTCCAGTTTAATTGTGGGCTTGAAGCTGAACAGCTATGATCACAGACAGGGACGGCACCTCCGTGGCCTAAAATAAGTGACTGTCATCTGTGAGGGACGGCCGGCATTTCAGTCCGGACAGGACGTCCCTCAACTGGAAAAAAACAGCCTTTACAGGACACTGCATCCCCCGGAACGCTAGATGGCAGCTCCCCTGGATAGAAATGGCTCTTCGGATTCCCGTAGGGCAGCATGGGACATGGAGTCCGTTTCTTCAGCCCTATTGGGTACCGTGGGTGCCACCAGGGGGAGCTCACCAAGAACCCGGGGACTTTTATGATTGTGCCACCTCGGAAATACTTTGGGGTCATGAGGGCGGAAGCCCGCAGTACTTCCGGGGCACTTGATGAAGGAAGATGTGGAATTGACCCAGGGAAGAAATACTTCCGGGTGATAGACGTTAAAAGGAGTGTGGGAAACCCCAGTAGACAAAGCCAGAGTTTGGTGGGAGTGTGACGGAGCTGCTGGGAGTTGGAGGATTGTATTATTGATTATTATTGTGATTATTGAGAATTGTGGAAAGTGTGGTGCTCTGGGCACTTTATTGAAGAAAAATGATTAATACATCTTTTTTGTGTTTTTACAAGTGTGTCTGGGATGTCTGTCTGGTGGGTTCAACAGGGCAACAGCACCTCTAGCGTCCACACATGGCTGCTATAGCTAAGCCAAGCAGATGAGCGTCCTTCTGCATCATTAGAGTCTGGTTTGAGATCTCTGGGTAAAGTGTTCACCCCATCGAGATTTCCATATTATTTGCATCTTTTTAACATTGGATGTTAGCAGGTGGGCATCAGAGCAGAGTCCTTAGTTCAAATTTGACCTTTCTCTGAGTGCTGCATGTTCTCCCTGTGACTGGATGGACATCTCTGGTCATCATCATTTTTAGGAAGTCACTGCACACTGGAGAGATTCCAAAGGAGTGGAAAATGGCAAATATCATCCCATTATATAAAAAGGGTGACCGGACGGATCCAAGCAACTATAGGCCAGTAAGCTTAACGGGCAGCACAGGCAAATTAATGGAAGGAAACTCTTATTTAAGGATAAGATTAAGCAACACCTGGCAAGGACAGGAGTTATTAGGAACAGTCAGCGTGGGCTCAGAAGAGGGAGGTCAGGTTTTACTAACAGGCTGGAATTCTGTGAGGAGGCAACAAAAGGATACGAGCAGATGATATTACTGATCAGGACTGTCAGAAAGCATTTGATGAGGTGCCACATGAGAAGTTGGGCATCAAATTAAAAAAAAGTGGGAGTTCAGGGTGATGTTTTTAGATGGGTACAGAATTGGCTCAGACACATGAAGCAGAGGGTGATGGTGTGAGGGACCTCATCAGAACTGGCCGAAGTTAAGAATGATGACCAGCAGGGGGCAGTGCTGGGGCCGCAGCTATTTGTAATATATAGAAATTATTTAGATAGGAATATAAGGAACAAGCTGGTTAAGTTTGCAGATGATACCAAGATAGGTGGATTAGCAGATAATTTGGAATTCGTTATATCATCACAGAAGGACTTGGGCAGCAGACAGGCTTGGGCAGATTTGTGGCAGAAGAAATTTAATGTCAGCAAATGTAAAGAATTACACACAGGAAGTCAAAATGTGAGGTTTGAATACACAATGGGCGGTCAGAAAATCAAGAGTACACCTTACGAGAAGGATTTAGGAGTCTCAGTGGACTCTAAGCTATTGACTTCCAGTCAGTGTTCAGAAGCCATTAAGAAGGCTAACAGACTGTCAAGTTATATAGCGCCTTGATGAGTGGAGTACAAGTCACAGGAGGTTCTGCTCAGCTTTAGAACACACTGGTGAGGCTTCATCTGGAGTCCTGGGGGCAGTTTAGGTCTCCAGGGTACATAAAGGACATAGCAGCACTAGAGAAGGTCCAGAGAAGTGCGACAAGGCTGATTCAGGGTGACAGGGGATGAGTTATGAGGAAAGATTAAAAGAGCTGAGCCTTTAAAAGAGATGAAGAGGAGACCTGACTGAAGTGTTTAAAATGATGAAGGGAATTAGTCCAGTGGATTGAGACGGTGACTTGAAACTGAGCTCATCAAGAACATGCAGACACTGCTGGAAACTTGTTAAGGGTAAATTTCGTACAAACATTAGGAAGTTCTTCTTCACACAAAGAACAATAGACAATTGGAATAAGTGACCAAGTAGTGTGGTTGACAGTAAGACTTTAGGGACCCTCAAAACACGACTTGATGTTTTCTTGGAGGAAACAAGTGGATAGGACTGGCGAGCTTTGTTGGGCTGAATGGCCTGTTCTCGTCTAGAGTGTTCTAAAATCCCATGTGTTAGGGATGTTAGGTGAACTGGTGACTCTAAACTGGCCCAATATAAGTGAGTGTGTCCCTTAATTGACTGGCATGCCATCCAGCATTGGTTCCTTCTTTATGTTCTGGCCCCCCATGACCCTAATATGCAGTAAATTTCTTCAGTAAGTCTATTGCCAATGAGGCTATGCATGTGAAATTCTCACCAGACCTTAGTATTAACTCAAGCAATCCAGAAATATAAAGAATTCACAACATTAAAGGCCATAAATAAAGGTATTTCTAATAAAGTGGAATGATACCGGGAAAAAGTAAAAAGCAGAACACCAAGGCAAAGAAGCGCAGGGAAACAGCTGAAATCCAGAAATAGTTAGAAATTAATTCCACCTCCCTATCTCTGCAGACTGCTATTGGCTGGGTTGTCATGTTGGTGGCCTATAAAGGAGGAGTTTGCTACCAAAGTGTCACACAAGAAACATCTTAAGATGTGTAAAAGCAAACAGCTCTCCCAAGACCCTCACAACCTGAACAACTCCTCTGGCAAGCTTTGTCCTCCTGACTTTGGCTCCCAGAATGAAAGCAGGTGGTTCCTTTTAAGTGATCCCTGGAAGTACTTCCAGTGTCCCGACATACATAGCAGCACTAGAGAAAGTTCAGAGAAGAGTAACTCGACTGATTCAGGGCTACAGGGAGTGAGCTATGAGGAAAGATGAAAAAAGCGGAACCTTTACAGGAGATGAAGAGGAGACCTGAGTGAAGTGTGCAAAATGAAGTGTGCAAAATGATGAAGGGAATGAGTCCAGTGGATCGAGACGGTGACTTGAAACTGAGCTCATCAAGAACATGCAGACACTGCTGGAAACTTGTGAAGGGGTGATTTCACACACACATTAGAAGTTCTTCTTCATACAAAGAATGACAGACAGATGGAATAAGTGACCAAGTAGTGTTGTGGACTTTAGGGACCTTCACAACTTGACTTGATGTTATTTTAGAAGAATTCAGTGGACAGGACTGGCGAGCCTGAATGGCCTGCTCTCATCCCAACAACTCTGATGCTCACCACAGGGCTAATTATTTAAGAAACTGTCAATAATTTACAAAATCAATAAGATGTTACTTTTTTTTTTATTAAATGTTGGAAGTTGCCATTCTTTCCACACTTTCATTTTGAGTCCATATTCAGACCTGTATGATATTTCATAATGTAAAAACACAAAAAGAAATATATATATATATATATATATATATATAAGATATATATATATATATATAGATATAGATATACTACAAAAAAAAGCCCTAAACAGATCTTAAACACTTATCACTGACAAATGCCAGCAAGACAGCAGATATAATAAATATCATTATTGCATTTACCTAGTGTCTGGCGTGGTGTCTGAGGGTGAAGGGTGGAAGCATCATAACGAAATAGTTTGGCAGAGGACCTGGAAAAATTTTACTGTTTGTCCACAACTCATTTCATTTCCATCTTCTAATTAGATTATAAGCAATTAAAAAAAATTCTGATTGACTTACTTCATCAAATAATAAGGATATCAAGCACCACAGATACACAATGGCTTCTGCCGACAAATTAATAAAGGCAGGTCGCAGTCAACCAAAGATGGCGGCCCGGTCCTCGCGTCTGTAGAGAACTCCAATTCCCAGAAACCCGCAGAACACGTGCCGACAGCGGCGAGTTCATTGGCTCCGGCGGACGGTATGGCAAACCAGGAAGTCCATTTTGGCGTGCGGGAACTCGAAAAATTAATCGAGCCCGTGCGGAGAATTGATTTGGCAGTAGAGTAAACTGGAGAGGGGTCTCCTGACAAGGTGGGAAAAAGGGCGGAGAGCAGCGAGCAGGCCAGAAAACCCTCCTTGGCGGGGAAAGGGTGGAGCTGACCGAAGTCTACATCAATGTCCCGGGAGACAGGAGGTACACCGTCCCCAAGGTTTGCTTTCGAGGACAGGGGCAACGCAGTCAGAGCCCGGATGGCGTCCTCTTGGAGGAAGACTTCCCTCTCGGGGCAGGCGCTCCGTCAAAAGTACAATACCCCAAGCCGCCAAAACCAGCAGGGCATTATGGAAAAAACCCAAAACTGTTGGGAAGGAACACCTCCGGGTCAGGGAATATAAAAGGACTGTGGGAGCTCCCAGGCGATGAGCTGAATGTCTGGGAGGTGGAGGATTTTATTGTTATTATTTTATTGGAGTATTTGGGAGTGGAGGGTGCTTTGTGCACATCATTGGACTTTTACCTAGTGTCTGGCGTGGTGTCTGAGGGTGCAAGGGTGCGAGCAAGCATCTTACAATATATATATATATGATATATGAAACAATTTGTCAATTTTACGCTTCCAGGAATTGACAGTAGGATGCAAAGTCCCATCCTTTTTGTCAAAAGTACAAAAAAAAAAAACAAAAAAAAACCCAAAACAATGGGCACTTGATGAAACAATTTGTCTAAATGTACAGGCTCATTTGAAAGGAATAAAGGACAGATATGTGGAAGTTGCCATTGGCCCTCATGAGCAGCAGCATGTGTTACTACCATAAACAAAATGTCCGCCTTTCCTTAAAACAATGCACAAAATGGCGGCTCCCCACAAAAACACAGAAAACAAAATGGTAGTGTGATGAGATCACAAAAGTAATGATAAAGTTAACCTCCTTAAGATTAGACCCGAGTATCACTTGCTAGAAGCATTAGTCCTGAGTGTCACTTGGGCAACGATATAGACGCATCTTGCGTAAGACGTGAAGATTACTTGGGCTGTAAAAGCGGCAACAGTATTAGTGCCGAGTGTTACCCAGGCAACGGTGTAGGCGTGTCTTCGAAATGGACAGTGAAACTGAAAGTGACTCTGGGAATCCGAAAGTGACACTCACGTCATTCGCACATGTGCAGTTCATATTATTATTATTATCTATTATAAAAAAAATCCTGGAGACAAACACTAGGGATACGAGATGTGATCTCCACGTAAAGATCATGGAAGACACTTAAAAGATCCGCGAGACGAAAGAGACTGGCCACTGAGCGTCTCGCGGGGACCTTAAACATGAGACTTTGTGCCAAGAGATTGACCCAGGACCATCTAGCGATGACATAGAACATGAGATTCTTGCAAGACACGTCCTACTTAGAATCAATATCAAATAAGAAATACACTGTAATGGATGACCGGTTTCAAATTCCGGCCCTCACCCCAAGGCCGCCAGGAGGAGCTCTCCCGAGAGCATGTACGGGCTCTGAATTCCAACAGGGCCTCATGGACAATGTAGTTTTTATACACAAACCTGCTGGATACCTTGGGGGCCACTGGGAGTCGCTGTCGGGAGGCCAGTGGACTCTTTTGCGCACTATGACCCGGAAGTTCCTCATAGGAAGAGCGACGAGCTTCCGGGGTGAGGAAAAGCATTGTTTACCCTGACCCGGAAGGAATAAGGACTTGTGGACTGTTGGAATGGGAACACTTCCGGGTCGGGGAATATAAAAGGACTGAGGGAGCTCCCAGACCACGAGCTGAGCTGAGTGGTAGGAGGGCAATGCGTCTGGGAGTGGAGGATTGTGATTTATTGGATTGGTTATTGTTTATTGAGAATAGTGGAGTGGTGGTGCTTTGTGCACTTAATTATTATAATAAATAAGAATTATTGGACTTTTACCTGGTGTTTGGCGTGGTACCTGCGGGTTCAAGGGAGCACTAGTGCCCCCTACTGCGACAACACTCAGTCGTGCAAAGGCTTTGAGCACACACAGATTCAGGACTCTCAGCGCATATAAAGTGTATAAGGACAATATGTTATAAATGAAACGTAGACGACTAAGTGAAGAAGAAAGTAGTGCAGAGAAAAGAAAAAAGCATTGGAGAGAAATAAAAGAAAAAGGATAATCTAAGTGCAAATTCAGAAAATAAGGAAAGTAATTATCAGCCCAAAACAAGAGGAATTAAAAAAAAAAAAAAAAGCACGTCCAATCGGGCTCAGAATTAAAAGACAAAGAGTAAAAGGCAAAGTAGAACTTCACAAAGACAGACGTTCACAAACGTTGGCGCTATACACATGCAGAGCAGGTTAGAGATTATGAAAGCAGTGGAATTCGAAAGGCTCAAAAAAAAAAAAAGAAAAAAAAAACCAAAACAGTGTGATACACATGTGGAGAATGTTAAAGAATATGAAAGTAGAAAAATTAGAAAGTATAAAAAAAAAGAAAGTAAAGATCGCAGGAGCGCAAACAAACGGAAATTATTACTCGAAAAAGGGAAAATAATCACCACGGATCAGGTGTCATTGAAACAAAAGCAGGACAAAGCGAGGACAGAAATAAAAGACAAAGAGTACAAAAAAAAGTAAAACGTCATAAAGAGGTTAATTGTCGCTATTTCATTAGTTTCACTTTTATTTCAGAACTTCTGTAAAAACAATATTTGGAATCTTTCGAGGCCCAACCGCTGAAACATTTTAATGAAGTCAGCGAGACGTTTTTAATGACTTTGTACCGTAATTCAGGATCGGTTTCTCTGTTTGGAATTTCAGCACAGACAAAACGATCTTCATCATCCGCAGTTCATTATTTTTTTTTTGCAAAGTAACCAATTAATGCATGTGAGGTAAACTCCGTTTTTGAAATTCTCTGACTTAAACTTCAAAGCCTTACAATATTTACATACTTCTGACATATCACCTGTGTCCATATATTCGATCTCTATTCGCCTTTTCGTTATTTCTCCGAGTAATAATTTTCTTTCTTTGCACTAATGCGATCTTTACTTCCTTTTTTTTGACACTGTCATTTCTTTCTGCTTTCATTTTCTCTAACCTGCTCTGCATGTGTTTGGCCCCCTTGTTTTTAACCTCTTTATGACGTTTTACTTTGTTTTCTACTCTTTGTCTTTTATTTCTGTCCTCGCTTTGTCCTGCTTTTGTTTCAATGACACCTTGTCCGTGGTGATTACTTTCCCTTTTTCGAGTAATAATTTCTGTTTCTTTGCACTCCTGCGATATTTACTTTCTTTTTTTTTTTATACTTTCTAATTTTCCTACTTTCATATTCTTTAACTTTCTCCACGTGTATCGCGGTGTTTTTTTTTTTTTTTTTACCCTTTTGAATTCCACTGCTTTCATAATCTCTAACCTGCTCTGCATGTGTTTAGCGCCAACATCCGGCTTTTTTTCAATTCCACTTGTTCCGGGCTGATAATTACTTTCCTTATTTTCTGAATTTGCACCTCGATTATCCTTTTTCTTGTTTGTCTCTCCAACGCTTTTGAGTCTCTTTTCTCCGCACTGCTTTCTTCTTCGCTTTGTCGTCTACGTTTCATTTATAACGTATTGTCCTTATGCGCTTTATATGCACTGAGAGCCCTGGATCTGCGTGTGCTCAAAGCCAAAACACGACTGTGTGTGTTGCTGGCTGCCCGTACTCTTATTTATTTGTAAGTAGAGCGTGTCTTGTAAGAATCTCATGTTCCACGTCAGACGGTCCGTGGTCAATCTCTTGGCACAAAGTCTCATGTTTAAGGTCCCCGTGAGACGCTCTCTAGTCTCGCGGGTCTTTTAAGTGTCTTCCGTGATCTTAACGTGAAGATCACGTCTCATCGCCCTACTGTTTCTCTCTAGGATTTTTTTTTTTTTATAATAGAGAGAAAACTCTATGGAGGTTAACAGTAAGGCTATGAAAACTAATAATAATTAAAAGTCAATAAAATGGTGCAGGACAGTACTTAATGTGTGGTTCATCTTTTTATTAATCCCAAAAACGCAAACTGAACAGATTTCAATGTATCGAGACCTTTCATCGATCCCCTCCCCCACCCCGCTGCCCCGAAAACGACCAAGTCAGCAAATGTCTACGTATCCATCAATGAAGCCAAAGGACAAACTGATTTGGCATCCACATCCTTAGTTTTTTTGATTAATCCCCGGCTCTGATCGTTCCTTCTCCTCGAAAAGAATTTTAAAGAGTTTGCCGTTCGACCCTCCTACTCAAACACACTCAACGGTCAGATTAGCGTACAATTCATTTCTGGATCTGCCATGCTTAAATACAAATTAATCTACTCTAAGAACAGCGAGTCCCTTCTTTCTCCCGCCCGCATCGTGGACTTGTCACGTTACACGACTGTCCCCAACACGATACGATGATGTAAACGAAGGCTACGACTGAAAATTGCTCGACATGGCCTTTTTTGTCCATGTGTCTCGTCTCTTGATGTGTCTTACTGCAAAGGTTTCTGGGGATTTCTTCACTTGAGGGGCAAGGATAAACCGACCAAGTTTTACACGAATCTCGATCCTCAACTGATTCTGCTAAAGAACAAATTGAGCTTGCGTTGCATGATCAAACCATATAAATGACAATCTTAACAGTTCATGGACACCAGGCATGGGCTGCTCTTCTGACTGGAATGGTTCAAGGCTCCTTACCAGTTTAACAGAAAGACAGGGGAAGGTCAATCTCATGGATTTTTTGCTCCTCTAATACAATCGGTGGCAGTCTTCCTGGGCTATGGTGTCTGCATGGATACCCACAGGGCATTCTGTAAAGTGCAACCCTGCTGTGTTTCATAGGTGCCACCAGGGGGAGCTGTACTGACAGGCCATCCCCACTTTAAGAGACATCCACCTGACCCGGAAGTGCTTCCAGCCTGCAGTGCAGTCACACCGGAAGTACTCCTGGATCTGGCATAAAGGAAACCACTCAACCACATTCAGGGAGTTGGAGTCAAGCTGGACAACACTCAACTGGAGGAGTGAAAGGAAAGGAAGAAAGGAAAAGAAAAGAAAATAAGAGGGGTTGTGGGTGGGCGGTATTTACACAATACCTGTGAAGGTATTTGCTAAATTAAATTGTTATTTGAACCCGGGAACTTGTGTTTGTGTGGGTGTGTTGGAGGGTTTAGGGGCTCAGTGGTGCCACCTACCGGTTACAATGGAAAATCTGAAACATGAATGGCTCTTCCTTCCCAATGTAAATGTTCTCCTTAAATCATCTTACATGACATATCTTTGTTACTCATTATCAGTAGTAAATTTTTATTTTTTACATATTCTTACAAAATCTAACCTTTCTCACTCCAGGTTCAGCAAGAGACACATGTAAAAGAAGACATGCAAGAGCCTACAAGTTCTGGTTTTTCATGGCTTTGCACTCTGCTGCTTAAAGCACACAGGGCCGCGACGGCACCAGAAATCCCTCATTTTCTCTGCCAACGACACCAATGGGCACCAGTGGCCCTCAATGCCATGCATTTTTGTCAAGGATGCTCTAGTCACTCTATCACAGTCAAAGAGATTCCACACTTGGGCGGACATGTCTCCTTACATAAAAAGCTTCGTCTATGAACTGCCAAGAAAAAAAAAAAAAAAAAAAAAAAACTGCCCATCACAGATTCCACAAAAACAAACCCATCCGCTTCCGCGAGGAGACTTTTTTTTTTAAAAAAAGAACTTCTGCAAATACAAATACAAAGGGCAGACTGAGCCGTCTCATTTAAAAAAGTGGGCTCCAGCTCAGTGTCCAGATGGACAGAAGTGTCTGGCAGGTATTGGACGAGAGCCACACCATCTCCACCAAGTTGTAATGGAGGAAGCCCAGTGCAAAGCCGCAGAAGACGTCTGTCAGGTGGTGCTGGCCCAAAACAATCCGGGAAGTGCCCACCAGGAAGGCCCACAGGACTAGGAGGATACGCAAGGGCACTGCCAGGACGAGGTGGTTGAGGAGGAACTTCGACACCATAGCTGCTCTGCTGGCATGGGCTGCGGGGAAGGCATACACATCCATGGCAATTATGTCCAGAAAGCTGTGGGTTATATCTAGAGGGCCCTTACGCTTCACCAGCTTCTGCAAACCAGCCACTGTCATAATGTCCAAGATCAGTGCTGCAAAGAAAGAAAATGGGGGAAAAAAATGAATGTTTATACAAGATAATTATTAGAACATTAGCCCAGTGTGGACGAGGACAGGCCATTCATCCCAATAAAGCTCGCTAGGCATCTCCACTTCATTCTACTAAAATAGCATCACATCAAATTCTGAAAAGTCCCTAAAGTTGTAATGTCCACCATACTACTTGATATAGATAGATATATAGATATATATATATATATATATATAGATATATAGATATATATATATATATATATATATATATATCTATATATATATATATAGATATATATATATAGATATAGATATATATATATATATATATATAGATATATATATATATATATATATATATATATATATATATATATATATATATATATCTATATATATATATATATATATATATCTATATATATATATATATATATATATATATATCTATATATATATATATATATATATATATATATATATAAACACATGGAATAATCTATGTAACAATTCCCATGGAAATAACAATCTGTTTAAATTGTACATCTGCTTCTTGATACGTGAGTGCAGATCTGCAAAGTGGCCCGGGGGTTGGTGAGCAAAGCGAGCAGGGAGCAGAGCCCCCTAGTATATATATATATATATATATATATATATATATATATATATATATATATATATATATACCTACATATATCTCTACATATAGAAGTACAGTATATTCTGTATAGTATATATATAGTAGGTTCCAATATAAAGGGAGATTTCATACCCAGCCAGGAGGCCAATATGGAAGGACCAGGCAAATGGGCTTACCAGGAGCAGGCCATTCCCCCACACAGCAGGTGGCAGTATTCCTTGGTGTTGAACCTGACTAGGACACCCGCAGGGTGGCATGGGAATTGGAGTCCAGAAATGCAACCCTTTCAGGATCTTTGGGGACTGCCAGAGGGTGTTGCTGGACGAGGGGAGTGTTCTGGTTTCTGCATGACCAGAAGCAGTTCCTGGGTCGACTTTGAAAGAAAGCCTGCTGCTTCACTTTAGTTGAGTCAGAATCGGGAGGCAGTGGGCAACACAATTAAAAAAAAGTTATAATGTGTCAGTTTCCGTGACAGTCACTTGGATGAATAAATAAAATTTCTCTGTCAGAATGCGCCTGGCGGCGGACGGCTCAGCACTGGAGTCCAAAGAGTAGGGCTGGGAGAGGGCAACGCGGGGCGCACTTCTATGGGATAGATTGGCGTGTTTGTGTTTACTTCTTTTCAATATCAGTAAAATAACTGTCACACAAATAATAACAATTCGTAAAGACGATATAAAAATGGTGTCCACAAACAAAGTGATTAGTTCCTGTATTATAATATGTTCTGTGGTAATACGTAATTTCCGTTTCAAACATGAAAAGAATTTTATATATATAGATCTCTCTCTCTCTATATATATATATATATATATATATATATATATATATATATATATATATATATATATATATATATATATATATATATATACACATATATACACACACACACAGTATACACTGTATATACTTGTGTGGGTGTTAGCATATCGTAATCTCTTGGACCAATAGAGCGTGAGTTTTCTGCATTCGACTCATACGATCGACATTATACAATACCACAAATTATACGGTAAAATCAAGCCCGACTTATCCATGGGAGGACTTATCTGTGAGTATATATGATATATATCTCAATGTGTGTATATATATCTACAGTCATATGAAAAAGTTTAAGAACCCCTCTTAATTCTTTGGATTTTTGTTTCTCATTGGCTGAGCTTTCAAAGTAGCAACTTCCTTTTAATATCTGACATGCCTTATGGAAACAGTAGTATTTCACAGTTGACATTAAGTTTATTGGATTAACAGAAAATATGCAATATGCATCATAACAAAATTAGACAGGTGCATAAATGTGGGCACCCAACAGAGATATGACATCAATACTTAGTTGAGCCTCCTTTTGCTCCTTTGAGCCTCCAGACGCTGTCCTCCTATAGCCTGTGATGAGTGTCTGGACTCTGATGGAGGTATTTCTGACCATTCTTCATTACAAAATCTCTCCAGTTCAGTTCAATTTGATGGACAGCCTGCTTCAGATCATCCCGTAGATTTTCGATGATATTCAAGTCAGGGGACTGTGACGGCCATTCCAGAACATTGTACTTCTCCCTCTGCATGAATGCCTTTGTAGATTTCCAACTGTGTTTTGGGTCATTGTCTTGTTGGAATATCCAACCCCTGCTTAACTTCAACTTTGTGACTGATGCTTGAACATTATCCTGAAGAATTTGTTGATATTGGGTTGAATTCATCCGACCCTCGACTTTAACAAGGGCCCCAGTCCCTGAACTGGCCACACAGCCCCACAGCATGATGGACCCTCCACCAAAATTGACAATAGGCAGCAGGTGTTTTTCTTGGAATGCGTGTTCTTCTTCCGCCATGCAAAGCGCTTTTGTTCTGACCAAATAACTCATTTTGTCTCATCAGTCCAAAGCACTTTGTTCCAAAATGAATCTGGCTTGTCTAAATGAGCATTTGCATACAACAAGCGACTCTGTTTGTGGTGTGAGTGCAGAAAGGGCTTCTTTCTCATCACCCTGCCATACAGATGTTCTTTGTGCAAATTGCGCTGAATTGTAGAACGATGTACAGATACACCATCTGCAGCGAGATGTTCTTGCAGGTCTTTGGAGGTGATCTGTGGTTGTCTGTAACCATTCTCACAATCCTGCTCATATGCCGCTCCTGTATTTCTCTTGGCCTGCCAGACCTGCTGGTTTAACAGCAACTGTGCCTGTGGCCTTCCATTTCCTGATTCCATTCCTTACAGTTGAAACTGACAGTTTGAACCTCTGAGATGGCTTTTGTAGCCTTCCCTAAACCAGGAGACTGAACAATCTTTGTTTTCAGATCTTTGAGAGTTGCTTTGAGGATCCCATGCTGTCTGTCACTCTTCAGAGGAGAGTCAAAGGGAAGGAAGCACAACTTGCAATTGACCACCTTAAATACCTTTGACCACTCATGACTAGACACTCCTGTCTATGAAGTTCAAGGCTTAAAGAGCTCATCCAACCAAGTCATCAGCATTGAGCAGTGACAGGCATTCAAATCAGCACAATGACAAGGGGACCCACATTTGTGCACCGCCAGTTTTCACATTTGATTTAATTTCATACAACTAAATACTGCGTCACTAAAATCTTTGTTGAAAACACCCAGTGCTCAGATGTTCCTAGGAAATGAAAGACATACCACTGTTATCTTTTTTGTTGAAAGGAGAGTCAATGATTATGCAGGCTGAGAGGGGTTCCCAAACTTTTTCATATAACTGTTATGGCGGCCTGCCGGGACGCCCCATTCGATGTGTATTCAGGGGGAGCAGCCCTGGACGGTGCAGTACCTCCCCCTGGACGCTGGGTTGGAGGGGTGCTTCAGTCTCTCGCAGGGCTTCAGGGGAGATGGAGTTCTCCACAGCCCTGTTGGGGTCTGGGGTGGCCACCACGGGGCATGGCATGGGTCCCTGAGCCCAGCTGGACTAATCTTCAGCCCCACCCGGGAGTGCAACTGGAAACAGGTGATCAAACACCTGGAGCACTTTCGGGTGGGCCATAAAAGGAGCCAGCAACCACCACTCAACGGCCAGAGTCGGGTGGAAGGAGGACAAAGCTGTGGAGGAGTGGCGGTGAACGAGAGAGGAGTGTTTTTGACTTTAGTGTTTAGTGCTTGGGACTGTGTTGTGGCCGGGGGGATAACGGGGAAGTTGCCAGAAGGCGCTTGTTTAAGTTAAAGAAGAAGAGCAGAGGATTAAATGGGACAACCCGGCTGGTGTCCCAACTAATTTTCACTTGTCTTAGCTCTGTTTTGACCTGTGCTTGACCAGCTCACAATACACATAGATACACACACACCACACACACCCTATAACTGCGGGTGTGCCCAGTTGGGGGTGTCTTTCTCAAACGTGGACTTTCCAGAGAAGGATGATCTGCCCAAGACGAGTGCTTCAGAGGAGAAGCTGCCTAAGTAAATTCACGTGGCCAATGCGCACCAAGTGTTTGTTGGTGATGTGGCTCCGTTTCCCCATCTTATTTTTGTTTGCCAGAGCATTAAACAGGGTGGTCCGGTTGGCTGCACCAAGTCTTTCTTGGACAAATCTGGACACAAGATATTTCTGGAGGTTCCACCTTAGAGATGACACTTTCCACCATCTTCCACACTGACATTGCATGCCGTATCCCAGCCAGATAAATCAAATTGCAGTTTGCTAACAACTCAGGCGTGCGTACCACCACCCCGTAACCGATCACATTCTTATCGATTTAAGTCCTCGCTGCGTAGTATGCAAAATGTGGTTTATTTTTTGACAATATGGTGTATAAAAATAAATCGTTACTGTCAGTGCGCAACAGCTTGCCTTTACAAATGTCATCCATTATACATTAATCCCAGTCACGCGAGATACATTTAATTACGAAATGAATGAAGGGCCGCGTTTTAGGGCGAGTGCTCAATTTGCTGATGAACTACTTAGTGGGATCTTTTTTAGCAAAGGCCTCAGCTCTCCGCTTGCCAATTCCTTCTGATGTGCAGAAGTGTTTTTGATGATGGATGTCTTCACTGAATGCTGAATGCATTTTCTGTTGCTGTCCAGGGTTGTCTACTGGGGGTTACTTTAACTGTAAATTCTGCAGTTTTTATTTATCTGTCAATCCCGCCATCCAGTGCATTGAAGGAACGGCACCTGGTCTGCTGGTATTTAGGGTCTGCTCTGCCACGAATAGTAGGTGATGCTGCGGCCTCCTCCTCCTCCTCCTCCTTCACAGCCAAGTGCAGTTTGGACCCTCCTGTTTCACGGTCTCATTCTCTTAAACCCCACTTTTCCTTCCTCATTCCAAGTGTTGTCTCCTGCCCTTGCTGTCCCCTGTCCTTGTCACCGCACCCCTTTCCTCACATCCCTTCTCAACACCTTCCTGTTGGAAACGTTCACCTTTATCTGAACAAAGCCACTGACATCCGGCTGTGGTTCATGAAATACCCTGAGGACACCCCTGAAATTGGGCTGCCCGCTTTTACAGTTTACAGACACAGTTGCCCAAAGTGGTGCGGATGGACTTGGGGCCTTCCAGCATATTCTGTCAAAGCCCATCTGTGGATAAGGGCAAAAAAAAAAAAAAAATACGCACAGTCGGGCTACTCCCAAATAAACAGGACTCCTCGGTAGCTTTTCCTTTGCGTTATGTTAACCCCCGGAAAAACAAACCAAAAAAAAAAAACAGAATTTTTATCCACTAGAAAAAAACGTTATGAACAGAAACATGGAAATCCCAAAGCGTCAACATAAATACCTTAAGAGAGGTCTGTCGAATTATTTGATACACTTCACGTGATTTGAAACACCGACACATAACCTTATGGAGCAAGCGGGACGGTACGAGCGTGTTCTTTGTGCAGTTTTCAGGTAATGACATTCCTTCTGTTGCTTGAACATGACAGGGTAGAATTTCCATGCTTGATCCACATGATCGACGCTCCCATTGTGTTATTGTGGGTGTCATGGCTCAGCCAGGCTGGTGTTCAAAGTTGGGCTTGTGGCATATCAGATATTTCTGGTTGCAGTCATGACTGTGGTCATGTTCTGCTCAGTTTAACTCACCATTTGGAGTTATCTACTGCATTTTAAACCGATGCTTGGGAACAGTGGCTAAGACAGGTGGGGTTCACTCCACCAGCTAAAGCAGGGGTCGCCAACTCCAGTCCTGGAGGACCACCGTGGCTGCAGGTTTTCATTCTAACCCTTTTCTTATTGTGTGACCGGTTTTTGCTGTTAATTAATTTCTTTTGAACTACTGTTTTACTCGTGTACAACGCGCCCTTGTGTAACACGCGCACCCTCATTTTTACAAAGAAAATCAAGAGAGAGAGAAAATCGTTTTGCCCGTGTACGAGAAAGTGTTGTGATTATATAGGAAGCAGAGAGAGAGAGAGAGAGAGAGAGCAAATGCACGAGCAAGTGACTGAGCGAGCGAGAGAGAGAGAGAGAGCAAATGCACGAGCAAGTGACTGAGCGAGCGAGAGAGAGAGAGAGAGAGAGAGAGAGAGAGCAAATGCATGAACAAGTGACTGAGCGAGCGAGAGAGAGAGAGAGAGAGAGAGAGAGGAGAGAGAGAGAGAGAGAGAGAGAGAGAGAGAGCAAATGCACAAGCAAGTGACTGAACGAGCGAGAGAGAGAGAGAGAGAGAGAGAGCAAGAGACTGAGCGAGCGAGAGAGAGAGAGTTAGAGAGAGAGAGAGAGAGAGCATGAGCAAGAGAGAGAGAGAGAGAGAGAGAGAGCAAATGCACGAGCAAGTGACTGAGCGAGAGAGAGAGAGAGAGAGAGAGAGAGAGCAAATGCATGAGCAAGTGACTGAGCGAGCGAGCGAGAGAGAGTTAGAGAGAGAGCGCATGATCAAGAGAGAGAGAGAGAGAGAGCAAATGCACAAGCAAGTGACTGAACGAGCGAGCGAGAGAGAGAGCGCATGATCAAGAGAGAGAGAGAGAGAGAGCAAATGCACGAGCAAGTGACTGACTGACTGAGCGAGCAAGCGAGAGAGAGAGAGAGAGAGAGAGAGAGAGAGAGAGAGAGAGAGTGCCCAAGCAGAAGAAGTAAAGTAAATTTTCTAATGATAATTTTCCGGAAAAAATGTGCGCGTGGTACACACGTAAATACAGTAATTTTAATTGACTTGCTCTTGAAGACTCAGATCCCTCAATTGTTTCTTTTTCCTTAATTAGAAGCCAAACAATAATGAGGTACAAAATGAGCCAAAACAACTGGTGTCCATCATACAATATTTGAAATTAAAGAAAGATGAAGGTCTCGGGAATGCTGATCTGCTCAGGTCCCCAGTGCTCTTAGAAAAGAGAAAATCAACAATTTCAGAAATGTCTTCTAATGCTCCACGAGAGCAGCAACAAGCAACAG
The DNA here is from genome assembly GCF_016835505.1 of Polypterus senegalus. Classification (NCBI taxonomy): domain Eukaryota; kingdom Metazoa; phylum Chordata; class Cladistia; order Polypteriformes; family Polypteridae; genus Polypterus; species Polypterus senegalus. The sequence goes on from NC_053162.1 coordinate 176,003,673, forward strand.
AATCAAAGAACAAGTTTAATTAACAACAACAATCTGCACCTCATTAAGCAACTGGTTGGAGTGAAATTGGTTGGAATTTGAAACCCTGACTGAGTTGCTCTGCTGTTGGCTCGCTCACGTCACATTTCAATTCTGTTTGGGTGCCATTTAAGGAAAGAAATGAAGCAATGCAGTAGAACGATGAAGAAATCTTGTGAATTAATTTAAATTGAATTGCTTTTTTAAGAAGTTAATTAGCAGCACAAACAGGACACTCATTAAAAAAATGAAAACCTGCAGCCGCAGTGGTCCTTCAGGACCAGACTTGGTGACCCCTGAGCTAAAGCACGATAGCAGTATTTCTGGGAGTAAGTGGTTCAAAAACAAAGATGTCCCACCTGCCAGTAAACTAAGAAACGGGTAGATATGTAAAACATTGCCAGGACTGGCCAATCACAAATCACTTCCATTGGCCAATGCAAATGAGGTGATGTCTTTAGTGAATATTTAACCCTTAAACTGCCCAAACCAAATATAGTCAGTTCCCAGTGGCAATTTGCCAGCACGCCAGAGCTGATCAGTCCGTGCCATAGATTTGTTGAGAAGCCCACTGGCGCCCCCTGCAGCGTCACTATCCCTGGGATTCAGCCGCTGCACTAGACTTGCCTACAGTGATCCACGTTGGCCTCTGTGTGCAGCCAGCTGAAGCACAGATAGCTCTGTGATTTACTGAATTTCATCAATGGCGTCAATTGCACCTTGCACATATAATAATGTATTGTTGTTGTACTTTTTTATAGTTTTTACAGTTCATTCGTAGTGTGTAAAATGATCAGCGTTGCAGTAATTGTGATGCTCTTTGTATGATAAAAAAATATGTGTTCCATTAAAATTTCACCTTTTCTTGGTGAATTGTCACGTTTCCTTAAAAAGTGCAGCAAAAAAGTATTTGGCATCAGGGGGTGCATTAACCCCCCAAGTATGTGGCAGTTTAAGGGAACACAGCCATTTCTTTCTTGCGTCTTTCCTTTTCTGAATGGATGAGTAGTCATTTTCTCAAACTAAATAAGGAGAAAACAGAAATCTTAGTGATTTGCAAAAATGGATTTCGTGAGGGTATTAGAAATAAACTTGATCCATTAGGATTAAAAGTCAAGATGGAGGTTGAGAATTTAGGGGTGACTATTGGACTCTGACCTGAATTTTAAATCATATCTTAATCAGATCACTAGGACAGCATTTTTTTCACTTAAGAAATATAACAAAAGTTAGACCTCTTATAACTTAAAAAGATGCTGAGAAATGAGTTCACACGTTTGTTTTCAGTCGACTAGATTACAGTAACGCACTCCTCTCAGGACCACCCAAAAAAAGATGTCAATCCATTACGACGAGTGCAGAATGAGGCTGCCAGAATCTTAACTAGGAAAAGAAAATCTGAGCACATCACCCCAGTCTTAGCGTCACTACACTGGTTACCTGTGCCATTTAGAATTGACTTTAAAATGCTGCTGATGGTTTACAAAGCCTTAACTCTTTTAGGGCTGATGCCGACTTTTGTCAACAGCTGGGGTTGAGGTTGGATGTTGACTTTAGTTGACATCCAGGGGCAGAGGGTAATAATCAGCTGGAGATGTCAACAGAACTCGCCATCACGTTATGGGTAGACCCTCTTTGCTAGGAGGACCGGTAGACTCATTGACTTGACATTGAATCCCTGTGTGCAGAGTAAACTACGTCTAGAATGGCACTGATGTCGGGCAAAAGAGCAAAGCAAAATACCCTGTGGGCATTATTAATTTTTTTTTGCTTTTTGCATGCTATTGCTGAATCAGACTGTGACTTACCAAACTTCGATTTTGATGCAAGTGATCTGGAAATCAAAAACGAAAGGCAGGTAGCTGTTTCTTTTCCAAATAGTGCCATTCAGAATATAAATGGTCAGACAAACAATTATGTAGTAAGTATGTGAGCAGTGTGACAGTCCATCGTAGAAAGCTGATGCTTAATGTTAAATGCAGATTGTGTTTGCTTTGTATGCTTTTTAGAGTTTTTGGGGAAAATAAAAAAAAAATAGCTCTGAAAGAGTTCAACAATCTCACTCCATTCTGTATTTCCGAATGCCTGTCACCTTACAGTCCAAATCGTAACCTTAGATCTTCAAATGAGGGTCTGCTTCAGGGTCGGATTTAGATGAAAAGAGGCCCTAGGCTATTCCACTTACGAGGCCCTTTCACCTCCCATTTTTAAGTTTGTTCAAATTGCTAACAATTTGAATGTAGGCCCCTGGCTGAAGCCTAGTTAGCCTAATAGGAAAATCCGGCCCTGGTCTGCTTATTATTCCAAAAAGAGGTGGTGAGGCGGGCGGCCTTCTGCTGTTATGCACCTCAAATCTGGAATACGAGTTTACTGACAGAAATTCACCGGGCTAATACGTTGGAGCACTTTAAAAAACTGAAACTAAAAACTCATTACTGTAACATGGCTTTCTCAGAGCTTCATTTTAGTGTAACCCTCATATTCTGTATATGCATTGAATTATCATTATCATTCATGGTGGCTCCTCAATCCGTACTGACCCCTACTTTCTCTGCTGCTCTTTTTCTAGTTTTCCGTTATCCTGATCTGCGCCACCACCATCTGATCAAAGCACCATGCAGTTGACGGATTGAAGGCCAGAGGTCCACATGACCATCATCATCATCATCCAATTCTTCCATGTGAAGCCTAAAAATCTGCAGGCTGATTGAGATCATTTATGTTAGGCGGCTGGGTGGTCTCGTGGCCTCAGAACCCCTGCAGATTTTATTTTTTTCTGTCCTCCCTGGCCAGTGGACCTTACTTTATTCTTTGTTAATTAGTATTGCCCAATTTTATTTTTATATTTTTCCTTTCCTCATCTTCTAAAGTACTTTGAGCTGCTGTACATCATTTGTATCAAAATGTGCTCTAGAAATAAATGTTGTTATTTTGGAGTGAACTGTTTAACTTTGAATTTTTAACTAAAGTTTTTAAAACAATGATATTCTGTCTGTGGAATCTTTTCAACATGTCAAGCTTTTTGCCAGAATCCCCAGAAGCAAACTGAGGCTGCCGACTTTGCTAATTTTGGGTCAACATAGAATTCAGGGCCCAAGAAACACTCAATTTCTGAATGAAAACTACGTCAACGGTGTGGTGTAGTGGTTAAGGTGAGGGACCCCAAACCCTGAGATTGGGGGGTTCAAATCCTACTACTGACACCTGTGTGACCCTGAACAAGTCACCTGACCTGCCTGTGCTCCAATTGGAAAACCAAAAGAAATGGAACCAATCGCATCGTAAATGTTGTAAGTCTCATGGATAAAGGCGTCAGCCATTTAAGTAGAGAAGGTGGGAGCGGAGGATGCCATCATCTATATGCTACACCGATCCCTCTCCCACCTGGACAGAGGCAGTGGTGCTGTAAGAATTATGTTTCTGGACTTCTCTAGTGCCTTCAACACCATCCAACCTCTGCTCCTTAGAGACAAGCTGACTGAGATGGGAGTAGATTCAAACCTGGTGGCATGGATTGTGGACTATCTTACAGACAGACCTCAATATGTGCGTCTTGGGAACTGCAGGTCTGACATTGTGTGCAGCAATACAGGGGCGCCGCAGGGGACTGGACTTTCTCCGGTCCTGTTCAGTCTATATACATCAGACTTCCAATACGACTCGGAGTCCTGCCACGTGCAAAAAGTTCGCTGATGACCCTGCTATTGTAGGCTGCATCAGGAGTGGGCAGGAGGAGGAGTACAGAAAGTTAATCAAAGACTTTGTTAAATGGTGCGACTCAAACCACTTACACCTTAACACCAGCAAGACCAAGGAGCTGGTGGTGGATTTTAGGAGGCCTAGGCCCCTCATGGACCCTGTGATCATCAGAGGTGACTGTGTGCAGAGGGTGCAGACCTATAAATATCTGGGAGTGCAGCTGGATGACAAATTGGACTGGACTGCCAATACTGATGCTCTATGTAAGAAAGGTCAGAGCAGAATATACTTTCTGAGAAGGTTGGCATCCTTCAACATCTGCAGTAAGATGCTGCAGATGTTCTACCAGACGGTTGTGGCGAGTGCCCTCTTTTACGCGGTGGTGTGCTGGGGTGGCAGCATAAAGATGAAAGACGCTTCACGCCTGGACAAACTTGTTAAGAAGGCAGGCTCTATTGTAGGATTAAAGTTGGACAGTTTGACATCTGTGGCAGAGCGACGGGCACTAAGCAAACTCCTGTCAATCATGAAGAATCCACTGCATCCACCGAACAGGATCATCTCCAGGCAGAGGAGTAGCTTCAGTGACAGACTTTTGTCACCGTCCTGCTCCACTGACAGACTGAGGAGATCGTTCCTCCCCCACACTATGCGACTCTTCAATTCCACCCGGGAGTAAATGCTAACATTAATTTTATTTTAAATTTTTTCATTTTATTACTACTTAATTTAATATTGTTTCTTTGTATCAGTATACTGCTGCTGGATTATGTGAATTTCCCCTTGGGATTAATAAAGTATCTATCTATCTAGATGTCATGTTAAATGTTCACATTACAAGCCTCTGGTGGCTTAATTTCTGATTTTTTGCTCGAATCGGATTCACCCGACTTGACGATTCACATTCACAGGTACAAGTGACCTGCAGTATCTAAATGTCCTCTGAAACGGCACGCATGCGCACATTGATACGCTTGTGCACGAGTCATCGGAGTCCCCAACACATGTGAGACGACTCGTGCTATTAAAATGGATGCTCTAGTAGTTTATGGATGTACCGCATTTTGCTCTGGAGGATGGCAAACAGTTCATCAGCTGTACGTGATTAAGTCTGAGAAGGCAGCAAAAAAACCCAACATCTCGCTTTTACTGTTTTTGCAGCTACTGCTGGCTCTGCTGTGCCAAGAGATTGGTGGGAACGAGAAAGGAGCCGGCAATGGTGGGGCCCTGACTGTTGTTACAGCTTCGACTCTCCACCATTGCCGTTTTTGCCGCACCGCCGGTGCTGGCCGATGATGACGGCGCTCAGAAAACCTCCCAAATTCCAGTCGGACTGTTCTCACTCATGTCACATGACAAGGAATCGGACACGTATCCAATCTAGGACTACTTCTGAAAGTGGCTTGGATTAATAAGAGATGCCCCTTCAGTCTCAGTTTTCAAATCCCTCTGAAGACTCACGACTTCAGTTTAGCACACCCTGACTAGAGCTGCTGATTAACTGTACAGACTGCATCTCTCTTGTTAGTCATTAGCACTAAAACAGAAGTAACATGAGAGTTAGAATTTGAAACTAACCCTCACCTATTCTGTTTCTCTTCTTAGTACTCACGTGTGCCGCTTGGTGCCACGGCCCATCTGCCAAGTTGTTTTGTCTGCCTAAGGTAAACTCATCCATGATGGAGGATCGCAGGAATCGTGAGAAAGAGGGGTCCTTTCATCGGATTGGCTGGCCCAGCTGTGGAATGCCCAAATGGGGGAGGCAGCTTGATGGCCGAGGTCTCCAGGACTCTGAACAAATCCAAATCCTATTATGTGATGTCATCTACTGTTAAATTCTGCTCCATACTTGTAATATTTTTATTTTTATACTGTATTGAGGATTTGTTCTGTTCTGTGTATTGTATTGTATTGACCCCCTTCTTTTGACACCCACTGCACGCGCAACCTACCTGGACAGGGGTCTCTCTTTGAACTGCCTTTTCCGAGGTTTCTTCCATTTTTTTCCCTACAAGGGTTTTTTGGGAATTTTCTTCTTGTCTTCTTACGAGAGTCAAGGCTGGGGGGCTGTCAAAAGGCTGGGCCTGTTAAAGCCCATTGCGGCACTTCCTGTGTGATTTTGGGCTATACAAAAATAAACTGTATTGTATTGGATTTCACCTGCGGTGGGTTGGCGGCCTATCCAGGGTTTGTTTCCTGCCTTGCACCCTGTGTTGGCTCGGATTGGCTCCAGCAGACCCCCGTGACCCTGTAGTTAGGATATAGTGGGTTGGATAATGGAGGGATGGATGGATGGATTTCAGCCCTGGTAACATCCAACTTGTGTCAAATTGAGGCAAAAACAATCAGATTTAAGTCACTTCGGCCTGGTAATTCAAACGTAGTCTTATTTCATTTTGTTTTTTTTTTTTTTTCTGTTTTTCAAAAATGGACGGCTATGAATGATAGAAAAAAGTATTTAAAGATGCTCACTAGACACGTCCAGGGCTGTCTTAACAGAATCATAGGCCCCCGGGCAAAGCAGAGTACTGGGTCTCCTGTTTTGATAGCAAAACAGAAACATACATAGGCATCAGAAAAAACGTGGGCCCCTGTGCTTGTGGGGCCCCCGGGCAACTGCCCAGCATGCCCATGTGTTAAGCCCTGGACACGTCTCCTTTCAAATCTTGGGCTCTTCACTAGTCCAGCTTTTGGGTGTCATTCTATACAACTTACCTCAGGGACTCACTGTCTCGATGTCAAGGCTCCCTAATGTCGGCTGCTTTTCTTACTCCAGTGCCAGGACTACAAGCTGGGCAAGTTTAAAGATGGCAGACCATTTTGGGATAATATTCTTCTGATCATGTTGTGATTGGTATTGTTTATTTTACAAGATTTTCTATGTTTGTTATTTTTTATATGGAATTATGTTTGGAGGGGGAAATCACAGAACTTTTCTCCTGTTTTGTTCTCTTTCTAAATTGTTATTTTCGCATAATTCTGAGTGTTTTGCATCTTATTTCAATGTCATCCTCATTTTCACGTGCAATGCCATTTTAGAGCAGATGCAGAAAGTCTGCAGACCCCTCCACTGCACACTTTATTGTGCTGTAGATTTAGTTTGGGACGGATACATCTGGCATTTTTGCCTATTAATCTGCACACAGTAACCCCTAATGACAAATGAAAACATGTTTAAGAAAGGCTTGCAAATCTATTGAAACTGAAAACTGGAAATTTCGCGGTCTGAGAAGTATTCAGACACTTCATTCAGTATTTTCCACACATCCCTTTGGCAGCAGTTTCACCTTTGAGTCTTCTAAGTAAGTCTCTAAAAGCTTTGCACACCTGGATTTGGGCAGCCCATCTTATTCTTCCTGGCCGATGCTCTCAACTTCCATTAGATTGGATGCGAAGCGCCTGTAAACGGGGTTTCAAGTCTAGACTTTGGTTGGGACACTCAAAGACACTTACAGACTTGTCCTGAAGCCACCCCAGCATTGGCTTTGCAATATGCTTCAGGTCATTGTCATGCTGGCAGGTGAACCGTCACCACAGTCGGAGGGCAGGTTGTCGTCAAGGACTTCTCGGCATTTGGCTGAAATCATCCTTCCTTCAATTCAGAGGTCTCCCTGTCCCTGCCGCTGAGAAACACACAGATATCTTGATGCTGTGGCAATCATGTCTTCACCAAACACAGCGTTTGGAGTTCTTCCCAGAGAGTCAGTTCTCATCTCATGAGACCAGAGTATCTTTTTCCTCATGATATCAGTGACTGACTGACGTTGCAGGTGTTCTGTGAAGTTGTGGGCATAACGTAACCTACATCATATCTATTGCAGGCTGCAGTTAGTCCCTTCTCTGCCAAACGGGATATAACAGAGACTTACGCATTGCATTAGTCATTCCAACAGATGGCGCATCACAAACATTAACACTGCTCTTACGAATCACAACAGAGCGTAACTGCAGGCCGTAATACCTGTGAGGCGAGTCACATAACACCCCATCATCACACAATGCTCACAATGTCAGTCACGAAACACTCATCAAATGCCCGGCTACACTACAGTTGAGATTAGGATTGTGGGATGGATACCTGACTCGGAGGGCATTTTGTGACTGACGTTGTGGGTGTTCCGTGATGTTGTTGGTATTAAGTAACCAACATCATACCCATTGCAGGCTGCAGTTAGACCCATCTGTACAAAATGACATTTAACAGAGACATACGGCATGCATTACATAAGTTATTCCAGCAGGTGGTGCATCGCAAAAATTCATGGTAGTACATTTTATTACTACACAATGTTTATGATGCACCATCTGTTGGAATGACAAATAGTAAGCATTCTATTACTTCATGCATTATAAAATACATTGCACTGCTAATGTTAATGTGAAGGTGATTACTTAGATCTCTACCTGACTTAGACAGGCAGCATAGCTAACCAGCTTGATAAAATGGACATGATCTGTCTCTCTCATTCCAACAGATGGCGCATCACCAACATTAGTAGTAATAAAGTGCATTGCATTTGCCATTCCAACAGATGGTGCATCACAAACATGAACGCTGCTTTTACAAATAACAGAGATGGAGGCCTTTAAGTACAGTACTACAAATGTTTGTGATGCACCATCTGTTGGAATGACAAATGCAATGCATTTTATTATTACATGAATTAAAATAAAATTCCAACAGAAGGTGCACTACTAATGTTAATGTGGAGGAGTACAGGGATTACTTAGATCTCAACCCGACTTAGACGGGCAGTACAGCTAGCGACCTTAATAAAATAGTAAGTGTCTGTGCATCTGTGTGTCTATCCAGTTGCTAAGTCTCTGTTATTCCAAACAATGGCACATCACCAACATTAGTAGTAATAAAGTGCATTGCATTTGCCATTCCAACAGATGGTGCATCACAAACATGAACGCTGCTTTTACAAATAACAGAGATGGAGGCCTTTAAGTACTACAAATGTTTGTAATGCGCCATCTGTTGGAATGACAAATGCAATGCATTTTATTATTACATGAATTAAAATAAAATTCCAACAGAAGGTGCACTACTAATGTTAATGTGGAGGAGTAAAGGGATTACTTTGATCTCAACCCGACTTAGACGAGCAGTACAGCTAGCCACCTTAATAAAATAGTAAGTGTCTGTGCATCTGTGTGTCTATCCAGTTGCTACGTCTCTGTCATTCCAAACAATGGCACATCACCAACATTAGTAGTAATAAAGTGCATTGCATTTTCCATTCCAACAGATGGTGCATCACAAACATGAACGCTGCTTTTACAAATAACAGAGATGGAGGCCTTTAAGTACTACAAATGTTTGTAATGCGCCATCTGTTGGAATGACAAATGCAATGCATTTTATTATTACATGAATTAAAATAAAATTCCAACAGAAGGTGCACTACTAATGTTAATGTGGAGGAGTAAAGGGATTACTTTGATCTCAACCCGACTTAGACGGGCAGTACAGCTAGCCACCTTAATAAAATAGTAAGTGTCTGTGCATCTGTGTGTCTATCCAGTTGCTAAGTCTCTGTCATTCCAAACAATGGCACATCACCAACATTAGTAGTAATAAAGTGCATTGCATTTGCCATTCCAACAGATGGTGCATCACAAACATGAACACTGCTTTTGCAAATCCCACACCAAATGGCATATAACAGAGATGAAGGCATTTTAGCACTACAAATGTTTGTAATGCATCATCTGTTGGAATGACAAATGCGATGAATTTTATTATTATATGTATTAAAAAAACATTCCAACAGATGGTGCACTACTAATATTAATGAGGAGGTGTACGGTGATTACTTAGATCACAATACTAATAAAAGGATAAGTGTCTGTGTGTCTATCCGGTTGCTATGTCTCTGTCATTCCAAAAGCTGTCACATCACCAACATTTCTAGTAATAAAATGCATTGCATTTGTCATTTCGACAGATGGTGCATCAGAAACATTAACACTGCTTTTACAAATTCCACACCAAATGGCTGATCCTGAGCTCTGACCTCCAAAGATCATGTGAAAAGATCATTTCCCCTTGGGGATTAATACAGCACTCCAAAATGGCATATAACAGACACATAGGCGCTGCATTTTATTGCTACAAATGTTCGAAATGCGCCATGTGTTGGAATGACAAACGCAATACATTTTACTACTGCGTGCATTGCAAAATACGTTCCAACGGATGGCGCACTACTAATTTTAATGCAGAGGTGATTACTTACAGGTGATCTCAAGCCGGCTAAGACTTTATAAGCCTGTGAACTTGCGGCTCCTTTTACTTTTTCTGTGCTAAGGACACTCTGTAGGCCATTTTCATTTACAACGAAATGGCTGAGTTACTTTTCTGAGGAGTAACTTTAACCTAGGACGAGAGCTCTTATTTAGATATTTTATGTTTAGAGACCTCATACTTTACTCTTACAATATTCTGATTTTTTTTTAAAGCTCCAAGACTTGGGCCCATGTATTATTTAAATGAAGAGTCCAGAAATTGAGCAATCGCACTTCTCCAAAAATGTGAGATGCACTCTAATAGGAGAATACATTGACACTGTCCTCTTGTTCATATTTTTCAAAAGTGAGGGGACAGCGGATGTGGTGACATTATCGCTATGGTAATGATTTTATTCCGTGTTCTACTTTAAGCACACAGTTTCTAGATCTGCACTGCGCATCTTCCTCGATTTCATCGCTAACCCCTGTGGACACCATCTGCATGGATGCGTTTCTCGGTTTTATCACGGTGGGCTCTCTCCTACAACTCTCACGGGAGCCTGGCATCTCGTCTTAATTTTCTCTCAGCGCTTCTCCGCCAGTGTCAAGTAAGCAGTCAACTTTAAACTTTGAGAGATGACTCATCAGCTGGTGTCCTCTTACATTGAAGACGTGCAGCAGGCCAAACGCAGGAGAACCTGCTGCCGTCAGTCAGTCGGTCGGAACGAGCGCCGTATCACGTGAAATCAATCTGACCCCCCTGAGCCACGAGGGGCATCCTGCTTCACGTCAAGGAGGCCAATCTGAACTTGAAGGATTTCATGGCCCTGTGTCGGAGGTTTTACTCTGCTCGCTGTGACGCTGATGGTTTATAACCGGTGCCACACTGAGTATAGGCATTTAGGCAGAAAAAGAAAGAATCCTTGCATTGTATTAAAATCAGGGGCTGCAATGTGAAGTAAATGAACTTGAGTTTTATTTATTTATTGACATGAATTCAGTAGCTGTGTGAATATTGCAACCCAAGCTGAAAACCCAAAATATGGCAACTGCACTCATCTCGGGGACCACCGTGGCCTTGCTGGTTCTGCAGGACCGTTTTATGAAATGCTGGCGATCAGTAAACAGCAATGCAGATGTAAAATGTACAACAGGCTGCACCTCTGACCCGGCTGTCACATTTTATTTTATAAAGTACCCTTCTACAGTGGTCACCATCTCAGACACTTTGAGTGACCCCTATTCTCCACTTTATACTCTTTGTTATGCAGACTTTAACAAAATGTCCCCAAATTCCTACATTAGCCCTCATGTTATGCAATGTTTTATATCAATGACCTCAGGCAGCAAGACAGAGTATCAGAGTTACACGTTTCTTTATGTATTATAGATCTTCTTCTTTCGGCTGCTCTCATTACGTGTCGCCACAGCAGATCATCTTCCATATCTTTCTGTCCTCATCATCTTGCTCTGTCACACCCATAACCTGCATGTCCCCTCTCACCACATCCATAAACCTTCTCTTAGGCCTTCCTCTTTTCCTCTTGCCTGGTAGCTCTATCCTTAGTGCCCTTTTCCCAATATACCCAGCATCTCTCCTCTGTACATGTCCAAACCAACGCAATCTGGCTTGGTCTTCCAACCGTCCAACATAAGCTGACCCTCTAATATCCTCATTTCTACTCCTGTTCATCCTCGTCACACCCAATGCCAATCTTAGCATCTTTAACTCTGCCACCTCCAGCTCTGTCTACCACTTTCTGGTCAGTGTCACTGTCTCCAGCCCATATAACACAGCTGGTCTCACTACCGTCCTGTAGACCTTCCTTTTTTAGTTTTGCTGATACCCATCTGTCACAAATCACTCCTAACACTCTTCTCCACCCATTCCACGCTACCTCCACTCTCTTGTTCACTGCTCTTCCACACTAACTGTTACTCTGTACTGTTGATCCCAAGAATTTAAACTCATCCACCTTCTCAAACTCTACTCCCTCCATCCTCACCATTCCACTGACCTCCCTCTCATTCACACACGTTTTCTATCTTGGTGGTCCTACTGACCTTCATTCCTCTCCTCTCTAGAGCAGATCTCCACCTCTCCAGGGTCTCCTCAACCTCCTCCCTACTCTCTCTACAGATCACAATGTCCTCAGCAAACATCACAGTCCACGGGGACTCCTTTCTAATCTCGTCTATCAACCTGTCCATCACCATTGGAGATAAGAAAGGGTTCAAAGCCGATCCCTGATGTAATCCCACCTCCACCTTGAATGCATCCATCACGGTCACACTTCCCTCGTACATATCCTGCACAACTCTCACATACTTCACTGCCACTCCTGACTTCCTCACACAATACCACAGCTCCTCTCGAGACACCCTGTCATATGCTTTCTCCAGGTCCACAAAGATATTAGGCTCTAAATAATACACAAAGTACAAATGTTAGTGTTGGCAAAATAATGCAACCAGGTGACTGGCCGTCTTATTGAATCGTCTCTGGTTGGGCCTGGCCCTTGATCCAGCAAGGCCTTTGAATATGGCCGCTGAGAGACATGGACTTCTCCTCTGTGGATGGAAAACGGCAGAGTGAGACACACTGGGTTTCTTTGTTACCTGTTGTAAGTGCTATGGAGGAAGGACAGGCATCCTGGCCAGGATGAAGGATGAATTCTTACCTAGATAGGAAGCCATAATGGATGGATTGGGCAAATCGACATACTGGGAACAGTTCATTTTCCCAACACAACAGATAGCAGAGTTCCTCAGGGCTGAATAGAACACCCACAGGGTGGAATGGCAGTTGGAGTCTGCAAACACAGTCCAATCGGGGTCTTTCCAGGTGATGACTGCCCTGGTTTCCACACAACCACAACCTGGGTGTGACAAGAGAAGCAGTTCCCTGGTCGGAGTCAAAGGGAAGTCTGCAGCCTCACTTGATTGAATCAGAGCGGGCAAACCTCTGTGGGTGGTGGAAGGAGAGATTTTGTATTTGTGCACGGTGGCTGGCGTTTCTGTAAGGAAGGCAAATACATTTTTTTTATTTGAACCAGAATTGTGTTTGGACATTATTGAATCTTTGGTCTGGGGGCTCAGTCGCACCTCCTTATGATTACACTGTCTTTATCGCAATCCAGCTTCCTTAATGTACTTCCCCGACCATTAGGATAAGCCGACTCCCTACTTCATACCAGTCCTCTTCTGGCACAACTCACTCGACCAATCACAGCACCCATTCTAGCCCAGGCTTTCCTCCTGGATGTGGAAGTGGTGTCACAAATACTACCGATCTTTTCCTTTTCAGGCCATGCCGGCCTGTTAATGGCCCGTCATCTCAGGCCCACATGTATTCCCTCAGGCTAGCAGACCGGTCAGTTTCTCACATTTTAGTATTACATGTATCCACTGGTGAACATCCTTTCCAGTAACATTTGATCAGATTTTTGTCTGAGGTCTGTAGTGGGTATCGGTCTTATATGGGAGCGGCATCTGGGGGTAGCAAGTGGGGTGACCCACCCCAGGCCCCGCCCCTAAGGGGGCCCCACTTTTGAGGTCCGAGTGTCCCGTTTGAGCGGATTTGTCATGTTATATTTTCCATATATACACATATATATACACACACACACACACACATATACACATATATATACACACACACACACACACACACACACACACATACATATATATATATATATATATATATATACACTGCTCAAAAGAATTAAAAGAACACTTTTTAATCAGAGTATATCATAAAGTCAATGAAACTTATGGGATATTAATCTGGTCAGTTAAGTAGCAGAGGGGGGTTGTTAATCAGTTTCAGCTGCTGTGGTGTTAATGAAATTAACAACAGATGCACTAGAGGGGCAACAATGAGATGACCCCCAAAACAGGAATGGTTTAACAGGTGGAGGCCACTGACATTTTTCCCTCCTCATCTTTTCTGACTGTTTCTTCACTAGTTTTGCATTTGGCTACAGTCAGTGTCACTACTGGTAGCATGAGGTGATACCTGGACCCTACAGAGGTTGCACAGGTAGTCCAACTTCTCCAGGATGGCACATCAATACGTGTCATTGCCAGAAGGTTTGCTGTGTCTCCCTGCACAGTCTCAAGGGCATGGAGGAGATTCTAGGAGACAAGCAGTTACTCTAGGAGAGCTGGAGAGGGCCATAGAAGGTCCATAACCCATCAGCAGGACCAGTATCTGCTCCTTTGGGCAAGGAGGAACAGGATGAGCACTGCCAGAGCCCTACAAAATGACCTCCAGCAGGCCACTGGTGTGAATGTCTCTGACCAAACAACCAGAAAGACTTCATGAGGGTGACCCAAGGGCCCCATGTCCTCTAATGGGCCCTGAGCTCACTGCCCAGCAGCATGCAGCTCGATTGGCATTTGCCATAGAATACCAGAATTGGCAGATGCACCACTGGTGCCCTGTGCCTTTTACAGATGAGAGCAGGTTCACCCTGAGCACGTGACAGAAGTGAAAGGGTCTGGAGAAGCCATGGAGAACATTATGCTGCCTGTAACATCATTCAGCATGAGCAGTTTGGTGGTGGGTTAATGATTGTCTGGGGAGGCATATCCATGGAGGGTCACACAGACCGCTACAGGCTTGACAAAGGCACCTTGGCTGCCATTAGGTATCAGGATGAAATCCTTGGACCCATTGTCAGACCCTATGCTGGTACAGTGGCTCCTGGTGCACGACAATTCCTGGCCTCATGTGGTGAGAGTATGCAGGCAGTTCCTGGAGGATGAAGGAATTGATACCATTGACTGGCCACCACACTTTCCTGACCTAAATCCAATAGAACACCTCTGGGACATTATGTTTTGGTCCATCCAATGCCACCAGGTTGCACCTCAGACTGTCCAGGAGCTCAGTGATGCCCTGGTCCAGATCTGGGAGGAGATCCCCACAACACCATCTGTCATCTCATTAGAAGCATACACCGATGTTGTCAGGCATGTATACAAGAACACAGGGGCCATACAAAGTGCTGCGTACAATTTGGAGTTGCTGCAATTTAAATTTTGGCAAAATGGACTAGCCTGCCACATCATTTTTCACTCTGATTTTTGGGGCGTCTTTGAATTCAGGGCTCTGTAGGTTGATCATTTTCATTTCCATCAAGCGATGTGGCATCCTTTCGTTCCTAACACATTACCCAGTCTATATCAGTATAGATATCCAGGAGGATTTCTTTTTCCCATTGAGATCTGATGTGTTTTCAAAGTGTTCCTTTAATTTTTTGAGCAGTTTATATATACACAGTATATATATATATATATATATATATATATATATATATATATATATATATATATATATATATATATATATATATATATATACATGTTGCATAGTTTACTGTCAAATAATGCAAAGAGTAAACAACACATGTTTTGTCCTTATTTGGGCTCATCAGGCGTACACACTCCACTGCTCCCCTTGTGGGGATCAAACCTCGGATGTCAATGTCAGAGACTTAGTCCCTTTACGCTGCGCCATGGTGTGTGGTTCATTTTTATTTGACAGCCTGTAGATCGGAGTAATTATATTCATTGCATTCGCAGTCTGAGTCCCGACCAGGCTGTATGGGTGGTTACCTACCAGGTAACACAAATAAGGGAGAAACACGTGTCGCGTACTCTTTGCTTCATTTGACAGTAAACTATGCAACATTCCATTGATCTTCTTCTCGCAACTGAAGAGGGCCGAATGGCAGACCAACCACATGCGTTACCTGGTAGGTAACCACCCATACAATCAGGTCGGGACTCTGACTACGAATGCAATGAATATATATTTCAGATGATTCTAAGTGGAGCCCTTTTAAAATCCCTCTTCATGGTCAAATTCCATACTTGCATGTCTTTGAAAACATTCCATAGTCCGAATATTAATGCACAAAACATGTATCACTAATGATAACCGGCGGACATGATATCAATGTGAGTGATGACTATGGCATCCTGCAAATCGAGACACAGAGGCCTACTTCCAATTTGAGGACTTTTCTAGAAGATACCCTGCTAATTTCTGCATGACACCGCATTACATTTCGCACTGTCGTGGTATTGTCATGAATTATGAATTGCACTTTTTTAATAAATTATATTTTTATATCTCTCTATTATAATAAAAAAACTCCTGGGACGAGATGAGACTTTTTAGCCTGGGACGAAACAGGACTTTTTCAGAGAGATACTTTCACGTCCCGCGAGACAAGACTTTCTGCCAAGAGATTTAACCATGCCCGGGGCAGAAAATAAAAGATAAAGAGTAGATGACAAAGTCAAACGTCGTAAAGAATTCAAAAACGTTGGCATGATACACATGAAGAAAAAGGTTAGAGATAATGAAAGTACTAAAATTCGAAAGTCTCAAAAAAATGATAGCAAAGATCGCATTAGCGCAAACAAATGAAAGTTATTACTCGGTGAAATAACGGAACATTGAAAAGAGATCGAATATATTGTTTGGCTTTAAACTTTAAGTCGGAGACGTGTAGATCGACTAATTCGTGTTGCCATCAGGGAAAAGTAGTCTTTCTTCTTAATGAAGAGGCCTATCTGTGAGAATTAAAAGATTGGTTGTTTGGTGAAAGTGAAATTCACATAAGCGAGCGGCAGAGACGGGAAGTGGCATGCGGGTAGCACAGGCCGGGTGGATTGGTGAGCGAAGTGAACAGGGGGCAAAGCCCCTTAGTTTTGATAAATTCCAGGTGTTATCTTGCAAACATTTAGCTGAATACTGTAAGGAGAAAATCTGGTGTATGTTAAAATTACTTTTATTAAATTTGCTCTCAACTTTATACAGTCCACACATAGCAGTAACAGCGTTTGACGTAACCATTGGTCAGCCCAAGGCCGCACTATCGTGCGATTGAACATACGTCCCATAACCGTAGAGGGCACATCCATCTTCTCACACCACATGCATTCTAAACAAAACCAATAGTGCTGCCAACATTATAACAAAATTCTATGTATTGTGACGGGGACGCCCCTTCAACAATTGATCCGGGGGAGCAGCCATGGGATGCACTCTACGTCCCCCAGAATGCATGGTGGCAGCCCTCCTGGGTTACATCGAGGCCACTGGTGTGGGACTCCAGGACTGAGACCTGTTGGGCTCCGTGGCCACCACCTGGAAGAGCTGCACAGCTTAATGAGCCTCTGTGGGCTGGAATGGCGCCTAATTCTGGGAGGGAAGCAAAAAGAACCTGCAGCCACTACTCAAGGGCCAGAGTCGGGTGGAAGGAGGACAAAGCTGTGGAGGAGTGGTGGAGGAAGAAGAGAGTGTTTTGTTACAAAAAAGAGATGCAGCGGGACTCATCAGACACCATCATGCTGTGCGTCTTTTGGCTTTGCAATGACCTTATGCTTCTGAGGACACTAAAATCAACACACACACACACACAGAGTCAAAATGAAAAACAGTACTGCTGAACCCACCATGGTTCACAGCCTCCACAACCTGCCTGAAGAAGGAGCCTCAGTTGCCTCAAAAGCTTGCATATCGTAAATCGCTCAGTTAGCCAATACAAGGTGTCATTTTGCTCGACTTCTCATTGCCTCGATTATCGAAATATTACATCAATGATTACTGTGCATTTAAAATAAAAAAACACCTTTGCCATCCATTAAATAATTGCAATGCATGTTGTCTCCAGGAGTTTCTCTTTGTTTTCTATAAGTTCCACTGCTCTCATGTTAATTTAGTAAATTCCATAAAACTGGTAATATCTATCATATATAGTGGTGCATATTTTAGAGATTGTCTTTATTTTAAAATTTTCATTTAAATAATAGTTAGGCCAGATAAGACCTCTGCATGCAAGCAGCCCCCCCTAGCTGAAATTCCAAAATAGGAAATGACGGGCCAGCTAGCCTGGGGGAATACAGGTGACCAAGAAGAAAGGGCATGAATGGGCCAGCAGCTTGACTGGACTGGACTGGGGGCTGAATCTGCCTGAGTGGAGTCACTGGGATCTCCACACCCACAGATTCTAGAGGCATGTCAGGGGCCAGTAGAAATGATAAAATTGAGGCCTGCATAGGTGTGTGGTGTCTCTGTCTCTCTCTGTCTTGCTGAACGAGTCAGAAGGCCATTCCATCCAAGGGTCCTGCCAGACCACATCAGATCAGAGGCCCATCAGCATACAAAGACAGAGAGCCGCCTGGTAGTCCAGGCAAGATGAACTGATTATTATCAGCCTCCAACACGTACATTTGTACTCTGCTTATATTTTGGGCAGAACGGCTACTGCTGAGCACAAGTGTTCATCGGCGAGTTTCGCCAAAGCGTTATTCGCCACAAAATTTGCTGTGTTCGCCCTTTTTCATCGAATTGTTTACTGATGATTCAGCCGGTCTAGGAGAACTTTTTTCCCCTGGCGCCCCATAATGCTTTGTGAGGCCAGAATGACATCCCCTGTAACAGCCAACATTAGATGGGATCGCCCTCAAAGACTCCGTGGGACTTACTTAACGGTAGAACAGATAAGTAAATAATGCAGGTGCTCAAAATGTTATTTTTATGCAACGTATTGAGCATAAATAACGAGTTGTTGCCAAATGTGCAGGTCGATCTTCGAGTTCCACATCAGTATAAGAGAAGGAGCTGTATGCCCATTTGTATGCATAATTAGCCACGTGGAGATAAAACACAAACGCTGAAGGAGCCTGACAAAAAACGCAGGAGACTATGAAATGATAGTAAAAACGAAAGATTTATTTCCATTTACAAGACGTTTCTATGTTTTTGATATAAGGAAAAGTGCAAAGCCTCAGCACAGACAGTTTGGAGATCCTTCAGCGCGACT
Organism: Polypterus senegalus; assembly: GCF_016835505.1. Taxonomy (NCBI): domain Eukaryota; kingdom Metazoa; phylum Chordata; class Cladistia; order Polypteriformes; family Polypteridae; genus Polypterus; species Polypterus senegalus. Next base: position 176,022,473 of record NC_053162.1, read on the forward strand.
TCTGATAACACAACAAGCCAGCGGCTCCAACCATGACCCGCCATTTTGAATTTTCCGCCTTTAAAAGACCTACGCATTTTTTCTAGCTGTTGACTACTATTTCAGAATTTCCACTTTCTTTGGATGAAATCTATGATTGTGCGTCTCTGACTGCATTCTTTTTTTTCTTTGATCTCACGGTGGTGCAGCGGTTGGCACTGCTGCCACGCAGTTCAGGTCACCTTTTGGCCCACAAGAAAAAGATGACTGCGCCATTATAATCCAATCAAATCTTGTTCAGTTAGTCCATCCCCATTGACTTCAATGCAGTTTGCCGAGATCGGGGAATATCGCAAACATTTCCGTGTTTTCGGGGAACTCACAGCAAAGCGAACTCAGCAAATGTTCACTCATCACTACTGAGCCACCCCAAGGAGCAGGAGTGGCACAACCGCTGAATGCCAAGGGATGGTGACCGGAGAAGTGATGTGAGGCATGTGGGCTCCCCTGTTGAATGCCAAGGGATGGTGGCGGGGTGGGGGGACATGAGATAGACTGAAGGGTGACTGTGCTGGCCGGTGGACGTCTCTTCTCGCTGAGGAGACCTTAAAGCTTGTAATGTTTTTAAAGTCCAGACAGTGATTTTAACCATTTATTTGCTGAATATAACCTCCAAACACGCACACATATTGTTTTTATGGATTATCTATTGACTGATTAATTAAATTCTGCACTGCACTCTTTGTGCGCTTTGTCTGAATAAAAGCGCTGTGCAGTTTTGCAGCAAAATTACAAAAGTGGGTTTGCAAAATTTGAATTGGTACTTAGCAAGTACTGCTATACACTGCATTGTGTTTTAATCTCAGATTTAAAGGACTTGTTAGGTGACCTCAATAGGAGGTCCGACAGACACCGAAGCTGCTGCCGCCTTTCAGCGTTCAGAGATGTTTTGCCCCAATGTCTGCTCTGCTCTGCTTCATATTAATTGTCATTATACACTCACCTAAAGGATTATTAGGACCACCACACTAATACGGTGTTTGACCGCCTTTCGCCTTCAGAACTGCCTTAATTCTACGTGGCATTGATTCAACAAGGTGCTGAAAGCATTCTTTAGAAATGTTGGCCCATATTGATAGGATAGCATCTTGCAGTTGATGGAGATTTGTGGGATGCACATCCAGGGCACGAAGCTCCTGTTCCACCACATCCCAAAGATGCTCTATTGGGTTGAGATCTGGTGACTGTGGTGGCCATTTTAGTACAGTGAACTCATTGCCATGTTCAAGAAACCAATTTGAAATGATTCGAGCTTTGTGACATGGTGCATTATCCTGCTGGAAGTAGCCATCAGAGGATGTGTACATGGTGGTCATGAAGGGATGGGCATGGTCAGAAACAATGCTCGGGTAGCCCGTCGTATTTAAACGATGCCCAATTGGCAGTAAGGGGCCTAAAGTGTGCCAAGAAAACATCCCCCACACCATTACACCACCGCCACCACCACCAGCCTGCACAGTGGTAACAAGGCATGATGGATCCATGTTCTCATTCTGTTTACGCCAAATTCTGACTCTACCATTTGAATGTCTCAACAGAAATTGAGACTCATCAGACCAGGCAACATATTTCCAGTCTTCAACTGTCCAATTTTGGTGAGCTCGTGCAAATTGTAGCCTCTTTTTCCTATTTGTAGTGGAGATGAGTGGTACCCGGTGGGGTCTTCTGCTGTTGTAGCCCATCCGCCTCAAGGTTGTGCGTGTTGTGGCTTCACAAATGCTTTGCTGCATACCTCGGTTGTAACGAGTGGTTATTTCAGTCAAAGTTGCTCTTCTATCAGCTTGAATCAGTCGGCCCATTCATTCTCCTCTGACCTCTAGCATCAACAAGGCATTTTTGCCCACAGGACTCCCGCATACTGGATGTTTTTCACTTTTCACACCATTCTTTGTAAACCCTAGAAATGGTTGTGCGTGAAAATCCCAGTAACTGAGCAGATTGTGAAATACTCAGACCGGCCCGTCTGGCACCAACAACCATGCCACGCTCCAAATTGCTTAAATCACCTTTCTTTGCCATTCTGACATTCAGTTTGGAGTTCAGGAGATTGTCTTGACCAGGACCACACCCCTAAATGCATTGAAGCAACTGCCACGTGATTGGCTGATTAGATAATTACATTTAATGAGAAATTGAACAGGTGTTCTTAATAATCCTTTAGGTGAGTGTATTAGCACCAGTAACAGCGCACTGCACGGTAAACACTTGACTTGATCATTTCTAATTTTCAGACTCTTTCTCTGTACGTTCATCACTCGTTTGCTCAGAGGTTGATGTGCTTGCTGCTTCCAGAGCAGATCTCCTTTTCTCCACCCTAGCGGTTGCTTCTTCTCTTCTTCTGTTGTCATCTTTTCGCGTTAAAACTGATGAAGTCAGTGCTTGTGTTGCAATTTCTTAGTACATTTTCTTTAATTCTTCACTTAAGCTGGCACTTAAGTCTTCAATCTGCCTCAAGAATGATTTAAGATATGAAGAGGTAGAGAAAGTGACGGTGAAGGTGGTAGGGAATGAGTATGGCGATTGTACGCATGTGCCACCCTGCTGGCCGCTGCCAAGAGTTGATTCTACGATAAAATAAAATAAAAATAAAAACAGGAATAACCTTGGAGGTCAATCATCACTACAAAATCAGACAGTAGATGTCATGTAGTATATGTGTACCGCATCATTTCAGGTCAATACTTCAAAAGGTTTGCGAGCGACAGGTGATTTAAAATCCTGAGCAGACAATCGGATAGCATATCATAGAAGAAGATAAGATGAAGAGAGCGAAGTCCTCAGCTAAAAGGTAAATTATTAGAAAAAACATGAGCATTTAAAGTGATGGCAGCTATACAATCTTTTCTAAATTTATTTTAAATGTTAATCTAATCTAACGCCACTGTGATTTTTATGAATGCAGAATAAAGTTACTATATATCCCCATCAACAGTATTACGTTTTTAAACCAAAAATCACCTCCATCAACACTAGTGCTTTCACATCATTTACAAAAGAATCTCCGTTCACACTAAAACAAGCAAAAATAAAGAGGACGTTGATGACATACTGGGAAAGCACACCAGCAGAAAAAAAGAAATCCTCGAAGGGACTGTAATGCCTCGAAAAACTACAGCGACCGGCAAATTATTTGCCTTTTGTACGTACGTAGCGTTCAAATCATACGTAGCGCAATTTAGACACATACAGGTAAGGAACACAACAAGCGGCTCCTCTGCTTCCACTATATTCGATTACAGTTCTGTGGTGGGCTGGCGCTCTGCCCAGGGTTAGTTTCCTGCTTTGTGCCCTGTGTTGGGTGGGATTGGCTCCAGCGCATACCTGTGACCCTGTAGTTAGGATATAGCGGGTTGGATAATGGATGGATGGATTACGGTTTTCTTCTGTGAAAGGTGAACAATCACAGAATGAGGCGCTGTCATGAGTAGATCCAATCAGGGAAAGGCTAGATAATAATCACAAACCAATCAGATTGCAATTAGAGTCCCTACATTTTCACCCTTCCTCACTGCAATGTCAACCCGGCGTTTTCAGAAGTATACGGCTCTGGAGGGCGTTTTCAAAGGATTTTCAGAGGTCAAAATGTTGGAGAAGTGCGGACAAAGACTTTTCAGTCTTTCAAGACTAAAGACAAACATGTCATCGTGTGGTGTAGCCAGAGAAGAAGAAGACGGCCAGCTTTTTCTCGCTCTCAGCAGCCCCTGGCCCCAAGAGTTTGGGAGTACCAGCAGGCTGAGCTCAATGAAAAGGCAGGCCTGCCATTCTTCTTCTTCTTTTCCTATCATGTAATCGGCCTCTGCAAGTTGCTTTACTGCCAGCAGATGCTGCCGCTGTTCGTGTCCTGTCAACTATGGCGCACACTCACATTGCCACTTGCTGTGAAAAGGACCCAAAGCCCAATTACATGGCCGATGTAGTCTGCACATCCAGTTTGTTGTTTGTGTTACACGTATCACGTCATAAGTGCTTGATTAAGATGAAGATCAGGGACCAAGGCCACATGGTTCACAAGTTGTGTGTGACAGATGGACAACTCTCAGCATTATCTATCTATATATCTATATATATATATCTATATATCTATATATCTATATATATATATATATCTATATATATATATATCTATATATATATCTATATATATATATATATATATATATATATATATATATATATATATATATATATCTATATATATATATATATATATATATATATATCTCTATATATATATATATATATATATATATATATATATATATATATACAGTGGTGTGAGAAAAAATATTTGCCCCTTCCTGATTTCTTATTCTTTTGCATGTTTGTCACACAAAATGTTTCTGATCATCAAACACATTTAACCATTAGTCAAATATAACACAAGTAAACACAAAATGCAGTTTTTAAATGATGGTTTTATTATTTAGGAGAAAAAATCCAAACCTACATGGCCCTGTGTGAAAAAGTAATTGCCCCTTGTTAAAAAATAACCTAACTGTGGTGTATCACACCTGAGTTCAATTTCTGTAGCCACCCCAGGCCTGATTACTGCCACACCTGTTTCAATCAAGAAATCACTTAAATAGGAGCTGCCTGACACAGAGAAGTAGACCAAAAGCACCTCAAAAGCTAGACATCATGCCAAGATCCAAAGAAATTCAGGAACAAATGAGAACAGAAGTAATTGAGATCTATCAGTCTGGTAAAGGTTATAAAGCCATTTCTAAAGCTTTGGGACTCCAGCGAACCACAGTGAGAGCCATTATCCACAAATGGCAAAAACATGGAACAGTGGTGAACCTTCCCAGGAGTGGCCGGCCGACCAAAATTACCCCAAGAGCGCAGAGACGACTCATCCGAGAGGTCACAAAGACCCCAGGACAACGTCTAAAGAACTGCAGGCCTCACTTGCCTCAATTAAGGTCAGTGTTCACAACTCCACCATAACAAAGAGACTGGGCAAAACGGCCTGCATGGCAGATTTCCAAGACGCAAACCACTGTTAAGAAAAAGAACATTAGGGCTCGTCTCAATTTTGCTAAGAAACATCTCAATGATTGCCAAGACTTTTGGGAAAATACCTTGTGGACTGATGAGACAAAAGTTGAACTTTTGGAAGGCAAATGTCCCGTTACATCTGGCGTAAAAGGAACACAGCATTTCAGAAAAAGAACATCATACCAACAGTAAAATATGGTGGTGGTAGTGTGATGGTCTGGGGTTGTTTTGCTGCTTCAGGACCTGGAAGGCTTGCTGTGATAGATGGAACCATGAATTCTACTGTCTACCAAAAATCCTGAAGGAGAATGTCCGCCATCTGTTCGTCAACTCAAGCTGAAGCGATCTTGGGTGCTGCAACAGGACAATGACCCAAAACACACCAGCAAATCCACCTCTGAATGGCTGAAGAAAAACAAAATGAAGACTTTGGAGTGGCCTAGTCAAAGTCCTGACCTGAATCCAATTGAGATGCTATGGCATGACCTTAAAAAGGCGGTTCATGCTAGAAAACCCTCAAATAAAGCTGAATTACAACAATTCTGCAAAGATGAGTGGGCCAAAATTCCTCCAGAGCGCTGTAAAAGACTCATTGCAAGTTATCGCAAACGCTTGATTGCAGTTATTGCTGCTAAGGGTGGCCCAACCAGTTATTAGGTTCAGGGGCAATTACTTTTTCACACAGGGCCATGTAGGTTTGGATTTTTTCTCCCTAAATAATAAAACCATCATTTAAAAACTGCATTTTGTGTTTACTTGTGTTATATTTGACTAATGGTTAAATGTGTTTGATGATCAGAAACATTTTGTGTGACAAACATGCAAAAGAATAAGAAATCAGGAAGGGGGCAAATAGTTTTTCACACCACTGTATATGTATATATATATATATATATATATATATATATATATATATATATATATATATACATATACACACACTAGGCTGACCCGCCTTTTAAGGCGACCGACTTTTAAGTTGACCACTTCTTAAGGTAATTCAATATGTAGATCAATTTGATATTTTATACAAACTCATTCATTTGGTTATATTGCATTTGAGCGGTATTACTTTAATACTCGTAGTTTTTGTTATTTTGTGATGAAATTTAAACTTTTTTTCTATATTGAGGTTGCCCTTTTGAACCCCCCTGATATTTACTACGCGGTGAGGCATTTGTACTCCATCAACATTAATTATTTCCAGAGACATAATTTTGTCTATTTTTCCAGCGCATCATGCACAAAAGCAAGAGAACGATGGGAGCACCAGAACTCTGCTCACATCATGTTGCTTCGCACCGCAAGCTGCAAGTAGTAAGTCTGTGATAAGCGGAATACCGCACGCTTTCCACTCACGGACGGAAGGACAATCCCAACCGCTTATATAGTAAGAAAGAAGAAGAAGATATCGCACAGTCTGGAGTAGAAAATCATCTTTTACCTGGAAAACGAAACTACAAATCCCATCGTGCACTGCAAAATGGACGGGGCGTGTGTGAAACTCCGCGCCTGCGTAGCACTGACGGAAGGACAATCCCGACCGCTTTTATATAGAAGGATATATATATGTCTATATACTCGTGTATATATATATATATCTATATATATATATCTATATATATATATATATATATATATATATATATAGTATATATATATATATCTATATATATATATATATATATATATATATATATATATATATATATATATATATATATATATATATCTCTATATATCTATATATATATATATCTCTATATCTATATCTATATATATATATATATATATAGAAAGATAGCTAGCTATATATATGACACAGTATTTGAAACAATTTGAATACAAGACACGTGCGTAAACACCTAAATAATCAGATTGTGATTCAGAACTAAGAATGCATATATATATATATATATATATATATATATATATATATATATATATATATATATATATCTCTAGACACTTAAAAGACCCGTGAGACTAGAGAGATTTGCCACGGAGCATCTCGTGGGCACCTTAAACATGAGACTTTGTGCCAAGAGATTGACCCAGGACCGTCTCGTGATGATGTGGAACATGAGATTCTTGCAAGATACGCCCTACTTAGAATCAATATCAAATAAGACTTCAGACAGCAAAACACTCATTCGTGTACACTAAGGCTTTGAGCAAACACAGATTCAGGGCTCACAGCGCATATAAAGCGTATAAGGACAATATGTTATAAATGAAACAGACGACAAAGCGAAGAAGAAAGCAGCGCGGAGAAAAGAGACTCAAAAGCGTTGGAGAGACAAAAAAGATAAAAATTTAACCTAGGGGCACATTCAGAAAATAAGGAAAGTAATTATCAGCCCAGAACAAGTGGAATTGGAAAAAAAAAAAAAAAAGGGAAGTCCAATCTGGATGTTGGCTCTAAACACATGCAGAGCAGGTTAGAGATTATGAAAGTAGGAAAATTAGAAAGTATAAAAGAAAAGAAAGTAAAGATCACAGTAGTGCAAACAAACGGAAATTATTACTCAAAAAAGGGAAAGTAATCACCATGGACCAAGTGTCATTGAAACAAAAGCAGGACAAAGTGAGGACAGAAATAAAAGACAAAGAGTAGAAAACAAAGTTAAAAAACAAGGGGGACAAACACATTAGAGAAAATGAAAACTGGAATTCAAAAGACTTATAGAAACACATGCAGAGCAAGACGCAGAATATGAAAGCAGAAATAAACAAAAGTGCCAAAAAAAAGAAAGTAAAGATCGCATTAGCACAAAAAAAGAGAAATTATTACTCGGAGAAATAACGAAAAGGTGAATAGAGATCGAATATATGGACACAGGTGATATGTCAGAAGTATGTAAATATTGTAAGGCTTTGAAGTTTAAGTCAGAGAATTTCAAAAACGGAGTTTACCTCACATGCATTAATTGGTTACTTTACAAAAAAAAAAATAATGAACTGCTGATGATGAAGATCGTTTTGTCTGTGCTGAAATTCCAAACAGAGAAACGGATCCTGAATTACGGTACAAAGTCATTAAACACGTCTCGCTGACCTCATTAAAAAGATTCAGCACATTGAGACTCGAAAGATTCCAAATATTGCTTTTACAGAGGTTACTGAAATAAAAGTGAAACTAATGAAATAGCAGCAATTCAAACAAAAAAAAAGTGTGTATCCGGGAAAACAAAAACGGGGGTTGGCGACCAAGCGAACAGGGGGTGAAGCCCCCTAGTGTATGTGTATATATATATATATATATATATATATATATATATATATATATATATATATATACACATACACACACTATGCTGCTGCCTCACAGTAAGGAGGCCTGGGTTCGCTTCCCGGGTCCTCCCTGCATGGAGTTTGCATGTTCTCCCTGTGTCTGCGTGGGTTTCCTCACACAGTCCAAAGACATGCAGGTAAAATTGTACTGTGTGTGCTTGGTGTGTGGGTGTGTGTGTGTGTGGGTTTGTTTCCTGCCTTGCGCACTGTGTTGGCTGGGATTGGCTCCAGCAGACCCCCTTGACCCTGTGTTAGGATATAGCGGGTTGGACATTGACTGACTGACTGACTTATATATATATATGTCTCTCTATTATAAAAGAAAATCTTGAGACGAGACTATTGCCAAGAGATTTTTTCAAGTCCTGCCCTCCTCTCAACCATTTCCGGTCAAAGGCTAACGCCCGTGGCCCTCTCACCTCTCATTGGTGTGAATGCTTTTCTCAGACACAGTTCCTGCGCTCTCAGGTCTTATGAATTTTTACGTTTTCCTCACTTTAAGTTCCCAATTAAACAAAGGAGATGTATTATGTCCAAACCTTATTGATGAATTTCATCCTGAAGGGTTATCAACAGAAGAAATGAGTGCACGAGCAATCCTAGCACCGAGAAACGATGACGTCAAACGAATTAACACGAATATTGTTGATCGGTTACACGGCAAATTGGTTAAATGCGTATCAATAGACTGTGCTGAAACAGTTGGTGGTGATGGTGCGGAAGATGAAAACATCAACTTACAATATCATGTAGAATATCTACAACCGTTAACACCATCTGGTCTTCCACTGGCCAAATTACTGTTGAAAGAAGGACGTATCGTAATCTTAATGAGTAATTTCTGTCCGAGTGACGGGCTATGCAGTAGGACAAGATTAGTTGTATTCAAAATTGGTCGAACAATTCTGACATGTAAAATTTGAACAGGCGACAAGAAAGGTCATGTAGTACATCTTCAGGGAATAACATGAGACACCAAAGGAGATCTTGATATGCCATTCATATTAAAACATTTACAGTTTCCCGGTAGAATAGCTTTTGCTATGACAATTAACAAATCACAGGGACAAACATTCGAAAAAGGCGGTTTATTTAATAGAGATAAAGAAACAATATTCAACCACGGGCAGTTACATGTTGCGTTGTCAAGTCTAAACATGGAATCAAAATTCAATGCGATATTAATGAAAAGCTAATTCCAAAGATTGTTTTTAATGAAGTTTTGCAGTAAAAGTTTAAAAAGTATTTGCGTGTTAATTTCAAAGACAAGCAGAATGAAAACATATAACGCAACGAATACCTCTAACAGAACATGAAACAGTTTTTTTTCAATTTATTACGTTTTACTATTTTTTACTCTGGTCAATTTACTTGCTTTAATGTAAAATAGTTAGTTCTATCATGCATATGTAACAATTCCCATGAAAATAGCAATCTGTTTAAATTTTACATCTGCTTCCCCATACGTGAGCGGCAGATCCGCGAAGTGGCTAGTGCGGAGCGCCTGCCTGGGGGTTGGCAAGCAAAGCGAGCAGGGGGCAGAGCCCCCTAGTGTAATAATAAAATGCACTACTAACAATGTTTGTGATGCACCATCTGTTGGAATAACTTATGTAATGCATACAGTATGTCTTTGTTAAATGTAATTTGATACACATGGGTCTAACTACAGCCTGCAATAAGTATAATGTAGGTTATGTAATGTCCACAACATCACAGAACGCCCACAATGCCAGTCACAAAATGCCCTCTAAGTCAGATAAGATTAAGGTTGTGGGATGGTTAATAACAGTGTAACCGGGCAGTCGATGGGCATTTCGTGACTAACTGCGTGATGGTGGGGCGTTATGCGACTCGCCTCACAGGTATTACGGGTTGCAATTACGTTCTGCTGTGATTTGGTAAGGGACTTGTAAGAGCGGTGTTAATGTTTGTGATGCACCATCTGTTGGAATGACAGAGACATAACAACCAGACAGACACACGGTTACACAGACACGTATCCTTTTATTAAAATAGATTACAAGCAGAACGCTTGTCCAGCATTAAACTGACCACTTCTGGCTGTGAATTATCTTAAGGGATCGCCACACTTCTGGCTGTCCAATTATTACTATAATTAGAAGAATTCTGTCACTACTTCTCCAGCACACTGACTGTCCTCGAATGGCGTGTTTTATAAGGGCTCCCATGAGTCTCACTCGGTTAATTCTTACTATTATGGGAAGTTAGAATACTGTCACTTATATGTCCAGCAGAATTCTGAAAAAAATCATCTCGCCATTTGTAAAGCACTCATTACCTCCAAGCTGCATGCTGTCTAGTATTACGATTTAGGTCACAGCTTGTCCAAACACTTCTTTCTGGTTCATGCAGGGCCTGTCTGTCCAGCGTGTACAATAAGCTGGAATATCGTAGCTGCTTATTCACCAGTAAGCTGAACTGGTAGTCCAAGGACTCACTCAGCCCCTAATGATCCACTGTTAACGATTTACTTCAGAACACCTCTGCTGCTTTTCGACCATTTCTTACTAAACAGTCTTCTATGTATTCACACAGCAGCAAACTGTCCAATCCTGGCTAAAAATGCCACTCCTACATTCCCAGTATCGGGTTTTTTTAAGTTGTTCTCAGCTTAATAACAATCTGAACAGTTCCTGGGTGATCTAACATTTGCTCTTTTAAACTTAAAATGAAGCAACACAGTCCTACATAACCGCCACCTCCCCAACCCCAACCCATAATTCCACAACTACTTACCCAGCAGTAGATTGACAAGAACCTCCTGACCCGCAAGCGTGCTGCTCTTGGTCAAGCAAAGCAGGGTGCCTCCAATCCATGGGATGGCGTGCCCGGTGATGGCCAGCAGGGTGACCATGGAGCGGACGCTGCCCCAGGAGGAGGTGTTGTAAGCGCAGACCCCAAGGCGCTTTGACATGCAGATATCAATGGCAAGCAGGGAGTTGAAGGCGATCCCCTTGAAGGAGGGATTCAGCTGCATGCAGTCCTCTTCGGGCAGCTGAGAGGACTCCCTCCGGTCCTTGACCCCGTCGCCTGGAGCGGGGCACTCGTGCTGGCCCTGCGACGCTTTGGGTCCACTCTGACGGCGCGAGGCGCTTCGGACTTCAGCGTTGCCCCGCAGGGGTTGGTTCAAAGACATGAATTCGGGTCTGTTAAGGACGTTGTTCCTGTCCCTAGTTCGGGATCTACTTTGGTGTGCCGGCATTTTGCCTGTTAGTCGTTATTGGACGAGTTTTTCTTTCTTTCTTTTTATGCTTTCCTCCAAAAGCACACATAGAGATATCCCGTTTCTCGGAAGATGTTTATTTTTTGCCCAGCGCCTCCAGTCCCGCTGATAAAATTAGAAACCCAGCCGACCGCACGCGCATGCTGTTTACTCTGCTGCGGCAGACAAACCGTATTATTAAAGACTGACAGATGGATTAACCAATCGCTTATCAGAGGCGCAAGTAGCCAGCCAATAGAAACGCAAAACGGCAGACCTTTAATAGGTCAATATGGAATACGTTCGTGCAGCGCTTACTCGTAGCAGATGACCGCAGATTTTAAATCTTATTGGTTGCTCTTAGTCGGTTGTAAAAACGACACAGATTTTGCCCAGCGTGCCCCCAAATAATTTCCACTTTTCATAAATAAACCAGAAAGATAATATCGGCTTTTTTGTTCGTATTTTAAAGCCACTTTCGTTTTAAAGCATCAACGAATACAGTCCTTTCTTGGATACACGTTTGGGAACAGATTCTTTCAACTTCTGTGGAAATTAAATATTAAAATTATGGGGGTTTCATTTGAATTTATTTTTGTTAAGTTTGATTTGATTGTATGGAACCTTGCGTGCTTTTAATAAATTCAATAAAAAATAAAAAATATCCTTTTAAATATGGTAACATTTCAGAAATTAGTCTATTCAATTATGTATCCATGTTCATCTTCTGCATTCGTAGTCTTTACTTAACTACATAAATTGAGCAATCGAACTTTAATATAGCGTTATTTACAGACGATGAAATCAATTCATCTTGGGGCAATTGGAACTCCGATCGAACCGAACAGGGGATAAAATTGAAGTTCTGGTAAATAAGAAAAAAACGAGAATCACTTCGAATAAGAATTCGCATTCAGTAAAACTTTTCAGGGAACAAGAAATCCAGACCGTAATTTGCTCAGGACATGACAGCTAAAATCGCAGAACCTCAATCAAAATGAGGAATGAACGCCAGACTTTGAAAGTAACTGGCGACACAATCAGAGCATTAAAGTTTTAAGACATTAATAGAATAGAAATAGACCAACTCGCTCAGCTTCAAAATACCCCGTGTTAAGAGATAAGCTCTAATGCCGTAGCAGCAGGTGCTGTTCATGCACAGCAATCTAAGGACTCGCCCATATCTCGGCTGTCAATGCATATTATGGGACGAGCACCCTGCTTGGCGCTGCATGCAGGACCAGAGTGCCGAGCTCAACTCTTGGCTAGGTTGGCATGTTCTGCACGTGGGCTCTATACGGCTTTTGCGGTTTGCCCCTCCATTCAAATGAGTTTCAGGTAAGATTCATTGGGTTCTCTAGCCTGGAATAGCCTACGTGAGGTCGGGAAATGAATGAATGAATGAATGAATGAATTTTATGTGGTTAGTGTTTATTTCTTTGAAGGGTGGCGAAGTGGTTAAGACTGCTGCTACCTAACTCCAGGAATCCATGTTTGGAACCAGACCTCAAGAATTAACCGTATGGATTGTTAATGCGGGAAATAAATCGAACAGAACTGCGAAACTTGATGTGTCGTTGTGTCGAATCATACGAGTTTTAAAAATAATGGAGAACGAATTGTTGCGATCCGCCAGAGGGGACATTTTTCATTTTTACTATTTTGGGACTGAACAACTTATTAATGTGCATGGAATCAGAGGCGGCCGTCGGAGTTAAACCTCAGCTTCAGGCTCAAGGAGCACGACGAGCACGAATTTGTCATGCCTCGTGTAGTTCGCTATTATCATGAACAGATTACAATATTAATATATTTTCATGGATGTGCATCATGTTTATATAGTGTATATTTAAATATTATAAATCTATAAATATATGCATAAACCTTTTACAATGCATGAATGATATGGTAAACCATTATTTATTAATGTCATTTACGGGCACGGTGGCTCAGTGGTTAGCACGGCTGCTTCACAGGCTCAGTGTCCAGTTGTCTGTGTGTACATGGAGGTACAGTATATAATATACATTTCAATATTACATATAGCATATCTTTCATATATTTTTAAAAACTGCATATGCACACAACTAAATTTATAAATGATATAGTAAACCAAGTTTTTATTCATATAATTTATATGCTTGGGGCATAGTGGCTCAGTGCTTAGCACATCTTCCTGGCATGTTCCGTGCCTATATTACTTATTACAATATTTTATTAACTTATACATGTATGCACAAACCTATTAAAATATAAGCCATATTTTTTTATTTTTATAATTTACATGCTTAAGGGCATGGTGGCTCAGTGGTTAACACGCCTGCCTCACAGGTCCCAGGTCCAGTTGTTGTGTGTCATTTCTTTCAATATTATATATATTTATAAATATATACACAATCCTATTAAAATGTAAACCAATTTTTTTCATATAATTTACATGTATGGGCATGGTGGCAGCACACCTGCCTCATGTTTTGTGTCTATATTTACATGGATGCACAGTATATTTATTTTAATATTATATTTATTTATAAATATATGTACAATTCTATTACAATATAAACCATTTTTTTAATTTATAGAATTTTCATACTTAACAGCATAGTGGCTCAGTGGCTAGCACATGTTCCATGTCTATGTTTACATGGTTGAACAGTATATATATATATATATATATATATATATATATATATATATATATATACTGTACAGTATATTTATTTATTTCAATATTATATATATATATTTATAAATATATGCACAGTCCTATTAAAATGTAAAATTTTATAATTTATATAATTTAGATACTTAAGAGGGTGGCTCAGTGGCTAGCCCCACATATTCTGTGTCTATATTTACATCGCTATACAGTATACAGTATATATATATATATATATATATATACTCATATTTATTTCATATCATATGTATTTCCAAAATATGCACAAAACTATTAAAATGTAAACCAATTGTTTTTACAAATATTGGGCTTTTTGGCTCAATGATAAGCACAGCTGCATCACGAGGCCTCAGTCCAGTTTTTGTATATGTGTTTATATATATAGTGTTTATTTTAATAATACGTCAATTTTTAAGTATATGCACACGCCTATTGCAATGAATAAATAATAAATTACAATTCATATCATTTACATGCCTATATACTGGTATGACCTGCTAATAATTTAAACGGTTCTCATCAGTGTAACTGTGATGCAAACCAGCTTCCTGGAAAGCATCTACATGAATACCATGGATGGATGCCAACTCAATTTATTTGCAGAGTTTGGTGAAACGAAAAAGGTTCCAAACGAACGCTTTACAAATAAAATGTGAAAAATATATAAATAAAAACATGCAATCTAAGCACTAATTAATAGATTTGATATATATTTTATAGATTTGACGTTCCTAATCAGGAGGCGCAGTGTGGCGTCGGGATCTCTCAGGACGGTGGCTCTGAGTGACGCGCCCGGCTGCTAAGCGGTGCAAGACGATGAATTTCAGCAACGTCTGGAATTCCTAAGAAAATGTTTTGAGAATTTCTATTTTTATTTCAGCAGGGACAGCGCCTCATCAAAGCTAATGTTTTACCCGTCTTCTCGGGAGGCTTCACATTCTCCTGTTTCCCTCTGCAATGCTATGCTCGCCTGTGGCATCACAAGAATTCCTCTTTCCTGACATTTTAGTCCTTAGAGGAGTTCTCCATGGTGCTTAAATTGCGCAGCGCTGCTAAAAAGACTAAGAAATACATTCCGGAGTACTAAAAATTCTCCTTGAGCGTTTGAATAATCAGACAACGCAGTTGGCATTACCTAAAGGCTACAGCTATTAATATAAAAAGACACTATATATTGTAAAATATGGGAAGTGCTATGCAATATAGCAAGTACAACGTTTTTGTTTTTACGCTAAGCAATAAAAGCACCTATTCTCTCGTTTCCCAAAGACATGCATCGGCTAAATGTGTCGCTTCTCAAATTAAGTTTAAGATTGTAACTGCGATAGAAATAGAAGATAACGATGTGACTTCTCATAAGTTATTACATGCATACAGTCCCATCTTCTAGTCCTCAAATACTTAAAGTCACTTGGTTTGGGCAAAAAAGCTCCTCAGTAAAGGCTCTCACAAGTGAAAGGCATGAGCGGTACCTGCGGAGTTCTGAGCGAACGGCAGCACAAGCCAAACATAGCTGACATAGTTGGAGAGATCAGACAAGCGCGTAGAAGAACACCTCCTAAAATATATACATGCATTCGAAAGTATAAGACTTTATGGATAGATATATATGATAAGCACTGTATGATAGATAGATAGATAGATAGATAGATAGATAGATAGATAGATAGAAATGAAGACACTATATAATTAATAGATAGATAGAAATGAAGGCACTATATAATTGATAGATAGATAGAAATGAAAGTCACTATATAGTAGATAGATAGAAATGAAAGTCACTATATAGTAGATAGATAGAAATGAAAGCACTATATAATTGATAGATAGATAGATAGAAATGAAAGTCACTATATAATAGATAGATAGAAATGAAGGCACTATATAATAGACAGATAGATAGATAGATAGATAGTGTGGAAACCGTACCCCCAACACAGTCAGACCGACACCAGGATGTATAAAACACGCTATTTATTTTTCCTTTACTGCACCACGCCTTCTCTCATCAACTCTTTCCTTTCTTCTTCTTTCACCAACTCTTTCCTTTCTTCTTCTTCTTTCTTTCTCTCTCTTTCTCTTGGACCTCCTCCTCCTCCTCACAAGCTTCGTCTCCTTCCTCCCAACTCTGGCTCTCCGTCTGGAAGGAGGCGGCTCCTTTTATCAGAACCCGGATGAGTCCCAGGTGCTCCCCTTGACGTCACTTCCTGGTGTGGCGGAAGTGTCAGGAAAGCCCCTGGAAGCACTCCGGGTCGTCTTAGAACCGTTTCCGGGAGCACTTCCTGGTATGGCGGAAATGTTGCCCTCCAGGACTCCCCAACTGACCGGGCGCCCCCTGGCGGTGGCCACATCCTCACACGGGCATCCCAGCTCCGTCTCTGTGGCCCCCAAATAGACCCGGGCGGCTGCCCTCTCATGGCTGAGGAGAAGTATTGTCCCCGTTGGGGACTGTCCAGGCGTCCCGGCCGGGCAGTGTCCCCGTACATCTCTGACAATAGATATAAATGAAAGTCACTATATAATAGATAGATAGATAGATAGATATGAAAGAGCCGTGTAACCAAATGTATCTCTTATGTTGTAAGTATCCAAATCAGTAAATACAAATAGAGAGAAAAGAAAGGCACTATATAACTGATAGATGTGATAGTCCGTTGCATGGTGTATTCATGCCTATTGCACAGGGTCACCAGGAATCACCAAGCTACCAACATGATCTGGAGGTCCTTAGGGATGTGTAAGGACAACAGGTGGGTCTGGAGGAAAGCCTGTGGAGACACAGTAAAGGAAAATGTATGAAGTCCACTCGGTCCACCAGCAGGCACAGGAGTGGAAGGACGATGCAGCAATCACGAGGTGCACCCTTATAAAGAGCGCTGGGCTGCTTCCACGTATAGCTTTGCTTGACAAAGTGCCATTTCAATTCGCACATAATGGAATAATGGAATTTTATTGGGCTAAAATTAAACTTTGACATGGTTGCGTCACCCTCAGAAATATTCTTGGGGTGTGTTATTATTACACAGCTAACCTAAATTGACTTTACTCAATATTTGCATGTTTTTAGGCTCTGCGCATTTATTTTTTGTAAATCTGAATCAAATCTCTTCCGCCCACTGCACTTCAGGTCCCAATCCAGGTGGTTCGGCGTGTGGTGGGTGCAGTAATGTGCTATCAGCTATCAGCTCCCAACCTTGTGTCACAGTTAAATATTTACAGTACCCTCCATAATGTCTGGGATAAAGTCACATTTTCCTTGATTTCTTTCCCCCTCTGCTCCACAGTTTAAAATTACTAATCAGACAATTCAGACATGACGATGCAAGTTACAGACATTTCATCACACAATATTTTTTCTACACAGTCCCCCCATTTCAGGGCACCTTAATGTTTTGTACATTTGATGTCACAGGTGTTTGTGATTCCTCAGGCGAGTTTCATGGCTTCATAAAATACCTTGGCCTGCTTCTACCCTTTGGGGTCTGGAGATGCCATTGGTCAACATGAGCTGTGCCAATGAAAGTCAAAGAAGCCAATATGAGACTGGAGAACAAGAATCAAACCATTCAAGACATCGGTAAAACCTTAGGATGAACTAAATGAACTATCTGGAATATCGTGGAGAAGAAAGAACACACTGGTGAGCTCAGTAATCACAAAGGGGCTGGTGGGCAAAGGAAGACCTCCGCTGCTGACGACAGAAGAATCCTCACAATGGTCAAGAAAAGCCCCAAATGCCTGTCTGACAGATCAGAAACAGACTTCAGGGGGCTGATGTGTGTGTGTCAGAGAGGACTATCAGCAGAAGACTTCATGATCAGAAGCACAGAGGCCACAATGCAAGATGGAAACCATGAAAACAGGATGGCCACATTTGCAATTTGCAACTTCAAAGAGCCTGCAGAATTCTGGGAAAAAGATCTTGTGGACAGAAAAAGACGATCCTGAACCAGAGTGAGGGCAAGAACAAAGTGTGGAGACAAGAAGGAACTGTTGAAGATCCAAAGCAGACCACCTCATCTGTTAAACATGGCGGTGCTGGGGGTGTTATGGCTTGGGCATGGATGGCTGCCACAGGTCCTGGCACACTTCTCTGCATTGATGATGGCACTGCTGATGGCACAATGAATTCTGAGGTGTGTAGAAGCATCTGAGTAAAAGCTGGCACTTCATCCTCCAACAAGATAATGAGCCAAACATACTGCTGGGGCAACCAGGGGTTTATCAAAGGTAGAAAATGGAAATGAGCAGGCCTTCCATAAGCTAAATAGGAAACGTTAAGGGGACAAGCCCCCCGAAATAAGCAGGAGCTGAAGATGGCTGCATTAGAGGCTTGGCAGAACATCACCAGAGAAACCCTCATCACCTGGTGATGTCTGTGAATCGCAGACTAAAAAGCTGTCATTGCATGTGAGGGACATGTGACAAAGGACTAAATATGACAACGGCTTTAACAGACCTGCCATTGCTGTGTGCCAAACATTATGGTGTCACCCTGAAATGGGGGGACTGTGTAGAAAAAGTGTTGTGTGACCAAAATATCCACAAATCCCCTGAAATGAAAGTTTACAATGGACACTTTATTCAAATCAGAATTGTTGGATTTATAATTTTAAACAATGGAGCAGAGGGGGGAAATCAAAGAAAACTGGGCCTTTGTCCCAAACATTGTGGAGGGCAGCATGTCATTTTCAAACCACGCTTAACTCAGACCAGGAACGCAGATAGCAGCTGAAGCCTATCCTAGCATACAGAGGGGCACAAACCAGTAATGAACAGCAGACAGGGCGCCAGTCCAACACACACCTACACTGGGACCAGTTTAGGGTCACCAATTCACCTAACCTGCAAGCCTTTGGACAGTGAAACCCATGTAGAAATGGGGAGAACCTGCAAAGTCCACACAGGTAGGACTCTGGACGCAAACCCTTGTCTCTTTACTGCCAGGCAGCAGCTCTGCCACTGTGGAAACAACGCCAATGAATCTGATAGCTTTACTTAACAGCGCCAATCACAGATATATAGTATATTTCCATTAATCACTTAACCTTAGGGTAACTATCCCTCCATCCATCCATTATCCAACCCGCTAGAGCCTAACTACAGGGTCATGGGGTCTGCTAGAGCCAATCCCAGCCAACACAGGGTGCAAGGCAGGAAACAAACCTCGGGTAGGGCGCCAGCCCACCGCAGCAGGGTAACTAAAGACAAAGAAACAAAGAAACAAAACAAAAAAAAAACCTGAAATTATTGTATGCAGACGAGGGTCTTCTGAAAGTCCTGAATCCATTGGTTCATCCAGCCATCCATTCATTCAGGGTCACAGGGAAGCTGAAGCCTGTCCACTTCACAAATCTGTTATCACCATGTAGTTATTGTTACAATATAAATTAAAAAATATCTTTCTGGAGCCATCATGAGATGATTCTTTTGGGGTCAAAGAATGGTTCTGCTCTGACATCGCTCTTCAGAACCACTTTGTCACGTTGGTTTATAGCAGCGCCTGCCACGGCCCGTCATCTTATACTATCCATCCATCCATCATCCAACCCGTTATGTCCTAACTACAGGGTCACGGGGGTCTGCTGAAGCCAGCCCACCGCAGTCTTCTTATACGAAATATCATTAAATATCAACCGTAATCTCTTTATTCTAATAATTTCCAAATCCCTTTGTGGCGCTTCCAAGACGCAGCGCCGCACCCAGTCTTTTGAAACGACATGGCCCGGTGGGAGTGAACATGTTCTGGGATGAACAACCACCGATCTTTTCACCAGGTCTGGGGAAGGGAAGGAAAGTCTCCCAACCCCTGCACTAATTAAAGTGCTAATAAAATAATAAACGATAATAACCTCCTATAAAATAATAAAAACCAATAAAAGTGGGCTCGAAAGTTGTGATCGGCATGTGGAGATAGTGGAAAAAACGGATTTGATGGCATCCGCTAACCAGAAACCTTAAAAAAAAAAACAATCGATCATTGCGTTGTAGAGCACCCGGTGCCGGTCGAAGCCCCTCTGGAGCCCCGGGTGGTGGGTTTTGATAGTTAGACAGGGGAGCGCGCGCCCCAAGGTGCCCATATACATTTTATAAACGGCGCCCCTCTGTTTCCAGAGAGCGCACTCAGCGTTATTAATACTTCGAGGATGGGAGTGAGTGGGGGTCCCTCTCTTTGTCCCTTAAGTTACAGAAACGTTGCGTAATCTGACCGGCACCTCTAAATGCTTTTGAAAACACAAAATTACCTTAAGGGTGCGCTAGAACTTCGGAAATTTCACCGAGACATTAAGGCAGGCACATTCATTGAAACGGTGCCAGTTTGGACCCTCAAGGGACCTGTGCCCACACTCTTCAAAATCCTGGTTCTTTAATGGCGTTTTATTAAGTTGGGTGGTTCCTTTTTGAACCTTTGCTTGACAATGCATCATTTCATTCTGGGATGGGTTCTTTGCGTAATGAAGTTTGGTTCTTTGTGATTTGGAAATCTTCATAATAGCAAGAAGAAAAAATCTTTAATATTTTATAGGCTACCTTGAAGGACACAAACAGATTACGCAAACCCGCACGTAGCCTTTGTTATTGCATGCAGAGAAAGTCCTTTTAAAACCAGGAGCCATTGGTATTTCACAAATCTCACACCATCTAGTCATTATATGGAGCCTGGTATGGACTTAAATAACTAAAGGTTCTTTGTGGAACCTTCATTTGGATGGTTCTTTTGGGAATCGAAAATGGTTCCCCCCTGGCACCTTCATTTTCAAGAGTGGACAAATAAAGTGGTTCTTCAGATCGATGCCATTGGAGAACCGTTTTTGTTTCCCAAAAGAAAACACCCTTTATTTTAAACCACATAAACAGCCATGAACAGATGATAACTGATTTGTGAAAGAACCGATTTTAAAAGGGTTAGGCTTAAAGTTATAACAGAGGCTATAAAAGTTCAGGTTTTCTTGATCTTCCAGTATCCAAAGGTAGCCTACTAATAAATTAAATATATCGGTTTATCCACATACTTTTTGATGGCAAAAAGCACATTTCCTATGCAAAGCCTATGGTTCAAATGTACGAGGAACCACACAACCCAATAACGTGCCATTAATTAACCGTCTTTTGTACGAGTGAATATGAGGATAGAGGACTTCAGCGTGATCACAAAATCCCCATTGACGGGTGAACTGTCTGGTTTACAGATTTTTCAGTTTTGCTATAACACATTTAACAGTGAATTATGTGCACCGACTGTTTAATTTTTTTTCTGGAGATGAAGCATCATTCAGTTTATATCCATCATGTTGTAATTCTTATCATCTTTGCACCGTCACGCTCCAGCTCCACGCGTCCTCCTCTTAGGTAATTCGCAGATTACTGAATGTCTCGAAGACTTCGTCGACTAAGAAACTACATTTCCCAGACGCCTAGCGGCTCCGGGCGGAAGAGGTGTGTCACAGCGGCTCATATAAAAACGCTGCAGCAGCGCTTCTCTGCTGATTACTGCTGGAATAACAGGCAAGCTGGCTGGCAGGCTACCTTCGTTGCCAGGGATGGGAGCGGGGCTAGGGGAATGAAGGACGCTCCGGGATTTAAACATGAAGCATCCGAGGAGGCGAGTGTCAGTCGGGGGGGCAGACATGCCGGTGCGCAAGAATGTGCGGCTTAGAACAGTGTGTGTGCCAGACGAGCGACCGAAGAAGGCACTTTACAAGCACAAAGTTGACCTGCTTGCCTTTGGATGCTGCAGCAAACAAGAACCGTAAAATG
Source organism: Polypterus senegalus (assembly GCF_016835505.1). Lineage (NCBI taxonomy): Eukaryota > Metazoa > Chordata > Cladistia > Polypteriformes > Polypteridae > Polypterus > Polypterus senegalus. Next base: position 176,044,468 of record NC_053162.1, read on the forward strand.
CTTTAACTTGATGGCCTGGGTAACTCCTGCACGGAACGAGACTTTCGTTTTTTTTAATTTCATTTATTTATTTATGTTATCCCTGCGCTGAAATCCTAGCTGTTGACAATTTTCAGTGGTCCAGTTCATTTGAAATGCACGGCACGAGTGTTTTTTTTATTTTATTTTTTTATCATTATGATATATTTAGCAGCTGCCTCACTTCCTCATAAAACAACATTTTAAGGACAGCTTCAGTATTTCTGCAGCGAGTAACGTTAAGTCCGGTGCGCGTTGATCGGGATGCATTGGTGATGATCAGGGTTAACTATTTCTTTGCACCTTTTTCCCCCGACGAAGTCGTCTACCTCCTTTTTGAAAGACTTTGTTCATATTTAATTATTTCATTATTTATTTTGGCGACTTTTCTTTTCTAAACAAGGACACCTAACGGTATTCGCTTCCCCTTTTCTATGCATCTTCTTCCACAGGCACATCAGGTATAGCTTTGTCATTTTGACTTTGTGCTCACAGTGCGCTGATGTGTGTAACCTATAGATCTTTGTATTGCTATTTTTTTCGCTTTACGTGTTAATTAATTTTTGTGGGTTGGAGGAAACACACGGCTGCCGAGCTCTTTAGCCAGCGGCACGGCTATTACATAATTAAAAGGCGTTTTAGTACATTGATGATAACGCATTTATCGGCCGGCAGGAAACCTCAGCTTAAAAACACAGGCACACACACACACACACACACACACACACACAGTCACAGTCACAATATCCTCTTCCTCTCCGGCTGCAGACAAAAAAAGAGCACAACTTTCGGTTTGTCAGAGGGCTGCTTTTCTTCTTGAGATGACTCTTTCAAAAACTGGTGCAAAAAAAAGGAAATAACGGCTTTTGATCTCCCATGCGCAGATTGACGTTTTGTGAGTTTCGCTACCTCGTTTTCCTTTTTTTTTCTTCTTGCACGTTCCTGTCAATGAAACGCAAGTTGATTTTTTTTTTGGATGCGATAATTGATAGCTTTGCAATGCAGTGACACATTGCAATGAAGAAAGCGACATTTTTTTGGCGCTTCTGAAGAACAAAACAAAACAAGAAAAAAAGAGTGGACCTTTCAACTCCACCCGTCTAGTCTACCATGTGCTAAAGATATTCAAAAGAAAAAGTGGTCGAGCACTTTAGAAGCAGCTACTGAAAAAACACACCGCCAAGAGGCTTCTTTTTTGTGTTATAGGTACAGGAAAATACAAAGTGGAAACAATAAGGTCGCGATCAGGGACGACACTTCCTAGTAGATCAGAGGACACCTACAGTGCTGGCCAAGGTCGCGCTGGAAAAGGTAACGCAGGCTTCTGCCAACTTAAAGCCGTCTTGAGTTACACAGACCACCCCACCCCCCGCCTCCCCACCCCAGGCACACGGGAAAATTAAAAAAAAAAAACGGGGACACGCATGTTCTTGTATTTGTTCTTGCAAAGGAGTTGCACTGTGGATGTTGACGCGTCGAGAGGCTTAAAAGTGCGGATGTTGGAACTCAGAAACAACAAACATCTAACAGGAACGCTCCGTATGTGTTCTTTGCACACGAGGACTTCTTAAAAACTTAATTTGAGACAAGCGGCAAGCGCAAAGCACCCTGAGAAGATCACTGTGAATATGCTGTGCAATGTGGTAATGTTTCCATGCGTCACTCTGTCTTCACAAACAGGAGCCCCACGCTGATCGTCGTGCTCTTCTTCCATGCCATGGGCTGCATTCAGAGCATCAGCTGCAAGCCGAAGACCTTCCGCGAGAGCCTCGTCGTTCTAGAAGTGAACGCCTCCATCGATTCAAACCCCACCAGCATCGACGAATCCTCCTCCGTAGTCCTTCGTTACCGGACCCCGCACTTTCGGGCGTCTGCTCGGGTGCAGGTCTCCTCGCTGGCCAGGAAAGAGACGTGGATCGTGGGCTGGATCCAGGCGTGCAACCACATGGAGTTCTTCAACCAGTACGGCTCTAAAGGAATGTGAGTACAGGCGGACAATGACGGGCGAATGGGCAGATGTCAAGAGAATGTGAGTAGAAGTTAGAGCAGATCACGATGGCCTGTCCTTAAGGAAGAGAAAGGTATATCTGAACTGAAGAAGAGACCCCCAAAATTACATTGTGAGTGCCAGCAGGTGTGCTGCAATGGGGGGCAAATTAGCACAGAATATGTGGAAGGTTGAGAACAGACCATTACTAAAGTAAGGATGAGGGGCACCTGTCTATAAGGTTTGGGGGGTGGAATTAGAAATGAAGAGGAGACCACTGAAATTAGAATGGGAGTACTGGTATGCATGTTGCAATGGTGTGCAAAATAGCACAGAATAGGAATGAGGGTGTTAAGGGTAGAACATTATGAGGGGCAAAGTAGAGCAGAAGAATACAACAGATTGTATACACTGTCCACAATCTCCCCCCGAAACGTGGTGAATAATGGCGTAAAGTAACAGCTGAGGTCAAGACTGTGAGTAGAAGTAGGGAAGCAGGAACAGATCACTGCACCCTGAGAAACAGTCATTGCCAAAGGAAGGATGCAGGGGCAAATAAGAGCAGAAAAACAGAACAGATCACCACACCCTGTCTAAAAGGAAGGGGGGCAGCATTAGTACTGAAGAGGAGACCACTGAAATTAGAATGGGAGTACTGGCTGCAATGGTGGGTAAAATAGCATAAAACATGACTAAGTTTAAGAAGAGACTATTGCTAAAAGAAAGGATGAGGGGCACATTAGAGCAGAAAAACAGAACAGATCACCACGCCCTGTCTTAAAGGAAGTGGGGGGCAGCATTAGAACTGAAGAAGAGACCACTGAAATTAGAATGGGAGTACTGGCTGCAATGGTGTGCAAGATAGCATAAAACATGAGTAGCGTTGAGAACATCCCGAAAGAAAGGATGATGGGCACATTACCACATCAGAACAGATATCTACCCCCCAAAATATGAACAGAAGTGAATATGATGTAAAACACTAGGCCAATTAGCTCATGGTAGCCCCCCTAAGAATGTGAGTAGAGATTTTAAAACAGATAACTACTTCCAGTAAAGATGATGGGCAAATTAAAAGAGATGAACAGACACTGACACCAAAACCCATCCCCAAAATGTGAGTACTGGCATGGGTGGCACAATGGTGGGCAAATTAGCAATGAATATGTGTACGGTTGAGAAGAGGTCATTACCCATGGAAGGATGAAGGGGCAAGTTAGAGCAGAAGAAGAGAACAGATCACAACGCCCAGTCTATGAGGATGACGGGGGGCATTAGAACTGAAGAGGAGAGACCACTCAAATTAGAATACGAGTACCGGCTGCAATGGTGGGCAAATTAGCACTGAACATGAGTAAAGGTGAGAACAGATCATTAGAATTGGAGTACTGGCTATAATGTTGGGCAAAATAGCATAAAATATGAGTAAGGTTGAGAAGAGACCATCATTAAAGTAAGGATGAGGAGCAAATTAGAGCAGAAGAACAGAACAGATCACAACGCCCTGCCTATAAGGAAGACGGGGGCAGCAGAACTGAGGGAGAGACCACTCAGATTGGAATTGGAGTACTGGCTACAATGGTGGGCAAATCAGAATAAGATATGAGAAAGTGTGAGAACAGATCAACAGTAAAGTAAGGATGGAGGACAAATTAGAACATAAAAACAGAACGGATCGCTACCCCCAAATCCCTCAATAATATGACCAGTGGTGTATATGGAGTAAAATACCAAGGCAAACTAGCACCGGTGAGCCCACCCTAAGAATGTGAGTAGGGATTACAGATTTCAGATGACTACTTCAAGTAAAGGTGATGGACAAATTAAAACAGAAGAACAGACCCTGAAAACACAACCCATCCTAGTAATGCGAGTCTTGGCATGGGTGGCGCAATGGTGGGCAAAATAGTGAAGATTATGTGTGAGATTGAGAACCAAAGGAAGGACGAAGGGGCAAATTAGAACAGAAGAAATATTCTAATCACTACACCCTGGCTATGATGAAGACGGGGGCATTAGAACTGAAGAGGAGAGACCACTCAAATTAGAATACGAGTACCGGCTGCAATGGTGGGCAAATTAGCACTGAACATGAGTAAGGGTGAGAACAGATCGTTACCGTCCCCCTGTCCCTTACGTATATCGAAGATGATGAGCAAATTACAACAGCAGAGCAGAACAGAGCACTACTCTGTCCATAAACACCCCCCCCCAAGAAAATTGTGAATTATGGTGTAAAATAACAGCACAAGTCAATCCCCCTCAAGAATGTGAGAATGCCAGTCGAAGTTAGAACAGACGAGACAACTAAAATTAGAATGTGAGTGCTGGCAGGTGAGGGCAATGGTGGGCAAACTAGCACAGAATATGAGTTAGGGTGCTAAGGGTTAGTAGTTCATTACCAAAACATTATGGGGGGGCAAAGTAGAGTGGAAGAATAGAACAGACCCCCCCAAAAAAAGAAAATAGTGCATAATGGCATAAAGTAACAGCTCAGGTCAAACCCCCTGCACCCTGTCTATAAGGAAGAGGGGGACATTAGAACTGAAGAGGCCACTAACATTACAACACAAGTGCTGACTGCAAGGGGGGGGGGCAAATTAACACACAGAATATAAGTAAAGGTGAAAATAGATCAAAGTAAGGATAGGGGGGTGTATTAGAGCAGAAGAACAGAACAGAGCACTAATACCCCCCAAAATATGACTAGTAGTGAATATGGTGTGAAGTAACTTGCAAATCAGCACATTTCCAATCCCCTAATAATGTGAGTAGAGATTACAGATTATAGAACAGATGATTACTTTGAGTAGAGGTGATGGGGCAAATTAAAAAAGAAGAACGGACCCTGACACCAAAACAAAGCCACCCTCGAAATGCGAGTCCCGCGGTGTGTGCAGCAGTGATGGAAAAAATGAGCACAGATTATATGAGTAAGGATTAGAAGAGATCGTTAGCCCCAGACCCATGAGGGGCAAATTAGAGCAAAACAATAGAATGGATCTACAAGGAAGAGGAGGAAATTAGATCTGAAGAAGAGACCACCCAAATTAGAATGGGAGTACTGGCTGCAATGGTGGGCAAAATAGCATAAAACCTAAGTGAGGTTGAGAACAGACAATTACTGAGGTAAGGATGAGGGGCACATTAGAGCAGAAGGTCACTACGCCCTGTCTACGAGGAAGAGGGGGACAGGAGAACTGAGGAAGAGACCACTCACATTAGAATGGGAGTACAGGCCGGTGTGCGGTAATGGTGGGCAAATTAGCACAGAATATGAGTAAAGTTGAGAACAGATCATTACTGACCCCCTTTCCCCTAAAGAAAGGATGAGGGGCAAGAATGGATTAGATCATTATCCTGTCCATAATCCCCCCAAAGAGTGAAGCATGATGGTGTAAAATAACAATACAGGTCAATCCCCCTCAAGAATATAACAGAATGTGATTAGAAGTTAGAACAGATAACTACACTCTGTTTATAAGGAAGAGGGGCAAATTAGAACTGAAGAAGAGACCACCCAAATTACAGTAGAATGCAAGTACTGGCAGCAATGGTGGGCAAAACAGCATAGAATATGAGTGAGGATTAGAACAGGACATTAAAAAGTAAGGATGGAGGGCAAATGAGGAAGAGGAGGACAAGAGAACTGAGAAAGAGACCACTCAGATTAGAATGGGAGTACTGGTTACACAAGGTATGAGAACGTGTGAGAACAGGTCATTACTAAAGTAAGGATGGGATCCTGAAATCCCCCAATAATATGACCAGTGGTGAATGTGGCATACAATACAATGCAATTTAGCACCGGTGAGCCCACCCTAAGGATGCGAGTAGAGATTTCAGATTTCAGACAACTACTTCAAGTAAAGGTGATGGACAAATTAAAAGAGTAGAACATACCCTGAAAACACAACCCCTCCCAGAAATGTGAGTACTGGCATGGGTGGCGCAGTGGTGGGCAAAATAGTGCAGAATATGTTTAAGGATTATACCGGTCATTACCAAAGGAAGGACGACGGGCAAATTAGAGCAGAAGAACAGAACAGATGACTAGCCTGCCCATAAACCCCTGCCACCCCTGGCCCCCCCCCAGGGTCAATCCCTCTCAAAAATGTGAGAATGTGAGTAGAGGTAAGGAACAGTTCAGTACACCCTGTCTATGGGGGGGAGACATTGAAACTGAAGAGACCACTAAAATTAGAATGGGAGTGCTGGCATTTGCAGTGGGCAGAATTTAGAACAGGATGTGAGTGAAGGTGAGAACAGATTATTGCTGCCCCCCCCCCTTCCCCAAGAATGGCAGAACATAACAGATTACTACCCAGCCCACAACCCCCCTGGTGAAGAGGAGACCACTAAAATTAGAATGCAAGTACTACCACAATAATGGGCAAAATAGCACAGACTATGAGCAAGAATTAGAAAAGACCACCACTAGAGTAAGGATGAGGGGCAAACAGAGCTGAGAAACAGAATTGATCACAACCCTGAAAATCCCCCCAAAAACGTTAGCAGTAATGAATATGAGATCAAATAACAGCACAGGTCAGCAACACCAAACCCCAAGAACCCCAATTTACAGATACACAAAAAACCTTTCATTGGAGATGATGGGGGCAAATTAAAAAGAGGAATTCAAAACACTCCATCTCTTAAATGTGAGTACAGGCGGGCAGGCAGGGGTCTACCCTCTCACCCCCAAAGAATGTCAGAATGTGAGTATAGAAGTCCGAACAGATCGCTGGCCCTGCCGATAAAGAAGAGAAACAAATTCAAACTGAAGAGGAGGCCACTAAAATTAGAATGTGCAGTGCTGGCATGTCTGTGGCGCAATGACGGGCAAAGTGGCACAGAATATGATTAAGGGTGAGAAGAGCGCATTACCAAATCCCCCCAAAAGTGCGCTGAATGTGGCGGAAAATAACAGGCAAATTAGCACAGGTCAGTCCTCCCAAGAATGTGAGTAGAGATTACAGATTTTGTAGGTCATTACCGCCCCCCTGTCCCCAAAGTAAAGATGAGGGGCTAAAGAAGAATAGAACAGACTACCACCCTCAATCCAACCCCAAAATATGAACAGTGGTAAATATGGAGTAAAAATAGCACAGGTCGCCCCGAGAATACGGGTAGAGATTATTGATTGCCCAGTAAAGGCGATGGGCAAATTTAAAAAAAGGACATACCCTGACAACACAGTCTATCGCTGAAATGTGAGCTCTGCCTGGTATGGAGGCGCCGATTCGCGCTGATCCTACACGATAAACCCCGAAAACACAAAAAGTGAGGGAGATGGACAAACCCGAATCGATCAGGCCAGCGGCTTGTGGCGAAGCAGGCAGGGTTCGCGAGCCGCCTTCTCCACCCAGCCGTACTAAAAACAGCGGGCATAGGGGTCGAGTCAGGAGGGCAGCATCAGGCAATTTCGCTGTAAACAGTCCGTCACCAGTGATTTGTGGGGGGCTATTTGATAAAGGTGTGCGGTTTGACATCTCAATCCCCAAGCGATTCTCCTTCCAGATGTCAGAACAGACCGCAGTTACGGAAGTGAGGCCGCTGCTCTTAACGGCATTGACTACTTACTGGCTGACTGCCTTTCTGGTAAGGCGGGTCGCAGCTGTGCGAGAAGAAGGATAAAGAAGAATACACGTAGGTCTACAGGTGGTCCAGATGCGCCTTTGGACCCGCAATGGCCTTGCTAAAGTGGTATGGTGCGAGTTTTTATGGGCGGAGTTTAACCTTCGGCTGTGTGCGCGCCTAAACAACGGCTGGCATTTTATTGGCTCCTCATTGCTTGCTGACAAAGACGCGTTGTATTCTGTGAGGTTTTCTTCGCAAATTAAATCTGTTCTTTGGACTTTGAAAAGATTTCGAATATGATGAAAAAACAGACATCTTTAATGTCTAGTGGGCGAACAGGACACAACAAATTAAGAAAACCTGAGCTGAGCCTGCGTGACTGTGTGCGGCGAGAGTCCTTTTAATATTTGGAACCCTGAGATTTCACAGATCTGTCAGCATTTGTTCATGGAAGCTGATTAAGATCCAAGCAAATTAAGCTTCTCTCTGGAGTCTTTATGCAGTTGGTTCTTTTTGAACCAAAAATTGCTCCCCAATAGAATCGCTTTAAAGAATGCACTTCAGCGCCTTTATTTTAAAGATGAGCGGGTTAACATGATGGATGGATATTCACGTTTAAAATTTAACACCAAGCATGAAGTGCGTCATCTTTTGCGGAGCTGAAAGTTTGCGAAAGCATGCATGTAACGTGATTGTAACGAGATTCACAAACTAAATATAAGGCATAAATAAAGAAATAAACCAAGAGTGCTTTAGACGGATGCAGGAGCAACTTATCTTTTGAAAATTTATACGACATGCGATACAAACGAGGCCGCCTGTTAAATCTGCCATACGAGAAATGGACGGGAACGTTCGCATCGTTTAAGAGAGGTTCCTATATAGTGCCTTCATTGTCGGTGTAGTCACATCATGCACATCAGATTACACCACCGAACCACATGTGCAGCGACGGAGGGTCCTTGAAACAGTTCATCACGAAGGTGATAAGCGACAAAATGCGAAAAAACGACGTCTCAATGGACACTGCAAAGAGGAACGCGAAACGAACCGTTAGGTAGACGTGTGCATATCGGCGGCATCGAATAGCTACTCTGAAACTGACCGATGTGTTTATACTATAGTGCCTTTCAAATCTAACTGTCCATAATATAGTGCCTTTCAATCTAACTGTCCATAATATAGTGCCTTTCATGTCTGTCTTTCTATCCATCTGTCCATAATATGACGCGTATCTATCTATCTATCTATCTGTAGTGGCTTCCATGTCTGTTGGTCTATCATATAGTGCCTTTCACATCAAACTGTCCATACCATAGTTTTTCAAGTCTTGTCTGTCTGTCTATATATCTGTCCATAATAGAATGCCTTTCATACCTAATTAATATTTGAAAATAATATACCTTTTATATCTATCTGTCCATCTGTAATATAACATCTTTCACACCTGTCTTCTGTCTACAGTATATTTATATAATATAGTGCCTTTTATATCTTTCTATTTACCTATCAAATAATCCCTTTCATATTGGTCTGTCTATCCATGTTTTTTTATCTACCCATCTATAATATAGTGCCCCTTATATCTGTCCATCTCTTTATCTATAATATATTGCTTTTCATATCTATCTATTCTACAGTGTCTTTTGTGTTTACCCATAACATAGTGCCTTTCTATCTATCTATCTATCTATCTATCTCACATCTATCTATCTATCTATCTATCTATCTATCTATCATATAGTGCCTTTCACATATCTATCTATCATATAGTGATCATCTATCTTTATAGTGCCTTCACTCTATCTATCACCTATCTATCTACTCACATAAATCTGATTATCTATCTATCTATCTATCTATCTATCTATCATATAGTGCCTTTCACATATCTATCTATCTATCTATTTTATAGTACCTTTCTATCCACCTATCTATACTTAAATGATCCAAGTTGTTTTCTTATCCGCCCTGCACTGTGTGAGTCCTGGCCAATGCAGTGACCCTCGCATGGTGACACAACATGTCAGTTTTATCCTTCATTTTGTGTCACACCGTTATCAGTATCCCTCATACCCCATTTGTATGAGCAGTTATGGAGGAATATGTCAGACAACGTTAAACAAATAATACAAATAAGTAAATGTGAATTGTGAAATGTGACAATACATGAGTAACAATGCAGTGATATGTGAGCATGAATTCACGTTTTCATCATGTATTTATTTAAGTATATCTTTATATGTGTATTTCAACGACACTGCATGCAACACAAAATGAAAACTGTCACGAGCACCCGTCAAAGTTGAGAGGGCGGGTTCTAGTCAGTGCTGTGTTTTGATTGGTGAATGATCCCAGTCCAGCTGTCCACATGCAAACGTGCCACAGGATTCACAAAGCAAGTAAAGCACCAGCTCACAGTTACGATGGGTGCGTCTCTTTGGTGAACTCGAGTGCAAGAAAAAATGTCACTCGTCACGTGCGTGAGCATCACATCTTGGATATCACATTCCCCGGATATACATTCCCGGATATAACCCCGACCTAAATGCTATTGAGACACATGAAGGCCACTCACCCACCAATGATGTTTCTCTTCTTCTGCCGCACTGTTCTCCTTGCCGGTGTCCCCCTCAGCTTCATAACTCATAGATCAGGCACCATCAATTTACTTTGTTACTTCCATCACTCTAGATATAAAGACAAAGTATAGAAATTTAAAAGCAATGTAGAAATAATTTAAATAAAATACCACTAGTAGAAGATAATCCAATAGACAATATAAATAGATGAGAAAGTTGGGATGAATCTACTGGAGTCTTAGAAAGCTCACTGAAGATTAGCAGCAATGTCAACAGAGGACGTTGTCCTGGACGGCTTTTGGATTCACCGCTCAGACTGATGCCTGAATTGTGGTCTCTGACGTTCATGTGGGATGGTCCGACATATCTGTCTCTGTCGATGCTCTCTGGTCTCTCGCACAGGCCATTATGTATGTCAAAAAAAATCACGCAGGGTTCTGAACATCATGGTATTACAGTTGGCTCCCCTGCTGATGGATGGCTCTGCCTAAAAGCTTTGCTCCTCGTACTTTATCTGTGCACTCTGTCGCTGTCTCCATTTGTTTCACCATTAAGTTGTAAATTATTTGATCATTTGAAACTAAGAGTTCCATACATTAAGAATAAACAATGTACAGATCGAGTGAGATACACAAAGAAGAGGGAATGCCCAAATGTATTTGGGTCATCAGTTATTGTAACAAGAAAGAAAGTTAGTCAGCTAAATTACCTTCAAGAGTCCTTCATACTTCATGACGGTCCATTTAAACAAAGAGGCGACATTAAGGCAGACTGCTGTAGTTCTAAAATTATCATTTTTATCTTTCCACGACACAAAGTCAGCTGTGTGTGGTGTATGACGTCACCAGGTCAGGGGTATAAAAGTGAACATCATGCACTCCTTGGTTTGTCCAAATCTGTGGATACAACTAAGGCTAGATGAAGACAACCCCCCCACCACACACAAACACACACACACATACACACACACAGACCCCTGGGTGACTTAGCTCATCAGTTCATCATAAAAGCACCCAAGCGCTGCACACTCCAAAATGCCATCCCCACTATCCCACACCCCGCCACGCTATGGACGTAAGGGGCACCGTTCATGTAAGCCAAGTGGTATGGGCACCAAACCTTTATGCCCACCTTCCCACATCCACGCTGTGGACACCGAGGAAGTCTGCCCCCTGCCCACCCACAATTAAGGCTCCATACGGGTTTCGACTGGCACTGCAGGAAGGCAAGAGAGCAAGCATATGGAAAGCAACCCATCTGTGCCCACCCGCTATGTCAGTATATGTTTTTTTTCTTCTGTGAAGGGGTGACCAATCAGGTAATGAGATGTTGTAATGAGCAGGGCCCAATCAGGGACATGCCACATAATAAGCACAAACCAATCAGAATGCAATGTAGCTCTTATTTCCAAAAATCTTTGTTTTCACCCACCTGTACTGAAACACTGTGCCATCATTTTAAGATGTTTGCAGCTCTGGAGACCATCTTCAGAAATATTTGTTTGTCTCCAAAATGCAGACAGATCTGCGTTCTTAAACGGTAACTAGTGATGAGTGAGCATGCTCGGCCGAAGATGTGTTCAGCTGAAGCATCGCTATACTCGGAGCATGGCGCTACTCGAACGAGCACCACATGTGCTCGTGCGCCATGCTTGAGTCTCCGCCCCACACGTTTCGCGGGTTAAAGACAGCCAATCAAGGGGCAGGTAGGCACTGCCCTCACTGTAATGCCAGTAGTCATGTCAGGTGCTGGCATTACAGTGATTGGCTGGCCGGAACACGTCATCGGGTGCTATATAGAGCGTCAGCTCACCTGCAGGCACTCCCATATCATGTTTTAGAGCGTCATTTTTCCTGTAAAATTGATTTTTTTGGGGGTTTTGGGCGTGTTTTTGTCAGTCTGTAAAAGTGGCGTACAACTCGGACAAACTGGTTCCCAGCAGTGACTTGGGAGACCAAGATGCATCCATACATTGTCCCCATGCTGTTCCCAGTCCATTTGGGTGGTGTTTCTGTCACTTTCTGACCTTTTCCAATGGACCAGGAACCCTCCCCTCTTCAGAGCAGGGGGTGCCTGGTTGTCTCCCATTGACTTACATTATACTCGGGTGCTCGGTAGAGCACACGAACATCGCAATGTGATCGGACCGAACACCCGAACACTTTGGTGCTCGCTCATCACTAACGATAACGTATTAGTGTGGACAGGGCCCAAAAGCAATAGAAAGGAACAAGCTGTGCATCAGAACGAAATAAGAGGACCATCATGGAGGCAACTGAACGGAGTCGATAGGTTTGATTACATTTGGTGGGCCAACGTGGATGTCCTAAATGTTCTAAATCTCTCTATTATTAAAAAAAAAATCTTGGGAGGGAGACTAAGGGGACGAGACGTGATCTTCTCGGATGACAATTTGAAGTCCCACGAGAGACACTTTAACGTCACGCGAGACAAGGCAGTGAGCCATCATTTAAAGCAAGTTCAGGGACATCTAACCTAGCAGTTGTTGGACTGCTTTTGGCAGACACGCTTCATGTGCTCCCAGCTCCTAAAACGACGACATGCAGAATATGCAGCTCGCCAGCAGATGATCCGACCACTTCTCCTTAGCGTGTGTTCAGCCGCACCCCCCTCACATCGCTAGCGGCAAAGACACGAAGTGGCAAAAGGACAGCCGCTGTACAGGCTTTTAAATGATGGACGTGCAGCAGAAACACAGCAGCTGATCCGACAGCATCTCCTTAGCGTGCGTTCAGCCGACCCCCCTTCACAACACAAGCGGCGTTATACGTCATGCAAGAAAGAGATTTAACTGCGCCCAGGGCTGGAAATAAAGGACAAGTATTGCTTTTTACAAATGTTTTAAAGTAAAAGTGAACATAATCCATATGTAACAATTCCCATGAATGTAGCAATCTCTTTAAATTGTATATCCGGTAAACCAAACCCGGGGGTGGGCGAGCGAAGTGAGCAGGGGGCGGAGCCACCTAGTATTTAAAATGGAGGTTGTAAACACACAAGCAGAGATGTCAGAGTGCAGAGAACTGAAGGCAGTGGAAGGCCACGCCAAGGATAAGATGGAATGGGAATTGCAGGGGAAGTTGCAAAACCAAAATAACAAACCAAAGGTTGAAACCGTGAAGATGTGACATAAATAAACAAAAAGTCCAGGACGTGAATTACAAGCCTAAAGGCGACTCATAATCAGAGCCAAGCTGAGCAGACGTTAAACGAAGTCAAGGAACAGAAGAAGGCTTCATAAACCAAAATATAGTAATCGGGAAGGTCGTGTCTGGCGTCGAGGGAGAACTACGCGTGAAGCAGATGAAGAGCCCCAGTAGAGTCTCGCTGCAGACCACCAGCGCTCCGCTTCGTATTGCATTACATGTCAGTGATGTTACGCAATATGCCCGGATACACGAGGTTATCGGACTCAAATAATGACAACTGTTGAGTAAACCAAGTGACATGAATTTGCAGAACTCCTGAAAGGCACAGCTTTGGGAGTCTATAGTTAGACCTTTTGCATACGGGCAGTGACATAAAATGTGAGGTGGAGTTTGCTTATAGTACACATTGTAATGCATGGGTTTGCCTGCAGATGGCACACTCTTCTCGAACTCGGGACTTCGGTAGGCTGTGAGCAAGATGGGATTCAAGCCATACCAGGGGAGCTGCACTGGTAATTTTAGCACCACCAATGCTACCTCCTTAGCTTTCCCAAAACATCTTAATTATCATTGTCTGCAGCGGACATTACCTCCTTGAACCCAGGACATCGATAGTCGGAAACCGAGCTGGACTGGAGGTGTAACAAACACCGAGATGGAAAGACACACACATGAACAGAAGTTACGCCTAATAACGAGCGTGTTTATTCCATGACAAATAATTTACAGCCGCCTTCTAGCAGAATCAAACTCGCAAATACCTTGTAAAAATAACAAGTCACTTCAATAGGCAGGCCCTGCCTGGGGTTTGTTTCCTGCCTTGCGCCCTGTGTTGGCTGGGATTGGCTTCACCAGACCCCCGTGACCCTGTAGTTAGGTTATAGCGGGTTGGATAATAGATGGATGGATCCTGATCGTCGTCCAGCGTCTCATGTCGTGTCCCATTTCCCAATTACCCCATTCTAATCTGCAAGTCTGTATTTGTAATGCCATGGGAGTCTCCACCTGCCTTCTCGAGCTCCTCGGATCTCAAAGGTATAACGAGAACAGCGCCCAGCACACCCGTGAATACCCTGCTGTCAATCACCTGTCCAGAACCCGCCCATCTCTAGAGTAACAATGCTGGCCGTTGCAGAGGACACAAACACACAGCAAGAGCGGTGAAAAGTGCACAATGCTTTTGCTTTCACAACAAAGTACCAACATTACACTGCAGAATCTCCATAAATAAGTCAGTAGTACGAGGGTGTTGTACCGCGTTAGCCATTATGAATGTAGTGAAAAGTCAAGCAAAATGACACATTTTATTGGCTAACTAAAAAGATTACAACGAAAGCTTGCATATTGTAATCTTTTTAGTTAGCCAATAAAATGTGTCATTTTGCTTGACTTTTTACTACATAAATAAGTCAAAAATAATCCATCAAAATAATATTCTTGCGGATGCTAAACTCAATCAATAAGCGTCTCATCCTCAGCAAGGGAAAAACGTCCGCCGGCAAGCGCAGTCAATTTTCTCTCCGGCTCGTTACCCTGGGTAGGAATTACTGAGTTTGTTACTGTGTTCCTCTGCTCCCGTACCTTAAGATCAACACAGATGCGGTGTTTCAACTGCTGAATCGTCGGCCGTCAAGTGCCATATTTCCAGCAGACGTTTCACATGCAGACCCCCCCAGTGATGAATCCGGAGTTTACAGAATGAAAGTCGCTTAGAATTCCGGCATCCTCATCTTGCACACGTAATCACAGCTTTGAGCGCGCGGATGTGCCGCGGAATTCCCAGGTCAACTCAAGCGCGTCCGCTCAATCGGCGGACGGATTCACCAATCAAAACACAGCACTCGCTAGAGCCCGCCCTCTCAAGCTTTGACGAGTGAAAGTGACAGTTTTACATTCAAGCCTTATTTTATGCAGCGTTATAAATAAATAAATAAATAAATACGCATTAAAAAACATGTATTTACGCTCACATTTCATCCTCTGTTTCTTTATTTATTGTCACATTTTGCAGTCCTTTTATTTATTGTATTTTGGCTGAACATCCCAAGCCAAAGACCCCCAAACTCATTTTATCGCACACGGGTGAAAGTTCTGCGCATGGCTGTTACATCTCTGTAACGTCACACTGGCCTCACACATTATCACCTGCATGGCGCGGAAAAAAGGAAAATATTCAGCGAATGAGGGCACCGGCGAACACCGAAAATTCACTGCAAATGAAAAACGTTTTAGATAATTTCCCCGTGTCTGCGTGGGTTTCCTCCCACAGTCCAAAGACATGCAGATTTGGTGCTAGCGATGCTAAATTGATTGTGTGTGTGAGTTTACCTTGTGATGGATTGGCACCCCGTCCAGGGTTTGTTCCTAACTTGCGTCCAGCATACCCCCGCAACGCTGTTCAGGACTGAGTGGGTTAGAAAATGACTTGGCACAAAGTCTCGTCTCGCGGGACGTGAAAGTGTCTAAGAAAGTCTCCTGTAATATTTAAATGCGTCTGGTGGGCTATTGCAGGGAAGTGTTGGGTGAGGCCTGATCAGAGTGGAAGTGCAGTGCAACACAAAGAACAATCAAAGGGTTGTTATTTTAACTCCCGCTTTCTCAGCTTTTCTTCATAATTTAAGCACCACGAACTGCCCACCTTAAACTATGAGGACCAGTCAGACATGACAGCATTCGTAGTTACAACCCAGCAAGGAGTTACAGCAATTCTGGAATCCATCAGACCTAAAAAGAACAAACTCTCCACTCACGAGAGCAGAGACATTGATAGAGAGGCAGAGTGGGTGACAGATGGGACAGCCAGCAATGACAGCAGGGTCGCCATAAAACACAAAACACATAAACCTTTGCTTGGTTACCTTAACCCATTTGACAAATACAGCTGGGCAGCGCTTGGCGCTTCAGCTGGTACTTCACGTTTCAGAAAACTGTTGAGAGCATTTAGTCCTAAACTATAAAAGAACTGAACTTAGGACTAAATGAAGCCCGAGGGCTAAATCAGGTCATTTTGAAGTGGAAGGACAATCTAACAGTGTGTATTAAAAGGAGGACGGACAAAGACCAGAATTCTTTGTGGTATATAACAAAAATTAAAAAAAGAATCAAGTTGAATGAAGGCCTTTACTGAGATGCAAAGAACGGTGACAAACAGATATGTAAAAGAAGAAGAAATGATTTACAAGACCCTGCAGGCAGTAGACCACAGATCATCTCAGACCAAAATGAGCGTTGGTCACCACCTGAGCTCCTGAGCAGTTCTGCTCTCTTGGACTTTTTTTTTTTTTTATATGGAGAAGTTCACTGCGCTCATCATAGTTTGCTTTCATTTCAGTTTTCAAAAGAAAAAATGGTGTGTGGTTTTCTGAATGGCTGTCCGTGCGTGTGAACCTCATGTGCTCTGCTCGGCTTTGTGCACCACAAGTGTGGAGCTGCGACAGAATGAGGCAACTCCGCTCTGGTCACGTGCTGGCTTTTGTTTCTTCTCATTTCACAACTTCTGTTCATTTTTTATATTGCCTATTGCTACAGGATGAAATCATAAGCACAGGGAAATGAAATGACAGAGAATCTTTAATAGTGACTTTCACATCTGATCAATCATATAGTGCCTTTCATATCTGTTATATGGCGACATCTGTCTTTGTAGATAAAAAAAGAAATCAGTTATGGGATACCCTCTGGACCCCCGTGGTCGTAGCAAAAGAGAGAATTAAAACAAAACTGAGTGCCATTAGGAACAATGCTGCACATCCTCTCTGTGGCACACAGACAGTGAATCATTGAAACTGAAACGTGACGAGGACTCCTTAATACCAACAGCAAGACGTCTGCATAGCACCTCACTGGAACTGGAACTGCCAAGTCAGATGTTTTCTTTTCTTTCTATTTATTTTTTTCTACCTTTTTCATCATTCTGGTGTGAGTTCAGATTATAGTGTGTATATCAATGTATATATTATATAGTGCCTTTCATTTCTATCTATCTATCTAAAGAACGTTTGTAAAATATTCCCCTAGAGACAAATAAAGTTCTATCTATCAGTCTCTCTACAGATCGACAGAACACACGTATAATTAATAGATAGACAGATAGGTATGAAAGGTGCTATATAATAAATAGAAGTAAATAGCACTATATAACATACATAGATGTGAATTATGCCACATAATAGACAGACAGATCATAAAGACACTGTATAATAAATTTATAAGTGTGAAGGCAGAAATAATAGATAAACAGGAATGAAAGGTGCTAAAAAATAAATAGAGTGATGTAAAAAAACACTATAAAACAAATTCATAGATGTCAAAAACACCATTTAATTCACAGATCATAAAGGCACTATATAATAGATAAATAGACAGGTGTGAAAGGCACTGCATGGTAAAGGGATAGATGTGAATGGCAGTATATAACAGAAAAAGAGAGAGATAGAGGTGAAAGGCATTATATAATAAATATATAGAGGTGAAAGGCACTATATAACAGATAGATAGATATGAAAGGCACTATATGGTAGATAGATCCATAGGTAGACAGATATGAAAGGCACTATAAAATAGAAATATATGAAAGGCACTATATGATAGATAGATAGATAACGTGAAAGGCAACATATGATAGATAGATAGATAGATAGGTAGATAGATATGAAAGGCACTATATAGTACATGATGGATGTTAAAAGCACTATATAATAGAGATACAGATAGATTTCAGGTGTTCTACTTAATAAATGGATAGATCTAGAAAGAGACGTGTAGTAGATTGGTGGATGTGAAAGACACCATTTAATAGACAAACACAAACACATCATAAAGGCACTATATAATAGAGAGATAGATAGAGGTGAAAGACACTGTATGGCAGATAGATATATAGATGTTAATGGTACTTTAGAGTAAATCGATGTGAAAGTCAGAAAATTTGGCTTTTTTTATAGTAGCTCAATAAATGAGTAAATGAATTAATAAACAGTATAAGAAATGCACAAAAGAATTACTAAAAAGAAAGCAAACGTTTGAGCTGTCTAATCAGAGTGAAGGAGCAGACAAACAGAAAAATCAATCAGTCAGTCAGTCAGTCAGTGAAAGCTCCTTGCGGTGTCATTTATTTTATTTTATGAAATACGTGAATCTCATCCACAAGTCCCAGGATGGCAGCCCGTTGTTTATTTTGCACGTTTAGCGCACTGCAGGGACAGAACTTCAATGGCAGGCCATTCAATTTCTTTTTATAGCCGTCCGTTGTCGCCAGTCCCGTTGATAACTTTTCCGCGTGTATTTCATATTTTTATTTGCCCTTGCTGTATTTGAGTGACCCCTATTTAATTAACACACCGGACGCTTTGTCCCGAGCAGTCTCACGGGGGTTGCTGAAGCCCATCCCAGCCAGCCCTATGCGCAAGGCAGGAACAGCCCCTGGACGCACCGTCAGTCCATCGGAGGGCCGGAGCGGCCTTTTCTGTGTGTTTATAGCTCCTTTCACGTTGAACGGGTAGGTGGTGTCGTGTGGAACCCTTTTGTCTTCGCTGATTCACCTTCTCGCTCGGCTCACTCGATCTTCTTCTTCTTCTTCTTTATTACGTTCTTGCTGGGGTCAGGGGGTGTTCAGTGTGTGTGTGTTTGGCATTAAGTGCTGCTCCTTCTGAAGGGCAACGGGAATGAACTGAAAGCGTGTCCGTGGGACGGCAAAGCGGCGACTGAAGCCTTCCTGGCTCCCGTGTAAGCGAATCTCCGACCGCTTGCGGAACTTGAGACGCCATCGCGCGTCAGCCATTGATTTTCGGAGACCTTGCGATACCTTTGGTGGCGGGGAGGGGGGACTTCAAGTGCGATCGGCCGCGTCATTCGCTGTTCAAAAGCTGCCTGCGTGGGCATAACGTGCGAACAGTGCAGATAAAAAAAGTCTTCACTCCCGACATCATTTAAACCCACCGG
The DNA here is from genome assembly GCF_016835505.1 of Polypterus senegalus. Lineage (NCBI taxonomy): Eukaryota > Metazoa > Chordata > Cladistia > Polypteriformes > Polypteridae > Polypterus > Polypterus senegalus. Next base: position 176,063,745 of record NC_053162.1, read on the forward strand.
GATTCATTTGGCTTTTTTTTTTAATTCTGAACAACAGTTAAAGACTATTTAATGTCAAAGTCGCTTAACTTAATTACTAATATTAAACACCAATTTAACTGATCGTGTCAGTATCCACCACCCCCAATATGACACCCTCAAATCCTCACTGATGCAGCCCATTGACTTCAGAAGTCCCAGAATGAGTTCAATGGAGGTCACCTGTCTGGGGTGGCATCTGAATGTAGCAGAGCAGACTTGTGGGGAGTTAATATGGTGGGCTAACCTACGGAATGAAGAGATAAGAACTTTCAGAGAATTCCATGAAGAGCACAAGTCAGGGAATGAAGACAAGAAAATCTCCCAGTCAGTGAATCTCCAGTAAAATCAGCCATGAAGAACTGGAAAGAGCATGGCAGAGCTGGAAATCTGTTTGAGCAGGTGGGCCACAATATCAGAAACAGACGAGTGAGGGAGACCACCAGGAGACCTCTGAGAAGGTTGAAGGAGTGACAAGCTACAGTAGCTGAGACTGTGCAGACAATGCCTGTGTCTGGGGGCTTCACCTGTCACAAATGAGAGTGGACAAAAGACCACACGCACAGCACATATCAACAGAAGGTGCATGGGGGTCTCTGACATCAGCGGGAAGAAGGTCTGTGGTCTGGTGAGACCGACACTGAGCTTTTGGGCCATCATACTAAACGCCATGTTACACTACATCAGTGCTTCTCAATTATTTTCTGTCATGCCCCCCTAGGAAGAAGAAAACATCTCGCGCTCCCCGCGCGACTATAAATAGTATCATTTGTCTATAAAATTGTTATAAGTACACCTCTGCATAACACTGTATCCTTATTAACGTATAAGAGAATAAAAAAAGAAAGAAATATGGACCAATTTACAACAAAGAATAGCTTTATTAAATGTAACAGAAAAGATTTAAAGTGCATTCTAAATTCAAAAAAAATTTAAAAGAAAAATAAAAAAGCATGTCCCCCGAGGTCAAACGCGCCCCCCTTGATGGAGCCACTATTTGAGAAGCACTGCACTACACATTGTCACAAACACACCATTCCACCCGTGAAGTATGGTGGTGGCAGCATCGGGCTGTGGAGACGCTTCTCTGCATCAGGCCCAGGAAGGCTTGTGAGGTTAACATGAAGGAAGCAAAATAGGAGGAAATCTTGAAAGACGGCTATCCACAAATAACCTGCACCTGCTGTTCACTCAGGATCTCCATGACACCTGACAGAGCTGAGCAGTTAAGTAAAGAAGAAGGAGGAAAATGGCAGAGCTGACCTGTGAAAGACCTGTGAGCACAGAGTCAAGGCTGTCATGGCTGTCGTCTACTAAATGCTGGTGTGAAGGGGGGCGAATATTCATGAGATCAGTAAGTTTGTGTCACATAGACTACGTGGCAGTGGTCTAACCAAAAATCAAACTCAAAAGTAGATCATAAAACCAAAACAAGCCTAGCACTGGGTCTGCTTGAAAAGAGAAGCTAACTCCTGCTAACAATAGCGTGTTTTAGAACAAAGACCCCCTCTGTCACTCCCCAATGAGGCAGGGAGCCGCGCCCATCCAGGTAGGGAGGCCCATCCGTCCCTCTCATTGAGCCATCTTTGATATGGCAGGCCGGCCACTCATGGGAATTCACTACAGGTCAGGTGGGATGTCTGCCATTAAGGGACATTATATTGGGCTTCCATATCAGCCGACTGGCTGCAGAAAGGAACGCAGCCCCGTATTCTATAGATAGATAGATAGATAGATAGATATGAAAGGCACTATATAATAGATAAATAGATAGATGTGAAAGGCACTATATAATAGATAGATAGATAGATAGATAGATAGATAGATGTGAAAGGCACTATATAATAGATAAATAGATAGATAGATATGAAAGGCACTATATAATAGATAAGTAGATAGATAGAAATGAAAGGCACTATATAATAGATAAATAGATAGATGTGAAAGGCACTATATAATAGATAAACAGATAGATGAAAGATAGATAGATATGAAAGGCACTATATAATAGATAAATAGATAAATAATAGGCACTATATAATAGATAGATAGATAGATAGAAAGATAGATAAATATAGATAGATATGAAAGGCACTATATAATAGATAAGTAGATAGATATGAAAGGCACTATATAATAGATAAGTAGACAGATGTGAAAGGCACTATATAATAGATAAATAGATAGATAGATATGAAAGGCACTATATAATAGATAAGTAGATAGATATGAAAGGCACTATATAATAGATAAATAGATAGATAGATATGAAAGGCACTATATAATAGATAAGTAGATAGATATGAAAGGCACTATATAATAGATAAGTAGACAGATGTGAAAGGCACTATATAATAGATAAATAGATAGATATGAAATTCACTATATAATAGATACAGTAAGTAGATAGATATCAAAGGTACTATATAATAGATAGATAGATAGATAGATAGACATGAAAGGCACTATATAATTGATAAGTAGATAGATATGAAAGGCACTATATAATATATAGATAGATAGATAGATAGATAGATAGATAGAGATGTGAAAGGACTTGGAAACCTTCCGCTAGTGAGTCATGGATGTGGCAGTCCACACTTGAACTGTCACCCCTGAAAGAACTTAACCTAAATGAGCGCAGTTTGTTTTATGAACATCTAGCCATGTTCCCTATTGAACACTGTGATGGGTGATTTCAGCCAGGATTAGTAATAATGTGATCATCCGAGTGTTTGCCTCAGGAAATTTATTTTATGGACGCTTCTATCCGTGGCTGCTGAAACCGTGTAACACACACAGGCTGATGAAGAGCAGTGGACACGTGGAGACAACAAAACCCTTAATGGTCCCCAGTTAAGAGTTTACATGGATACAGAATTGGGTTATTCGTGGAGAAATCTGCCTCCGTACACCAAGTTTCTCAAACACCAATAACCCGGGTTCTCTGACCACAATAAGGGCTTACGTAGCATTTTAGCAAACAGGTTTTTGTGAATAACTGGGCTTCAGAGGCGCATGTAAACACGTCTATTGTCATCTCAATGTATGCAGTTGGCACCGGCCTACCAGGGCTCCAGCAAAAGTAATGCTGGGTTTGTTCACTTAAAAGCTACAAATAAATAATCCTAATATAAAACACGGCAATAAAAGACACAAATCAAATAATACCTAAGAATGTAAGAAATCGGACAAACAAGAGGACGCCATTCCATGCATTAAGCTTGTTTGTTTAACTAATAGCTAAGATGTCCTCACATCTCCTCCAGATTCTTCTTAAGGATTCTGAAGGTTTCTGCTTCAACTCCATGTCTCAGTAGTTTGTTCCCAAGTCCCTCAACACTTTGCATAAAGAGTAGCTTCCAGGCATCAGTCCTAAATGCATTTCCACTGGTGTCCTCGAGGTTATGTTGAAAGAACTCTGCTGGATCTCCTTTATCGATGCCTTTGAGGATTTTAAAGACCAGGATGAGGTCCCCACAGAGTCTTCTCTGCTCGGACTAAACAGGTTTGACAAAGAAGAGGAGACCATTCCATCCATCAAGCTTGTTTGTTTAGCTAATAGCTAAGCTGTCCCAACACAACATCCAGATCCTTCTTAAAGGATCTCAAGGTTTCTTTCACAACTCCATGTCTCAGTAGTTTGTTTCAGATTCCCACAACATTTTGCATAAAGAAGTCATTCCTGGCTTTGTAACAATTCGTCTCAAGCACTAGCCTGAGGTTAATGCTACCACTATTCTGACCTAGCTAAAGGCAGATGATAAAAGGATAGGCCAATATCACACCTTAATAAATTTCCCGTATCGCCTTTATTCTAGTAAAACAATTCCTTAATATCAATGCATTTATAGGTCACTGCACACCATAGTCCATATTTATCCTTGCAGTCCATCAAATAAACAACAAATAGCAAGACAATCCCTTACACATGGATCGCCCCGCCCGAACCTAAGTAACCCTTAATTTGCAGCGCCACACACATATATAAGTATCTACACATCAACAGTTTTCATTCCCCCAAATCCTGTTCCAGAGATAATAAATAGATCCGCAGAATAGTCCACTGTAATACTCTCGCAATGGCCGGCGAGCTGATGAGGAGTCCTGAAAATAGCGGACTATATAACCAATCTCCTCTTCGTCATAAGAGACATACAGTCAGACTTGCACCATGATTAAAGTATAGTACGTCCGTTTTTGATCGCTCACCCGAGTCCATAGGTAATAGCGGAACGATCGATTCCCAGGTACTAAAGAGAAGACCATCCACCTTCTGACAGGACTGATAGGAGCTCCTAGGCTTTTCCCATGGCCAGAGCAGAAGCTGATCTGTCTTTTTCTGTTATCCGATGTTCTTCTTTTCTCCCCTTCTCCCTCAAAGACGGCGCGCTTTATGCAAATGAATCCCCGAACCAACCGGAAGTTCCACCTCTGGGGTACCGCTGTCAATCTCTGTCAGAAGACTATTCCCCCCCAACAACCGATCAACAGCAGAAAACATTATCTTTATGTGGCAGCGCTACAGCTTCAGTCCTTCAGTATTTCCATTTCATTTCCACTGATGTCCTCGAGTAGGTGATTCACCATTGATTTGAAAGAATTCTGCTGGATCTCTTTTTTCGATGTCTTTAAGGGCTCTGAAGACCTCGATGAGGTCCCCACGCAGTCTCATCTACTTGAGACTAAACAGGTCTGACAAAAATGAAGAGAACCTTCCATCCATTTGTCACTCATCTGTTTAGCTTAACAGCTCAGCTGTCCTAACATCTCCTCCAGATCTTCTTAACGGTTCTGAAAGTTCCTTCTTCAACTCCATGTCTCAGTAGTTTGTTCCCAAGTCCCTCAACTCTTTGAGTCCTTACTGGCTTCAGTTCTAAATGCATTTCCAATTGTGATGTCCTCGAGATTAGTGACTCACCGTTAAGCTGAAACAATTCTGTCGGATCCCCTTTATTGATGCCTTGGAAGATTCTGAAGAACTGGATGAGGTCCCCATGCAGTGTTCTCTGCTCGAGACTCATCAGGTTGAATTCTTGGAGTCTGTCACAGTAGGACATGGCCTTAAATCCCATGACACACTGGGTTGCTCACCTCTGCCCAGCTTCAGGTGCTGCCCTATGTTTCTTGTATGGTGACTTGAGGCCTCATGCATAACGCTGTGCATAGAACTCACACTATAACATGGCGTACAGACAAAAGTGGAAATGTGCTTATGCACAAAAAAATCCAGATGCATAAATCTGTGCGCTCGCCAACTTCCACGTTCTTCCGCTGCATAAATCCCGTTGAGCGTGAAAAGTAACGCTCATGCACGCGCCTGCTGCGCCGCCCCTATTCCTCCCAGAATTACTCCTCTTTGAATATGCAAATCAATATAAATAGCCCTTAAGCTCAGCGTTCTGTGAAAAGGCAATGGCAAAAGCACGAGGGAAAGTAGAAGAATTTCAGCGAATACCAAGTGGAGGCAAAGAAAAATGTACTATTTGTTGGTTTAAACAGTGACATAAACAACAAAAGGAAGATAATTGAGTGACATAGCATGTCGGAGAAACTCCACAGCTCACGTTCACAAAGTCGCACAGTGCCCGAAATAGAAAACGAAGTTGTCAAATATCAAAGTCGCCGTGAAAAGGCGAGTCGTAGCCCACTGTTTGAGTGTCACATGAAAGCTTATTTTGCCATTAAAGTAGAACATCATAAACTTCATCTTAAAATCGTTTAATTTACTAATTTCTCAAAACCCATCGTAACTAAAGTAGCACGTTACATGCTTTGTTTTGTATTTGATTTTCTATGTGCTCTGTGTGTGTGAATCACTACGTGCTTCTTAAACGGGCTTTCTCTTCCTCCGACAGGACACAGAATCCATTACATTTGTGATATTACAGCTCTCTGAATAACCAAAATACTGAGATGTATACATGATATCATTTTCATGATGATAGGAGTTAAAGCGTGTTATTAAACATGTGAACACAGTGGCGCAGTGATTGTTCATGTCTCACACAGGATGCTTGCAGCGGCGTGCGTGACCTTCGATGAAATACTTTATTACAGAAGTACTGTCTCTTTCAAACTTACTAACCTCCAATTCCTGTCCTTCCTTTTCTTTCTCCAAGTAACCAATCGCCACACAATCAGCTCAGTAATAGACGTTAAGCCATCTGTAAGCTTAGAATGACGATTCTTCAAAACTTTTAAGGAACATTGAAATATCTTCGTAGTACAAGTTTAATTACTCTATCCATCTATCCTGCCAGTGTTGCGTCAGCACCAGCAAGAATACAGCGCGAGGCGGGAACAATCCGTGAACGGAGCGCCAGTGGCTCGCTAGCACTGCGGCACCGTGTAGTTAAAGTTCAAGTTTTATCTGTATACTAGGCTGACCCGCCTTTTAAGGCGACCGACTTTTAAGTTGACCACTTCTTAAGGCAATTCAATATGTAGATCAATTTGATATTTTATACAAACTCATTCATTTGGTTATATTGCATTTGAGCGCTATTACTTTAATACTCGTAGTTTCTGTTATTTTTTTGATGAAATTTAAACTTTTTTTCTATATTGAGGTCGCCCTTTTGAACCCCCCTGATATTTACTACGTGGTGAGGCATTTGTACTCCATCAACATTAATTATTTCCAGAGACATCATTTTGTCTATTTTTCCAGTGCATCGCGCACAAAAGCAAGAGAACGATGGGAGCTCTGCTCACATCATGTCGCTACCGCAAGCTGCAAGTAGTAAGTCTGTGATAAGCGGAATACCGCTACACTTTCCACTCACGGGACGGAAGGACAATCCCGACCGCTTTTACATAGTAAGAAACAAGAAGAAGATATCGCACAGTCTGGAGTAGAAAATCATCTTTTACCTGGAAAAACAAAACTACAAATCCCATCGTGCATTGCAAAATGGACGGGCGTGTGAAACTCAGCGCCTGCGTAGCACTCACGGGACGGAAGGACAATCCCGACCGCTTTTATATAGAAGGAATATAATAAACATGCATTTCATCTTAAAAATGATATTGTCATCATATGTAAATACGCGCTTTATAAAGTGCCTCAGGTTATGTAATATAACTGTATCGCAAGTTTACAGTGAGATGATTGTACTTATAAGTACAGACAGTTCTACAAGGAGCACTCGATGGACTGACTGAGTGCATTTAGAGTTCTTGGGATGAAACTGTTTCTGAATCGTGAGGTCCGTACAGGAAAGGCTCTGAAGTGTTTGTCATATGAGAGCAGATCAAATAGACTGTGCGTATGGCTGAGGAAATGTGTGCTTGATGCTGTATCCTGATAATTCTCTTTCCGATCAGCTGCTGAGCTGTGATTCACACTCAGATACAGTGATATAAATACTCTGAGTGGTACAGTGAGAGTAATATGGAAAAAGATGATCCGCTGTGGGATCCGAGGTGCAGTGAGAGTAACAACGCTAAAGCAGTTATGGTATTTGGAATAGTTTGACCATTCTGTGGACCATTATATTGTTACAGGTTAATTACAATCAGATGCATTAAACTAATAAACAACATGAAATTAATTTCAGTGTATTTATAAAGCCGTGTCAGTGATGTGGATCTTAAAAAGAAAGATAAACCATACAGGAACAGTAGCACTGCTTTGACGTTGGGTGCCGCCAGTCTGCAAAACCGAGCAGAGAACTTGCGTATGACAGGGTAAGAGCTACCGTGGAAATGTGCGTGGCTTTACGCCAAGTTTTGGTTTTATACATCGCGATTTGAACGTGGAAACGTTCTTACACAACATTTTTGTGCATACGCACCATTTATACATGAGACCCCAGGACTGCACACAGGACTCCAGATGTGGTCTCACTAGGGTATTACACAGTTTGAGCACACGAGTCGTATTTAGCAAACTGGACATTTTGAGCATGGTCTGAAGTAGTGGACGAGTGTTGGTGACCTGTAAGATTTTTATAGTGTAGCTCACCCTACATGATGTGGACTCGAATGTCTCTGGTATTCTCCTGACATATGCAGTCTAGTAATGTTCTGAAATGGCTAAAGTTCTCCCAGACTGTACCTTCAACTCCTTTGATGTGTGATTTTTTTTCTTCTTCTTGTTTTCCTCTTCTTCAGGTCAAGCTGGGAGCTCCCAGATCTGAGAGACAAGAAGACCCAAGCAATAAGTGATTCGGACGGGGTGAACTACCCCTGGTATGGCAATACGACGGAGACGCACAAGATTGAAGGCCCAACCAAAAAGGACTCCAAGTTCCTGGTCAGCATGAACGACAACTTCTACCCCAGCGTCACTTGGGGCATACCCGTCAGTGCCAGCAACGTGGCACAACTGACCAGTATCCGTAGGGACCAAAGCTTTACCACTTGGCTGGTGGCCATGAACCAGGCCACCAGTGAGACCATCGTACTGCACACCATCAAGTGGCGGATGAGACTGCACATCGAGGTGGACCCCAGCAAACCTCTGGGCCAGCGTGCCAAACTGCTGGAGCCCATCGCCCAGGAGCAGCCTCAGATCCTCAGCCAAAATGAACCAATCCCACCACACGCCATGCTGAAGCCCAATGCCAACGATGCTCAGGTTCTGATGTGGCGGCCAACCTCTGGGGATCCCATTGTGGTGATCAAACCCAAGCAGTGAAAGAGGGGATGTCTTGGTCCATGAATGTCATTTCTGAGGTTGCACCTTCACACGTGGCTCGGATTATCACTGTGCAAACTGAACCCTGGCAGTCTTATGCTTGTGTTCTGAAACAAATACTTGACTTTGATGGACCTCTCGAAGTATTCATATGGATACATATTTTTTCATCTCAACTTTTTTTTTTTTTTTTCATTTTGGATACTCAAAACAGGGAAAATATTTTTGATTCTAAACTGGCAGGGGTCTCTTTTCGCCAAAAAGGAACACAAAATACTTTTCTAACATGCAAAATGTCAATCCATGCGGCCTTAAGTTTACATTGCTTTTTCATGAAGGAATCTTTGCCTTAAATAAAAGTGCTGGATACAGAATCCCCTGTTCCCCAGGGATAGATTCAGATCCCACCAAAAAAAATGTGCACCTGCTGCCCCCCCACCCCACCGCCGTGACAATCCCCTGTCCCTCCCCCGCCCCCTCGCTCTTCAACATCACGTGACTCATCTTGACGGACTTCATCATCTCAGGGGCTTCAAGAGATGGAGGGCATTGGTGACCTGAATGCGAATTCCCCCCTTTCACCCTGTTTCATTTACGACGTGTTCAACTGTGAGAACGTAGCACTGGAGATCCTGGGGATCGTCTGGCATCTCCCGCCTAACAAATCCTGACGAGACTGAGAACTCGAAAATCCGCGTTCAGTGGAGACTGGTTGAGGATTGAGCTTTGTGTCTTGCTTTGCGTTCAAACTTTAGCATTGACCTTACAAACACAGGTACTTCTGGACGGATGACGACCCCCAACTTGTATGGTTCCATCGTACAAACTGTAACCAATTCCACCCAAATGTTCAGAGATTGGGAAAGAAGAAGGAAGCGATAAAATGTCGGGAGGCCACGGCTTTCTGCCTGCTGTGGAAGTCGTGTTCTCAGAAATTGTCAGTTGTGGGAGTGAGGTGTTCCCGCCTGGGATACACGCCTTGGTTACTTCATGTGGTTGGTGATCATGTTTTCGTTACTCTCGATTTCTTTCCCATCTGATCCTTATGTTGTGCATGTGTGATTTGGAACAAGCTGTGTCTCTTTCCTGTTGACGCTCGGACAATTTGCTATTGTGTTTGCACAGGAAGCTTTTTTAATTCAATGACTTCCTTTAGCCCTCCTCATTCCCCCCAAGAATGGTGTACCCATGTAATGTGTACGGAATTGGAACTTTTGGGAATAGAGCGATTTAATGGATTTCAGGTACACAATGTTGATTTCATGTGAAAAAAGAAAAAAAAAAAAACAGTGGGAATTCAAAAGTTATGACTGTCCTGCGTTATTTTGTTACCCACACAACTTTCTTTCATGATGCGTCTTTTACGCATTCGCTCCGAGAAATAATACGGATCTTGTCGGTTATCATCTTCCTAAAACTGAGCTACTACTTTATGTTTTCCCTTAACATTTACTGGATGATTTGTTTTCATAACTAAACCCATGCAGTTTAGTGACGGACGAGGAAAATTTGTAATCTCGTATTTTCGTGCAGAACGGAAATAGCGAAGTTTCAAATAAAACAATCGTCTATGGGTGACCCTCACTGGACGACAGCAAACATTATCGAAAATGTCCACGAGAGAAATCTCACATTACTCGTGTTGCATATTCCACGTGTCAACTTGTCCGTTTGTACGTTCACAACATCTTAAATGAACGTAATTTTAATTAAAATATTGTTAAATAAATCACCTCCAGAAAACATTCTCGTGAGCGTAAAGATAGATAGATAGATAGAATCCGTGTGTCAAGTCGTGCAAATCCTGTGTATTTTTGCTAAAATATTGTTAAATAAACTATTTAACTATAACTATATATAGAATGGAATGCGCTTAAACAAGAAAGAGCTTTTGAGTTGAAGTCCCCGCCTCTTCCTTATTGATTGGTCAGGAGTCCAGCCCTGTTACAGCTTAACCATTGGCTATCATTGCATGTCATGTGTTATCAGCATTGTGCACTTAGAGACGAGTACAACCAGAGATAGCCAACATCACCAGGAGTTTGGGGTCAGCCTTGCACTTGTGCATATCAGAGGGGTTTCAGCAAGTTTCACAGACCCCCGCTAAATAATCCTGAGTCATTCCAGTTGTGGATGTGAATGGAATTTGTAATGGTGGTGGTCCACAGTTCAAATACGTGGTTACTTCTGAGTTCATTCTGCATTCATTCACGAGTTTTATTCAGGGCCGTCTGAACAGCATCCTAGGCCCCCCCCCCAAGCACTGGGGTCCCTGTTTTGATAGTAAAACCGAAACATACATGGGTATCAGAAACATTGTGGGCCCCTTGGCCTGTGCTCGTTGTGCCCATATGTTAAGACGGCCCTGGCTTTAATTTATGGAGAAGTTGTGAGAATACAAATGGACGAGTTAACACGTCGATTATGTGACATGAGTAATGTGAGACTCTTTTCATGGACATTCTTGATATTGTTTGCTGTTGTCCAGAAATGGTCCGTGACGCTGCGGGTGGGCTCCATGCTCTCCCTCATGCTTGGGAGCTTCTTGAATCCACCACTTTTGATAACGTTACCGAGATGAGCCAGGCAAATGAGGACACATACGTAGCAAGGGGTCGGTGTAAAAAAAGTGAATAATAAAAAACAGTTTTTATTAAAACTCCAAAAACAAAACAGTGTCCAAATTAAAGTGCAGTGCAATCTTCAATCAAAAAAACAAAATCCATTAAAAGTCTCAGATCGTGGAGGTTAAAATATCCAATAAGTAAGTCTTTAAATTTGAGGTTAAAAACCCCTAGGCAGGCGCGGCCCTTTATAACTGAGTCTCCGGTGAAACCATTTTTTCCTGGCATCTCCTCTCCTTCTTCTATGTGGACCTTGCTTCTAATTTTTTGGGCATCTATTTAACATTTTGAAATTTACTTTATAAAGTTCATATTTGCTGTTTGTTTTGATGCAATTTTGTAAACGGTGATTATGGCTGAGGCCACAAGGGTCACAATCTTGATGCCATTTACAAAGACGCGTTTGTCTTTCGGCCATTTTCTATCTGAGTTTGTGGACAAATCCCCGGAGCCTACTTAGCGTTTACTAAACTGTTTGTTCACAACTTTTGTTTGTACCTTTTTGGCTTTGGTTCCTCTGCAAGTGCGCCTTGATTTGCTTTTTATGATCCTAGCCTGTTTTGTTTTTTAATGATGTCTTATTTCCTTGTTTTCTGCTTAAAAATTGTGTCTTTTTCTTCCAGAACAGCACATAAACTTTGTGGAATTAAGCTAAAAAAAGAAAAAAAGCAAATCACAGAAACTGTGAAAAATAACATAAAATACACATAAATATACATACTAAACAACAACATTCAATTACGACAATTTCCTTGTGAAGATTTACAGTTTGGTACAGCCAAATACATCTTACCTAAGTGTGTCATTCACGTTAATTTAGGAAGTCGGTAAAATTTGAGGCTGAGCTTCGCGGTACACACAGCCGACTATCTGATATGTTCCCGTTACTTTTACTACAGGTAAAATTCAGTTACAATGAATATTTTTACAATGAAATTTTCATTACATTTAAGTATTTTTATCAGCAGATACTTTCATCACAACGAAGTTCCCTCAAAATGCTTGAATGAATCATCCACAGAGCAGTTATCTCTGTGGTCGCAACTCAGTTGTGCACAACGATCCCCAAATGTGTACATTTTTTTCTTTCCTCGTACTGTTGTTTTTGCTGTGTTTGTTTTCGGTGGTTTTCAGTGATACCTTTTGCTTATCTCTCGTCAACATTTGAAAAACATCCATTGGAATTTAACTAATTGTCACCCTCCTATAGAAACGGCAGACACGAAAAAATGATAAAACTTCTCGATTGCGGCAAAAAGAAAAAAGACGTTGCCAGTGAATTCGGAATTTTGCCATCGACACTGTGAACTTTCTTGAAAGAGCAAAAAAAGAAGAAAAATCTTGGGTTGCAAAAATATTTGAAGATGTTGAAAAAGCCGTTTTTATGTTGTTCAGTGAGGCTCGATCAAGAAACATTCCTATTAATACGGCACTCATTCAAGAAAAGGTGAGGTTTCTAAACTCTCTTGGGACCTCTGTCAACGGGACAACACGCTGAAGAGCGTCCCGAAGTGCGATCACCGGGTCTGTGGAAGACTATTTACCTGTTGCCGGGGCAACAGCAGGCTCGCAGCTCTGATGCAGCTTGGCACTGAAGCAAACAGTAAAGATCTCGATGGGTGATCCGAGGCACATTGTAAATGCAGGGCACAGGATTACTTGGCCACTAACCTGGTCATGACCCTGTCTGACTGCTGTGTCTCTGTATAGGAGAGCGGCAGATCCGCAACAATAAATAACCCTGCTGCTTCTGTTTCAAGCTGAATAAAGCTGGTTTTCCTAAAGTACTGAGACTCAGGCTCATGTTTTGGGATGGAAGACAGGAACTTATAATGCACCCACGATCTTTTAGGATTCACTTCTGTGGCGCTTCACTGCAGTGCTGAGAGCCTCTTATTGCCCTGCCTTAGCAACAGACAAACAGTCTTCCACAGAAGCGTCAATCGCACTTTGGGACGCACTTCGGCGTGTCGTTCCCATTGGGTGGGGGGATCCCAAAAGAGTTCATAAACCTCACAATATGAAGAAGAAGAAAAGGATGATTCGGCATCTGATTGATAACTGTGCTGCCCACATCATGCTTCATGTTCACGTTGAATTCCTCCCGCCCAATTGCACAGCATTGGGTTTGGGCATCATTCGCACCCTGAAAGTGTATTATTGCAAGGAAATGCTGAGAAAAATTCTTGTCAGCATAACTTGTAGACAGGAGAAGATTAAAATTAACAAGAAAGAAGCTATTGAAATGATTGCAGATGCCTGGACGCAAGTTAAAGAAAGCACTATAGTGACAAACACAGAATCTCATTACTACGAAATATTTTTTAGGTCCCTGGCAGTTCGTTGTAATGGAATTTTACCTGTATTTCAGTTTTTCACCGATTTGTACCTCATAGGTGGATTTAATAAATCATTGTGTACCTCCCCATTATTTCATCCCCTTTGACCCACAAGCTGGTGGACATGACTGACCATTCGTCATCCTCCCGTCTTTTTAAGTTTCACTCCTTCATGATTTCTGTTTGAATGAGGCAATGACGGTTATCCTTCTGAACGATGCTGCCGCTTGGTTTCCATGGCTTCCTGGTACACACATCTTGCTATCTCCTTCCCGTTGCTATACGTCAGGTTCTCACTTAAGAATCAAGGGGACAAGAACTTCTCTCTTATGTCATTCCCAGACAGTCACATGACTTGTTGCAGCCTTCCTTTGGTTTTTACGATTCCGAGGTTTCACGAAATTTATGACGCCGAATAAAGGATGATGGTAATTCTGCATGTGTCACCTCAAGAGATGATCCTGTCACCTCATTCGCTTGACTTACGCCATCATACAGTTGACTACATATTCTTCCCCTGTCCTGTTTCAGTCTTTCATGAAGTTGCAGGAGTAGAAGTTGCTCATAATTTGTTCCCATGACCCCACTATCTGCCAGCATCCCTCGACTTTTATGTCTTCATGGTCTTGTGGTCCACACGTACACAGTAAACAAAACAAAAAATCACAGGAACAAGAAAATGAGTGTGTGTGTCCTCCGGCAGAAAATGTGGTTCTGGTGTTCTCCCGACTTGCCACCTTGTGACAGGAGTAACCTCGTGCATTCCACTTGTTTGTAAGATTTGCCATGGGGTACCCTGGAGTGGTTGAAGAGAAAATCAAGAAGTTGTAGTTCACTCGGTTATTGTCGGCTTCTTGGATCTCCTAACCGCTATATTGGAAATGCTGCTCGACTTCTTAATGAAGCTGTAGGAGTTTTGAACGCAATCAGATTCGAACATTCATTTGAAGAGTGGGGTGTGGGAGCTGATATTCAAACTTTACATCGGACAGTCACGGTCCCCCTAGTAGGTCAGAGTGGGAGGTGCCGAAAAGCCGGTGAAGTATGAAAAACTGCCGATCCTGTGTGCTGGCCCAATTCAAGCCCTCTACACCCATGACTGGTGGCCATCTTCTCTTGACCTCATTCTTCAGTGATCTTGTATTACATCCACAACAAGTTTCAGGACACGGAAACATGATAATTAGAGACGCCTCTACTGTTTTGTTCCCATACATGGATGGTTTGACCATCAGGGTGTTCTGGGTACTCACTCAGGGTCCTGTGAAGGCAGGGGACTTTTTTATCATTGACTATCTCCACGTACCGGATTCACCAAGGACCCAATTTAATGTCTGCATACGAAAATCATCAGGGGAGAAAACCCCCCCACCCCTCTTCACCGCTCGAATCTCCATACCCATTAAACAGCAGGGTGTCTGCGTGCCGCATTATAAAGTATGGTCAACTATCTCCTAAGGAGCTCCATTCATTAAGTCACCCAGGGGCCTATGGGGGTCTTAATCTGGTTTTGCTCCTATGACTCCCTGTTTTAGTGCACGTCACAGTCCGCCGGTATCCCTCAACATCAACAACAACATTTATTTCTATAGCACATTTTCATGCAAATTATGCAGCTCAAAGTGCTTTAGATGATGAAGAAAGAGAAAAAAGACAAATAAAAGTTTTAATTTAGAATAAGGGAACACTAATTAACATAGAAAAAAAAAGTAAGGTCCGATGGCCAGGGAGGACGGAAAAAAACAAAAATCTGCAGGGGATCCAAGGCCACGAGACCATCCAGCAAGCCCCCTCTAAGCATTCTACCTAACATAAATGACCTCAATCAGTCCTCATGGCATTCAGGGTTCTCGTGGAAGAACTTGATGATGACGGTCATGTGGACTTCTGGCCTTTAATCCATCAATGCAAGGACATCACGACTAATGCTGCTTCATTATTTTCGTGACCTTCTATTTCATGCATGCAAAGTAAGAAGTCACTGGTTTCAGATGATTGGGTGTCTCTGATCAGGTGGCGCTACCCGACTTACTACCTTGTGCATGCAGCTGCCTGCCTTAGACAACTAGGTTGTCTCTGCCACTGCGAGATTTACCATGGAGTACATGAGGAGTGATGGTCATCCCTGGACATTTACTGTTTCACTCTTCCATGATCTTACATTACATGTTGTGGACAGTATGGGGCGCCAGAGATCATCCATCCCCAAAACACAACCCCACAGACACCAACTCCTGTTATAATAAAGATGGTTTGCTTTTCACACCACCTTCTGCAAAGGTTCCAAAAGTGTAACCAACACAAATCTTTCTTTTCTCCTCCTCTACCCCACTCAGGTGAGCTTTGTCCACTTCCATCTCTTCCATCTCTGACTCGCCTGGATGAGGTTGAGCATTTTCTTCTATTCCGATCACAAGAGTACTTCTGGTTCTAGGACATATCCCGATGGAAGTACTTTCGGGTCAAATGGAAGTCCCACAAATCAGGGATGAGGAATCTCTTTGGCACCCCTCCGGCGGCGTCCATGGAACTCAACAAAGTTGTTCTACGGGACTACAATGTGCAGAGTGGCTTGTGGGTATCTGCACAGGTAACATCGCCCAAAAAGAGGCCTCCTATTGTTCTGGGGGTTGCCCACCGTTGTCCTACCCGTTATCTTCCCCAGTCCAAATATACTGGCTGGGTCCAACAAAACTGGAATACCCGTGTACCCACTGTCGCATTGGCATCTTCTGTCGGTTTTCTGGGCGAGACAGGACGATCTCCATCCTGGTTCTAGTGTCGTCATAGGGCTGGTCTCCCATCCAGTTAAAGGAACCGTACTTCATCCCAGCCAGGATGCCTGCCCATGTGCACCGTCCATCACAACGTATAAAAGTCGAGGTGACTTTATCATTTCGGTGTTTCTTTGAAAAAATGCTAATGTTTATGAACATAAGAAATGTGACCAACAAAAGGAGACCCTTCAATCCATCCAGTTCGTTTGTTTAGCTAATAGCGTAGCTGTCCCAACATCTCCTCCAGATCCTTCTTAAAGTTTGTGAAGGTTTCTGCTTCCGCTCCATGTTTTGGTAGTTTGTGTTCCAGATTCCCACAACTCTTTGCGTGAAGAAGTCCTTCCTGGCTCCAGTCCCCTTAATTTCCAGTGGTGTCCTTGACTATGCGATTCAACGTGTAGTTGAAAATTTCCTGCTGGATCAATGCCTTTTGAAGATCTGGGTCAGGTTCCTACATAGTCTCGGGACTAAACAGGTGAAACTCCCGGAGTCTGTCACGGTAGCACATGTCCTGAAGTCCCATGATGCACCTGGTTGCTCTCATCTGCATAGCTTCAAGTGCTGCTCTGTCTTACTTGTAGCCTGGTGGTGGTGGCCAGAGCTGCACCCGGAACAGGTTTAGTTCTCCAAGTCTGTCACAGTAGGACAGTTCCCATAGTGCTCATGTCTGTCGTCTTCATCTGAATTTTATTCCTCTCCATATAAAATGAGAAGCCTTGGGAATCACAATAATCTTGGATCTTCTCCTCAACATTACGTTTATTTTGTTTCAAGGAGATGCCACTTTATACACATAACTTGGTAAAGTCTCCTCAAATGTTACAGCTGCACACACAGACTGGCAGGTTTTAGGTGTGGGGTAGTGGGGTCATTGACGGCCCTGATGGGGGCTCTCGACAGACTGAGTGAGTGATCTGAGTGTCTGGGCTTGCGAGTGTCTTGATAAAAACCAACATGCAGGCCTTTAATGACCTTGTGGGCACGGCCATCAGCAGAGTGTCTGTCGGTGGAGAGAGTGTCGACCTCGTCGAGAGGCTTACCTACCTCTGCAGTGACATTCATGACTCTGATGACTCTTCCTATGAAGTCAGTAGACAGATTGGGACAGCATGGAGGGTCATGAGGTCGCTGGAAAGGGGTGTGTGGCGCTCCTGATGTCTCTGCAAAAGGACGAACGTCCTAGTCTTTAGAGTCCTGGTGCTTCCTGTTTGCGAGACATGGATGCTATCCAGTGACCTGAGATGAAGACTGGACTCCTTCAGTACTGCATCTCTTCAGAGAATCCTTGGGTCCTGCTGGTTTGACTTTGTGTTGCTACTGGAGTCCCAAAAGAGGCACATGACCTGCATTGTGAGTGAACGTCAGTTACGGCATTACGGCCATGTGGTGCGATTAGTGATCTGGCTCACAGGACCCTCACTGTTAAGGACCTGAGTGGCTGGACCAGGCCAAGGGGACGCCCATGTAACACCTGGCTACAGCAGATAGAGGGTCATTTCCAGAGGGTGGGACTGGACCGCGTGTCTGCCTGGGGGTGCCATCCGGGATCCAGAGCTATTTCATTGTGTGGTGGGTGCTGCAATGCGGTGGCCCAGTGCATGCCCCCCAACCTGACCTGACCTGTAGTGAAATGGCGGTGCTGTTCCACCACTCAATGGCTTCTCTCGGTCATGAGCCTCGACTATCAAACACGCGTGGAACTGAAGAAGTGTGATGGGGAACGACGTAATGATTCATGGAATAGGAGACACTTTCACAACTGCATTTCACTTTCATAAAATCTGCGCCTAGAAAAAGCCTTCACCCCGTTGGAGTTTCTCCCAGTCGTTTGTTCTACGACGTTGAATCCCAGTGGACTGATTGGTTTTTTTTTTTCACAACTGATCAACAGTCAAAGTGAAAACAGATCTCTGCAAAGTGGCCGGAATTACTGACCAACATAAAACACAACTGCACTCACCCCCTTCACGCCAGTTTTTCGTAGATGGCAGCCATGACAGCCTGGAGTTGCTGTGCTCGGGTCCCTTTCTGTCTGCTCTCTTCTTCTCCGCAGAACTGTTCAGCTCTTTGAGGTGTCATGGAGGTCCTGAGTGAACAGCCCTCTGTCAAGTCCACCGCAAATTCTCCGTCGGATTGCGATGTGGACTCTGAGTCGGCCACCCCAGGACATTCGCCTTGTTTTTCTGAAGCCATTTCTGTGTCTCTCTGAGCCTTCTCCTTGTGTTTCTGGTCTTGCTGTCTTCTCTCAAATTTCAAGCCTCTTGCAGACTCCATCAGGTTTTCCTCCAGGATTTCTCCGTATTTTTGCTCCATTTGATTCCCAGAAAGCATCCCACGTCCTGCTGCACTGAATCACACCAAGACTCTGCCAGATGTGATTGTGATAATGTGTGATGTGACATGACGTTTAGTCTAATGGCCAGAAAAGTTAATTGGGGTCTCATCAGGCCTTAGTATCTTCGAGTCGACTTCCGAGTCTGCCAATGAGCCTTCATCTGAGATGTCCTGTGCATTTTTTTTCTCTTTGCCACACCCCCTTAAAGCTGCGACTGGTGGAGCCCCCCGGGCACAGTTGCTGTCTGCACAGTTTCTCCAGTATGAGCCACTGTTGCTTGTCACTCCCTGCAATCAGAGGTCTCTTGATGGCCTTCCTCACTCGTCTTCTTCACATTTTTTTGTGGACGGCCTGCTCTAGCAGATTTCCATGCCTTCACGACTGCTTTAACTGGATATTCAGTGACTTGGAGATTCTCTTGTCTCCGTCCCTTGACTTGTGCTCTTCATGCAGTCACTTGTTGTGTTCTTTTGTCTTCATTTTGGAGGTTAGACCACCATACTGACTCACTACAAGCTGGTCCTTCCACATTCAGGTGCTCCGTTGATGGAGATTGTAGAACCAGTTGGTTGCCCCATTGAAGATTTAGGGGTGTCACGTGTCATGTCAAAGGGTGTGAACACTCATGTGATCAACCATTTTGTGTTTTATATTTGTAATTCATTTAGCCGTGTAAGTGCCCGAGAGGAAGGACAGACATCCCAGCCCAGACTGGATACCTTAATGGAAGGAATGCTGGAATGGAGACCCAACCCGGCTGCAATGCCCTATAACTTTCATCTATAATGGATGGACTGGCTCAATATGGATTCCAGGAACGGTTTATACCCCCAAACAGAAGGTGGCAGTGTTCCTCAAGGCTGACCCCAATCAGGACACCCACAGGGCTGTATGAGAATTGGAGTCCTTGTGTACCACCAGGGGGCGCCATTGAGGGAGGACAGTACTGGTTTTCATGTAACCCGGGGAAACCGGCCGCAGTTCCGGATTTTGCTTGAAAAGAAACCCTCTGCCTCATATCATGTCGGGGGGCAGCAGGTGACACTCAACTGGGAGGTGACAGGAGTAAGAAATGCATTTAATTAAAGTATTTGGCCCAAGTGTGTGCTTGGTGTGTGGGTGTGTTTGTGTGTGTCCTGCGGTGGGTTGGCACCCTGCCCTGGATTGGTTCCTGCCTTGTGCCCTGTGTTGGCTGGGATTGGCTCCAGCAGACCCCCGTGACCCTGTATTCAGATTCAGCGGGTTAGAAAATGGATGGATGGATGTTTCAGCTGGCATTTGTGCTCAGAAGTGTGGGTGAAAATTAAAAACCCATTGTGTTGGGTAACACTGGGTCTGAGGTTTGGGGCTCAGTGGAGCCCCCTTGTGGTCGCAGAAACTGATTGTCACTTTGACATTAAAGAGTTTTTTTTCTGTTGATGTGTAACAAAAAAAGCCAAATTATTCAAAGTCATATAACATAAAAATGTGAAAAGGTCCATTTTTGACTAAGCACTGCACGTGACATTACGTTTTGGTTTACAGGGTCTTTACTGTCACGGGTATGAAGCAGCAATGCAGACACAACCCACTTAAGTCTATAAAGTCTATAGATTATATTTCTGTCTACAGTCAGTCAGCTGGGACTGTCATATTGCAAAGGGGTTTAATCTCGAAATACCCCGCCGCTGTTTACACCCCTCCTACAGTGCAGTTCTGCCTCACGTCACACGTCATGTCACCTGTGCGTTTTCCTTACGTTTGAAATTCCATACACAGGAGGTGTGTCATAGTAGCAGAATAATTAAAAAAAAAATTAGCAGATGCCAACCAACCACATGTTAGGGAGAGGCCTGGGAATGGGCGGGTCTGTCTGTGATGGACAGGGGTCCCCTCCAATCAAATCCCTGCAGCCCAGTAATCAAGATGAAGAACTTCTTTGGAAGATTTCTGGCGTCTTTGTCTCTTGAATTAAACTAATCAAGTCCTCATAAAACGCAGCTATTAAATTATGCAGAGTGCACTGGACTTTCAAAGCTCGCTCTGCTTAGAGCCGTCATAAATCTGCCGGCGAGCTTCAGAAAGCCCCCTGAGTGGGATTTATGCTGCGGCACTTTCTACTTAGCAAGCAGATGAATTAATCAAAGAAAAAAATGAATTGTGAGATCGTTGAAGTGCTGAGCGGGTCGGCTTTCTCTTCTTCTAGTTAACATAGGGGGGACGCATTGAGACCCCCACCCCAACAGTATTCAGCTAGCCCAAGCTGGACAAGCCTGAGTTAATCAAAGCTTTAATAGCAGCTCTCCTAGAGAAGGGTGGCCATACTGGGTTCTCCTCCATGTCCAAACCTTTTCTAAAGTGACGCCCCATTCCTGTATGGAATACTCGTACAGACCACAGCGGCCGACCCACCCACTCTTCACCCAGACCCTTATCTGTTGCTGCAAAGAGACAAAATGGAGAAGCTACAGCCCTATAAATGGCGGCCAGCGATGATCTTCTGCCCTCTCTCAATAACTTTGATTATTCAGTTCCAAAAAGTCGAAGGGGCAGAAACATCCCCCTAATCCCCCCACTACTACGACTGATCTATTTTCAGGCTGGCTTATTTATAGTCAAGTGCATGCCTGACTGGGCCAGCGCTCCATGGCTGAGTAATGGAAAGTCAGTTTTAAATTCACATGACGGTCGTCCAGTCTAACTTACTTAAAATTAGGCAGTTTTTCTTTAAATGATTTTATTTGTTTGCAAAATTAATTTAAGATAATGGCATCTGGCTGTAAAAAAATCATGCCGGAAGCTCTATTGTAGAAGTCTAGGCAAAAGTAATAGCTGCCCCATATGAAAAGTGGAATAGCCATGGAAGAAGGACAGAGGACAGACTGATAGCCCACCAGTCTGGAAGAAGCTTCAGCCCAGCAGACAGTGGGCTGGGTGTGCGGTGACGAGAGCCACGTTGGTGTCAGCGGTGGGATGCAGCAAGTCTGCAGGGTCAGCTCCGAGCAGGTCACCTCACCCGGCTGTCCTCCAGATACGCAAACACTTGAGCAGCGTCCTGATTTTACACGTCAGCCAAATAAACTGCCGTCAGCGGTGGGATTTGTGTGTTAGACAACAATATGAAAAACTACAGTAGCTCTAAAGTGACATCAAAGCTCCAAGAACAGAAGTTCGGGAAGGAACAAAGCTAAAGACCAAAGCAGCACAGCGACTGGTGGAAATTTCATTTTGGAGGTGCAGACAAGAATTCACATCCTGTGTCTGATGAGGTGTGAGACGGTAAAGTGAAGGCTCAGCCAGGGAGGAGGAGTGTGTGTGTGTGTGTGTGTGTGTGTGGCCAGCGATAGACGTGCTCTCGCACCTCCACCTAAGGATGTTGGGGTGGCTCCTTAATGGAGAAGCTTCATTCAGTTCCCGATATCATTCTCAGATGTTCAAGTCTGTTTAAGATGTCAAGTGGAGCTCAAGGGACAGAAGACGACAGCAAACGAGCAGAGTCGCCTTCAGAAACAACAAGTACTCACAAGAATTCAAATAGAAGTCTTCATGACAGGTATAATGGAGGACCCTCTTCCATTGGTGGTAACCAAAAAGCAAACAGGAGGCAAGCAATGCGCCACAAAATGACAGAGTTTGAGAAACACACGTTATGGGGACGCGACTGAGACAAAGAAAGGCGTAGGAGGACCACTGAGGGCACACAAAGGGCATGAAATATACATTTATGTAATAGCCTGTCTTTAACAGGTACAGGTAACACCTATATATATATATATACAGTATATATACACCTATATATATATATATAACAGTATATAGAATATACACACAGACACACACCACACAGACAGACAGACAGACAGACAGAGACACACAGACAATCAGACAGACACACACACACACAACACACACACACACACAGACAGACAGACACACACAGACAGACACATACACACACACACAGACATAGACACACAGACACACACACCACACACACAGACAGACAGACAGACAGACAGACACACAGACAGACACACAGACAATCAGACAGACACAGACAGACAGACACACAGACACACACACACACATATACGTATGCGTGAGTGTACAGAAACTCACACAGTGCCTTTTGGACTAAGCTGTACATCTTTTTAGTGATATTGGACAAAGACCTGTAGACACACAAGGAGAACATGCAGACTCCACAAAGACAACAACTGGACATCTGTGAGGCAGCAGCACTAACCACTGGACCCCCAGCATGTAAATTATAATAATAAGAAATTACTATATCACGTATACAGTTTGATAGCTTTGGGCATAAATTTACAAATCCATCCATCCATTTCTCCTTCAATTCATTTTGTAAATCAGCTTTATCCTGAGCAGGTCACAGGGAAACTGGAGTTTAACCCAGCAAGCACAGGATGAAAGTACTGAAAAAAAAGATATGTGTGTGTGTTTGTGGGTGTATTAACACTCTCTCTTTATACATATGCTAGCTATGCTACCTATCTAAGACAGGGTGAAATCTAAATAATCAGCTTTAACGTGTGCAGTGCACCACCTGTCGGAGTGTAGTTTGTAATGCATGTCGGATTAAAATTCCAACAGATGGTTCATCGCTAACATTTGTAGCAATAAAATGCATTACTACAAATGAGTATGATGTACATCTGTTGGAGTTATGCAATGCATTTTATTAAACTACCAATAAATGACAGAGACATAGCAGCTTTTATTTATTTATATATATATATATATATATATATATATATATATATATATATATATGCATGCACAACACAGTAAAGTATAGAGAAAATATAAAGTATTTCAATTAATACAGAAGAGAAAAAAAAAGGGAAAAGAAAAATGCACTCATAAATGAAGACTAACAGCTTCTGCCAACAACAAGGCTCAAAGGGAGCGGGCATCGCTGTGTCTTCCGCAGTTGCAGGTCTGTAAAGTACTCCTACTTCAGGGGTCCTTCTGGTCTTTATATTGCACTCCCAGAAGGGGCGGGGCTTCCTTTCATGGAAAGGAAGTGATGTTGCTTATCCTCCAGGTGTGACTGTGTTTGTGAAAGGAGATGTCGTTACAGACAGCGCCCCCTCTCGACTCAGGGTGGTATTGCTTACCTCGTGATGTCCTGGAGATATCTCCTAAGCATGTGTGTGTGACTATGTATGTATATATATGAGTATATATCACTTTATACTTTATGCTTTCTCTCTTCTGCGGTGGGCTGGCACCCTACCTGGGGCTTGTTCCTGCCTTGTGCCCTGTGCTGACTGGGATTGGCTTCAGCAGACCCCCGTGACCGTCTGTTAGGATATAGCAGGTTGGAAAATGGCTGACTGACTGACTTTCTTTGCCTGTGTACTCTGTGTATATATATATATATATATATATATATATATATATATATATATATATATATATATATATATATATATATAAATAATATACATATGTATTATTATTATATATTATGATATATACATTGTAACAAAGGCGCTATATTGTGCCTGACCCGACACAGATTGGACACAGGAGGCACGTATAAAAATAGATAAACTTTTATTTTCTTCAGCTGGAGGGCACGTCTTCCCCGTGTCCCCCAGCCATATCACAGTCCCAAAGCACAAAGTACCACACCAAAACACTCCTCTCTCTTTCTCTTCCACCATCACTCCTCCTTCCACCCGACTTTGGCCATTGAGTGGCGGTTGCTGGCTCCTTTAATGGCCTACCCAGAAGTGCTCCAGGTGCTTCATCACCTGTTTCCATGTTGCACCCTTGGGTGGGGCTGAAGATTCGTCCAGCTGGGCTCAGGTACCCATGCCGTGCCCCCTGGCGGCCACCCCAGACCCCAACAGGGCTGTGGAGAACTCCATCTCCCATGAAGCCCTGCGAGAAACTGAGGCACCGCGCCTACCCAGGGTGGGCGGCCATCCAGCGTACTGCACCGTCCAGGGCTGCTCCCCCTGAATACCCATCGAAGGGGCGTCCCGGCCGTCCGCCATAACATATACAGTATGCACAGAGAGAGAGTGAGATAGACAGGCAGACAGATATGGAGAGCAAATGAGAGCCTTGAAAGCCCATTTATATTAGTCAGGTATTTCTGCCGGGTGCTGCTGCATATACAACTGATCAGATCCACAGGCTGTATATACAGACACGCTCATGCACAGATATTACCGTGAGCAGACATGAATGTGACATACAGTAGGTATACATGTACTGTACATAGTTAGACGGTTTACGAGGTGTGGCAGAAAAGTAATGAGACTGGCAACAATGCAAGCGATCTGGCAACGCTGAGCTGTTGTCCTTGATAGAGCCCGTGTATCAGTACCCTCCCATAGCTCAGTGCGAGTTTCAACTCCTTCCATTAACTACGTGATTTTTGTGACTGCTATTAGCGAAGTTGTGTTTTTGGTTGTGCGTCACGCAAAATGGAACAGCGGAATTTGGAGCAACGTTGTGCCATTAAACGGCAAGTGTGACGTCTGAAAAGTTAAAACAGGCCTATGGGGGACATTCTTTATCCCGAGCTCAAGTTTTTCAGGGAGGCCTTCAACTTCGAAAACCAATGAAAACATCGAACGTGTGAACACTCTTGTGAGATCAGACCGTCGTTTAACATTATGAATGTTGAGTGAACAATTAAATTTGAACAGATTTACCGTTCATCAAATTTTGACTGAACATTTGCACATGCGACAGGTCGGTGCCAAAATGGTGCCGAAAAACCTCACAATTGAGCAGAAGGACAATCGAAAAAACGCATTCCTGTGGTTCCCCAGCCCCCTTATTCACCTGACCTCAGTCCGTGTGACTTTTTCCTAAACTGAAAAATGTCCTCAAAGGACGTCATTTCGGGACTTTACAAAACATCCAAAAGAGTGTAACGGACATGCTGAAGACCATACCGGTTGAAGACTTCCAGCGCTGCTACCAACAGTGGGAACAACGTCTCCATCGGTGTGGAGCTGCCCAAGGGAACTACTTTGAAAGGGATTGAAAAAAATAAAAACTTTGGTAAATAAAAAATCAGTCTCGTTACTTTTCTGCCACAGCTCGTACATAAAGACACACACACGTAATGTACCAACATATTCTGCAAACACATCCACTTTAAACTGATAAAGCAGACATACAGTACCTGCACGTGTGACATTTATGACACGACCCGAGAGCACACATGCCATATATGTGTACACACTCACACTCACACTCACACTCACTCACTCACACTCACCCACTCAGTCATTTGCTGTCACATGAGATCGCGAGCCCCTCCATCTCCAGTCGTTGTCACTGCGGAGGCCCCCATTACTCTTTAATGAGCAGGACAGCTGTGTGGCGGGCACGTCGTCCCACTCTGCTCTTCCTGCCTCTCGTCAGAGACGTGGGGGGCACTCATCCTCCACTTAATGCAGATGCGTGGCGTAGTGGGGGGTCTTGTAGCCCCCACCCTCCATTTTCAGAAGTGTTCCTTATTATTCATTTTATAGGACATAATCAGCTGCAGCCCACTGATGTCCCACCCAGAGTTGGTCCACGACTTGAACCCGAGGATCGCGTCCACCATGACCCTGAGTTGATAGAAGAAAGTTTAAAAGACTGATAGAGAAAAAGAAACTGGATTATTATTTTATAATTTTATTTTTTAATCTTTCATTTTTTAAGAGTTGGAAGTAAACAGACTGCACAAGAGAACCGCGTCACGCTCACGGTGGTCTCTTGTCCACAGCAGACCCCTTATCCCATTTATTTATTTTTGTATTCATTTGTTGGTTTCCTTTACAACTTTATGGAATTTAGAAAATGAAGGACAGGAACTGTGGCCCTTAGCACCTGGGTGGGCTCAAGGCACGTTGACACCTCGAGGGTCCCCACTTGATCAGTTTGATTTATCAACCCCAGGATCAGGCTACCTACCCCATGTGGACCGTCTTGTCCTCCTGCCACCCTACTTTCCTGTTCAGAAGCCTTTGAAGATGATGAGGTGTTGGGGAGGGCGAGGGTTAATCCATTCTAAAAGTGGGCTGATGCCCCCCCCCCACCCCCATGACTGCCCGTCACATTCCATGAGGATTGACTGGCCTAATCTGAGGCGTCTGATGTTACAAAGCTGGTATGGACGGCATCAAAAATAGCCACAGGCTGGCATCGTCTAGCGTGGTAATTTAACACCGGGTCTCAGGTGACACTCGCTAGGCACAGGAGATGCACTTCGCTGAGTGCTCGTGTCACCAGATGCCATCGATGCAATTTCAGTATGACAGAGTGGGTTCAGTAAACTTAATAATACATGGGCTGCCCTTATGAAACCCACCCAAATTGGAGGGTACACTCCTCTGATGCCACAGCTTGGCAGAAATGTGCTGACAGACTGGACAACTGGAGCCCCCTCTCTAACAAGGTGGGCTCACAGGTGTTTTTGTGCCTGAAGGCCTGGCATGAGTGGCTGGTGGTCATCTACTTAATGTCCAGCATGTCACTAGGGTGTCACTAGGGTGGCACTTGGCAGAAGGCCTTACAGGTTTAAACATTTTATGCAGTCATGCACAGCAGACCCTCATAAGTGACACTGAATGGACCTCCTGAGTCTAAGATAATGAAGCTCAGTAGCAGACTGGGGTGGAAACTGAGCAAGGCACTTTATAATTTTATATGGCGCCTTTCACCATCCAGGCCACTTTGCCTGTACAGTAGAAACCTGGCATGTAAAGGGGCTCATGGGGGTCTTTGTGTTTTATATAACACTTTTCAGATGAAACACCATTCCGCGTGCCAAGAAAAATGGCTTCCATATTGCTAAAATGTGAACCCTGGCTCAGCCAGTAGGACATTTTGTGTGAGGTGAACTCCTGAACCTCCATTTTATATAGCGCCTTTCATTGCCGACACCATTTACACATGCAGATCGATTGTTTCTGTGTTGCTGAAATGGGGGCACCAAAAGGTGAAATGAGCCGTCCAGGGTCAAACAGAAGATGGTTTAAAGTGAGCCTGTAACCGTGTGGTTCTATATAGCGCCTTGCACAGTGAACCGCAC
Organism: Polypterus senegalus; assembly: GCF_016835505.1. NCBI lineage: Eukaryota > Metazoa > Chordata > Cladistia > Polypteriformes > Polypteridae > Polypterus > Polypterus senegalus. Next base: position 176,091,534 of record NC_053162.1, read on the forward strand.
TCTGAGACCCTTTATGCATACAACAGAACAGCTTCGATGTGTCTAGAATGTGAGCCCCTCCGTGTACCGAGGCTCATCCGGCGACACACAGCCATGCAATGGAGGCCGATGTGACTGCGGTTTTATATAGCGCCTTTCATCGCCAACGTCAGCACCGTTATCTCTACCTGTGAAATGGAATCGGGGTGAGCCAAAAAGAAGTACCACATTTCAGAGGTTTATTTTACAAAAACGCTACAAGATAAAATGAATGTAATTACGACACAAGAAAGGGTATACAAAATAGATTATTTTCACTGTGATTAAAAAATAATGTCTTCAAGGCGGTGGCCATCATTAACGTTACACTCTTCGAGGCGATTTCTGAACGCTCGCATGACTCGCTCGGCCATTTCAAAGGGGAATAGAAGAATCCTTGAGGGCTTCAAGGTTTTGAGGTCGGTGTGTGGATAGCTTCGACCTGAGACAGAAATCGCACGGAGCGAGATCAGGCGATCGTTAAAGTCACCCGACATCGCCGCGCAGGGAGATCGGCTTCCCCGCAAAACTTGCATGGATCTCCGCGTAAGCCGTATGAGATGAGGCCCCATCTTGTTGAAATCAGACATCCACCAGATCAGTTTCTTCCAGTTCTCTAGTATTTCAGTGTAACGTTCTGAAGTGACGGTAATCGAAAAAAAAAAAAAACCAAAACCAACGTAAGGGCCTACAATAACAAATTCTACAACGGCGCACCAAACTGTAACCCGCTCACCGTGCAGGGGTCTCTGATGAAGTTCACGAGGGTTGGTTTCAGCCCAATAGCCAAAGTTTTGCTTATTTACCCAACATTCAAATGAAAATGGGCCTCGACGATGGCATCTCGATGAACGGTTTGCAGAATGTTGGCGCACAACTCTCTACGGCTCTCCCAGTCTCTCTCAGTGAGTTCCTGCACTCCCACCATTTTGAAGGGATGGAAATTAAGGTCCTCATGCAAAATCCTTCTCAAAGACGTGTTGGAAATGCCTAAGGGAGAAGCGCGCTGAACGTCTAGGAGACAGACTGCAAATTGGATGTTTTCAGGTGCTCGTCCAGTTCGAGGATGGCCTGGAGATTTTATGTTCAATGTTGACCCCGTCTGTCTAAATTTAGCTACCCACTGAAGAATTGTTTTTCGATTTGGGACATCATCATTAGGAGGAATGTTAAAGTGCGTTCGGAAGGCGCGTTGCGTAGTGATGATGGGTTCGTTGGTTTTGACGAAAGCTTTGACAGCGAAAGCACGGTGGGCACCGAGCCAAGGCATGTGGCCGACTGAAAACTACAAGGGCTCGCCTTTCAAAGGACCCCACCCTGCCCAACCCACTCGGCTGCCTCTACCTTGAGATGTGTGATACTTCATTTTGACTCATCCTGTATAATATGAAGTCTAGCAAGTGAGCTGACCCAGGAAGTTCGCATAGTGAGCTGAGTCTGTGAGCTGGTAGTGTTATATAGCGCCTTTTCTATAATAAGCAGCATGCAGGCCGCTTCACCCACACAATAGAACGGTGTCAGAATTACCCGTCATTTGAGCCCTGACTTGTAAAGTGGCTCCCCTGGGCTCACATCGTGATGCAGTGGTTGGGGGTCTTTGCGTTTATAGATGTGCCTAAGCCGACCATCGTCTCGTCCTTGTGAGCCGCCTACCACTCTACCACTGCCCCAGCCTTTCTCAATATGAGCGCTGAGCCTCCATTTAACAGAGCCCCACTACCCCCTTAATAAATGAGGAGGTCATGTTCTTCTCAGCGCCCACCCTGTCTTTGCTCTTCTTTGAAATCAGATCCTGTCATGGAAAATGATGCTTGAATGAGACTGAGCTCCGTCAGACTTGAGCTGTGAAGACGCACACGAATTAACAATGAAAACTGAGCGCTACTGAGAGAAAAACAAACACGTTTTGCAAATCGACTCGGGGTCTCGATAGATAGATAGATAGATAGATAGATAGATAGATAGATAGATAGATAGATAGATAGATAGATAGATAGATAGATAGATAGATAGATATGTGAAAGACACTATATGATAGATAGATAGATAGATAGATGGATAGATGGATAGATAGATATGTGAAAGGCACTATATAATAAATAGATAGATAGATAGATAGATAGATAGATAGATAGATAGATAAATAGATAGATAGATAGATAGATAGATATGTGAAAGACACTATATGATAGATAGATAGATAGAGCACCATAAAATAGACAGATTTTTAAAGGAGATCAATAAATAAATTAAAAACATATTTAAGGAGCAGGCTGTTAGATTTGATAAAAACTAATCAAAGTGCAGTCTGAAGCCTTTGGTTTATTCTTCCATAAACTTTTGACCACTTTAAAAGCCAAGATGAGCCAGGCTTTTACATATAGCGCCTGATCTGATCGTCAATTTTTATAGATTGATGGAAACATTTCAATGGATTTTTGTATCCTCTTGCTAGTGATTTTAATACCCATTAAACTATACCAGGCTGATTGAGTCTTTATTTCGGCTTATATAGTGCCTTTCACATAGAGCGCAAATTTAGCTACTAAGCAACGCATTTGATTTAAAAAATGTATTTCCTCTCATAACCTAATCCGCCTATATTTCTATCATAAATCCTCCACTAATTCCTAAATCTTCATTTTTGGAGGGGACAGATCAGGACAGATAAGCTCTTTAGGTTTTTGCTGAAAATATAATTTGATTCTGTAAGGGTTAGGGGCGTGGCTTTAGGAAGCTCGTGGATTAAAATGAAATCAAGACACGCCCACCTTCTGGATGAGCGGGTTATTAGAGAGCGCGGGGGCGGCAAACGAGCTCACCTTAGGCAGGCGTCGGCGGGCGGACATTGCGGGGTTTTAGCGCACGTTCAGACATTTCCTCCTATTTCAATGTCGCTAGAAAGTGTCCATTTACTCCAATAAAAGTAATTTAGACTTGATAGTAATAGACGATAATGTGCAAAGTGCAGTTTTATTGTGCTAAGATTCACGTCAGTGTGACGTAGTGGTTGAGGTTTCGGACCTCAGACCCTGAGCAAGTCACTTCACTTCACCTGGCTGTGAATGTTGCTGAGTGTATCTCTCAAGTGTTGTAGGTCACCTGGGATAAACGTGTCAGAAAAAGGTAAACGACTGTCATGGAGGAGTGAAGGTCGTTTTCAGGTAATTCGGATGACACGTCAGAAAAAAAGAAAACCAGACATTATGGAACCGTGTGATGTAATGGGGTGCAGTCTGCTTCTTGGAATAGCTCATTATAAATATTCATTCATTTTATAAATTAATTGTTTTGATTTTTAACATTGCATTACAATGAGCAACTTACCAGTCAGTCGGCATCCATTCATCTTACAGCCATCCATTTTCTGACCAGTTCAGGCTTGTGGGTAGCACTGGGCACAGTGTGGAAACCAACCCTGAATGGGTGAAGCAGGATAATACGTCATTAATATAAATTCATAATATTAATAACATCAGGTATCATGATTTGAATAACAAGTTCATCAAGTTTTGGATCAGCAGTAAATCATGGAAGCAGGGATCAGCCCTGTAGGGGGCGCCGTTTTAAGCATACACCTGAAAAGTGAGAAGAGACCCTTCATGGGTAGGGAGTGCGTGAAATGCAAGGTTCAGGCCTGTAGGTGGCGCTGATTTACACAAAGACCCCTGGACTCCCTTAATTCAGTCATCACTCAGGATGGAGATTGAGGAGATAAATTCACATCAAACTGGGAAGGGAACTGAACTGGGATGCCAGCCTTGGAATATGGGAATAATAATTGTCACCTTCACTTTGGATAAAAGAACAGTATAATTAAAAAAAAATGAAAGCATATCTTTAAATTTACTTTCAAAATATATAGTGCCTAACCTAAGTGTTTGGTGTTAAGTTGACAGGCCAGTATGTGAAAGGAGAACGGGCAAGAAAACAATGGATCCTAAATTCAGTAAAGAAGGAGCAGATAGTAATGGAGACACAGGGTCCAACAGCAAGCACAGGTAAGAATAAAAGTGGAGTGAGTGATCAGTGAGTTGTACCCTGATGCCGACACAAGTTTGAGTTATCTTCATTGGTCCACCAGCTCAGTTTTCCCACTCGGCTTTCAGTATGGCCTCTGGCTAATAAGGAATGGTGCCCTCTAGTGGCTCTTCTAGTCACAGACTTTAGGGTGGCGATCACTGGCCAAGAAATGTGAGTCTGGTATCTCTGCACCCTGGAGCCTCCACCCTGCAGTTCCAAGTACCTGGAGTGGACTTAATGGACGGTTGTCATTATTTGTGTGAAATAAACCTTCCATAACTGTCAACTTGAATCTAAATGGGAGCTGCTGCCCTCTAGTGGCTTCTCCTGTCATTGATCAGATCTCAAGACCACCTTTCCCTGCCCCTTGAATCTGATTGGGAGTTGGTGTCCCTCTAGTGGCTGCTACTGTCATTAATCAGGTTTCAAGACCACCTTTCACTTCGATGTGAACCTCAGTGGGAGCTGGTACCCTCTAGTGGCTGCTATTGTCATCGATCAGATCTCAAGACCACCTTTACTTGCCCCTTGAATTTGATTGGGAGTTGGTGCCCTTCTACTGGCTGCTACTGTCATCAAACAGATTTCAAGACCATCTTTCCCAGCCACTTGGAACTCAATGAGAGCTGGTGCCCCCTAGTGACTCCTCCTGCCATTTACCAGATGATAGGTCTACAGACTCCTAACCCGAGAAGCCTAAAGCTAAATGGGAGATGGCACCCTCTAGTTTGTCCTTCAGTCATTGATCAGATCTCAAGAACACCTTTTGCTTCCACTTGAAGTTCAGTGAGAGCTGGAACCCTCAAGTGGCTGCTAGTGCCATCAATCAGATCTCAAGGCAACCTTATCCCCGCCCCTTGAATCTGATTGTGAGCTGGTGCCCCTCTACTGGCTGCTACTGTCATCAATCAGATATCAGAACTACTTTTTTCTTCCACTTGAACTTTAATGGGAGATGGTGCCCCCTACTGGCTCCTCCTGTTAGTTACCAGATGACAGGTCTACAGGCTCCTAGCCTGGGGAGCCTAAAGCTAAAATGGAGATGGTGCCCTCTAGTGGCTGCTATTGTCATTAATCAGATTTCAAGACCACCTTCCACTTCGGTGTGAACCTCAGTGGGAGCTGGTACCCTCTAGTGGCTGCTATTGTCATCGATCAGATCTCAAGACCACCTTCACCTGCCCCTTGAATTTGATTGGGAGTTGGTGCCCCTCTAGTGGCAGCCACTGTCATCAATCAGATTTCAAAACTACTTTTTTCTTCTACTTGAACTTTAATGGGAGATGGTGCCCTCTACTGGCTCCTCCTGTTAGTTACCAGATGACAGGTCTACAGGCTCCTAACCTGGGTAGCCTAAAGCTAAATGGGAGCTGGTGCTCCTCTACTGACTGCTATTGTCATCGTTCAGATCTCAAGACCACCTTTCTCTTCCACTTGAACCTCAGTGGGAGCTGGTGCCCTCTAGTGGCTGCTCCTCTCATTCACCAGATGACAGGTCCACAGATTCCTAGCTTAGGGAAACCCAACGTTAAAAAGGAGCTGGTGCCCTCTAGTGGCTCCTCTTGTCATCGATCATATATCAAGACTACCTGTCCCTGCCTCTTGGACCTTCTTGGGTGCTGGTGCCGTCTAGTGGTTGTCCTGATACAGATCTGACATAGGATGTTGTTCTTCCATGACTCAAAGCCCGTGAAGCTGAAGGTGAACTGGTGCGCTCTAATAGTTAATCTCGTAGCAGATGATGTTTGGGAAGGAGGGACTCTTTCTTTTTTGATCCAGAAACTTGTATCTGGCTAGAAGCTGATTAGCTTAGTTCGCTCCTCCTATCACAGATGAAATAAGTGTGACCATCTTCTCATGGTTTGAGAAACTTGACTCAAAATTTGAATTGGTGTCCCCAGTGACGGACTAATTACCCTCATTCGATTGTGATACATGATGCTAAAGGACAGCTGGTGCCTTCTAGTGGCTCCTCCTGTCACTCTCCCGATTTTAGATTCAGCTCAGATTTGGCTCAAGACACCTTAAGTTAAAGTGAAGATGGCGCCCTCTAGTGGCCAAATACGGGAGACTAGCTTGAGTCACTTGAAGCTAAAATTGAGCTGGTAGCCTGTAAGTGGCTCCTCCTGTCACAGGCCAAACATTGGAGATCTGGGAAGGATTGGGCTTGAGGGGTTGATGGGGGTGGAGGGTTTGAACCCCCCTTTCTAGCACGTGACAACCCCACCCCTGCCCTTGTACCCGCTAGTGGCTGACCTTTTTCCATTGGCGGGGGGTTAAGTTAAAATCTGGCATTAAGAAGCGATTAACAAATCACAATTTGTCATCAAGGGATCTGATGGGATTCAGCATTGCACCCCAGGCCCTCTGCAGCCTTCCTTTCTTTCCAATGGGTACACCGCACTGTGACGGGGGGCTGCTCAGAGGAGTCTTCCGCTCAGATGCAGCATTGCAGCTGCTCCCGGCCCACCACTCCTTTGAAGCTCCCCAGTTCCATTTCAAAAGTGCCGTCCAAAAAGAAGCGGCGACTGTGCGAATCCCAACGCGATTCAAATGTCAAGACACGCACAGAGTCGGCAGCAGGCGTGAGTGGAATGGGACATTAGAGCTTGGGGCCTGCGGCTGGTGACATGGAGAGCGATTTGGCATGACGAGGAACAATGCCAGCCTTTGAGGGGACGCCTTCACCAGTCGGCTGACTATCATGCACCAGCCTTGATGTTACACTGAAAAATAAGAGAAATGCTCATGTGAAACCAAAAGACCCTTCAGATGACAAATCTGCCAAAGTCACTGAGCAGGGTGACAAAAATGTAGACGGTGGCTTCTTAGGTAGACAATGAGGCCAAGACAAATTAGAGGGGCTTCTTTATACTTAAATCACATAGCAGGCCAACAAAGTGTGCCAGTCAGTGGGCACTTAAGAATGAAAGGATGGAATCTGATTGGACTGCAGTCTGGCATTAATAATAATAATAATAATAATAGAGAATAGCTGATTGGCTGAATGTATGGAAGACAGTCTGAGGGCTTGGAAATTCAATGATTATGGGGTGCTGCTGGAGCATTGGCTGTATATCCTTCTATTATAGTATATAGTGCCTGTCACATCTATTCATTACCATATTATGTAGGGCCTTATCTACTGATCCATCTATCCTGTCACATCTGTAGTATCTATCTATGTGTCATATGGTACCTTTCATATTTGTGTGTTATATAGTGCCTTTTACATCTATTTGTCACCATATTATATAAAGCCTTATCTACTTATTAACTTACAGTGCCTGTCACATCTATCCATTTATCTATTTATCATAAAGCACTGGACATATCAATCTACTCATTATGATATTATATAACGCCTTATCTGTCTATTGATTATATAGTGCCTGTCACTTCTGTTATATACTGGTACTGGTCACATGTATCTGTCTATCATATAGCGCTTGTCATGTCTAAGTATTTATTACAATATTATATTGTGCCTTTCACGTCTATTTAACATTTAGTATAATGTTTAGTATAATATTTAGTACATTTCATATCTGCCACTTTTATCTACGTCTCTATCTTGCGGTACTTTTCATATTTCTCTATCTTTACATATTACCAGTCACGTGTCTATCTTATCTGTTATATAGCGCCTGTCACATCTATGCATTTATCATATGGTGATTTACTTATCTCTGTATTATATAGTGGGCGGCACGGTGGCGCAGTGGTAGCGCTGCTGCCTCGCAGTTAGGAGACCCGGGTTCGCTTCCCGGGTCCTCCCTGCGTGGAGTTTGCATGTTCTCCCCGTGTCTGCGTGGGTTTCCTCCGGGCGCTCCGGTTTCCTCCCACGATCCAAAGACGTGCAGGTTGGGTGGATTGGCGATTCTAAATTGGCCCTAGTGTGTGCTTGGTGTGTGGGTGTGTTTGTGTGTGTCCTGCGGTGGGTTGGCACCCTGCCCAGGATTGGTTCGTGCCCCGTGTTGGCTGGGATTGGCTCCAGCAGACCCCCGTGACCCTGTGTTCGGATTCAGCGGGTTAGAAAATGGATGGATGGATGTATTATATAGTGCCTTGACACATTATCTATCCTCTAGTACCTTTCCTATCTATTAAACTCATTTTATTCTATATAGTGCCTTTCCTATTCACCTGTCTCTCTGTTAGCTTCTTGCATACTTATGTTGCAGACCTCCATAATCAACTATTTCACACAAAAATAAATGTATTTTGAAATGTGACAATAAATGATAACATAAAATGCAAGTAAAAATAATTAAATGTGTCATGAATGATGTTTTTTATTTTTTGCTTATTTCCTTTTGTATTTATTTATGTCCCACCACACACAACATGAAATACGCCTCGAAATGTAAACTGTCACTGTCACCTGCCAGAGTTTAAGGCATTGTCGGGCAACCAGTGCGCCGCTGAATTTTCTAGGGGCGCCGCGAAAACGTTTGTAAAATATTAAAAATTGCTAGTGTTTTTGAACTTTGGGTTGATTAAAAAGATAATGTTTAAAAAATATATTTTATGTTGAAAAACAGATAACGGAACACTTACGGAAATGAAGTCTAAGAAACGCGAGAGACTTCAAATGATCTTTCGAAAATTGATCCTCGCATCAATCTCATATGTGCTGAAAAACAATCTCAATGTTCACATTAATGAAATTTAAGATTTATCCTTTGATTCCTTTATTAATAAAATGTCTTTCAAACTTGTAAAATGAACTGTTTTTATTGACGATTGTCCACAGATTGTGTCCTCACGACTTTATTTATGGGCAGTCCCTCAGATGCGCCGCGAAAGAAAATCTTTGGACTTAGTGCGCCGCAACTCGAAAAAGGTCGCCTTTCACTGTTTTAAGGGGTGGGCTGCGTTTCGACAGTAGAATCGTCCATGATGTGCATGCGCGAAGTTGTGACTTTGCGCGTGGGACGCAAGAGCTGGGACATCAGGGCTCGGGGCCTCCATCTGACGACAATGCCCACCTTTGATGCGACGAGTTCACGATGATGTTAAATCTAAAAAATAAAATCCTGCGCGATGTGATGACTTTAATTAAAGGAAGTGTGAGTTTTCATCTGACGTATCTGCTGTAAATGCGGCACTCAATGGCTGAAGGTTTACGTCCGCTATACCAATCAAAACACAGCATTCGGTAGAGGCCGCCCTCTCAGTTTTGACAGGTGAAAGTGACAGTTTTCATTTCTTTGCGTATTTCATGTTGTATGCGTGTCGCTAAAACAAAGTGAAGGAACAGTCGGTTAGGAACGGGGGCTGGCCTCGGGGTCTGTGGAGCGGTGGTCGTGTGCACCCGGCCTCGGGGTCTCTGCGACAGTGGTCTTTTCACTAGACATGGTTGATACGAGGAGACAAAAGGAGGCTGATAACACAAAACAACGAAGAAGCAGACCAGGATAGCTTCAGACCGTGGCAACTTCACCACCCAAGCGAGTGCTAAAGTGGGTTTGAGGGGGACGTGTTGTTGTTGGTTTTCATTCTTGGCTGTTCTCCACAATGTGACTATTACCTGAATGATTTCAGTTTATCTGAGAGGTGACAGCCCGGTTGGGGGATTGAGGCGTCAGCCCTTCCATGGGTCCATTTTGAATGTTTGGGATGTGGGAGGAAGTGAAGAGGACGCGCAGACTCCACACGGGCGGTGCGTTACCCGCTGGGGTGCAAACCCGTTATTGTCGCATTTAAGGGTCACTAAGTTTTCATTGCATTAGTTAGAATTAATTTATATTTTCTCGATCTGCAAATGATGCGTTAACACATACAAGTCGTACAAAAACGCATGGATTATTAACAATGGGAGTAAAATTCAATCTTCAACCTCCGCAGGGCCCAAGAGTGCAAACACTCGGATGCAATTAAAGCGAGCAAGTGTGCGCTCGGTATTTGTGTTCAAAAATCAAAAAGACCCCCGAGCGGATCAACACAAACCAGGCCGACCCCCCGAGGAGCAGCGTGCTGTGCGGGTGAAGTGCCGCTAATGCGCTCCGGTTCAGCAGGCCGTGCGCTCGGGGCCAGATGGCCGTCGGTGAAGCGTTACATAAGCAGATCTGGCCGCATGTCGACAGTTAAGCTTCAATCACGCACGGCCATTTCAGACGCATCTGATTTCTGTCGCTGTGACCTCTTTTTATTATGACAGCTCACACTCGCCCTTGCAGCAGCGCCTTCTGACAGACGGAGCGCGAACTGGCGGCTGACCCGGGCAGACTGGGCTGCTTACTGCAGGGGTCGGGTTGTGTTGGTGGTCCGCAACCTTGTCGATGACTTCGCTCAGGCCAGTCTGCTGGCCACACTCTGGCCATCCGCACCAAATGTGCGTGCAGCGGAAGGCTGTGATCACTGGCGCCCCCTGTCTACCATCCAATGCGCCATGCAGAAGTGAAGCGGGCTGGCGGGTCTCTGGACAGTCTGGGCTCCTGAACAGGACAGCCGTCACCTGATAGAAGAAGGGGACGAGGAGGCCAGCACTTTGGGAGACAGAGATTTATAATCACTCTGAAGTTCAACACAACAACAGCAAACAAGAACACAAATGGATCGAGAGACGCTCGACACGCAGTCTTTGTAAAATTCTTGCAATGCGCACACCTCACCTGCAGTTACATAAGCCAGAGACTCTGCGGGTTTGGCATGAGTGACAGTGAGCGCATGCGTGAGCCCGAAGTGTGTTATTATGGGCTGGCATCATGACCAGGGCTGGTTCAGCTATCGGCTATATGGTGCCTTTCACAGTTCTCTGTCTATCTATTATACAGTTCCTTTCACATCTGTCTGTTATGGAGTACTGGTCACATAGATCTATTATATAGTGCCTTATCTATGTATTATATGATGCCTGTCACTATATGTCTATTGTATAGTGCCTTTCATATCTGTTATATAGTACAGGTCACATCAATGTATCCATCTATTCTATCTATCTGTTATGTAGTACAGGCCACATCCATTATATAGTCCCTCTCAAATTTATGTATGTACTTATTATATAGGGCTTGTGACACCAATTATATAATGCTGTATCTCTACATTATAAAGTAACTGACACATCTGTCTATTATATAGTACGTCACATTTGTCTGTTATATACTGCCTGTCATGTCTATGTACCCAGCTATTATATAGTACCTACCATATCTATCGGTTATATAATACAAGTCACATATATTTATGATATTGTGCCTATCGTATCTAGCTAGGGCTTGTGAGCTCTCTTATATACAGTAATGCCTTATCTATACATTATATACTAACTGACACATCTATTATATAGTGCCTTTTATATCTATTATATAGTACAGGTCACGTCTATTTGTTATATAGTGCATGCCACATCTACTTGTTAATTATATAGTATCTTTGATATCTGTCACATAGTACAGGTCACGTCTATCTTTGTGACCGTCACTTATATGTATCCAGCTATTATACAGTATAGTGCCTATTATATCTATGTATCTATCTATTAAAGAGGGGCTTGCGACACCTGTTATATAATGTCTCATCTATGTATTATATAGCGCCTGTCACGTGTGTGTACTATATAGTACCTTTGATATCTGTTATATAGCAGATCTATGCATCTATTATATAGTGTCTGTCACATCTCTTTTTGTGTCTTTGTTATATTGTGCCTTTCCATATATATATATATATATATATATATATATATATATATATATATATATATATATATATATATATATACCGTGTTTCCCCGAAAGTAAGACCTAGCAGTAATTTCTGATGTACCGCTAATATGAGCCCTCCCCCTCCGCCATTTTTGCATCTGTCCTGAGAGCTGCCATATTTAGCCTAGAAGCTGCCCTGGTTACAAGGTAAGGCGCTTTTACAAGTACAAGTTTACAAGTACAAGTACAAGTACGTGGAACCTCGGTTCATGACCATCTCGGAACACGTACGAATCGGTTTACGACCAAAAAGTTCGCCAAACTTTTGCATTTGTTCACGACCACACACTCGGTATACAGTAATCCCTTGCTATATGGCGCTTTGACTTTTGCGGTTTCGCTCTATCGCGGATTTTATATGAAAGCATAACTAAATATATAACGTGGATTTTTCGCTTCTTCGCGGGTTCTGCAGACAATGTGTCTTTTTACTTCCTGTACATGCTTCCTCAGTTGGTTTGCCCAGTTGATTTCATACAAGGGACACTATTGTCGGATGACTGAGAAGCTAACCAATCAGAGCACGCAGTTAAGTTCCTGCGTTCTGAATGCAGTGTTAACCAGGAAGTCTTGTCTCGCTCATTCAGCATCAACGTGTTTCGCTGTGTAAAGAGTTGTGCTCTTTTGTGTTTATCTTTGTGCATTGTCAAGCCCTTCATTATGGCTCCAAAACGATCTGCTACTGCTTCAGGGGCCGTGCCCAAGCGCAAACGGAAGATGTTAATGATTGCCGAAAAGGTAAACGTTTTGGATTTGTTGAAGGCTACGATTCTTTTTATTTAAAAAGTAGGAAAGAAATATAAGATCTACGGCCGCAGTGTCCTTTTAACCAGGATGCAAAACAAGTTGTAAGTGGATGTAATAAGGCAGTAGTCTGGATGGAATCTGCTTTAGGGATTTGGATTGAAGAAGAACAACGGCGGTGCTACACAATCGCCTGAAGTGGCTCCTTTAAGGGCTGTAACGCTCTCCTTTGTTGTGCAGTAAAATTAAACTCATTGTTATCGGACAAGTCATCGTGTCATTGTTGGTGAGTAACCATATTAATTTTCTACTTACAGTACTTAGTACATGTACGTACGTTTAGTGTCACTGTACACACACATTTACTGTATACTATTTTTCTTGCATTGTATGTATTTATTGCTGGTGGCCTGTCTATCGTAATGGCTGTAAACATATGTGATATCGGAGACACTCAATATCTTTAAAATAATATTTAGGTTTTACTGTATGTTTATATACATCATTTCAATGAATCTTACCTAATATCTAAGAGAATACAAAGGGATTATGCTGTATAACTCTGCGGGGAATATTTATAAACAGTGTGGGAGAGTTTATAAGGGCTTAAAATATATAAAATAACCATAGAAACATATGGTTTCTACTTCGCGGATTTTCACCTATTGCGGGGGTCTGGAACGCAACCCCGAGGAGGGATTACTGTACCAACAAGCCAGTTTCCATTTCGGTTTGTGCGCGCCGATGATTTGTCCAGTCTCTCCCTGTGCATTCCCTGTGCAGTGAGCGAGACAGAGCGACACACACAGACACACACAACAGAGAGAGGGCTGGCCACATAAGGCCGAGAAGGCAGTTAAAGAATGCACTGGGCTTGTTTTTAAAGAGACAAATCCGAGCGTTGTTTTAATCTCGTTGAATTTAATAAAGACTTTTTTCTATTGGATTTTAACCTCCACTTCACTTCTGTTTACAGCGATTGGTTCGTAGCGTGCATTGTTGCAATGTTACTTTTCTTGGTGGTTTATTAAATTACGGATTTTTCAAATGTTCATTTTTTTCCCCTTTGCTTAAAACTCATTAAAAAAAGTGTTTTTAGCGAGCGGTTCGTAGCGCTATAGCGCCAACTCTGTGACCCGTCATTTGCGCGATAGACATATGCGCGCCGACAAAATAGCGCCGATTAAAACGCGCTGACAAAATCGCGAAAGGTTAATTAAATATGAATGACTAGTTCAAAGCATATATAATAGTGTTTATTTCAGAAGTCAATATTATGAGACGCGGCATGCTATCAGCACGGCACGCAGGTAGCCCTTAAGATCACGCCCTGCATATGTAGGAAGAATTGCAGCAAGACGTCTTGATAGCTGAGCGTATTTAGACTTGCTGGCTGCCTGGCTGCTGGTAATTCCGCTTTGTATACGACGTGTTATGCCAACCCTCGACTGAGTTATTTGTTCGCGGCATGCCATCAGCAGTTATAACAGTTATAACCTAGCACATAATGTGTACATAATGCGCACGTACGCGTCCCACTCTCTTGGCCTCTCTCGCGATTTTGTCGGCGCGCATTTGTCGGCGCTCATTTGTCGGGGCGCGTATGTCTATCGCGCTTTTGTCGGTGAACCGCGAACTCTTGCAGTGTTAGTTTTCTCTGTTGTTCAAGGTTTTCTTAGTGCTATTCAATGTTTTTACATTTAGTTTACTATTACGCTGTGCATTCTATGGTGTAAATAACTATATTTGTGCTTAAGCATCTTTAAAAAAATGTACATACAGTTCGTACGGTCTTGAACGGATTAATTGTATTTACATACAATCCTATGGGTGAAGAAGAAGATGACATGATTGTATTTGAATAAATGTAGAAGCAGTTAACATACTGTAGCTTGTATAACATGAACACGTGTTGATTGTTAAACCAGAGTTAACATAGGAGGGGTGCCCAAGCGAGTCTGTGATACCAGTAGCGCTGCGCTGGCCGGAGCTTTTGGGGTGCACATTTTTCCTTTTGCGGTGGGTGAGTGTGGAACAGCTTTCAACCTCGTTTTTTGCTTCTTCTCGTTCTTTGTGGTTGGCGTGCAGCTGTGGGCTTTTGTTTCCTGCTGGGGAGGAGTGCTGCATTTCACCTTTTTTTAGGCGGGAAAAGTCTTCTCTCTTTTGGAAAGGAGTGAGGTGCGGTGTTTTTTCGGGTTCGCGGCTGCGCGCTGGCCGCAGGGCTCGAGAACGGCGGGAGATGAGTTGAAACTTGGGACACTACCTCGGAGTAAGTTGTTCTGTGCTTGCCTGCCGTGGCGGAGGAGGTTGTGCTCCGGGGGCTCCGTCCAGCGCGGCGCTATTGCAGATTCATTTGGGTATCCCCCTCATACAGTAGTTTGTAGAACATGAATACCGTACACGTTGATTTGATTGTTGAACAGGCGTTAACGTACCAGTAGTTTGTACCGTATAATTGTTGAACAGGAAAACATGTACTTTACTTCTTTGAACTTCAATAAAAATAAGACCTACCCGAAAATAAGCCCTAGTGCATTTTTTGGACCTAAAATTAATATGACACTGTCTTATTTCCGGGGAAACACGCTACAGTATATATATCTATACATATAAAGGAGAGTTGTGATCTGAGAGATTGTGTTTGTGTAGGGATGGAGAGTCACGTGATCATCTCCCCTCCCATACACGTCATTTCATTCACTTCATTTCGCTCCGAGCTGAGCTCCGCAGCTGACGCGGTCTTACCGTTCTTACCGTGTTTAGTCCTCTCTCCTTTACTGATATACTGTTTACTAGACGCAGTACTTACTGAATAGTAATTTTTTTCCTTTATTGTGTCTGCTTAATGTTTCTTAGTGTTTAGTAGACGCGGTGTGCCGGTGTTCCCGGCGGTGTTGCGGTTTACTCTTACTTTCTACTTCGTTTTTGTACTTTAGTGTTTAGTAGACTTTTACTTTATCTCATTTACTGTTGTTCCCGGCGGTGTTGCCGTTTTTCCCGTTTCTATTTTTTATGTAGCATGTTCACGAATTAGTCATAGAGAAAATTTATATACTTTGGCTCCAGCAGGACAAACCAAAATGTTGTATATAAAGAAGCTCTATAAGTCGCATGTAGATACATAATTATT
Organism: Polypterus senegalus; assembly: GCF_016835505.1. NCBI lineage: Eukaryota > Metazoa > Chordata > Cladistia > Polypteriformes > Polypteridae > Polypterus > Polypterus senegalus. The sequence continues at coordinate 176,107,161 of NC_053162.1, forward strand.
CCAATAACAGCGACTGCAGCGAAGCGCATGTGGTCTGCTGGTGTGTATATATATATATATATATATATATATATATATATATATATATATATATATATATATATACACACACACACACACACACACATATATATATATATATACTCAGTAAAAAAAGAAACGTCCTCTGACTTTCAACTGTTTTTACTTTCAGTAAACTTAATGTGTAAATATTTGTATGAACACTAAAAGAGTCAACACCATAAGACATAAACTACAAATGTTTCACAATGTGTCCCTGAATGAAAGGAGGCTCAAAATCAAAAGTACCAGTCAGTCTCTGGTGTGGCCACCAGCTGCTTGAAGTACTGCAGTGCATCTCCTCCTCATGGACTGGACCAGATTTGTCAGTTCTTGCTGTGAGATGTTACCCTACTCTTCCACCAAGGCACCTGCAAGTTCCTGGACATTTCTGGGGGGAATGGCCCTAGCCCTCACCCTGCGATCCAGCAGGTCCCAGACGTGCTCATTTCTTCGACGATAAACACGAATCCGTCCATCACCCTGGTGAGACAAAACCGGACTCATCAGTGAAGAGCACTTTTTGCCACTCCTGTCTGGTCCAGCGAAGGTGGGTTTGTGCCCATAGGCGGCGTTGTTGCTGGTGATGTCTGGTAAGGACCTGCCTTACAACAGGCCTACAAGCCCTCAGTCCAGCCTCTCTCAGCCTATTGCGGACAGTCTGAGCACTGATGGAGGGATTGTGTGTTCATGGTCTGACTCAGGCAGTTGTTGTGGCCATCCTGTACCTGTCACGCAGGTGTGATATTCAGATGTACCGATCCTGTGCAGGTGTTGTTACACGTGGTCTTCCACTGCGAGGATGATCAGCTGTCCTTCCTGTCTCCCTGTAGCGCTGTCTTAGGCGTCTCACAGTGCGGACATGGCAATTTATTGCCCTAGCCACATCAGCAGTCCTCATGCCTCCCTGCAGCATGCCTAATGCACGTTCACGCAGATGAGCAGGGACCCTGGGCATCTTTCACAGTCGGTAGACAAGTCTCTTTAGTGTCCTGCGTTTTAGAACTGTGACCTTAAATGCCTACCTTCTGTAAGCTGTTAAGGTCTTAATGACCATTTCACAGGTGCATGTTAATTAATTGATTATGGTTAATTGAACATGCATGGAAAACATTGTTTAAACCCTTTACAATGAAGATCTGTAAAGTTATTTGGATTTTTAAAACATTATTGTTGAAATACACAGTCCTGAAAAGGGACGTTTCTTTTTGCTGAATATATATATATATATATATATATATATATATATATATATATATATATATATATATATATACACACACACACATATTTTATATATATATATATATATATATATATATATATATATACATATAGTGTTGTGGAACAAACAAGCTTCACTCTTTGTTTAGGTGCAAAAATGCCAAGATTTCCTTAGAAATAATAAAAAGTACCGCAGGGGGAATTCACACGCTATGAACATCTGAATCTCCCTTTGTGAATGTCACAAGATGCCTTTCATAACACAGCCTATGTTGGTTCATGACATGTCCTGCACGCAGACCCCACAGGCAAAGCAGCAGCATTACACTTTGATCAGCTGAATTACAAAACATGTTCCATGTCAGTAAAAGGTGGGTTTGTATTCCAGCTCATGGGAGGGTCTCCGAGGAGTACAGTTGAATAACCCCACCAATAAAACCTGATAACATCGAGGAGGATCACACAGCTCAGAGTCACAGAATGCAACTAGATGTGCTTCACAGACTGTGGACGGGCTACCTGCCTCACACTGGATTTTCTTTCCCACTGACAATCTCACTTTATTCTAGATAGATTCTTTTATGTCTATCGGTTATATAGTGCCATTCATTGTGGAGGAATGTTTATCTATAATAAAGTGCTTTATCTATTGTATTGTGCCTATCACATTTATCTATTAATTAGTGCCTTGTCTATCTGGTACATAGCAACGTTTTATGTAGCTATCTATCTGTTAAATAGAGCCTTTGTAATGTATCTGTTTATTAATTTTACAGTGACGTTCCCTATCTATATATTATATGGTGCCCATCAAGTCTATTTTTAAGGTGACTTTCTCAGTCTATTATACAGTGCCTTTCACTTTATCTATCTGTCTATCTATCTATCATATAGTGCCTTTCACTTTATCTATCTGTCTATCTATCATATAGTGCCTTTCACTTTATCTATTATATAGCCATCGCACGATCTCACAGAGCTCTTCCAGTGACTGATGGACTATGGAGAAAGGCTTTAGCCTACCAAGAGCGAATCAAATAGATGTCGGTGAACAACAGAAAACGAAGTTTGAACACAGGAGTTAAAGGAAGCTCTTTTAGGAAACGATTATAGTTTGAATTTGCAGTGCGTTCCAGAGCTGCATTCCTGTTGCCGTTTTGACCGTTTTTTTGTATTTTGCCACGTCTGTGACTTCTCTGCTGTAGTTTGACTATTATTATCATTGTTGTACGTGTTATTGTTTAGGTCGCCAGACGTTAAGACCAAACATCGCTAGTATTCGAAAATAATATAGAACAATATAGTCGTACTTAGACCGAGTGTTCGTTTGTCTGGATTGTTTAAACACAATGCCCCCGTCTGTGAGGGACTGGCTCCCTGTCCAGGTGTCGTTTCTGCCTTTGCACCCTGTGATTGCCGAGAGAGACGCCAGCTTCCCCACGACCCTGCTCAGGATAAGTGAGTTACGAAAATGGAGGAATGGATGGGCGGTGTATGCCGTCAACCTTTTTCATAAGAAGCGCTTAAAGACAACGAGGCTGATGACGTAAAACAACGAAGTGGCGGAAGGAGGCGGCAACTTTTCAGCCCTTGGACAGCGCCGGCGAGTCTCTGCGCGTGCGCACACGGCGCTAACTTCTGCGCTCATGCAGACCTCGAGCTCGAGCGCGCAAGTTTCTGTTTGAGAGGAGAACAGCATGGACGTGTAGCTCAAGTGACAATCCTTCATGACAGCTTCATTGGGATGCACAGTTTTGGTAACTTTGACCGGATGAGAAAAGTGAAATAACAGATTTACAAATTATAAACAGTTCTAATTAGCGTATGCCGCCTTTAACTCGGGATTCATAAGAAATGTAATGATCATGAGGTAGAAGTACATAATAAAAGAGAATAATTTTGTCAAATATTTCTAATATTAAAATTTGTGCTTCAGCTTGAATGTTTAAAGTCTAAATATTCCCGATTGTAATAGAAGGTTTTCAGTTGTAACCCTCCGAGAGGGACCAATACACTCTTAAAATCCTTCAATTGGCACTTTATGGCTCTTTACTGGGTTGTGCGAGTCCTCGTAGCTTCATTGCTTCACAAAGCACCGTTACAGAAAGCACTGGCTCTTTGCATATGAATTTGTTTTTACGTGCTTTGAAAACTTTCTAATATGTAGAAAAAGCTGAAATCTTGAATGCATTGTAGGGAACCTGGCAGGACATTAACAGACAAGGAGACACTGAACTTTGACCGTGTTCCTGTACGTATATGCAGCATGAACCATTTCACAAATCTGTTAACATCTGTTCATGGCTTATGGATCTAAATAAATTAATAAATAAATGGTTCTTTCTGGAACCTTCATGTGGATGGGTCTTTTAGGAACCAAAAATGGTTACTCAAAGACCTCAAGTCTGAAGAGTCACTCTGGCACCTTCATTTTTAAGAGCGTGAATTGTTAGTAATATCACATCATATTTGACCACCGTGCAGAGATCCGCTTTCACTTTGACTTTAAAGAGTCTTTTTCTGTTGTCAAAAGAAAGAAAGAAGCCAAGATCAATAAAACAGGGTTAATCTACAGGGTGGTCCAGATCTAATTATGCAATTTTTAATGCAATGCAGGAAAACAATACAAGACAAAAGAATTGTTCGAAATATCTTGTAATAAACGAAAATGGACTTACAATGAATTAATCCACTGATTTTCCATGTAATGTCCCACTTGTCCTCCATTCAGTTGGATACAGGCTCGGAGTCTTCTGGCTATGGCATCACATGTGTCTTGAACTTTCCTGAACTCCTCAACAATCGGCAGGCACATATCCTCCAAACTGTCAATAGAATGCGCGTGGACCTTGTCCTTAAGATATCCCCAAAGAAGAAAAATCTGGTGGGGTAAGGTCAGGTGACCATGGAGGCCATTCAACAGGCCCTCGACGTCCCAACCACCGGTTTAGAAACTGTTGGTCAAGGAAGTTCCTACCATTTATCGCAAAATGAGGTGGTCAAAGTTCTGGGATGACATCATTCACAAGCAGGTTGAGGTACCTGTCCCCTGTAACATTTCCTTGAAGGAAATACAGTGGGATGCAAAAGTTTGGGCAACCTCGTTAATAGTCATTATTTTCCTGTATAAATCGTTGGTTGTTACGATAAAAAATGTCAGTTAAATATATCATATAGGAGACACACACAGTGATATTTGAGAAGTGAAATGAAGTTTATTGGATTTACAGAAAGTGTAATAATTGTTAAAACAAAATATTAATTATATAACAATCCTTTTATTTGAAACTTAAAGTGAGGAAAACGTTAAAATTAATAAGAGCCGAGAGCGCAGGGACTGTGTGGTTGAATGGAGGGCGTGACTTGAAAAAAATCTCACGTTCAAAGTCTTCCCAGGATTTTTTTTATATAATAGAGAGACATCGCTCAGTTATGTGATAGATTTTCGAAAATCCAGCCCATCTTAAAAGGGAACATGGAAAAGGCACAAGCGGGTCAGACCCGATGTTACGAATGTCGTACGTCTCTCCAGGAATTCAGGCCTGGAGACCGTGTTATGGTTCTTGTTACCCACTCTTATTTCAAATTGTTGGCGCACTGGCAAGGCCCCTACGATGTTAAGGAGCAGAAAGGTCTCTTCGACTATTTAGTTAAAGAATCTAATTGTCGACTGAGCGAGTGGGTTTACCACATCAACTTATTGAAACCGTGGAGGGAAAGCAAGCCAGACCCTTACTCCGGCCAACCCCACTCTCTTTTCTCTCATAACCTGAACTTTACCTTTGGCCCCAATTTGACGCCCAATCTGAAACAGGACCTGGAAGCAGTCATCCTGTCTGTTCCAGAGGTGGTTAGTGAGAAACCTTGGCAATGATCACTGGTTGTGCATGACATTGTTACTGAACCTGGGTTGGACATCAGGGAATGCCCCAATCAGCTCCCAGAGGCAAAAAAGGCAGAAGTAGAGCTTGAAATCAAGCAAATGCTGGACTTGGATGTGATTAGAGGAGAGTCACAGTCCTTGGTGTAGTCCCATCATGTTGGTTCCCAAGCCCAATGAGAGTTGGAGGTTTTGCAATGACTATCAACTTAAGTCTCCAAATTCAATGCTTATCATATGCCACACGTTGACATCCTCCTCGAGTGACTAGATAATTTCTTGACCACTCCTGACATGATGAAAGGATATTAGCAAGTTCCTTGAATGACTCTGCAAAGGTCAAGATGGCATTTAGCACCCCTACTGGACACTGGCAACACTGCATTCTCCCAGTTGGGTTGCACGGGACACCTCATCTCATCAGAGTGATGGCAAGAGTAAAGTGTGGAGATGAACAGGAACTGCCCAAGATCCAACACGGACCACCTCATCTGTCTTTATTATGGCTCTGGCATGTATAGTTGCCACAGGGCATGCCACACTTCTCTTCACGATGATGGGACTTCTGATGGCAGCGGCACAATGAATTCTGAGGTGTTTAGAAACATCTGATCTGCTCAAGTTCCAGTAATGGCCTCTAAACTCACTGATGGTGCTTCAACCTACAAGATAATAAGCCAAACAAAGCTAAAAAATGGAAAATTCTTGAATGGCCAAGGCAGCCACCAAATTGAAATCCAATTGAGCAGGCCTTCCATGTGCTGAAGAGGACAACAAGCCCCCAAAACAAGCACGAGGTGAAGATGGTCTCATTAGAAGCTTGGCAGAGCATCACCAGACTTCAAGCAGTCATTGCATGTGACAGTCCTAAATATGACGGCATTACTAGACCTGTCATTGGTGTGTGCTGAACATTGTGGTGTCACCCTGAAATGGGGGGACCGTGTAGAAAACGTGTCGTGTGATGAAATGCCTACATATTCCCTTAAATGAAAGTCTGCAATGTGCACTTTAATCACGTCGGCACTGTTTGATTTGTAAGGATTAAGTCAAGGAAAACATTTCTTTAACTCATAAACATTATGCATTGACTACTACAATTGTTTCTGATGACAAGAGACATAGCAACCAGCTGGACACACAGACAGTTATCCTTTTATTAAGATGGATATAAACAGTTCTACACACACTAGATATATACGACTGAAACACACAGACCTCCAGCCACACACATTTCTCCGTCTTTGTTGGTCTCGCAACAGCTTGATACTCAGCAGATGACACTGTTCAGCTTCTTCCTATTGCAGTGTCCTTCATCATGTCATAGGCATCTGCCATTGGCTTGATGCTGAGCAGATGTCACTGGTCTCTCTTATTTTTTCTGCCATTTCACTTTTTTTGCCCATCATGGCGCCATAAGAAACCCACAAATGCAGGTGAGTTTTTATTTTTTAATTGCCAGAATGAATCGCACCATAAGCTTTCCATTAAAACCAAGATTAAGGTTCTAGCTCCAGTATTCTGTATTATCCTGCTTTTGACTGTCATTATTCGAGTCCCAGTAGTTACACGTGGACCCCCAGTTCTCCATCTCTGTCACTCTTGCATTCTGTATATCTTGCACTTGATGTTCAGCAGGTGCGGCTGCTCCTCTTCTTCTTATTATTATTGTGTTCTTTGTTATGTCATCAGTCTCTGCCATTTGCTTGATGCTCAGCATATGTCAAAGGTCTTCTTTTTCTTTCTGCAATGTCACTTTATTTGCCTATCACATCACGTAAGAACAGCACAAGTGCAGGTCAGTTTGCCACTACCTCACATTTTTTGAATTACCAGAATGTACCGGGTCATACACTTTCCATCACAATCATGATCAAGGCAAGCCTCAGCATTTCTCCATGTTTGTTCTTGCCCTCTGTGTCCCTCACTTAGTTGACAGAGCACTCCTAATCATCACCTTTTTTATTGAACGTAAGTAAGGAAATTAATTTGTTTTGTTAATAACTGTCCTCCACTATATCTCTAAACTTTCTTTGGATAATACTTAAAATGAATGGTCTAATAAGGCATTACTGTACACATATCACTCTTCTACAGCAAACACCATCACAAGGCACTTAGCGTAACTCTTTACACATCCTTTAACAGTTGTTGCTGTCAATTTATGTTAAGCACTGAGGATCACACAACGGGTCAGAAACTGGAACTGAACTGGCAGCCTTCCTTCATACTGTGCCACAATATCTACCAGTCCAGCCTCCGGTATTGTGCGACTCTAAATGACTCACTTGAATACACAGAGCTTGAACTGCAAAAGAAGGGCAACAAGTGCACCACTGAGATTTGAGTATTAACTCTGCCAGGCAGGGAAGCACTAAAGCACAAGGTTGCCAGTTCAAATCCCACAGCTGCCTTCCTTTGAAACCCTGCACTGGTTACTTCATCAGCCGGCACTCACATGGTAAAAATATGGAAATAAGCGTACTCTAATAGTAAAGATCTGTAAGCCACTATGGCTATTATCAAGGCTCTGTACGGGCCAATGGAAAACACTACGAAGCACCCCGCCGCCATCTTAACTTGTTGACTGTGATTGGCCCTCTTTACATGTCAAATTCTAATTCTAATATTATAATTAACAAGTAAGTTTATAAAACGTTCTCAACCTACTTTATTGAGTAATGGTGGGGGTCACAGACCAGGCCTGGATGAAGTGCCAGTCCATCTCAGCTGATCATGTATTTGCAGGGATGAAGAGGAGAAGCTGTAAATCCCAATAATGTTTGTTCTGAGAAATGCTGAAACAGCGACAGGGCTTTATCACCTTTCCTGTAGCCAATGTTCACTTTATTTATTTCCAAACGGCTGAATCCACCTGGGCTCATGTCCTCGAAGGCAGTGATCCCTTTGCTACTGATGCACTCGCATTGGCGTTATCGAGCTGGAGCACACTTTGTATCCTGAGCACACCACTCTGGTGTTCGCTGCTCTGTTTTTCTCGGGCCTCTTAATTCTCCATGGTTTTCTGTTGCTCTCTCAGAGGGAACACTAGTTTTCAGAGTAATCACTTTAATGAGCGAGCAAAGTAGACAGTTTTCCCTGTAGAAAAACAAAGCGTTCTAGACAAGGCATGGAGCAGAAGATGAGGACATTTACAAATGACAGGCATCACCATTCAATCCATCTGGCTTGCAGACTCAGCTAGCAGCTAATTTGTCAGAGAATTTCATCCTTTTGTTGCTTAACAGCGGATGGCTTGTGGTAAAATATCCCCCGAGGAAGGAAGTGTTTTCTCCGTTTTTAATATCGGTTTATGAATATATCCTCCAGTGCAATGTACACTCATCACTTAGGAGAATCTGCATGGATTTTTCTCAAACTTCTTTGAAGATCTGAACACGTGGACAGGCTCCATGTAAGTTTATTTCACAACAGATAGCATCCATTAGGTGGTCCAGATTAAGACTTGCCTTTGACAGAAGCAATGTGGCAGGTTGCTTGTTAAACCCATTCACGATTTTTGGGGGTAAGGTGGCCAATTCTCAATCAACCGGACAGGAAACTGCAAACGTCTTTTGTCTATGTACATAATCAACAGCAAAAGATTCTGTCAACTTTCATAATTAATCACTCTTTATTAGGCATCATTCAGCACTCCCAAATTATAATTCATTTGTAGCAGTCAAAAAAAGCTATCAATATTTCATTATATTGGTATAATCAAAATGACATCTCACACAAATATGGTGTCTTTGAACATTAGCTTCTCCAGGAGCCAAATGTCGGTTGTCTGGGAAAAGAGAAAAAGCAAACACAAAATCACATTTACTGTTATTCTTGATGGGTATAAATACTTAATACGGCTCTAAGTTGAACCCACCACAATAATGTTATTGCTAGGATAGAGACTTCTACATAGTCCTGCCATCTTGACAGTTTTGGAATCTGCTCTCCCCATTAGAGTGTTGCATGGCACAAGGCAAGCAGCTGCCCCGAGTGCCAACATCATGACCACCTTGCCAAGCCACTCTATAGTCTTGCCCTGCTGGCACCTGACATATTATCTGCAAATATGATGTAGTCACAGACTGAGGGGGCACTAACATGAGACCTAATAAAATGACCACCACTCAGTGCGAATATTTAGTAGCAGCAGGAATGGGTATGCAGCAGTATAACAAAGTTATGTTTCACAGGTAATAAGCAATAATTCAAAGAAATAACTCAATAAACATGAAAATAAAAGATGCTGGATTTGGCAAATGTGTAACTATAACTACTGAAGGAGAAGGGGTTTGGGTGCTGGTGGTGCTAAATAGTTGTCCGAGGTCACAAATCATAGGCACCCATAGCAGTTTTGACCCTGAAAGGCTGAAGCTGGGCATCCAACCTCAGTCTATGTATGGACTTGGACTTATTCAAACAAAAATGAACTTACTTTTATTATGCAGCAGTACAGTTCAAGTAAGTGTGAAATTAAAACAAGGAACTTACTGATTAGAAGCTCCAAAGCCACTGTTGCCAAATGCTAAAAAAAATAAAGAGGTAACTGGATTAAGAAAGTGCACAGTTTCATTCAAACAAAACAGTAAAGTCAATTGCATGTTTAAAACTCTACACGTTTTGAGCACTCATGCTGAAATCAATGACATGTTTATACCATAACGGGTAGGGCTGTTCGATATAACGATATATATCGGATGACAATATGAAAACGTCTATCGCTGCACATTACGCTATCGTTTGTTTCGTGGTGTCGCAAAATAAACTGTTTATGGCAATGTTTTTTCATTGTTTTGATGGCCACCACGTGAATGCAGACACACTAGCATGGCTGATGAAGACGAGGCAACACCAGGTAGCTCCACACAGAAGGACCTTGTTCCTAAACGAGGGGCTACCTCTGTAGTATGGAGATGGTTTGGATTTGAAAAGTCTGACACGGACCAGAAAACGGTACTGTGCAAATTATGCTGCAAACCGATCGCTACCACAGACTCCAACACGACAAACCTCTTCTACACCTCCGCAAAAATCACGTGAGCGAGCGTGCAGAGAGTTTACAACTGAGAGGCAGGCCACGTAGGATATTACAGTTGTAAAGGTACTATTTAAACGAGCATGTTAAAAGCTTGGAAGATTAATTGCTACCAAAACAATTTGCTTAAGGCATAATTTTCCCTGCAGCGTTTGCTGTCAGCGTTAATCTTGTTAAAATTACGTTTACGCCACAACTGCATTAACGGCAAATCTCCGTTAACGAGTTACGCGGATCGCCCGTGCTTGGGGCTGGACGGCATCAACACGTTAGCGCCGCCCAGTCCCACGCACGGGGCGATCAGCTGTAACTCATTAACGGAGATTTGCCACACTACGATGTGCAAATTAACATTTTACTAGAATGTAGCCTAAAAATAATATATTTAATATTATATATTTAATATATTTTTGTCATAAGCCTTATTGCTGCTACAGTTTGAAGTACAATGTTTACATTTGGTTTTGACAGTTAATGTTAGACTTGTATTTATTTTGTTTAAAGGGTTTATTGGCCTTATATAGTTTAGTTGTTAGTGCTTTGATCCTTTTATATTTAATATATGTTGTGAGAGTTATTGCTGCTACAGTTCACATTTTGTTTATGTCAGGCATTTTATATAGCAGTATTTTATATTGGGCCTTTAGTAATTTGTTTTTGAAAAGTGTTTTATATTTGATACATTAACATTTTATGTTTACATTCTAAGTCAAACATTTGCTCAAATGTTCTAAATAAAAGAACAGAAATAATTACAAGTTGAGTACTTCTCATTTTTGATTTTTTTAATTTAAATGAAAAAAAAGGAGTGGTGATTATATAAACTATTCACTGAATACAAAGAAAATGTACTATATCGTGATATCGGGATATGAAATGAAATATCGGGATATAAGATTTTGGTCATATCGCACAGCCCTAATAACGGGTGATTTGGTTAAAATATGCAACTTAACAAGGTGGCAAAGCAGCGCAGTACAGAGATTGACTCCTGGCCAAGTCACCCTCTCTGTGTTTAGTTTGTACGTTCTCCTCGTGTCAAAGTGGGAGTTTTTCTGCAGGCTCTTCAGTTTTGTTTTCTTATCACATCTCCAAAGAAGTGAGGGTTAGGCTAATCCACAACTCTTGAGTTTGAGTGCCCTGTTCAGTGTTGCTTCCTGCTTTGTACCCACTGCTTCCAGGATTGGCTCTGGTCCCAAAACTCAATTGGAATTAAAAGGTTTTTGAGAATGTGTGTACATATGTAAAACAACATTCTCAAACTTGCATACAACAATAGGCTCTGGTCACTTGTGAACTTGAACTGAATTAAGCAAGGGTGGAATCAATTCTGGAGAAGTGGATATTCCATTACAGACTTTACATGAAATGATAATTTAGAATGGAAAATCAACCTTGTCTGCATGTCTTTGAAATGTTTAAGAAAAAGTGAATAACTCGAAGAGCACCAGCAAACCTTATACACAAAGCATGCCTATCACAATGAATACATGAGCCAGCAACACTCATTTCTGCGCGACTATAGCACCAGGACAAAGTATGTGCTTAATAAACATACATCAGTTATCAAGATCAAGAAAACCCAGGCCAGAGCTGCCAAACCTGGTTAATAATACAAGTAACTTAAATGTACTGTGCTGTTACTGAACTGCAAAGAGCTGCAGCCCCTTTAAACTGTCACTTCTGATACATAAGCAGACAAAACGCTAGACTTTTGCTTTGGCCAGCTGTTTTTTTAACACGGTCCGTTTGAACTCTTTGTATCCAACTATGGTAGAGAGCCAATAAACTCTTAAAAAGGTTCAGATACCAACTCAGCTCCTTTAGTCACTGTATTATCGTAGTGTTTCCCTCTACTTACCCTTTACCTGTTTTCTCAAGGGTAAATGTTCTCGTCAAGTTCGTTATCGGGTTGGTCTACTGTTGCACTTTAAGATGAAAACACACATACATAGATAAACACACACAGACCCTAAACCACAACAGTGCCCTATGAATGACACACACACACTGATTAACCCTTAGCACTTTGAACCACACAAGTGCTATAGGAATAGAACTGTCCTTCAGCACTTCAAGAGACTTACTTATTTTCGGCACGAACAACATACAATGTTTTAGTGATATCTCTGACCTAAATATTACTTTTGGTCTACAAGAATACATTTAAACATACAAGGACTCAGCACTCTTGACTATAGGCCATTTATAAGCCAAGAAAACCTTCTTTATCGTATTGTCCCTTCTGTTGAGTATAGTGCTCTCACTCTCAGCCTTATAAACCTCGCAGCACGGAAATAATGGCAAAAATCCGGTTGTCACCGAAATCTAACTTATTACTTCAATCACTCTAGACATTAAGACAAAGCTTTGAAAGTTCAAAGCAGCATGGTATTTATTACAAGAATAATAATACCACAAAAACAAAGAATACTAGAAAATAGGTACTGATAGGAAAGTCTGAATATATAGTCTTTAGAAGAAGCTTACAAAAAAGTTACAGATGACAAGGATGAATGTCCCAGGGAGGCGTTTGATTTAGCAATCGATGTTCATGATGCCTTTCTGACAACCAGGGCCGTCTTTGTCTGTTCCTCTTCTTCTTCTCCTTCTTCTTCTTTGCTTCTTCACTTCTCCTCCTCCTCCTTCTTCTTTGCTCAACCCAAGACATATTTATTATGAAATGTCATGCCTTGGTTTCACAACACATGCACCCGATTGGCTGGCTGCCAAAATGATTGATGAATTAATACACTGTCCGTTTTCCCAAACAACAAAACCTTTGATGTACTCTGAGGTATCAGTAGTTCTTCCTGTCCCAGGCTGTAAACCAAACTGTTGTTCCAGATGTCCATCCATAAAGTAATCAATATCCTGAGGTATCAGCTCAGCATCCTTACTAAGCTATGAACAAGTCTTATAAAAGTAAGGTGTAAGGGAAGAAAACCTGCTTTAATTTGTCTTAGTTCATCTGTTGTCTTGTCTTGAACAAAATATAATGGAAAGCAAAATGTACAGATTTGATACACCATAACAGTCACAATAGAGGTATATGCACATGTCAACCCGGCAGGCAGCAATTAGTTAAAGCCAACTTCAGTCATTAGTGACGTGTCAACAAAGACGCAACTAAATGATGTGGATGTGACATGTGCTGTTCAAAAAAATGTTCTCAATGTTAATAGCTAGAGACAAGCTAAAGGAGTCTTTTCCAACTGCTAAACATAGTTTCAAATATAAATACTGTGCTTTAAAATACCTAAAGACAGATAGCAATCAAATGTGAACACCCAATAAATTATATTAGGTTATACTATTTTTCTCTGCAAACACGTTCATGGAAACTCTGAAATTAACTCAGTTCAAATTTAATTTTATGATAGTTTTCGGTTGACAAGCTTAGAATGTGGCACAATCAAATCTTCATCGTTCTAATACTAAATAATGCGCTGCACAGGATTCCTTAGCCCAGTGCACATTTCATCATGTTACTGAGGGAATTACTCTGTGTAACTAAGCAGCTCATTTACACACTGCCTGCCATGCTGAACGGAGTCTGTAATGAATACGAGACGTCTTTAAATATGGTGAGACGAGGAGCACCCTGGAGTCTTTGATTCTGTTCTAGTGCAGAGGAAGACTGCTTCAGAATGTTTCAGTTAACAAGATCAGGGGGGTGGGGAACAGCTAGCAGCCCGCCGCCACCAACTAAAAGGTAATAATTATACCAGTGACACTCTGCTACTAAACAGCGGCTGACAACGTACAGGAGAACGTCGTCTTTGTTATACTCATTCTGTTCCTGTTGTCCTTATAGAAGTGATTATAGTGGTAAGGGCTGTTCAGCGTCCTATGATAAGCACACAAAAACGGTTTCTCCTCTTCTGGCACAGTACTTGTTAAACTTCATTTAAGAAATACAATAAGGATCAGATTTTATTATATTAAGAGACATATAAATGCTGGTAATAAAAACAGCACCAACATGAACAGGAACTTTCTGTCTTTGGGCCTGTTAGCTTTGTCAAACTTAAGAATGGTGTCCTCATACAGGGGCTCATTAGAAAATCTACCAACATGCTTCAGTTTTTGGTGTGCTTCACAATCTGTGACCCCGTGTGTTTCAACTGTATACTGCACAAACAACATGGTAATGTTAGATTCGAACATATACAGCAGCATATTTTTTTCAGTAAAGGGACAATTTGGGAACATCTTCAATAAAGTTATTTCAAATCAAGGTGATTGACCATTTGTTGTGATGTGACATTTTGCATACAAGTTGATAAATATTTTGTATGTCTTTATTTGTAACTTTGGCAAAGCAATGTGTAGTATTAGTGTTACATTATTGATAATAACAGCAATGGTTTAAGAGCCCCTTTTAGGACTGAGTCTCTTTGTAATTTTACATCAGGGTTGGGGTAAAGTGCCTCAAACAAGTTTGATAAGCGTCTGCAGGACTATCAGTCAACCCCCACAGGAAAGCCAGGCTGCCTAACTGCCCAGCTTTACCTTAACATATAGTTTGGGGGTAGGTGTGAAGGTGTTCTGTCCCCCCATTGGTATGAAGTATGGCTGTTTGGAATTGGCTTATATCAGAAGCTTTTAAGTAGCATGACGCCCTATTGGCTGTAGGGGTTGAACAGAAAACCTATAAATTTGCTTGCTTTACCTCACTCTCTCTCTCTTACCAAACTGATAAAAGACCATCTCACGCCATGAACTGAAAAGGACAACACAATGAAGAGCAGAGCTCGACGGCCATATTGAGATAGGCATGTGGCCTGTTCTGAAGAAATCGGACCACAAATGATGCCTTAACTAGAGACATTTAATTAACTAACAAGTCTGTGTGCCGCCTGAAACTACATATCAACATTTATCAGGTTGTATGGTTGCCAATATTCAAATGTGCTTTGCATATTGATATTATTTATGAATATTAATAATAATTGTTTAAACTGTAACTTAACTCCTGCTTGTCTTTTACTACACCTAATTGCCTGAGGTTATACATGTAGAAGGGAAGGTGGGGAGAAGTTATAAACTACAATACCTTATAAACAGTGGTAAGTCTGTGAGATTTGAGGCATTCTGACAAAGGCTACATATTAATAATACAAAAGGGAAACGTAGAGTAAAATATTACTCTACTAAGATAAAACACCATTTCAGGATACTACTGTATTGCTGAAATATGAAAGAAGTTCAAAAAGTTTCTGCACAAAATTAAATTTTCGTTGGAAACAGTGTAGGCAGGAGGAGTTGTAATTGTGCATTAAAAAGTTGGCACGACGCTGGGAAAAGTAATGTCATTTGTTTTTGAAATTCTTAATAAATAGTTAAAGTGCGGAAACTTTTTAAACGTCTCTCATAAAATCTTTAGTAAAATGTACTTACTGGTGGAAAAACAAAAAACAATGAACTTACATGACACTTGTGTTTGATCACAAAACCTAACAATGCATGTTTTGCTTTTGTACTCAGCAAAACAACTCCAAAGCAGAAAAATAATTAGCCCTGGTGTATGAAGCATACATAACTTTGTAATTTTACTTTGTTAAAAAAAAATAAATAAATATTTGCTCACCTGCAGGAGGAGCTCCAAATGCACCAAATCCAGAGTTCTGACCTCCAAATCCAGCACTCGGTTGTGCTAAATTTCCAAATGTAGGAGGAGTCTGGTTGGCAAGGCTGCCAAAAGATGGGGCACTAGAGGCTGATGCAAAGCTGTTTAAATCAATGAAAAAATAAAATAACAAAGAAGAGAATAAACAGAAGATTAACAGAAGAAAGAAGAGCAAGTAAACACACTGCAGGTGACAAATCATTTCATCCATGCACTGCTTGATTTTGCTTGGTTCAATGCAGGGCAACCCACTTCAGCAGAACCAGACACAAGATGGGGTGTAAAAAAATAAATCTGAACAGGGTGCTTGTACATCACAGGACAAACTCATGCCGATGTGTACATTGGGAGAATCCAGAGCCACCAATTCAGTTATCATGGTTATCGTTGGGATGTTGGAGGAAAATGCAACTCTTAAGCTCAAAGTCATTATTTACACAGAAACTAAAAGACATTTAAACTATTTTAAGAGCTCAGCCAAACCTCACACAAGTAAGTATTTTTTTATACTTATTTTTTATATTAAGCAATACTTAACCAATTGTACATGGAACTTCATTTATCGTTCAACATCCCAATGACAAGTATGTTTAGTCAAACGGCCATGGTGAGTGGATGAGGATTTGTGCACAAGTGTGTCTTATGTTGGACAGCCTCCCTGTGTTGTGCCCAAAGCTGTCGGGCGCTGGCTCTCTAAAACCCTGAAGCTTCTACATTTATATTTATTATGAGTAAAAACTTGTCTCTCACTCACATAATATATATGACATATCTCAAAGCAAGGTTAGAAAAAAAAAAAAAAAGTTTAGTCTAACACTTTGACAGTAACATCTATCAAAAATACTATATAGAATAAACACAGTAATAAGCAAATGGTCACACTGCAATGAAAAACACATTTATGCATTAAACAGATTGAAGATGTACAGAATTAAAAAAAAAAAAAAGAAAATCAGACAATATTATTTATATCTATCTATAATATAGATACATATACGCGCACACACATACACAGAACATAAAGTACATTTAGTACATTTAAGAAATCTTAAACACTTTTTAGCTGGATTGGATTGCCTTAAATTGATGTCATTATTAGCACAGAAAACGTCAAAACGAAAAGCATTTCTTTCACTTAGACATTTTTTTTTTTAATCTTACATTTATTCCACATCAGCAACTTGCCGATTTTTCAGATTTTAACAACTGATGTGAATGTGAACATAAAGCTTGTATCTGTAATGACCTGGACACTCTTGCAAATTTCTGATTCCATACCACTCTGTTCCTTTAAACAACGGGCAAACTGAAAGATGAAGGGTAACTCTGATTTTAAAATCTTACTTACTAACAGAGCTAGAGTTATACATATTTAAATTTCTATGCTGCACAGAGTTTAGATTAAGAAAGCCATGCGGCACATTACACTTTAAAGCATAGGACATTGACAAATGAATAAATAGTATACAATATTTCCTGTCCCCTTGGCCTCCAAGCCATTCTCTAAATAACTTCAAAAGCTTACCACGTCTTAAACTGATATCACTTGCATAAAGCTGTTACTTGCTGGTTCCTCTTAATTACGGAGGTGAAAACAATACAAGGAGGAGTAAGTCACAAGTAGAAAATAACTTAACTACAAACAATGGCCAGTATGTTAAGTACTTCAACTTGCCAGAGCAAGTTTCTGTTCTGATGGCTACAAAACAGCAAGTGAGAGACAACACTCTCCTTCTTCACACATAAAAAGTAAGGGTCGAATGAAAGCTGCACTTCCTATCTCCTGCAAACTATTTTATTGAAGAAACAAAACATTACAAAACACAACTCACTCAAATCAAAATAACACAGAAAGCACAAGAGTAAGTTTAGTAGACAGCCCATGAAACTCAACATTCAACCCCGTCTGACTGAATTAGCTGACTGACTAAAGAAGCCTGCTAGAAAATGGTACTTTGTATAAGATAAAACAGTAAACAAAAGAAAAACATTCGGCATATGCTTACTTTAGAACTGTATTGGTAGGTTCTTGCAAAGTTCCAAAGCAATTCTGGACAGATTCGTATACAGAAAATGTCACTGTTTCCTAATATGAGGTAATGTAGAACATCATTTTTCCCACTGAGGTATATGCGGATCCAGTTGAGTGAGAAGTGCAACGAGCCTGGTATGATATATCACAATCAATTTTTGTCCAACTTTGTACTTCTTAAAATACTGCAGTTAAGGCATTAAGTATGTTTTTTAACGATAAAGGCTATCTGACGGATACATAAATATTTCTGATGAAAATAGTTTAAGTGTAGGATATTCTCTAAACAAACAATCTAGCAATGGAGGCACTGTTAGGATCTTGCACAAAGTACATTTATGATAATCTGAGGTGAGATGTATGTGAATAATTAACAAATTAGGTAAATGATGGTGTAATTGGTGCATTTTAAACTTTAATACATTTAACATTTAACTGATTTTCCCCTCACCCCTCACACCACTGCTATCTTCGTTCATAGCCTCGTCACTTCTCACTTGGATTATTGTAATTCCCTTTTCTTTGGTTTTTCTCACAAATCTCTTTATAAACTTCGACTGGTCCAGAATTCAGCTGCCCGTATTATTACTAGAACCCCACTCTATTGACCATATCACTCCGGGCTTGCAGCAGCTTCACTGGCTTCCAGTTAAGTTCCACATTCAATTCAAAATTCTTCTGTTAACATTTAAGGCTATCTATCCACAGCTTTGCCCCTCCATATCTGTCCGACCTCCTCCATGTTGCCATTCCCTCCCGCACCCTTAGATTCTCTTTATCCATCCACTTGACTGTCCCCTTTGTCCGTCTTACCACCATGGGGAGCAGAGCTTAGAAATACAGAATCATTCTCACTTTTCAAATCTAGACTTAAAGCTCATTTGTTTAAGACTGCTTTTTCTCTTTGACTACAAATTGCTCTGTCTGATTTTAAATTTTGTATTTTAGTTTTGTGTATAATGTGTGTTCCATCCATTGTTCGGTTTCCTTGAGTGTTTAGAAAGGCACCTACGAATAAATAAATCTTTTTCATTTATCTGAAAGATTAATTGAGAAGTCCTTACAAACTTCCACTATATGCATTTGTTAAATTAAAATGTGATTGGCTTTTATTCTAGGTTTATAATGATAGTGTTGTGACTTAAGTGTTGTTCTGCTTCTTTTATAGTCAAAAGAGGAAATTGTTTTCGCTACAGAGTGTCTCATTCAATGATCTAGCATATTCCCGATCAGCTACTGAAATGTCAGTAGTCCGCTCTAATGCCTTTATTCTTATGTGAAAAATACAAGATAATCTGTCTTCCTAGAAGTGCCTTCAATGCTTCCCAAAGAGTCGCCACATAAATCTCTGCAGAAGCAATGGTCTTAAAAAAAAAAAAAAAATCAATTTATGTGGAGATAAATTTTGCTAAATTCTCATGAATTACTATTAATAGATTAAGTGGACATTTGCAATTTGGTTTATGGGATATAATGATTTCAGTGCCAAAATAAGAGAAGCAAGGTTGTAAATAACAGTAGTTATATATTTGCAAGATTTAATAGGCTTTACTAAGTTATTATCAATAACCAAATAATCAATACTAGAGTAACCATGATGTACTGATGAAAAGAGAGAAGTGTGTCTTGAATTTGGTCATAGAAATCTCCATGGTTCAGAGATACAGTAATGTAGTCCTTAATAAACGTATATTACTGACAGATAGATACTTTATTAATCCCAAGGGGAAATTCACATACTCCAGCAGCAGTTATACTGATACAAAAAACAATATTAAATTAAATAGTAATAAAAATGCATGTAAAAGCAGACAATAACTTTGAGTAATGTTAGCATTTACTCCCCCGGGTGGAATTGAAGAGTCGCATAGTGTGGGGGTCTCCTCAGTCTGTCAGTGGAGCAGGACGGTGACAGCAGTCTGTCGCTGAAGCTGCTCCTCTGTCTGGAGATGATACTGTTCAGTGGATGCAGCCACAGTTTTATATGTTATAGTTGCAGTTGCTGAGGACATACAATATCTAAGTCTGGATTTATACACAATTAATGTCTTCAGCCATTATTAGGCTATGAAGGTCTCTTATTGGGGAATGATGCACATATCAGACAGCATTACTTCTTTCATCCATATTCAGTGGGTATATATTAGCCAAAATTAATTTGGATTTGTATAGATTGTCCATTACATTAATATATCTAGGTCAGTGGCTATGAGCATAATGGTTTGGTGAATTAAAATTTCCACACATTTGGTTTTCTTATCACAGTTAAAATGAAAAATGTAACTAACCCAGAGTTCTTCATCCAAAACGAATCTTTACTTTTTACGTGGGTTTCCTGCATCTCTGCCCTGAAGGATGAATGAAAACTTTTTTATGAACGAGTAACAAAATGTATCGATTGACCATTAGTATTCTCTTTCTACTTTCTAGAAAGCAGTTTTTGATATTAGATGAAAATGTGAGATATGTTAACGTTAGCACCATTTTCACATCCGTCATCGCTGCCAACCACTATAATAAGCAGTAAGTTACTGAATAACTGAGCAGAGAAAAACACAAAAATATACTTCTCTCCTTTCCTTCTCTTTCCTCAAGCCCTCCAAACTGTCCTCCACATCTCTGTCTTCCCAAACAAGGCTAAGCTCACTTTACAGTGCCAGCCCTCTGGCATGCCAAGAGACATTGCATTCTTAAAACATGCAAAATCTTCTTAATACAGTCCTAGATCAGATCTTAGTTTAGGCTAATACTCACACACAAAACAAATACATTAATTAGTAATTGAGACACTATATTACCTCAATGGTTTCCAAAGAAAAGGGAGAAAAAAAAAAAAGGATTCCTAATGTGGTTAAATATTCTTATAAAATCAAATATTACAGATGTGTGCAATAGGGTATTCCAAAATGGCATGTTACTTCACACACACTCTTAGATTTGTGTCATGTAACTTTACATTATACTGAAAGAACCTGTTTTTGATCTTGTATGTTTGGTGACTGCGAACTTCATCAAAAATGCTACATTAAAACAAAGACTGGTTGAAAACTACAGCCTCCATCTACAATTCTTTGGGCCATTCGACAAGCTGGCGCATGTATGGCTGCTAATCATGTTTTAGCAAGACATACTAAGAGAATAAAGTTCATATTCTACACACAGCTATTAATCCAGTGATTATGCTCAGCATGCCCAAGAGGCAAAACAGTGGGAAAGTGACATATCACTTCTGCTTTGCTTGGCATCGTGTTCCTGTACGCTTTGTAAAATGCCCTTTAAAGGTGTTTGTTCAGAAAAAGGGAATGTTGAGATTTCTCGACCAGCTGAATTCAAAATAAGATAAACACAATCATTGCTGTGTAGGTGTTTTTCCTCCACTCCTCACACTGAAAAGCAATGAGAGTGTAAAATCAGTAAGTTCATTTAATGGTTTATATGTTGTATCATAAAGCACAAGGTTATTGGATTAGTCCTGACCACTCACTAATTTTGCAAGTCGGCCACTTCACCCACTAGAAAGTCATGTGGAGAAATATAGAGATAGATTAACTATGGACATGTCATCTAGAAATTGGTTGTGAAGCCTCAAACAGAAATTACTGCCTCAAAATAAAATGATTCTCCTTTCTCTGTAATTTTTTCCCCTCTTCCTCTTTAGCTGTACCAGATGCAATATTTTCTTATTTTAAAGATGGTTCAATCACATTAGGAATGAAATTTTTCTACTGAGCACCACACAGCAAATGATCACTCCCATTACATCACCATGCAGCTTGTGCCTGCTTGGTGGTACCCTGTAGCAATGACATGACTAGAAAGGCAACAAATCAATTTAGTAATATAAAATAAAAAAAAAAAAGTCTTGCAGCAATATAACAAGCAGCACAAGAGATTCAGGTCACTGTATTAAGTATCGATATCCTGTGCAGTGCAAAGCAGAGCTTACTGCATCATGCAACCAGTAAAATTAATTTGCGTTTACAAATATATATTATACAGCAAATGCTTAATGGTTTAGGGCAGAAAACTAAAAGAAATAAAACAGACATTAGAAATAATATAGTACATCCAAACGAACCCCAGTATTCCATTTTAAGAGAGTTGAATTATTTCACCAGAACAGATCTATTCTGGCAGAAACCCTCCACCTTTGCCCTTGACCCAGTACCAACAGGCTTTTTCAAAAAAGTCTCTGTTGTGCTGATAGTGTACTTGACAAAGTGAACCCATCATTAGATACAGGGGTCTTTCCTGACTATCTTAAGACTCCAGCTGTCAAACCTCTGCTCAAGAAAAATGAACTCAACTCTTCTGTTTACGACAATTTTAGACCAATATCTAATTGCCTTTTTTAAGTAATATTCTAGAAAAGGCAGTGATTATTGCAGCTAAATGATTACATGAAAAAAATGTATTCTTGACAAGTTTGTCAGGTTTTAGAACCAATCACAGTAAATGGCTTGTGGGTTAATATGGATAGAGGCCGTATATCTGTTCTTGTTCTCTTAAGAGTGGAGTGTAGCATTTAAAGAATTCTGCAGATAGTAGCCTCAGACACATACACATGTGTCTTCTGATTCTGATCTGTCAGACTGGCACTTGGGGCTTTTTCTTTACAAAAGTGAGGATTCTTCTGCCATCAGCAGTGGACAGTCCCTCTGTGATTACCGAGCTCACCAGTGCATTCTTTCTTAATGATAATCCAGAAAGTTGATTTTGGTCATCCTCCAGTTTTACCTATGCACTGAATGCTTTTACTCTTGTTTTGCAGCCTCATAATGGCCTCTTTGACTTTCACTGGCATAGCATTGTTGAACAATGGCAACTACAGACTCCACAGGGTAGAAGCAAGCCTAGACATCTTATGCCTGCACTAATGAAGAAATGGAACTTACTTGAGTAATCATAAACGCCTATGACATCAACTTTCCCAAACATTATGATGCCCTGAAATTGGGGTAAAATGGTGAAAAAACCTGCGGTGGGTTGGCACCCTGCCCAGGATTGGTTCCTGCCTTGTGCCCTGTGTTGGCTGGGATTGGCTCCAGCAGACCCCCGTGACCCTGTATTCGGATTCAGCGGGTTAGAAGATGGATGGATGGATGGATGGTGAAAAACGCGCTTATAAACTTAAACAGGACTCCTCAATTGTACAGAGTTTGAGAAAGCTAGATGGCGGGTTAGCAAGAAGTGGCAAAGCAAATATAGTGGACAGAGGGTAAGGTAACATGCCTAAACTTTTGGCTGTGGTTAAGTGAATCATAAACATGACTAGCTTTCCACCACAAACTTACTGGGTTACCTGATAAATATGTACACATGCCAAGTACCGTACAGTGTATTACACAAATGTTACACCTTGGAATCCAGCAGTGTTTAAACAAAGACCTGCTTGACATGAATGGGATGAAGAGAATAGATTTGTGCTGAGAACCTGGTATCTTCTTCAGTCATTTACATGTAGTTTTGCTTCTGCTCATTTTACTGACTGGAGTTGGGCAAGTAAAATGAATGCCACCACTAAGATATAATATTCACCAACAATAAAAGGCAACACTAACCTTTATCCTTTTTATTTACAAAAAGTCAAAAGTTTTTACGCTAATATATATTTACTGATATATTTAGCAACTCCCAACTTATTTTTCCCATAGAACTGGTTAAGTTAGAACACACTTTCCAAACCTGAACTTGGAATTTGTCCAATAGAATCTTACCCGAATCCTCCTGCACTAGAAGCTGCTGTTCCTTCACCGAACACTTTGCCTGCCGTCGAGCCCAGAGGGCTATTAAAGCCTGGGGCTGAACCGAATGCTGGCGCCCCTCCAAAGGATGGAGAACCCCCGAAGGCAGGAGGGCTGCCAAACACCGGAGCAGCACCAAAGCCACCTGAGCAAAACAGAGGCAAAAGGGAGACATAAGTTGTTAGGATTGTTAGGTTTTAAAAGAAATATAAAATACTGTACATTCTGTAGGTAAGGACTGATATTTAAGGAGGGAAGATAGAGCCAACAAATCTCAAATAGTGACTTCAATTTCCAATAAAACTTTGAAGGGTACATGCAATAAACTTCAGGAAAGAGTCAGTGTCCCACAGAACTTTCACTTAGAAATTAGCTCAACATTATTACAGCCCAAATGCTAATAAAACAAAAAGGAGTAACTTGTAAATTTACTTGGACTTGTATTTAAACAGAAACAGTATAAAGACAAGGTACTTAATGTCTTACCTAATCAATCAATATCACCTTAATCACCTTATGAGAAGGATTTAGGAGTCACAGTGGACTCTAAGCTACTGACTTCCCGACAGTGTTCAGAAGCCATTAAGAAGGCTAACAGAATGTCAAGTTATATAGCGCCTTGATGTGTGGAGTACAAGTCACAGGAGGTTCTGCTCAGACTTTATAATGCACTGGTGAGGCTGCATCATGAGTACTGGGGACAGTTTGGGTCTCCAGGGTACAAAAAGGACATAGCAACGCTAGAAGAGGTCCAGAGAAGAGCGATTAGGCTGATTCCAGGACTACAGGGGGTGAATTATGAGAAAAGATTAAAAGAGCTGAGCCATTGCAGTTAAAACAAAAGAGGTGACATGATTGAAGTGTTTAAAATTATGAAGGGAATTATTCCAGTGGTTATTTTAAAATGAGTTCATCAAGAACAAGGGGACACAGTTGGAAACTTAAGGGTAAATTTCTCACAAACATTAGGAAGTTTTTCTTTACACAAAGAACGATAGACACTTGGAATAAGCGACCAAGTAGTGTGGTAGACAGTAAGACGTTAGGGACCCTCAAAACTCGACTTGATGCTTTTTTGGAACAAATAAGTGGATAGGACTGGCAAGCTTTGTTGGGCTGAATGGCCTGTTCTCATCTAGAGTATTCTAACGTCATTGTTTTTTGAAGATCTATGTCAGGGGTGGCAAACTCCAATCCTGGGCCACAGTGGCTACAGGTTTTCATTCTAACCATTTCCTTAATTAGTGACTAATTTTTGCTACTAATTAACTTCATTTAATTTATTTGCTATTTAAGACTCAGACCCTTTAATTCAGGGCTGAGCAACGTCAGTCCTGGAGGGCCACAGTGGCTTCAGATTTTTGCTCCTCCCCAACTGGTTCATGAGAAATCATTCATTGCTGCTGAAGCACTTATTGCTCAAGTGATATTTTTCTGCTTAATTTTAGCTATCTTGCTTGTTAAGATTTTGAACCCTTAATTGTTAGTGTTAAACAGCTGTATTCATTGTTTTAGCTGCTTCTTATTAGCAATAACTGACAAAGGAAACAGCAGTTCTACATTTAGCTTGTCTCTATTTCCATCCGTGTGTATTCTTCATTCACTATTTGGTTTAATTAAGTACTCAGAAGGAAACTGAAGACTATATGAAGAACTGAAAATTACTCATCCATTTTAGGCTTCAAATCACTTAGATGGTGCATGCATCATTAGAAAGGGAAAAATACAACAAATGATTTAAGTGACATGGTAAGAGTTAAAACACTAACAAGACATGAAATTAAATAAGATCTGTTATTGGTGAGGATTGGCATCTAATTAAGTAACTGGGTTTTAACAAAAACATGCAGTCACTGCAGCTCTCCAGGATGACAGTTGGCCACCCTGATATATATTTATTCTGATAACTAATATTAATTTGACGAGTTGAAATAACAAGGTTGATGTGACACAGGTGAGGCAATCATGTTCTGGTATATAAAGGGCCTCCTAACAAGGCCTAGTCCTTCAAGGAAAAGGATGGGTTGAATGGTGCCAATCTGCCAACAGCTATGTTAGCAAATAACGAAGCACTTTTGGGCACAATGTTGCCCAAAGACAAATCATTAAAGGCATTTAACTCTCTACATTGCACAATATAATTAAAAGATTCAAAGAATGAGGTCAAATCTTGCTGTGTAAATGGCAAGGCCAAATACCACTTCTGAAAGCACATGATCTCCAATTCCTCAGATGTCACTTTCTTTTGTGTCTGTAAATGGATATCATGACATGGCTCAGGAGTACTTTTTCGGTCAACGCAATTTGCCACTGCATCCACAGATGCAAGTTAAGTTTTTCTTATGCAAAGCAGAAGCCAAACAAATACTGTCTGGATGTACTGCAGACTTACCTGGACTCAGTCTCATTGGAGATGCAAAATAGTACAGTGGACTCACGTTTTGTGGTCTGACATGTCAATAGTTTCTGAAAAATACAGCTGTTGTGTTCTCTGGGGCAAACATGAAAAGAATAGTCAAAGCTGTTATGAGTGTCGGGTCCAAAACTAAGCGTCTGTGATGGTATGGGGGTGAGTCAGTGCCCATGACATGGGTAAATTGCCCAGCTCTGAGAGAACCATTATTGCAGAAAGATGTGTACAAATTTTGGAACAACAAATGCTGCCATCCAGACGCCTGTGTTTTCCAGGGACATCCCTGCATTTTACAAGACAGCGCCAAACCACATTCTTCCCGAGTTATAAGTGCATGGCTACGTAGCCACGGACTGCGGGAACTGGATTGGCCTGCCTGCGGTCCTGGCCTGTCTCTGACTGAGAATGTGTGGCACATTATGAAGCACAAACAAAATATTGCAAAGAAGGCGCAGTACAATTGTGCAGCTGAATAAATACATAATGGATGAGCAGAGGAAAACTCTGCTTGTTAAACTTAACTACTTTAATAAATAGAACTGTCTTCAGGGCCCAAATGCTTAATAAGTGTTCTTAAAAGAAATGGTAACGTGACACAGTGTCTCAAGTGTTTCCCATCTTTTTGGATAAGCCATCAGATTTGACGAGTGTATATTTTCAAAAGAGCAATTAAATTCACAAGGTACCACATAAGATAATGTGTTTTTGTAGTGTTTTCAATACGGTACAGTGGGAATGGAATTTACAAATCACTCCTTTTGGTTTTATTATCATTTTTTTTATACTGTCCCAACTTTTTTGGTAATTGGGTTGTGCAAACTAATTCTGGAACCCATAGATTGTCTGAATAAATCCTACAGCAGTGTCTACAAGTTTTCTTAATTAAAAAAGTTACAATACTTCGTAAACTCATAGTAGTTCAAAGCAAATTCCAATTTATATATCTAAGTATACAGATGTTTTGTATATCTACAAATGCAGAGTTATGACTACTTAAACAATAAAAAGAATTGATTTTAGCCTAATCCACACAACAAAAAAAAATCCATTTCTTAGGGTTACAATGAGAATTTTCTAAGCAGTTTTTCAGTTGAGTGTTCAGATTAAACCCAGATGAATAATTGAAAAGAGAAAATGATATTGAATAACTCTCTTTGTTTCTTTATTTTCTTAGAGTATAAAGTGCACACTGTAAATATTTACAAGATGTAAAAATAATACATGAAAGGGAAACATTAAGAAAATAACAACCAAGTGGGAATTTTTATTTTTCTGCATGTACCAAGAAGCACAAAGTTACCGTCAAAGTATTTCAATTTATATTAAGATTGAACTGTTATGAGGAGGCTGACTAATCTACAAGGGATGTCTTTAAAAAGAAAATAAATACGCAATTGAAGTTTGACAGAGAATGTTTGGGTGTAGAGCATGATTTCTGAATGAACTGACCTAGAAAGATAAATTTCTTTCTCACAGTTAACAGATGCATCCTGACTCTGATTGTCATTCAGTGCAAAACATAAAAGCTGACATGGTATTTTAAAAGGCTTATTATTTTTTTGTAATCATATGTTAGGCCTGACACAGGGACCTTTATACGTACCAATAACTTGCTTTACTAATTTTTGTTTTTATAAAATATATTCTCATTTGGCCAAGTAACTGGGCAAATTGTAAATGCGGTACTGGATTAATCATTGGAATGAAAACCATAAAATATATAAAAGTGGCTACTACAATAAATTTTCAGCTGTTGTGCAGAAGGCATGCATGTTGTAACTTCAATTAATAATACTGTTTTTTAAAGGAGTGTATAAAATGCTGATTGCCGATATGAGTGTTAGGTCTGTCAACAGCTTGTACATTAAACAGTGTACTAGCAGTAAGATTCACTGATTTAGCTTGCAGTGTGGGTTAAAGAATGTAAAAAGCAGGACTTTACAATTTTACTCATTAAAGAATGAATCATTAAAACTCTGGGAGAAATAAACTGTGTGTTAATCCATCTGCCTGCGGAGCATTAAAACAATTTGAGAAATGTTAAAATGGGAACATTTAAGATAACCAGTACAGTACATGGGATACATGTCACTGAAAAACAGCGTACCTGTCTTTGAAGGGCTAGAATAAGAGCCAAATCCTTGGGAAGCCACACTCCCTGCTCCAGTGGAAAAACTGCCAGTTGTCTTCTGTTCTCCAAAAGAGGCAGTTCCAAATCCAAAGCTCTTTGCACCACTATTTCCAAACAGGCTGGTGGCTCCTATAAAGAAATTACAATGAAATTAGCATTCTCAACACTGCTAAATCAAACTAAAGGTTGTCGGGGCAAGAGGAAGGCAGGACATAAGTCACAAATGCACCCACACTTACTCAGGACCAGTGTTGAAGTATAAAGCAGGTTATGTCTTATATTAACTGTTTACTTAATAATACCTTTATAATTAATAACTATAAATACAGACAATAAAACCTCACAGTAAAAGTACACATGTAATATTACAGACATCTATAAAACTGAACACATGCTATATGCAGTCATCCCTCCTTTTCTGACTTTTCAATACAATGGCGTTTTTTTTTATTATAAGGCATATTTCCGACTATGAGCCGTGGGTGTGCATGTGTTAATAAGAAATACTGCTGCTGGCATTCGTTCACTCCTAGTTCCCTGATGTTAGTTTTGTGACTTTATGACACATTTATAAAAGCAATTGAAAATACAGAGCAATTTCTTTTGTTACATAAATTTCCTAACTTCACTATGCTGCGAGACGTCTCCACCATGCCAGTCAGCTTCATAGGTTAGCCGTTTCTCTTAACAAGAGGAGTTGATGAATGAGTTTCTCTCTTGTATCCCAAACGTAGACTGATGTGGAGAAAGCTTCCCATCAATGACCTCATTAATAGTTTAGTTAATTGATAAATGAACAGTTTTATATCATAGAGAAGTCAATGGTTGATGATTATGCATACATGTTTAACCCTTGAATACATGGGACCTTCGGTGTCTTTAGTCACGCTGCACATATCTTAGTCTCAAGCCAAAAATAACCACAACTGCAGACTTTTATTAAATACCTTGTGAAAGAAAAATTAACTGCTTGCAAGCTGCTTAGGGTTAATAGCTGACAAAGCTGTTTTACTATAATGGCAGGTTATTCATACAGGCGCCTGTCATAAGATGGTGGAGTAAGCTGACCAAGAAAAATGTCCAGTTTCTTTAGGAACGGGTCTATTTGACACAGAAATGATGACCTTTCCTTCTTTAGGGTTTATCTGACAAGTGAAAAAAATAAGAACAGATGGCCCATTAGCGTAATAAAATAAAATCCTTAAGTAAACGATATTATGCTTTTTGAGTAAGTAAGGGGAAGGGGGAGGAAGAAGAAATTATAAAAAGCCAACTGAAAAATGTAACTTTGCTCTTCTGCCATGCAACGTAGAATCCAGTACTCATCTGTGACTGAATAAAAATCTAATTGATTGAACTTGTTCTTTCTTACTCAGGGGATTTTCTTCCATAACCTCTTCCCTGAACATTATATATATTAAACTTAACTTTTTAATATTTAAACATTTACTACAAAACTTAAATAATAGATGACACAGTGCTATTGTGCTATTCACAATAATTTTGATCATTGCAGCTTTGCTCCTGGCACACACTGCAGCAATCAACTGTTTTGTTGTCCTATGATACTGGACATAGCATATGTGTCTCCTTCTGTATTTTTTATCCAGTTTTGTTTCTATAAGCTGTTTGAGTTTGTGCAGTCGCTTGCCCCCTTCACCTTCATTCTCCTGCTCCTCCTCAATGTCTGAGCTCGGCCTCTTTATAATTTCCTGCCCACAACATTCATGAGCCGATACTTCAGATATATCATTCTGCACTGCCTCACTTTGTGTTGTTCATCGTTTGTCTCCCTGCAGAGTGGTTCCCTCATCTGCCATCAATAACAGGACTCTTTCACAGGATTGTTGTGCTGATATGCGTCATGAATTTCTTTTCTTATCTCTCTAAACTCTTAAATACCTAAATAATAAGCAACAAGATAGGAGCTCTCTTGTAACAAACATTTCCACTTAAAAAGAAATCCTGAGAAAACATGTTTTGTATAAGCACTGTTTACAAACGCAGCACTTAAAATGTTCATGTAAAAATACTGACACTTAGCTGCTTCAGGGTCTCGAGTGACCCAATGTATTTTAGGTAAATAAATTATCATAATAAAATAATGTTAAACTGCTTTGGCATATTTTTTGGTAGTAAACTGTTGCAGATAAAACAACTGAGGCACATCTGGGGAACTACTTCCACACTAGATCATGTGACCCTGTGAGAGGTGTAACTTTTTTTTTTCTTTCTTTATTAATTTTATTGCAATCCATACAAATCAATCAAGTTTTTACAAAAAAAAAAAAGTTAAGAACAGATCGATCCCCACCCCTGAGAGAGAGAGCAAGCCAAACGGCGTGAAATTTTAGGCTTTTAAACATCCCTAAATTAATAAATTCTCTGTGCTTTATGAGCTTATTTTAAAATATTACTGATTAGATCCTGCCATGTTTTGAAAAAAGTCTGTACAGATCCTCTAACTGAGTATTTGATTTTTTCCAATTTCAAATAGTATAACACATCAGTTTCCCACTGACTTAAAAGAGGAGAGTTTGGGTTCTTCCAGTTTATCAGAATAAGTCTGCGTGCCAACAGTGTAGTGGATGCAATCACAATTTGTTTGTCTTTCTCCACTTTAAGACCCTCTGGAAGAACCCCAAACACAGCTGTTAATGGGTTAGGAGGGATTGTGAGTCCAAGGCTGTCTGAAAGGTAATTAAAATTTTTTGTCCAGAATAATGTTAATTTGGTGCAGGCCCAGAACATGTGAGCCAGTGAGGCTGGGACTTGGTTGCAGCGTTCGCAGGTTGGATCTTGCCCTGGAAACATTTTGGAGAGTTTTAGGCGAGACAGATGCACTCGATATATAATTTTGAGCTGTATAATTGTATGCTTTGTGCGTATGGAGCTCGAGTGAATTCTCTGCATTGCTGCTTTCCACTCCTTTTCTGATATATTAATTGAGAGATCTTTTTTCCCCAGTGTCCTCTTGGATCTTTGAAAGGGAGGGATTAGAGGTGTATGTGTACAAGTTTTTCAATGATATCTGAGAAAAGCCTTTTTATTTATAAAAGCCTTTTAATTAATAAAATAGCAAACTGTTTTCTAATATCAGATTTTATTTGAGCAATAGCTAACATGACAAATAAGACAACCAATCTGTCTATCACGGATCAATCCAATGTTAGTAGCAATAACTTCACAAATTTCTTTAATAATAAATCTGTATAAACTTGCAGGCTGAGCTTCCAGCTCCTAGATATCTCCTTGTACTTACCAATTAAGCGGACATAGATTAATGACAAAACATTCTTTTACATCCTTAAAAAGTAACCTGCTTCAGGTGCTTTACCTCACCAGGACCTTATTTTGAATGTCTACTACATAATAAAACACTAACGTCTGTGTGTGTGTGAGTGTGTCCTGTCCCAGCGAGCAATCTAACTGGTCAGTTTGGTTTTAGTGATGGAATCAAAAGAGGATGTGTTAGTGTGAGATGCATGAGGGGAGTAGTGTTGCCTTCACAGACAAAAAGTATAAAAGCGGACAGGAGGCGAGCAATGAGCCTTGAAAATAAAAACAGAGTCTGAGAAGCAGGCTTCATAAGAATGCGTTCGACAGAAGGAGCTCTGGTCAAGAAAGGTTCACATAAGCGAGGATACTGAGGACAAATGCAGAAGGTAACATGTAGGGCAAGAGATAGCAAATATTTTTAAATTTATTTTATCACGTGTCTTCAACGGGTAACATGACTAGTAAGTAATATATCTGTATTAAAAGGCATTGCCACTGACTCCCTCAGATTAACCATTGTTACAGCTTTATTAAAGAAACCAGATTTAGATCACAATGTTCTTAAGAATTAAGAATTATAGACTCATTTGAAATCTACTATTACAATCAAAAATCCTTTAAAGAAAACTTGCAACTTGAACAACAAAAAAAACTTTATAAGTCATTTTTTTGAAATATTTAGGCTGTATTTTGCGTTGGTCAGAACACAAAAATAGATTTAATTTATTTGGGAAACAATAATTTAGTATAGAAGGTTTCTTTATAAAAACTATAATGAGATTCAATCCTGGGTCTGGTTGTATATACCACAAAACATTGTGCACTGTCACATTTTTACAGTGTTTAAGTGACTTCAAGAAATTTAACAGGGATATGAAACTCTTGGTATTCGTGGTGCAGGGTATTTGAAAACCTCTCTATTAAAAATAACTTGAACAAAGAACTTCACTTTCATATTTTTATTTACTCAGTGTGTGTTCCCCATGCTGTCCAACAAAACACTTTAAAAATGGAATGTAAAAAACATCCATAATCCCATTTAATCAAATTATATGGTTGAGGGGGGAAAAGGGGGTGAGCTAAAGTCATTCCAGTCAGCATTCATTAAATGCACTTACAGTATGTTAAATCATTACAATTCTGTCATCTAGAGGGCAAACAAGGAATTGCAAGGAGATCAGTTAATTAACCAAAAAAAGCAATAACAGAATTTCTAATAAGCATGACCTAATTTGGTCAAAGATTATCTATAGAGACTCAGAATACTTCTTTATGGGGTTCAGGCAGTATAATGTTATGGTTAAATATGGACTTTAAACTGCAAGACTGCCAGATCAATCCTTGCCCCTTTCTCACTCTGTGTCCCTGAAGAAGCCACTTCATCTTGCTATATATCTACTATAGAAAATAGTTTTGACACTGCTGTAAATCACCCTGAGTCTGTCTATAGTAGGGATTGTTGTGTAGCATCTAAGGAGCTGAACACTAAATGACAGTTCTGGAACCAAAGGTGATTCTAAACAAGCCACTTAACTGTTGGAAGCACAGGTAGGTTATTAAAAAAAACAAAACTAAAGAACTGTGTTCTGTATGTGTGCGTATATATATAGTTTGGATCACCGGGGCACATACAGCCGCCCTAACCCCGACACAGACAGGCAGGACACGAGTCCAGCACACATGTTTATTTACAGCTGGGGAGTGCTTTTCTCTGCTCCCCACAGCACAGTACATAAAGCACAGCTCTCTTCTTTCTCCTCCTCTCTTTCCCTCCACTCTTCTAGGCAAGCTTCGTCTACCTCCTCCCGACTCTGGCTCCCCGAATGGAGTGAGGCAGCTCCTGGGAGTGCTCCAGGTGGTTCATCAGTATTATCTGAAATCACTCCCAGGTGTGATGAAAGTCCTCTATGGAGCCCTGCAGCTCTCCCTGGCGGCCCCAGGGAACTCAACAGGGCTGTACCAAACGCCAAGCCCCAGCATGCCCTGTGTGAATCCATGGTGCCAAAGCCACCCAGGAGGGCTGCCTTCTAGCATCCCAGGGGAAGTAGTACCTTGCAAATGCTCTCTATCCCGGTCCTTCCATCCAGCTGAAGTCCTGGTCGGGTAATGGCTGAGGCCATCCATCACAAAATATACATATATAGCGGCTCAGGAAAACTAAATTCACTAGATTACTAAATCTGGTAGAGTGTGTTTCCAAGTTCTAAAATATGTCTATTAACTTTAATAAATACTGTGTCAAATAACACGTCCTGGTGCAGATATCTCACCCTTATCCTCTTGTTTAATATAACATGGGTTGGCACATATTTCATACGCTTTTTCCTACTATTAGAAACACTGTATTGTCACTAATAAAATAGACTTCCTTTTTGAAGCCTTCTGATGCTAAATTTTAAAATTGGCTTTAACTTCTATACAACATATCTCATAAAAATGAAAACTAACAAGACTCAAAGACATGATAAAGCAAAGTGGTGAACATAGTAAAGTTAGACAGATGGCACATTAGTGATCTAAGTCCTATGTCACGATGCATACCTTTCAGACAAGAGG
Organism: Polypterus senegalus; assembly: GCF_016835505.1. Taxonomy (NCBI): domain Eukaryota; kingdom Metazoa; phylum Chordata; class Cladistia; order Polypteriformes; family Polypteridae; genus Polypterus; species Polypterus senegalus. The sequence continues at coordinate 176,141,150 of NC_053162.1, forward strand.
GCTAGGATGTACTTTTGGGCAGACAAAATGTCACAACGGAACTGTGAGAGTGATATCATCAAAGGGAAATGTTCTGAACAGCTCTACTGAGTGCATACAGTATGAGAAAAATCCTGAAATTCTGCATGCAGATGAGGTGCCTGTACTGAATAAATACAGTCATATGAAAAAGTTTGGGAACCCCTCTCAGCCTGCATAATAATCGACTCTCTGTTCAACAAAAAAAGATAACAGTGGTATGTCTTTCATTTCCTAGGAATATCCAAGTACTGGGGTGTTTGCCGAACAAAGATTTTTAGTGAAGCAGTATTTAGTTGTATGAAATTAAATCAAATGTGAAAAACTGGCTGTACAAAAACGTGGGTTCCCTTGTCATTTGGCTGATTTGAATACATGTCACTGCTCAATGCTGATTACTTGGAAAACTAAATTGGTTGGATTAACTCGTTAAGCCTTGAAGTTCATAGACAGGTGTGTCCAATCATAAGAAAATGTATTTAAGGTGGTCAATTGCAAGTTGCGCTTCCTTTTGACTCTCCTCTGAAGAGTGACAGACAGCATGGGGTCCTCAAAGCAAAACTCAAAAGATCTGAAAACAAAGATGGTTCAGTATTATGGTTTAGAGGAAGGCTACAAAAGGCTATCTCAAAGGTTTAAACTGTCAGTTTCAACTGTAAGGAATGTAATCAGGAAATGGAAGGCCACAGGCACAGTTGCTGTTAAACCCAGCACGTCTGGCAGGCCAAGACAAATACAGGAGCAGCACATGCGCAGGATTGTGAGAATGGTTACAGACAACCCACAGATCACCTCCAAAGACTTACAAGAACATCTCGCTGCAGATGGTGTATCTGAACATCGTTCTACAATTCAGCACAATTTGCACAAAGAACATCTGTATGGCAGGGTGATGAGAAAGAAGCCCTTTCTGCACTCATGCAACAAACAGAGTTGCTTGTTGTATGCAAATGCTCATTTAGACAAGCCAGATTCATTTTGGAACAAAGTGCTTTGGACTGATAAGACAAAAATTTGAGTTATTTGGTCATAACAAAAAGCACTTTGCATGGCGGAAGAAGAACACCACATTCCAAGAAAAACACCTGCTACCTACTGTCAAGTTTGGTGGAGGTTCCATCATGCTGTGGGGCTGTGTGGCCAGTTCATGGACTGGGACCCTTGTTAAAGTCGAGGGTCGGATGAATTCAACCCAATATCAACAACTTCTTCAGGATAATGTTCAAGCATCAGTCACAAAGTTGAAGTTACGCAGGGGTTGGATATTCCAACAAGGCAATGACCCAAAACACAGTTCGAAATCTACAAAGGCATTCATGCAGAGGGAGAAGTACAATGTTCTGCGATGGCCGTCACAGTCCCCTGACTTGAATATCATCGAAAATCTATGGGATGATTTGAAGCAGGCTGTCCATGCTTGGCAGTCATCAAATTTAGCTGAACTGGAGAGATTTTGTATGGAAGAATGGTCAACAATACCTCCATCCAGAATCCAGACACTCATCAAAGGCTATAGGAGGCGTTTAGAGGCTGTTATATTGGCAAAAGGAGGCTCAACTAAGTATTGATGTCATATCTCTGTTGGGGTGCCCAAATTTATGCACCTGTCTAATTCTGTTGTGATACATATTGCATGTTTTCTGTTAATCCAATAAACTTAATGTCACTGCTGAAACACTACTGTTTCCATAAGGCATGTCAGATATTAAAAGGAAGTTGCTACTTTGAAAGCTCAGTATACACACACATACACATACACACACTCATATATAAATACTATCTGTGTAAGCCCATGTTGTAAAAACCCCGGGGTCCTAGAAACTATTTAAATTGTCAGAAACAAAATTTAAATTTAGAGATGTCAGGTAATTGAAAGGAATGACTCTGGGCGTCTCTCTCCTAGGTTTCATTGTGCTGATGTTCTCGCCTTGCTTGTGCATTAGCAGCGGCAGGAAAAGTAAAAGGGATACCATTTATGTCGACGTGTTCATCTCGCTTGCGTAAGGGTTTCTCTCTTTTCTTAGTGGTTTTACTTTGGCAACAGAGTCACTTTCTTCTTCTGACTCGTTAACTTGGGGCCACCTTGCCGGCTCTCTGAGCTTCATACTGTAGTAGACTCGCACTTCCAGGCCAGACAAACACACTCACAAACACTTCCAGGCGCAGACGTTTAATTTTCTATTTCCTCAGAGGTGGAGCCCTTACCCTGACTCCACCTCTTACTTCTGGGCTGGACAGACAGTCACACTTCCACAAGTAGACACTTACAGTATATACATTACACTTACCTAAAGGATTATTAGGAACACCTGTTCAATTTCTCATTAATGCAATTATCTAATCAATCAATCAGTTGCTTCAATGCATTTAGGGGTGTGGTCCTGGTCAAGACAATCTCCTGAACTCCAAACTGAATGTCAGAATGGGAAAGAAAGGTGATTTAAGCAATTTTGAGCGTGGCATGGTTGTTGGTGCCAGACGGGCCGGTCTGAGTATTTCACAATCTGCTCAGTTACTGGGATTTTCACGCACAACCATTTCTAGGGTTTACAAAGAATGGTGTGAAAAGGGAAAAACATCCAGTATGCAGCAGTCCTGTGGGGGCGAAAATGCCTTGTTGATGCTAGAGGTCAGAGGAGAATGGGCCGACTGATTCAAGCTGACAGAAGAGCAACTTTGACTGAAATAACCACTCGTTACAACCGAGGTATGCAGCAAAGCATTTGTGAAGCCACAACATGCACAACCTTGAGGCAGATGGGCTACAACAGCAGAAGACCCCACCGAGTACCACTCATCTCCACTACAAATAGGAAAAATAGGCTACAATTTGCACAAGCTCACCAAAATTGGACAGTTGAAGACTGGAAAAATGTTGCCTGGTCTGATGAGTCTCGATTTCTGTTGAGACATTCAAATGGTAGAGTCAGAATTTGGCTTAAACAGAATGAGAACATGGATCCATCATGCCTTGTTACCATTGTGCAGGCTGCTGGTGGTGGTGTAATGGTGTGGCGGATGTTTTCTTGGCACACTTTAGGCCCCTTAGTGCCAATTGGGCATCGTTTAAATGCCACGGGCTACCTGAGCATTGTTTCTGACCATGTCCATCTCTTAATGACCACCATGTACCCATCCTCTGATGGCTACTTCCAGCAGGATAATGCACCATGTCACAAAGCTCGAATCATTTCAAATTGCTTTCTTGAACATGACAATGAGTTCACTGTACGATAATGGCCCCCACAGTCACCAGATCTCAACCCAATAGAGCATCTTTGGGATGTGGTGGAACGGGAGCTTCGTGCCCTGGATGTGCATTCCACAAATCTCCATCAACTGCAAGATGCTATCCTATCAATATGGGCCAACATTTCTAAAGAATGCTTTCAGCACCTTGTTGAATCAATGCCACGTAGAATTAAGGCAGTTCTGAAGGCGAAAGGGGGTCAAACACCGTATTAGTATGGTGTTCCTAATAATCCTTTAGGTGTGTGTACAAGATATAAAAGTGCTAAAGAAAATCCAGATAAGAGCTCCTTGACTTACTCTAGGACTGTGGGGTAGGAGCTGTGAGGAGAGACTAAAGGAGCAGATTCTTAAGTTAGAGATGAAAAAATGATTTACTAGAATGGATATGCAATGAATCAGTAGAATAGGTGCTGTCTGTTAATTTAAAATGAGTTTTTAAAGTAATATTGGCACACTATATGCTATTTATGGGCAAATTGGATACAAATTTGATGAAGCTTTTTCTATTAAAGATCACTGAAAATCAGATATGTTACAAAGTAGTCTAGTTGACGCTACACTACTTGAACTTGCAAATCTCAACTTGATTATTTTTGCAAAAGCTTGTTGAACAGGGACTAACAAGCTATTTTGGGCCAAATGCCCTGTTCTCATCAACGCTGCTCTTACGTAACAGCATTCACAGAAAAACACACAATATGTGAAACACTAAAATGACAGATCTAAAATATATGGCTAATCGCTGAGACTGTCGTTAACAGATACAGCATAAAAGTAACAGGATTAAGCTGTTTGAACACACTTACTACAGGATAGCACTTATAAGGTACCCTCATTTGCAGTATAATTTTTTAAATATTGTGTGATAAATTAAGTAGATGCAAGTTTGGGTGCTTAGATGCAAGCTTGGGTGCATCATACACCAGCTAGAGTGTGCAAAGTGTTACTGACAAGGACAAGTACTTAACACTAAGACAACAGTTTAGAGTGCTTCACCCGCACAAAAACTGGAAACAGGGATGCAAATCCAACGACAAGATTTACATGAGGTTAACATTAGTTTTAATTTTAATCTTAAATACAGCTGCGATAATCATGCATAAACAAATAAATACACAAGTAAATATAACATGATTTTGTTCTTTCTGAAAGCTTTGGAAAGCATAAACTAGTCAAACACAAATGTAGGTTTTTGCCTGAGCAGTTACTGAAAAGGAGTAAAATTGAGATGTGGGATTGGAGGTAGAACCTCTATTATCACGTTCTGTTAAAAGGCACTATTTGATAACGTTTCTCAGCTATTATGAAATTTAGAAGCTAGTGAACTGAAATCTCGGTAAACTAGAACATGGCAGCTCTGGGCTTGGCCTCAAACAAGCTGTTAAATGGCTTACTGTGATAAAGATGCACTGAAGGTGGGATTCATTATCAACTGCAGAACCAAATTAGATACCTGCCAAAAATAAAGTGCTATATATAGACGGTGAAGATGAAGACTGCTAAAATTGCAGGACTGGGAATTACCAAACAATCAGATGAAAGCACAGCTGCGAATGCCAGCATGAAAACAAAATTTCCTGCATGTACTCTTTGCTCACCTGTCTGGTTTGACTGACCAAACCCACTGGTTGATGTTGACCCAAATGGGTTCTTGTTAGCTGCATCTTCACTAGGTTTTCCACCCAAGCCACTGAAGAAGCCACCTCCAGCGGAGGCTGTTTGCTAAGAATAATAAAAAATAAGTAAATTAATAAAGCTGCTGGCAGCTTGCTGGGCCCTTGACCAGAGAACAGACAATATAAATTTATTTGTTACAAGTATGACATTCACCAATATGACTACACAAACGGCACTGATTGACAAGGCCTGGCTAAGAAACTATAGCATCAATTTACAGAATTATAATGAAAATGGTTTCACTTCAGTGCACACTACAGGCAGTTGAAGGTCAGATTCAAAGCAACATTATTACAGTTTAAATACATACACTAAATGAAATACCTGGTATAACTTTTGTACATCTGACAAGAAAATGAAACGGCTGAAAAATTAAACATTTTCTAATATAGGAGGGTGAAAAAAAAAAAAGAACACACAATCAGCAATGATGATATGACGTGCCTGTGCAATTGTAACACTAATAAATATGATCTATTTAAACTCTAATCTAGTATTAAAGGCATACCCTACACACTGAAAGAAACAGAAATATAATTCTTAGACTTGTTTAATCCAATACAGGAGTGAGTAGGGCCTAGGGGCTGTAAATTGAAAATACGCTTTAAAGAAAAGGATTTAGGAATCGTAGTGGACTCGTCACTATAAACTTCCAGACAGTGTTCAGAAGCCATTAGGAAGGCTAACAGAATGTCAGGTTATATAGCGCCTTAATGTGTAGGGTACAATTCAAAAGGAGGCTCTGCTTAGAATTTATAACGCACTGGGAAGGCCTTATCTGGAGTACTGTGTGCACTTTTAGTCTCCAGGCTCAAGGGGATGAGATATAAGAAAAGATCAGAAGAAATGACGGTTTTCGGTTTAAGCAAAATGAGATTATGAGGCAACAGGATTTAAGTGTTTAAAATTAAGGAAGGAAATGGTCCATTGGATCGAGACTGTGACTTTAAAACTAGTTCAACAAGAACATGGGAAACACAGTTGGAAACTTCTGAAGGGTAAATTTCACACAAACATTAGGATGTTTTTCTTGACACAGAGGTGACCAGATATTGTGGGAGACATTAGGCACCTTCAAAACTCAAGCTGATATTATTTTGGAGGCATTAAGTGGATAGGACTGGCAAGCTTTGTTGGACTGAATAGAATGTTCTTGTCTAAATCTTTTCAATATCTTATCAAACCTAAAGGAATAAAGTATACACAATTAGTATCACTCTCCTGTGGTGGGCTGGCGCCCTGCCCGGGGTTTGTTTCCTGCCTTGTGCCCTGTGTTGGCTGGGTTTGGCTCCAGCAGACCCCCCGTGAACCTGTAGTTAGGATATAGCGGGTTGGATAATGGCTGGATGGAACATCATTCTCAAATTCACTCTATGTGACTTGAGAGCTAAACAATGCTCAATTAGGAGAATATAGCAAAGATAGGAGAACCTTGGCAAGCTGAAGTCAATACCCTGATTACACAGGACCACCACTGGAAAAGCTATAATGTCCCAGGACAACAGTGGAGAAGCAGGCAACAATGTAAGCAATGTTTAAAATGCAAACCTAGACACCAGCACTAGTTAAAGCTATGGCAAAGCAGTACTATAAATCACTACTGCAGTATTGAAGAATAGAAAGAAAGAAAGAAAGAAAGAAAGAAACCACCACCACAACAGGATTTTTCCATATTAAATCTTACCTGCCCAAAGATGGTGCTCCCAGTGGAAGGCTGACCAAAAACTGAACTGCCAGAAGAATTGCCAAAACCTTCAGGAGTAAAGTAAAGCAAATATTATGGTTGGTTTTCAAGGGTAATTTAGCAAGCTGCAAATCAAAATTTGAACATTTCATTTTCTCATAATAAAATACAAATGAAAGTACCAAAAAATAGCCAAAATGCCATTGTACTGTGATTCTATCCGAGACGGGAGGCAATTTTTTTTTTAATGAAAAACAAAAAAGACTGCATCACATGTTCCATTAGAATCCTAAAACGTTCACATACATGGGTTACGTTATTTCCTACTGTCTAACACACTGCCTGACCACTAGTTCAGGATTTTGCACCAAACAGAGGCAAAAGAGAGGTCACGAGTGAAAGTTGCAGTTCTATTGACAAGGGATCAGACTCAAAGGAGATGGAGCAATAATGTGTGGTCAAGTTTTACAAGAAGCTTCATACAGCAGTTTGAAAGTTTAATTGTATATTTAAAAGAAAGTCACACAAACTTTAAGGTCAGCAGACCCTTATTTGAAAATCATTGTGACCAAATGTGCTTTGGGATTCCAAATATTATGAATTCTAGGTGACTAACATAGTTTTGCATGAGTGGTGTGGACTTGCAAGTCTCCTGAAGATATTGGTATGAACATACCAACAACCCTATGAGTACCAGAAAGGAGAATCCCCATACCCAATTGGCATTGTCTTCTTCAGGAGCTGGAAAACAAAATAAAAAAGTGCTATGGGTGCTTTGTGGGCACAAATCTGCAATTTATGCTATTGGTGTGGAAAGTGTAAATATAATGGACAGACAGTTTGACAAAATTGTTTGTAAAGTATACTAATGTGATATACAAAGTAGGTTCAAATGTTATGCCCCTTTTATTAATGTACAGAAGATGTGACATGCTTTCTTACAACTGAACATGGAGTGTGACTGCTGTTCAGTGAACATGAATAGAAATTACAGAATCTTCAAGGGTATTGTATCACACTTCTAGTGTCAATCATGTCAAAGTGTACTGTACACACAATATATTCTTGATTTAGCAATAGGGGTATAGATTTATTCAGCTGTATAAAATGATTTATGACCTTCCTGAAAAAGTGAAAGATGCAAGTGCACATTTATCTACTGACATTATGGTCGCTGGGGTGGTACAGTGGCTAGTACTGCTGCCACAAGATCCTGTATACTCAGTTATCTTACTAATTGCTGCCTATATAAGGTTTTGCGCATTGTCCTCAAGTGGGCTTTTCAACTGGTACTGCAGTTTTCTTCCTGCATTGCAAAACATGTATTTTAGGTTATAAACAGGTAATTCTATACAAGCACTGTCTAAGTGTGAGTGTCTGGCATTCAATCTCAGGTTGGTTCCTGCCAGAACAGAGTTCAGTCCCTCACAGCACTGGAATGAGAATGTTATTCCATGTTGTCAGCACGTCTATTTGACTGAGTGGGTAAAGCTTGTTCTTGAACTTTAATTCCGGCACCCAACTATTACAAAAAAAACCCAAAAAAAAAAACGGGGGGAGAACGGGATGGGGGGAGATGACATAATTAATTAGTTGTGCCCATGCTTGAAGATGATTTTACAGACTGCTGCAAAATCCTTTTCATCCTTCACCAAGTTCATTAAAAACTAAAAACAGAAAGGGAGCACAATTGACTTGTTTCATTGGTAAAATAACATGATATATTATGTTCAGCAGACTGGAGCACAGCACTTTTCTAAATGTACTCTCACAAACTGCAACATCTGCACTGTGCAGCTCAGAAAGCAACAGAGTGCAGACGAAAGGTGATAAGGAGAAATTTATTTTATTGCACACAGTACTGCAAGGAGGGCTCTTACGCTCTGCCAGTATTACTTACAGTCACAGACACAAGCCTCAGATTGCAGCCAGCCTCTATCCAAACCTCAAAATGGTACTTAAACCCATATTATGATTCATCTCACAATCTATCCAATTCTGTCTTTTTCCATATAAAAATTTTTAAACAGATTAAAAAAAAAAAAAAAAAAGAAAAACATAAAACCCACTCTGACCTCTGCTGCATTTGCCTGTCAGCCGAACTTACTGAATTCTGGTGAAGGCATGATCTGCAAAAAGCTGATGCAATCCAACGACCAATTAGTGAAATGGGTAAGCGAAAAATCTCAAAAAGAATAATATTTTAGCAGATCTTTTAAATGCCCTGGAATCCCACAACTAACACCAAAGCACTGGCCTACTATCACATGCAGAAAAAGGACAGAACCTCAGACTTTCAAAAGAGAAATGGAGATTAATAGCTAGGACTTACAAGTAAACAAAACTTCAGTAATGATTTGCAGACCACACAGGCATCATAAAGCAGCATGACAGTCTATCAGCCTCACCTAGACTATGCATTCTTTAGAACTTTTGGCTGAGCAAAGTATTTAAAGTACAGTTGACCTCCGCAAAGTCACGGTTCTGAGTTTGAGGCCTCAGTCGTTCATGGATTTTTCCTTAGAACCATTTGTAATAATGGTTGGCGGAAACCACAAATATCCTCCACAATTTTTTTTTTTATGGCTTTTTTCATGGCAATACTATACTGTAGAGAGAACACAAAGCAACTGTAGAGAAAAATGCGGCTAGTGATGGTGAAAGTAGCCAATCCGAGAGCATTATTAATTTCTCCTTGCTGCTGTTTGGCTGCTGCCCTGTGACGCATCTCCGGCAGATGTAGCCCAGCATTCCCGGACCATAACAGTTTACTGCGTGTAGCTATCTCGAGTGTTTCGCTGAGCGTTCTCGTGTTTTTCGTTTTGTTCTTCTTAAATGTCTAGGATGCCGCACAAACACCGTGCACCTTCTAGCGCTTCTGGTAATGAACAGAAGCACCAGAAAAAGCTTAAGACACTCCAGGAGAAGGTTGAATTACTGGATTTGCTCCAGGAACTAAAAAATTATGCTGCAGTAGCCACCCGAGGAGCTGAAAATCCTCTGCTTTGCTGTGCAGTCATTATCTTCATTACATACCTTCATCATACTGCACAGCTAATTCATCATCATCTTCAATTAATATCGTTCATTATTATGTACCCGTACATTTTACTTTACTTTTATTAAATTAAATTATTACATATTTACACTACACATACCAAAGAAAACACGCTTGCATGAATTACAGCACATACAAGGGTAACATCAGTAGCACTGCAGGAGACATAGCAGTACAGTACTGTACAGTATACCGGTTTACCTTTACATTCTTTTTATAGGGTGGTAGTGTATTAAGCTAATTTTGAAATATAATGAAAGTGTTTTGGGGGCATGTTTAGGGTTTAAACTATAAAAATAGGCATTTATAGGCATTTGTTTTTTTACCACATGCAAAATATGCGGTTTTTCACAATTTGCGGGTGCTCTAGAAACGTAACCCCTGCGAATTTCGGGAGTTGTCTGTATCCCTTTCAAAAGATAGATACATAGATGGATAGATGAAAGGAATTAGACAGAGAGAGATAATTTCATTTCTAGAAATCTAAAGCACTCATTCTTCAGTTATACTCAGGAATATGTAGCTGCCGTTTCCTCTTCTTTTATTTTTATTTATTAATTTTATTTCAAGAAAATATAATTGCATACACTCAAGTTGAATTTATACAGAAAATGAATTAGTTTCCCCATTTTTTTTTAACCATAAACATGTACTTTCCATCAGATACTTGAAGGACTTCTTTACACATTATGTGAACAAATTAAGAAATACTTGTCGGCTTTACATACAGGAAAGAATTATATTCCTGATATTTATTTTTAGTATTTTTCGCCTGCATTTATTTTGATTTTTTTTCCTGCACTTTTGCCTGCTAATTAATTCACAGATGGATATGACACTGAAACAGCTGCTCCCATTCTGCATTCACTACCATTTGCACCTGCATCTTCTCTGCTCAGAGAGTGAAGGGTCGCTAATTTTGCTTGCAATTAAGGGATGCACACACACAAACTAAATTAAAAGGAGAAAAATGGAACAAGAGATTCTGCAAAGCCTGGTATACTGAGCCAAGTTGTAATATTTGAAATTGGCTATTAAAGCAAATTAGATTAGACAACTTTATTAATCCCATGGGGAAATTCAGAGAAATCATGCACTGCAGTACTTGTCTGAATATGCAATACTAGCACACAAAGGCACAATAATTAGAGAGTAAGCTTCAGTCACTAAATATTAAATTAGCTGAAATAAAAACTTGTTGCCGCAGTGGCTCATTGGGCCAGACTTAAAGACCACACAGCAATTTGGCTGCTGTTCATATATTGTATCCTGCATTATTTTAAATATAACTGGTGCACAAAACAGCTAAGGCAGCATTAAGAATATGCTACATTATTTCAAAGTGTTCACACTTTACTAACATAAGAATAGAATATATTAGCCAATAAACACCAATCACAATGCTTTTATTTATTTATTTATTTGAGACCTATGCAATTCAGCAGCAGAGCCAGTGACCAGATTAGATAGCAAAAAATCACGTTGGCTCCTATAAACAGAACTTACGCCAGCAGGACAGGACTTCTAAGTGCAGAAGGTTATCTGGCAACAGCGTCTGTTTATTCTTCTGATCTTTTAGAAACAGATGTGTATTTCATACTGGCTAAAGGTCTCTAACTTTATTACCAGACAGCTCAGAAAAGGAATTGTAAACTCCTGTTATTTGAATTGTATAGAGGCTGTTGTTTTGGGTTTCATGCTGGGCTTGAAATTATGGGCTAATTCTGCCTTCTAATTAAATAAATTTCTTGTGTACTATTTGACTTCTTGTTTCTATATTAGTGAGCTGTGAATGTCGAGGCATTAAACGTTGCTCCTCAGTTTGCCCTGGGGTGCATCATGTTTTACAAGTGACTTGCCAGCATGTTCAGTCGAACTCCTTGCTTAACTGGGCATCTCACTTCCATAGTTCCAAAGGCGCTGATAAATTCATCAGTTTTGCTTTCAACTTCATTTTATGGAGATATAACAAGAAAAAAGGCTCTATTAATTTTTGGTGTGACTACTTACTTAGAGAAGCCCTCCTTAATTATAAAGTGATATTTAGTAAAATCATGAAGTATAGAGACGGGAACTGAGTTTGAGACACCCGACAAATGTAGCCCTGCAACTGAAATGAATCTTTTGACAAATCATATCTCTCTATTATAATAAAGAAATCTTAGGAAGAGAGACGAGACGTGACTTTCTCAGAGAGACACTTTCACGTCACGCGAGATGAGACTCTGTGGCAAGAGATTTAACCATGCCCCGGGCCGGAAATAAAGGGCAAAGAGTAGATGACAAAGTAGTACCTCGTAAAGACATTCAAAAACGTTGGCGCGATACACATGCAGAGCAGGTTAGAGATAATGAAAGTACTAAAATTCGAAAGTCTCAAAAAACTGATAGTAAAGATCGCATTAGCGCAAACAAACGGAAATTATTACTCGGTGAAATAACGGAACACCAAAAAGAGATCGAATATATCGCTCAGATTTAAACTTTAGGTCAGAGTATTGTAGATCGTCTAATTCGTGTTGCCATCAGGGAAAAGTGGTGTTTCTTCCCAATAAAGAGGTGTATCCGCTTGAATTAAAAGATTTGTTGTTTGGTGAAATTGAAATTTCAGAAGAGAAATTTTCAAGCCCAGTGAGAAAAGACTTTATGCAAAGAGATTTGGAAAAGTCCTGCCCACATCTAAAACATTTACAACCACGCACACGGTTAAATTATTTCTCATTTGTGTGAATGCTACTGTCAGACACAGTTTGTGTAGAGAGAAAGAAACAACATTCACTCATGTTGCGTTGTCACGTTGTAATTCCAAACATGGAATCAAAATTCAATGCGATACTGACGAAAAGGTAAAAGCGAAAAGAGATTGAATATATGGACATAGGTGATATGACAGAAGTATGTAGACATTGTTTGGCTTTAAACTTTAAGTCAGAGACTTGTAGATCGTCTAATTCGTGTTGCCGTCAAATAAAACGAGTGTTTCTTCCCAAAGAAGAGGTCTATCCGCAAGAATGAAAAGTTTTGTTGTTTGGTGAAAGTGAAAGCCACATACGCGAACGGCAGAGACGCAAAGTTGCTGGTGCGTAGTGCAGGCAGGGGGGTTGGCAAGCAAAGCCCTCTAGTTTATATTTTAAAATGAAAATGCCATTCATCAAAAATATTTTTACCTTTAGCTGTACCGCAAACTCACCTGAAGTCTGACCGAACCCAAAATTGGAAGAGGATGTTGTGGTGGTGTTATTTCCAAAGAAAGTAGTGTTCTGCCCAAATGCTGAATTTTTATTAAAAGAAAGGCTGTTTTGGCCAAACAGACCACTGCCTCCACTGCTAGTAGCAGGTATCCCGAAAGGAAAATTGTTGCCACTACTACTTGTGCTTAATGATCCAAAAAGACTACTGGTGCTGCCAGAGGTGGAAGCAGCTGGCTGTCCAAACACTTGATTAGATCCAAAGGTAGGCTGTCCAAAACCAAAACTACTACTACTGTTGCTGGTGCTGGTGGCTGGCTGGCCAAATGCTGTGGTTTGCCCAAAAGTAGGCTTTCCAAATCCTGTGCCAGTACTAAAGGCTGATGTCCCAAAGGCAGAGCCAAGTCCTGATGATGTGGTTGTGCTGGAAAGGCCAAACGCTGAAACTGCGGAGGATGTGGTAGCAGTAGTGGTGTCGGTGCTGCTGGTGGTAGTTGTGGTGGTAGTGGTGGTGAAGGCAGAGGCAGTAGTACTTGAAATTGTAGCAGATGCAGCCAAAGGAGGGACGGGCACTTGACTTTGGTTTGGGCTGGCAGTGGAATGGGTTGCAAAGACTAAACCAGGTTGCTCCCCACCAACAGGTTGCCCAAATAAGGAAGGGGGCTGTTGTTGCACTGTTCCTGAGGAAAATGCAATGGGTTGTTCACTTTGAGATGTAGTGCTTGTACTTGTGACTTCTGCAACCACAGCTGTAGTGACTGTTGTAATACTTGTTACTTGAGGGACGCTGGAAACTGTTGGTGTGCTGAGAGCTGCTGATGTTATTTCAGTGGGCAAAATATCTGGCTTTTCTGAAGCAGTGGAAGAGGTTGACACTACTGCAAATGTCACAGGTATAGCAGGAAGAGAAATAGCACTGTCCTTGTTTTGTGGAACAGATGATACTGTTTTCTCAATGGCAGGGGTAGATGCTGGTTCAACAGAGCTGGAAGGCTTAGTTATTGTTACTGATGGTTTAGTATCAGTTAAACCAACAGAAGGAGAGGTGGACACTGCATTGATGATATTACTAAAAGAAATTATGGTAGGTGCAGAACTTGTTGTTGGAGGAACTCCTGAGGACACAGTGCTGCTAGCCTGCTCAAAGCCAAATGTTGTTATTTGCGAAGAAGGATCTGTTACTTTAAAGATTCCAGTTGTTACTCCAGAGGTTATTGGCTGGATTCCACTGAATGCACTTACACTTGTTTTGGGTGGAAGTGTGTCACCTGAAGAATGGACTGTTTCGGGTGAGCCTGAATCAGTGGATTTTAGAACCTGCAGAACACTTTCAAATTTACACTCCGATGGAGGAATGGTGGTGGCAACACCTTTATCTAGCTGAGGAAAGGAAAAACCAGTGCTTGGGACCTTTGGGGTTGCTTTGGCTTCATCATCAGCCTGTCCAACTCGCAAGCCAGAAAAGCTTCCAAGTGTTTCACCTGCTGGTGTGGTTTGCAGTAAGCCACCAATAGATTTGGAGGCCAGAGGCTCAGTCTTGACAACCAGTGGCACTGAAGATACTTTTGAAGACTGGGATGTGCCTTTATCTGTAATCAGTGCAGAGGTAGTGGCAGTGCTGGATGCTGAAGTGGCAGATGGAGGGACGACAGATTTGGTTACACTAAAAGTGAAGGTGGTGTCTGATCCAGGCCCAAACACAGGCTTTCCACAAGTGGTAGGTAAAGTAAACTTGTTGACTTGGCTGGATTCCTTGGGCATTCCTGTATGTCAATGGAAAAAAAAACAAAAAAACGTGAGAATGCAGTGGTTTGGGAGCCAGCCTTAAAATTTTAATATCAATAATTTATCTTGTAATACAAATTACACAAAGTCTTTTCAGTTTTTCTGCAGCATAGTAAAATCTTCTGCTAATATACTGCATTAAAACTTTTAATTTTTAAGACATGTATTAATAAGTTATTAATTCTTCTACAGGGTAGACATTTGATGATAGCTAGAATAGTACAATACATTACATTATTGATTGAAGTTACGTAATATTCCCAAAAAAAAAAAAAAAATCAGAGTCACAATTAAAGGTAATTGGAAGCTGGGCCTACCTTGGCAACACTAGGCAAAAGCAACAAACAGCAGTGCACTGGGTGCCAGATGTTAACTGAGTTAATTTTTATCCACACACACATACCTCAGGACCACTTTAGAACCATCAATTAATCTAACAGTCATATCTTTGGGATGTGGAAGGAAAGCAAGAGCTACCCACTGTGCCAAATTGCTGTCATTTTAAATCTTGTTGACTGTTTATTTTTTTATCGACTGAATATACAGATATCATGACCAATGGACCAATATAAAAAGAAACAAGCGCTGTGACAAAATTTTTATTACATATTTACCTTGTGAACCATTTCCTTGAGATGTTGGGCCTAATGTAGTGCCCAGAGTTCCAAAATTCAAAACTCCGGTGGATCTTAAAAATGTAAAAAAAGAGAAAACATTAAAGAAAGAAAATCTGCATTTTAAACCACCATATGTGCTTCAAAGTAGCTGATGTCCTATTAATCCCAATTGGTATCTACAAACTCGCTTAATTTTTAAACTCACTTACTCCATTTTGGGGTCACAGGGTAATCACTAACATAAACTTACAAATAACCATTTATAATTGCCATGTTCAACAAAACAATTAGCAAAAAGATACATATTCAATAGCCCCTAGACACCATCAACTGACCAAAATCAAAGCTTAATAAACATCACAGAGTCACAATCACCACAACGTTTACACAATTAAATAAATTTAAAACTCTACAGATCTAAAACTAAGTTCAATTAGACAAACATTTACGCCTGTAATACAACTACATTATTTTATGCAGTGTTGGGTTGCTAGAAGTGATGAGCGAACCGTACAGTGTTTGCTTCACTGCGAGCTTGGTGAAATTACGGAAATGCCTGGGAACTGTACCAAACTTGGTGAAATGCATTGAACTCAAAAGGGAAGGAGAGGCTGAACTAGTTTTGAATGGATTATAATAGTGCAATGGGCTTTTAAGTGTCCCGGAGAGCTAGGGAAGCATATACCAACTATGCTGGACTAATTATCGTGGCCAAAAACATGACCTGAGCTGTGAGACAGCAGTGCCAACCACTGTGCCACTGTGACCCAAACAGGAAAAGATGTAGTCGGAACGATAAACACAAACTAGCATTAAGTTTAAAAAAAATAAATAAATAAAAAAAATCATTACAGTACACTCACTGAGTTTCAGTCTTCTCTGCACTGACTGGCTGTGCCACAGTGTGGGACTGGTACGTTCCATTATTTGAAGTTATAGCTTTTTTTTTTCCTTGATCTATCCATGCAGAAGCTTCACACTTTTTTCTTCCATCAAGAAAATAGTACTGGCTTGTAAATAGTAATTAATCGTCCATTATTATTATTATTACTCCATAGGAGCTCATGTGTTTTCCGATTCAGGGAGAGGGCTCCGTTAAGGTTTGTTTTGACTTTTTTCTGCACCACATGGCTAATTATGCATGCCTTCAATCGGCATGTGAAATTAACCACATGCTGTTGGGGCAGGTAAGTGAGCGAATGCACAGAGATCAGTGTAATACTTTTGGTAATAGTACTTATAATATTTTCATTACAATCAGCAAATGCTCCACTCAAAAAAAAAAAAAACTGCCAGGCTTTGCTTTTCTTTTAAAAGGCATGTGGAGTGCAAATTGGGTCGATGCATTGGATAGAGGGTAGTGACATCACGCACATGCAAAGCGGATTAGGCAGTGACAGTAAAGTGTGAGGATGAGTGTGCTTACGGTACACATACATGAAAACTCTGTACATTGCTGCTACTGCTCTGTGATGTCATGATGGCCTCATAAAGCCTCATGGGGCACTGGGAAAAAGTTTGTGTAAGCCAGCCACGAACAAAACATATTCACTGTGAAAAATGCTTTGCTGAAGTTCATCGATCAACAGTAGTCGCTAGGTTAAATATAACTTAGTCCTAGAGATCCTTATATGGAAGGAGACAGACTATTAACACATAATCAATTAACCTTAATGAGAAAACATATACTGTATATTATCAGTAATATTTTAATATCAGACAGTGCCATCTACTACATCAAGCAACAGCTTATATGTTGAGGTTGACTAAGTATATATAGGCAACATGGGGCTTGATTCATTCACTGCGCATACCACTTAATTAGAGAAGATACAACTTCTTATTTTAGCACATCAGTATCCAAGTCATTCAGGTACTCGGAAGCCTTTAACAGCTACTTGTTCCACTGGATTTTTTCGTTTACATATTGTATAAAATGTTCTGCAAAAACTTCATTTTTAAATTAAGCTTACTATGTAATCACATCACATTAATCACTCCCTACACACTCCAGGAAGACATTTTGAGGAACCTTCAGAATAACAGCTTTGGTGTATATTAAACATAACATTGAAGTTGCAAGAAAGATTCAAGAAATGTATTTACTGAGGGTCTATTTTAAGGTTTTAAAAATAAATAGTTTGGTAAGTTGCCATCATGTATATATATCTGGACATCTTTAAATACATGGAACAAGCAACATTTCATAGGAAGCTCAACACTTACCCAGCTGAAGTGAAGGAAAACACTTTGTTCTGTCCAGCAACTGACGAGGACGAAGAAATAGGGGCAGAAAACGTTGAGTCAGGCTTTGTGACTCCTCCTGCCAGAAAATAACAGTGAGAGAGGAAGACAAAGCACAATTATACTTGAGCCCAGTGAGGAAAAAGACTCATCTGTGGATAGAATTCAATGACATCCATTTAGCGTTGTGGCTTGACAGGTTAAATAGTTCAGCCCCACTGCATGCAGGGCAAAGTTTGGTCATCAGGAGATATTATAATCTTTGAACAGGTATGAGATGAACACATTTGAACAGACCAGAGACTGGCAACAGGAGCTGACATTTGGAGTATCTCTACTTCTATGTTTGAATAAGCCAGCACTGGTGTAGAAGGTGAAAATGTACTGATAGGACTAATTCAGCTTTGGCTCTAGAATCAAACTTTTCAATTTTGCTTTGTGAGAGGACCCAAGCAAGTGCTTTTGATAAAATACTTGATGCCACAGATTTGACCTCTGTTTTGGGAGCCAACAGGGTTATCTCATTGGAACTGCAAGTTGCAGTGAGGATATTTATAATTGCCATTTCAGTCAATGCACCTAACATCTTTTAATGTATAGCTCACATTTTAGTGAGACTGTATACAGAAATACATCGCTATATCGCGCTTCGACTTTCGCGGCTTCACTCCATCGCGGATTTTAAATGTAAGCATATCTAAATATATATCACATATTTTTCGCTGGTTCGTGGATTTCTGCGGACAATGGGTCTTTTAATTTATGGAACATACTTCCTCAGTTTGTTTGCCCAGTTGATTTCATACAAGGGACGCTATTGGCGGATGGCTTAGAAGCTACCCAATCAGAGCATGTATTACGTATTAACTAAAACTCCTCAATGATATACGATATGCTTCCCGCGCGGTGCTTGATTGTTTGCTTTTCTCTGTCTCTCTCACTCTCTGTGACATTCTCTGCGCCTGACGGAGGGGGTGTAAGCAGAGGGGCTGCTTGCCTACAGGATACGGGTGCTCCTCTAAAAATGTCGCTTTATCGCGGTGCTTCGGCATACTTAAAAGCCCAGAAGCACGTATTGATTTTTTGCCTTTCTCTCGCTCTCTCTGAGATTCTCTGCTCCTGACAAGCATTCCTTTGAAGAGAAGATATATTTGCATTCTTTTAATTGTGAGAAAGAACTGTCATCTCTGTCTTGTCATGGAGCACAGTTTAAACTTTTGACTAAAGGGTGTTATTTCATGTCTAGAGGGCTCTAATAATGTTAAAAGTGTGGGAGAGTTTATAAGGGCTTAAAATATATAAAAATAACCATACAAACATATGGCTTCTGCTTCGCGGATTTTCATCTATCGCGGGGGGTTCTGGAACGCAACCCCCGCGATCGAGGAGGGATTACTGTATTGTGTTTAGTAAGGTAACACCTGCGGAGGCTTCAACACTAATGTGGGATAAATGAATAGATTGCCTAAAGGAGCCTAATTTGGAAAAAAGCTGTCTCTATCATGTGATGTGGAATCCCACATCAACATTATAACAGAATTTGTGGTGAACTTTAAGCGAGGTGACAAGAGTATTCCCACTATTACTGATTAACTGCTAGGTTGTAGAAGTAGTGATGAAACTCAACCTCCTGGACATTATAATTTCCGGCATTTTAAAACAGTGAGGGTCAATACATTTGCTATGGTTAAGTAAGGTGGTCTGTTCTAAAAAAAAAAAAAAATGTAAAGAAGATTGGGCTGACACCAGAAACAATGACCTTTCTATCACAATTTGGTACAGAAATCTCTCTCTCTATACTGAGGAAGGAAATGGGTAGGAAGACTGGTGGGCACCACTGCTGAAATCACTGGTCACCTTCTAACCACTGTGGATTCATTCTACTTTAATAGACTGAACTGTATAGCCACTAAGATGTTTTCTAACCCACATTACATCCTGCCCACCCCCGTGTCCACTCTTCTTCCGTCTGGTAAACAGCTCAGATCAAATAAGGTCAGGACTAAAAGATTTCATAATAGTGATTTTCCTCAAGCTGGTGGGATGCATGAAGTTAACGCATTGATCTTAACAGCTGCCTACTGTAACTGAATGAATGTGACTGTGTGTGCTTTTGCTAAACTGATTGTGGGTTGCTGGAGAATGATGATTAGCTTGCTTGATTTCTTTAATGGTTTATTTTTAGGAGTCTTACTAAATAAAAACCCAAGCAAATCACATTTTTATGGCAATGAAGTATTTGCATTAAATTTACATTTCTGGACAGACAACAGTAAACACTATATCTGAAATCAGAGGATGGACAGAAATGTACCAGGTTGCAAATCATTATGGAAGCAAAGTTGCATGATATATTTCAAGAATGGGTCCTCAGATCTAAGGACATATCATCTAGATCTTCGGGTAAAGAGAGTATCAGTGCTATGAAATGATCAGTACTCTGTAGACAGCTGTTTTTGGCGGCTAGGGAGTTGCTGGGAAGACCTTGTAGAGGCACAAACTTGTAGTAAAAACAGTACTTTCTAAATGCAGTACATCTTTTCCAGGATAGTGCTGGAAACCTAAAATGAGTCTAGAGTCACTTCTTTACCCAGAATCCCTATGGTCTCTTTTTAGAAAGAACAATATTTTAAAGGATACAGGATATAATGCAACTAGATGTAACAAAGACAACAAATATCAACTGACAAAAAAGAAAAACTCCTTTTCAAGTTTGTATGGAAGGCAGAAAGAGTAATAATCGCTTTGGAGACTGAAAAAAATGTCTACAATACTTGTTCCAGGTAATTTTATTCCAGTTATTAGATTTCTAACAACATCCTAAGCCAGGTCTGTCAGTTCAATCCTCACCTCTGACTGACCATTGACACTTAGTGGTCTGTGCTTCAATTGTTGAAAATAAACTTAAAGAATCGTATTATGTCTCCATACTTGTAAAGCATCTTGGAATATTTAATGCAGAATAAAGCATTGCACATTTCATGTACTCATTCCACTAGATTGGAA
Source organism: Polypterus senegalus (assembly GCF_016835505.1). Lineage (NCBI taxonomy): Eukaryota > Metazoa > Chordata > Cladistia > Polypteriformes > Polypteridae > Polypterus > Polypterus senegalus. The sequence continues at coordinate 176,161,679 of NC_053162.1, forward strand.
TGCTTTGGATTAGAGTAAATATGTTCAAGGTGGCCATGCCCTCTATCCACTTCTGTCCGTGACGTTCACCAGGAGAGCATACTATTAGAGCTGTGGGTGATGCTGTTGCTGTTTGTGGATGATAATGTCTTCCCTTTTACATCTAAATGCAATATCTTTAAATTTGAGGCTATGTTCCTCTCCAAGAAAAGGTAGTGGGTGGGGGGGACTGGGGCCTCAAGCAAGGCGAGACAGGAAACATCAGCATCAGTACACTATGTAGACTCTCAATGGTTTGCTTATACTCCATGGATTCATTTTCACTGATGAAAGTGAAGTTACCACATTTAAATGTGTTCTACTAAAATAACATTTCCAAAAAATTTAAAAATTTTGATTTGGAAGTTTGTAAATCTTCAGAGACAGCTCAAAAGCTACTGCTTTATACTGACCCAGATCTGCAATACTTCCAAGAATGGATATTTGATATAAATAATGATTTTACACCAAGATCCAGTCCACACTGAATAATATTAGCAGCATTTATTTGGAATCTAAACAACAATTCCATATACTGAAACACTTTTGAGGACAGAGCCTCTGTGATTGGATGGATCACATAAACTAAAACTAGATCAGGACTGTACAGCTGCAGTGTATAGAAATGAAAAGAGGTTTTAGGAGGGTATATGTTGGCAAGATCCTCAAATAAACTGTTTAGCACAAGGTCATTGACAAATTGGAATGAAACCAAATGGATCAGAATCTCACAGTAAAATCAGAGATCTGTCATTGGTCTGTATAACATCAAATTACAAAACATTTTTTCTGTACAGTTCAATTTAAAAACGTGTGTTACAAAAGGTACTTACCAAACAAAAATCCAGGCTGAGAACCCATTAAGGAGACACTTGAGGCTGGCACTGAAACTTTCAATGCACTGGGAAAAGAAGGCTGATCCTGTTAGGCAAAACAATAAAATATACAAATGACATGTGATTGTTAACATAGGTTGGGCTCTTCAAGTTTGGTTTGAAAACAGTGTTAAAGTAAATGCAGCAATTCTATAAAAATAGAATCCAAGCGTTACAAAACATATAAAACTTGGTGTAAATAGAACCTATATCCAAATCAAGGACAATTAAGCAATAAGAACGGATGCATCCGGCGTATTCCTATTTTTTTCTGGTCTAGCAAATTTAATTTGAAGACATGATCCTGCCTAAAAAAAAAAAAATAAAAAATCAGAAGTGGTCTTCCCTAGACTTTCTCGTATACTCAGATATGGGGATGGATATTTGAGGAGTAAACTGCAAGAAAATTTATTTTTATATTATGTAAATTAAATAACCACCATCAACAACAAATCAAATCAAATTAATAATATATTGAACAATTATTAAAAAAGTTGAATAAATCGGAATCTGCAGTTGCATGAATAAAAGGTAAAGTACCACGTCCAGTTAACAGAAATAGCTCATAAGTTGGTAAAAAATCTATGTTTTGTACCTAATACATGTATGCAAAATTTGGCTGACCAAAGTGAAAGCGTACTACTCAAGTTATTGTGTTTAGACACACATACACAGACATAATTCCAAAAATGGTATTTTAGAGGTCTAAATTATCGGGATTAATGAAATTTTTGGAGGATTCCAATACTTTTCCTATACTTCGTATACAAGGTCTAAAATGGAGAGATTCATCAAAATCTCGACATTGAATCTTTGGATGATTACAATACTTTCCCTATACTTCGTATGTGAGAAAGTAAAAAACAGGCAACATAAGCACTGCACACCATTTGAATGATTACAGATATGCAAGTATATGTTCTCAGATTCTTGTATAAGATCTTCAATCGAGTTGTGTTCTCATTAGGAACAGCCATTATACTTGATATCCTGGCAGATGTCACCTTGTCACATGGAACCAGTGCAGCTTACTCATGTAAACAAATGACGCCAATTTAAATTCCACTTTCTTACTTAAAGTCCTGTGGATAACTCATTTAATCAGGTACCGGTCATTTACATAACACTGCTTCCTCTCGAGGAAATCAGCACCAATTTTAAAGTGGAAAAAGTGAGTATTTACCTGTACAGCGGTAGTTGTGGCTGAAAGTTGTTGAATGTCAGGAGCAGCAGAACCTTGAGCAGCAATACTGTTATATATAAAAAAACAAAACAAAAAAAACTAAATAGTGTAATACACAAGACATTTATGCTCACATTTATAAAATGGAGGAATAAGCTATTATTTGTTTATAATAAGATCTGTGCACTACAAAAAAAATCTGACACAAGTTCACTTCACAGCATGACAGCACACACTGCTATATTATAATGAGTGGTGCAAAATAAAATGTTAATGTTATTGAGGGTCTTAGTCAGTATCCTAACTTTAACCCAACTGGTTACGACATGAAGATATTAGAATAATCTGGAAAAGAACAGGCCATTCAGCCCAACAAAGATCACCAGCGCTACCCACTTAATTCTTCCAAATTAACATCGAGTTTAGAAAGTCTGTAAAGTGTTATGGTCTACCACACTGCTTGGTCACTTATTCCATATGTCTGTGTTTCTCTATGTGAAGAACAACCTCCTAATGTGTAACCTTAACTTTGTTGCCCCTGTGTTCCTTTTGAACTAATTATAAAGTAAGTCTCAATCCACTGTGCTATTTCCCTTTATAATTTTAAACATTACAATCATGTCTAGAGGGCGGCACGGTAGTGCTGCTGCCTCGCAGTAAGGAGACCTGGGTTCGCTTCCTAGGTCCTCCCTGCGTGGGGTTTGCATGTTCTCCCCGTGTCTGCATAGGTTTCCTCCCACAGTCCAAAGACATGCAGGTTAGGTGCATTGGCAATCCTAAATTGTCCCAAGTGTGTGCTTGGTGTGTGTGTGCCCTGCGGTGGGCTGGGGCACCCTGCCTGGGATTTGTTCCTGCCTTGCGCCTATGTTGGTTGGGATTGGCTCCAGCAGACCCCCGTGACCCTGTGTTAGGATATAGCGAGTTGGATAATGACTAACGATCATGTCTACTCTTAATCTACTTTTGCTTAAATTGAAAAGGCTCTGCTCAAGACCTTGAATAGGTTAAAAAATAAAATGCTGTTCCAAGTCCTACACCTACAAACAGACAGTTATAAACGCTACCAAAGGTAATCTTGCACAAACTTCATCCACAAATGCTTAGCATAGCATTTTTGTTGATGTTTTCATTAAGTCAAACACCCAAAATTATTTTTTAACAAAGGAATCTCATCACTGGCACGTAAAGTCAAAAGATATAATTTCTCTTTTATTTTATCCTGTGGAGAGTTAAATCAGCAAAGAATTATTTAACATTTTTTATGCAAGGTTGTTTTCTGTTTTGCGCCCATTGCTGCCAGGATTGGGCTCAAGAGCATGCAAAACTGAATTGGATTAAGCATAAAATACAAAAATAATAAATAAATAATCAGAAAAACACAAAACAACAGTATCATTGTATTATGATAATCTATCATCTTAAAAAGAGCAACAGTATTCACCAGTTAATCAATCTTTATTATATGTAACTCCTTTAACTATGATAATAGTTACAATTTCCAATATTAAAATATCACCTAATTATTCATCCATCTACTCATTGACTGTCAATGTACTGACAGTCACTTTAGGGTCATAGGAAGCTAGAATAAGAAGACTTGGGCAAAATGTGGAAAGCAACCCTGAAAGAGGTACAATTCCAATGGGAGGCATACTCTCATAAACACCCACAATTACTCTTACAGGAACTTGCCAGTTAACCTGACATTTATGTTTTTGTGATGTAGGAAGAAGGCCAGAGTACTCACAGGAAAACCGACACAGACATGCGAGAATGTGCACAAATGGAATTCAAGCAAAGGATGCCGGTTCAGTGAGACAACAATTGTGCTGCTCTACAGTGTAACCAGCAGGCAGAAATACTCAAACTCAATGAAATGCTTTGGAAATAAAAACTCAAATGTAAATGATATGTTGTACTCTGAATATACAGCAACAAATTTGAACTTTGCTTACTTTTAAATGTATGCGGATTAAATCCAACCAGTTCAAAAATGACTCATACATAGTTCACCGCTTGCTGACTACTGTCAGAGTCAGTTATTTAAAACTACCTTAGGGAATCTTCATGCTAATACACTAGACGGAAGTCCACTTTGTGCGAATAGCAAGGTAAAGGCATCAGTAGAATTAGTAGTGACACAAATATATCGATATCTACCTATCTATGCTACATTGATAGGCATTGGTTCCATGTTACTCTGAGACAGAGAGAAGCATGTTAAGAGATTCTTGGACTTGTGAAGATCGTTTCCTGGCTGCCATGTTCGTCAATGTTCTGCTAAAATAGACGTCTGTAAACTGATCTGGTCTGGTCCACCTCTTGGAGGTTTCTTAGTTTTTTCACACTACCACAGAAGGTAAACAAAATTCTGTTTCATAAAAAAGCAAGCCATGTGTAGACATAACCATAACTTCTGACACAGCACAGTAAACCAAAAAAAAGTGACAAACCTATGAAAAACAAAAAAAGCATTTCTGCTTACAATACTGAACTGGACTGTACAGGAAGAAAAAAAAAATCTAATTGATGTAACTGAAAAACCCCACGTCTCTGCTGGACGGTACAGGACTTTGGGGGGTTATCTAAACGGCCAGAAGAAGCCTCCTTATATGGAAGCCTGTCTCACTTGCTCTTTCTCTATCTTGTTTTGCCGAGATAGTGTTGGAAAATTCCCACACCCCACAAAGTGGAGATAAGTTTATCAATGTCATTAAAATAGTTTCCTTTGTAACACTATTTAGGGTCACCAGTCACTAAGTGCATACGACATATTAAACATGCCGACTTTTAAATAAACTTGAATTCATTGCTGAACACAGGGTGCACACAAGGAAAAGAACTGAAAAGCAGTTTCACATCTGGATGATTATAAAGAAAAAAAAATCCGAGCCAATGTTTTTTGAACTGCTACAAAACTTCTCAATTTTCTACAATGTAATTAAATTGTGGGAATTTAAAACTTGTAAAAGCAGCAAAATTTGATACAATTAAAAATTTTGATTCAGAAAGAAAAATAAAACTGTAAATTCAGCAAAACTTGGTACTTATACCTAGAACAAGAACCAAATATTGTTAAGATTAAACTAGCCCCTTTTTCAGGGCTGTAGTTGAGTAAATGGCACCACTGCCTAAAGTCCAGTCCAGAGAGACTGAGGAGGAGTTTCCCCCCAACCAGTACTTTCGCATGTTAAATAAGGAAAGTGTCTAGAAATGCATGATGTCCTATTGTTAGCTTTATCAAATTAGGTTATTAATTAGTCACCTATTTACTCATTATTATTATTATTTATTACATATTTATAATTCTATTAATGATTTCTGAATTTTAAACTTACTAGTCATCCCCCGCGGCTCTGCCTGTACAGTAATCCCTCGCTATATCGCGCTTCGACTTTCGCGGCTTCACTCTATCGCGGGTTTTAAATGTAAGTACATCTAAATATATATCACGGATTTTTCGCTGGTTCGCCGCTTTCTGCAGACATTGGGTCTTTTAATTTATGGTACATGCTTCCTCAGTTTATTTGCCCAGTTGATTTCATACAAGGGAAGCTATTGGCGGATGGCTTAGAAGCTACCCAATCAGAGCATGTATTACATATTAACTAAAACTCCTCAATGATATAATAAGATATGCTTCCGGCGCTGTGCTTGCTTCTCTCTATCTTTCTCACTCTCTCTGCCTGACGGAGGGGGTGTGAGCAGAGGGGCTGTTTGCACAGAGGACACGGACGCTACCTCTACAAAATGCCGCTTTATCGCGGTGCTTCTGTATACTTAAAAGCACGTATTGATTTTTTGATTGTTTGCTTTTCTTAGCGAGCACTCTCTCTGACATTCTCTGCTCCTGAGGGCGCTCCTTTGAAGATAAGATATGTTTGCATTCTTTTAATTGTGAGAAAGAACTGCCATCTCAGTCTTGTCATGGAGCACAGTTTAAATGTTTGACTAAAGGGTGTTATTTCATGTATAGAGGGCTCTAATAATGTTAACAGGGTGGGAGAGTTTATAAGGGCTTAAAATATATAAAAATAACCATACAGACATGGCTTCTACTTCGCGGATTTTCACCTATCGCCGGGGGGGTCTGGAACGCTACCCCCGCGATCGAGGAGGGATTACTGTATAGCAGTTAAACAGGACAGGGAGGAGGTCCTGATGTCACACTTCCTCGTTTGCTGGCTAAGCTGAGGTAGGTAACACACTGAGGCTGGCGCATTAGTGAGGAGGGCCCGCTGCGGGTCTCTCAGATTTGCACAAATAAATTGGTACCGCAAGCGAACTATGATACATAGCACAATGAGAGAAGTCACAAAAATCAATCAGAATATTCAAGCAAATTATTGAAAAAAACTCCGATCTAAATCCGTTAAGTAGTTCTCTCGTGAAAAGCGGACAGACATATAAAATCCAACACCTGTCTGTTTTTATATATAGATATGTATTGTTATAGTTCCTTTACAAATCCTACATTTAAGGCAAGGTAGTTTCTCAGCACTATGACACAAAACAGAATGAGGAGCAAAATGGCTGCCTGGAACGCTAAGCAAATAGGCTAAAATATTGATGAGGAGCTACATCTGTTATTTATGCTAATCAACCGTTGCAGCTCCTTCCATGCCATTTTTCAAATTCTGTTATTACTTCTTTAGTTGTTATTACTTATTACATATTTGAATTTAAAAAGTTACATATTGTTAATGTTCCTTTTCATTCCAAGGCACAGTCCTAAGAGTTGCAACTAAACATTGCACTGTATGTATAATTTGGATGCGATTCGATTTAATCAGATCTGATCAGCAGTAGTTACCAATAAAATCTGAGTATTTCAATGTTTATAGTCATACGTCTTTGATTTTTCACTATAATGGCTCTTGGTGTCCTGTAACATATACTTGTTATCTGAATTTATTGGCTGCAAGGCCCAATTCATCCAATGTACCTCTGAAGAAATTTTCATAGTTATGCCTGTACAAACATATCGCTGTTGGTGCCCATAAACTCTGAGCTGTCTCCTGATAATTTTGTGCATTTGTTCGAATTGCAGTGGCTGCATTTACCCGAAAAACATCTCTGTAATCTTGAAAAATACCTGCAAACATGGTGGAAAAAAGCAACTTTAAATAAACTTCACAACATTTTGCGTCCACTGTTTTGAGAGGTGAGCCTACATAAGGGCGTAGTGAAGGCCCAGTTTCTCTCTTGTATCTCACTTGTAAGCTAATATGCAGAAACACTCCCATTAAACAGTTTTATAAATTAGGTAACCAATGAATGAACTGTTTTTTAAATTATGAATAATTCAAGAAATGACAGCCCTATCGGTGTTTAAGAGTAATTGGTTGGTGGTTTTCTGATGGGCAGTGTATGGATTATTACTTTTCCTATTTAAAATACTGTAATGGGAAATATTTTTTTGATATTCAAGTTTTCTTTTCCAGACTCATTTTAATGGATAGGATTGGAAAGCAGGGATACCTACCCATATATTTTCTTACATGAGGGATTTTGTTTTGTGGAAAAGTAAAACTGAAAGTTAAACAGACTTTAGAAATTTAGATATTCAGAAGTGAAAAGAGGCAAAACATTAGACTACAAAAACCTATTATGCATTATAGGTGTCAAGCTACTTCCCTAAAAAAATTATGATAATGGAAGAAATGGCTTGGGGAAAACTCCACTATGTTACAAAGCCAAGCTGATGTTAATATAAAAATACAACCTCATTATTTATATCGGCAGCATGCGGTTTAACTAAATTATTGTTTAACCTTAGGTAAGTCAATATTTTTCATGATATGGAAAGAAATCCTACATTTAAGACAAGGAAGCGTCTCAGCACTGGGACACCAAAACAAAAAAAATATTAGAATGAGGAGCAAAATGGCTGACTAGAACGCTATGCAAATGTGCTAAAATATTGAAGAGGAGCTACATCTGTTACTTATGCTAATCAACCTCTGCAGCTTCTTCCATGCCATTTTTCAAATTCCATCTCCCCTTTCTCCTGCAAATGCAGAATCAGTATGACTAGCACATCTAGCCATCTTTCCACAGATGCAAAAAAAGATCAATAAGCAGCTGCCCGAGAAAGAATATGGGATAGAAATTATATAACTATGGTATACTGATTGACAACACTACACCATTTATGGCACAGTATATATGATTATTACACACTTGCTATTGCTAGTTCCACAATAAAGTGAAGAAAACATTAAAATAGATAACAAAGACAATGACACATTGTTAAATAACACAGGAGTTCAGAAATCAATGTGCTTTGTGTGCAGAACAGAAGCAAGGTCAGATTTATTAAATGCCACTGCTACTGCTGACGGGACTATTACAATGTTTATATCTCTTCAGAGTTTTTTTTTTTGGTAACTACAGTACAAATTAACAATGAAAAAGAGAATCTTCAAGGTGAAATGAGATGGAATTGTGATGTACAGCTGTAGTATATGCCTTTCTAAAACAAATATTTGGTTTCTAAAGCAGAAATACAGAGCCACCAGCCAGAGTCATTTCATACACAAGACAAATAAAGGAAGTTAAAGGTGGTAATCTAACTAACTGTGGCTCTAAAACAGACGGTGCTGATATGTTGTTAATTAAAACATATATTTTTAGTAACAATGTCACTTGCTGTCCTACCACTTTTAATGGTGCAAGAATGAAAAAAATATATAAAATTTAAAAAAATAAGCTAAGAGAAACCAACTTATGATCTGTAAGACCTACTGCCAATAAGTTAACTACAAAAACAAAAATCAAATCAAAATAAGACAAATGGGGAAAAAAAATAAATGAATAATTCAAAACACTATACATGTTTAATTTGTGAACGCAGTATGTGTGATTTTTATTCAATAACAATTCCTACACTGAAACTTTGTTCTCTGTGATATTTGTATTTCAAAGCACTCAAAATAAATTTTTAATGTGATATTATTTTGACATAAAACTTTTTACAAAAAAAAACTGAAATATGCTCTTTGCATAAATAATTCAATCCTTTTATAAACATAATAATTTTGTCCTTGATATCATTATGCAGTTCCTTTATATTTTAAGAGCCCACAAATAAACATTGTAAATACCCTGGGCTAAACCTTTTAAACAGATATTGCGGTATGGCCATTTTTGCAGAATTAGGCATAGGTAATAAAGTGAGTGCGTATGAGTGTACCATGTACACGTATACAGTCGACTCTTGACATACGAACAACTTGATTTACGGGCAAAATTTTTGTTTTGATTTACGACCCGAATGCAGTCACGTGTATCCGCTTGTGCGATTGTAAACAAACAGCCGAGAGCATTTGTAAGCGTCAGTCGGAGCCCAGATACATGTGTTTGTGGACGTAATTTTGGTCAGTGCAGTGATTTATCTATATATATAATTCACTAAGACCATGGCAAGCAAGACGCATAATTGCTAAAGGAAGAGAAGGTAATGAAGGTAAAGAAAGCGATTGTTAAGGGATGTTAGCTAGCGGGCTTGCGCGGCACATGATGATGTCATCAGGCTGAGTCAGCACCGGCTTGCTTTGGAGTGTATTATAACAGCAGTTCATAACACGGCCAGCTTTGAACTGAGTGCTCGACTATTGTCATTATTAACTTGAGAAACAGTGATCACAATCGAAACGAAGAAGGAAATTGTGCCGAAATATGAGAGTGGTGTTCATGACTGATCTCGCTAATATGTACAGCATGTCGAAATCCACCATCTCGACAATTTTACAAAGAAAACATTTGCATAAGGAGGCTCCTTCTAAACAATAACCACCTTCCATTTCATTCTCCTCCTCCTCCCTTTCTTCAGCCCAAAGATGTCAAATTAAATGGTGAGTACAGTATGAAATTGTTGTTTCTGGTAGGCTAGGCACTTTTTATAACTTTTTGGTTAGTACATTAGAAAAATTACTGGTGTTTTGGTAAATTGTGCGCATTATACAACCCTTTTTTATTATGAAAAGGTTAAGTAAGTGTTGCTGTGGGAGGTTCGGAGCGCATTTTGGGTATTTCCATTATTTCTTATGGGAAAAATAGTCTTGACTTACAGCCAACTTGAGTTACAACCAGCCCTCGCGAACGAATTGAGTTCGTAAGTCAAGAGTCCACTGTATACATAAACACACTTTTTATTTTGGAGGCTATAAAGAAATTACTTATATGAAACATAAACCAAAACCACTTTAATCTAATCGATTAGTCTAAATCAATGTTAAGACACACACACGCACACCAATGTACACTGCTGCTTGCTGAGGTGAGCCCACTAAAACACACACACTGATTAGCCACAACATTAAAAGCACCTGCCTAACATTGTGCAGTCTGACCTGTCCAGGCATGGACTGCACAAGACCTCTGAAAGTGTCCTATGGTGTTTGGCACCAAGACATTAACAGCTGATTCTTTCAAGTCCCATATGTTTCAAGGATGGGCTTCCACAGATTGGACTTGTTTTTCCAGCACATCCTACAGATGCTCCTCACACTATTCCTGAAGAAGTTTCCCAGTGTGGCAGAGTGCATTAAACTGCTGAAAGAGGCTACTGCTATCAGGAAATACTGTTGCCATGAATGGGTGTACATGGTCTGCAACAATCATTAGGTAGGTGGTATGTGTCAAAATAATGTCCACATGAAGGCCAGGACCCAAGGTTTCCCAGCAGAACACTGCCCAGAGTATCTGCTGGCTTGCTTTCTTCCTATAGTGTATCCTGCTACCATTTCTTCACCAAGTTAACCACTCACACACGCCCAGCTGTCCACATGATCTAAAAGAAAATGTGATTCATTAGACCAGGCCGCCTTCTTCCATCGCCCCATGGTCCAGTTGTGATGCTCACAGGCCCATTGTTAACGCTTTCAGCAGAAGACAGAGGTTAGCATGGGCACTCCAACCGTTCTGCATCAGACTGCAATGCACCTTGTGTTCCGACACCTTTCCCTCATGGACAGCATGAAGATCTTCTGTGGGATCAGACCAGATAGGCTCGTCTTCGCTCCCCACACAAAGCAATGAGCCTTGGGCACCCAATACACTGTTGCTAATTTACTGATGGTGCTTCCTTGGACCACTTTTACAGATACTGTGACCCAGTCACCTAACCATCACAGTATGGCACTTTTCAAAGTCCCTTAAATCTTCATGTTTGCTCATTTTTTCCTGCTTTATATCATCTTTAAAAACTGACTGTTCGCTTGCTGCCTACTATATCCTACCCCTTAATAGGTGCCATTGCAATGAGAATTAAATGTATTTACTTTACTTATAAACCACCTGTCAGTGGTTTTAATGTTGTGGCTGATAGGTGTGTATATAAATCTCCATTTTTCTGTAAAAATCAGTGGTCAGCATCATGTGTGTGTCTCAATGAAATTATATTGCATTTATAATATATCCTGGGGTTTACAAATGGAAGTATGCTTTATAAGAAAAAAAAAACTCAACTGAATTAAAAATGAATGAACTGGCACCAGTGCACCCATAAGTGTGCTTCTTAGCTGCCTAAGACTACAGGACATGCCATCTACAGTGACTGTTCTGCCACATTGCACTCTCCATTTTTCACTTCCTAACCAAGAATATAAACTGATGATATGTAGGTGGTAATATCTATGAAAATAAAACTCGTCCTTTCTGCTTGTACAATGTGTTTGATTTAAATTATTCTCATGTTATTATCTGCACTATGAAGATCTAGTGTACATATAAAACAATGCGCACAAAAATATGGAATGGATCGCGTCCCTTATTGATTCAATATAATATGTAGCATTTTATGTTCCAGTATGGGATTAGAAGTAGCAGGTGGCAACTTGACTAGTATGTGAGGATGAAGATCATCAAGAAACATCATAGGAAACAATCCAGCACCTGTGATCTGCTACTACTATTAACCAACTTAAATCTATCTGGTGCTGCTTCATTACGTGTGAAATTAACTGTGCTAAATTAATGCATTTAAGGGTTGCGTAAAAAATAAAATAAAAAATTGCAGAAATTTTTTACAAGTTAATCTCAGGAATGAAAGGAATTTAATCAGCAACTCTACTGAAAATATTAAGTATACATTGTCTGCGTTGGGCTGATAAAGGCAGGAATAATTTGGATGTTCAGGTGAATTTATCTTAGAAATGGAACAAAATACCTCGATAAATACTGGAACCTAACTATAATACTTTATAATTTGCAAAAACAGGTGCTTCCTTATCATATGACAGCTTTCTTTGTGGGTCTGTAACATCAAAAAATCCTGATTTTCTTCTTACAGATTTCTACATACAAGAAAATAATACAGAGCCTGTCAAGCACTATACCACAAATGGAAGTTATACTCAGTCTCTTCCTTAAATGTAGTACATGAATTTTGACAAGCAATCAATAACTGAACATTTTACACTTTTATTAGGAGGCATTTAGCTCTACTAACTATATACCATGCCATTCCTGTGAAAGAAAATCATTCATTTCATTTTCTCCGTGGTGCCATTTATTTCTCACACATCCTTTCTTGAGAAGATGACTACCATCCCCCTCTGGAATTTAATTCCTTATAGACACTATACTTGGAAAATTCCAAGATTTAACCCATACCCCCTTTTCCACTTGTCACAAGAGAATACTTAAAAAGATATTTTGTATTTTTTATAGGTTTGGGTTTATATTGACCTCTAAACTGTTGTCATTCCCACTACATCCAAAAGGAGAAGAGGTCTACAGGGCTAAATGCTAAGCTCCAGATGTGGTTATGTCAGCTGTTTCTACAGTGTTGACAGTTTCCTATCTCATACTTAAAATTCTATGCACTGTAGTTTATCAATATGTCCCCTGAAGACCCTTTGCTGCTGGTCTCTTCCTCTTTTTATTTAGCCTTAAGGGCACTTCTCCATTTTGCCTTTTTATTTTTGATTTCCCAGAAGCATCACTTTATGGGAAACATAATGCAGTTGGTAATATTCCATTAAGGCTGCTGAGACTTTTCTGTTCTTATTATTCACACCTTTATCCTGATTCTTACAGCAGAAATACAAGTGATTTTTTAGGTTCTTGGCTGTAAATCACAAATCTGCTTCTACTCTCATATTCCGAGATGAGGAACATGAAGTTAAACGAAAGGCAGAAAATCCCATTATATAATAATCTACACTACCTTCCAAAAGAGAAGCCTTCCAATTTCTCAGCCTGAACATTTAAGACCTTTCAAGTCTGGGGAATGGACTAATCTTTCTTATTCAGAAAGAACCTTGCAAAAGGTTCCCCACCATGCCAAAGATTAGACATGCAGTACGTGACAAAATTCCCTGGAAGTTACCCAACAAATACATGATAAAGTTAAAATAAACGTGCTGATCGTAAGAAATGATTAACGGCCCTAAAAAAATAAAAATAAATAAATAAAAATAGACTTATGCTTATTCCTTTCATGGTTGCAAATACAATTAATCTATTCTATATGTAAAGAACAGTAGTAGTAGTAATAGTAATAATACTTCTTTAAGCAAACCACAAAACTATTTTCTGTACTGCACTAACAAAGCAATAGTTTATTCAGCTGTTCTTCCTCTGACATTCTTAGGAAAAAAAAAAAAAAGTGCTTGTTCAAAGGATAAGGATATCCAGATGGCACTTACAAGCAGGATGAACGGAGAGGATACAAACAGCCCTTTTTGGGCATGACCCCAGCACCTATTGTTCTATTGTCCTCTACTGCGGATTGCCTTTTTCTGCATATTTTGGTTTTATTTCTATCATTTTATTTTTTGTTTGTGTCTTTAAATTTTAACCATTCAAATATCCCTGTGTTCAAGCTGCAGTTAAGTTGACCGTTATTACTCTACCTGTCTTTGAGATACAGACTGCAGAAATGGTTATCAATTACTTCACAAAATCGAGACTGCACATTGAGTAGTTCCACTGTAATTATAGGTCCTACCATGCATTATAGTGTATCACAGAACACCATATATATCGCTAGCTGACCTATGTCTGCTTAAGCCAATGTCACATTACATGACTTCTTGTCATTGGGTATGTCAGATTTTCTGTTTGCAGTTTCTGATCTCATTGCTGCACCAAGCCATCTGAAATTTTTAGCCCATGACACATTTACCGACAAAGTGCCATTCTTCCAGCACAGTCGTGCCCGCCCCTTTTTCTAACAGCCAATAGTGTGCTGCCTGATCGAGCCAGCACTAACAAGCTGCATTAATTTCAGCAGCAGTCTCTGCACTTTATTTAATGTTTTTCTGTTATGGTATGTAAAATACAAGGCATCAGACAGGCGAGGTTGTGTTCAGTTTGTGAAGTTCGCAGCCCACACCCAGCCTGATGGAGCTGGTGCTGTATGAAGGGGTAATAGCTGTGGTGCTTCAAACCACAGTCTCGGCCCTTTGTTTTTTTCCCCTCCATTCTGTTTTAGTACATAAAGGATGAGACATCAGACAGACAAGCTTCTCTTCTACTTATAGGGTTTAAACCCACATGGTCCTTATTCCTTGTTGCAAGGTTTGCATTGCACTTCCAGCTGAATGCTCATTTGTTCTCAACTCTCCCACGCAACCAACGTGCACCTCCAATCAAACATATCTGATTTAGTCTTAGCCAGTTGCACACTAGTTTGTCTCAGTCGTTGGGCATGAGACATTAGACCGCGCTATATGGGCATACGTAGCCGACTGCCTCCGACTGTCTGATTATGTCAGTGTTCTAGCAATGATTGAAAATTGCTAGAAAAGTCATCTAATGTGATACATCCTTAAACAGACTTTTACCAGTGGCCTGTGAGCCTGTAATGGTGAATTTACTTCAAGGTGTAAGTGAACTCGACATTTTTAAAATCCCCTCCCCTCTATCAGCAAGTGGCCTTACTTTTTATTATGTTAACACCATGAGGAACCCGAAAACAAAATAACAAATACAGAACTTTATATTTATGAATTAGATGCATTTATATTTATGAGAATATATGCACAAACACACATATATATGGAGAACTCATGTTTTGTGTTTTGCTGTTACTATTTTAAATGTTTTTATCCATAAGCACTCTAAGGGCTCGTTTGTACTTCATGCTCAGAACGCGTACACATCATGGCTGCCACGTGTTCCCAGCTTTCATTTAACGCATCCTCTGAGCACTTCCTCAGAAATTAACGCAATGTATGCACGAGTTGCAGTACCAGCAAAAAGTCAGGGGCAACAGTGTGATAAAAGATGTAGTGTGATGTCAGAGTCTCTGTTTACTATTTACATGTGTCGGAAAGCTGCTATGTGGATCCTCCGGGATTGATGTGCATGCTTTGATGTTTGATGAATGGTTCGATGTGGTGAAATACAAGTCCATTCGTGGTGCTTTTATATTCAAGTGTCGCATATTCCCCAACGCAATGACACGATACATTTTAAAAGTCTCACATACCATCTTCTGTGCAGTCTTTTTTTTGTGCGCCGTCACAATAGCACCAGAATGTACGGTGGTGTATTTGAGCCATAGAGAAAAAAAATTAAGGGGATGGTGAAAAGGTCTATTTTGTTATTAAAGCGGAAATTTCAGCTTTAATCTCGAAATGTCCACTTTAACGTCATAGTTTATTTTATTATTAAAGCAGACTGTCGTAAATGTCATCTTAAAAAATGACCCAGTTGTTAATTGCTATGTGCTTCTGGGGCTTCCTCCTGACCTGACAGAAGCAATTGCCACACACAGAATACATTACATTAATGATATTCCAGGTCTCTGCACATTTAGAATCCTTAGATTTACACTTGATATCATTATCATGATGAAATGCATTAAAGTATTTATGTTACATTTTACAGATAAGTCGCTAACCTAATTTATATAAGGAATACTAATAATGATTACACATGTTGTGGCGGCACAGTCCGAGTTGCAGGGAGTCGCATCCTTGGTGTTCCTTGCCTGGAGTTTTCATAATTCCCTGGTGGGTTTCCACAGTGAGCTCCAGTTTCCTTCCAAATACATGAAGGTTTGGGGATTTGGTGATGCTAGAGTATGTGTGTGCTTGTGTTCACCTTGCAATGAGCTGATGCCTTGTCCAGGGATCGTTTCTGTCTTGCACCTGATGCTTGCAGGAATGGGCGCATCACCGGATTGATGGATTTAATCATTAAACATCATTTTCAGAGACACTGCGGAAAGGTGTCCTCGGAATTTAATGGATATTTCAGGCAAATCACAACATAGTGAAGCCGAAACTGTTCTCACCGTGATGATATCTCACACTGCCACCTGGTGGAATCTTCCAGATTTAAATAAAGTACACGCACAAGTATAAACAGTATAACGCTTGCGTATCAGTAGAGTCCGTTGGAGCACGCATCACGTGAAATATAAACTTGGCCTACGTCAATATACAAAGTAGAATAATTCTACTAACAGAATAAAATGATCTAAAGTATGCCTTGTTTGGTTTTCTAAATGACAAATGTGAGCAATAAGACATGTTTAGAGAAAGCACCATGTCAACTTAGGATTTTGTTTTTTAAATTTTCTTGACAAGTGATGGGTTAAGAATTTCCTTGACCTCCCACTGACAGATGGCAGAATTAACAACTTACTAAGACCTCTCACTACAATACTACTACGCTCTCAGACCCAAGATGATATCTGCAGTGGGAGTTGAAAAAGGGTAGTTGGAAAAATAGCCACTAGTTCGACCGCTGAGCCAAATACAGAACTCTGCTTAACAAGCAGCAGATCTGACTGCTCGCTTTCCTCAGTTGCCGTTGCTGATTTCACAGGTGTTGCCCCCACACCCAATGAGTATGCACCCTAAGACAGCACGATTGGGATGTAAACTAAAGAAGCTGGAAATTACAAGCAGAGAATTCTAATGCTTAAGTACATTAAGACCTTCATCAACCAGAGGCACGTCAGATTGTGCAACTTACTTTTATTGTGCAACAGCAAGAGTGTCCCTCAGCTTTGTTAATTACTCCCCACTGGTTATACCACCAAAAAAAGATTTACCAACCTTTGAAGGGGTGGCATAATTAAAGACGATCCTTTTTCTTTAAGCTCCTTGACATTCACAACTTGAGGAACATTTTTCAGCGTTGACTCTGTAAGTGAAGTATTGGCAGCTAAAATGCAAAAAACCAATAAAAGGATTTAAATCAACTTATATCTGTTAAAGTACATGAAAATCTATCGATGACTGGTCAGCATAATACCCATATTAGCAGGTGCAAATATATGGCTCCAATCTAGAAGGATTTTAATTTAAACAGCAAAGATGTGGTTGTCAGATTTTGTGGCCATGTCCCAAAAATGTGCAATAGCTTCAAATGGGCCATGCCTGAATATAAGAGAGAGAGAGAGAGAGAGAGAGAGAGAGAGAGAGAGAGAGAGAGAGAGAGAGAGAGAGAGAGAGAGAGTGTGTGTGTGTGTGTGCGTGCGTGCGTGCGTGCGTGTGCACGTACACAATCGATACAGATTGGCACCACATCCTGCATTCCAGCTCTAGCCATTATTATATTCCACTTCAGTTATTTGGGGCGGGGTAATGGGTGTCAGATAGAAATTTTATTTAAAATGATAGTTAGTGTTAGGAAAGTGCATTTCTTTTCTTCAGCTTTTAAAGAATATCTTGCGCAATAAACCATTTCAGAAAATTCCATTGTATTGATGTGCTTGGCCCACAAAAGCAAGAAAACACAAGGGAAAAAGAGGAACGGAGTGTGACAAAGTACATGGTTCCAGAGTTTGAAATAATAAATATTTTGTCCATTCAATATAATTGCTTTAAAGCAAAAGAGAACCTTTTAAAGAAGTTTATCTGTAGGAAAGAATATCATACCACTGTAACATGCTGTATCTGATGAAAATAACAAAAAAATGTATTTCTTTTAATGAGCACGTCAGAGATGAAACATAACAGAGGGTGGCTGATGTGCAGACTCTGAAGACTATGATTCTTCCAAAATATTACAGTTGGCAATAGGAGAAAAAAATGTACTTATTCCTCTGGAATCCCATAGACATTTATGCTAACTGAAACTTCAGTCAGTCAATTTCTAACCCACTTAGTCCTAAACTTGGCATTTAGGGGGTATGGGTGCTGGAACATATTCCAGCTAGCATAGGGAGTAAGGCAGGAACAAACCCTGGATAGCGTGTCAGTTCATTGCAGGGTGACACACACACAGACACCCCAACAACACACTAGGGCCAATTTAGTATCGTCAATCCACCTAACAGGCATGTCTTTGGATTGTGGGAGGTAACTGGAGTACTCGGAGGAAACTCAGACAGACATTTGAAGAACATGAAAACTCCACTCAGGATGGACTCAGGATGTGAACCCCAGTCTCCTTACTACGAGTCAGTAGCACTACCACTGTGCCACCGTGACAACCCAACTTAAATAGATTACCTAATTAAACACCCTTGGGATTAATAAAGTATCTGTCTATCTATCTAAACAAAGAAGAAGAAGAAAGGCTTTTGCTACACTGATGATTTTAACTCAGACAGCACAACTGACAATTCCTCACAAAAATGAGTAATGGCATTTGAATGACATCTTAATGTCTTACTTTTACAATTAAGAGTGTCAAACAGATAAAATATCAGAACAAACAATGCTCTGTTAAACTACTGTAACTAAACTGAAAAAACACTTTCCAGGAGTTTTTAAAAACACTTTAGAATGAAAATAAAAGAAAGAATGACACTTGTGCCATATGCCAAGTGTTTCAAAAGAGTTAGTTGGAAAGTGTGTCATATGGAATACAAATCATTACGAAAGCAAATAGCAATGGCTTTGAAACACTAAGTTAATATCAGCAATAAAAGACAAAAACCTTGAAATTAATTTCACGATTTAACTAGCAATTGACATTTAGCCATAATCTTCTGCAATGACTGTCATGGTGAAAAATAGGCACAAGTTTTACTTAATGTCTACCTGCTGCCTGATTGGCCATTTGTCTTCTCATTGCTGCTGCCGCAGCAGCCTGCTGGGCAGATACAGTAACAGCTGGGCTTTTCTCGTTGGTTGGGGCACCATGCTTAATTGTTTTGGATACAAATGCAGTGCTGTCCCCTCCTGCTCCAATTGATTTAGCTGTAAATAAATTGAAAGGACATTACTGTTAGTTTAAAAATACAATGTAACGTAACTTACCATTTGTCATTAATTGTTTAATTTCAATGAGGTGTATACATTTCTGGAGTCTTGGAAAAAGTGTACAAAAGGGTATAAAATAAACAGAAGTACTTCAGCTGCAGACCTTAATAGGCTAAGGCCTTAAAAACGGATCATGAACAAGTGGTATAGAGCAGTTTTATACTTTTCAGCATAAAATAGAACAAAGAAAATAAAATTCTGTGTCAATTAATTAATTAAAACTAGAATAACTTCAATGTTCATAGTTTAAGTACACAATTTTCAAGGCTCCATCTTGCTGCTAAGGCAGATTACCAAGATAATGCTCTGAGGGGCTGAAAGAAATATGTCCTGCTTGAAATAGTCATTACTACCAACCGTTTTGTGATTTGTAAATATAACTTTCTTCAGTACCAATAATCTCACGATTTTTAAAAATATTGCAGGCAACCATTAATAAACAAGTGTTTACTAAAACAAAATTGTAAAGTGAAGCAAATTATTTTCAATCCTAGAAACAAAAAACTTACACAGCCTGGCTCAAAAGAACAAATGAAACTTAAAAGTTTTGGAGACTTGTTTGGTTGCCAAACAGTTAAAGTGTTCCAATATAGCATCCAGACATCTTGGACTTGCATGGACTCTCAGCTTCAACTACAAGACTCGGCAGACTGCTATGTTTAATTACATTCTGAATGCGGCATATGATATGACTTTGTTTGACTTCATTTTTATGGAATCTTTGAATTGAAGTTCTAAGCTTCTTGGGGCCTTCTACGAGGTGTGGCAGAAAAGTAAGGAGACTGATTTTTTATTTACCAAAGTTTTTATTTTTTTCAAACATCAATGTTATCCCTTCAAAGTAGTTCCCTTGGGCAGCTACACACCGATGGAGACGTTGTTCCCACTGTTGGTAGCAGCGCTGGAAGTTTTCAACCGGTATGGTCTTCAGCATGTCCGTTACACTCTTTTGGATGTTTTGTAAAGTCCCGAAATGACGTCCTTTGAGGACATTTTTCAGTTTAGGAAAAAGTCACACGGACTGAGGTCAGGTGAATAAGGGGGCTGGGGAACCACAGGAAAGCCTTTTGAGGTCAAAAATTCTGTTATGGAGAGGGCAGTTTTTCGGCACCATTTTGGCACAGACCTTTCGCATGTGCAAATGTTCAGTCAAAATTTGATGAACGGTAAATCTGTTCAAATTTAATTGTTCACTCAACATTCATAATGTTAAACGATGGTCTGATCTCACAAGAGTGTTCACACGTTCGATGTTTTCATTGGTTTTCGGTTGAAGTCCTCCCTGAACGGTGTTCATCTTCAACGTGTTTTCTGCCTTCCAAAAATGATTTGTGCCAGCGAAAAACTTGAGCTCGGGATAAAGAATGTCCCCCATAGGCCTGTTTTAACTTTTCAAACGTCACACTTGCCGTTTAATGGCACAACGTTGCTCCAAATTCCGCTGGTCCATTTTGCGTGACGCACAACCAAAAACACAACTTCGCTAATAGCAGTCACAAAAATCACGTAGTTAACGGATGGAGTTGAAACTCGCACTGAGCTATGGGAGGGTACTGATACACGTGCTCTATCAAGGACAACAGCGCAGCATTGCCAGATCGCTTGCAGTGTTGCCAGTCTCTACTTTTCTGCCACACCTCGTATAAAACGTGTTGTGAGCATAACGACTTTATAAGTCGCCTTGCATGATGATGTCGAAACAATAGCAACAACAATAAAAATTGTTGGATGCCTGAAAGAAGGAAGAGAATTACTTGTTCAGTCAAGTTCTCACATTGTTTGCTCCAATGGACTGTTCACATTCATATAGTTTTAACCACATTTTATAGGTCTCTCTCTAATGCTCTATAGATCTGTGGGCTTAGGTATGAGAATGATGTATGGTCATGCGCGGTTATTTTGCTGAATTAGATTTGTAAATCTGTATAAGCACTCTGACCCTGTTATTTTGTGAATGCCGTGTGGTTTAATGTTTAAGAAGTTAGACTCTGTGTCCGATGGCTTGGCCCGTGCTCTAAACATACAAAATATATGTGAATAATTCTGCTTTAATTGTTTACTTGTAAAGCACTTTAAGATAATGCTAACTATAGAAAGGTGCCATACAGTCCAGAGGGACATTTTGTTGCTCTTCATTGGACAGTTTTTAGTAATGCTACATTTTTTTTTTTAGTGTGATAATTTAAACTACCCGCTCTACATCAGAAACAAGCTGCTTAGCATAGTAAAGAGCATAAGCACAACACTCATTGATTCACCCATTTGACATTACACAATATTCCTATTTTGCATTAAACATGGTAAGTCATGGCACATCACTCAATGTTTTAAAAAGCCTATGTTTGAACGATTCTTAACGATTCAGTTCTAAGGGGAGGTTAAAATTACTGCCAATTATAACTAGTTCAAATGTTGATAGGTGGGTGGGAGTGGAGAGTTATCTTTCTACAGTACTTGAAAGAACACTTAAGTGTAAAAAATACCAGTTGTGATCCTTTACTTGCTTCAAAATGCGAAAGCACAGCAGGGCCAATCAAAGCCCATTTGCAGCCCTAGGTTTGGTGGATGGACATGGCCCCTTGTTGTCCATAGAAGGTAGCTGGTATTAGTAGACTTCGATAACCTGTTGGTCCCCCTCGGGGTCTGGAGCGCACACTGCTGGGTGTATACAGCATGCCCACTTTTTCTTTCATAAACGCCAAACCTCAGATGACTGTGCCCAGAGAGGCCTCTTATGTCACCTAATGGGGTGACCGGGTATGAAGCAGAGTTTCCTTATCACATGATACAGAGTTTACAGGAACGGTGTATGGAAATTTCAGATTTATTAAGAAATAAGTAAAAACACCCATTAACAATGCAGAAAACCACAAACTCCGGTCCTGCAACCAAAAGCTTTCAGTCAACTTTACATGACCTGTTGAAAGACAGCAGTAACCGGGGAAAACAGCAAGACAACAGCACATCTATAGCTAGTACAACCACTGACAAATTTTTAAAACCATATCAATTATGAAAGAGTTTAATATTATTATATTCTTCTACAGTAAATAATAGTTTCTGTATAACACTGCTGGGGAGGTACACTGCTTTTGCATGTGCGAGGTTTCAAAACTTTGCTTACTTTGAGATGCTGCTAAACAATAGGAGTAATACATACTGTAGATCTATAATGCACCAATGACATCATTTGTTTCATTGGATGGATGGCTGACCATCACCAATCTCTCTTTGAAAAGAAAACCGTGGTCTAAAACGGAAACAAACCATTCTGCACACTAATTTTTTGAAATGGATATTTCTTTTTATATGATCCTGCAGTGGAGTTATGATTTGTACTGAATTTTGCTTAAATGTCACTATTTCTGTTATAAGCACAATTTTTTATACACCTCATTTATTACAGAACAAATGTAGATGATTCTTAAGTATGTTTTATTACTATTTATAATAATTTCCAGGCTTCAGGTGGAGGGAAAGAAAATATTTTTTTTAAAAATGGTGGTCTAGAGAATCATGTAAAAACAAACACACTTTATTCTACAAAATAAAATCTAAAATTATTAAATTCATGTAATTTAGTTAAGAGTCTTGTAGGCTGGATTTAACCCCAAAGCATAAACTGCATGGCAGATACCATTGCTGGTACTGCAGAACTCAAAAGTCCTAAATTCCAGTGACCTGGGCAGTGGCCATGTGAAACTTACAAGTCCTTGCAAGTTTTTTCTGGATAGTCTGATTTTCCTCACATATCCCAAAGACATGCATGTTACATTAATTCACTGCTCTAAAAGACTGAGTATGCGCTGTGATGCCCTGGTGCCCCATCCCAGAGTTACTCTTGATAGCAGAAGGCTTTTGAAACCTTCATTTTTGTTGCAGTCATAATTTTATTTTGGGTTATGTCTGACGTTTCTCTCTTTTAATAAGATGTTGAAGTAGAAATACTTTTTCATATTCTTACCACTTCTCATTTGTCATTCCTTTTTAATAATTTATTGTACAAACATGGTATCCAGAATGTTTAACTACACCAAATTTTGTTGGCCAAGTCAACTCTATCCTGTCTTGACTACACTGGCTTCCTATCTAATAAAACAAAATCTGTAACAAATCTCGTTCCGAGTGTCAACTAGATGATAACATGCATATAAAACCACAAGATCACCTCCCACCCTACACAGAAAAGGGTGGGTTAGGGTTGATTTCATTCTACCCTACAGTATTTTTAGTCGACCAATGAGAAGCATGTGTTTCATGAAAATCGCCCCAGCTGTTCGGAAGTGATGTTGGAACATGCATACACACACACACACACACACACACACATTGACTTTCATATATATAGATTTGTTCCAACACACCAGTTTATGGGAGGCAGTGCTGCTGCCTCACAGTAAGGAGGCCAAGGTTGTGTGTCCCTGATCCTGCCTGCCTCGTGTTTGTGTTGGTTTCCTCCAACTGCCCAAAGACATGCAAGTTTGGTCATTTACCGCTGCTAAAATTGGCCTAGTATGTGTTTAGTGTGTGGGTGTGTGTAGCTGCCCTGCAAAAGAATGGCTCCCTGTTCAGGGTTTGTTCCTGCCTTGCTCCCTATGCCAGCTGGGACAAGCTCCAGGAACCACCTCAATCACCACCAAATGACCCTGGTCTGGATTAAACGGGTTAGAAAATGACATGACACCAGTATGCGTTTCTGTGTTGTTTACAATGAATAAAAATTTCAAACCAAAGGGAAACTCCAGCACTGACATTCTTAATGTGAGAAGAGAATCACTACACTGTTTAAGATGAGTCACTCTTATGGATTTCTAAGCGGTTGCTCATTGGTAAAATGAAATGTAATATTCAATTTGTAAAAATGTCTCATGGAAAAATGCAACAATTTTT
Source organism: Polypterus senegalus (assembly GCF_016835505.1). NCBI lineage: Eukaryota > Metazoa > Chordata > Cladistia > Polypteriformes > Polypteridae > Polypterus > Polypterus senegalus. The sequence goes on from NC_053162.1 coordinate 176,185,822, forward strand.
TAATATTTTGCCACCACACAATGTACACAAACAATATTTTCCATTATGATAATATGACTCATGACTTACAGCTTTTCCAGTAGTTGCTATATAATCTTACACTACAGGCACTCGTACAAAAAACCTATACTGGATACAACCTTACCTGAAAGAATTGCAGGGTTGCCTCCCACTTGTAATTTTCCAAACACAGAGACAGGGGGAGATATACCACCAGGTTGGATGGATGGAGTACGAGAGACAACCTGGTGCTTAGGCGGTGTGACTTGCACTTTCTCCTCCTCCAGAGATGCAAGCTCTTCCTGATCGATGGACTGAGAAACTGAGGATGTGGAGCTGATGTCATCCAAGTCTTCAAAATACTTTGGTGAGAGAAATGCTGACCTTGAAAGATTTGCTTAGAAATATTAGCGGGGGGAAAAACAAAAAGAGAAAAAAATGAATTGAAAGAAACCATTTTTTGCTTTGCACAAACTGCTTTATAACAATCAGCCACTAACTCACTGTAGTAAATGTTAAACTAAAATCATTTGAAAGTAATTAAAATACATTCCTAAAAAGTATGTACAGGTGTAGGTCATATTAACACTTCAGCCCAAAAACAAATAGTATAGTGAGCTAACACCTACGGACATCCGACATACGACTTACAAACGGGGCCGTAACTGCTCCTTCATCTGTCTGGGGGACGCGACGCAGGCTCCTCAGTAACTGCCGCTCTGTCATCTTTGGCCTAGGGACACTGCAAGCGGTGGCTGGAGGGGGATGGTTTCGCTGCTCACACAGTGTTGTGTCCCTCGGGCGGCTCCAGTTGATGAATAGGGTGGTGGAGGGTGCACCCCATTCATTCTCAGTGGGCGGCTGGGTGCGCGGCATAGTCACCGGGGCCGCAGCTACCGCTCGTGTGCAGGATGGAGGCTTGATGGGGCAGTTTGCTGCCCACCCACCACGCCGCTGCAGCTACTGCTCCTGACTGGACAGAGGCTGGATGGGGCAGAGGGGGGCGTTTCACTGCCCGCCCACCACACAGCCTTGCAGTATCACTGGAACGGCTGCCCCATTTGTTCTCGGTGGGCGGCTCGTGATGCTGCAAGCAGTGACCCGGTTGTGGTTGAACGGAGGCCATTGAGGGTGAATGGGGTGGCGGGAGGGCAACATTGTAGTGTGCCTCGGGTGGCTGCCTGTTGAATGGGGGTGATGGTGGTCGATTCACTACCTGCCTTTGGCCACACCCTGCTCGTTCTCGGCGGGCGGACTCTGCAGGCAGCATACTGTAATGGAGGTGCCTCTGTGGTGGGCGGGTGGTGAATCGCCCCTCGCCACCCCCATTCATTCTCAATAGCAAGCCTGCTTGTAATGTTACGTACATAGCAAAAAGTTGTCTCTTGTCAGTACACTAGACGTGCTAACGAGGGGTGCCTTCCTGCTGTGATAGTGTGTGTACAGTGCTGTGCAGAAGAGCTCATCTTAACCTTTTGTCTTCACCCTTCAACAATGTCTCTGAAACACAAATCTGATGCAAGTGCTGGTGATACAGTAAAGAGTTTATCAAACTTTAATGTGATGTTGTTAGATTTTCAGATTCTTATTCTATTTTTAAACTATAAACTAAAAAAATAGCAAGAACTTGTGTCAGGCGAGACAAGATTTTTTGCCAAGAGATTTAACCACACCCGGGTCCGGAAATAAAAGACAAAGAGTAGGACAGCTGCTGTACAGGCTTTTAAATGTTCAAAGCACAGATCACGTGGCATGACCGTAGCAGCAATCCAGCAGCTGATCGAGCAAAGAGGAGGTAAAAAAAATGTTTCCCATTGCATCACTGTTTAAGAGGGGGTTTCAGAGGAGTGACCGTGTCTCCTTGGGGTGCATTCAGCCCCCCTCTTCGCAATGCGAGTGGCAAAGATGCAAAGTGGCTGGCGAGCCAAGCGAGCAGGGGCGAACCCCCTAGTGTGTGTGTATATATATATATATATATATATATATATATATATATATTTATTTATTTATTTATTGAAAAGGCTTCTGAAAAAAGCCAAATTTCCCTTGAGGACAAATAAAGTTCTCTTTATCTTAACTACAGGATTGCTGACAAATTGATGGCAATTAGGACTGACAGAAGCACCAAGAAAGCTACAGAAACAGGAATTTTAACATGACATCATGTCCCTGGGCAGCCAAACAAGAGAATATTAATGACAGCTGAGTCTTTTCCAAAGTTTCAGTTTACACAACTTTGCAGCCGAGAAGTAGAAAAGTTATCTAGTGCCCGGGCACCATCTTTTTAGGTCTCTGTAAAACAGTCCATTTAACACCTGGTTGTTTTGAATTCCAATTAAACAAGGTTAGCACTGGGTTTGGGTTTTTGGCTTGCCCATTCTTCAGGATGCAGTAAACCCACAGAACTTCACATACTGCTGAGAATTTACACATTTTCTCTGCACAGACTCATTTGTGGCACTTGCATACTATGAAAAAAAAAACTGTATTCTTTACATTAGGTTGACTTCTAAGCGAGTTGTTCTGTTTCTCTTTTAGTCAAAGAGATGAATTCTATTTGTGGTGTAAAGTGCATTGCTCCACTATCTTCCGTAAGCTTCATGAACTATAGAAACCTCAGAGATCAGCTCTGATGTCCTCCCAATATGCAGTTTATTTTTATGTGAAACATATGAGCTTAAAAGTGCTTAAAACATTTCCCAAACTGTGCCTTTGGAGAAGGTCCAGAATAAGAGGAGAAGGGTCAGAATTAACAATAGTCAAGTGAGGATAGTCAGTTATTACCAAAAAAAGTTAACTTGTGAGAAAGGGTGATATACTGATGAGAAAAAAATACATTTGCCTTCTTTTGTTAAGTGGCTCTCTTATGTGATCTCTTAAAAAAAAAAACCAACAATGATTGTATTATTGTATTTTAAATGTGTGTGTATCTTTGATTAAATCTGTGTATTATTGTATGCACTTTGTTCTCTCAAACAAAACTCTTGAATCCTTGGTGGCCACGTATTAATGTTTGAAATCATAAACATAAAACAAACAGATAAGAAGTATGCAGATTCTCTTTTTAACGGGTATTCCTTCCCTCCTCAAACATGGCAAGTGAATAATTCATATCCTATGCAGTATGTCCAATATACTAAAACTTTCACAAACCTGCTTATTCCAGTTCAGGGCTATGAGAAACTATACACCTTAATAAAGTAAATGTTATTAGAAAATAATAACACTTTCCTAAGATCAAGTCAAGTCGGGGAGCATGCACTGGTACAGTGCGTTGCCGGACCCACCACACGGCGAAACAGCTTGGGATCCCGGATTGCAACCCCGCAGGCAGACAAGTGGTTCAGTCCCACCCTCCGGAAGTGACCCTCTATCTGCCGCAGCCAGGTGTTACGTGGGAGACCCCTTGGCCTGGTCCAGCCACTCAGGTCCCCAACAATGAAGGGACCTATGAGCCGGATCACCCTTTGTGAAACGCGCCACATGGCCATAGTGCCGTAACTGACGCTCCCTCACAATGCAGGTCATGTGCCTCATTCTGGACTCCATGAGCAGCACAAATTCAAACCAGCGGTACCCAAGGAGTTTCCGGACAAACACAATACCGAAGGAGCCCAGTCTTCATCTCAGCTCACCGGATAGCGTCCATGTCTCGCAAACAAGATGCACAAGGACTCTAAAGACTTGGACCTTCATCCTTTTGCAGAAATATCGGGGGCACCACACACACCTTTCCAGCAACCTCATGACCCCTCATGCTCTCCCAATCCGTCTACTGACTTCATAGGAAGAGTCACTGCCAAGGTAAATAAACCTCTTGACAAGGTGAACTATAAATAATTACTATTATATATAATTATATTACTATTAAAATTCTGTATTTAACTCATAGACATGAAGGTCCAGACAATTCAAATGACAGATTTAACCTTCTTCCTAAAACCACAACATAAACTGCATAAAATATAATTTTATGCTTTTAATAATGTATAAAGATTCAACCCTGATACAAGCTGGTGGAGGACAGAAAAAAAAATAAAAATAAATAAATAAATCAGCATTATATAGCGTCTATGGCTTCTTGACAGAGAATCTATATTAAAGCATTGCGAAAATAAAAATAGCGGTCCACTGTTTAATACTGTTGTGTCGAAGTTCCAGGGACCCGTGTTCGATTTCCCGGTCGAGTGCCGTTTAGGAAGAATTTTCACATTTCGTCACACCTCTCACGTCAAAGACAAGCATGCTAGCGTAATCAGCAATAGTAAAAAAGAATCTGACTGTGAACCCAGTGTTGATTTAGGGGTTAGTACTGGGATGGTTTTGGCATTGTCAGAATAAGCACAAGCTCCTAACAATCCTGTCATTAAAAAAAGGTTTTATGGAATATGGTTGGAAAAGTCTATTGTTATATGAACAAACATTTCCAAGTGATGTACATGGGTTTAATTATCGACTACATGTAACAAACTGCTTATCTGCTTAAAAATTCATTAAGTGTTTACTTTCTGACTGCTGTGCTTCAAGCATCCAAGCATAATTAAATGCATAATTAACAGCTCTTCTGGTGATATTTTTTTCCACTTTTACTACCACGAAAATGAGTTTTAAAATTTACTACTGCTGCAGCAAAAAAAATGTAATGATGACTTTACGAGTGAATTCTCTTTCGTTTGAAGGTTGCTCTATAAGGTGGTCCAGATCTAATTATGCAATTTTCATTACACTGTAACTTATTAAGTTTATTACATAGAAAATCACCCGAAAAATCCCAGACCATCAAGAAGTGTGCAAACTGATGACATGAAGAATTGTCTTCACGCTGAACTGGAATCGTCCCCGCATAAATCGAAGTCATCCAGACGATCTGAATCTGCATAATTAGATCTGGACCACCCTGTACATGAGTAAAAGGTGGGGAATGCGGAAGTACATTAACCTGTTCTGAATATGTCACCAATAATCACCACTGTGTAAGTCAGTACACCTTAACCAGAATTATTCTGAGAAGTGATTTAAAATAATTTTTTTTAGTTGGATGTTTTGGAAAACTAAACTCTGAAAAGGTTTCTATGCATGTAAACAGAGTGAGTAGCATGGTGGTGCAGTTGAAGCACTGCTGCCTGCCAGTAAGAAGATCAAGGTTTGCGATCGATGTCCTCCCAACTTGAAGTCTGCATGTTTTCTCCTTGTCTGTGTGGTTTTCCTCTGGGTACTGTGGCTTGTCCAAGGTTTGTTCCTGCCTTGTGCCCTGTGCCAGCTGGGATAGGCTCTAGCACCCCCCATGACTCTTGTCTGGATTAAGCAGGTTAGAAAATGACATGACATGTAAACAGAAGAACTTGTAAAGTGCTTATAAAAAGATGATACGTCTTATTAATTAAATAACGTACAGAATAGCTTTGAAACAAAGAACACATTTTAAATTTTGATTTTTCTAAAAATCAATAACTATCAATCATAGTTATGATGTCATTATGAAACTTGATTGCCTTTCCCAAATCATAACCAATTTGTATATTAATTGCTCTGGTGAGATAAAACCCAATGTCAGTGTGAAAGAAAAATTAGACTTGGGGTCAAACAGTAATTTCGTTATAATACAGTTACTGTGCATAAAGTGTACTGATTGGTATGCTTTCCATAGTATAAGGGGTTAATAAATGTCAGAACTTGTTCAAGCATATAGGAAACAAGATAAAGGTCAAGTGAACATCAAAGAAATATTGGAAAAGATCAAGAATATAGTAAAATAAGACTTTTATTTTGTAGTATGAAAACTGGTTATAAAACACCTCATGTCTTTTGAACCTTTCAGAGTAAGTGTTAGATGAATATGTATGCAAATTTACTTATCATAAATACAGCTCTTTACTTGTATTCTGTGACCATTAGCTGACAACCTCTGCCCAGGGCACTGTCCCTCAGTAGACTGATATAACAAGAATACTCCCTCTTCAGGCATTTGCTGAAGAGAAAATAAAAGGTAATGGACAAGCTTCCTCCTGACTGTTTCCTGACTCAAAGAGGTCCTAATCTTTCTTTAATACTAGGGGGCTTTGCCCCCTGCTCGCTTCGCTCACCAACCCTACCGGACTGTGCTACGCACCAGCCACTTCACGTCTCTGCCGCTCGAGTATGTGGATTTCACTTTCACCAAACAACAAATCTTTTAATTCTTGTGGATACGCCTCTTCATTGGAAAGAAACACTACTTTTCCCTGATGGCAACACAAATTAGACGATCTACAAGTCTTCGACTTAAAGTGTAAATCCGAACAATATATTTGATCTCTTTTCGCTGTTCTGTTATTTTACCGAGTAATAAGTTTCATTTCTTTGCACCATTGTGATCTTTACTATCATTTTTTTGAGACTTTCAAATTTTAGTACTTTATTATCTCTATCCTGCTCTGCATGTGTATCACGCCAACGTTTTTGAATTCTTCTACTTTGTCATCTACTCTTTGTCTTTTATTTGCAGGCCCAGATGTGGTTAAATCTCTTGGCACAAAATCTCATCTCGCAGGACATGAAAGTATCTCTCTGAAAAAGTCACATCTCAAATCAGGCTAAAAATTCTGATCTCGTCCCAGGATTTTTTTTTTATTATAATAGAGAGATATATCCAATTTAATTTCTAACTCATTATTTTCAATGGTTCCATGATACTAAGTGTACCAACAAAATGCCTAATGACTTAAATTATTAAATACAGATATTGAAGCCTGCTTCTCCCATATTCATTTTCATTTGTAAAGCTATACTCGTAACAATCCTACAATATAAACCACTGTTTCGTAACTTGGGTCACCCGGAGTTGTGAATTACAATAGTATTGAGTAAGAAAGGGTTGCAAACATTTTGCCGAATGCCTTGTGATGGGTTGCCACTTGCAAGGGGAAAACAATCCCCCTCTACAATGATGACGTCCACGATTGTCCAAGGAGGAAGACCCCAAGGGCTCTAAGCAAAGTTCTGTTTTTGAACAAAATGAACATATGTATTACCTGGCGCAGTAGATCGAACTGGAGGAGTTTGCCTTTTTGAAAGAAAACTTCTTAGTTGATTCTGCTTAGCTGGTGATAGCTTTTCTGAAAAGACACAGACGAAATGGGTCAACACACATCATTTAATAAGAAAAGACAAAAAAAAAAACAAAAACTAGCACTACTGACAGGCAGTAAGTCTTAGCAGCCAGTCCATTGGACTTTAAACCAGAAGGCTACTGTGTGGTCTTTATCATTTTTTGTTTTAATTAACTACTCTGCGCCAATAATTAAACTGATTTATAAATTAAACAAATGCAAAAATAATGCTACACGTCAAAGAGAGAAAGAATATCTCTGGAAAGACATGTAACAGCGCCAATACAGAGTTCAACTATTTATGGGACAGTATCGCACGATAGTACACTAAATACACACAAGTAATGATGGTGCAAAATTACCAAAGTCTTTGTCATTTGTTACAAAAACCATAACATATTTACATACATATACTAGACTGTCTGTCAGACAGACAGACAGACACTTTATTAATCCCAAGGGGAAATTCACAAATACACAGAGTTGCTGGAAAGGCTGCCACTCGCGTCTGCGCCCGAGTCAGTGAGAGATACTTATTATATATATAAAACAATATAATGACCTGACTATACTATACTGTAAGAAATACATTAATATTCAGTGCTCCACTGAACAATGGTAAGTGCATTTGCAATGTAAAACTATAACAGCATTCAAAGAGTGCTCATGAGTTTGATCTTTTCTTTACCATTACGTTAGTTGGTGCCAAGCTATAACAAGCAACTAGATTTATTATATTTTATATAAAAATTGTTTACCAGGGGTTTTGGATGGAGGTTTAGTAGAGGTTTCCAAAGTTGATTTCAGCAAAGCCTCACGTAGACTTTCTAGTTCTGTATCAAGACTATAAGAGATTAAAAAAGTGTAAGTTTCGACATTTTCAATAAGTCAATCTATGAATTGACCATACCCAGCATTTATTAAGATGGATAATGCATAAAGAAACAAATTCTTTTAAACAGTAAATGTCAGACAACTTTACTTGACCCAAGGGAAATTTAACTACACATATGAAGCATATTATTGATTAAATATAATTAAACTGAATATCTGCGGTGGGTTGGCACCCTGCCCAGGTTTGGTTGCTGCCTTGTGCCCTGTGTTGGCTGGGATTGGCTCCAGCAGACCCCCGTGACCCTGTATTTGGATTCAGCGGGTTAGAAAATGGATGGATGGATGGATAAACTGAATATATGCCTATGAATGTAATAAAAATCACTCTATGATGTTTTAGAACTAATACATAAATTATTTCTAATATACAGTACATTATGTAACAAAAACAAGCATTTGAGATAAGGCACCCAGTGCTAATCAAATAATTATGGTGCATTTTCATAAAAAAAAAGCTGTATTAATATGTATTCAACTGCCACCAATAATTTCAAAAGAATGAATGGCTTACCCTTGCTCAGTATTCAATGGTGCAATGGAACTATTCCACTGAGACGTTTTGTTGTAAAGCCTCAGTTTTTGTAAGCTGTCCATAACCATACACAGTCTTTGCCTCTCTTGGTTGATGATGTCACGATGATTGGCTAAAGTGCTGAATAAAGATTCTCTCTCAGGAACAATGAGACGCCTAAAACAGTAGACCAAAAAAAAAGGAAGATATAATATTGCAGAATCAATGATTTAATCAAGAGAAACAATAAAACATATCTAAAAACATGATCTCAACAAAAAGTACAAAATAAAATCATGATCAAAAAACAGGTTTTACTACCTATTCGGTTAAAAAGGGAATTTGCTAAAAAGTATAAGACTGGTAAAGTTTTAGGCAGGAGAACCTTCTATATATTGCAATTATTTAAAAAATCTCTTTGAAAATGAATGCAACTGGCATCCAGGTAGTGTTCAACTGGGGGAGCTCTAGTTAAATTCCAGGGGAGCCACAAGATGTCTAATATAATTATAAAATAATTTGAAAATCAAGCTACAGCAGGGGTGTCAAACTTACAACTAAAAACTCAATATTTAAATAAATACAAAATTGCTTCAATATTGAAAACATAAACTAAACTATTGTTACATATGGCCAGCAAATACTGTTAGTTTTCTCTCACACTTGCTTTAAAGAGCGTTACACAAATAAATTATATCCATATATAATTTAGCTGAATTACATTTACACCTGGCAGTCCCCATCTTGTCCAGATATAAATCAGAAGGACATTGTAATTCTGCATTTAACAGTCAATTACATTGCAGCTTCTACCCTGTAATTAAAATGGGAACAGTCGGCTTGAAACGACCATACAACACCAAAGTGGCATGCCTCATGTTCAGTAGATAACTTTAATGTTCTATAATGATGCCAAAGATTTGACTGTCTCATTAAGACATGGCAGGTCAACTTCAGATATGCCCGACACCAACCACTGTGTTCAATTTTTGGAGCTACAAAAGGGTCAGGGCAGCCCACCTGAATGGTTCCACTGTCCTAAATGATGCTTTTGTCTTTTCTTCTGAGTTGACTGTAGTATGTGGAGAAAGAATGCATTTGCATTTCCATTTATGTCAAATTTGACTATGGCTGATGGAAATGCTCCACTCCTGAAACTTGTAGATAAGGAAATAGCTTCTAAAATGAAGTTTGAAAAAAATGTCTGGAGTGACTAATTCTACATTTTAAAAATTACTTTACAACTTTAGAAATACAGTCATGTTCCGACTTACAGCTCCATCTGGGACCCATCATTTGACTGTACTGTACGTCGGTCACTTTGACTGAAAAACTGAATCCTATCTGGTGTTTGCATGACTTGCTAACTCAAAAAACATTGTTAATTTTTCCTTCCAACTTTAAATGGGCAGTCATTCTCAGATTGGTTTATCCAAGAAAGTGGCAAAGCAATGTGATGAGTACTGAAAATATTTCAAATTCTACTTGTGGCATATGATTTTGATAAAATTAATATATGAATGCTCTAATGAATCATTTCCCAGCTTGCCCTGCAAATTCCAAAAGCATCGTCTTTTCCCCCCATGTAAAGCTACTGAAGGAAAAAAAAATTTTTTTAATCTGTCTTTATAACAAGTATGTGTTTTTTAATGTAAAATTATATATTAAGCTGGTAATATTTCTGAAAAGTACAACACCACCATCTCCTGAAAACAAAGATATTGGAGTGATATACAGGAGGGGCACGGCAAACATGCAGAGAAGCAACAAGTATGTCTGTTATGGTGTAACCTTGTTAAAGCCAAAAAGATGTTGCTGTCACTGAAATACCTTAGTTTCTTCTTTTTTTCCAAATGTTTTTCCCATTCTGAATCAAGTACATCATTCACATCCTCCACTGCAAACTTTACATATTGGTACAATTGTCGGATTTTCTGAGAGGGAAAGAAAATGGTGTTAATTTGAATTATAGCACTTTAATCGCTTTAAAATTAAGACTTACAAAGTAGCACTTCAAAGAAGTACCATTACTACACTGATTGAAGTGAACTTTGCTTTCGGTTTTACTGATGGTTGTTCTCTTCCACTTGTAAAACAAGTTTTTGACAAAACAAAAAATAGGATAAATGATCTTCACAGGATATTTCTTTCCAATACAAAAAGTTTCAAAACTTAAAACTGTGTATAATATACTGTAAACACGGATATTATTTAAAATCTGGCAATATGCTGATGAGCCATTGATTTATTTACCTGACACTTTCACACAAAATGTTATTTGTAATCAAATCATCCCATATTTCTACACTAGCAAAGGACCCCCTACAGAGTCACTTTACCCATGATGTGTCAGTGGTATAGCGATTAAGCAATAGATTTTAGAGGACCTGCAGCCAATATGACACGCCAGGCACTGAACATGCTGTATATTATTGTATCAATATTATTCTTAAGAAATATTTAGCACTGTGTTTTTTTCCCCATTTTGTAAAATATGTCTATGTTCAATGTTGCTACTAGAGCAAGTTACTTTTTCTTTTTGAATCAATAAAGTACTACCTCTCTATCTACTGTGTATCAAGAATGGGAAAGGTACTGATTTTGGACTTCATCTTCTAACCACTATTAAAACAAAATCATGATTTAACAAATTACTGACTGGTAGACCTAAGAGAATATCATCTCAACTTGATTACCGGACGCATCTCTTGAGTAGTTGAGCACTGCAGCCAGATGTACTTAGTGTGTAGAATTGATTCTTTTCAGCATGTTCTAAATATTCGGGTTCCCTATGGTTTGTGTTTGGCATGTGCATGCATGTATACATACATACGCACACAAACACACACACACACACACACAGAGAAGGGTGTATATTCTGAAAAAGCAAAATGAGTTAATTAATCCATTTCATAACTGATATTGTGAAAAGTCAAGCAAAATGACACCTTTTATTGGCTAACTAAGAAGATTACAATATGCAAGTTCTTTCTAGTTAGCCATTAAAAGGTGTCATTTTGCTTGACTTTTCACTATTCTCATAATGGCTAACACGGTACAACACCCTAGTACTACATAACTGACATTGGTAATATTCATTTTATATTACAATTTGCACGTGTATGCTTTTACTAAAATACTAACTGTGTAAGCCTGGGCTTTTGCTCCTAGAAACTATTGAAATCGTCAGAAAAAAAAAACTGAAATGCAGAGTTGGAGGTTTCATTTTGCAGACATGCTCGCCCCCCTTGTCAATCAGCGTCTAAGCAAATTTCTCTCTCCTCAGAGGTTTCATTTTGCCAATGTGCTTGCTTCGCTTGTGCATTTGGTGACAAAGTTGCTTTCTTTCAGCTTCATGCTGTAGCCTTGTACTCCCTTCTTCTTCTGACTCATTTACTGGGGGCCGTCTTGCCGGCTCTTTGAGCTTCATGCTGTAGCCTCGCACTTCAGGGCCAGACAGACAGACAAACACACACACTTCCACACGCAGATGTTTATATATAAGACAACACAAAGCAGACAGAGCCTGTTCATTCTGTAGCTGTCAGTATGGGGCATTTTACGGGTACTTCAGTTTCCTCCAACAAGCCAAAGACGTCTGTGTTAACTGAACATGTAACTCTAATTTGGCCTTACATGAATCCGAGACAGAGAACCCTCTAACAGACCCATCTCTGTAGTGATAAATCAAGACTTGCACTCAGTACTGTCAGGATAAGCTATGGTTCCAGAACACTAAACTGGATTCAGCAAATTTAAGAATGTTAAGCATATTAAGTTATATTTTGATGAGCATCCTTGGCAGTATTTAACCACAATTCAAAAATGTACTGTATATACACCTTAAGTTGTGAATCACTTCTTGGGTCCAGGGGTTTTTTGTATAGCAGCTGCTGGTAACTGTGGTCTTTATTTCGTTCATTTCTTCCTTTTGCCTCCTCTGCACTTGCAAATCCTTCCAACATTGTAGTCTTTAATGTTCCAATATCTCCGTGCAGGGACTGGAAAATAAAGGGGGTATGCGGAAGAAGTTTAACAATTTGATGTTGACATTTAGTAAAAGAACACATTTTTTGACTTTATGGCTTCTGGAAAGGCTTTTTTTTTCCTTTGGTGTTTAGCCTCATTTCCCATGATTCCAAATGTGGTGCAACAAATATTTTTATATTACAGATTTTTTTTTATACTAAAGTTCTATGCATACACATCTGAAAATGCATTTCCTACCAAACAAGGCTTGTCACAGTCGGTTTGAATTCTTAATTAGTAAATAATAAAATATAGATATACCTCTGTGGTTTCTTTGATCTCCAAGATAAAGACATGCAGATCCTCTGCTCTCTTCCTCAGCTCTTTCATTTCATCAGATGTGCCAACTTTGAAATTTCCTTTCTCTGTTCTCTCTTTCAGATCTTTTAGTTCATTTTTAAATTGCTCAATCTGTAGAGAAAACAGATCAATTAAATCACAACTGCTTCACATAAATCCCCACCCCACTTCCCCCAAAGATGTCCCTGCTATGTCAAATGGTGATTCAAAATAGGCTAAGTATGTGGCATACATGAGTGGGCCCCTGCAATGGCCCAATGCCCTGTCCAAGCTTGATCCCTGCTTTGCAGCCAGTACTGGTGTGAGAGGATTTGCCTCTCTGTGACCACTAATTGGACTAAGCAGCCTCGAGAAAGTCATGTAATGTGCTGTTATGCTTCTCCTGAAAGTTTATAAAGAAAGAGACAGGTTTTATTGGACTGGAGAGCAGAAACGTGCACTGCACGCTGCCAATGACAACTTCACATATGAAATTTCTGGCGAAAAAGGATGGTCAGGTAAAAGAAGACTTTCTTTTTTTATTATTATTACCACGCTTATTTTAACTTTACCTGTTTGTTGTTTGGTACAAATCTTGGAATCGATATTTAACCCACTTCCTGTTGCCCAAATTACTTGAAATGTTGCACACTTACTCACTTCTGATGACAATACATGAATCAATAATCAGTTTCACTAATTGATCAATTAATCCATGTTAATTAAGAAATGAAATTTTCACATGAAGAAAAGTTAGATTTCACCAACAGATAGCACTAGTAATGGATAGATTAAAGGAAGTGTTAAAATATTGATTATAAAATTAAACTAAAACAAACCCAAGACTAAAAAGTTGAAAATAATATATATATAAAAAAATACTTTTTAAAAACCATGCTTATATTAAGTTAAAAAGTGTACTAAAAAGTAAAAACTAAGTCTGTCATACATCACTTGTAAAACAAAAGCGGATTTAGATCTTTTTTTTCTATTTGCTTGAACATTCTGGTTGAGTTTGCGACTTCACTCATTGCGTTAAGAATCATAGTTTGCTTGCAGGAGCGATATAATCGCACTAACCCGAGACAGAGGCTGCGGACGGAGGGAAGGGGGAAGAGTGACATCAGGAGTAGAGAGCTGGGTGGGACCCTCCTCACTGTCCTATTTCACTAATATGCAGGCAAAGCCACGGGGGATAGCTAGTTGAAAATAAAAGACAGGCAGCCATTATTTTTTTTATTTTTCAACAGAAAGTGTGTTTCAGCTTCTGAGTGATAAGACAAACAGGTATGTAATAAGTATGTGAATTTACTTACGGCAGAGGCTCAGGGAACATAACACACAGTGAAATTTGTTATAAATAAATATTTTATGTTGATTTACTGTATGTGTGAAACCATTGCTTTGTGTACTTTTTAGAAAACTTTTTTTTTTTTTTGAAAAAAATATACAGCCCTGGGAGAAAAGGAAAAAAAAATAATTAGCCCTAAAAAAGTTAATCTAATTCAGAATCACAGGGAGGTGTAACTAGCCCCGGGTATAAGGAAGGAAACAGCCATTGAACGGTCACCAGTACACTCAAACTAGACCAATTTGGAAACACCAATCAATCTAACTAACAAGTCTTTGCGAAAGTTTAGTGTGTGTGGTGAATCCCGAGTACCTGGAATTGAGGTACACAGAGAACATGCAAACTCCACATGGATAATGAATGGGTGTTGGAGTCAAACACCAGATTCATGAGGTGTCATTGCTACCCACTGTTCCGACATACAGCCGTTTCATGTAATACCTGATAATTAAAATATCACCTGAAACGAGTGTAAAATAAGATCTCTCCAAGTGTAAAATTAGTAAACCTCAGCACTCTCACCTCCTCCATTATGCTAGCCATGATTGGGTTTGAATCTTTTCCTTGTTGCAGCTGCTTTTCCAAATCAGGAGCAGGAGGCTGAAGGAAAAAAGTATAAGAAAAATGTGAACACTAACTACATAAAAAAATAACCCACACAAGAATCCAAATTGGGATGGAAGACTGTACCACAATTCACATTTTAAACAATGCATTAACCCCAAATCCAATGTATAATTAAAACATAAGAATGTGAAAGCACCACAATCTACACCACATCCTGTTAACTGAGTAACTTACATGTACTGGTTTGTAGGTCATTTATTAGTTAGTGCTCCTGATCTGTGAAGACTCCAGCATTGCCTGCTCAATTGTCTCCTGGCAATGAGCCGCAGAATGTTCAGTATTCAAAAAGAGTATTCAAAAAGATGAAAAACTTTTTTTGAGAATGAAATTTGGTCCTTGCAATGATCCGTAGAGCAGGGTGTGGTCTAGTATTGATTTCTGTGCAAGTCCCGATTATAACCCGTCTCAAATTTCAAGGTTTGATCGACAATTTTGCCGAGTTGGGAAGGTTGACGACAAGGGGGGGACTGAACTGGATGCAGCACCTACTGCTTACACTCTGCCCATCTCTCCTGTTGGTGGTCCTGGCAGTAGTGCAGCATTTATACTTGTGTGGTGCATCCGTGTATGAACTGCAGTGTTATCAGGGTAGCAGCATGCAGGTACCTGTTGCTTCATGGGGTCTGAAACCAGTTGATACTTGATTATGTGTCATTTCCTCACAGTGCATGATGCTTCGCGGGATACCCCAAAACCCAGACCTACTGTCTAAACTTCACAGGGGACATATTTACAAGATGATTATTTAGATTTATAATAATAAATCCTTCAAAAAAATATAAGCTTTTAATTCTGTGCATAAAATATAAATTGAGTTCAATTTGTTCACCCACAGTGCTGTATGTGGTTCAAAAATGAGAAATCTGACTTCTTCATTTTCAAATGTGATATTAGCTTTGTAGGTGGGGTGAACATAAAAGGTTGGGAACCACAACTCTAGGGTATTAGCCAATAATTCTCATTTAGTGTTACCTGAAAGCTTTTTATTAAGATCAATTATACAAATTAAAAAGCGCACTGATGCTTGACGGTCAATACTTTTAACATTACCCAATATGGAGGAACTTGCGCGCATAAAATAACCCTTTCTGTGTTTGAGTCAATTTTGCAACAACTTCCAGTTTTCAGTTTGATCATTAGTCTCTCATGTGGTAATTACATCTTATTTTAAAAATTTAAGACAAACGACTGACATGCATTGTTCTGATCAAATGCTTTTGTTGCTTCTTGACAGACTGTCAAATTAGTGATACATAATTTCCTCCATCTAAACCAGCGGTTCTTAATCTGAGGTCTGTGGACCCCCTAGGGTTTCAAGGAGTCCGGATGGGTCCGAAAAAAATTAACATTTAGATATATTTTACAGCCCTTGTACTGCTGATTTAGAGTAGATGTAGTAGCAATGCTAGTAGAAAACGTCGTAGTAGTAGATCTGTTTTAATTTACACAAGAGGATTGTATTTCATAGTTATAATAAGTGGCCGTTACTTTTTGCATTAAAAAAAAGGAGTTTTTTTTAGATTGTTTACTTTAAAGTTTAAAAATAGTTTGTGTATGTCATATATGTTTAATAAATATATAATTAATTAATATCCGTCTGGAGTTTTTCTTGTTTTTAAATGTCCTCCCTGGCCACTGGACCTTACTTTTATTCTATGTTAGTGTTCCCTAATTTTAATTATTTATTTTGTCTTTTTTCTCTTTCTTCATCACTTTGAGCTACATTGTTTGTATGAAAATGTGCTATATAAATACATGTTGTTGTTGTATGAGACAATCCAATCTCAATAAAGAAAGTACATTATATTTATTGCATTCAAAGTTGTGTTGATGTGAATATTTCTGGGGAAGGGGGTCCATATCTTTCATCAGATTCTTAAGGGGCTCGTGACTCAATAAAGATTAAGAATCATTGATCTAAACACTCTTCTTTACGGCTATTGTTCAATCTTTTCCTTAATCAATTTTTAATTCACCGATAACATGCGTTAAATTTACTGGCCTATAGTTTTATTCTGACTGGCAACAGACAGTAACAAGAGTGCAATCTTTAGCAAATTTTTCAGAAATGTGCATTATCTCTTTATATATGCAAATCCGTAACTCAGAATTTATCTTAAGAGTGCATAATTATGTAGCTCTAGCAAGTCATATGATTTTGGTCTCTTTAAATTGGAGTAGCACTTATCTCTCAATTTTATATCCTAATCTTTTAATGTCATCTTAACAGTCCCTGTAGAAAGCAGAACATTATCGACTTAACCTTGCATGAAAACCTAAGAAAAAATATGAATTGAAAGCAATTGCTTTTCCTTTATCATATATTTTATTTCAAACTTAGCGTTTCAAAACACTTCACCTCCTCTTTCACCGCTCTATTACTAGAATAATATTGAGAGAACCTACTTGGGTCAACTTTTCAATTTTCTGCAGAATGTTTGCTCCAGCTGCCTTTAAGCTTTCCTAATATCCAGATTTTCAAAGCGGCCCTCAAATGCTCATAAGCCCCGCAGTTAGTACTGGAGTAATCTGTCTTGTACATGCTGTCTGGCTACTTTTTCTTTTACAAATTCTTTTAATCTCCTTATTGGACTTCTAGGAGTCCTTTTACATTTCATTGTCCTTCCACATTTTTTGATAAACCTGTCTTGTATTGAATGCAATATAATTTTTAAACATGTTCTTTAACCATCTCCTTGCTTAAACATTTGTCCCAATTTATCTGTTTAATAAAAACGGTGCATCTGCTTGACATCTGTCTTAATAAAATTTAATTTATTTTTTTTAGTGTATAGATTAACACTATGGCCAAAACACTATGAAACCTGTTACATCGAGAAATCCTAATGGTTCAATTCCTTCTACTCCTAAAATTATATCCTGATTGTTACAGAATATTAAGACGTATACTTCTTCGTTTGTTGGCATTTAAACATATTGTGCTAAAAATTATGGACTACATCTATGAACTCCTGCAAATGCTGTTAGGTTTCATTTTTGTAGTGTGATTAATGTAATTAATGATTAATGTAGTGTGATTATTTAAAAATAGTGTGTCTATCAATAGAGTGGTGGCTCTGAGGCTAGGGATCTGCGCTGCCAATCTGAAGGTTGCCTGTTTGAATCCTGTAAACGTCAAAAGCGATTCTATTCTGTTGGGTTCTTGAGTAAGGCCCTTACCCTGCAATTGCTTTGTCCTCGGCATGACATTAATCTGCAGTCCAATTGGCAGGGAAAACCTGGGGATTGATGGCAGGATTGGCACTCCAGCCACCATAAAAAAACAACAACTCAACACTTTTCCAATGTGGTGCTGAGGTGTCACTCGCTGCACTCGGGTCCCAATCCAGGTGGTTTGTCGGGGGGGGTGAGTGCCGCAACGTGCTATCAGCACAGGCCCCCATCCTTTCCTAGTTAATATACTGCTCAAAAAAATTAAAGGAACACTTGTTAATCCAAGTATAGCATCAAGTCAGTGAAACTTCTGTGCTATTGATCTGCTCAGTTAAGTAGCAAAGGGGATTGTTAATCAGTTTCAGCTGCTTTGGTGCACTAGAGGGGCAACAATGAGATGACCCCCAAAACAGGAACGGTTTAACAGGTGGAGGGAGGCCACTGACATTTTCCCCTCCTCATTTGTTTTGTCACTCATTTTGCATTTGGCTACGGTCAGTGTCACTACTGGTAGCATGAGGCCATACCTGGACCCTACAGAGGTTGCACAGGTAGTCTAACTTCTCCAGGATGGCACATCAATACGTGCCATTGCCAGGTTTGCTGTGTCTCCCAGCACAGTCTCCAGGGCATGGAGGAGATTCCAGGAGACAGGCAGTTACTCTAGGAGAGCTGGAGAGGGCCATAGAAGGTCCATAACCCATCAGCAGGACCAGTATCTGCTCCTTTGGGTAAGAAGGAACAGGATGAGTACTTCCAGAGCCTACAAAATGATCTCCAGCCACTGGTGTGAATGTCTGACCAAACAATCAGAAACAGTCTTAATGAGGGTGGCCTGAGGGCCAGACATCCTCTAGTGGGCCCTGTGCTCTCTGCCCAGCACCATGAAGCTTGACTGGCATTTCCCATAGAATACCAGAATTGGCAGGTCCACCACTGGTGCCCTGTGCTTTTCACAGATGAGAGCAGGTTCACCCTGAGCACGTGACAGACGTGAAAGGGTTTGGAGAAGCCGTGGAGAACGTGATGTTGCCTGTAACATTGTTCAGCATGACCGGTTTGGTGGTGGGTCAGTGATGGACTGGGGAGGCATAGCCATGGAGGGACACACAGACCTCTACAGGCTGGACAACAGCACCTTGACTGTCATTAGGTATTGTGATGAAATCCTTGGACCCATTGTCAGACCCTATGCTGGTGCAGTGGGTCCTGGGTTCCTCCTGGTGCAAGACAATGCCCGGCTTCATGTGGTGAGAGTATGCAGGCAGTTCCTGGAGGATGATCGAATTGATACCATTGACTGGCAAGTGGGTAAGTATTAAAAGGTGTGTAAGCAGCACAATACTTCTGTCAGTATATTAAATAAGACCATCAATTTCTTCCATCATCTTGTGTTTCAGCATCAGATTTAATAGGATAGCTTTCCAAGTTCAAATACATAAAGAGCAAGGCCATTTCAATACGCTTTAGTCCACTTTTTAGAAGACTTTTCTCATCACTTAACGTGAAAGTGTAATTGTGCAGAAACATGCTTTTATTGCAAGACAGGACTTTCATGCCTTAGACACAATCAGCCCGCTGTTTTAAAAAGTAATGCAGTTTCTGTCTTTTCTAGTAAATAAAACAAATCGGACTTCAGCAACAACTGAGCTCAATAGCTTGTCTAAATTACTTTAAAATTCCTGTAGATTACATCAGATATAGACTGGCACTATAACATAAAACAAAATATACAATTATTAAAAAAAAAAAAAAGATTATATATATACATACACTGCATATATCATCATATCAGCTAAATTGTATGCAAATGAGATGACGTCCATGTGATCACACCTGCATTGTAAACTCATGGTATATTGAAGTGCCAGTTTTATATGCACGCCACCCACACAATCCAAAAACAAATATGATTATTCATGACCTCACTTTAACATTTACCTTAAATGAGTTGATGCTGCTTTTGCTGGAGGGTGCTATAGAAGCGCTTGGCTTCTGACCCGATACAGGAGGTGCAGGATAGGAAGATCCTGAAAGACAAAAGGCAAAGAAATGTACTTGATATTTAAATATATTTTGGTAATGTTAATATGCATTAAATCAATTTAATTTTATAAGTGAAATGTTAAATATGAATACAGGAAAAGGTAACTAAATCAATCACTTCTCAAATATAGATTCGATTTTGTTTCAGAAAAAAAAGATTTTCTTTTCTTCCAACACAAATAAAGGGTTAATAAATTCAAGATCCATGTTCTGAAACCTTGAATTGTTTTCAAGCATTTGCTTATAGTAAACTTGAAAAAGAAAAGTTAAGTTGCTTAGCCTCTGATGATTTAATCCACAAGACAATGGATCTTATTGATTATGATTTCTTGTATGTGTTAATGGACAGATGCACAAATGTTCAATTTATTCTTAATCTGAGACCATTTTCTGTCCTTTCTTCATATTGAATGGGATGAATAAAACAGTATTTAACTATTCAGATGACTTACAGTAAATACAAAGTTTCAGTCACCATGGTCACTATGAAATGACTTCTACCAGAAAGGAGTTAGTAAGAATTCTTTTTTTGAACGATGAACATCAAATAAAGCATTTTTTACAGGTAAAAAAACGTATATTTAAACCCATTAGTTTCTTTAACTCAACAATTCATCTCGACGGAGTGAACCAACAGTTTGAAGTCTGAAAGGCATTTCTATGCTGCAGATTTTGCAAGAAGAAAAAGACTATTTCTGGTGTACTAAAAATATATGAATTACACACGCTTAGCCTTAGTGGTTTAGTGTATTTTTCCTGTTTCACAATCAAATCAATCCAGACCCCAAAAACTGCAAAAAGCAAATATTGTGCTATCATGATGCTTCTAACACTGAGATTCATTCTCATCTAGCAAAAATACACAAGGGTCAGTCCCTTTCATATACCACTGTCAAGAGAGGGGCAATACAATTCTGTTGTTTCAAATGTTCTTATTCAAGTGGCATGTGAGTAACTGGTATATTTACTTATTGTTTAACTTTTGGGAATCTTGTGGTGTGGATACACACAGAGGCAGAGTTAATACGAGGTTCTTCGACTTTCTGCTGTTTAAAGCATTCAGCTGTAATTCAGAGGTGACTCATTTTTTCAAACGCCAATGATTTGATTAAGAGATGATTATAATTTTGCTTTTGAATGGTTCTTCCAATGGCATTAAAAATAAAACAAGAAATGTATAAAGATTTAAAAATACATTTTGTTGATCTAGCACTGTTACAAATCCAAAGTGTGTCATCACGCGTTTTGCGCGATTGGATAACTGATCTCCAGTTATCAAGCATAAAAACGTCTGCAGGTTGGAAGCGTTCTCAGATTAGCTGCCTTGCTGATCATAGGCTTATTACATTATCCTAAGTACATTCCGGTAAAAAAAGATTTCCAATTACTTGCTTTTATTGCAGATGTGGAACCTCACAGCAAACTTTGGATTGTTCAATCAATCATATACACTATATTGCCAAAAGTATTGTGACCCCCCCCCTCCAGATCATTGAATTCAGGTGTTCCCATCACTTCCATGGCCACAGATGTATAACATCGAGCACCTCGGCATGCAGACGGTTTCCTCAAACATTTGTGAAAGAATGGGTCGCTCTCAGGCACTCAATAAATGCACGCGTGGTGCAGTGATAGGATGCCACCTGTGCAATATGTCCATTCGCGAAATTTCCTCGCTACTAAATGCTCCACGGTCAACTGTTAGTGGTATTACAACAAAGAGGAAGCAACTGGGAACAACAGCATGTTGAGGCGCACAATGTGCAGAGTCAATTGCTACAGACTTCCAAAAGCTCAAGAACAGTGCGGAGACAATGTCATGGAATGGGTTTCCATGACCAAGCAGTTGCATCCAAGCCTTACATCACGAAGTGCAATGGAAAGCGTCGGATGCGGTGGTGTAAAGCCTACCGCCACTGGACTCTAGAGCAGTGCAGACGTGTCCTCATGAGTGACGAATCATGCAATCCAATGGACGTGTCTGGGTTTGGCAGTTGCCAGGAGAACGGGACTTGCCTGACTGCATTTGCCAAGTGTCAAGTTTATGGGAGGGAGGGGGTTATGGTATGGGGTTGGGCTTGGCCCAGTTAGTTCCAGTGAAAGGAACTCTTAAGGCTTCAGCATACAAAGCCATTTTAGACAATTTCATGCTCCAAACTTTGTTGGAACAGTTTGGGGATGGCAACATGACTGTGCACCAGTGCACAAAGCAAGGTCTATAAAGAAATGGATGAGCGAGTTTGGTGTGGAGGAACTTGACTGGCCTGCACAGAGCCCTAACCTCAATCTGATAGAACACCTTTGGGACGAATTAGTGCGGAGACTGTGAGCCAGCTTCAGTGCCTGACCTCACAAAGGCTCTCCTGGTCAAAAATTCCCATAAACAGACTCCTACACCTTGTGTAAAGCCTTCCCAAAAGAGCTGAAGCTGTTATATATGGTGGGCCAACACCATAATAAAGCCTCTGTATTAAGAATGGGATGTCATTAAAGTTCAAGTGTGTGTAAAGGCAGGCATCCCAATACTTTTGGAAATATTGTGTATGTTGCTACTTTCAAGATTCTTCAGGTTAAAATAAAAATAAAACCTGTCTGTCCATTTTCTAATGTGCTAATCCTGTTTAGCAGGACTTTATGCAATGTGGGAGACAACCAATTATTTAGCAACTATAAACTATGCATGATTGTGCCAAGTTCATCTCGGAGCACGATGTCCAAGGCTGGCCCCGTTCTACACACAGTGGTGCCAAGATCAGATACAAATCTCTCACAATCATTACAGGAGGTTATAAGATTTGCCTACCCAAGGTTGCACTACTTCTATTTAGTGTTGATGTAGGAGGCGCTAAACTCTGGTTAATAAGACTTCCAAATGAAGGATTTGGTGTAGAGGTTAAAGGAAACTTGTCTGTGGATAACCTAGAGAAAAGAGGAAAAACAGTAACAGGGTTTAAGTTTGGGCTAAGGAACAATTCATATTAAAGTACAGATCACAAATCAAAAACAAGCAAGAAAAAAAGATTTTAAATTCAGGACACTTTTTTGTTTTACTGCAATGCCTATTACTAGAATTGACCACTATTAATCCAGGCTTTTCCAGGAGGTTATTTAGGAAAATCAGCTTAACATCCCTCTCAATATCAGAGCAGGAACATAAGAATTGTCAGTTATACATAACAGAACTGGCTATGTCAAAGAGGATAAAAAAAGAAAACAGATAAGCAAAAAAATTACCAGCATGTTTATGGAATAGTAGTGTTCAAGAAAATTCAAAAGTTTGAAATAGACTTTGCACAAATAATGAATGCAAGGAAGACACATACCTGTCATTTAGATTTACTTTAGGTGCCGGTGTGGACACTTCAGAATTAGCTTTAAACGCAGTGACTGGAGAGGACATGCTTGGTGGTGTAACAAAGTTTTCTCCCAAAGGTTTAGAGTTGCCAAAAGAAAGTGAAAGCCCTGTAGTAGGTCCTGCCAAGATTTTGGCGCTGGAGAGAGTCAATAAGGATGTATCCACATTTGTACTTGACACTGCTGGTTTGGGCACTGCTGGAGATAGAGCGAAAGGAGTGGCGCCGACAGCTGTAGCAGAGAATGAGAAACCTGTGGGCAACACCTTAGTCTCTCCTGGAACAGATGGGCTTGCAAAACTTGGTGGGGCCAGTGCAATGGATGGCATAGAAAAAGTGGACACTGGAAGCTTTGGAGCCGGAGTAGCATTCACTTTAGGAAGTGGTACTGAAGAGGCTGCTATTCAAAATAAATAAACAAATACACATTGATTAGTCACAACATTAAAACCTCTGATAGGTCAAGTAAATAACATTGACTATTTTGTGACAATGGCACCTCTCAACAGGTGGGATATACAGTGGGTATAGAAAAGAATCCCCCTCTTCGAAATATTCCCATTTTTTTTTGCTTTGCGGCCTTAAATGAAAACACACACAAAAAATATTTCTTCCCAACATTACTTACTCAATGCAACCTCTAACATCCAAGTGAAAGATATCATAGCTACAGTATTAGTTGTAGATTATAAAAAAAATCAAAAACAAATCCTATTGAGATTAATAAAGGATAACCCACCTGGTCAATAGTTTGTTGAACCACCTTTTGCTTTAAAGACAGCCTAGAGTCTGTTGGGATTCTTCTCTATCAGTTTTGCATACCGAGATTGAGTAATATTTGCCCCCACTCTTCTTTATAGAACTATTCAAGTTTGGTCAAATTGGATGATGAGCGCTGGTGGACTGCTATCTTCAAATCTTTCCACAGATTTTCAATGGGATTTAGGACTGGGCTCTGACTGGCCACATGAGGACATTCACTTTTTTCTCTTTCAGCCACTGTATGTTCAATTTTGTTGCGTGCTTTGTGTCGTTGTCGTGTTGAAAGGTGAACATTCTGCCCATCTTCAACTTTCTGGCAGAGGGTAGCAGGTTTTCCTCAAGAATTTGACAGTATTTTGCCCCATCCATTTTTCCTTCTTCCCTAACAAGAGCCCCAGGCCCCCCACAAAAGGATGCTGCCACCTCCATGCTTTACTGTAGGTATGGTGTGTTGCGGATGGTGAGCTGCATTGGTGTACCGTTTGGTATTAAGGCCAAATAGTTCAATTTTGGTCTCATCTGACCATAAGACCTTTTTCTACTTGGCATCAGACTCTTCAAGGTGCATTGTGGCAAAGCTCAAATGAGCCTTAATGTGGCCTTTCTTGAAAAGTGGCTTTTTCCTTGCAACCCTCCTGAACAAGGCACAATTGTGCAGCGCTTGTGAAATTGTTATCACATGCACATAATGACCACTTTTTGCCATAAAATCCTCTAACTCCTTCAAAGTGGCCACTGGCTTCTTGGTAGCCTCTCTTACTAGTTTCCTCCTTGCTCTTCCATCCAGTTTGGAGGGATGGCCGGATCCAGGGAGGGTCCTAGTAATACCAAACACTTTCCACTTCTTTATTATGGACTTTGCTGAGCTCCTTGGGATTGATAAAGCCTTTCGAGATTTTTTTGCATCCATCTCCTGTCTTATGTCGTCCACAACTCTATCCCTGAGATCTTCTGAAAGTGGCTTGCCACTCATAGTCAGTTGTGTGCTGTCAGATGCACTACCAAGCAAGGGAATGGATGCTCCAGGACCAGCTTCACACTCATTACAATTAATCACAGGTGGAAGGAAGCCAGTAACCATGGTCTGCAATGGAAATGGTGGGCACTTGCACCTGATTGAGTTTAGGAGGGGGGTGATCCTTTATTAATCTCAGGATTTCTTGTTTTTTATTTTTTAAAATTCTTCTAACTGCAGCTGCGATATCTTTCACTTGGATGTTATAGATTGCATTGAGTAAGTAAAACTGGAAAAAATATTGGTTTGTGCGTTTTCATTTAAGGCTGTAAAGCAAAAAAAAATGGGAATATTTTGAAGGGGGGGATTATTTTCTATACCAACTGTATTAGGCAGTCAGTTCTTGAAGGCGATGTGTTAGACGCAGAAAAAAGGCCAAGCATAAGCATCTGAGCAACTTTGACAAGGGCCAAATTATAATTACTAGATAGCGGGTCTTGTGGGGTCTTTCCACTAACCTGATTTAGTACCTACCAAAAGTGGTACTATGAAGGACAACCAGTGAACTCACAACTGAATCACTGGCGCCCAAGGCTCATTGATGAGTATGGGGTACCGAAAGCTAGCCCTTCTGGTCCGATCCCACAGAAGTGCAACTGTAGCACAAATTACTGAAAAATGTAAATGGCAGCTATAAAAGAAAGATGTCAGAACACACAGGACATTGCAGCTTGCTGTGCAGCCACAGACTGGTCAGAGTGCCCATGCCGACCCATGTCCACCATTGAAAGCACCAACAATGGACACACAAGTGTCAGAATTGGATCATGAAGCTACAGTTATCCCTCCTCGATCGCAGAGGTTGCGTTCCAGAACACCCTGCGAAAGGTGAAAATCCGCAAAGTAAAAACCATACGCTTACACTGTTATTTTTATATTGTCTCGCTTGGGTCACAGATTTGCACAAAAACACAGGAGGTTGTAGAGACAGTGACTTTAAAACACTGCAAACAAACATTTGTCTCTTTTTCAAAAGTTTAAACTGTGCTCCATGACAAGACAGAGATGACAGTTCCGTCTCACAATTAAAAGAATGCAAACATATCTTCCTCTTCAAAGGAGTGCGTGTCAGGAGCAGAGAATGTCAGAGAGTGAGAGACAAAGACAGAGAGAGAAAAGCAAACAATCAAAAATTAAGCAGCCGCAAGAAAGGGGGCAATGTGAAGGTAGTCTTTCAGCATTTTTCAGAAGAGGGTCTGTATCCTCTAGGCCAGTGTGCAAACACCCCCTCCGTCAGGAGCAGAGAATGTCAGATTGAGAGAGAGAGAGAGAGAAAAGCAAACAATCAAAAATCAATACGTGCTGTTCGGGCTTTTAAGTATTCGAAGGTGCGGGAAGCACATCGTAGATCATTGAGAAGTTTTATTTAATACGTAATACATGCTCTGATTGGGTAGCTTCTCAGCCATCCGCCAATAGCGTCCCTTGTATGAAATCAACGGGGAAAACCAACTGAGGAAGCATGTACCATAAATTAAAAGACCCATTGTCCTCAGAAATCCTCAAACCAGCGAAAAATCCGTGATATATATTTAGATATGCTTACATATAAAATCCGCGATGGAGTGAAGCCGTGAAAGTCGTAGCGCGATATAGCGAGGGATTACTGTATAGAAGAAGGTGGCCTGGCCTGATAAATTACACTTTCTTTCAGATCTATGTGGGTGGTTGGGTACGTGTGTCATTTACCTGGGGAAGAGATGGTCGCGGATGCACTATGGGAATAAGGCAAGCTGGCGGAGGCAGTGTGAGGCTCTGGGCAATATCCTGCTGGAAAACCTTGGGTCCTAGCATTCGTGTGGATGTTACTTTGACAACTTCCACCTACCTAAAGATTACTGCAGACCATATACACCACTTCATGGCAATGGTATTCACTGATGGCAGTGGACTCTTTCAGCAGGACAATGTGCCCTGACAAAGTGCAAAAATTGCTCAGAAATGGTTTAAGGGACAGGACAAGGAATTTAAGGTGTTGACTTGGCCTCAAAATTCTCAGGATCTCAATCCAATTGAGTATCTGTCTTATCCACGGTGGCCCCACCTAGTAACTTACAAGACTTAAAAAGATCTGCCCCCTACGTCAGCAGTGTAGTAGTGTGAGGAAAGGTTTGTTAGGGTGCATTAAAACTCTTTAATGCCTGTAAAGTGTCATCAGCACAACCACAAAGGATTACTGCTGACCATATGCATCCTTTTATGGTCATAATCTACCCAGTGTAATGGACGGATGGGACACCTGGAAAAGGGAAGGACCGGGAGAGAAACAATATCTCCCCCGGAACACGAGAGGGCAGCCACTCTGGTTGGCATCAGGGCCACGGGAACAGAGCTTGGAAACTCAACCATGGACTCGTCAGGGTGCACCTGGAGCACATCCGAGTGCAAGGGACCACCTCACTCCATTTGAGGAGCTGGAGTCGGGAGGTAGAGGATAGAGCTCGTGGAAGATAGATACTTTATTAATCCCAAGGGGGAATTCACATACTCCAGCAGCAGCATACTGATAAAAAACAATATTAAATTAAAGAGTGATAGCAATGCAGATATAACAGACAATAACTTTGTCGACTGTTAACGTTTACCCCTCAGGTGGAATTGAAGAGTCACATAGTGTGGGGGAGGAACGATCTCCTCAGTCTGTCAGTGGAGCAGGATGGTGACAGCAGTCTGTCGCTAAAGCTGCTCCTCTGTCTGGAGATGATACTGTTTAGTGGATGCAGTGGATTCTCCATGATTGACAGGAGCCTGCTCAGTGCCCGTCACTCTGCCATGGATGTCAAACTGTCCAGCTCCGTGCCTACAATAGAGCCTGCCTTCCTCACCAGTTTGTCCAGGCGTGAGGCGTCCTTTATGCTGCCTCCCCAGCACACCACCGCGTGGAAGAGGGCACGCGCCACAACCATCTGATACAACATCTGCAGCATCTTATTGCAGATGTTGAAGGACGCCAGTCTTCCAAGGAAGTATAGTCAGCTCTGTCCTCTCTTTTACAGAGCATCAGTATTGGCAGTCCGGTCCAAGTTATCATCCAGCTGCACTCCCAGGTATTTATAGGTCTGTACCCTCTGCACAGTCACCTCTGATGATCACAGGGTCCATGAGCGGCCTGGGTCTCCTAAAATCCACCACCAGCTCCTTGGTTTTTCTGGTGTTCATGTGTAAGTGGTTTGAGTTGCACCATTTGACAAAATCCATGATTAGGTTCCTATGCTCCTCCTCCTGCCAACTCCTGATGCATACCACGATAGCAGTTTCATCAGCGAACTTTTGCACGTGGCAGGACTCTGAGTTGTATTGGAAGTACAATGTATATAGGCTGAACAGGAGGCGAGATGAGTGGAGGCGGCAGAAGGAGAGAAGAAAAACAGAAACTAAGGAAAAGGACTGAGCTTATTGTTACTGGTTTGTGCACTGTGTGCTGAAAAAGTAATAATCATGTGTGTTTTGGACTTGTGTGCCCTCTTTCTGTCTGGGACCGGGCTGATTCTCCACACCAGTTAAAGATGGGCTCTTGCAGCAGAATACTGCACCATGTCGTAAAACATGTATTATTCCCCGGCTAGTTGCAGAAACATAACAGTGATTTCAGTTTACTTCAAAGTCTAAAGATCTAACTCCAAAAGAGCACCATAAGGATTACATAGATTGAGGTGTTTTAAAGTAGCACATTGATGCTGCAGATCTGCAGGAATTATGTGATACTATTAAGTCCTTGCAACCATATATACAGCAAGATTTTAGCAAAAAGACCATCATTAACAGTAGGATTACAAAGAAATTATATAAATTTACCTGCTTGTAGCTCTCGTTCACCTTCTAAATCCAATATCCCTGGAGCCGAAATGAACGATTTTGCTCCAGGTATCTGGTTAATTAGATAGAAAGGACAAAGAACTCCATCTGTGGACAGTAACATCAGTATTGGAGCTGGAGGCAGAGTCTTCTCTTCACCTTCAAGTATCAAACAATAAAACCAGAATTATGATTCTCTGGATTAATACAAGCTGCTATACAAAAGGAGAAAATGTAAAGTCCTGATACACTTAATAAAGGATTGCTGTAACATTTTATATATAAAAAATGCATAATTCCTCTGATGAAAATTGCAATTTTAGGATGAGAGAATTTCACTTTTATACACATCACGCTAAAAATCAACTTTTCTTGATATTTGGAATATCGTAGAATTTAGAATTTCAACTTAAACACCTGACAGCAAATCTTTGACCCCATCACCAAACAAAGTAAAACATTTGGATGTTGCTCCCAGAAAAGGAAAATAGTTAATACTAGCTGTGTAAGCCTCTGCTGTAAAAAAGCTTGGGCTCCTAGATACTACTGAAATCGTCAGGGAAAAAAAAATGAAATGCAGAGCCTGTGGTTTCGTTTTGCAGGTGTGGTTGCCCCCCTAGTCTAATGGCAGCTAAGCAAGTTCCTCTCTCCTAAAGGGTTTCGTTTTGCCAACGTGCTCGTCTGGCTTGTGTATCAGCAGCTAAGCGAATTTGTCATTCGTTGGCGATTTCACTTTGGTGATAGAGTCGCTTTCTTTCAGCTTCATGCTGTAGATTCACACTTCTTTCTTTTCCTAACACGTTAATGTGGGTCCGCCTTGCCGGCTCTTTCAGCTTCATGCTGTAGCCTCGCACTTCCGGGCCGGACAGACAAACAGACAGACACACTTCCACGTAGTGCCAGGCGGTATACCGGTTCATTTTTGTTATGATATGGATTTTTCTTATACTGCAACACCGGTGTAAATTGCCTAAACAACGTTCGGAACGTGGTGCAGCAGGAAACTGTTTAAAGGAGGACTTTTTTCACTGCTACACCGCTAAACACGCATCCAACGGAGTACATGCGTTAGTGGACATATTGCGTGGGGGCCCTTTTTTCACTGCTGCATGCTAAACATGTATGCAATGAAATACATGCGGTAGTGGAGGTACTGTGCGGTGAAAATGGACAGAAACATTCCGAAACTGAAGCTGTAGCAGACGATAAAGTTGAACATGATGACACAGAAGAACTTTTGCCGAAAAAAAAGGAGTCACGTCCGTTGCCTGGAGATACTTGGTTTTAAAAGGTTGGATGTGTGGACCATTATGTTGAAATCTGCGAATACTGTTTCTATAGTACTGGATAATATTGCAAGCCAAGGTGTACTTGTTTTATTTTTTTCCAATACTGTGTTATGTACCTGGGTACTGTGTAATAGTGTGACGACATGCTGACTTTAATCTCGCCGCTTATGACGAGAATAAAGTCGACATTACAGTGCACGTTTAATACATGCTTTAATGCATTTCATCATGAAAATGATATAGAGTATTTGTCTTAGCATTCTAAATTTTCAGAGAGCAGGAATATCATGAAGTTAATGCCTTCTGTACAGTGATCCCTGCCTGCGCCTCCTCTTAGTGTAGAGAAAGTCAGTTTAAGAAGCGCGTAACAATTAACAACTGGGTCAGGGAACACTTAACACAAAGCATTTAATGTGCTACATTAACTTATGACGGGGTTTGAGAAAATCTAGTAAATTAAACATTGATTTTAAGATGAAGTTTACTTTACGACTTTCTACTTTAATGACAAAATAAACTACGAGAATGAAGTGGAAATGTCAACTTTAATCTCGACATAAATGGCAAGAATAAAGTGGAAATGTCAAGAATAAAGTCAGCATGTCGACTTTGCTCTCGACATATTTTATAGTTTTTTTTTTTTTTCTTCCCTTTGTCCGTTTTTTTTTTTCTTCACCGTGGCCCTAATACGATGCTGTAGGGCTATACCACAAATAGCATTATAAATGCAAGTTGCAGTTTTATTATTTATGTATATAGCTTAGCTTGAAGCAAGGTCCATATTAATGCAGTTTGCCTTAATGATGGATCAGTTGGTAAAGACGTCATCATGCCTCTGTGGATGGTTGAAAATATGTTGTCAAAATTATAGTTTAAGTTGTATGCAAAATTTGTTCAACAAAAAGGTTCTATATTTTGACTGCAACTGTCATGCAATGTGATTCCTTGTCTTCATTAGTGCCACCCCCTTGATAACTATCACTTTATGGAGCCATGCAAACCTATATTAATACTTGTGTGCACATTAAAATGTTTTTTTTGTACAATGTACAATTCTCATGACAGTGGAATAGGTTATTCTTAGGCAGTCTACTGCAGTAATTGCAGTGGAAAATGTGGTTAACATCCACTCAGGCATGGGAAAAAATACCGTAGAATACCGTGAAACTGGTATAATTTTGAAAAATACCTTGATATAGAATTTTGGTAATACCGCCCAGCACTACATCCACGTGTAGACATTTATATATAAGATTAGAAAAGTATTCTTTGTCAGACTGAGTGCAGGGGTCTCAAAATTCCAGAAGTGTCATGCTTACTGCTACGAATTTTATAACTGGAAGCTAATTCTTACTGTTTAATGATGTATACTACTTTATTACAATTATATGTTTTGGCAGCACAAATTATATTCTATTAGAAGCACTAATTGTCTGCCGATTAAGAAAGTAGTTGAAATGAAAATCTGCTGCCACTTCAGCCCTCCGTATACAGAGCTTCAGACCACTGGTTCAGAATTTGATAATGCCTACATGTACCGAAAACATGAATGCGGAGAAATATACAGTTTTTGCTTAAATTACTTAATTACATCCTTTGCAAATCAGAGTGCAGTAGAACTCTTTTGAACTACTATTGACTACACAAAAACTAAGATTCTTTTACAGATGTTTTGCAACACAGGCTACATGGAAACAAGCCTGAAAGTCTTAAAATAAATAATTTTAGTAATTCCAGCATCACTGACCTAGTTCATTCAGAAAGTTCCTTGCTCTCACTTTGTGAAAAAAAAAAAAAACTTACTTATTGGAATTGGCACCTGGCTGGTATGGTCTACAGCAACTCCCATGGGTAAAGTATCTTCATTGCTTTCTGTGACAGGAAGTTCTGCTCGGCTAGCATCTCCCAAAAGCCACAACTCCCAGTTTGTCTAAAATTGTTTGACCGAGCAAGAAAAACATTAGTCAAGGAAGCCTTGCTTACTTTGCCAAAGTGGGAATTTGCTACTTAAGCCAACATTCAACACAGTTTTAAATTACCTTGTCTTCCTGTTTTGCAATAATACTAACTTCAATGGAGGCTGCTGATGCTGCCAGAACAAAGTCCCTAAAAAGAAAAAAAAAGGAAATATTTAAAAGAAAGGGTATACTTTGGATATTTGTACAAACATAAATTAATAAGAATAGGCACTAAACTCACCAGTCATCCACAGAATTCAAATAAAAATGATGCTGCCTTTCATTACAAGAACTGAAAAATAAATCACTAAAATTCAGAAACTTTTCTGCTCTTTGCTCTTCTTTCTTCTGGAATAAGGAAAGAAAAAAGGAAGACCATGAATAACACAAGCAAAATATCAAAGAGTCTTTGGTATTTCAGCAAAGAAAATTATTCTAAATTATACTGCTTGTGCACATCTTACTTAAAAATCAAAACCACCCTATTTAGCAGATTTATCAATGACTTAGCAATTCAAATCAACAAACAGCCAGGATTATATACATGTGAAAAGTAAAAATAAAGTAGCTTGCTTAGCATTACATATTTATTAAATCTGATCTTGCGTCTGTAAAACGTACTTTTAGTTTTTTGCACAAAGTTGGAAGTGTAGAAAGTATAATAATGATACATAAAAAGAATAATAATAATGCTAATATCATATATACTGTCAAAATGTGTCATTTGTGTGGTATATCTTGAAGCACAGTGAAATACACAATCCAATGTCACAGTCAGATCAACAGTAGTGTAATTCGTTGTAGATTTTCTTCCCAGACTAATCAACTTTTGAAAAGCACACTGCACATGTGCTGTTGACACAAGCGTCACATTTGGATTAATCAGAATCACTTTCCGTTTCACTGTCTGTTTCAATTTCACTGCTGGATGACAGATTTACTTCTTCATCAATGCTCATTTTACGGTCAACAGTGTGCAACACCTGGGGCTTCATGCATAACGCTGTGCGAAGAATTCACACTAGAACATGATGTACAGACAATAGCGGAAATGTGTTTATGCAAAAAAAAAAAAAAATCCAGACGCATAAATCTGTGTGAACACCAACCTCCACGTTCTTCCGCTACATAAATCCTGGTCAGCGTGAAAAGTAACGCATGTACACGTGCCTGCTGTCCCACCCCATCTCCTCCTAGAATTATGCATCTTTGAATATGCAAATCAATATAAATAGCCCTTAAGCTCAGCGTTCTGTGAAAAGGCAATGGCAAAAGCATGGGGGAAAATAGAAGAATTTCAGCAAATACCAAGTGGAGGCAAAGAAAAACGTACTATATTGCAGAACAGTTTAAATACCTCGGGGTAAACATCACAAGTAAACATAAAGCTCTTTATCAAAAAATTTCGGCGTCTGTATGGAAAAAATTAAACAAGACTTGCATAGATGGTCAACCCTTCATCTCACACTAGCTGGAAGAATTAACACTGTTAAGATGAATATTCTTCCTAAGCTCCTTTTTTTATTTCAAAACATACCAATATACATTAATAAATCGTTCTTTAAGCAATTAGATTCAACAATAACCTCATTTATTTGGAATTCTAAACATCCACGCATCAAAAGAGCGACCCTACAAAGACAAAAGGCAGAAGGCGGCATGGCTCTACCTAACTTCCAGTTTTATTACTGGGCGGCAAATATACAGTCGATAAGAACCTGGACACAAATAGAAGAACATACACAGGCATGGACCGCAATAGAAGTAAAATCCTGCAGTACTTCTTTGTATTCCTTGCTTTGTGCTCCAATAAACACACGCTATCGGCAATACACTAATAACCCAATTGTGCTCCACTCACTTAGAATCTGGAACCAATGTAGAAAGCATTTTAAGACGGAGAAGCTTCTTTCTGTGGCACCCCTGCAAAAGAACCACCTCTTTCAACCCTCACAAACATATGCAGTTTTTAATATCTGGAAAAATTTGGAATTAACTTGCTTAGAGACCTTTATATAGACAACGTCTTTGCATCCTATGAACAATTACGTTCCAAATTTAACATTCCAGCTACAAATTTCTTTCACTATCTTCAAATCAGGAACTTTGTTAAACAGAACCTTCCAGATTTTCCTCATCTTGCACCCTCATCCACGCTGGAAAAATTATTGCTCAATTTCAAGGAGTTAGACTCCATCTCTACAATATATAAAATCCTTTTACAATCCCTTCCTTTCAAAGATCCAAGAGGACACTGGGAAAATGACCTCTCAATTAATATATCAGAAAAGGAGTGGAAAGTAGCAATGCAGAGAATTCACTCAAGCTCCATATGCAAAGCATACAATTATACAACTCAAAATTATATATCGAGCACATCTGTCTCGACTAAAACTCTCCAAAATGTTTCCAGGGCATGATCCAACCTGCGAACGTTGCAACCAAGCCCCAGCCTCACTAGGTCACATGTTCTGGGCCTGCTCCAAATTAACATTATTCTGGACAAAAATTTTTAATTACCTCTCAGACAGTCTTGGACTCACAATCCCTCCTAACCCATTAACAGCTGTGTTTGGGGTTCTTCCAGAGGGTCTTAAAGTGGAGAAAGACAAACAAACTGTGATTGCATTCACTACACTGTTGGCACGCAGACTTATTCTGATAAACTGGAAGAACCCAAACTCTCCTCTTTTAAGTCAGTGGGAAACTGATGTGTTATATTATTTAAAATTGGAAAAAATCAAATACTCAGTTAGAGGATCTGTGCAGACTTTTTTCAAAACATGGCAGGATCTAATCAGTAATATTTTGAAATGATTTCATAAAGCACATAGAATTTGTTGATTTAGGTATTTTAAAAGCCTTAAATTTTACACCGTTTGGCTTGCTCTCTCTCTCAAGGGTGGGGATCGATCTGTTCTTAGCATAATTCTTTTTTTTTTTGTTAAAACTTGATTGCTATGTATTGATTGTAATAAAATTAATAAATAAAAAAAAAAAAAAAAAAAAAAAAAACGTACTATTTGTTGGTTTAAACAGTGGTATAAACAACAAAAGGAAGCTGATTGAGTGACAGAGTGTGTCTGAGAAACTCGAAAGCTCAAGTTCACAAAGTCACAGAGTGCCTGAAATAAAAAAGTTGTCAGATATCAAAGTCGCCGTGAAAAGGCGAGTTGTAGCCCACCGTCTGAGTGTCATATGAAAGCTTATTAGGGTACAGAGAAAATAAAATTGGCACACAGTGGGGAAAAAAAAGCACGAAATGTTAACTTTAACCTCGAAATCTCCACTTTAATCACGTAGTTTATTTTGTCATTAAAGTAGATCATAAACTTCATCTTAAAATCGTTTAATTTACTAGTTTCTCAAATCCCATCATAATTAAAGTAGCACATTAAATGCTTTGTTTTGTATGTGATCTTCTATGTGCTCTGTGTGTGTGAATCACCACTTGCTTCTTAGTCCGGTTTTCTCTTCCTCCGACAGGACACAGAATCCATTGCATTCGTGATATTATAGCTCTCTGAATAATTAAAATACTGAGATGTATACATGATATTATTTTCATAATGATAGGAGTTAAAGCGTGTTATTCAACATGGGAACACAGTGGAGCAGCGATTGTCCCTGCCTCATGCAGGATGCTTGCTGCTCCGTTAGCGACATTTGATGAAATAATTTACTGCAATTTACATGCTGAAAAATTGCATTGGGAGCCGACTATAGCCAGTTCGAGCGGTTTAAGGGTTAAGAAGAGTAAAATCAGTACTTGTAATATACACGTTTTAAATAAAATAAAAGCACAGATTGTAAGATATGAGTTCTGTCTTAAAAAATGACATCAATATGTGAATTCCATATAAATAAAAGACCCTCTAAAGCATATGCCAAGTGGGTGCTGAGAAGATGCTTCACCCATCAGTCAAATGTCAGCTTTAAATAAAAAAAGAATATAACAAAAAGTTAACGTGC
This sequence comes from Polypterus senegalus, assembly GCF_016835505.1. Classification (NCBI taxonomy): domain Eukaryota; kingdom Metazoa; phylum Chordata; class Cladistia; order Polypteriformes; family Polypteridae; genus Polypterus; species Polypterus senegalus. The sequence goes on from NC_053162.1 coordinate 176,221,965, forward strand.
GTTCTCAACTACTTTTGTGATACTTACAGGCAAAGAAATGACTACAAGCTCAGGAGGTGTCTCCAGGGTATCATCAGCTGCTGCTGCATATGCCACAGCAAACACATAGGTGCTAAGCCACAGAACATCCAGTACTGAAGGAGATGAACAACATTAGTTATCAAAACTTGGTAGAAGCAATAGCTTGTGTAAAAACAAAAAGGCCTGAATATGTTTTTAGATAATTAACACCTAGTTCACCAATGAAAAGACACTATAAAAGAAGAAGAAACAATGGTTGCACTGTGGAGGCCAATGTGAGCATTACTAAGTTGGGAAGATCAAGGATACTGTAGATAATTCATTTACAAATAAGATTTGGACACTTTCTTCTTCATTTACTCGTTCAATAAATATTATCCTGTTATAAGTAATCAAGTAAATGGGTGGATGCTAAATTCCAATAAATGCCTACCTTTAACTGGGTTGTCAGAAGTATAGAAATTTGGACAGGGAATAACCTTCTTCTCTTGTAAAGCCTGTGCAAAAACATTTTAAGCAAATTACAATAAATGAATCTCCATGTGCAATTCTTAGGAGTAAGTGATAGACAAAAGTAAGAACAAAAAACAAGTCTTACATAATATACAATAAATCCTAAAAGGAAAATGAATTAGCAGTATTTAGACAATTACAGCTGTATAACAAATACGCAAAATGGTGACTTAAGCTGCCAGAGTTCATCTCATAATAAACCTTTTTGACTCACAGGTGAGTACTGCACAAGAGTCCCATCCTTTTTCCCTGCTGCAACTTGTTTTCCTTTAGGGCTCCAACACACTAAAATATAAGACATCCTTATTAAAACCACACTTAAAAAAAAGACACAATAAAGATACAATATTAATAAAAGCAGCAACTGGGATGATTTCCTATGGGGAAAAAAAGATTAACTGAAATTCTAAAACCAACACACAAATATAACAAATACACCTCTGTGGTTAGTGCTGAATTTGAAAATGCAAACTGCACCCTAGAAAAAAATAATGTAACTATGAAGTAAGAATATCAAGATAGGTTTCCAAACACATAATAAATATAATAATAAAATGTGAATAAAAGAAGTAATAAAGAAACCATAAAACTCAATGCACACCCACCTGATGTAATGCCAGTAGGAGGAGGCAGTTGAGCCTGCATTTTCACATTGTCTGTGACGTCTAACACGAAGAGACTTCCATCAGAAAGGCAGGCTGCCAACATTGAGGGGTGAGCAGGATTCCACTTTAAGTCCTGAACAACGACATTGCTATCGGCAACTGGATTAAATGACGCAAAATAGCTCTTCTGTAATTTGGCCTAGAAAAATAATGCTAGAAAGTGAGGATGACTGTGGACTGCTTAAATAGTCAAAGTGATATAACATGGCTCTCAAAGTAGGTCTCTGTCACAGTTTTCATCATCAAGTCCTTCTGTGAGAACCCTAAATACAAAGAGGACTGTTTCATTCATGTTAGGTAGATTGCCCAGAGGGGACTGGGCGGTCTCATGGTCTGGAATCCCTGCAGATTTTATTTTTTTTCTCCAGCCGTCTGGAGTTTTTTTTTTTTTCTGTCCACCCTGGCCATCGGACCTTATTTATTCTATGTTAATTAATGTTGACTTATTTTATTTTCTTACTGTGTCTTTTATTTTTCTATTCTTTATTATGTAAAGCACTTTGAGCTACTGTGTGTATGAAAATGTGCTATATAAATAAATGTTGTTGTTATAATTGAAAACGGAACAATAGAATTTTGATATAAGCCATAAAATTATTGGAGTAGGAAAAAAAAGGCAAGTTCACTGTTCTTAATTTAAAAAATTTTATTGGAAAACTTTATGGTCAGGCTAATTAAATCTTACACTTACTGGTCTGCAGTTCATTCAATACATGGCAGCAATGACCACAACTAGAGTTCATACAACTCTAGTTCTTAAATCACTTCATTGGCTTCCTGCTGATGTTAAAATCCTCTTTCTCATACGGCATATAAAGTTAAAAATGGTTTAGCCTCTTCTTCTTTTATATTTTATTAAAATCAAAAAACATGCCATACATGCAAGACAAGTTTAACAAAACTGGTTTGAAACAAATCGACATGAGAACGAGAGCTATCTCAGCTGAGTAGCAGTGGAAAGAAAGAAAGAAAGAAAGAAAGAAAGAAAGAAAGAAAGAAAGAAAGAAAGAAAGGGGAGATAATCCACTTCCTCCATTTAAATGCTTATTCTAAAATATTATTTATCAGATCCTGCCAGGTTCTGAAAACATTTTGTAGAGATCCTCTAAGTGAGAATTTGATTTTTTCCAATTTTAGATAATATATAACATCAGTTATCCACAGACTTAAAAGAGGTGAGTTAGGATTCTTCTAGTTGACCAAGATAAGTCTACATTCCAATGGTGAAGTAAAGGCAATTACAATTTGTTTGTCCTTCTTCACTTTTAGCCCCTCGGTGAGCCCACCAAACACAGCTGGTAGTGGATTAGGAGGGATTGCGACGCCCAGGCTGTCTGAGAGGCATATCAAAATTTTTGTCCAGAAAGATGTTAATTTGGTGCAAGCTTAACATGTGGCCCAGTGAGGGTGGAACTCGATTGCAACATTCACAGGTTGGATCTTGCCCTGGAAACATTTTGGACAATTTTAAATGAGAGAGATGCACTCGATATATAATTTTAAATTGAAAAATGTTATGCTTTGCACATATGGAGCTCGAGTGAATTCTGTAAATTGCTACCTTCCATTCCTTTTCTGAGATTTTGAGCCAGAGATCCTTTTCCCACTGTACTCTGGGATCTTTGAAAGGGAGGGACTTTAAAATGTTTTTATATATTACAGAAATGCTGTTTGAGCTACTATGTTGTATGGAAATAACCCAACTATGGTGTTAGGAGTGTCTCGTGCTTGAAGACACTTCATTCCACAGGAAAAATAAGTAATCAAGCTACTACTACATTAAAAGCTGCTTACCTTGTTCAAGAAAACTCGCACATCATAGAAAAATAAAACAGTCCCAGCTTCACTGCTTGTTGTACAAACAGAGAGTGTCAGTTCATCTGAGCTCAAAGCAATGTGGTGCAAGGTTGTCTTTACTGGAACACTTATGCAGTTCAATTCAACGACTACAGAATAGATAAATGAACTAATTAATTTTTCCTCAATACACTTTATCATCAACAGTTAAGGCATTACAGTATTTCATTTAATTCAACAGAGAAATAAATGTGGCACCTATTTCATTGGGATCTCCTCCCTTCTGGTTGACAGCAATGATATTGCTTGTCAGAAAAACTTTCAGCTCATTGGATCCTCCTGCAAATGTCAGCCCATACTTGTTAGAAACTGCAAGAAGACTGCACCTGTCCTTGGGCATCTCATCCGGAGTATCAAATATACGGATTTTCTTCATTTGCTTGAATTGAAAGTCCTGTAATGAAAACAGCAACTGTTAACAAGGATAAGCAGTACTCTGCTGTGAATCCCACAAATTTTGTATACTGTATCTTATATTAGCTATTTCTGAGGTTAGTCAATTATGTTAAACAATATAACAAATTTCAAGTCAAGATGGGTTTATTGTCATAAATAAATGGGTCAGGTTTAGGTCTGCTTGGGGAGCATTCACTGGTACAGCACGTTGCTTCATACACCACATGACGAAACAGCTCAGGATCCCGGTTGGCAAACCCCCAGGCTGACACATGGTCCAGTCCCCACCCTCCGAAAATGACCCACTACCTGCTACAACCAGGGGCCCCATGCATAACGCTGTGCGTAGAATTCACACTATAACATGACACAAGCACAAAAGCCGAAATGTGCTTACGCACAGGAAAATACAGATGCAGGAATCTGTGTACTCGAACTTCCATGTTGTTCCGCTACATAAATCCCAGTCAGCGTGAAAAGTAATGCATGTGCACGTGCCAGCTGTCCCGCCCCATTCCTCCCAGAATTTCACTTCTTTGAATATGCAAATCAATATAAATCGCCCTTAAGCTCAGCATTCTGTGTAAAGACAATGGGAAAAGCACAGGGGAAAATATAAGAATTTCAGCGAATACCAAGTGGAGGCAAAGGAAAAACATACTATTTGTTGGTTTAAACAGTGGTATAATCAACAAAAGGAAGTTGATCGAGTGACATAGCATGTTGGAGAAACTTGACAGCTCACGTTCACAAAGTCGCAAAGTGCCCGAAATAAAAAAAGAAGTCACATATCAAAGTCACCGTGAAAAGGCGAGTTGTAGCCCACCGTCTGAGTGCCATATGAAAGCTTATTAGGGTACAGAGGGAAAAAAAAAAAAAAGCAACACGGTGGGGAAAAAAGCACGAAATGTCAACTTTAATCTCGAAATTTCCACTTTAATCACGTAGTTTATTTTGTCATTAAAGTAGAACATCATAAACTTCATTTTAAAATCATTTAATTTACTAGTTTCTCAAATCCCATCATAACTAAAGTAGCACATTAAATGCTTTTTTTTGTATCTGATCTTCAAGATGCTCTGTGTGTGTGAATCACTACGTGCTTCCGTTCTTTCTTTTTCTCAGACAGGACACAGAATCCATTACATTCGTGATATTACAGCTCTCTGAATAATTCAAATACTGAGATGTATACGTGATATTATTTTCATGATGATAGGGGTTAAAGCACGTTATTAAACATGTGAACACGATGGCGCAGTGATTGTTTATGTCTCACACAAGATGCTGCTGCGCCGTGCGCGACCTTCGATGAAATAATTTATTGTAGCAGTACTGTCTCTTTCAAATGTACTAACCTCCAATTCCTGTCCTTACTTTTCTTTCTCCAAATACCTAATCGCCACACAATCAGCTCTGTAAAAGGCGTTAAGCCATCTTTAAGCTTACAACGAAGATTCTTCAAAACGTTTAAGGAACATTGAAATATCTTCATAGTATGTGTTTAATTATTCTATCCGTCTGTCCTTCTAGTGTCGCGCCAGCCTCAGTAAATATACAGCGCGAGGCCGGAACAATACCTGAACTTGCTAGCGCTGTGACACCGTGTCCTCACATGTTTAATTATTAACAATACAGGTTATTTAAATGAAGTTAAAGTTTTATCTGTATAATATAATCAACATATTTTGCTGCATTTCATCTTAAAAATGATATCGTCATCATATGTAAATACGCGCTTTATAAAGTGGCACAGGTTGTGTAATATTATAACTGTAGTGCAAGTTTACAGTGAGGTGATTGGACTTATAAGTCCAAACAGTTCTACAAGGAGCAATTAATTGAGTACGTTTATAGTTCTTGTGATGAAACCGTTTCTGAACCGAGAGGTCCGTACAGGAAAGGTTTTGAAACATTTTGCCGTGGCTGAGGCAGTGTGTGCTTGATGCTGTATACCGATAATTCTCTTTCCGATCAGCTGCTGTGATTCCCCACTCAGATAGTCATATAAATACTCCAAGTGGTGCAGTGAGAGGAATATGGAAAAAGATGATTCACTGTGGCAACCCTAACGGGATGACCTGAAAGAAGAAGGAGGAGAAGTGAGAGTAACAACACTAAATCAGCTCTGGTATTTAGAATAGTTTGACCATTCGGTGGACCATTATATTGTTACGCATTAAACTAATAAACGATATGCAGTTAATTTCAGTGTATTTATAAAGCTGCAATCAGGAAAAGAAAGGATAACAACACAGGAACAGTAGCACTGCTTTGACGCTGGGTGCCGCCAGTCTGCAAAACCGAGCAGAGAACTTGCGTATGACAGGGTATGAGGTACCGTGGAAATGTGCGTGGCTTTACGCCAAGTGTAGGTTTTTATACATCACGTTTTGAACGTGAAAACGTTCTTATGCAACATTTCTGTGCGTATGCACTGTTTATACATGAGGCCCCAGGTGTTATGTGGGTATCCCCTTGGCCTGGTCCAGCCACTCAGGTCCTTAACAATGAGGGTCCTTTGAGCCGGATCATCCTCGGGTAATCGCACCACATGGCTGTAGTGCCAGAACTGACGCTCCTTCACAGTGAAGGTAATGTGCCTCATTCGGGACTCCATCAACAAAACAAAGTCAAACCAGCGGTACCCAAGGACTCTCTGAAGAGACACAGTACCGAAGGAGTCCAGTCTTCGCCTCAGGTCACTGGATCGCATCCATGTCTCGCACACAGTTACAATAAACAGTTTAATGAAATTTTTACTTGCAGTTCTCCTCAGAACAGTTGACAAAAATACAAGAATAAATAAATACACAAATAAATAGTAAACTTTGCAAGGAACATACATAAGCATTTAAAAGTCTAATATATTTATACACAGTCTTTGTTATGTTACAATATTTACATTCTTCGATATTGCCTGTTCAGCAACCTTACGACTACTGTTTCTGAATCTACTGTTGCGAGTGCCAGTAGTCCTGTACAGTTTGCCAGATGACTGGGCAGGCTGACGGAGGTAAGCAGCCAGTGCTGTGTCTGTCCTGAACAGATGACAGCTGGGTGATGGTACCATTCTGTGCCATCTTTGCCACTCTTTGTAGTACTTTATGATGCTATGCTGAACTTGTAAAATACCAGGAAATGATGCAGCAAGTGATAATGGAACCCACTAGGCACCCGTGGAACTTTGTGAGAAAAGATTCATCTCTGATGCGGACGTGACCAACACTGGTGCACCACCAGGAACAATCCTGTCCCCTTTTCTATTCATCCTCTACACCTCAGACTATACATAGAACACCAGGTCATGGTATGTCCAGAAATGCTCTGATGATTTTGCACGAATGGGATTTATTAATATGGGGGGATGAGACAGAACATAGAAGGCAGGTGGAGAACTTTCTTTCTTGGAACAAGGAGAATTGTCTTCAGCTTAGCATTAGCAAAACCAAGGAACTGGTTATTGACTTTTACCACATCAAAAGGCCTCAGTCACAGGTTGAGTTGGCCTCATGAATGCATTCCTTCAACGTGGGTAGTGACAACTTTTACATGTTCTACAACTGTGATTGCAAGTGTGATTTTCAATGCTGTATTGTGTTGGGCCAATAACGTTAACTTTAAGAGAGGGACACCAAATCCATAAGCTGATTAAGGAAGGAAGGCTCAGTTACGGGACACACCATCAAGCCAATGGAGGGTAGTAGTGGAGCAGGGAATGAAGACAAAACTGACAGCCATCATGAACAATGCTGCATATCCTCCCTCTGACAGTGTCAATCAATACTTTCAGCCAATAATTATTCAGCAGAAGTTAGTCAAGAAAAGCTACTGGGGCTCCTGCATGCTTTATGTCTTTATAATGCCTCACTATGAATAGGATTGCTCTTTTTATCTTACGCCAACTCACGACATTTTTCCTTATTTTTCGTAATTCTTGTGTCTGTTTGTTTGTTAAACCAATTATGGCTGATCAGCCTTTTTGACAAGACGAAACGTGTTGTGCCCACTCCAGTTTGTCAGTGACAGTCACCTCAAAGAATTTAAAGCAGCTTAATCTTTCAACACAATCTCCTGTGATGTACATAGAAGTGTGGTCACCCTTCTGAAGTCTATGAGCAGATCCCATGTTTTGCTGAAAATGGTCTTGCCACATCGCACTTCTGCAACTCTGCTGTCAGGACACCAAACTGCTGGAGAGGACTCAAAATGCAGCAACAGGCCTAGTGTTCAACCAAATGATGTGGGCACATGTCACTCTTTTGTTTCCCTCGAACATCACACTGCTGTAACAACATGTACTCAATTCATATCCTTGATGCTTGCATACAGAGTAGTCAACAGGTCAGCACTTATATCTATATTTCTCTATCTCTAATATATACCCGTTAGGTCCTTTTCATCTTAATTTTCAATTACTCAGATCTGCAGACAAACACAGTCTGGTGAAGTCACCTATGAGTGGCATCAAATCTCAATCCAGACTCTTTTCACGTGAAATTAATTCCTAGCTGGTGGAATGAGCTGGCCAGTTTTTGTGACCTAGGTATTGTAACCGCATTGCATGTCGTTCTTAGCTCTTCACCTGGTAGGATCAATTTTGTACCTTTCTCCTGTAACAGTCGCCTGAGTTACAGTGCATCCGGAAAGTGTTCACAGCGCATCACTTTTTCCACATTTTGTTATGTTACAGCCTTATTCCAAAATGGATTAAATTCATTTTTTTCCTCAGAATTCTACACACAACACCCCATAATGACAACGTGAAAAAAGTTTACTTGAGATTTTTGTTAATTTATTAAAAATATAAAAATGAGAAATCACACGTACATAAGTATTTACAGCCTTTGCTATGAAGCTCAAAATTGAGCTCAGGTGCATCCTGTTTCTCCTGATCATCATTGAGATGTTTCTGCAGCTTCATTGGAGTCCACCTGTGGTCAATTCAGTTGATGTGACAGGATTTGGAAAGGCACACACCTGTCTATAGAAGGTCCCACAGTTGACAGTTCATGTCAGAGCACAAACCAAGCATGAAGTCAAAGGAATTGTCTGTAGACCTCCGAGGCAGGATTGTCTCAAGGCACAAATCTGGGGAAGGCTACAGAAAAATTTCTGCTGCTTTGAAGGTCCCAATGAGCGCAGTGGCCTCCATCATCTGTAAGTGGAAGAAATTCAAAACCACCAGGATTCTTCCTAGAGCTGGCAGGCCATCTAAACTGAGTGATCAGGGGAGAAGGGCCTTAGTCAGGGAGGTGACCAAGAACCCGATGGTCACTCTGTCAGAGCTCCAGAGGTCCTCTGTGGAGAGAGGAGAACCTTCCAGAAGGACAAGCATCTCTGCAGCAATCCACCAATCAGGCCTGTATGGTAGAGTGGCCAGACGGAAGCCACTCCTTAGTAAAAGGCACATGGCAGCCCGCCTGAGTTTGCCAAAAGGCACCTGAAGGACTCTCAGACCATGAGAAACAAAATTCTCTGGTCTGATGTGACAAAGATTGAACTCTTTGGTTGAATGCCAGGTGTCATGTTTGGAGGAAACCAGGCACCGCTCATCACCAGGCCAATACCACCTCTACAGTGGAGCATGGTGGTGGCAGCATCATGCTGTAGGGATGTTTTTCAGTGGCAGGAACTGGGAGACTCGTCAGGATAAAGGGAAAGATGACTGCAGCAATGTGCAGAGACATCATGGATGAAAACATGCTCCAGTGCACTCTTGACCTCAGACTAGGGTGACAGTTCATCTTTCAGCAGGACAACGACCCTAAGCACACAGCCAAGAGATCAAAGGAGTGGCTTCAGGACAACTCTGTGAATGTCCTTGAGTGGCCCAGCCAGAGCAGAGCCCAGACTTGAATCTGATTGAACATCTCTGAAGAGATCTTAAAATGGCTGTGCACCAACACTTCCCATCTAACCTGATGGAGCTTGAGAGGTGCTGCAAAGAGGAATGGGCGAAACTGGCCAAGGACAGGTGTGCCAAGCTTGTGGCATCACATTCAAAAAGACTTGAGGCTGTAATTGCTGCCAAAGGTGCATCGTCAAAGTATTGAGCAAAGGATGTGAATACGTATGTATATGTGATTTCTCAGTTTTTTTATTTTTAATAAATTTGCAAAAACCTCAAGTAAACTTTTTTCACGTTGCCATTATGGGGTGTTGTGCGTAGAATTCTGAGGAAAAAATGAACTTAATCCATTTTGGAATAAGGTTATAACACAACAAAATGTGGAAAACAGTGATGCGCTGTGAATACTTTCCGGATGCACTGTATGGTTACTCGATTATGTTGGCTGGTTCGTTGGGAGCGACAACACACCATTAACGAATGATCCCCACCTTTTTGGATAAAAGCGTCAGCTAAGCAAAAAAAAAAAAAATGTAAATGAAGGTGTATTACTCAATCATATGCACTACTTCGTGAATTGTTAAGTGAGAAGGGCCACCAATGTTGCTATTACGTTTATCTACGTAACTGCTTGGCACGTTTCGCGGTGGCTCTGCGAGTGTTACTACCGACTTTGTCTTCGATCTCTATTTTTTATTCCAGTAACTACATTTTAACACCGTCGGCGAGTACAAATTTCTTAACACTGAAAGGTGTTGGTTTTAATTTCCAGGTGATTTTCTGGTACCAACACGTTTTCATTGCTGACAATCGTCTGTCACTTTAAAACCAACTTCTTACTGCTGCTGTAAATGTGTTCTGGTTACTTATCAATGTACAAAGCAAACCGATTTCACTTTCGTTTCTTCTCATCATACAAGACAACACAACACGAGCAAAAAAAAAAAAAAACATAACCACAGAAAAATAATCTTACCTTCACCTCCCTTTCGGGAATAGCATCCAAATCGTCACTCATTTCTGGACAAAACAGTTATGATCAAATATATACACTTAAATCGGGCTCTACGCAGAAAAAAAAGTATATAAATTAAACAGGCGCAATACGATTATGGCTGCAACTTTGGAACAGTCAACGTCCGGCGCAAAAAGATGACATCACAAGGCGGCAATACAGTGAAGTGAATTGCCGCGTAAAAGAAGTCGAGTCTTCTATCGGTAGGTGTGTCTACAGATGTGAGAGCCGATTGGCTGGTGTTTAACTGTTGACCAATCAGCTTTAAGAGCTGCGCAGTCACTTTTTTTCAGTGGCTTGGAGTTATTGCGCACCTTTACTTCTGACTTTATAGAATGTATGAAAGCATATTGATAGTTCTGAAGGTAGGATCAGGTAAAATAAATTGAAAAGTTTTTAATTTATTTTATAGTAACCAATGGCCTCGCTTTTATACCGTTGCTTTCTTTCAGCATGTGTACGATGAATTTTCGAATATGTACTATTATCATGTTTTTGAAAAAGCGAATCAAAGCGAATGACGTAATATAATGATTTACTTTATGAGATAGAAAAACATAATAAGCAAGAATAGTGTCAAATATTTCAAATAAATATGATTTACTTCATGAGGAAGTAAATAATAAGCAAGAATAGCAGTGTCAAATTTTTCAAATTAGTGTAGCAATTTACATCATTATGCATAAGTACATAAACAAGAATAACTATCAGATATTTAAAACATTAACATATTTGCATCATTTTAAATATTTAAAGTCTAAATATTCTCCATTTTAATATAAATGTTTTATTTTTCCCCCTCTGTTAGAGGTTCATCAAGGGCTAGATCCCTAGTAAAGGTTAACAAGTCGAAAATAGCATCATATTCCTAATTACTTGCCTTGAAATAGTCTAAACCATAAAAAAAAAAAAACATACTCCATGTGCTTATGTTGAAATCTTCATTTTTAACGTTCTGGGAATGGCTCATAGAGGACTAGGACCACCGGTAAAGATCAAATATCAAAAAATGATTATATTCATAATCAGCAACCTTGAAACAACATAAAACAAAACTCTGCTCGCCTGTATCACTTATCCAAAATGTTTTGAAATTCTGTGGAAAGGAGAGTAACTTTGACCCCTCGTATCCCATTTAGAGGTGAACCCCTACGGTCAGTTGATGTGGCCTGCATATCTTAATGTCATTCTGATAATTTTTGCTGCACACACTGTGGTCCAAAACAGCCTTAAAAAATGAATGTTTTTGGAACTGGAGGCCCAAAAATGGGGGGAGGGGGGATCCTTAAAAGCTCAATGTCTTGCATATCTAGACATCAAGGCTAATTGAACAGTGTATATCATAAGTGGGGGTTTTCTCATGTTGGTGAGCCAGAAGGTGTCGAACAAAAGAAACTAACATAATTTTGATAAGTAATTCTTATGAGCACAAAATCAGACAAACAAAAGAATCGTAAGGTAAGCTTGCATTGCAAAACACAAGATTTGTGTGATACTGATACACCTTGTGAGGCTGGGTTTGCATCTTAGGAAACGGCAGTAAATTATTAAACTGTGCACTTGGAAATCTTTAGGTATTGGTCCTTTTTGTCATGGGCACAGAGTTCAGTGACATTCATACTTGTATGTGCTAAACAACTTACAACAACTCTGCTCTTCTTCTTCTGCTTCACCACCTGAGGCCACAGGTCCACCACGTCCTTGAACCTCTGCAGTTCGCATACCAGGAGACGGTGGGAGTGGAGGATGCCATCATCTATATGCTACACCGATCCCTCGCCCACTTGGACAGAGGCAGTGGTGCTGTAAGAATTATGTTTCTGGACTTCTCTAGCACCTTCAACATCATCCAACCTCTGCTACTTAGGGACAAGCTGACAGAGATGGGAGTAGATAGATAGACAGATAGATAGATATGAAAGGCACTATATGATAGATAGGTAGATAGACAGATAGATATGAAAGGCACTATATAATAGATAGATAGATAGACAGATAGATAGATAGATAGATAGATAGATAGATAGATAGATAGATAGATAGATAGATAGATAGATAAATGCTTTATTAATCCCAAAGGGGAAATTCACATACTCCAGCAGCAGCATACTGATAATAACAATATTAAATTAAAGAGTGATAACAATGCAGGTATAACAGACAATAACTTTGTATAATGTTAACGTTTACCCCCCTGGGTGGAATTGAAGAGTCACATAGTATGGGGTCTCCTCAGTCTGTCAGTGGAGCAGGACGATGACAGCAGTCTCTCGCTGAAGCTGCTCCTCTGTCTGGAGATGATCCTGTTCAGTGTATTCATACTTGGTGGCATGGATCATAGACTATCTTACAGACAAACCTCAGTATGTGCGTCTCGGGAACTGCAGGTCTGACATTGTGGTCAGCAGCACAGGAGCACCGCAGGGGACTGGACTTTCTCTGGTCCTGTTCAGCCAACATACATCAGACTTCCAATACAACTCGTAGTCCTGCCGCGTGCAAAGGTTCACTGACGACACTGTTATGGTGGGCTGCATGAGGAGTGGGCAGGAGGAGGAGTATAGGAACCTAATCAAGGACTTTGTTAAATGGTGTGACTCAAACCACCTACACCTGAACACCAGCAAAACCAAGGAGCTGGTGGTGGATTTTAGGAGGACCAGGCCCCTCATGGACCCCGTGATCATCAGAGGTGACTGTGCAGAGGGTGCAGACCTATAAATACCTGGGAGTGCAGGTGGATGATAAATTGGACTGGACTGCCAATACTGATGCTCTGTGCAAGAGAGGACAGAGCCGACTATACTTGATTAAAAGGCTGGCGTCCTTCAACATCTGCAATATGATGCTGCAGATGTTCTATCAGACAGTTGTGGCGAACGCCCTCTCCTACGCGGTGGTGTGCTGTGGAGGCAACATAAAGAAGAGGGACGCCTCACACCTGGACAAACTGGTGAGGAAGGCAGGCTCTATTGTGGGCACGGAGCTGGACAGTTTGACATCCATGGCAGAGCGACGGGCGCTGAGCAGACTCCTGTCAATCATGGAGAATCCACTGAACAGGATCATCTGACAGACAGAAGAACAGCTTCAGAGACAGACTGCTGTCACCGTCCTGCTCCACTGACAGACTGAGGTGACCCCACACTATGCGACTCTTCAATTCCACCCAGGGGGGGTAAACGTTAACATTATACAAAGTTATAGATTGTTACACTTGCCTCGCACTCTCCACCTTGCATTTTTTAACTTGCACTGCATTGTTATCACTCTTTAATTTAATATTGTTTTTTATCGGTATGCTGCTGATGGAGTATGTGAATTTCCCCTTGGGGATTAATAAAGTATCTATCTATCTATCTATCTATCTATCTATCTATCTATCTATCTATCTATCTATCTATCTATCTATCTATCTATCTATCTATCTATCTATCTGGTGCCATGATCAGTGAGTATAACTGGCTTACCTCAAAACGTCTGTCTTCTTTACCTGAAAAAAAAATATTTGTCAAAAGATAAATGTAAAGTTGTGTTAATAAAGCAATCTTAAATCATAATTGTTGAGTCCAATATGTGAAAAATATCAGATTTGATCACTTGTGACAGCTCAATATTAATTCAATGTTAAGGCTTTTTCCTAAATCATATGGACAGGATTAGGAATGAGGAACATTAGAGGATCGGCTCAGGTTGGACGGTTTGGAGACAAAGTCAGAGAGGTGTGATTGTGTTGGTTTAGACATGTGAAGGGGAGAGATGCTGGGTATATTGAGAGAAGGGTTCTAAGGATAGAGGAGAAGAGGAAGGCCTAAGAGAAGGTTTATGAATGTGATGAGACAGGACATGTAAGGTGATGGGTGTGACAGAGTGAGATGACGAGGACAGGAAGAGACAGAAAACGATGATCCGCTGTGACAACCCTTAACAGGAGTAGCCGAAAGAAGAAGAAGAAAACATACACAGGAAATTCTAAATGGATGCGCTGCATTTAAACAAAGTTATAATATCTGTGCATACAGTACATCCATCCATCCATCCATCCTCTTCCTCTTGTCCGAGGTCGGGTCGGGGGGCAGCAGCTTAAGCAGAGAGGCCCAGACTTCCCTCCCGGCCACTTCTTCCAGCTCTTCCGGAGAATCCCATGCGTTCCCAGGCCAGCCGGGAGACATAGTCCCTCCAGCGTGTCCTGGGTCTTCCCCGGGGCCTCCTCCCGGTTGGACGTGCCTGGAACACCTCACCAGGGAGGCGTCCAGGAGGCATCCTGATCAGATGCCCGAGCCACCTCATCTGACTCCTCTCGATGCGGAGGAGCAGCGGTTCTACTCTGAGCCCCTCCCTGATGACTGAGCTTCACCCTATCTTTAAGGGAAAGCCCAGACACCCTGCAGAGGAAACTCATTTCAGCCACTTGTATTCGCGATCTCGTTCTTTCGGTCACTACCCATAGCTCATGACCATAGGTGAGGGTAGGAACGTAGATCGACTGGTAAATTGAGAGCTTTGCCTTACGGCTCAGCTCCTTTTTCACCATGACAGACCGATGCAGAGCCTGCATCACTGCAGATACCGCAACAATCTGCCTGTCATCTCACGATCCATTCTTCCCTCACTCGTGAACAAGACCCCGAGATACTTGAACTCCTCCACTTGGGGCAGGATCTCTCCCCCAACCCTGAGAGGGCACTCCACCCTTTTCCGGCTGAGGACCATGCTCTCGGATTTGGAGGTGCTGATTCTCATCCCAGCCGCTTCACACTCAGCTGCGAACCGATCCAGAGAGAGCTGAAGATCACGGCCTGATGAAGCAAACAGGACAACATCATCTGCAAAAAGCAGTGACCCAATCCTGAGTCCACCAAACCGACCCCTTCAACACCCTGGCTGCGCCTAGAAATTCTGTCCATAAAAGTTATGAACAGAATCGGTGACAAAGGGCAGCCCTGGCGGAGTCCAACTCTCACTGGAAACGGGCTCGACTTACTGCGGCAATGCGGACCAAGCTCTGACACCGGTTGTACAGGGACCAAACAGCTCTTATCAGGGGTCTGGTACCCCATACTCCCGGAGCACCCCCACAGGATTCCCCGAGGGACATGGTCGAACGCCTTTTCCAAGTCCACAAAACACATGTAGACTGGTTGGGCAAACTCCCATGCACCCTCCAGGACTCTGCTAAGGGTGAAGAGCTGGTCCACTGTTCCGCGACCAGGATGAAAACCACACTGTTCCTCCTGAATCCGAGGTTCGACTATCCGACGGACCCTCCTCTCCAGAACCCCGAATAGACTTTTCCAGGGAGGCTGAGGAGTGTGATCCCTCTATAGTTGGAACACACCCTCCGTCCCCTTTTAAAGAGGGGACCACCACCCCGTCTGCCAATCCAGAGGCACTGTCCCCGATGCCCATGCGATGTTGCAGAGACGTGTCAACTAAGTCAGTCCTGCAACATCCAGAGCCTTGAGGAACTCCGGGCGTATCTCATCCACTACCTCGGTGACCTCAGTCCCAGAGATGGGAGAGCCCACCTCAGAGTCCCCAGGCTCTGCTTCCTCATTGGAAGGCATGTTAGTGGGATTGAGGAGGTCTTCGAAGTACTCCTCCCACCGACCCTAACGCCCCGAAGTCGAGGTCAGCAGTGCACCATCCCCACCATATACGGTGTTGACACTGCACTGCTTCCCCCTCCTGAGATGCCGGACGGTGGACCAGAATCTCCTCAAAGCAGTCCGAAAGTCGTTCTCCATGGCCTCCAAACTCCTCCCATGCCCGAGTTTTTGCCTCAGCAACAACGAAGCCGCATTCCGCTTGGCCTGCCGGTACCTATCAGCTGCCTCCAGAGACCCACAGGACAAAAAAGTCCTATAGGACTCCTTCTTCAGCTTGACGGCATCCCTCACCGCCGGTGTCCACCAACGGGTTCGGGATTGCCGCCACGACAGGCACCGACCACCTTGCGGCCACAGCTCCGGTCAGCCGCCTCAACAATAGAGGCATGGAACATGGCCCATTCGGACTCAATGTCCTCCACCTCCCTCGGGATGTGGTCGAAGTTCTGCGGAAGGTGGGAGTTGAAGCTACTTCTGACAGGGGACTCCACCAGCCGTTCCCAGCAGACCCTCACAACACATTTGGGCCTACCAGGCCTGACCGGCATCTTCCCCCACCATCGAAGCCAAATCACCACCAGGTGGTGATCAGTTGACAGCTCTGCCCCTCTCTTCACCCGAGTGTCCAAGACATATGGCCGCAAGTCCGACGACACAACCACAAAGTCTATCATTGACCTGAGGCCTAGGGTGTCCTGGTGCCAAGTGCACATATGAACACCCTTATGCTTGAACATGGTGTTCGTTATGGACAATCCGTGACGAGCACAGAAGTCCAATAACAAAACACTGCTCAGGTTCAGATCGGTACATGCCTAGGTTATATACCAAGGATGGCCAACTCCAGTCCTGGTGGTCCGCAGTTTATACAGGTTTTCCTTCCAAACAATTTTTTAATCTTTAACCAATTCCTGTTGTTAATTGACTTTTTTTTCCGTTCATTTTAATTGCCTTGTTTCTTTTAAGTCTCAGTCCCTTAAATTGCTTCTTTTTCCTCTTAAACAGCACTCAGACAGAAATGTGATGTGATGTGGACCTAACTGATGACCAGGTAAGTAAGTCAGAGCCTCAACCTTCAACTTGTTGCTTAATTAGAAGCCATTTCTTGTTGTTAATTAAAATAGTTTTTTCTAAATTATCTGTCTTGTTGCTTCTCTCATTATCCCCTAGCAGACATTTCCAAAACTGCTGATTTTTTTCTAAGAGCACAGTCAAAATGTTTTGCGGTTAGACCTTCACGTTTCTTTATTTTCAGATGCTGTATGATGGACACAGGTTAGCTGGTCATGTGTTGACTCATTTTGTATCTCATTATTGTTTAATGAAAAAAATAATAATTCTTTACATTTATATAGCACTTTTTCTCACTACTCAAATCGCTTCACATAGTGACTGGGGAGCCACTTCACCACCATTAATGTGCAGCATCCTCTTGGATGGTGCAACCGCAGCCATTTTTGTAGTAGTACGCTCACTACATATTAGCTATTAGGTGGTGAAGGGGTGAAAGATAGTTAACAAATTAGAGACAGGGCATAATTGGGGCCTGCAGTGGGTTGGCACCCTGCCCGGGATTGGTTCCTGCCTTGTGCCCTGTGTTGGCTGGGATTGGCTCCAGCAGAACCCCATGACCCTGTGTTCGGATTCAGCGGGTTGGAAAATGGATGGATGGATGGATAATTAGGGGGTCAGAATGATTAGGCCATGGAGAGCAATTTAGTCAGGACATCGGGATACCCCCTACTCTTTACAAAGGAAGTCCAGGGATATTTTATGACCACAGAGAGTCAGGACCTTGGGTTTTCGTCTCATTCGACTTATGGTGTTCCCATCACTGCACTGAAACATTGGGATTCACATTTGGACCACAGGGTAAGCACCCCCTACTGACGTTACCAGTTGGCTGCTAAGGAAAACATAAATAATTAAAGGTTCTGAGTCTTAAAGAGCAAGTCAATTAAAATGAAGGCAAGTGAATTTAATTAGCAGCAACAACTGGTCGCTGATTATGAAAATGCTCAGCCACTGCAGCCCTCCAGGATTGGAGTTGGCCACTCCGTTATATACCGATTCAATTAAAAAAACTTTCTGGATATTTTAGTGAATATGGTAAATATTTTAATTTCATTAATACAATAACTAATACACATATTTCTTCCTAGATTTGTTTTCTAATAATTGAAAGAGCAAGATCCAGATTCAACCACAAGTAAGTTTTCTGTACTGCATCACAGCCACTAGATGGCAGTTAAGGCCCTAACTCAACAAGGCCTGTTCATTTTTTTCCAAAATAGGTTTGTCCTATGGGGTGGAGTTGATGGCTCTTAAATTTAACCTAAGCTAGAAATAGAAATCCACGTCTTTATAATTAAAGTTTGCTTAAGTAATATATAGGCATTTCAACATATTTTTATCTCAGACTTTAGTTTTCTTTGTCTGCATATCATAGCATGTTTTAATTTCAGGCAGAGAATATGGGTTTGATTCCCGCCCTTTATATCAAACTTTGTCTTTAATCCATGGCTGTGGAGCTTCTGACTCCAGAAAGCTCAAAAAGTGCATTAGTATATGACAAGTTTTTAATTGGAGCTTTTATTGGAGACACTAATTCTCATTCACTATAGCCCTCTGGAGTTATTTTTTTTGTTTGTTTTTTTTTCTGTCCGCCTTACTTTATTCTTTGTTACTTAGCATTGCCTAATCTTATTTTTATATTTTCCTTCCTCATCTTGTAAAAAACTTTAAGCGACATCATTTCTATGAAAACATACTGTAGAAATAAATGTTGTTGTTGTTGTTGGTGGGTGCAGCAAGGTGCTGTATCATTGCCAAGAGTGGCATTTGGGGGTGGCAAGTGGGACAACCGGCCCAGGTCCCACGCCCAAGGGGGCCCCGCTTTTGAGGTCCACGTGTCTCGTTTGAGTAGATTTGTCAAGTTATATTTTCCAATAATAATAATAATAATAATAATAATTCATTACATTTATATAGTGCTTTTCTCAGTACTCAAAGTGCTAAGTTATATTCCAGTTATATTTTGGTAAAGTCCACGTGTTATCTTGCAAAAATTTAGCTGAATACTGTAACAAGAAAATTCGGTGTAAGTTAACATTGTTTTTATTACATTTTTTCACAAGTTTATACAGTCCACACATAGAGGTAACAATGTTTGACGTAACCGGCCCCACTTGGGGTTGGTCTGCACACCCCTAAGGCTGCCTCTGATCAGTGTAGATAGATAGATAGATAGATAGATAGATAGATAGATAGATAGATAGATAGATAGATAGATACTTTATTAATCCTAAGGGGAAATTCACATAATCCAACAGAGGTATACTTATACAAGAAACAATATTAAATTAAAGAGTAATAAAAATGCATGTAAAAACAGACAATAACTTTGTATAATGTTAACGTTTACCCCGGGTGGAATTGAAGAGTCGCATAGTGTGGGGTCTCCTCAGTCTGTCGCTGAAGCTGCTCCTCTGTCTGGAGATGATCCTGTTCAGTGGATGCAGTGGATTCTCCATGATTGACAGTTGTCTGCTCAGCGCCCGTCGCTCTGCAACGGATGTTAAACTGTCCAGCTTCGTTCCTGCAATAGAGCCTGCCTTCTTAACAAGTTTGTCCAGGCGTGAGGCGTCCTTCTTCTTTATGCTGCCTCCTCAGCACACCACCGCGTAGAAGAGGGCACTCGCCACAACCGTCTGGTAGAACATCTGCAGCATCTTATTGCAGATGTTAAAGGACGCCAGCCTTCTAATGAAGTATAGTCAGCTCTGTCCTTTCTTACACAGAGCATCAGTATTGGCAGTCCAGTCCATTTTATCATCCAGCTGCACTCCCAGGTATTTATAGGTCTGCACCCTCTGCACAGTCACCTCTGATGATCATGGGGTCCATGAGGGGCCTGGTCCTTCTAAAATCCACCACCAGTTCCTTGGTTTTGCTGGTGTTCAGGTGTTGGTGGTTTGAGTCGCACCATTTAACAAAGTCCTTGATTAGCTTTCTATACTCCTCCTCCTGCCCACTCCTGATGCAGCCCACGATAGCAGTGTCATCAGCGAACTTTTGCACGTGGCAGGACTCTGAGTTGTATTGGAAGTCCGATGTATGTTGGCTGAACAGGACCAGAGAAAGTCCAGTCCCCTGCGGTGCTCCTGTGCTGCTGACCACAATGTCAGACCTGCAGTTCCCGAGACGCACATACTGAGGTCTGTCTGTAAGATATTCCACGATCCATGCCACCAGGTGTGAATCTATTGCCATCTGTCAGCTTGTCCCTAAGGAGCAGAAGTTGGATGGTGTTGAAGGCGCTAGTGAAGTCGAAAAACATAATTCTTACAGCACCACTGCCTCTGTCCAAGTGGGAGAGGGATATGTTCCCAACCTCTCCTCAAAGGAATATGTAATACATTATAAAGCTTATAGACTTGTGCTTCTTTTTTCCTTTTTAAGCCAGTTGGAATCATGAAGGAACTGTAGCAATACAGGGAACCAAACTGAACAGGAGACCAGGGTGATGGAATTTAGTGTTGTCTACTGACTATGGACTGATAGGCTCAGACACTTGAGTTTAAAGTCAGCTGGTTAATGATGAGTGGCCGACCAGGAACAACATCCATGAATAACAGTTAATATCATATCCACCTCAAAGGGACCCAGCATTAGGTCTTTGAAATGTGAGAGAAGATGGATTTGAGGTTGCTTAAAATGCACACTCCATATCACACTTGATTAGCTAACTTGAAAAGCCTCCTGCTCTCTCCCACTCCACAGAAATGCTCTTAAGACCTCTTGAGGTGATGTCATCTGAGATAAGAAAAACATTTCCTAAGCTATCTAGAAGTTATTTTGAGACTGGCAGGCATTTTAGGACATTTCTTATGAATTGCAGTTTTTTTTTTTTGTTTTGTTTTGTACGGCGCCTACTGACTCACAGGCCCAAGAAAATCACCACACATGTTATACCGTTGGTCTCGTCTTTATGTCTAGTTATGCAAGACCACGGCCATCTTAATGCATGGGCATGTTGGGCAGTTGCCTGGGTGCCCCATGAGCATAGGGGCACCATGTTAATCTATGTATGTTGTGACTTGCTGAGTGGTTGTGTAGGTAGGGGCCCCAGTGCACTGCTTTGGCTGGGGGTCTATAATGCTGTTAAGATGGCCCTATGTAAGACCTCATTTGTAGGCCATTTTTGGACCATATTTTGTGCAGGATATGACACCCTTATGATAAAGAGTAAACCAATAGGGTGTCTTTAGTAAAAATGATCAAAAGTTACTCCATTTAACAAAATTTCAAAAAAAATAGGGATCGGTAATATCGGCAGATGGAGTGTCGTTGTTTGCTGATCATGAATAATTTTTTTTGACCCTTTATCAGTGGGCCGTACTACGGTGGCCCCGAAGGGCGCACAATTAAACAAGGTGATGCGCACATTCAAATGAGGTGACGCGCAGAATTGAATGTGGTGCCGCACAATTAAAAAAGGTGACGCTCACAATTAAAGAAATTGACGTGCACAATTAAATGTGGTGCGCACAATTAAACAAAGTGATGCACATACTTAAGGTGATGCGCACATTCAAACGAGGTGACGCGCACAATTAAAGATGACAAGCTCACAATCAGAGGGGTGACGACAAGTAAAAGGGTACGGAAAGGGTAGGTACCTTGGCAAAACAAAAGGAAAACACAAATTGGTGGCAAAGTTTGCCTGTCTGTCCACAGGGGAGGTTTCTGGTTAAGTGGTGTGCTGAGTGAGGGAAAGTTAATATAACATTCTTCTTTTCAATTAAATTGTTGGAGAGCACAGTTCCTGATGTATGTACATTATGGTGTACATTAACATGCGGATATCCATTTCTTTTTTTTTTTCCCATGCAAGAGTTATAAAACAAACAAACAAAAGAAACCAAGTAAACTGGTGCTCCCCGTTCTTTGTTTTTTTGCCTGCAGTGTGGTGGCTCATAGTGTGTTCCAGTTTGTTAAGATTTTACATACCAAGATTCTACATTTGATGATTTTTATTACTACTATTATTTTTATTTTACTGTAGAATCAGCTCTCAGCAGTACACAGCAGGGCGGCTGTGGCGCATGTATACGGGCACCGTTCTCATCCCTACCACCTTCGCCATCACTTCCTCCACCTCTTCATATCATTCTTGAGGCAGATTGAACATTTAAGTGCCAACTTAAGTGAAAAATTAAGTGAAACGTATTAAGTAATTGTAACACAAAAATTGACTGAATTAGTTTTAACGTGAATAGATGCCGACAAAAGCAGTGAAGAAGCGGGCCGCTAGGGTGGAGAAAAGAAGAGCTGCTCAGGAAGCAGCAAGCGCATCAACCTCTGAGCAAACGAATGATAAACGTACAGAGAAAGAGGATGAAGACTAGGAATGCTCAAGTCAAGTGGATTCACAGCATGTTATTGTGCGGTACGCCATTACTGGTGAAGGTATATTGCTCAATTGTGTATTTAAATTTTATGCACCGAGTTAGAAGCTTATTATTTTTAAGTATGTTCACCCACAATACTGTATGTGATTCAGAAATGATCCTCAAATATGCTATGACTTTTGTAGGAGGGTTCGAACACAAACATTTTCTGGGTGTATGGGACATAGTGGGGAACCTCTGCTATAAGTGGTTATGAATGGGAAAGCTGTTCTCCATCTTATCTAGAGCCATTGCAGTCACGTAACAGAGAGAAATAGAAGAAATCCATAAAATAGAATAAAGAAATCCACCAGAAGAGATCACCCACCTGAAGTTAAGCAGGTTCAGGCCCGGCCAGGACTTGGATGGGAGACCATCTAGCAAAAGCTTGGGTTACTGCTGGAAGGGGTGTTGGCCAGGCCAGCAGGGGCGCTTACCCTGTGGTCTGATTGTGGATGCCAGTGCCCCAGTGCAATGATGGGGACACTGTGTGCTGTAAAAATGGTGCTGTCCTTAGGATGAGACGTTAAACCGAGGTCCTGACTCTTTGTGGTCATAAAAGATTCCTGGGCATCCTTTGTCCAGGGTGAATTTCCCACCATGGCCTAGTCATTCAGGCCCCCTAATCATCCCCTGTCTCTAACAGACTATCTCGCTCACCACTTCACCACCTATCAGCTAATCTATGATGAGTGTACTGGCGTAAAAATGGCTGCCGCCACATTGTCTACACATTAGCAGAATAGCGCTATATAAATGTAAAGAATTTTTTTATTATTATTGCAGCTACATGACAGAGAGAAATAGAAGAAATCCACAAAATAAGAGGTTTGAAAGATTAAAATTTATTCCTTTGGTGTTTCACAGGAAAAGACAGTTTGTGTTTAGCAGTCGTCTCTAGAATATCGGTGACCCCCTTCCCCCTGTTAAATTCATATACAGTTACAATGCAATATATAAAAAAAATAATATAAACGACAGCTGCTCTACATGAAATAGGCACTGATTAGTAAAAAGGATCAGATGAGCTCAATGGAGTAGTCGTCAGGTTTCCAGTTTTCAAGCGTCTCACTGGAAAGAGTGATGAGTGTCGGTCTTGCCAAGTGACGTTAAGGTGTGCTGAGCCATCATGGGATGCTTATCTTACAAACAATGCTCCTCAGCACTGAAGAGCTTCCTGAAAGTTTGCTTCTAGGCATCCACAATCCCTGGAGACCTTGATCCTCTTTTGAAAAATCTACAGAGCTGTCCAGAAGGGCCATGGGCTGCTCTTGAAATCCTGTTTACTCCTTAATCTAGCTGTTCTGCTTAGAAGTTACATCCACTGACACAGTGAGAGCATCAGTGGAAGTGATAAAGCCAAACACGTCCATGTGTGAGCTTAATACTAAGTAGCGAGGTTTGAAGACATTGAAACAATTTGCACGTTATCTTTTAGAATGTACAATGTCATCCCGTCTTCACCACCATTATTGTGTTGTTTCGAGCGTCAATAGCAGTAATAATAAGATGCCAGCCTCCAATAGGGACAGTGCAATGGCTCATGTTAGACTTCAAAGAATAAAGTGAATTACATTACTGCATTTTTAAGGTTTATTTAATTTAAAAAGTTTGTTATGGTCACGTCAAGACTTGAAAGTTAGAATTGTTGGTCTAAAATATATCCTGCTTTTTTTTTTTGTATAGTGGGTATGTATCCACACAGATCTTATAATATTTACAAATAATATTTACAACTTCTTGTGAGTGGGACCCCCCCTTAGCAGCAACCCTAGCACTGGATTGATAGTTTTTGGATGACAGGAGAGGTTAATTAATATCAAAAAGACGTTAATTCTCTTTGAAAGTGAATGAGTTTTTATACAGGATAACAATGAGACATGGTATGGAATGGCAGGACCACACGTATTCCTCCAATCTCGTTTGTAATACAGTACACAAAGTCAAACTGGGCAACAGTGCCAACTGTATGGATGGGCAGTGGATTCAGAAAGCATGAAGACCCCTTTATTTTTGAAACATTTCGTTATGCAGCGGCCTAATTCTAAAACCTTTGAAATTAGTTTTGTTTCCACATCAATAAGCACTCAATACCTCAGAATGGCAAAGCCAAAACAGGATTTTAGAAAATTTTGTAAATTTAGTAAAAATGTAAAACTGCATTATCCCATTGATAGATAGATAGATAGATAGATAGATAGATAGATAGATAGATAGATAGATAGATAGATAGATAGATAGATAGATAGATAGATAGATAGATAGATGGCATCTGAAGTCTGGCACAGGTGCATCCCATTTTATTTATCATCATTGAGATGTTTCTACACCTTGTTTGGAGTCCACCTGTGGTCAATATAATTAACTGGACAGGTTTAGGAAAGGCAGAAACACACCTGTCTATAGAAGGGTCTCATGGCGGCATAAAAACCAAGCCATGGGGTGGAAGGAATTGTCTTCAGACCTTAGAGACAGGATTGTGTCGATGCAAAGATCTCAGGGAGACTATAAATGAACATTTCATGTGACACTGAGGGTTTTCAACAGTACGGTGGCCTCCGTAATTCTTAAAGAAGTTTGGATCCACCATAACTCTTTCTAGAGCTGGCCACCCAGCCAAACTGAGCAATCGGGGGGGAAAAGAGCCTTGATAAATGAGGTGACAAAGACCCCAACGGTTTATCTGGCTGTGCCCCAGAGAGCCTTGATAAGTGAGATGACGAAGACCCCAATGGTCAATCTGGCTGAGCCCCAGAGAACCTATGTGGAGAGATGGAAGAAACTTCCAGAAAGACAACCATCACGACAATACTCCACCAATTAGGGCCTTACGATAGGGTGGCCAGAGAGAAACCTCTCATCAGTAGAGACACATGGAAGTCCATTTGAAGTTTGTAAAAAGGCACCCAAAGGACTCTCAGACTGTTAGAAACAAGTCTCTGGTCTGATGAAACCAAGATTTGCATCATGTCTGGAGGAAACCAGGCGCTACTCATCAGCTCGCCGTATTCCAACAGTTAAGCATGGTGGTGGCAGCATCAGGGATCGGAGACTAGTCATGGTTGAGGGAAAGCTTAATGGGGCCAAGTGCAGAGATTTCCTTAATGGAAAGCTGCTCAGAGCACTCTGGACCTGAGACTGGGCAGAAGGTTCACCTTCCAACAGGACAAAGCAAAGACAACACAGGAGTGGCTTAGGGATAACTCTGGAAATACCCTCAAGAAGTGCAGCCATCATTTGGACTTGAACCTGAATGAACATCTCCTGAAGTATCCACCAACTGTCAGGCTGACAGTGCTTGAGAGGATCTGCGGAGAAGAAGGGCTTGAAATCGTCCCCAAATCCAGGTGTGTGAAGCCTGTTGCATCAAACCCAAGACAACCCCAGACTTGACTCACTGCCAGAGGGGCTTCAAGTAAGCAACTGAGTGAAAAGTCTTAATACTTGTGTCAATGGGATATTATAGTTGTCTGTTTTTGAAACATTTGCAAAAAATTCTAAAATCCTGTTTTTCATTTTGTCAGTATGGGGTATCGAGTGTCCTTGATGGGAAATAAAAATGAAATTAAATGATTCGGGCACAAGGCTGCATCATAGCAACATGTGTGAAAAGTGACGGGTCCGAATACCCTCTAAAGGTGCTCTACATTTCCTTACAGATGGCTTCAAACTGAGACTCAGTGTGGCGAGGGGGCCTCATATCCTGTCCCTTTAAGAAATCAAAGGAGTTCAGAGACTGGGAATATGGAGAGTGGGAAGAGAGGAGAGGATGGTGATGCTGGCATAGATCATCTCACCACTACAGGTAAGAACATTTCAGGTGAGCATCTGCATTTTTAAAAACAGTTCCACACAACCAAAGGCATACACACACATGCAATCAAAGCAGAACCTCAAAATGGATTCAAGAACGGCTATATGTGCCAAGGTAGCAATGGCATTAGATGGACAATGGGCAGGAGCAGGGTCTTAGAAGAGACTGTGCAGAAAAGCCAGCACATGGAGAGTTGGTAGGACACTGTAGTTAATTACAAAAAGCAAGGATGCCCAGAAGTTCTTAAAAGATACTTGTCCCTTTAAGAAAATGAAAGAAACTCCGAGGTTTAATGACCTCGAAGCCTCTCTGACCTGGCAGCCACTGAATTCTGAATGCCAGAGAAATTCCATTGTTGGCTGCAGAAATAACTGCGGTATGGGATTTGAAAGTCTTTTGAGTTTGTAGTTGCGAGGTTTAGCAGATGAAAATATTAAATTGATAGAGGATTTAAGAGAGCGAAACTAGATGGGTAAAGGGAGAGTTGTGTTCTGATGTTTGAAGAGCGGGCAAGCAGGTGAGCCACCTCACCCAGCCAGGGGCCTTTGTTGCATCCATTTTCAGTACACCACTTTTGTATTTCTCCCTATAATCATCCCTTCTGCTTTAATTTTTTTTTTGATGTTTGTTTAGTTCTCCTTGGCAGTTTATTCAGCAGTGAAGAACCCCTAGGAGGCCCTCTGTCTGTACTGATCTACTAAACAAAGTATATGCTTTACATACATACATACATACACATACTGTATGAACTTATATACTGTATATGTATATACACACACGCACGCACACACGCATTTGTTTAATATTTCTGTAGAGAATGCTATTCAGCTATTGATACTTGTTTTCAGACTTTTTCTTTTTGCATAGCAGCAGCAGGCTCCTGATGATGGAGTCCTTGCCATCTTTAACACATCTTTAGTTAAAAAGATGGCTGCACACTGAGTACTGTATAAGCCTAGAGAATGACAATGCACAGGACAGAGTAAAGCTTGGTCCCTGTTTCCCTAAAGTTGCGGCTCTTGATGTCTGCCTATGGAAGGCTTGCGATGTCCCTTTTAGGAGGAGGACCTGTTGGTTTGATGCTGCTTCCATTTGCTTTGTCTTCGAACATCATGACCCTAAAAAAAAAAAAAAAAGACAGTAAAATTTCACTAGAAGTCACTTCAGTAGTTTTAGAAAAAAATGTTACATCTAATAGGTAAAATAATGCAAAAGTTGAAAGACTTTGGTTAGCTCCTTTGAAACCAATTGGAATTGGAGGACACAGACCCTAAAAACACTCAGTGGATCTCCTATACCAGTGATGGCGAACCATTTAGAAACCAAGTGCCCAAACTGCAATCCAAAACCCACTTATTTATCGCAAAGTGCCAACATGGCAATTTAACCTGAATACCACCTAAAACTGAACACCAGCATAACCAAGAAGCTGGTGGTGGATTTTAGGAGGCCCAGGCCCCTCATGGACCCCGTGATCATCAGAGGTGACTGTGCAGAAGGTGCAGACCTATAAATACCTGGGAGTGCAGCTGGATGATAAATTGGACTGAACTGCCAATACTGATGCTCTGTCTGTCTATCTACTGAGCTTTTAGTTTAGAAAAGCAACTCATACATTAACATCTTTTGTCTTAAAAGAAAAACATAATAGCGGAGCTTTCAATGATACAAACAACTTTTTGTTGAAAGGTAAAAGTTTGCATTCGGTATGCTTTTGAACAATTAATGTGCTTTTTGCTGTTGTATGCATGCTGATAATTTGTCTAACCTTGGCTCATACTTTCTAAGCTTGACAGCAACACATGCAGCACTCAGGTCATCTGTTAGTCTGTTTCTGGTGTCAGATTTGATTTAATTCAAAGCTGAAAACAGCTGCGCACAAGCATAAGATGTTCCAAACAAAGTAAGGAAAGCAATCTCAAGTGCCTTCATTGACTTAAGATTATTTGGCAGAGAATTCCACACTTTAAGGATTTCATTTTCATAACTAACTGTGCTGTCCTTTGTCATCCCTTCGATCCTCTCAAGTGTTTCACGCAGGTCTTCCCTATTAAGCTCCGCCCCCAAAGCTTCCATTATATATTACGGGTCGTGGATCAGGTGTGGCGATTAACAACTCAACAACGATAATTACAGATGCGGACGACTCCTCACCTGTGCGCTTAAGCGAGGACTGCCCGCATCACAAAGCTCCCGGAAACCGCTCCGGCCACTCTACCATAACCCTTTAAGCCGCGAGTGCGGCAATTATCTGTTAAAACTGGCCTTTTCAATTTTGAGCTGTGGACCCGCTATACCACATCCCCTCCAACCCCACCACGGGAATCACAGACTCAAAAGGCTGCAGTCCGTGCCGCACCCTCAAGCAACATGTGTGCCGCCCGCCTTACCCCAGACAGGAGAGGAAGGACGCGCTCCCATTGGGCTGCTGGGCAGAGGGGCGGGTGATGTGAGAAAAGTCCTCCGCCTTGAAGAGGGGAAGCGGTGAGGGGAGCAGCCCGGCCCCGCATTCCTCTGGCTTTATAGTAACGAACTCTGTGCTCGGGCGACGGCGCGCGTGCCCACTGAGAGGGCTCTGAGTGCCCCCTTTGGCACACATGCCATAGGTTCGCCACCACTGTCCTATACGGTAAAACATTAAGGTTAACATTAAGGGGCGTCCAGTCCCTCAGAGCAATCTGATTAGTCATTTTGACTTCGATGTGATTTGTCAGTTTGGCTTTGGTGACGTGATCAGAAGAGGAAGTGTTAGTGTGAGACACAAAAGGATGAAAGATGACATAGGAGGCACACCTTCAAAGTCGAGATGTATAAAACTGGACAAGAGGCGAGAAAGGTGTCTCGAAAATAATGACAAGGCCTGAGAAGCTGGCTTTATGGGAACACGCTTGAGAGACGGAGTGTCGGTCAACAGAGGTTCAGACACACACGGATACTGAGGAAAGGCCCTGAAGATACACATAGGGCAAGAGCACATATTTTTTAAATTATTCAGTTACCTGTTTTTGAGAATAAAAGAACAGTCTTTGAGGTCTGGAAGGAAGCTAGCTGAATTGTTCCTGGCCAGCAGGTGGCAGCAACGTCACTCCCTATGTGGCTGACAGGGCCCTGTTAAATAGTGAAGGTCCCAAAAGGGTTACAAAGGTGTTGTACTTTCCCATAGGGGTAGTTTGGTCTGCAATATCTTGGGACAACCTGAAATTCTGGATTGCTTATAGGCAGCAGCAGTGCTTCTAAAAGGCAACTGAATGTGGAAGATCCTGCTTGTGGTGAGTCAGTATGGTGGACTAACCAACACAATGAAGACTCCATCCAACTCTATGAAAAACACATGTCAAGGAATGGAGACTAGAAAATCTCCCAAGTCACTGAATATCCAGTTAAGTCAGTCATGAAGAAATGGAATTACAGGCATCTTTATGAAGCGATGCATCCGCAAACCCTGTAGCAATATGAAGGACCGCTCCCACACCTCCCCTGGCCCGTCTTGTTCCACTTTCATCTGGCAGAAGGCCCTGTAGCATCCAAACCAGCTCTGCCAGGTTCTGCCACAGCTTCTACCCTGTGGCTGTCTGAACTTTGAATGCTGTACTGCCCCCCTGCCCTCAGATCTGTACCTAGCAGCTAGCTAATTAATATGCAGTACATTTCTGTCACTTGTTTCTACTATTGTTTTTTATTATTAGTTGTTGTTATTATTTATTAGTAATTATTTCACATTATTACTATCTATTCACTTACATATTTTTTCTTATCTTCTTATAGTATAGTATAGTTCTATACCTGTCTTGCATTTGTCCTGTGTTCTTGTATATGTTGCACCACAGTCCTCAGGTACAGCAGGGAAAATAAGTATTGAACGTTTATTTCAGTAAATATATTCCAAATGGAGGGTGGCACGGTGGCGCAGTGCTGTTGCCTCGCAGTTAGGAGACCCAGGTTCGCTTCCAGGGTCCTCCCTGCGTGGAGTTTGCATCATGTTCTCCCCGTGTCTGCGTGGGTTTCCTCCCACAGTCCAAAGACATGCCTGTTAGGTGCATTGGTGATTCTAAATTAGCCCTAGTGTGTGCTTGGTGTGTGTGTGTGTGTGTGTGTGCACACCCTGTGGTGGGCTGGCGCCCTGCCCGGGGTTTGTTTCCTGCCTTGCACCCTGTGATTGGCTCCAGCAGACCCCCCTGACCCTGTAGTTAGGATATAGCGGATTGGATAATGGATGGATGGGGCTATTGACATGAAATTTTCACCAGATGTTGGTGACAACCCAAGCAATCCACACATGTAAAGAAATCAAAACAAGTAAGTCCATAAATTATGTGTAAGAAAGTGGAATGGCACATGGAAAAAAGTATTGAACACATGAAGAAAAGGAGGTGCAAAAAGGCCTGGAAAGCCAAGACACCAGCTGACATCTGTCAGTATTTAGAAAGCAATCCTGAGATTGATGGCCTATAAAAAGGTTTCTCATTACCAAGGTGTCACACAAGAAGCATCTCATGATGGGTAAAAGTAGTTGTTGCAAAACATACCGATGGCATTGGTGACAGACATATTTCTAAACTTCTGAATGTTCCAGCAGGCACATTGGGGCCATAATCCGGAAGTGGACTGGATAATAAACTGGCCATGACCAGGTGCTCCTCATAAGATTTCTGATAGAGGAGTCAAAAGAATAATTGGAAAAATTGTCCAAGAGCTAAGGACCACTCGCTTGTGGAGAGCTTCAGAAAGACCTGGAATTAGCAGGTCCATTTGCTTCAAAGAATACAAGAGGTAATGCACTCAACTACCATGGCCTCTATGCATGCTCACCACTCAACAGTCCAATGCTGAAGAAAAAGCTTGTTGAAGCTCGTTGAAACAACATTTGGACAAGCCAATGAAATATTGGGAGAACAGTCTGGTCAGAGGAGACCAAAATTGAACTCTTTGGATGTCATTGCACACACCATGTTTGGATGAGAACTGGCACTGCGCATCCCCCCATAAACACCACACCAATAGTGAAGTTGAGAGGTAGAACATCATGGAGGGGGACTGTTTTTCAGTATATGGTACTAGCAGACCTCATATAATTGAAGGAAGAATGAATGGAGAAATATACCGAGACATTCTTGTTAAGAATCTGCTGCTATCTACCAGGATGCTGAAGATGAAACGAGGGGGGGCATTTCAGCAAGACGAGGAACCCAAACACACAGCCAAGGAAACTCTCAATTGGTTTCAGAGAAAGATAATAAAGCTTCTAGAATAGCCCAGTCAATCATCCGGCTTGAATCCAATTGAAAATCTATGGAAAGAACTGAAGATCAGAGTTCATAGAAGAGGCCACCGGAAACCTTCGAGATTGTGTGGAAGAATGGGCCAGAAATCACACCAGAACAATGCATGCAACTCGTTTCTCCTTACAGGAGGCATCTTGAAGCTGTCATTACCAACAAAGGCTTTTCTACTAAGTATGAAATAAATTTCAGTAAATGTGTTCACTACGTATTCCCCCTGTGCCATTCCACTTTATTACACACAACTTAATTTATGGGCTTACTTGTTTTGATTTTTTTGCATGTGTGGATTACTTGGGTTGTTACCGACATCTGGTGAAATTTCATGTCAATAGCCCCATTAGAAATCTTTGACTGAGAAAAACGATGTGTTTAATATTTATTTTCCCCCTTGTATGCTATTTCATGCATACAATGGGGGATGCAATATGGTGTATGGATGGTATGCCAATAGCGCCACTTGACTTGGAAAGAGTATGGTGCAAGTGGATATCTGCTAGAGCAGGCTGTCCACAAGAACTGAAGAAGACAAGTGAGGAAGGCCACCAAGAGATCTCTGAGAACTCTGAAGGAGTGACAAGCTACAGTGGATAAGATTGTGCACACAACAACTGTGCCCTGGGTTTCTCTAGCCAGCTTTATACGAGAGTGGCAAAGAGAAAAAAATCACACAGGGCATTTCCGCAGAAGGCACATGGGAGACTCTGCAAATAGCCAGA
Organism: Polypterus senegalus; assembly: GCF_016835505.1. Taxonomy (NCBI): domain Eukaryota; kingdom Metazoa; phylum Chordata; class Cladistia; order Polypteriformes; family Polypteridae; genus Polypterus; species Polypterus senegalus. The sequence goes on from NC_053162.1 coordinate 176,254,156, forward strand.
AGCAGGTTTCAATGGTCTGAAGCCAACCAAATAGAGCTTTTTGGCCATCAAGCTAAACGCCACGTTACAGCACACATTATTACAAACACATTATTCCTACCGTGAAGCATGGTGGTGGCAGCATCAGGCTGTGGGGATGCTTCTCTGCAGCAGGCCCTGGAAGACTTGTGAGGGGGAAGTGAACGGAGCAAAATACAAGGAAGTCCTGCAGGAAAACCAGATGGAGTCTGCAAGAAACCTGCTCCTTGGCAGAAGACTATTAAGACAACAAGCCCGAGTAGAAAAACAACAATGTGAACGTCCTGGAGTAGCTGAGTCAGAGTCCAGATCTCAGTCCATTGGAGAATTTATAATGGACTTGACAAAGATTGTTTACTCAGGATCACCATGACAACCGACAGAGCTGAGCAGTTTAGTAAAGAAGAAACAGGAAAATGGCAGAGCTGACAGAGCACAGAGTCAAGGCTGTCATCTACTAAATACTGACATGAAGGTGGTGAACACTTGAGATTAATTCAAGTTCAGCCGGGAGGCAATGGGGTTTTTGTTCATCTGGAAACAAAGAAGGAATCATAAGGTGGCTTCTTAAATGACCACTGTGTCAGAATGTGGTGCCAAATCCCTCCTCTAGGGGGCAGTCTAACAATGTCAGACCTGGACAGTATTTCATGAAATGCATTCTTTATATTGGTGCGAGCAAATTCACCTCTTCTTATATTGTGCCTTGAAAGGAACAGAAAAAAGATGGAGTCCCTTTCTAACCCAGAAAACATTATGAACGGAAATTCATAATGTGACCTCTAAAATTTCAGTGAGTAATTGTGCCACACTGTTATGCCCTTTCTCTCCTCTAGGGGCAGTCTATTTTTTTTTTTTTTGAGCAGACAACGCTGATCTTGAGACACAGTTTTCTCTTTTTATGTTCATTGACCACCCAATGGGGAAACTGAAGTGTTGGTCCCCCTCTGTAAATCAAGTGTCGATTATGAATGGGAAAATCAATTCGAACTGGGAGATGAGCAGCCACCGGTTGCTTGCAAGTTGCTATCTTTATATATATATAATACACTAAAGTGGCTGTTTGTTTGTCTGTCCAGAATTTTAACTCACCTGTAGCTCGCAAACATTTTGACCGATTGACCTGGAATTTGGTACACATACACTACGTGACCTCTACTGTCCACTTTTCGGGTGATGATTGACCTCCAAGGTTATTCCTCTTTTTATTTTTATTTTATTATAGAATCAACTTTGGGCAGAAGCCAGCAGGGCAGCTTTGTGGTGCATGCATATGGGTGCCATTCTCATCCCTACCACCTTTGCCGTCACTTCCTTCTTCATATCTTAAATCATTCTTGTGGCAGATTGAAGACTTAAGTGCCAGCTTAAGTGAAAAAAATTAAACAAAATGTACTAAGTAATTGCAATACAAACACTGACAATCAGTTTTGACGCAAAAAGATGTTGACAAAAGAAGAGAAGAAGAGGGCCACTAGGGTGGAGAAAAGAGCCTCTGAGCAAACGAATGATAAACGTACAGAGAATGAGGATGAAAACTAGGAATACTTAAGTCAAGTGGATTCACTGCATGCTATTGTGCAGTGCGCCGTTACTGGTCATTTATAATGGTAGTGGGTCACGGTGGGCAGCACGGTGGGTCGCTACTCTGATGATCACCCTCAATTAACCCCCCTCCCTCACCATGATGGTCAGGCTCAACTCCAGTGAGTGCACTCAGTTAACCAAGGGGGACCCTGTTGACTCCCAGGGCCGGATTAAGGTGGGTGCTATTGATGCTGCAGCATTAGGCCCATTCCTGAAATAGGCCCAGATGAAAACAGGTGAGAATTTTCCAGAAGCTGAACGGTTTTCCTTTGCTATATTAACCTCAAAATAATTCTTAGAATGAAATTTGGAGTCCGACTTTCAGACGCCTAGACACAGCATTACTTATTATACAGTTACCATTGTTCTGTATTGTAGGAGTAAAGTTGGACAGTTTAACATCTGTGGCAGAGCGACGGGCATTAAGCAAACTCCTGTCAATCATGAAGAATCCACTGCATCCACTGAACAGGATCATCTCCAGGCAGAGGAGTAGCTTCAGTGACAGACTTTTGTCACCGTCCTGCTCCAATGACAGACTGACGAGATCGTTCCTCCCCCACACTATGCGACTCTTCAATTCCACCCGGGGGAGTAAATGCGAACATTAATTTTATCTTAATTTTTTTAATTTTTATTACTATTTAATTTAATATTGTTTCTTTGTATCAGTATGCTGCTGCTGGATTATGTGAATTTCCCCTTGGGATTAATAAAGTATCTATCTATCTATCTATCTATCTATCTATCTATCTATCTATCTATCTATCTATCTATCTATCTATCTATTATATAGTGCCTTTCACTCTATCTATCTATCTATCTATCTATCTATCTATCTATCTATCTATCTATCTATCTATCTATCTATTGTATAGTGCCTTTCACTCTATCTATCTATCTATCTATTATATAGTGCCTTTCACTCTATCTATCTATCTATCTATTGTATAGTGCCTTTCACTCTATCTATCTATCTATCTATCTATCTATCTATCTATCTATCTATCTATCTATCTTCTTTGCGCTGTGACATAACTATAATGTCGTTCAAGTTAATGCTATCAATTTTACGTTAAACAGTTTACTTAGTAATTTAGCTGCGTTTTTTTCAATATCTTGGGTATTCTTGCCACTTTATTATCGTTCGGTAAGTGCCACGTAGTAAATTTTTCACCTTGAAATTTAGTTGTACAGTAAAAATCGATGGCTATTTAAATGGCTATCTGTAAAGGTAAAACTAAAAGCCGGCCCGCAGGCCCCGCATGGATGTTTAGAATTTTTAAAATCCTCGACAGGATTCTGGTCTATTATGAAATTTAAATTGTGGACAAATTTTTACCCTCAAGAGCCTGAACTGAGTCACTTTGACCCAATGTCTCTACAAATTCATTTTTTCTTACTCTGTTTCATAAGAGAATTGTGAAATTTTGTGTATTTCATTGTTAGGTTTTCTGCATTAAGTGCACTTTTCAGACAATTGCTATTGAATGTTGATGTTACATAGTTTGAAGTTAATCTCAAGTTGTTACGATACTACGTCGTTATTATTATTCATGTTCTATAAAGGCTGGCTGGTTGCGTCGTAAGCGATTAAGGCTCCTTGGTGGGTCTGAGTGCGCGTGTACGGTGAGTGTCGAATGCACAGGCACCAATGCTGAGAAAAAATAGGCCTTTTTTTGCACTGCAGCATCAGGCCCAACTTCGTCTTAATCCGGCCCTGTTGACTCCCCCTTACTTTAAGTCGTTCCGATGATTGCGCTCAATTAACCAAGGTGGGAATTGGTACATTGCAAGCACACATGAGAAAATGTGGGCTGCGACCCCAGAAAGGCTGATAAGGTTGGCAACCTTGTTGGGCCGAGCGTTAAGAGAAACCGAAAATAAACCTGAATCATTGGTGAAGCAACCGCGATTTGAATGAGCAGCGCACAGATAACGGAAGGTGGGACTTTCTAATGTGGACGAGACAGCCACTGAAACAGGTTTTTAATATGAGCTTACAACCCAAAGATGGCAACTCGTGACCCAGTGGTTGAGATGCCCTGTATTAGCTGGCATTTAATGCTTCATACCTGAGTGCATTGACAATTATGCTTAATCTCATATAGCACCTTGAATAGAACAGAACAGAATTAGGCAGTTGAGCTGATGCTCTCTCTGAAAATGAAAGAGTACACAGCTCCTCTGTGCCACCTGGTAGCAAATAAAAGGGGAAAATAAAGTGACTTCTACATGTTCTACAGGCTGCGGTTTTACCACAGCCCGCTACTGGCCTGTTTGCTTATTCTTGTCTTCCTCTCCTTTTACTTTTCCAGCACTCATTTTCATGTGCCTTGGGTGATAACAACCCCACCCATCCTTTAGTGCATTTCAGTCACACTGGGGTATGATTTTGCACTTTATGTACGCTGTCTCTGCTCCCTATTGTCACACATTCCTTGTATTTTTATTCAGTTACTCAGCCGGGGGGGCACCCCCGCACCCCCCCACATACACTGGAATATATAAACAGACTCCACAGAGCTGTGTGCGTCGACTTCTTCTCGATCCGCCCTTTCTCAGTGCCTTCGTTAGATGGCTCTGGGCTCGCGTTCAACACTTGGCGCAGTCTGCAGCGTTTCCCTGGTATCTCACAAACTGGCACAGCGTGCTGCCCAAATTTTATCTGGCGCCCTTTCTGTGTGACAGCTCAGGGTCAGAGGGTCACAAGGACAGCTAAGCTATGTGGCTGCGTTCCTATTTTGGCTTGTCTGTGCAAAGCTACCATAAACCCTTAAGAGCCGTCCTCCTCCTGGATAGAAGGAAACACAAGTGCCAGTCTTGTGTTGCTTATTTATTTATTTTATTATTGCTATGCAGTACGTCAGACACACCACAAGTATCTAAAAATATACGGATGTTTCTATTTGCTCTCACTACAGGCTTATCCGTCCTAATCAGCTCCTCGGGCCATCTCCTTAATTCATTTAGTGTCGTATTTACTGATCTCCCGGGCAGCACAGATAAGCCTCACAGGATGCACTGTGGATTGGCAACTCAAGTTGCTGCACCCATCGTCCTTTGATTTTGGTTTTCTTTTTACTTCAACTTAACCCTGTTTTGCTGCGGCAGTCGGATCTTCACAGTCTGGAAGGTGTCAGGGTTCATAAACTCACACTGTGTATGCTGGAAACAATGCGACCCCCACAGTAGGTGCCATCAAATTCACTTCCTCTTATATAGTGCCTTGAAAGGAACCGAAAAAAGATGGCTTCCCTTTCTAACCCAGAAAACAGTGTTTTTACACACACTAGGACAGATACAACATTAGAAAACCTGTAAGTGAGACATCTTAAATGTCGCAGTGTGGATATAAACACAGGGACCTCCAGTTTCTGTATTACATCTCGCCTGAAGAAGGGGCCTCGAAAGCTGGCATATTGTAATCTTTTTATTTAGCCAATAAAAGGTGTCACTTTGCTTGACTTCTCACTACATCCATAATGGCTAACACGGTACAACACCCTAGTACTAACCCAGAAAACTAAACGTAACTTCATAATGTAATCTCCGTGTATTCGATTTGTTCTTTCCATGACAAGCCCCTTTATTTTACTACAGTTCTGCCCACATTTTTTCCTCTATTCTGCTTTATCTTCTTCTTCTTTTTTATTTTATTAGTTAACTAAAAGCTTATCTCTCTGTTATATAAAAAAATCCTGGGACGAGACGAGACTTTTTAGCCTGGGACGAGACGTGACTTTTTCAGAGAGATACTTTCAAGTCCCGCGAGACGACACTTTGTGCCAAGAGAATTAACCACGGCCGGGGCCGGAAATAAAAGACAAAGAGTAGATGACAAAGTAGAATGTCGTAAAGAGATTCAAAAATGTTGACGCGATACACATGCAGAGCAGGTTAGAGATAATGAAAGTACTAAAATTCGAAAGTCTCCAAAAAAACTGAGAGTAAAGATCACATTAGCACAAACAAACGGAAATTATTACTCGGTGAAGTAACGGAACAGCGAAAAGAGATCGAATATATGGACATAGGTGATATGACAGAAGTATGTAGATATTGTTCAGCTTTAAACTTTAAGTCGGAGACTTGTAGATCGTCTAATTCGTGTTGCCATCAGGGAAAAGTAGTGTTTCCTCTCAATGAAGAGGCGTATCCACGAGAAATAAAAGATTTGTTGTTTGGTGAAAGTGAAATCGACATACACGAGTGGCAGAGACATGAAGTGGCTGGCCCGTAGCATAGAGCAAGCTGGAGGGTTGGCAAGCGAAGCGAGCAGGGGGCGAAGCCCCCTAGTGTTCTTGATGGAAACATTCTACTGGTCCATCATAGGCAGTGTGTTGTTCTGCGCCAGGGGTGGGCAATGTCAACCCTGGAGGGCTGCAGTGGCTGCAGGTTGTTGTTTCTTAATGAGAAGTCGATGATTGCTGATGAAGCACTTCTTCCTCGAGTGACATTTTGCTGCTTCAATTTACTGGTCTCACTTGTTAAGGTTCCCCACCCTCAATTGCTTATTTCAGTCTTAAACAGCTGCATTCCCAGTTTTGAACAGCTCCTTATTAGCAATAAGGTGCAAATCAAAAAGATGCCAGCAGTTCTCCGTCTTGCTTGTTTCCATTTATACCTGTGTGGATTCATCCTGCACTGTCTGGTTGAATAAAACACTTAAAAGAAACATGTGACTGACTGAAAATGATCCGTTTTAGGCCTCAAATCATTTGGATGATATCCTTGGAAAGGAAAGAAATCTACGATATAAGAACCTAACATGGCAGACTACCAAGCCATTAAATTAAATAAGGTCCGAAATTGGCAAGGACTGTTTTTTTTTATTATGCAATTGGGCAGGAACGAAAACCAGCAGCCACTGTGGCCCTCCAGGACCGGCACTGCTCACGTCTGTTTGGTCTACTGGGGAAGCAACAGGAGTTCAAAAGATGCACAATGACTGAGCAAACTTACCAGGAAGGCATGAGCCATCACAGGGCCAACCCTGAACACACTGGGAGCTGTCATGGAAAAGTGAATGGTGGCAAAATTAGATGCCATCATGAAAAATCCCCTCCAGGAGGTGCTCCCTCTTGGGAGCTCTTTTACCCGCAACCTCATTCCACTATGGTTTGCTAAGAAGCAAATCTGGGGGGCTTTTCTACCTGCTGCTATCAGGCAATTTAATGGTTCCTCCCGACGTCCCAGACTAAATGCTGTTACTGTTTAAGCTCATTCTACTGTCAATTCATCCTGAACAGGGTCACGGGTGGGGTGCTGGAGCCTATCCCAAAAAGCAGGGAACCAACCCGGGACAAGGTGCCAGTCCATTGCACGGCAAACACACACACACACACACACGAATCACCAATTCACCTAACCTGCATATCTCTGGACTGTGGGAGGAAACCGGAGCACTCAGAGGAAATCCATGCAAACACAGGGAGAACATGCAAACTCTATACAGGGAGGACCCGTTACGCAAACCCTGGCCTCCTTACTGTGAGGCAGCAGTGCCATCTCCGTGCCATCGTGCCGCTCTCATTTTGCGATTTCTGCGCAATATCCACCTTAGCAAAAGGTGTGTATCGGTTTATCTTTGTGTTTGTCCAGTTGCTATGTCTCTGTCATTCCAAAAGATGGCGCATCACAAACATTTGTAGTAATGCAAAAAATGGCCCACAATTAAAACTACAATGCAGCTGTTTATTGCTAAAATAAGCACTTTAGGGTTCAGAATCGTAACACACAAGTGTTATGAACTAGGAGCCCCAAAGTAAGTAAGTTCCAAAAGCAATTCCAAAAAAAGCCCACTTTTGATTTACCATCAAACCCTGACTAAGGAGAGGTTATGGTTGGGAGCACACACTTATATAGCACGTTACTGTACCCACCACACAACGGACCACCTCAGGATCCCAAATTAGGATCCGAGCGCAGCCATGCAATGGGTGACACCTCAGCACCACACTATTTTGAATGGATAGGGCAAACACAGGATCTTAATATAATAAAAATGAAAAGCTCTGTCACAATTTGAAGCTCCAAAGAGCACAAAAGGCATAAAGGAGTTGCCAGCAGGGCTATTTGAGGTGAACAAAGTCCCAACATGGAATCCAAAGAAAAGTAAAAAAACTGAGCAGAAGGTTCAAAAATCCAGAATCCGGTAAATCAAAGACTAAACAGAAGTAAACTCACCGACTCGCTAGCACATTTACAATGACCCGCCAGGAACTGTGAGAGACCCTCCAGATTTATTGGCAGAGGGGAAATTCCTGGCGGTGATTGACTGGCAGGTGGCCCCGCCTCTCTCATACATGGAACAGCACCTAGGCGTTGAAACATTGCACCACAGTCAATAGTAAATAAACATAAATGAAATGAATCAAATATGAACCCAGGTGACATAAACCATGAATCTGAACCCCAGCTAGGGGAGGAACCCTGGCTGAGATTGTGGAAGTAACCCCCGTGGAAGACAGGAATAGTTCAATCAATCAGTCTTTATTCAGGCACCGGTGAGTACATGGGATTCATGCGTTGCAAGGCAGAAGTGCAAAGTTCCCCTTTTTCAGTCGGCTTTTTTATATCTTCTCCCTCCCCTTATAGTTTACCTAAACATTTCTTCTTACATTGCGCAAATCGGCCGTCTCTTTCTGTTTTGTGTACGTGTCAGAGGGGGCCCTAAAGAAGTAAAGGTCATCTTTCCTGTGTCTATCAGACGCGTTCCTAAAGAGGAAGTTGTCCTCGGTCAGCTTACTGCACCCTGTCTTAAGACAGACCCCTGTAGGAATAAATTGCCGTGATAGCAAAACAGCTTTGTCAGCTTTTAACCCTTAGTAGCTTGTAAGCATTCATTTTTTCTTTTACAAGATATAACAGAAAGCTAACTAAAACAAAGCCCAAAAAAATATTGCTTTATTACTAAATAAGTGGGTTAAGAACATTAGGGTGAGGTGGTGCTGGACATGTTAAGAACATTAGGACACACTTGCCTAGGATTATGGTGATGAAGGGATATAGAAGGTTGGCCAAGCAGGATTGTGAAATCATGTATCCTGTTTGGCCTCTGGCTGCAGTGGTACTTAATGGTTTGAGTCTGGTGGTCCTTAAACGGGTATGTTATGTTATGTCATCTGATTCTTTATTTTCATTCAGTTGGGGTGATGATGACAAATGGAACAATCACCAGTCAAGTGAGCTACCAAGACCATGCCTTATATCGACATCCTCACTCAGGCTGATGAAGAGATAGGATGCTGGATGAAAGTTGCCATGAAGAGCAGGCCCTCAGTTTCTTTGAGCACTGTAGTCCAATGTGGCGATGTGGCATGGTGTAAAAACATCTTCGCTACAACACCACACCATATATCGCCCTTTCACCCAATGGTGGTTTCGAGTGAGCCATCAATACCAAGTATATGTGAATGGACCAGGGTGAGGTGGTGTTGGACATGTTAAGAACATTAGGACACTCTAGACGAGAACAGGCCATTCGGCCCAACAGAGCTCGCCAGTCCTATCCACTTATTTTTTACAAAAAAACATCAAGTCGAGTTTTGAAAGTCGCTAAAGTCGAATCACGTCTCAGGCTCCAATCAATGAAACAGAATTAGATGACAACCTTTAAAAAACTACCTGGATGAGATATTGGGACAGTTTAGCTATTAGCTAAACAAATGGACTGAGTGGTCTCCTCTCATTTGCCCAACTTCTTACATTCTTATGGTGATGGGATGCCACCACCATTAAAGATCATGCCATCTGCTGCTCCACCATACCTGACATTACAGCTTCAACAACCTGGGTGTGTCCAGCTCTCTGTCTAGGTACAGATTGCGTATTTTCTCCGTGTTCTTCTGGCTTCACTTCTGGTTTGAGGTGGTCTTTCAGAATTATGTGCATTTTGCATTTCATTCCCCCCATTTGCCCACTCAGGGAGGTTTCACATCACGGATGGAGCATCATAGGCTCTCCCTCACGAGCCATTTGGGTATTGCTATTCTATTTGATTAGCACATTTCATCTTTATCAGGTCATGGGGGTCTGGCTACAGGCTATCCCAGTAGCACTTGGTGTAAGATTGGATTTAACCGAGGATGTGACATGAGACCATGCAGAGCACATTCACACCCCCCACACAGTCACTCATGCTGCCAATAAACCTAACACACACACATCTTGGTGATGTTGGAGTGAAGCTGGGGGGCACTCTGGACCACCTCTAATTAAGAAACTGATTAAAGTGAAAAGCCTGCAGCCTAAAAGGCTGAGACTTCACACAGTGGCCCCTCCGTCAGGCAGGATGGCATTGGCTTTCAAAAAAAGGGGGCAAGCACGGCAGCGCTGGAGGATTGGCATTTAGACCGTAAATGTGACATGGGCTGGGATTTTCATTTATGTGATTTGACATGGTGTAGCGACGAGGTCGCTGTTGGGAAATCTTAAAAAGTCGCCTAATGTGAGCAATTGAGTACCCCTGGTGTAAATCACATTTGTGTTTGCTTTAGAGTGGACTGAGATACTTTCATAAACGATGTGAACAAAAGAAATGCATGAGCCTCTGGACGCAGGACAAGTTTTAGAAACATGAGCAGAAAAAGGGCCTGGGGCAGTACAGGTGGCCGGGATGAACAGCCATGGCTGAGCCTGTCTACACAGAACTGGAATGAACCAGATGAGTCTCTGCACTATGACATCCCATTGGTCAGGAAGCTACAGTTTACCGCTGCTGACACTGAGTGACCGACCACGAGCAAGTCACTTCATCGGCCTGTGCTTCAATTGGGAAAACAAAAGCAAATGTGTCTCATATGTTGTAAGTCACCTTGGATAAACGTGTCAGCCAAATAAGTAAATGGAAAATCTGTTTTTCTGTTCTAGTCAGCCCGTTTCTATGGCAGTCCTTCCCATGTTGCACTGGGGTTGCATTACATCTGATATAATCAATGCAACGGTATTTAGGAGTGGTGCATCTTGACCCGAATCATCCATTAATGGATTGAACTTTTTATTTTCCTTCCACCTCTTTATTAAGACTTTTCTGGCTTTCTAAACCTGTCATTGATTTTCAGATTAGAGTTTAGTCTTTCTGGGTACAAACTTGGAGCACGTTTTTCCTACATCTCCTTCATCTGGGGCGTCATTTATAAAACTGTGCGTGGATTCATGTGTGAAAATATGCGCACGCCAATAAAACGGAAAAAAAAAATCGGAGTTTTAAAACCTGACATCTGTATGCAAATGTAATGTATGTACGTGAAGATTCCTCAAACTCCGTCCTGAAACTTCCATATATGGAGCATGCTAATCAACCTCCTACATATGCAGTTACGATGCTGCAGATCTTCATTGGCTGGTAGAGCAGCCTCCCACCTGACACATCGAGACCCCATCTCCTGCTTTCAACAGGATCTGGCTGTGCTCCACAACTGGGCGTACAAGGTGTGAGAGACAGCCAACAGCTCAGCCCACTCAAGACGCCCCTGTAATGGAAGGATGGGGGGAAGGCAATGACTTTTGGACACTGCCTCCCCCAAAATGCTAGATGGCAGCTTCCCTGGAGTGTAGCCGTTCTTCAAATTTCCACAGGGCATCCTGGGATATGGAGTTCGGTTTCTCAGCCCTGGGAGATGTGAAAGGACCTGGGGAGTCATGGAGTATTAGGAAGTCATGAGGACGGAAGCCCAAAGTACTTCTGGGCTGATTGAAGACTTGGAATTCTCCAGCTGACCCGGAAGTGCTGGCAAGTCACGTGGGAGGAAGAAAAGAAAGCACTTCCGGGTCAAGGACTATATAAAGGACAGCTGTGAACCCAGCAGGCAAGCCAGAGTCGGGTGGAGGTGGACAAAGCTTGCTGGGAGAGGTGGAGGAGAAAGAAGAATATTGTACTTGTGATGTTATTTGCCTGTTCATTGTGGCTGTGGTGCTTAGGGCACTGTTTTTGAGAAGAAAAGAAATAAAAATACTTTTTACCCTGTGTCCTGAGTGTCTGTCTGTTGGGTTTAAAGGGGCAACAATGACACCTAGCGTTCACAAAGGTCATGATGGCATCATAAGGCCCCTTTCTCTGGGTTCTGGTGGAAGGCATAAGGTGCCAGTGTCTTCTCTGTACTCAAATATGGCACTTGGTGCCACTGCCCTACTGCCAAGTTGTTTTGCCTGCCTAAGGAAAAGTCATCTCTGATGGAGGATCGCAGGAATCATCATGTAGAAGGGTCCTTTTATCGGATTGGCTCGCCCAGAGCTGACTCAGCTGTAGATTGGACAAAAAGGGGGAGTGGACTTGATGGTCGAAGTTTCCAGGACTCTGAACAAATCAGAATCCTATTATGTGATATTGTCTATTGTTGAATTCTGCTCTGCACTTGTAATATTTCTATTGTACTAATATATTGTATTGAGGATGACTTGTGTTCTGCTCTGTGTCTTTTATTGACCCCTTTTTGAGACCCACTGCACACCCAACCTACCTCTTTGAACTGCCTTTCCATACTAGGCTTTTTTTTATTGGGAGTTTTTCCTTGTCTTCTTAGAGAATCAAGGCTGGGGGGCGTGAAGCTCATTGCGGCCCTCCTTGTGTGATTTCTTTTTTTTTATTGCATTGTATTGTATAGTGTCTGAGTGGGTAGCCACTGTCACCTGGCACATGTAATGACCTGATTGCAGTTACAATGAATATTAACATTTGAAACACTGCCAGTTAAGTCAGGTACCTCAATGTTGTGATGTGAGATTTTGCATATAACTTGATACATGTTTTGTATGTCTTTATTTATAATTTAGGCAAACCAATATAATTTAGAGGTATTCGTGTTTGCTCCCCCCCTTTTACGACTGTCTCTTTGTACTTTTATGACAGGATTTTGGGGGGATGTGTCTTAAACCAGTTTGATGAGTGTTTCTCTGCTAAAGTCTTTGAACTCCCTGCAAGGAAGCCAGGATGTTTAACAAATGGTTTTGGGGCAGGAGATAAGATGTTCCAATTCACCCATTGGTCTGAGATATGGCTGTCTGGATTGGCTGGAGGGTTTGGACTGAAAACCTATAAATGTGCTTGCTCAACCACATTCTCTCTCTCTCACCAACATATGATGAAGAAGCATCTCTCTTGCTAACCTGTGATGATGAAGACAACACAATGAAGAGCACAGCTCAGCAGCCATTTTGAACAGACATGTGGCTGAAGGCTGAGCACCAGCGATGCTTTAACTAGAGACATTTTAAGTAACTACAAGTCTGTGTGCCACCTGAGTTACACATCACCATTTTATCAGGTTGTATGGCTGCCAATATTCAAGTGTACTTTACATTTTGTTATTATTTATGAATATTATCAGTAATACATTATTTTATGTGTAACGTATATGTAACTTATGTGTAACTCCTGCTTGTCTTTTTACTACATCTAATTGCCTGAGGTTATAGATATAGAAGGGAAGGTGGGGAGAAGTTATATAAAATAATATCTTATTAACAGTGGTAAATCTGTGAGATTAGGCATTCTAAGGCTGCATATTAATAATACAATAGGGGGAATACATATATTACTCCACCAAGATAAAACACTCACCCACAAGCCAGCCACCATGTACAGTGCCATCACATCTGTCAGAGCTACTTTGCCTCAAAATAAATGAGTCACGGGTTGAGCCAGGCCAACAAGCCATAACATCCGTCAGTCTCATCTTGGCATCACAGATGACTTGTGCGTTAACAGAACATTAATGCTGAAGTCTAACAAAAGCAGTGTCATTTTTGCAAGGTGGTCTCATTGCAATATGAGTGCAGTCAATTGCTCCGATTACTTATGGAGAATCGAACCCTGCTACAAATGGCATTTTTATATTGCTAAAAAAGGTGTCATGTTTTATGTTTGTGCACCAACACGATATGAAAACTGGATGTAGTGCCTCGCTGGTTGGTTAATGGCTTCCAGCACATGGCAGGCATAAGGGATGCGTGAAGCTTGGCCGAGATATTCCTGACCAGTTCCATGAGAAGTGACCACAGGTAGCCGATATAATCTGACGAAAACCCAAAAAAAAGTTCTTCAGTGCAAATACGCAGCATTGGCCCTCTTAAAAGGGTGAGCTCTATAAACAGGGTCTTTTGAGGTGTAATATGTTTTTTATTCAAACACACATTCTAAAAAGGCCTCGGTGATGTTAATTATTATACACGTGAGCCGTCATTTAGCTGCTTTGGCTGCATTTCCCTACTTGATGGAGTTCCCAGTTTCTCCAGCATGTTGGGTCAGAGTTGCCATAAGTACACGCATGTTGCTCTGTAAAGTTTTCTTTTATAAATCCTGAGGTTTGTGTGGCACATTTTAAAGACCCTTGTCCTTCCTTTGAAACCTTCTCTGTTCCTCACAGATGGAACAGATTTGGTGTCTTTGATATTCTGATGTAACAAGTTCTGCCACAGCAAGTGCCCCTCCTGCCCACCAGAAAGCCCCTGTGTATCTCTGCCCATTTCACTAGTGACACAGTAGAACTGTACCGTTATCTGCCAGGGTCAGGCCACCCCGTGGACATTTTCCCTTTTGAGTGTCTCACTCTTCTTTTCAGTAGCTACAGTCACCGTAAGTGACCCTGCTTTCAGAAACCCTAACTCATTTTAATAGATGTCATGGATTCTAAATGTTCATAGTTAGTTACTCTTGTAAGAAAGAAAAACCCAGTCAGGCGCACCTCTCCAGTCGTTATCCACGGGCAATCTGTCAGAAGCAATTTTTCTGACACGCTGTGCATTAGCGAGGCTTATGCATGCCACTCCTGGACTGTCCTTCATTTGCCATTTAGATGTCAACGCTCCTCCCTTCTTGAACATTTGATTTCCGCTCATGCGGAAAAATTCCCTTTTTATCGTCTCAAGTAGAAGCGTCTTTAAAAGCTATGCCATCTCTATGCTCATTAAAAGGAAAAAACAACTTAAAAGCCTGGCAGGGAAACAATCAAATTAAAGATGACGCTCATTTAAACTGCAAAAGAGGGGCTGACGGCTCTCAGACTGGAGGGGACGAGGCTGGGCCAGTTCTCCACTGCCTGTCCCCTTCCAGCACCCACTGCCACCACCACCACCCCCTTGTGTGGTTTTACCCGATCACACCGTGCTATGGTGTGAGCCAATCAAGAGGACGAGCAAAGAAAGGACTCGATCAAGGCATGGGAGCCGAGCCTCAGACGATGATAACGATAAGCATAATAATGACACTGGGCTGGGAAGACTAAAAATAATTAAAATAGAGACGTAAATGGAAAGTGGGGGGCAACATGGTGGCACAGTGCTTAGTGCTAAAGGATGGAAGGATTACTAGTAGAGAGGGCTATCAAGACAATGAAGGCCTGGACACTCACTACTGTATAATCATTCTTTTCATAATGTGTCACTTTATACATGTTACCCTATCAGCTAAAGCCATGTCACTTTATTTTATTTTACTTTAATATTATGTCATTTTAGTATCTGACACTTTAACATTATGTGCCACCTGTGAGTTTGTTAGTAGTGTTATTTACACAGTTCCCATTGCACTGGCATTATTGCATGCACCATCCACATTGACTGTATTGGACTGTAAGATTCCAACACCAGTGTACACTGATTAAACCTGACAGCCTGTACTTACGTAATGTTATTTGTGGTGTGTACTTAAATGTTTGTTTCTAACTTGGTATAATTCTTGGCTACTGGTACTTACATTTCCCTCAGGATCAATCAAGTATTTGTCTATTGGAATTGCCTCAGGGGACAGTTGGGCATCCCGCCCAGACAGATGTAGAATCCTTACCTGGGTGGGATGCCATAATGGAAGGATGGACTAAACGGGGTCAATACCCGCCTGGGATGCCTTATGATTCCCGCCTTTTGATTCCTGTCCTGATTGGGTTGCCCGAAAGTTACAGGAACTGGCAAGAGAGGACGGCAAGGAGCAGTTCATCCCCCACTATAATAGATGGCAGTGTCCCTCATACAGCGCCCCAAATTGGACACCTGCAGGGCTGCATGGGAGTTGGAATCCGGAGGTGCAGCCATGTAGGGGTCCCTGGCTGATGATAGAAGGCGCTGCCTGGGGAGGACCTCCCTGGCTTACTTATAAACTGGAAGTGATTCCAACTGCCTATGTCACGTCATCAGAAGTGCTCTCTGGTCCAGCATATAAGGCGCCTGCTTCCATAGCTTGAGGAGCTGGAGCTGGGAGGGGAGAAGGCAACACTCGACTGGAGGAGTAGCAGAGTGGAGAATGAAAGAGAAAGAAGAAGAGACCCGATACAGTTGTTATACAAAGGTGTTTGTGTAATAAAAACCCTTTGTTTGGAACCTGGGACTGTTTTGTGTGTTCGTGTTTGGGGCTCAGTGACGTGCCGTAGCTTTCAGACTATCGATCTATCTATCCATTATATAGTCCCTTTTACATCTATCTATCTATCTATCTATCTATCTATCTATCTATCTATCTATTATATTGTGCCTTAAACATCCATCTATCTGTTATATAGTTCCTTTCACATCCATCTATCTATCATATAGTGCCTTTCCTATCTATCTATCTATCTATCTATTATATAGTCCTTTTCACATCTATCTATCTATCCATTTATCTATCTATCTATCTATCTATTGCCTTTCCTATCTATCTATCTATCTATCTATTATATAGTGCCTTTCCTATCTATCTATCTATCTATCTATCTATCTATCTATCTATCTATTATATAGTCCCTTTCACATCTATCTATCTATCTAGTTAGTGGTGTCTTCAGCCTATAGTGTTGATGGGACATTGAGAGAAGATAAGACAGCCATGACATTTAGGGCCATCAGTTTGTCAGTGCCATTCATACTGAGAGTGAACATCATGTTATTCACATAGTATGACATAATAAAGAAATGTGATAGGATATATGGGTAGGGAAATAAAGCATGCTGCCAAGTCACCTCTTCCCATCGTCCTCTTTGTGTCCAGTAAGCCAAGTGTGTGATATGGCGTTGTTGGATTATGTAAACATGAAAACCGTGTTATGTCTTTCCATTGCACTTTTTGACAATGGCTGTGATGGGAGGTCTATGAGGCTATGAAGGCCATCTTGTCTGTTGTTTGGTTTGCCTAGGATTATGGTGATGAAGGGATATAGAAGGTTGGCCAAGCAGGATTGTGAAATCATGTATCCTGTTTGGCCTCTGGCTGCAGTGGTACTTAATGGTTTGAGTCTGGTGGTCCTTAAACGGGTATGTTATGTTATGTCATCTGATTCTTTATTTTCATTCAGTTGGGGTGATGATGGCAAATGGAACAATCACCAGTCAAGTGAGCTACCAAGACCATGCCTTATATCGACATCCTCACTCAGGCTGATGAAGAGAGAGCAGGCCCTCAGTTTCTTTGAGCACTGTAGTCCAATGTGGCGATGTGGCATGGTGTAAAAACATCTTCGCTACAACACCACACCATATATCGCCCTTTCACCCAATGGTGGTTTCAAGTGAGCCATCAATACCAAGTATATGTGAATGGACCAGGGTGAGGTGGTGCTGGACATGTTAAGAACATTAGGACACTCTGGACGAGAACAGGCCATTCGGCCTAACAAAGCTTGGCAGTCCTATCCACTTATTTCTTCCAAAAAAACATCAAGTCGAGTTTTGAAAGTCGCTAAAGTCTTACTAGACGACCATCGAATCACGTCTCAGGCTCCAATCAATGGAACAGAATTAGATGACAACCTTTAAAAAACTACCTGGATGAGATATTGGGACAGTTTAGCTATTAGCTAAACAAATGGACTGAGTGGTGTCCTCTCATTTGCCCAACTTCTTACATTCTTATGGTGATGGGATGCCACCACCATTAAAGATCACGCCATCTGCTGCTCCACCATACCTGACATTACAGCTTCAACAACCTGGGTGTGTCCAGCTCTCTGTCTAGGTACAGATTGCGTATTTTCTCCGTGTTCTTCTGGCTTCACTTCTGGTTTGAGGTGGTCTTTCAGAATTATGTGCATTTTGCATTTCATTCCCCCCATTTGCCCACTCAGGGAGGTTTCACATCACGGATGGAGCATCATAGGCTCTCCCTCACGAGCCATTTGGGTATTGCTATTCTATTTGATTAGCACATTTCATCTTTATCAGGTCATGGGGGTCTGGCTACAGGCTATCCCAGTAGCACTTGGTGTAAGATTGGATTTAACCGAGGATGTGACATGAGACCATGCAGAGCACATTCACACCCCCCCACACAGTCACTCATGCTGCCAATAAACCTAACACACACACATCTTGGTGATGGGGGAGTGAAGCTGGGGGGCACTCTGGACCACCGATCGCTTTTGAGAAAACCCAGACAGTACTTACAGTTTCAAGACAGCCGAACGCTTGCCGAGCATCATCTTCACAAAGTCTCTGTAGCAGATGGTGTCGCTGATCCCCCCAGTCACCTCGGAGATCATCTTCTTCATTTCCAGGTGGGTCTTTGGGACCCCCAGCTTTTCCATCATCCTTTTCAAAGCCATCATGTCTATGAGAAAGAACAGGCATCATTAATGTCTAGGGGATATGCAGACGCCAATATTCTTTATTCTTCATTCATGGCCGTCTTCTTAGGAGACATTGTAAGTGAGCCCACTGTCTTGGCCGAGAAGCAACACCATGTGACATGAATGGTGTCAGGATGCTTTACTGTTGGCATGACACAGGGCTGGTGGTAGCACCGCTCACCTTTTCTTTTTTCCGGATGCCCCAAACAATCGGAAAGGGGATTCATCCGAGACAATGACTTGACCCCAGCAGTCCTCAGCAGTCCAATCCCAGAATATCAGTCTGTCCCGGATGTTTGTCTTGGCTTCTTTACCCTTCTAGACCCCCACCAGGCCATCCTCCCAAAGTCTTCGCCTCACTCACACCTGCCTGCTGCCATTCCTGAGCGTTCTCTGCACTGGTGTTGCCACCTGGAGGTCACCTGGTTTTGTATTCACTTTGCCATTACAAACACACAACCACAGAGCACTTTGCCAAAGTTGGGGTACCTCTTTTTTATTTTATATTAATTTCCATGACCAGGAGACTCCCCAGACCTTTAATCCCATTGAGAATCCTCAAGAGGCGGGTGGGCAAACAAAAACCCACCAATTCTGACAAACTCCAAACATTGATGATGCGGCGGCCATCAGTCAGGATTTGGCCCAGAAGTTGATGGACAGCCTGCCAGGTCGAATTGCAGAGGTCTTGAAAAAGAAAGAAGGACCAACACTGCAAATATGGACTCTTTGCATAAACTTAACGTCATTGTCAATAAGAAACTTCTGAAACGTGTGTTAATTCTACTTCAGTATACCAGAGAAACATCTGACAAAAAGATCTAAAAACACGGAAGCAGCAAACTTTGTGAAAACCAACACTTGGGTCCTTCTCAAAACTTTTGGCCAGGTCTGTAGGTAGTCTCCTAGGGGGCTGTCACCCGAGGGATGGCGTTTATCAAAATATAACTCTCCCACCACACTATGAACACTGAGGATTGCTGTGTTGATAACTCAAGGAGCGCGTGCTCCTGACACCGAGAGCCCCCCAAGGTCCTTGAAGTCTAATAATCCTTTATGGACCCTGGGGGGCAGCATTCATGTAACTGAAGTGGGGCTATGGACTGTTCCACCCCTCCACCCACCCTGTGGACACTGAGGGGAGTCGTTTTGGTAACTCGAGGGGTGCGCGACCACCAGTCACACTCATACCGACTCCTCCTTCTTCTTCCATTGTTCTTCTGCTCTTCATACTTTGCCCACCATAATATTGTTTCTTCTCCCTGTTTATCGTTCTTACCTTCAACAAAGTGTTCTCAGTTTCATTTTGACTCCCCTCTTGTTTCTCGTCCTTTTACTCTCTCGGTGTCTGTCCCCCTAATTCTGAAATGCTTGTAATTCTACTTCAGTCTACCATAGAAACATCTGACAAAAAGATCTAAAAACAATGAAGCAGCAAACTTTGTGAAAACCAACACTTGGGTCATTCTCAAAATCTTTGGCCTCGACTGAACTTCTCAATACTACTCCCCATGCAAGATCAAGAGCTGCAATGACACTGCGGACCACTAGATGGAGCTCTAGTTTGGTGTCCCCAGTCCAAACGCAGATCAGCTACTGGATCCCGATGTATTTCTGAGTAAATCCAGCAGTCACCTTGGAAAGTGAAATGAAGCCTCCTTTGGGTAAGAACATAGAGAATTTGGAGTTGGGAGTAAGAGCTTGACTGGCAGGAACAGTGCCAGTTTAAGCACTGGAGGTTGGAGAGCATGTGAGTTTACTACTGTGGTGTGCAAACCTCACGCAGACACAGGGAGAGCATGTCAGCTCTAAGCAGATGTGACCAAGTCAGTGCTGAACGCATGGAGTCTGAGGCTGTGAGGCTAAAGCAACAACCACAACCCCTGCGCCATCCTACTGTCCATCCCCATTACTGTAAAAAGTTGAATACCCCTGCGGGCACAGAATAGTAGAAGTGGCACACTTACCAATCTCTCCTTGATCATTGAGGTCAAACTCCATGTATTTACCTGAAAGCAGAGAAAGCAACAGAAAATCAATTCAAAAAACAAACAAAGCTGCGGGCAAACAAGGCAAAGATCAAACCAAAGTGACAGCAGGAGCTCCCACATGTGACACAGGGCACTGCGGGCAAGCCGTTTTTGCAGTATATTGCGCCTTTAACAGTAAGTGCCATGTCTCATATATTCTGATGCCAAGTCAAACTGTGAAATATGGACATATAGCTCTGACTTTCAAAAATGGACAGCATCCAGGTGTCCAGCTGGTAGGGGGCCAAAGAGGCATGAGAAGGGCACAGAAAGTAACACTAGGTGGCGTTTTCAAAAAACAGCTGCATGGCCGACTGGTAAGGCAAATCACTTTCAAATTTAAGTGAACTGATGCCCACCAGGTGCCCTGAGGTGAAGGATGAACAATTAGCCACTACTCGTACTTCATTACTCAACAGCCCAGATGTGGCTTTTGGATTCAAGATCAAGTCCAAAAGGTTCAAGTGATAATAATAATAATAATAGTAATACATTTTATTTATATAGCGCCTTTCCCATGCTCAAGTCATGCTTTCCAAACTCATCACATTTGATTATTTCATCTATCTTATTGCAGAGGTGTCATTTCTTTTGTCAACTTTGATACTTCATAAAGGTACAGCGATGTCTCTATATACACATGAAACAACTTGGACTCCTTGAGTGAAATCTGATCTAAACTGCAGCTGTGGCAAAAGCTCCCCCTGCTTGGTGGTATTGCAGGTGTGAATGCCATTCTCTTCATACCACCACCCCCTCCCTCCCTGAGATTACAAAAGTTCCTCTTGTTTTCTGTGTGTGTGTGTGTGTGTAAGCAGCAGGGGGCAGCACTGCGAGTGACGGGACAGTCAGGTGACATAATGTGACAGCTGGGAGAAAACAAGTGCTGTCAACAGGTGTCTTCCACTTTGATTGGTGGGAGGGGGGTAGTTGGTTGCTGCTGACTGAGCCATTGTTTGTGTCGAGTAAAGTTTCCTGACATCTGTTGTTTGCTAATCATCTTCTTCTTCTTGATTGCACTTCACTGGGTGTGGCACCAGACGGCTGACTGAAGAACTGCCTACTGCCCGTCTCTCCTGCCAGGCTTCTTCTCCTCCTTTGTCTTCCTGCACTCTGTGTGTCTCCCGACCAGCTCTGTGTCTCTGTCTCTCTCTGTCCTCCATATTGTCCCTTCATGTCTGTCCTCCAGACATATCATCTACAGATCGTCCTTCTGTATATCCTGAATGGTCGCCTCTGCACCCCTGCCGACTCGCCATGTTTGAGATTCTGAGTAATCCTCTGCCCTCTGGTAAGCAGAATTAACATTTAGAGATTTCCCAGCGTGTGCTTTAAGATCTCTGGAAATACATTTGAGGTATCTTCTCATGAATTGCAAACATCTGAAAAGATGTCCGTCTCAAGTTAGTTTAATATCTCGAGTCGGCTTCCAGATATCTGTAAACGATACACTGTACATTTTAAGATATGTGATTCAAGATAAATGAGCTCCTGTGCATTTTGAGATATCACAAATACATTTAGAGACAACTGCTGTCCACTTTAATAAAACGGCAAGGGTCTGTGCATCTGTGTGTCTGACTGGTTGCTTTGTCTCTGTCATTCCAACAGATGGCACATCACAAACAGTTGTAGACAAACAAAATGCATTACATTTGACATTCCAACAGATGGCACCTCACAAAGATTAACTCTGCTTTTATGGATTCCATGCCAAATGGCACATAACAGAGACTTAATCATTGCATTGAGCGCTCCAACAGATGGCGCACCAAAAAGATGAATGCTGCTTTGCTTTTAGGAATCACATATCAAATGGCATATTAACAGACTTATGCATTGCATTTGTCATTCCAACAGACAGCATGCCACAAAGATTAGCACTGTTTTTATGAATCACATGCCCAATGGCATATAACAGAGACTAATGCATTGCAATGGTCATTCCAACAGCTGGCACATCAAACATACCAAGTGGCATATTAACAGACTTATACATTACATTGGTCACTCCAACAGATGCCACATTACAAAGATTAACACTGCTTTTACAAATCACATACCCAATGGTATATAACAGAGACTTATGCTTTGCACTGACCATTCTAATGGATGGCTTATCAAAAAGACTAACACTGCTTTTACAAATCACATACCAAGTGGCCTATTAACAGACTTATGCATTACATTTGTCATTGTAACAGATGGCACATCAAAAAGACTAACGCTGCTTTTACAAATCACATACCAAGTGGCATATTAACAGACTTATGCATTACATTTGTCATTCCAACAGATGGCACATCAAAAAGATTAACGCTGCTTTTACAAATCACATACCAAATTGCATATTAACTATGCATTGCATTTGTCATTCCAACAGATGGTGCATCATGCATTTGTAGCAATGATTTTTATTACTAGAAATGTTTGTGTTGCACCCTCTGCTGGAATGATAAATACAATGCATTTAAATACTACATGCATTACAAAATACACTCCAATGGAGGATGCAGTGCAAACATTAAAGCTGAGGTCTACATTGATTATTTAGATTTCAAACCATCTTAGGTATCACAACTAGTATAGTATAATAAAACACTAATGTCTGTAATTGTGTGTGTGCATGTGTGTGTGTGTTTCTGGTGCCTCTGATGAGCGAACTAAGCAGCTGCATAGGACACCATGGCCACCAGGGGAGCCCCCGTCTGCTTAGCCTGTCACAAAAACTGGAAAAGGTAAGGAAGTGAATATCGACAAACAATGACTAGGCTCTGGAGTAGGTGAGCGGGGACCCCTCCACTCCCGGCTTTTTGATCACAATGAACATTGCAAAGTGACCCCACCCCACTCTTCAGTCACCCAGCTTAGTCTAACAGGGAGAAATGTGGCCACTCCAATGGGAATCCCTCCCCGCTCTTTGGACGTACTAACCGTTCCCAATGGGGGGGGCTGAGGGTTAACAGCTGATCTTTGATTAGTCTAAGAGGACCCCCCTTTTTCCAAGTGATGTCCCCCCCTGCCTTTGTAGGCATTTGCCGTGTGATTTGTTAATAAGGGGCCTCCAACTTTTATTTAGTTTAGGGCCTCAACAAGTATAAAACCGCCACTGCCTTTGAGCGATCTGATTGGTCAGTTTGGCTTTGGTTTGATTGGTCAGTGTTGGTCACATGTCCCAAACTGCCCTGGGCCTTATTTCAGGATATCTTGAATTGAATTTGAGATTTCTTAAAACGTACAGCATATCATTTAATGATGCCTGGAAATGCAATTTTAATTTACCGTCGCAGAGATGTGCGTTCACTTTGACTTTGCAGGGTCGTTATCTGTTGGTCAGAGTCATAAATGTCAAATGCAATCCACTGGGATTCAATATTATAGAACAATAAAAGACAAGGCTCCGTACTCCTGTCCTTCAAGTCCCTGTTCCTTGACTTCAGTTCTGTCTCGATGCCCCCATTACTTGCCCACCTCTTTGACCCCCTCCCCAACCCCTCTAATTCAGACAGTGATGTCCCACCACTAAACGTCTCAGCTGAGCCTTCTCACGTTCCCAGAGTCTCCCTCAGGGCCGCCCTTCCTGGATTATCAGCAGCACAAACGTTTGCGTTTCGGGGCACGCATTGAAATAACTGAGAGACGGCTTTGTGGCTTTGTCCCGTCCCACTCGCTCCCGCCGGATTTGTCCGCTTGTCTCTCTTTTTTTTTTGTCATTGACAAGAAGCCCGTTTTCTGCTGCACACACACTGGCTCAGCCTGGCGATGGGGGGGAAAAAACAATGCCAACATTGTTGGAGATCTCCTGTGGGAAACGTGACCTTGAAATTCCTGCAGTGCCGGACACAGAGAGGGGTCTGTTCTGGGGGGCCTATCCTCCAGCGACCAGTCCCCGCCCACCAGGCCTGGCTTAAAGAAAGCCTGTCTCCTGGGGAGACCCGATCTCCCGCTGCACAGAGCCCCCGCCCGCCTTCCACCACCTCTCTGGCACTGCCAGCCAACACCTCGCATCTTTAGCATTCTGATCAGGTCGATGTGGGACTCACAACCTGGGCTTTTAAAACAGGGAATGCGGGAAAACAAGGGGGTCCTTTCTTTGGTGTCCTGCTTGGGAGCCCCACAGGAGCAGCAGGTCACTAACTATGAGAGAGCCGGCCTGACTCTGCAGACCACTTGAATGTGGCATCGGTGGGCACAAAATGTCAGGTCACCACGGAGCTTAGTATGTGGAAGATGGTGCCGTGGGGGGAGCTTGAGGAAGTCTTTGTACATATTTGTTACTCTTATGCTGAAAATCAATTCAATTCATCCCCCCAAACACCGGATCAAGCAATGCTCGATACCCCCAGACTGACAAGGTGGAAGCAGGATTTTAGGAATTTTTGCAAAAAAAAAAAAACAAAACTGAAATTTCCCATTGACCCGAGTATTCAGACCCTTTACTGTTCTGAAGCCCCTTTCCTGCCCATAGTCTTCGTGGGTTTGATGTGACAAGCATCCCACCCCTGGATTTGGGGGATTCTCTGCCATCCTTCCCCGCAGTTCCTCTCCAGCTCTCTGTCAGGTTGGATCGGAGACCATTGGCGGACGGCCATTTTCGGGTCTCTCCAGAGACGTTCAGTCCAGGCAGGCTCTGGGTGGGCCACTCCAGGCCATTCCCAGAGTTGTCCTCCCTCAGCCGCTTCTCTGCTTTGTTGTCCTGTTGGAATGGGGAACCTTCAGCTCAGTCTGAGGTCCAGAGTTTTCAGTCATTCCCTTTCAGCTTTCCTTCAACCCTGCGTGGCGTACGTCCGGCGCTCTTGCCCGGACTGGATGCCTATATAATTGGAAGGGGTGAGAGAGAGAGAGTAGTCAGGGCATTACTTCCCCCCCGGACCGCTAGATGGGGTTGCAGTGGTGCCTCGGACGCCCACAAGGCTTTACTCGGGAGTTGGAGTTTGGAGCAGCGCTGTTGGGTTCCCTTGGGTGCCCACCAAGGGGGTGCTGCAGGAATGGCTGAGCCCTTTGGTGCAGCACTTCCACCTCACCCGGAAATGCTGGCAGAAGAAGAAAGGCGGTCACCTGGAGCACTTCTGGGTGCCCTAATAGGGGGCCCTGCTGCCACTGCTGTGAGCCCCCGAGTCGGGAGGAAGGCAGACAAAGCTTGCCAGGAGGAGTGGAGGTGGATATAGAGAGAGAGAGAAAGAAAGAAACAGAAGAGGAAGAACAAAAGCGGGTGCGGTGTACTGATGGGTGTACTGGTGGGTGTGGGGGCTTCAGGCGTTTCCCACGAGGAAAAAGGGAAACAAAAAAGTAAAACCGTGGGCTGAACTTGTGTCCTGGAAGTCGGGTTTGGGTGTCATGAGCGCCCTCTGCAGGCCACCACTGGTCTATTCTTCCAGTCCTTGATGCTATGCTGCCACCACCGTGCTTCACCACTGGAATGATATTCCAGAAATAATGCTATTCCTGGTTTCATCAGACCTGGGAATCTCGTTTCTCACAGTCACCCGTAACCTGCAATTGACATTAATCTACGTCCAGCCCAGCAAGGAGGTCCTCCAGCTTACAGGGAAAATTTGGGGGGGCTGGTGGCAGGATTGGCACTTCAGCCACTATAAAAAACAGTGCCCCAATGTGGTACTGAGGTGTCACCCACTGCACTCGGGTCCCAGTCCAGTTGGCTCGTTGTGTGGTGGGTGCTGCAACGTGCGATCAGCCCGGGCTCCCAAACAGTCCCAAGGGGCACCCCTTAGGTGCCAAACTTCAAGTGGGCTTCCATGTGTCTTCTACTGATGAGGGGCTTCTGTCTGGCCACCCTGTCATTAAGGCCACATCGGTGGAGTTGTTGTCCTTCTGGAAGTTTTTCCCGTCTTCACTCTGCCAGAGTGACCATCAGGTTCTTGGTCACCTCTCTTACCGAGCCCCTTCTTCCCGTGATTGTTCGGATTGGCCACCCCTAAGAAGGGCTGTGCTTGTTCTTCCATTTAAGAATCCTGGAGGCCACTGTGCTGTCGGGGACCCTTCAGTGCTGCAGCCCTCTCCATAGCTGTGTCTTGACCCGATCCAAATCCTCTGCCCTTGGGGTCATCTGTGGACCTCCTATAGAAAGGAATCAGTCCAGCCAATGCAACTGACCCCTGGTGGTCTCCAAACATCTCATCGATGATCAACAGAGCAGGATGCACCTGAGCCAAAGTAAAGGGTTTGAACACTTGTGTCATTTTTCAGT
This sequence comes from Polypterus senegalus, assembly GCF_016835505.1. Classification (NCBI taxonomy): domain Eukaryota; kingdom Metazoa; phylum Chordata; class Cladistia; order Polypteriformes; family Polypteridae; genus Polypterus; species Polypterus senegalus. The sequence goes on from NC_053162.1 coordinate 176,280,534, forward strand.
TTTGTATTGTTAATACATCAGCAAGAATTCCTTAGATCCCATTTTCGAAGTCATACTTGGGTGCTGAATGTCACTTGATGAGGGAAAAAAAATGAATCTGAATGATTTTGTCAAAAGACAGCAAAAGAATGAGAAACCATGAAGGGTCTGAATGCTTTCTGATGGTGCCGTATACCACCCTGGCGAGGGCACAGAAGTGAGGGGGCTGGGGAGCATCGCCACACCCACCACGCGGCCAAGCACCCGGATTGAACTCGTACCAAAATGAAGTCCCGAGAAAGGAGTTTGTATGAACGGTCAGCACGGGTTCAGAAGAAGGACGGAGGTCGTGTTCTACTAACGGGCTGGAATCTCATGAGGAAGCAAAACAAGGATACGAGCAGAGTGGAGCTTACAGTGGTGTGGGGATAAGGATTTGAACCCCTGCTGAATTTGTAAATTTGCTCACTTAATAAGAAATGGAACAGTCTCTAATTCAGGGGTCCCCAACTCCCGTCCTGGAGGGCCGCAGTGGGTGCAGGTTTACATTCTAACCCTCTTCTTTACCGCGTCGAGAGGTTTTATTTACCTCGGCAGTGACATTCATGCCACTCTGGTGAATCTTCCTGTGAACTCAGTAGACGGATTGGGAGAGCATGGAGGGTCATGAGGTCGCTGGAAAGGAGTGTGTGGTGCCCCTGATATCTCTGCAAAAGAACAAAGGTCCAAGTCTTTAGAGTCCTGGTGCTTCCTGTTTGTGAGACATGGCCGCTATCCAGTGACCTGAGATGAAGACTGGACTCCTTTGGTGTCTCTTCAGAGAATCCTTGGGTCCCGCTGGTTTGACTTTGTGTTGCTCATGGAGTCCCGAATGAGGCACATGACCTGCATTGTGAGGGAGCGTCAGTTACAGCACTACGGCCATGAGGCGTGATTACCCGAGGGTGATCCGGCTCGTATGATCCTCATTGTTGGGGACCCGAGTGGCTGGACCAGGCCAAGGGGTCGCCCACGTAACACGTTGCTGTGGCAGGCAGAGGGTGGGACTGGACCGCGTGCCTGCCTGTGGGGGGTTGCCAGGCCGGGATCCCGAGTTGTTTCATCGTGTGGTGGGTGCGGTAACACGCTGTACCAGTGCCTGCTCCCCAACTTGACTTGACTTTTCTTAATGAGTGACCTGTTTGTGCTGCTAATTAACGTTTTTTGAATTCATTTTATTTGACTTGTTCTTTAAGACTCAGGCCCCTTAAACTGCCACATACTTAGGCGTTAATGCACCCCCCATGGACGCCAAATACTTTTTTGCTGCACTTTTTAAGGAAACGTCACAATTCATACAAAGAAAAAAGTGACATTTTAATGGAACACATTTTTTTCACGCAAAGAGCATCACAATTACTGTGACGCGGATCATTTTACAAAATGCCAATGAGCTGTAAAAACTATTTAAAAACTACAATCTCTTGTTACACAGTGCATCCGGAAAGTATTCACAGCACATCACTTTTTCCACATTTTGTTATGTCACAACCTTATTCCAAAATGGATTAAATTAATTTTTTTCCTCAGAATTCTACACACAACACCCCATAATGACAACGTGAAAAACGTTTACTTGAGGTTTTTGCAAATTTATTAAAAAATAAAAAAACTGACAAATCACATGTACATAAGTATTCACAGCCTTTGCCATGAAGCTCCAAATTGAGCTCAGGTGCATCCTGTTTCTGTTTCTCCTGATCATCCTTGAGATGTTTCTGCAGCTTCATTGGAGTCCACCTGTGGTCAATTCAGTTGATGTGACATGATTTGGAAAGGCACACACCTGTCTATAGAAGGTCCCACAGTTGACAGTTCATGTCAGAGCACAAACCAAGCATGAAGTCAAAGGAATTGTCTGTAGACCTCCGAGACAGGATTGTCTCGAGGCACAAATCTGGGGAAGGTTACAGAAAAATCTTTACTGCTTTGAAGGTCCCAATGAGCACAGTGGCCTCCATCATCCATAAGTGGAAGAAGTTTGAAACCACCAGGACTCTTCCTAGAGCTGGCCGGCCATCTAAACTGAGCGATTGGGGGAGAAGGGCCTTAGTCAGGGAGGTGACCAAGAACCCGATGGTCACTCTGTCAGAGATCTAGAGGTCCTCTGTGGAGAGAGAAGAACCTTCCAGAAGGACAAGCATCTCTGCAGCAATCCACCAATCAGGCCTGTATGGTAGAGTGGCCAGACGGAAGCCACTCCTTAGTAAAAGGCACATGGCAGCCTGCCTGGAGTTTGCCAAAAGGCACCTGAAGGACTCTCAGACCATGAGAAACAAAATTCTCTGGTCTGATGAGACAAAGATTGAACTCTTTGGTGTGAATGCCAGGTGTCATGTTTGGAGGAAACCAGGCACCGCTCATCACCAGGCCAATACCATCCCTACAGTGAAGCATGGTGGTGGCAGCATCATGCTAGGGATGGGACTAGTCAGGATAAAGGGAAAGATGACTGCAGTAATATACAGAGATGAAAACCTGCTCCAGAGCGCTCTTGACCTCAGACTAGGGGCGACGGTTCATCTTTCAGCAGGACAACGACCCTAAGCACACAGCCAGGATAGCAAAGGAGTGGCTTCAGGACAACTCTGTGAATGTCCTTGAGTGGCCCAGCCAGAGCAGAGCCAGACTTGAATCTGATTGAACATCTCTGGAGAGATCTTAAAATGGCTGTGCACCAACACTTCCCATCTAACCTGATGGAGCTTGAGAGGTGCTGCAAAGAGGAATGGGCGAAACTGGCCAAGGATAGGTGTGCCAAGCTTGTGGCATCACATTCAAAAAGACTTGTGGCTGGAATTGCTGCCAAAGGTGCATCGATAAAGTATTGAGCAAAAAAAAAAAAATTTTTTATTTTTAATAAATTTGCAAAAACCTCAAGTAAATTTTTTTCACGTTGTCATTATGGGGTGTTGTGTGTAGAATTCTGAGGAAAACAATGAATTGAATCCATTTTGAAATAGGGCTGTAACATAACAAAATGTGGAGAAAGTGATGTGCTGTGAATACTTTCCGGATGCACTGTATGGCGACTCTAGGCTCGTGGCGGCCCTGGGCAGAGAAAGAATCGGTGGCCCCTTCAGCCGCCAATGTCAATATGGTATCTTATGCACGGCGGATGGCCACGTCCGTTGTGGACACTGCATAGCCACCTCATGCCCATGACACAAGTGTCTAACTTATGATAAAGTTCAGGATTGCTCTTTCCTGAGCCGCCTTTCTCTTTCGTTTCGAATAACCAGACTCGAAATCTCTTCATTTTGCTTAGAATGGGAATGCGAATGTCTTGTGTCCCCTTATCCGACCAGATATTCACTAGGACTATTGCGCTAACACTAATACTTTATTAAAACTCGGTGAAGCATTAACGTGTAAGACGACTCGCCCACTTGCACTAGCTTCGCTTCAGCTGTCAGCTATGTCGTTATTTTCTTTCTGTTTTATATTCAATATATATCGGCGTGGCGGCCCCTGGGATTTGGTGGCCCTGTGCAGGTGCACAGTTTGCACATGCCTAAGGCCGCCCCTGATGCCAGGTGCGACTGACGCCATTGATGAAATTCAGTAAATCACCGCGCCAACTGCACTTCAACAGGTTGCACACAAACAGACATGGAGGCCAACGCTGACGCTGGCAGGCCAGTCTAGTGCAGAGGTTCAATCCTGGGGGCAGTGAGGCTGCAGGGGGCGCCAGTGGTCACCAGTGGGCTGCTCAATGAATGTACGGCATGGAATGATCAGCTCCGGCGTGCTGGCAAATTGCACTTGGAACCGACTAGAGCCAGTTGTGGCCTTCAACGAATGTACGTCGCTGAAGATACTCGGCTGGCAAATTGTATTGGGATCCAACTATAGCCAGTTGTGGCGGTTTAAGGGTTAATTGTTTCTTTAATTAGCAGCCAAACAATAATGAGATACAAAATGAGCCAAAAAACGAACCAGCAAACTGTGACCACCACACGATATCTGAAAATAAAGAAAGGTGAAGGCCTCAGGAACGCTGATCTGCTCAGGTCCACAAAACATTTGACCAGAGCTCTTAGAAAAGAGAAAATCGACAATTTCCAAAATGTCTGCCGTTGCACAATGAGATCTGAGGCCCTGACTTAGCTGGTCTTCTGTTGGCTCACTCACTTCACAGTTCATTTCTGTTTAAGGGAAGGAACGAAGCAATTCAGAGGAACGATGAAGAAAATTAGGGGAACAAATCTTAAAAAACAAGTCCATTAAAATGAATTCAAAAGAAGTTCATTAGCAGCAAAAACAGGTCACTAATTAACAAAAGGGTTAGAATGAAAACCTGCAGCCACTGGGGCCCTCCAGGACCGGAGTTGGAGACCCCTGCTCTAATTGTTATGGTAGTTTCATTTTAATGGAGAGAGACAGAATGTCAAACAAAAATCCAGAACACAAACATAATAAGTTATAAATTGATTTGCATGTCATTGAGTGAAATAAGGATTTGATCCCCTACAACCCAGCCAGAATTCTGGCTTCCACAGACTGGCTGTGTGCCCACATGGCACAAAGATTACAATCAATCAATCAATCAATCAATCACAGATACTCCTGATCTCAACTCGTGATGTGTATAAAATAAAGCCCACCTGTCCACAGAATCAATTTATTCTGTTCCATCATCTCTGCCACCATGGGCAACACCAAATAGCTGGGACAAGACCTGCCCAAGCCTGGCATAGCCTAAAAGACCACCAGCAAGAAGCTTGGTGAGAAGATGATAACTGTTGGTGCGATTATTTGGAAATGAAAGATAAATATAAAATGACCAGCAACTGCCCTCAGTCTGGAGCTCCATGCAAGATCTCACCTCATGGGGTCAGGATGATTGTGGGAAAGGTGAGGGATCGGCCCAGAACTACACGGGGGGAGCTTGTCAATGCTCACTGTGTTCAGGGAAACTGAAAGGGGCTTCATTTCAGTGGCGCGTCAGTACAGGAGAGGCGCTCACGTTTAACTACATGTTATATTCTAATATATGACATAAATTACATGTCAATGTTGCAAAAGGCACTACAGTATATATAATGAAGACTAACGAGAAATGCTGTTGTGGTCCAAATACGTGGGCCACAGGCTCAGACTGCACTGCTGTGTGACTCTGCATTGTCACTTAACCCACCTGCACTCCCTGTCACGCAACACTAGAAGGCACTATATAAAGAAAGATGGACGTAGACACAGCCTTATCGGCTAGCTGGAGAGACGGGAGTGAGCTGAGAGTTTAGTTCTGACGTGAGGTTTAGTGTGTGACCCCTGGGAGGAGGTGCGCATCCCGTATCCAATTGCATGGTTTGTGTAAAACGAAGACGGGGTCTCCATGACAGGTGCTGTGTGTGTATGACGCGGATTGTGGCCAGCGGGCACCACATCAGACACGCCAGCTGACACCTGCAGTGGAGTCTCCTGTCATGGGACACTCCTGGGAAGAGCCACCCCGGGGTGCATCCCGCCATCCTGGGAAGGAAAACCTCAGAGCCTTTATGTGGCTTTGGCTTTCTGTTCTAAACATTTGTATCTGTCTATCGATAGATAGATAGATAGATAGATAGATAGATAGATAGATAGATAGATAGATAGATAGATAGATAGATAGATAGATAGATAGGTAGATAGATAGATAGATAGATAGATAGATAGGGTGAAAGGCACTATATAATAGATAGATAGATAGATAGATAGATAGATAGATAGATAGATAGATAGATAGATAGATAGATAGATAGATAGATAAGGAACTATATAATAGATAGATAGATAGATAGATAGATAGATAGATAGATAGATAGATAGATAGATAGAAAAGGAACTATATAATAGATAGATAGATAGATAGATAGATAGATAGATAGATAGAGTGAAAGGCACTATATGATAGATAGATAGATGTGAAAGGCACTATATAATAGGAAGGTAAATCATTAATTCCTCTGACTTCTATAATTTTATCAGTTGGGTTTGCGGTTTTTCTTTCCCCGTCCACACGCGGTCACTTGGCATTTCTGGGCGCCTTGTTAAAGATCCCCCCCAATCAGTGTGTTTCTCTTGTGGTCTTCTAGGGTGAGCAGCGGGCAGTGGTCTGCTGTTTATGAGCTGAAGCTGTGCCAGGGCCCATTGTCTTTTTCATCTTTTTTTTATCATTTGAGATTTACAGGGATGCCTGTTGGCGCCAGTGGCACAGCAAGAATCAGCTAGACTGAGATGCACAGCAGTTCAGGTTTCTTCGCCATCTCGCCCAGGCTCACATCTCCTGGGGTCCGCACTCTGGGGTCTGTGAGACTTGAGTTTTTTTCCGGTAGTTTGGTTTTCCACTCCCATCCTGGAGACTCACCGGCTGACCTGACTGACCAGGTGTGCACCAGAAATGGAGCCTCACTGTACCTGAGCGCACTGCCCAGTCTCCAGCTCCTGCCACCCAAAACTGGTCTGAAAGGATCAGAAATGTGGTGGAGGTCCGTGCGGGTTCATTCAGTGTCCTCACTTCTCTCTGCCTGTACGTTTTCACTGCATGAACGCCTGGCACATTGTCGTGTGATTCTCATCTTGTCCCCTCACGGTGGGCTTCACTACTCTAATGTCCTCACTGTTTTTTGTCCACATGCTCCTGTAGTTTCAGGCCCTGGTGTTATGTCTGTGTTCCGGTCAGCAGACGGGCACCACGGCTGGCACTGGGTCAGCACGCTGGCACCAAGACTTATTCAGCAGGCCCCGCCAGGACGAGCAGCAGATATTGATCTCTCCTTTTCACTAAGCTGAATTGAATCGCTTCCTAAGGCTGCTCTGGAGGATACGCCTCATTTCCCTGCAGCTCCGATCTCACGAATGCAGCCGGGTGTTTGGACTTTCATGCAGAGAAGACAGTTCTTGAGATGGGAGGGGTGACCTAAGGGGTGCAGGTCCCACCGGAGGGAAAAAACAAAACAGGATATTGACGTACTTTTGAAGGATTCCAGTTTTTCTGCCAGGTCCTCCTCATCTGCAAACTTCTGATCTTGGAGGAACTCCTGAAAGAACAAAGTCGACACAAGAAAGGAGACGTTCAGCAAAACAGCAACATGGAGGAGACATCCCCTTACCGACGAGTGTATAGCGCCTTGTGCTGATACACCCACCTCCCCTTCATCAACACAGTCACTGTCCCCCCACAGACACGCTTGCAGCCCCCTCACTGCCTTGCTTATGGAACCCTGCTGATCCACTTATGGTCCCCTTATTATCTTTCTTTATAGCGCCTCCCATGGAATCACACACACGTCCCTCTTCATCTGCATGTCCACAGAACCCCCACTGACACACTTATAGCTCCTTATTGATTTGTTTATAGTGCCCCCCACTGATACGCTGCCCCCCCGTCATTGACATGTTCATAGCACCTCACTATTATTTTCTTGTATATAGCGCCTTGCACAGATATATTCACCCCCCCTTCATTGACATGTTAATAGCACCTCACTAATACCCCTTGTTACACCTTCCACAGAATCACTCAATCCCCCTTCACTGACATGTCCACAGCACCCCCACTGATACACTTATAGCGCCTTACTGATTTGTTTATAGCGCCCCCCCATTGATTTGCTGCCATCCCTTCACTGACAGGCTCTTTGTACTCTGAATGATACCCCTACACTGCAGTCCCCTTATTATTTAATTTATAGCGCCTCCCACTGATACTGTACATTCACCCCACTTCATTGACATGTTCATAGCACCCCAGTAATACCCCTGTAGTCTCCTTATTATCTTCTATATAGTGCCCCCCCACAATCACTCATGGACATGTATACAGCACCCCCACTGACACACTTATAGCCCCTTACTGATTTGTTTATAGTGCCCCCCAATGATACACTGCCATTCCTTCACTTACAGGCTCCTTGTACTCTGAATGATATCCCTGTAGCCCCCTCATTATCTTGTATGTAGCGCCTCCCACCCATGCACCCACTTCCCCTACATTGCCATGTTCATAGCCCCTCAATGGTACCCTTTTTGTCCTGTTATCTTGGATATGGTGCCCTCCCACACAATCACTCATGGACATGTCTATAGCACCCCAACTGATACACTTATAGCGCCTTACTGATTTGTTTATAGCGCCCCCCCACTGATACGCTGCCACCCCCTTCATTGAAGTGGTCATAGCACCTCACTAATACCCACTAATCCCCTTATTTTCTTGTATATAGCACCTTGCACTGATATGTAAACCCCCCCTTCATTGACATGTCTATAGCACCCCCACTGATACACTTATAGCGCCTTACTGATTTGTTTATAGCGCCCCCCCACTGATACGCTGCCACCCCCTTCATTGAAGTGGTCATAGCACCTCACTAATACCCACTAATCCCCTTATTTTCTTGTATATAGCGCCTTGCACTGATATGTAAACCCCCCCTTCATTGACATGTCTATAGCACCCCCACTGATACACTTATAGCGCCTTACTGATTTGTTTATAGCGCCCCCCCACTGATACGCTGCCACCCCCTTCATTGAAGTGGTCATAGCACCTCACTAATACCCACTAATCCCCTTATTTTCTTGTATATAGCGCCTTGCACTGATATGTAAACCCCCCCTTCATTGACATGTCTATAGCACCCCCACTGATACACTTATAGCGCCTTACTGATTTGTTTATAGCGCCCCCTATTGATTTGCTGCCATCCCTTCACTGACAGGCTCCTTGTACTCTGAATGATACCCCTACACTGCAGCCCCCTTATTATTTTATTCATAGCACCTCCCACTGATACTGATACATTCACCCCCCTCTTCACTGTCATGTTCTAATATCCCTCCTGATATCGGATATGGGATTTGATCGCTCCGGTATTTCAGGTATCACTAAATGTTATATCTAATAACTTTCTGGGGAGATTTTTCTGCACGATCGAAGTGTGAAAAATGTTTTCATTGCGTGTGCGTGAGAGTTTATGCCGTGTAAAGTTCATTAAGTTTCGTTAACGTATTCCTAATGTGTCTTTAGGTTCGAGTAATCCTTGATACAGGAACCAGGCCCATTCCGAAACGCATAGGAAGGGAAGAAAAGACAGAAACCGAGTGATGACTTCTGCGTCACGAGGGGAGGCACAATGAACTTCGTCTCTCCCATCACTCTGGGGGTCAGGAGGTGCCTTTGACCTGGATGTGTAGTTTCAGTCAAGAATCATGTCTGGCCCCCGTGAGACCAGGGCAGGGCACATGCCACCCATCTGGTAGGCCTGATTGGCACAGCACCTGGCACAAGTGCATTTGTGACGAAGCAGCCCTGGAGGCTTCACAAGTGACAGAAGCTAAGATTGGTGAGCGGAACAACGTCAAGTCCATCACATTCCCTAAACTCGACACAAGGATGTGCAGACCTCCCAGGACAACTTGTAAAATTGGCCCAGGGGGGGACCTGCAGACCCTTATGAAGTGCAGGTGCCCTCCTTTCCTCCTACCAGGACGTTTGCCTGGCCGTCTCAGTAGCCCCATTTGTTTTTCCCTCTCTCTTTTCCTGATGTTTCTTCGTCTACCATCAGCCTGCTGAAGTAGGACAATGCTTGGTGCAATCAGTCCATCGCCCATCGAGACCGCCACTGAACGTGAAGCTAATCTGCCCCCCCAACCCCAGCTTAATGACTAACTTGAGGCCAGGCCTCACATGACCGCTGCTGTTAGATCCACATGACTGACCCTGGCGCTCATTTGATTGTGACAACCACCATCCGCTTTTCTTGTAGCTACTGCTGCCTCTTGAGCCCCTTTCTTGCTGTCATTTATTGCTGACCTTGAGGTCAGCAGCTTGATGTCAAGCCCACCCAACACCAAAAAACCAAAGGCCATGCAGCTCCCGCTCTCTTTCAGCTTGCCTTCTCCTTATTTGACTGCTCTTAGGAGATTTCAAGTAATTCACATCTTGAAAACCCGTTTAGGTCTTTTAGCTCTTTCTCTTCGTGTGAATCAAAAATCAAACACAGAGAAGGCGGCCGACGCTCACGACATGCTAGGAATTACTGCAATGTGCTGCTTTTGTAAAAAGGGGGATTCGGCCATGAAAGGAACGACACTGAACCAAACCGATGACTGATTGAACTGATGGCTGCTCACAAACTGCCTCTGACCCTCTAGTGCAGAGCACACCTGTCTGGACCCTCAACCCCGGCCCCGAATGGATAGCACATCACAAACATCAGCACTGCTTTCATGAATCCCATTCCAAATAGCATATAACAGAGATATATGCATTGTATTCTTCATTTCTTGACACGCTAGGAATGACTGCAATGTGCTGCTTTTGTAAAGGGGGGAATTCGGCCATGAAAGGAATGACACTGAACCAAACCGATGACTGATTGAACTGATGACTGCTCACAAACTGCCTCTGACCCTCTAGTGCAGAGGACACCTGTCTGGACTCCCACCCTGGCCCCCAATGGATGGCACATCACAAACATCAGCACTGCTTTTATGAATCCCATACCAAATGGCATATAACAGAGATACATGCAATGCATTCTTCATTCCAACAGATGGTGCATCTCACACATCAGCACTGCTTTCATGAATCCCATTCCAAATAGCATATAACAGAGATATATGCATTGTATTCTTCATTTCTCGACACGCTAGGAATGACTGCAATGTGCTGCTTTTGTAAAGGGGGGAATTCGGCCATGAAAGGAACGACACTGAACCAAACCGATGACTGCTCACAAACTGCCTCTGACCCTCTAGAGCAGAGGACACCTGTCTGGACTCCCACCCTGGCCCCCAATGGATGGCACATCACAAACATCAGCACTGCTTTTATGAAACCCATACCAAATGGTATATAACAAAGATATATGAAAAGCATTCTTCATTCCAACAGATGGTGCATCTCAAACATTAACACTGTTTTTACAAATCCCATACCAAATAGCATATAACAGAGAAATATGCATTGTATTCTTCATTTCGTGACACGCTAGCAATGACTGCAATGTGCTGCTTTTGTAAAGGGGGGAATTCGGCCATGAAAGGAACGACACTGAACCAAACCGATGACTGATTGAACTGATGACTGCTCACAAACTGCCTCTGACACTCTGGTTCACAGAACACCTGTCCGGACCCCCACCACAGGCCCCCTGGCCGTGACTAGACTCCTGTTAGGACTTGGCCAGCTGATGTCCTGAGTCACAGAGCCCACACACTCAGCACAGGCCTCTCTAAAGCCTGATTTATACTTGCATGTTAAACCTGCATGTGAACCGTGACGCCAAGCGTGTGCTGTCAGCGACCAACATGCAGTTATATCTGTGGGGGCTCTTCGAGTCTGCACCTCGATATCCTCCTAATCAGTAGATGGCAGTGTTTGTCCACTGTCCCATACCTAGCAATCTCACAGCCGAGGAAGTGACTTGTTGAAATGATTGTTCAGTGAAAGATGGCTACGCTCAATGAGGGTCTGCTGACGGACTGTTCTGATGCTCTAAAACTCCAGAGATTTTTGGTGCGCTGCTTTACGAGTGTCTGTGTGTGTATTTGACAACTAATTCTTTTTCTTCATTGCTTTTTCGGTTGTGGCTGCAACAACATAATGGCCCCTGGGTTCCAATCTGACTTTGGATATCATGTGCCAGAACTCCTGGTCCTGTTTCTTTTGCCCTGGTGGTGCTCCAGTTTCAGGGGCATAAGAAAAACAAAAAATACCAGGGCAAAGCGGCTGTGGCAGGAGGCGTCTTAAATTTCCCTTAAATAGGGCATTATCCACACTGAGTTAAACATTTAACTCCTGCTCATAAACTACAGGTGTCACCCTTCATTGTACCCCTCTGCTGGTAGTGACACTTGTCAGGCTACAGTGACACTTCTGCTATGGTTAAAATTAGGGCTGTGTGAGGGCTACCTGACTCAAATAATGATGACTGTCGAGTAAACCAAGTTATGTAAAAGTGCAGCTTCTGGTCTAGTGTGAATTTCAGCAGGACCCAAACACGTGATGGCTATGAATTACTAGCAGAGGTAAATGTTTAACCCCACGAAGGTTTATTCATAGTTCATCCTGCAATCTGCGAGGACCTTCTCAATTTTTGTAATGCATGTAGCAATAAAAAGCGTTGCAGTTTTCATTCCAACAGATGGTGTATCTCAAACATCAGAACTGCTTTTATGAATCCCATACCAAATGGCATATAACAGAGATACATGGGTCCTTGGTATACGTCCGCTTTGGAATTAGTCCAGCTTGGTATACGTCCTGTTTGGAATACGACTCGAGTGCTTGAACACCACGCGCTACCCTTGTTTACCTCCCTCGAGACAAAGCCACGCCTGCCCACGAGCGTCAGTACGCCAGTTGCTAGCATTCAGTGAACAACCCGCGCTATAACTCTCTGTGAATTTTCACGTGATTTTGTGTTTTTCACAGAATTTGAATTGATTGTTGAAAAGTATGAAGGTGGCATGCGTATCCGGGACTTGGCTGCTGCACACCGTATGCCGAGAATGACGGTATCTACGATTGTGAAAAACAAAGATGTTATTAAAAGGTAAAGTGAGGTTAAATTTTCATTTATTTCATCTAATTGCTTTTGTATTTATGTATTTTAGTATAAATCAGTGTTCAAATTATTTTATACAACCCCATCAATGTATAATATGCCAATAACAATAGGATTTTTTTCCATGGGAATGAATTAATCATTTTCCCTTTATTTCTTATACTTGTTTAGTATAAGTCCAAGGATCTGGAATGGATTAAGGACGTATACCGAGGTACCACTGTACATGTATATACAATGTATTCTTCATTCCAACAGATGGCGCATCTCAGACATCAGAACTGCTTTTATGAATCCCATACCAAATGGCATATAACTGAGAAATATGCAATGCATACTTCATTCCAACAGATGGTGCATCTCAAACATTAACACTATTTTTACAAATCCCATACCAAATAGCATATAATGGTGAAATGTGTACTGCATTACATATTCAAATACTGTTTATAAGACAATTAATATATATAATTAACAAAAACAACAATAAAAAACATTTATACCCATAAATATACAGCACAGAGCACCGTAACAAGTTCACTTGTAAAATTCACAACTGAGGATTTGCTCTGGAGGCTCTATTTTATTTTTTGTTTTTTAGTGGGTTTCTATGACCACCATTCTCAATTTTTTTTAATGGCTCCTAATCCTTTCTGTGCCCCTGTTTGCTTGTAACAACATCTGTGCTGGCTTCTTTCTCTGCCTTTTCTCCATTGAGACATCCTCTTAGACATACCGAGCGATTTGGAAATTAGAGGCAGCAAAGTTCGAAGGATTATAAATAAACGGGTTCTGAACAACACTGACTGAGGACCACTCAAAAAAGGGGGTGATTTTTATACCCAAAACACTTGTTGCCCATCGTTTTCAGAATTAACAAAATACTGGATGAAAGACTAGAAGCCAGAAACAGTCGTATGTTAACTAAAAGTAAAGATGAACGGACCACTGCAGTGGGGACAGGCCAATCAGCCGCATGTGCATAACAAGCCAAAATAATAGGTGACACTGTAGAATGGGGACCACCAGGGTGGACCTGTCAGGCTGTTACCGCTGTGTGACAAGACCTTAGAGCCGACGTCACATTATACAACTTTCAGTTTGAAGGGGGTGTCAGACTTGTTGACTGCTGTTGCTGGTCTCATCACGAGAAGACGCCAAACTGGGTATCACAGGGTGTGCCAAATTAGACGACTCTGTGATGAATTTCACATCTCTAAAGGATCGTGAGCTGCCCGCTTGTTTCTAACACCTGATACAGCGGGTTCAGCCGTGTTCTCAGCTCTTTTAGATAGATAGATAGATAGATAGATAGATAGATAGATAGATAGATAGATAGATAGATAGATAGATAGATAGATAGATAGATAGATAGATACTTTATAAATCCCAAGGGGAAATTCACATAATCCAGCAGCAGTATCCATGTCAAGTAGTAAAAATAGTAAAAAGTGTCCAGGGAGCGATTCCACATAAAATAAAATGGTAGAAGTGATCAGTGAAATAGAGAAAAATAGAAAAAAAAGATAAAGTCATACACGCTTTATTCTTTGTTTTCTATTCTGTCCTGGTAACAAAGCTGGATTAAGTAACACAGCCCCTGGGTGTTGATCCTACTTCTAACAATGCAGCGTGCGGACGCCGGCTCGATTAATGCAGCACGGTATTTCTCACTTTTGATTCTGGTGTGCTGGTACTCGAATATTTCAACAAGTGGAGTCGGGATTGTGGGGTATCTGGACTAGGAGACGCTTGACCCTTTCATTGAGCGGGGTGGGGATGCAAGTCCCCCTTGGGAATTCCGACTTGCGAAGCTCAAGCATTTTATTGAGCAGGAAGGGATGAGGGTCCTCATTGTCCCCATTGGTAATTTCAATTCGCAGACACTCAATCACTTCATTAAGCGGGGTAGGGATTGGGGGTCCCTCCCTTTACTAATTCTGACTCGCAGACACTTAATCCTTTCATTGAGTGGGGTGGGGATGCGAGTCCCCCATAATAATCCCGATTTGCAGAGCTTAATCATTTTATTAAGCAGGAAGGGATGAGGTTCCTCCTTGTCCCCCTTGGTAATCCCATCTCACAGGCACTTGATCACTTCATTGAGTGGAGGGGGGGGGACTGGGGGGACTGGGGGGGTGTTTGGGAGTCCCCCTTGGTAATCCTAACTCACAGATGCTCGATCACTGCATTGAGTGGAGGTGGGGGACTGGGGGACTGGGGTGTTTGGGAGTCCCCTTGGTAATCCCAACTCACAGGCCGATCACTACATTGAGTGGAGGGGGGACTGGGGGACCGGGGGTTTCTTGGTAATCCCGATTTGCGGAGCTCAATCATTTAATTAAGCGGGAAGGGATGATGGTCCTCCTTGTCCCCCTTGGTGATTTTTACTGGCAGACGCTCGATCACTTCATTGAGTGGATTGGGGGCTGGGGGTTTTAGGAGTCCCCCTTGGTAATTCTGAGTTGCAGAGCTGAATTGTTTTATTAAGATGGTCCATCTTGGTAATCCCAATTTACAGGCACTTGATCACTTCATTGAGTGGGGAGGGGGGGGGACTGGGGGGTTTAGGAGTCCCCCTTGGTAATCCCAATTTGCATTGAGTGGGGGTGGGGTTTGGGGCCTCCCCCCTGTGGTCATTTTGACTCGTGGACGCTCACTCATTTCTTTCATTAATTCCCCCTTGGTCATTTTGTCACATGTATTATCATTTCATTAAATAATTGTTAAAGGCCCCTTGTTGTCCCTAAATGCACACCCAGAATTCCCCAGTGGTGGATAAAACACCGGACATCAGACAGACAAGCTCTCATCGGTCTTTCAGGTCCAAAAACCTCTCAGTCCTTATTCTTTGTAGCTTCTCGAAACCAGATCTTTAGAAACGATATGTCATGTTACAGCAACGGAGTCACTCTGCCGATATGAAACAAATTAACTGTAATGAAAGTTAACATGCAGTCTTACAATGTAACGTAACAACACGCCACATAACATAACCAGGTATAACAGCACGGAGAAGTTGCATTAGCCAGGGATGTGCCACCCATAGTATGAGCCGACGTTCCACCATGAAAATGAACAGCTTCAGCACCAGCTGCAGGGGAGCCCATAACAACAGCAGAAATGAAAAAGTCGCATATCTGTACGTAGACAACGTCTTTGCATCCTACAAACAATTACACTCCAAATGTAACTTTCCAGCCACACATTTCTTTCACTACCTTCAAATCAGAAACTTTGTTAAACCAAACCTGCCCAGTTTTCCTCACCTCCCACCTACCTTGAGACTTGAGGACTCAGACAGCATTTCCGTAATACAGTGGTGTGAAAAACTATTTGCCCCCTTCCTGATTTCTTATTCTTTTGCATGTTTGTCACACAAAATGTTTCTGATCATCAAACACATTTAACCATTAGTCAAATATAACACAAGTAAACACAAAATGCAGTTTTTAAATGATGGTTTTTATTATTTAGGGAGAAACAAAAACCTACATGTGTGAAAAAGTAATTGCCCCCTGAACCTAATAACTGGTTGGGCCACCCTTAGCAGCAATAACTGCAATCAAGCGTTTGCGATAACTTGCAATGAGTCTTTTCCAGCGCTCTGGAGGAATTTTGGCCCACTCATCTTTGCAGAATTGTTGTAATTCAGCTTTATTTGAGGGTTTTCTAGCATGAAGCGCCTTTTTAAGGTCATGCCATAGCATCTCAATTGGATTCAGGTCAGGACTTTGACAAGGCCACTCCAAAGTCTTCATTTTGTTTTTCTTCAGCCATTCAGAGGTGGATTTGCTGGTGTGTTTTGGGTCATTGTCCTGTTGCAGCACCCAAGATCGCTTCAGCTTGAGTTGACGAACAGATGGCCGGACATTCTCCTTCAGGATTTTTTGGTAGACAGTAGAATTCATGGTTCCATCTATCACAGCAAGCCTTCCAGGTCCTGAAGCAGCAAAACAACCCCAGACCATCACACTACCACCACCATATTTTACTGTTGGTATGATGTGCTTTTTCTGAAATGCTGTGTTCCTTTTACGCCAGATGTAACGGGACATTTGCCTTCCAAAAAGTTCAACTTTTGTCTCATCAGTCCACAAGGTATTTTCCCAAAAGTCTTGGCAATCATTGTGACGAGCCCTAATGTTCTTTTTGCTTAACAGTGGTTTGCGTCTTGGAAATCTGCCATGCAGGCCGTTTTTGCCCAGTCTCTTTCCTATGGTGGAGTTGTGAACACTGACCTTAATTGAGGCAAGTGAGACCTGCAGTTCTTTAGACGTTGTCCTGGGGTCTTTTGTGACCTCTCGGATGAGTCGTCTCTGCGCTCTTGGGGTAATTTTGGTTGGCCGACCACTCCTGGGAAGGTTCACCACTGTTCCATGTTTTTGTCATTTGTGGATAATGGCTCTCACTGTGGTTCACTGGAGTCCCAAAGCTTTAGAAATGGCTTTATAACCTTTACCAGACTGATAGATCTCAATTACTTCTGTTCTCATTTGTTCCTGAATTTCTTTTGATCTTGGCATGATGTCTAGCTGTTGAGGTGCTTTTGGTCTACTTCTCTGTGTCAGGCAGCTCCTATTCAAGTGATTTCTTGTTTGAAACAGGTGTGGCAGTAATCAGGCCTGGCGGTGGCTACGGAAATTGAACTCAGGTGTGATACACCACAGTTAGGTGATTTGTTAACAAGGGGGCAATTACTTTTTCACACAGGGCCATGTAGGTTTGGATTTTTTTCTCCCTAAATAATAAAAACCATCATTTAAAACTGCATTTTGTGTTTACTTGTGTTATATTTGACTAATGGTTAAATGTGTTTGATGATCAGAAACATTTTGTGTGACAAACATGCAAAAGAATAAGAAATCAGGAAGGGGGCAAATAGTTTTTCACACCACTGTATATAAAAACATTTTACAGTCCCTCCCTTTCAAATATGCCAGAGGACAGTGGGAAACGGATGTCTGACTAAACATCTCAGAAAAGGAGTGGAAGGTAGCAATGCGCAGAATTCACTCGCACTCTATATGCACAAAGCATACAATTATTCAACTGAAAATGATCCATCGAGCACATCTCTCTCATTTAAAATTGTCCAAAATGTTTCCAGGGCGAGCAAGCGAGCTCCAGCCTCACTGGGCCACATGTTCTGAGTGGGCAGCACATTAACAACATCAGTCAGTCAGTCATTTCCCAATTCGCTATATCCTAACACAGGGTCACGGGGGTCTGCTGGAGCCAACACAGGGCACAAGGCAGGAACAAACCCCGGGCAGGGCGCCAGCCCACTGCAGGGCACACACACACCAAGCACCCCAAGCACACACTAGGGACAATTTAGAATCGCCAATGCACCTGACCTGCATGTCTTTGGACTGTGGGAGGAAACCCACGCAGACACCATGCAAACTCCACGCAGGGAGGACCCGGGAAGCGAACTTTATTCTATTATTCTGTTATTAATTTATCTATTTGTTTATTTTTACAAGTTTAAAGTTTTACTCTGCTGGCCTAGCTCTCTTTCTCATGGGTGGGGGTTGATTTGTTTCGAACATTTTTTTGGAGAAATTTGAGTTATTTGTATGGAATGCTATTTGATTTTAACAAAATCAATAAAATAAAAATAAAAAAAATTAAAAACTCACATATGAATTCCATTTATGTTGGGCAAAGGTGACCTGTCCTTTTAAGAGCCATGTAAACAGCAAGGAATCCATGTTGGAACTCGACACCTGTGCTACATTGGTGTCAGCAGTGGGATACCTCAAAGACTCAAAATGGATTTAATGGACTGAGGAGATACTGTCATTACTCGAAGGTTGAAATCCAAATATACAGCCATTTTGCTGCATCAGTACAGAGAGGAAGACATCTGAAAATCTGCCACCTCTGCAGCTCCACCCTCCAAAACTTCTTCATCCTGGATGAGTGGTCTCCGGCAGAACTTCAGGCTCATGGAGTTGGAAAAAGTCTGGCTCAGTTCAACAGTGGGAAGCAGGGCCGGTGGTAAACCTGGACAGGCAGACTGCAGAGGCATTAACAGAGCAGCCATAGTGGGAGATTCTTAAAGCTGAGATCTAGACCAGGAGTACCACTTGTACCCCCAATTCAGTGATGGCCGACATCTGCAGCTCCATACAAGGAGGTTCGTCTGCTCGCATATAATGGAGAAATCACCACACAGAAGTGCAGCATTGAACACCTCAGCTGCACCACATGGAAACTCAGAATTCCACCTCCCTGCTGCGCCACCTAACAACGAAGCACACAAGACCCCCCCACCGATGGGCCACACATCAACAATGGAAATGAAGACCACCCTGCTGTTTTAACTGCTGTGCCATTTCAAGGAGTCTGATGTGGTGACTTTGAATTGAGGGCCATATGCAGTGATCCCTCGCTATATCGCGCTTCGACTTTCGCAGCTTCACTCTGTCGCGATTTTTTCCTCACACACGCTTACGTCACTACGCATGCGCTTTCTGAGAACTTTTATCTAAGCCCCACGATGGCTCCTAAACGTGCTGCTTTTTCTAAGACTTCTGACAATAAAACTAAGTGCCGGAGGAAGATGCTTGCTATCTAGGAGAAGGTGAAACTCTTGGATATGATCAAAGATGGCAATACCCTACAAAAGCCTCCTCACGCCAGCAACTGTCTATCAAGATGTTCTTCAGCCGCGCACCCAGACACCCACTGCCTACTCCTAGTACTCCTTCAGCGGATGAAGACAACGACGCACCTGCTGAAGATACTGCACCACCTCTGAAGACTCTCCTACTGAGGTTGTGCCATCATAGATTAGTGTTTGTGTGCAATTAAATGTACAGTACAATAATCTACTATAGAAAAGCGCTCGGGATTGTCCTTCCGTCCCGTGAGTGCAAAAGGTATTCGCTTATTACAGACTTACTACTTGCGGCTTGAGGTACAAAGAGCTGATGTGAGCAGAGATCTGGTGCTCCCATCATCCCCTTGCTTTTGTGCGCGATGCGCTGGAAAAATAGACAAAATTATGTCTCTGGAAATCATTCATGTTGATGGAGTACAATTGCCTCACCGCGTAGTAAATATCAGAGGAGATGGTGCTTGCTTATTCTCATCTATAGCTTATTTAGTGCATGAAACTCCGTCTTTAGCGGTACAGATTCGGGCTGACATTGTACGACTTTGGACAGGCACTTGAGGGGATAAAAAAGAAAAAACGTAGGTTTTCAGGAGATGTTATTAATGGACACTTTGATGTTCTCATTCCCTACACTTACATGCCTGATGTACACATGGAGCGCATAAAAATTGAGGATAAAAGTCGGTCGCCTTAAAAGGCAAGTGCGCCTAGTAATATGATATTTGTAACGTCTAATATGTTTTATTTTCTCTTATTTTGTCTAATATATTGGTTAATACGAGTGTAATGGTGACTAAAGTGTGTTATTTCATGTCTAGAGGGCTCTAATAATGTTAAAAAATCATATTTAGAAGGTTGTAAACAGGTTTTCTATGCTCTAACTGCAAAAATATAGATAGATAGAGATAGATAGATAGATACTTTATTAATCCCAAGGGGAAATTCACATAATCCAGCAGCAGTATACTGATACAAAGAAACAATATTAAATGAAATAGTAATAAAAATGAAAAGAATTAAAATAAATTAATGTTAGCATTTACTCCCCCGGGTGGAATTGAAGAGTCGCATAGTGTGGGGGAGGAACGATCTCCTCAGTCTGTCAGTGGAGCAGGACAGTGACAAAAGTCTGTCACTGAAGCTGCTCCTCTGTCTGGAGATGACACTGTTCAGTGGATGCAGTGGATTATTCATGACTGACAGGAGTTTGCTTAATGCCCGTCGCTCTGCCACAGATGTTAAACTGTCCAACTTTACTTCTACAGTAGAGCCTGCCTTCTTAACAAGTTTGTCCAGGCATGAGGCGTCTTTCATCTTTATGCT
Organism: Polypterus senegalus; assembly: GCF_016835505.1. Lineage (NCBI taxonomy): Eukaryota > Metazoa > Chordata > Cladistia > Polypteriformes > Polypteridae > Polypterus > Polypterus senegalus. Next base: position 176,301,060 of record NC_053162.1, read on the forward strand.
GCCACCCCAGCACACCACCGCGTAAAGAGGGCACTCGCCACAACCGTCTGGTAGAACATCTGCAGCATCTTACTGCAGATGTTGAAGGATGCCAACCTTCTCAGAAAGTATATTCTGCTCTGAGCTTTCTTACATAGAGCATCAGTATTGGCAGTCCAGTCCAATTTGTCATCCAGCTGCACTCCCAGATATTTAAAGGTCTGCACCCTCTGCACAGTCACCTCTGATGATCACAGGGTCTATGAGGGGCCTAGGCCTCCTAAAATCCACCACCAGCTCCTTGGTCTTGCTGGTGTTAAGGTGTAAGTGGTTTGAGTCGCACCATTTAACAAAGTCTTTGATTAACTTTCTGTACTCCTCCTCCTGCCCACTCCTGATGCAGCCCACAATAGCAGTGTCATCAGTGAACTTTTGCACATGGCAGGACTCCGAGTCATATTGGAAGTATAAATATTCGATTTATAAATAAAGAATCCTACTTCGCGAAAATTCATTTATCACGGTAGAGTCTGGAACGGATTAACTGTGATAAACGAGGGTTCACTGTAATGGCACTGACAAGTTACATCAGTCACCAAAAGTATGAGCTGACAATTCCATCATGCAAACGAGCAGCTTCAGGGGAGCCTAGAAGTCTGTCCAGCCTGCCAAAGTCTCATATAAACACAGCCTGGTGTGGCAAAAGTGAGCGACCCTTTGAGGGATAGCAAGCCCCCCGATGAGCGATGTAAAGTCCTAAGGGTCCTCTCAGCACTCCGTGCCGGCCCTACGATATGGAACATGACATGACGTGAAGTAACATATAATGTTAATCCAGGCAGTCATTTTCTAACCCTCTTAGTCCTGAACAAGGTCACAGGGGTATGCTGGAGCCTATCCCAGATAGCATAGGGTGCAAGGCAGGAACAAACCCTGGACAGAGCGCCAGTCCATCACAGGGCGATCACACACATACACACACACACATACACACACACACACACACACACACACACACACACGGGCCAATTAACAGTTCAACTAACCTGCATGTCTTTGGACTGTGGGAGGAAACCGGAGCACCCAAAGGAAAACCCCACAGACACGGGGAGAACATGCAACCTCTATGTAGGGAGGACCTGGAACGTGAACCCTGGTCTTCTTACTGCAAGGCAGCAATGCTACCACTGCACCACCACTAATGTTGATCCAGTTTACAGTTATGACTCAATAATATAACTATAAGGTCTCAAAGGAGCAGGGATGACCATAAACCCCTGGCTTGTATAGAAAAGGGCAAAGAGGAAACTTTATAATCAATGATTTGGTTGCAAAAGTAGCAAATACAAAAAAAAAAGGCTCAGCAAAGCAAAAAGAGACAATCCTCAGCAAACAAGTCCCGATATAAAAGCCAAAAGAATAATCCAGGAACAGAGCACAAACATTATTAAAAAAATATCAGTAAATCCAGAGAGAAAAAGCAACATCCCTTTAAACTCAGCCACACTGTCTTTGACCCACTTGTGGGGCGGAAAAATAATTAAAAAAAATATATATATATATACCATAAAATCCTTCATTTCCTCACTGCTATGATTAAAGTGCAGTGTTTTGCCGTTAAAATGCTGCACCGCTAAACCTGGTATCACACTACAAAGTTTTTTTCTTCCCTCAAAGACAGACAGACAGACAGACAGACAGACAGACAGACAGACAGACAGACAGACAGACAGACAGACAGACAGACGGATAGATAGATAGATAGATAGATAGATAGATAGATAGATAGATAGATAGATAGATAGATAGATCCTGTTTAGTGGATGCAGTGGATTCTCCATGATTGACAGTTGCCTGCTCAGCGCCCGTCGCTCTGCCACGGATGTCAAACTGACCACAATAGAGCCTGCCTTCCTCACCAGTTTGTCCAGGCGTGATACGTCCCTCTTCTTTATGCTGCCTCCCCAGCACACCACAATGTAGAAGATGGCGCTCACCACAACTGTCTGATAGAACATCTGCAGCATCTTATTGCAGATGTTGAAGGATGCCAATCTTCTAAGGAAGTATAGTCAGCTCTGTCCTCTCTTACACAGAGCATCAGTATTGGCAGTCCAGTCCAATTTATCATCCAGCTGCACTCCCAGGTATTTATAGGTCTGCACCTTTTGCACAGTCACCTCTGATGATCACGGGGTCCATGAGGGGCCTGGGCCTCCTAAAATCCACCACCAGCTCCTTGGTTTTGCTGGTGTTCAGGTGTAGGTGGTTTGAATCGCACCATTTAACAAAGTCTTTGATTAGGCTCCTGTACTCCTCCTCCTGCCCACTCCTCATGCAGCCCACCATAGCAGTGTTGTCAGCGAACTTTTTCACGTGGCAGGACTCCGAGTTGTATTGGAAGTCTGATGTATGTTGGCTGAACAGGACCGGAGAAAGTCCAGTCCCCTGTGGTGCTCCTGTGCTGCTGACCACAATGTCAGACCTGCAGTTCCCGAGACGCACATACTGAGGTCTGCCTGTAAGATAGTCCACGATCCATGACACCAGGTGTGAATCTACTCCCATCTCTGTCAGCTTGTCCCTGAGGAGCAGAGGTTGGATGGTGCTGAAGGCGCTAGAGAAATCCAATGTTTAACATTGTTGCATCACAGCCACATCTGCACCACAATGGCTTTTTTGCACGTCCTGATTCCATTGTGTACAATCTGACAGACAGCATTGTCTGCTCAATGAAAGGGGGGTCTCAACTTTCAAATGCCACTTTCTATGTTTTCCACTTTCTGTAATTCAAATTTTTGATAACCTGGCAAACACAAAAACTTCATATAAAGAAAAAGGTTTTATTCTTCACAAAAACTGCTCTGTCACACAGTGAAGCTCCGTAGAGCACAATGGCAAAAATAGAGGTATCTAAATCATAAGGTAACCCAAGGTGAACACGGTCCTGGCACAGAATCACAAGGTGAAGTCAAAAAAACAGCACACAGAGGTCAGAGAAATCAAAAGGCACAGAAAAAGAAAAAAAAAAAAAACACAGGGGCTCACCAAAATTTCCTAGCGCATTTGGAATGAACCACCAGGAACTATGGGAGACCCTCCAATTTATTGGTCAGTTCCTGGCGGTGATTGGCAGGTGGCCAGGGGTCCACCCACAACACCCATGGAACATAGTCGAGCATAAGCAATGGCAAAAAGACACAAATAAATTTAATATGTACAAAACCGAAGAGAGACGACATACAACGTGAATTTGAATCCCCGTCAGGTGGAGCACCTCTGGCTGAGCCATGACAGCAGCAGAAAATGAACAACAACAAAGCTGAATTCAAAGGTAAACTGTTACTCCACAAGGAAGGGCTGATCTCAGCGGACAGAACTACCCAGAGGGCGGAGTCAGGATCGATGACGTCAGAGTGCCCCACCTCCGGTGGCCCCACCCACAAAGATCAGGAGACAGCAGAGAATTTGAAGAGAAAGAATATAATTCAGGAATTACAATAAAGAATGAAATTAATCGAAACAACAAAAACATAAATAATAACTCCAAATTAACACAAACAACAATAAAACATATTTTTGAGCCAATTTATGACCAACTACGTTGAGGTGAATGGCTTGTACTCTTCGGAGCTGATCTTACATTCTTTCACTACCACGTCATTTAATTTAATTTGCTCACTCACAGTGTGATGAAGAAGGACAAAGAGGACCACCTGCAAGAAGTCAGTAATGGGAAGTGGAGCTCATGTCACGGCTCCGCTGAGAGACCCCTGGCATGCAGGAAGGCACTTTATTATTTTTGACTGGTACTGCAGCCCTTGCCTATTTAGTGACATTGTGGACTAAGCCAGCCATTGGAGTTTTGAGGTCCTCAGTGGAGGGGTCTTTTCTTAAAGCCTCCTCTCATGTCCTCCATGTGCTCAAGAAAAACGTTTCTGCCCAAAATTCACTCCGAGTTCAAGTGGTCTCTCGTGAGTAAAACTAATATATTGGCAACTTTACTCTTTACATTCCAGTAACTGACGAAAGGCATACAGCAAACGCCTCTCGTGGGGCCAGACAAAACAATGAATCACTCTCATTGGAGGGGGGAGAACAACAGTTAGAGGGAACAGCTGCATACGCACACACTGTGACATTGGCTGAAGTCATTTGTTGAGACCTTATGTGACCCTGAGCCAGCTGACAACCTCCTGTTGTCCTTCAGAAGACAAAGAGCAAGTGTATGAGGGGGCAACAGGGTGGGAAACCAGCAGGCTCCCAGTGCCAACGTCAGCTCAGCCACCCAAGCCATGTGCTATACTGAGCTGACATGTTTTTCCGAGGACGGGGACTCCAGAAGTCAAATGATATAAAACCAGTAGACCCCCAGGATGAATCCCGACTCTGCTTTCCTACTTGAGATTTACATTTATTTGTTTATCAGACTTACGAAAGCGTAATCAAGTAAACATCAGGCTGGGGGGCACTTTGAGAACAATTGTGACAAGACAGGTCAGGTCAGGTTGGGGGGCATGCACTGGTACAGCAGGTTGCCGCACCCATTGGCAAACACCTATCTAACCCCCCCCCAATAGGCAGACACGCAGTCCAGTCTCACCTTCCGGAAATGACCCTGTATCTGCCACAGCCAGGTGATAAGTGGGCATCCCCTGGCCTGGCCCACCCACTTGGGTCTTCAACAATGAGGATCCTGTGAGCCGGATCATCCTCGGGTCATCACGCCACATGGCCATAGTGCCATAACTGATACTCCCTCACAATGCAGGTCATCCTCATTCGGGACTTTGTGAGCAACACAAAGTCACACCAGTGACACCCAAGGATTCTCTGAAGTGACACCAAAGGAGTCCAGTCTTCATCTCAGGTCACTGGATAGTGTCCATGTCTCACAAACAGGAAGCACCAGGACTCTGAAGACTTGGACCTTTGTTCTTTTGCAGAGATATGAGGAGTGCCACACCTACACTTCCCAGCGACCTCAGGACCCAACCGCTCTCCCAAACTGTCTGCTGACTTCATAAGAAGAGTCACCAGAGACATGAACGCCACTGCCGAGGTAATTAAACCTCTCAACAAGGTCGACACTCTCTCCACACTGCTGATGGCCGTGCCCACGAGGTCATTCAAGACCTGCATGTTGGTTTTTATCAGGACCCTCGCAAGCCCAGACCCTCAGAGTCCTCACTCAGTCTCTCGAGAGCCCCAATCAGAGCGTCCATTGAAGATTACAGCATCGTCGACAAAGTCAAGATCAGTGAATCTCTCTTCACCAACAGATGCCACTCAGTTGCTGGACCCCACGACCCTGCCCAACACCACCCAGTCCAGGCAAGCATTGAACAGAACAGAAGCAGAACACACCCTTGACGTACTCCAGAATCAACTGAGAAAAACACAGATGGTCTGCCTCCACGCTACACAACACTCACAGTACTAGTGCCACAGGCCAGCCATGATATCCAGCAACCTTGAGAGGATCCCACAAAGTCTCAGGATGTCCCGCAGGATTAGGGTGCACAATTGATCATCCCAAGTGAAGAGCTCTCAGCCATACAGAACACCAGAGCAGTGCATCACTCCTTCACTACAAAAGCCATTGATTAGACGGAAATACACTCAATAAGGGGGCTTCAAATGCTGCTTAAACACACTGAGGGGTGCGATTGTCTACTGCTGGTAACAATGGAGCTGGGCCACCATAACTTTACCGGCATCTAACAGCCTGTTGGAGCCACAGGAATCCAGGGTGAAGTGACGTGTTGAGTGTCCCTGATTGCTCTGGAGGAATATGTCCGGCAATCCATCTTAATAAAAGGACAAATGTCTGTGTGTCTGTCTGGTTGCTATGTCTCTGTTATCTAACAGATGGTGCATCACAAACATTAGCACTGCTATTATGAATCCCACACCAAATGGCACATAACAGAGACATAGCAACTGGACAGACACACAGAGCTGCAGATGTTGACATCCAACAGAGAGCAACTCATCCGTTTTAATAAAAGGACAACTGTGTATCTGTATGTCTGTCCAGTTGCTGTGTCTCTGCTACATGCTGTTTGGTATGGGATTTGTGAAAACGGGGCTAATGTTTGTGACACACCATCTGTTGGAATGACAAAGACAATGCATTTTATTACTACAAATGTTTGTGATGCACCGCTTGTTAGAATGACAAATGCAATGCATTCTGTTACAAGAAATGTTTGTGATGTTCTTCCACCTGTTGGAATACATTTGAATGATAAATGTGATGCATTTGATCACTATAAGTGTTTGTGATGCATCATATGTTGGAAATACATATGAAATGTATTTTATCACCACAGATGTTTGAGATGTGTCATCTGTTGGAATGACAAATGCGATGTGTTTTATCATTACAAATCTTTGTGACGCACCATCTGTTGGAATGACAAAGGCAATCCATTTTATTACTCCAAACGTTTGTGATGCACCATTTGTTGAAATGAGAAATGCAATGCATTCTGTTAGAACAAATTTTGTGATGTGCCACCTGCTGGAATAAATTTGAATGATAAATGTGATGCATTTTATCACTATAAATGTTTGTGATGCATCATATGTTGGAAATACATATGACATTTATTTTATCACCTCAGATGTTTGAGATATGCCATCTGTGAGAATGAGAAAGGCAATGCATTTTATTACTACATGCATTACAAGATACATTCCAATAGATGGTAGACTGCAAAAGCTAACGCTAAGATCTACGTTGATTATTTAGATGTCAACCCATCATAGATGGGTAAAAAAACAGTAATGAATAAATAAAAAAATACGCAAATAAACACAACTACTGTGAAATGTGATAATAAATACAGTAGTAACAAAATTAAATGTGAGTGTGAATAATTAAATGTGTTGCGAGATATAGTTTTGTTGTATTTATTTAATTCTTTCTACAATAAACTAAGACATTAAGCCCCGAATTGAAAGCTGTCCCCTTCACCTATCAAAGGCGAGAGGGCGGGCTCTAGCAAGTCCTGTGTTTTGATTGGCCAGTCATGCGCACCGTGGACGTAGTCACTTTGCCTGACTTGAGAATCCCGCGCCTCGTGTGGCTGCTCTAAACTGTGACTGATACAAGGAAAAGCGGCCCAGAGTGAGTGTGGCAAGCGGTGACTTTAACACAAATATCTCCAAATATAAATATAAATGCGGCACTCTGTAACACTCGAAGGTTTACGTCTACGTTGAGGATGATTCACCAATGAAAACGCAGCACTCGCTAGAGCCCGCCCTCTCAACGCTAACGAGTGAAAGTGGTAAGTTTTTATTTCAGGGTGTATGTCATGTTCGGGGCCGGTGTCACGGAAAAAAAAAATCAATGAATAAATAACAACATAAAAACATAAACAAATAAGCAACACGACAAATACGTCGTGAAAAATGTATTTATACTCGGAGCCAACTCAAGGGTACAAGGCGCCCCCTAGTCAGTGTTGGGAGTAGGCGCACACAATTTCTAAATGACATCGAACAACACGTCCCCGTTGGACACTCGCTTGCTCTGATGGGGGTTTGGGGGGGCTGGGCTGAGTGAGGGAAGCCCCCTTTGAGCATCGGCGTGCTCGTGACCGCAAATGCACTCGAACAACAGGGGGTGGAGTGGGGCGTCCCCCTTGGAGATCATTGGTGGAGACAGAAACCGACACGCTTCTGCATCTTTTAGGGAGACCGGGGTTCACGTCCTGCGTACTAGCTGTGTGGAGTTTGCAAGTCCTCCCCCTGTACGTTTGGGTTTTGGTGCCCCACCTCCCCCCACCATGTCATGTGCCCATTGCTGTACCCTGTTTATTCTCACAATTTATGTTTTTATTTATTTATTTATTGTCACATTTCACCGTGCGTTTACTTATTGGCACATTTTATTAGAGTACTGACTTACAATTCTGTAGGTTTATATTAAAAAACAAAACAAAAAAAACAGCACTGCTTTAGTGTACTTGAGTTAAAAACATATTGGATTGTGATCAACCTCTCAATCTTTCTGTATCTAGCGCCTTTAAAAAACCCACATTCCCTACAAACTTTATAAAGCAAACCAGGAAGGAAATTGAAAGCAACAAGATAACAACTTGAAAGAGATTCAAATGCACAGCACACTCAGACATATTTCGCTGCCCACCACTGTATATAGCGCCTTGCATAATTTAAACAACTTTATCAAACCACACCACTTTCTAAAACCCGCACAGCTAGGGGGCTGGAGCCTGCAAGCACAGGACACCAGACAGGCTGAGCGCCGGTTGATCACACGGTGAACACACAACACACACACACACACACACACACACACACTAGGGGCCATATTAGCGTCGCCAGTCCACCTAACCTGCATGTCATCAGCAGACCTTCATCACTGGGGCCCTGAAGTTTGAACTGTTATTGGGGGTCCAACTACGACCAGCAACATGGCCTGGCTAGCCACTCTTATCGTCTTGGATGGCTTTATTCCATTAAAAGTTACTACAAATGTTTAAAAAACGTATCCACCACATCTCAGATTTTAATTAAAGCTTTGTGTACTGGATTGGTATTATTAATAATATTAATATTATTGTTTAAATAATAATAAAAACGGGGCGGCACGGTGGCACTGCTGCCTCGCAGTTAGGAGACCTGCGGGTTCGCCTCCCGGGTCCTCCCTGCGTGGCGTTGGCATGTTCTCCCGGGTACTCCGGATTCCACCCACAGTCCAAAGAAATGCAGGTTAGGTGTGTGCCCGGGGTTTGTTTCCTTACGCCCTGTGTTGTCTGGGATTGGCTCCAGCAGACCCTTTGGATATAGCGGGTTGGATAAGGAATGGATGGAGTAATTTAAATTATGTGGATTGGGGTCTCAGGATTAGGGGCCCTAAAGCCGAAGCATCATAGTAGATCCCTCAGTGGTCTTTGGACTGCAAATGTGTGTGTTTTTGTGGGTGCGGGTAAAAACCCACAGAGGCACAAGGAGAACATGCAAACTCCACGCAGGGAGGACGCAGGCCGTGAACCCTGTTCTTCACAACTGCGATACAGCAGCTCGAAGCCCCCATGAAGCTCCACAAGTTTATCAATCAAACGGAATTATTTTAAAACAAACGAGCGCACCCTAATAGACAGCAGTGTTGGCACCCACACCAGCCAAATGCTCGATTAGATTTGAATCTCAAAGTTGAATGAATTTTGTGTGAATGTCCACCTCCCGTGCGATTAACTGGCGTCTGGGTGAGGTGTGTGCGCGAATACGCCCTTCTAGGGCTTTACTTTCTTATTTTAGTTGCTATTGTTCTTCTGCAAGTGACAGCAAGTTTAAGAACAATGTAAATTATTTCGCATTAAATGTATTCTTGCATTTTTTCTACATGGAGCTTATCTGCTACTATATGTCAAGAGCCAAAGCCGCGACTTAATCCCTGTGGTCACGAAAATCGGACATCTTAGCCTTGCGGGTGAGAAAACACCTGGAGAAACCCCACCTAAATATAAGCAGAACTCACACATCCTAAACCGGGAGTCACCACACTGGCGACTGACCCCCAGTCCCGGATACTTAAGGCAACCTCTCGCCACTGCGCCAGCATGTCGCCCATTGACAAAAGTGATCTTTATATTTCTTGTAATGTGGCGGCGTCTTTTATTTTGCATCGAACGACTGTTTTCCTGACTAAACAACCCTCAGCTCGGGACCCGCAGACATCGCCTATCTCAGGAACAACTTGGCTCCCCACTCGCATTCCACGTTTGGGAATCCACTTGAGTTTGAAAACATCGGACAACAACAAACGGGCATGTCGCTTACTGCTGATCAACCCAGCGGACGGCGCAGCTTCGCAGATGGGGCAGCGGCAGCCCACCGTTCAAACCGGGGAGTCACCACCGTGAGTGCGCATGCAGCAAGTAGCTATAAAGCGCCTTACTCGGTTTACTTCTTCGAGCTTCTCCTGTTGCTGAGTTTTCAGCGCTCCAAACGCCTTTCCACCTAAAAAGAAAAAGACAACGTAAAAAAATAAAAATCACCAGCGAATCAGCACCGCTAACTTCTGTGCCCCTGGCCCCCTGCGACCACTTCTAACTGCTCACCTTGTAGGTTTACGTTGGAGGGCATCTTGATCGAAGTTTTCCGAGAAGATTTGTGAGCGCGACACGAGCGGCGCCTTTTCACTCTCACTTTCCGTCACTCCCGCTGCTTATCTGCGACGCCCAGGTGCTTGAAAACGCTTTCTGGTCCCAGCACGCCCTCTGCTGGACACTGACGGCAAGTCAGCGTAGGGGAAAACAATGAGAGTGTTTAGTTTTTGCTGTGTCTTTGCACACATTCAGATGGGACGCAAATTAACAACAGGTTGATTCCTCCTTTATTCAGATAAAATATGAACAAGCATTGAGCAGAAACCCCCGCAGCCCCCGGATGTCGGTCTCGATCCTTCTCTGGATCACCCCTTATTTTTTTTTTACTGAAACTGAACTGATCTCATCTCATCTCCTGATCTGATGATGTAATCTCCTGAAATGTCCCCTTTTGCTATCCCGTCCGTTGACCTCTTTACCCTTTACAAAAAAAAACTTCGCTTAAACTGAACTTTTCTTTATATGGTATATACAACAAAGAGAAGTAAAAGAGACATTTCTCTAATCAATATATAACATAACCAAAATACTGCCTCGCAGTATGGAGACCTGGTTTTGCTTCCCGGGTCCTCCCTGCATGGAGTTTTCATGTTCTCCCCGTGTCTGCTTGGGTTTCCTCCCACAGTCCAAAGACATACAGGTTAGGTGCATTGGCAATCCTAAATTGTCCTTAGTGTGTGCTTGGTTTGTATGTGTGTGCCCTGCCTGGGGTTTGTTCCTGCCTTGCGCCCTCTGCTGGCTGGGATTGGCTCCAGCAGACCCCGTGACCCTGTGTTAGGATACAGCGGGTTGGAGACTGACTGACTGACTGAAATTACAGTTGTTTTTCCCCATACATACCAGTTTCATAGGGTCACAGGGTCCTAATGTACAGAGCTCAGTGAAATTCTTACTTGCTTGTGTCACCAAGCCGCTGGAGATGATTCAGAATGCAGCGGCACGTCTGTAGGTGGGCACAGGTCACTGCTCTTGACATGAAATTCAAATCAAATGAGTAATCAATGGGTCAGCACCTGTTTCTATAAAGACACTTGTTACCTCTGTTCCTTCTCGACTACTCGGGTCCGCTGATGAACGACGTCTCATGATGCCATCTCTGTGAGTCATCAAATCTTTTTAAGGGTGTAGATGCCTACCTCCATTTCAAGTGTTTGAAGACCCTCTTGTTCTTGGTTTCATGCCAGGAAATAGCAGCACAGATGTGATGTTTGCTCTGAGGGTGTAGATGGAGAATCTTTAAAGAAGGCCAGAAGGAGTTGCATTGTCTTTGTGGACCTGGAGAAAGCAAATGACAGGGTGACAGAGGAGATGTGGTATTGTATGAGGAAGTCGGGAGTGGCAGAGAATTACATAAGAGTGGTACAGGATATAAACGAGGGAAGTGTGAGGGTGGTGAGGTCTGTGGTAGGAGTGACGGCGGTGGGATTACATCAGGGATCGGCTCTGAGGCCTTTCTTGTTTGCAGTGGTGATGGACAGGTTGACAGATGAGATTAGACAGGAGTCCCCGTGGACTGAGATGTTTGCTGATGACATTGTGATCTGTAGCGAGAGAAGGGAGTAGGCTGAGAAGACCCTGAAGAGGTGGAGATCTGCTCTAGAGAGGAGAGGAATGAAGGTCAGTAGGCCCACCAAGACAGAATACATGTGTGTGAATGACAGGGAGGTCAGTGGAATGGTGAGGATGACGGGAGTAGAGTTGGTGAAGGTGGAGGAGTTTAAATACTTGGGATCAACAGTACAGAGTAATGGAGATTGTGGAAGAGAAGTGAAGAAGAGAGTGCAGGCAGGGTGGAGAAGAGTGTCAGGAGTGATTTGTGACAGACGGGTATCAGCAAGAGTGAAAGGGAAGGTCTACAGGACGGTAGTGAGACCAACTGTGTTATATGGGTCAGAGACGGTGGCACAGGAGGCAGAGCTGGAGGTGGCAGAGTTAAAGATTTGCATTGGGTGTGACGAGGATGGACAGGATTAGAAATGAGGACATTAGAGGGTCAGCTCAGGTTGGACAATTGGGAGACAAAGTCAGAGAGGCGAGATTGCGTTGGTTTGGACATGTGCAGAGGAGAGATGCTGGGTATACTGGGAGAAGGGTGGTAAGGATAGAGCTGCCAAGTAAGAAGGCCTAAGAGAAGGTTTATGGATGAGGTGAGAGAGGACATGCAGGTGATGGGTGTGACAGAGCAAGATGACGAGGACAGGAAGATATGGAAGAAGACGATCCACTGTGGCAACCCCTAACGGGAGCAGCCGAAAGAAGAAGAAGACCTTTTTGGTTGGTAAATTCCTGTCCTAATTGTTAATGGCTTTGATAGGTTCTCGTAACCAAGAAAGTGTATGAATTTTGTTCTGCGCTTTCCACCTGTGATGATCTGTCCTGTACCCTGCTCCTGTCACACTTGTCCCCAGACTGTCCCCCAGACTGATGCTGACCTCTTTTGTAAATTGCTTTGGACAGAAGTGCCTGCTAAGTAAATAAACGTGAAATGTAAATAAACATGCAATATTTTCATCTCTTTGCTCCACAAGGCTTAGTCTCAAATGGACAAAGCTGGCCGCACTGTCAGGATGACGTTCTTTGATTTCTCCAGCGCCTTCAGTACCATCCAGCCATCCCTGTTAAGGGGTCACCTCAGAGATATGCTGGTAAATGAGCCTGTGGGGTCCTGAAGATGGACTATCTGTCAGGGTAAACCACAGTTTTTGAGACTCTGTGAGCAACACTGGAGCACCACGAGGCACAGGCCTGTCTGCTTCTCTCTTCACTCTGTGCATCTCCTTAATTGGAAAATGTTGGAATTTCTAGTCAGTTATTTTTACCCTCTTTGCATAAAACTTCAGTCCACTTGGTGGCAGTAATGCATCTAAAGTTGGTTTGACAACTACCATTTAACAAAAGAACTATAAATAAAGCAGCACGTCAAGTCATTTGTGGAAATTCTCAGATGATTCTGCTCTTAAGGGGGTGTACTGATAAGGGGGGTGAGACAGAAGAGAGGAGTCAGGGGGAAAAGTTGGAGAATTACCTGCAACTCAACAGCAACAAAACCAAAAAACTGCTTATTAACTTTTGCTGCACCAAAGTGCCTCTGTGTCTGGTGGGTGCAGAGGTGGTCCACTCGTACAACTACTGGGGGGTCCACATCAATAACAGGTTGGACTGGACTCAGCACACAGAGGAACTATAGAAGAAGGGGCAGAGCAGAGCTTCTTCCTAATCAAGGAGTTTGTTAAATGATGCGACTCAAACCACCTACAAAACCAAGAAGCTGGTGGTGGATTTTAGGAGGCCCAGGCCCCTCATGGACCCCGTGATCATCAAAGGTGACTGTGTAGAGGGTGCAGACCTATAAATACCTGGGAGTGCAGCTGGATGATAAACTGGACTGGACTGCCAATACTGATGCTCTGTGTAAGAGAGGACACAGCTGACTATACTTCATTAGAAGACTGCCGTCCTTCAACATCTGCAATAAGATGCTGCAGATGTTCTACCAGACAGTTGTGGCGAGCGCCCTCTTCTACACGGTGGTGTGCTGAGGAGGCAGCATAAAGAAGAAGGACGCCTCACGCCTGGACAAACTGGTGAGGAAGGCAGGCTCTATTGTAGACACAGAGCTGGACAGTTTGACATCCATGGCAGAGTGACGGGCGCTGAGCAGACTCCTGTCAATCATGGAGAATCCACTGCATCCACTGAACAGGATCATCTCCAGACAGAGGAGCAGCATCAGCGACAGACTGCTGTCACCATCCTGCTCCACTGACAGACTGAGGAGACCCCACACTATGCGACTCTTCAATTCAACTCGGGGGGGATAAACGTTAACATTATACAAAGTTATTGTCTATTATACCTGCATTGTTATCACTCTTTAATTTAATATTGTTCTTTATCAGTATGCTGCTGCTGGAGTATGGGAATTTCCCCTTGGGATTAATAAAGTATCTATCTATGTATCTATCTATGTATCTATCTATGTATCTATCTATGTATCTATCTATGTATCTATCTATCTATCTATCTATCTATCTATCTATCAGGAGTCTGCGTTTTTTAACGTGTGAAGTGACGTCCTGCACATCGTCTGCAAAATTAAATGAAATCACGTGACTATAAACTGAAAGCCCCGCCTTGATGATGTCAAACGGCGACGTATAAACTGAGTGGTTGAAGGAGAACGTCTGTTCTGGAGAAAGAGGAGCAGAATGGGAAAGACACTGTGAAAACCCGGGGGGCTAGGGGCTTTGGAGGAATCAGAGCTGACCGCTGCGCCCACTTACCGCACAAATACAATACTATAAATACTACACGGACGGCGCGGACGGCTTTTACCCTTTTCTATTATCGTGACGCAGATCGGATTTTCGTTTTTAACGTTAGGCACTGACGGAGCCCAACACTAGGATGGGTAGGAACTGCCGTCCGTTTAGTAGCCTACATAAGTACCCAAATAATTAAATAATGTGGCAAGGACATTCAGACCCCAAGGCTGTGCCTGACTCAGTGGCGGTTTTAGAACGCTAACGCTGGTGTCCTTTAAAACATACATAATTAAAATAACATGTTTAAAGTACTGCCCACGACCCGGAAATACCGAAGATAAAACAAGTTTAGTAAAAAATGAACGAATGGACTTAATAGAATCATTAGAGGCACTTGTCCTTCTAATTATTATTTTCGCGTTTGCCGTGCATATTTCGTTACTACTTTTTTGTACAAAATGCAATGAATTCTAAAACGCGTTTGTATGTAAAACAACTACAAATGCCTAGTAACGTGTAAGTGAGCTGTAACACATTTACATATTGCACCAGGAATATCAAAATGCCAAACCGAACGGAGGAGCCAAACAGAAGTGAACACGTCGGTAGCGTCGAACGCTGAGCGGAATGAGGATTTAAGGAAAGCAATCCATGCTGAATGAATCGGGCAACATGATATCAAGCTTTTATATAACGCCTTTCACAGCCCATCACAACACTCGGGCTGTTTTATGTAGCGCCTTTTACAACCATTACAATATTTAGGATGCATGACAATTAAGCTTTTATATAGTGCCTTTCACATCCTGTGCCAGCGCTCAGGCTGCGTGACAATTAAGCTTTTATATAGCGTCATTCTCGCCCATTACACAAACAGGCTGTTTTATATGGCGCCTTTCATAGCCCATCACAGGGTCTTGATAAAGCAAATATGAATATAATGCAAATAAAAAAAATGAATATACGCAACGCCCCCAAAAACACGAATGCGTGCGTCCCGGCATCAATTTACACTTATCAATAAACTAAGTAAAACATATACTGACAAGAATAGCATTTTAGGTAAAACGAAGCTTTAGATTTTATGAAAAGTATAAGAAGAAGAAGAAGAAGAAGAATGATACAAAGGCAAGGATGTCTCTTGGGAAACTTAGGTATTCCAAAAATGTATCAGCAACATTCCTAATTCAAATCACAGGAGGCAACGAACAGATTACAGTTATTTGACAAAGAAATAATTCAAGGCAAGGCTGCAGAAAAGTTTAATATAAAGGAGAGAAGCGCTCTGTATACGTACGAGTGTCTTACGTTAAGTAACATCTGCCTCAGACAGCCAGGGTCCTGAAAGCTGAAGATCTGTGATTGGAGGAGCTCGAGCCCGCCTCGGATTTCCAGTTAATTTACTTTAAGGGTCATCCATCCTCACACGCCCGCCGCCACCCCCTCCCCTTACATAAGCGCGTTGTGTAAGCGCGCCTGCTCCTTAAATACCCGGCGATGCAGCGGCAGGGCGCTCTTGTGAATTTCATCGGGCGGCGATGGAGACCGGCGTGTGGACCACCGCAGAGATCGTCGTGGGTCTCAGCCTCAGCGCACTTTATGTCTTTACCCCCAGGGCACTCCTCCATGTCCAGGTATTTAAGACGCACGGTGGTGTGGAGGTTGTGTTTCACGGCAGGCGGGTGGGTGGGTCCTGGAGAGTCGCGCAAGTCAAAGGGGGAAAAAGGAGTTTTGTGAATATAAGAATGCGAACGGACAGACTGTGTATACGGGGGCAGTGAGGGCCCCTGCATGGGCTTGAACCATTGTTCGACCACCCCAAACACGAGAAAAAAAAAACAATCATGTAATGTCAAATCTGAGAAAGCGGCTGAACTTGAATGAGTGTGAGAGTGGGCAATGGGTGTGAGGACAGCCAGCAGACCACTCAGAAAGAGCATCTGAGATCATCAATGGCACTGCCGCATTCATCCAAGGTTATCGACAACATTCGAGATACAACTGGCTACATTTTCCCCAATTGGAGTACATCTAGGTGGAGTGTCTTGATTCTGGTCACAAAGTGTAGAATTATATTTGATAGTCATCAGAGCACAGGATGCAAGGTTGTGGTTAGTATGGATTTATTCTTTGAGCTTCTATAAAAAGCTAAATTCCTCCAATGGGATAAATACATGCCTATTAATTATATAGTGCCTTTCTATCTGTCTACCTACCCATCTTTCAGCTATATAGTGCCTTTCATTGTCTGTCTATCTGTTATATAGTTCCTTTCATTATCTATCTATCTCTCTGTTATGTGCCTTTCATTCTCTATTGATCAGTTATATAGTGCTTTTCCTATTATCTATGTATTAAAAATAAAGAGTACGATCATTCAACTATCTGTTTTGAGCAGTTTGACTGACTAAGTAAAGAGTGAATCTTCTTTTACACATAACTAAGTGACTATGACATGTTCTAAGGGTGGCAGGGTGGTGAAAGGTTAGCACTGCTGGTTTGCAGTAAGGAGACCAGAGTTCAGGTCCTTGGTGCCCCTTGTGTGATGTTTGCATGTTCTCTCTGTATCTTTATGGACTTACTTCGGGTGCTCTGGTTTCCTCTCACAGTCCTAAGACACGTGGAGTAGGTGCTGCACTGGTGATGCCACATTAGGCCCTGATGTGTGTGTATTTACCCTGCTATAGGCTGGTACCCTATCTTTAAACCCAATGCACGCTGGGGTACTTATACAAAACGGCACCCTCGATATCCATAGTGCGCTTTCAGTATAATTGAACTTTGATGACCGTTTGGAGGTGGGGCCTCGGTGTCGGGAGCGCGCGCATCTTGAGGTGACAAAACGGCGCCCTTCGCTGACCACAGCTCGGACGTAAAGGAAAGATATGCGACCCCTTGAGCGTTTAATTGTATCTTGCCATGTCGGTGTCTTCTATTCTTCAGTTTGAGGGTTGTTGTTGTTCTTTGTTGTTGCCATATATATATATATATATATATATATTTAATATATACTCAGCAAAAAAAGAAACGTCCTCTGACTTTCAACTGTTTTTACTTTCAGTAAACTTAATGTGTAAATATTTGTATGAACACTAAAAGAGTCAACACCATAAGACATAAACTACAAATGTTTCACAGTGTGTCCCTGAATGAAGGGAGGCTCAAAATCAAAAGTACCAGTCAGTCTCTGGTGTGGCCACCAGCTGCTTGAAGTACTGCAGTGCATTTCCTCCTCATGGACTGGACCAGATTTGTCAGTTCCTGCTGTGAGATGTTACCCCACTCTTCCACCAAGGCACCTGCAAGTTCCTGGACATTTCTGGGGAATGGCCCTAGCCCTCACCCTGCATCCAGCAGGTCCCAGACGTGCTCAATTCCTTCGACGATAAACACGAATCCGCCCATCACCCTGGTGAGACAAAGCCGACTCATCAGTGAAGAGCACTTTTGCCACTCCTGTGTGGTCCAGCGAAGGTGGGTTTGTGCCCATAGGCGGCGTTGTTGCTGGTGATGTCTGGTAAGGACCTGCCTTACAACAGGCCTACAAGCCCTCAGTCCAGCCTCTCTCAGCCTATTGCGGACAGTCTGAGCACTGATGGAGGGATTGTGTGTTCCTGGTGTGACTCGGGCAGTTGTTGTGGCCATCCTGTACCTGTCACGCAGGTGTGATATTCGGATGTACCGATCCTGTGCAGGTGTTGTTACACGTGGTCTTCCACTGCGAGGATGATCAGCTGTCCTTCCTGTCTCCCTGTAGCGCCGTCTTAGGCGTCTCACAGTGCGGACATGGCAATTTATTGCCCTAGCCACATCAGCAGTCCTCATGCACGTTCACGCAGATGAGCAGGGACCCTGGGCATCTTTCACAGTCGGTAGACAAGTCTCTTTAGTGTCCTGCGTTTTTAGAGCTGTGACCTTAAATGGCTACTTTCTGTAAGCTGTTAAGGTCTTAACGACCATTCCACAGGTGCATGTTAATTAATTGATTATGGTTAATTGAACATGCATGGAAAACATTGTTTAAACCCTTTACAATGAAGATCTGTAAAGTTATTTGGATTTTTAAAACATTATTGTATTGTTGAAATACACAGTCCTGAAAAAGGGACGTTTCTTTTTTTGCTGAGTATATATATATATATATATATATATATATATATATATATATATATATGAAGATGCAGCGAGAGAGAGAGAGAGAGCGCTTTATTGTCATTATACTTCGGTACAACAAAATTTAGTTGCAGGGAACGATCCACTCAGAAGTGGCTTCGTCATTCGTTACCTTCGTATGCGTCACCATCACCACAACTAGAATGCTGTCATTATTGTGATACAACAAATCGTTTTATTCTCAGAACCCCTCGCCAGAGCCCACCGTCTCTGCTTTGACGAGTGAAAGTGGCAGTTTTAAACGGAAGCCGTAGTTCAAGCTGCCTTTGGAGAAATATTAACGACAAAACATGAAATAATAAATGTGCAGCATAAAAACATTTTGCGTAGCACATTTATTTATTTACGCTTTTTCTTTATTCGTTGTCACATTTCACAGTATTTTTATTCATTTGCGTATGTATTTATTTTTTTAACTCTGTCCGAAATATTGCTTTATACATTTTAAGTGTGCTGATGGAATTTGTGTGTTCTTTTTTTGGAATTGTTTTGTTGCTATTCTGAGGCGACGTGCAAGTAAATATTTAATTTTACAACTACAACAATGTATTGCTTGTAAAGACAAAAATCACGTTTAGGAATTCTTCAATGGCCGTCAACAGGCCCTGTTTTGTGGGAGCGTTGCAACTCTGTGAACACAAGAAAAAAAACTCCCACGAAAATCCTGAAAAAACTGCTGAGGTGACAGTAAACTTGAACTTGAAGAGATGTGTGGACGTTCTGTTTGTGGCAGGTCACAAACCTCGTCGCTTACCAAGTCTTCTTATCCTTTTCTTGTCACCAACTGCAGGGCGCGAGTCCACCTTCAGACGGCGCACACTATCACGTGATCCGGACCCTGGTCTGTGTATGGCTGTCAAGCAACTTCAAACTCCTCCTCCTAAAGAAGAGGCGGGACTGCGCAGCTCGGAGTGCGCAGGCCACTTCCAAGCTCATTGTAAGCAACGGGAACACTAAAGGGAATTGGGAGGAGGCGGGGGGCGGCAGTTGGGAAGAGTGATACGGGTGATTGATCCTAAAAGCACGTGGAGGCTTAGCTATAAAGAGCAGCAGGCTGCGCAAAACGACGCAAAGGTGCAAAAAGTCAGACAGATAGATAGATAGACAGATAGATGTTTTATTAATCCCAAGGGCAAACCAGGAGTCCAGTGACAGTTAGGGTAATGGAAGGTTGGTGTCATGTCAACATTCACAACTTTCGCCATCAGGGTATCCAGAGCTGTAAGAATAGTCCACTGCCACTCAAACTTTCAGCACAACAGTCTGAAGAATTTCTTATCCGTAATTTTGCTCATTTTCTTTTTCTGTTTACAGGCATTTTTGGCCATTTTGCTGAACGCCTTTCATGGGAACTGTATGTCAAAATTATATGGTGATAAGGTAAGTAAAGAAATTATTGGAATGAATGTCATGAAAGAATATAAAGAGTAATGTTTTGGTAAATGTTCAAAAGAAAAGAAACAAAACAGTGAAGACCTTCAAACTTCCTATTAGCTTTCTTGATCACTTCAGCACATGGGGTCTGGCTATAGATAGAGATTAGTCCACCATGACTCTTTCTTATGAAGGTATGTGTTCAAGTTTTAGACCTTCCACTGTGTATTTAAGTCTTACATGAAGGAAGTCAAATTTTTAGATTTGAGTACACAGTGGGAGGTCTGAATCTTGAACACACACCTTATGAGAAGGACCTAGGAGTCATGGTGGGCTCATCACTATCTACATTGAGACAGTTTACAGAGGATAAGAGGATCTTTGGATAAATAATGTATCACCAGGTGTGGGGTACAAATCCAAGGGGGTTATGCTTATGTTATATAACAGTGAGGCCTTCTTTAGAGTACTGGGTGCATTTTTGGTTTCCATATTACAAAAAGGACATAGCAGCACTAGAGGAAGTCCAGAGAAGAGGGACTAGGCTGACTCCAGGAGTAGAGGAGATGAGTTATGAGGAAAGATTAAAAGAGCTGAGCCTTTAAAGAAGATGAAGAGGAGACTTGACTGAAGTGTTTAAAATGATGAAGGGAATGATTCCAGTGGATCGCGATGGTGACTTTAAAATAGATAGATAGATAGATAGATAGATATGAAAGGCACTATATAGAGAGATAGATAGATAGATATGAAAGGCACTATATAGAGAGATGGATAGATAGATATGAAAGGCACTATATAGAGAGATAGATAGATAGATACTTTATTAATCCCAAGGGAATTCATCAAGAACACGGGGACACTTGTTAATGGTAAATTTCACACAAATATTAGGAAGTTTTCTTCACAGAGAGAACCACAGGCAGTGTGGTGGACAAAAAGCAAATAACATAGCGACATTAAAAGAAAGTACAGAAGAGAACAACTAGGGTGATTCTGGGGTCCTAAGTTAGCACTGAACATAGTCAAGCAACATGTGAGGCACATTGGAACTCTGAAAACGACGACCCAGAGCCCTCTTTACTTCAACATCACAATGTGCCGGTGCTGACAACGTTAACTTAACACCCTCACTCACGGGGAAGGATCCTCTGGGAATTGAGTCAAGGCTTTCTTTCAGCCACCAGAATGCCTTGTCTGTGATCCACTAAGGCTGGAGATCCATCAACGAGAGGCTAAGTTGCGTAGCTGCCAGAGCTTCCAAAAGAGCCCAAAGGGGACACACAGCATTCAAAAGTCTTCAGATGCAAAGATTTGGGAACCCCTCTGCCATCAGATACCTTCACCCATCACTCTAGAAAGATGAACAA
Source organism: Polypterus senegalus (assembly GCF_016835505.1). NCBI lineage: Eukaryota > Metazoa > Chordata > Cladistia > Polypteriformes > Polypteridae > Polypterus > Polypterus senegalus. The sequence continues at coordinate 176,322,366 of NC_053162.1, forward strand.
TGGAAAAAGATGAAAGAGAAGAGAGGTTAGGAGCACACACTCATACAGCACATTGCCGCACCCGCCACATGAGAAACCACCTCAAGATCCCAGATTAGGACCTGAGTGCCAGCCATGTAATGGGTGACACCTCAGCACTACACCCGTTCAGATGAAATGGAACAGTGGGAGGTTTTTTATGGTGGCTGGAGTGCCAGTTCTGCCACCAACATCCAAGGTTTTTCCCTGTAGGTTGGAGGGCCTATCTGCAGGGCTGGGTGCAGATTAACGTCATACCCAGGACAGAGCAATTGCTGGTTAAGGGCCTTGCTCAGGGGCCCAATGGAGTACAGTCACTTTGGCATTTACGGGATTTGAACTGGCAACCTTCCAATTACCAGTGCAGACCCCTACCTCTGAGCCACCACTCTGCTGGCCACCAGGCCCCTCTGCCTTCTGAATTCCTGGTCTGTGATTCACGGAGGCCAGAGATAAAACCAGCAGAGGCGAAGCTGCATAACTACCACAGCTTCTTAGGAAAGTCCAAAGTGGACAGATATCCTAAAACAGGGAACCCAGCTTCAAATGAAGAGACATTTTTTTGAACCATCTCCTCATGGTTTACCATCTTCTTCCACTGTACACCTTTTGAGAGTCACAGGCCTGACAACACAAGTTTGCCTGGTCAAGTATGTTGAGAAAAGTCAACAATTTCCTTGGGGTGCACTTACTTTTTCACACAGGTCAAACACAAATATAGTAAGACCCCCGTGATAAGATGCTATGCCATGACACAAATTAGGGACCATAACACAATGGGCGTTCCTCACAAGCAATCATGGAGTCAGAGTCCCCAGATCACCCCAAGTGAGGTGGTCCTCACTAGAGTCGAATTTTGCTGCTGAGGCTCACAAGCTGCAGTCTAAGCATCCAACGTTGGAGTAACTGCACAGTACGGCCATCTTCATGAGCTCAACTTAATATCTAAACTCCACCATCCAATGCAGGCCTGCAGATGTCACCACACAGCTATACATGGGGGGCCCAAAATCCTTACCAACACACCTGTCCTCAGCTTCTGAGAATCTGTTAGTTTCATTTTCATGAGGACCCTCTAAGCCTTAGGCCCCTGGGATAGCACTTGACAGGCCCATTCGGGGGTCCATGTTTGCTCGTTCAGGCTTAAAACTCAAGAAAGCAATTCCAGTGACCCCCTCTCAAGATCTAAAAATCACCAGCTGATCCCAGTACAGTAATCCCTCCTCGATCGCGGGGGTTGCGTTCCAAAACCCCCTGCGATAGATGAAAATCCTTAAGTAGAAACCATATGTTTGTATGGATATTTTTATATATTTTAAGCTCTTATAAACTCTCCCACCCTGTTAACATTATTAGAGCCCTCTAAACATGAAATAACACCATTTAGTCAAAAGTTTAAACTGTGCTCCATGACAAGACAGAGATGACAGTTCTTTCTCACAATTAAAAGAATGCAAACATATCTTATCTTCAAATAATGCGCGTCAGGAGCAGAGAATTTAAGAGAGGAGCGAGCGCTCGCAAAGAAAAGCAAACAATCAAAAAATCAATACGTGTGCTTTTAAGTTTGCCCGAAGCACCGCAATAAAGCGGCATTTTTTAGAGGAGCGTCAGTATCTTTTAAGCAAAGAGCTTCTGTGCAAACAGCCCCTCTGCTCACATCTCCTCCGTCAGGCGCAGAAAATGTCAGAGAGGGTGAGATAGACGCAGAGACAAGCAAACAATCGAGCACCACGAGGAAAGCATATCTTATAGCATTGAGGAGTTTTAGTTAATATGTAATACATGCTCTGATTGGGTAGCTTGTAAGCCATCCGCCAATAGCGTCCCTTGTATGAAATCAACTGGGCAAACAAACTGAGGAAGCGTGTACCATAAATTAAAAGACACAGTGTCCGCAGAAAGCGGCGAACTAGCGAAATTTCCGTGGTATATATTTAGATGTGCTTACATTTAAAATCCGTGATAGAGTGAAGCCGCGAAAGTCAAAGCGTGATATAGCGAGGGATTACTGTAGTCACAATCAATAAAATGCTAAATGCTTGGAGTTTACGTGCGGTTATGTGGGGTGGCGGTCGATTTGCTCTCAATCCTACTTTTTGTAAAAATGGATTGATTTGTATGGAATGATTGCAATAAAATTAATAAAATTAAAAAAGAAAATGCTTGGAGTTTATGTGAGTTGTGTGCTGGGCGTGGGGGATAGCTGGTGGGTGGGGGCTTAGTACCTGAGCTTGCCCCCCGTCCCGTTCTAAAGCCTTGCTCCACCACTGTTATTGAGTATCTTGATTTAACTTAACATGAATTTTGTTAAATCCAGTGTCTGTGGTTTAAATCCCAAGGACCCCCCCTCTCCCCTGTTCATTAGCTGTGTGAAGTTTGCACGTTCCTCACACACGTCCCCAAAGAGGCGCAAGTTAGTTTAACTAGTGACCCTCAATTGGCTCTACATAAGTGTGCTCTTTGATTTAATGGCATTCTGGGCATTCGGAGTCCTGCCTTGCGCTACGAACTATTGGATTAAACCGAATAAAACAACAACATTTATTTATATAGCACATTTTCATACAAAAAGTAGCTCAAAGTGCTTTACATAATGAAGAAAAGAAAAATAAAAGACAAAATAAGAAATTAAAACAAGACAACATTAGTTAACATAGAAGAGGAGTAAGGTCTGATGGCCAGGGTGGACAGAAAAAAACAGAACAAAAACTCTAGATGGCTGGAGAAAAAAAAAAAAAAATCTGCAGGGGTTCCAGGCCACGGGACCGCCATAAATGAAACAGTCGTCTTTGTAGTTAGGGTTCTCACGGAGTCACTTGATGTTGATGGTCATACAGACTTCTGGCTTTTAATCCATCCATCATTGTTGGAACATCACGGTGCTTTGAGTAGATGGTGGTGGCACAAGCCACCACCAAAAGGATACCGGAAAAGGAAACAGAAGAAAGATTAGAGGTTAGTACAGATTTTAGAGCCACCATGGATAGTTATTATAATGAGTTGGATATACAGAGTAGCAGGATTAAGTTAATGTGAAGTTATGAGAAGGCCATGTTAAAGTAATGTGTTTTCAGCAGTGTTTTAAAGTGCTCTACTGTATCAGCCTGGCGAATTCCTATTGGCAGGCTATTCCAGATTTGAGGTGCATAACAGCAGAAGGCTGCCCGCCCGCCCGCCTCACCACTTCTTTTAAGTTTTGTTCTTGGAATTCTAAGCAGGCACTCATTTGAGGATCTGAGGTTACGATTTGGAATATAAAATGTCAGACATTCCGATATATAAGATGGGGCGAGATTATTTAAGGCTTTATAAACCATAAGCAGTATTTTAAAGTCAATCCTGAATGACACAGGCAACCAGTGTAGTGACATCAAAACTGGAGAAATGTGTTCGGATTTTCTTTTCCTAGTTAGGATTCTAGCAGCTGCATTCTGCACTAGTTGCAAGTGATTTATGTCTTTTTTGGGTAGTCCTGAGAGGAGTGCGTTACAGTAATCTAGTCGACTGAAAACAAACGCGTGAACTCATTTCTCAGCATCTTTCAGTGATATAAGCGGTCTAACTTTACTTATGTTTCTTAAGTGAAAAAATGCTGTCCTAATGATCTGATGAATATGCGATTTAAAATTCAGATTACAGTCAACAATCACCCCTAAGCTTTTTACCTCCGTCTTGACTTTTAATCCTAATGTATCCAGTTTATTTCTAATAGCCTCATTGTATCCATTATTGCCAATCACTAAGATTTCAGTTTTCTTTATTTAACTTGAGAAAGTTACTATTCATCCATTCTGAGATACAAGTCAGACATTCTGTCAGTGAATCAAGAGAATCAGGGTCATCAGGTGCTATTGATAAGTACAGCTGTGTGTCATCAGCATAGCTGTGGTAGCTCACGTTGTGCCCTGAAATAATATGACCTAACGGAAGCATGTAGATTGAGAAGAACAGCGGACCAGGATAGAGCCTTGTGGACCACCATATAGAATATCAGGGGTCTTTGAAGTATAATTACCACAACTAACTAAATATTTTCTACCTGCCAGGTAGATTCAAACCAATTTAAGACCCTGCCAGAGAGGCCCACCCATTGACTAAGGCGATTTCTACGAATAGTTGTGATCAATGGTGTCAAATGCAGCACTCAGATCTAAGAGGATGAGAACAGATAAATGGCCTCTGTCTGCATTCACCCGCAAGTCATTTACTACTTTAACGAGTGCAGTTTCTGTGCTGTGATTTGTTCTAAAACACGACTGAAATTTATCAAGAATAGCAGGTTTATTTAGGTGGTCATTTAACTGCATAATGACTGCCTTCTCTAGAACTTTACTTAAGAAGGGCAGGTTAGAAATGGGTCTCAAATTTTCAAGAGCCGAGGGGTCAAGATTATGTTTCTTAAGTAGGGGTTTAACTACAGTAGTCTTAAGACAGTCTGGGAAGACCCCCGTATTTAATGACGTAGAACATTATCAATTAGCACACCCGATACTTCTTTGAAATAATGCTAATAAAAAATGCTGCAAAGGGACAGAAGAAGAGTTGGGGTGCCAGCTGGCATTCCCCATTTAACGTCTGGGTTGCTATGTGCACAAACAAAGCAAAAGTTCAATAAAAATGATGCGAATGGTTGCCCACCCAATAGGCTTCCATCTTCTTTGAGCTCCGGTCAACAATGACCAGGCTTTCTTGGGTCAGGTGGTATTTGAGATGGCGGGCCAATCGTGGTTCAGGGCTGAAGTGACATCACGGGTCCTCGGGAAATGTTCTTCTCCACGCAGATGGAATCCATGTTAGTTTAGGGGTCACATTCAAAGTCAGTCAGTCAGTCAGTCATTGTCTAACACACTTAGTCCTGAACAGGGTCCCGGGGGGTCTGCTTAAGCCTGTCCCAGCCAGGATAGAGCGGAAGGCAGGAACAGACCCTGGACCACATAAGAGGGCAAATTGAGGAGCGCCAATTCACCTAACCTGGCTGGCTTTGCACTGTGGGAAAAAACAGAGCCCCCCAGAGAAAACCCACACAGACACGGGGAGAACATGCAAACTCCACAAAGAGAGGACCTGGGATGTGTACCCTCGTCTCCTTACTGTGAGGCAACAGTGCCACCACTGTGCCACCGTGCCACCCTACATTCAACGTCGTCCCTGTATTTCCACTCAACCCCATTCCCAGGAGCCATGCCGTCTGTTTGTCTCTCTGCCAGCGGGTTTGTGAATATGACGTGGTGAATGAATGCGATCTAACAAATGTTTACTGACTTAACTCTCATTATCTGTTAATTATCTATGCATTTAATTAAACAATAAGCATTTCATCTACTGGCCCGGTTTACAGTCGTGGCCAAAAGTTTTGAGAATGACATAAATATTAATTTTCACAAAGTTTGCTGCCTCCGTTTTTATGATGGCAACCTTCATTGACTCCAGAATGTTCTGACGAGCGATCAGATGAATTGCAGTTAATTACAAAGTCTCTCTTTTGCCATGAAAATGAACGTAATCCTCAAAAAAGCACTGCATGTCAGCCCTGGCACAAAAGGACCTGCTGATGTCACTTCAGTGATCCTCTCATTAACAGATGAGAGTGTCGACGAGGACGAGGCTGGAGACCACCCTGTCATTCTGATCGAGTTCCAATAGAGAAGTGAAGAAGACCTCAGGGCACCCAAGAAAGTCCAGCAAGTGCCAGGACCGTCTCCTAAAGCTGATTCAGCTGCGGGCACCACCAGTGCAGAGCTGGATCACGAATGGCAGCAGGCAGGTGGGAGTGAGGCGAACACTTTTAGAGGATGGCCTGGTGGGTGTCAAGAAGGGCAGCAAAGAAGCCATCAAGGACAGACTGATATTCTGGGAGTGAACTGCTGGGGTCAAGTCATTTTCTTAGATGAATTACTTTCTGATTGTTTGGGGCATCTGGAAAAAAGAAAAGTGAGTGGCGCTACCATCAGTCCTGTGTCATGCCAACAGTAAAGCATCCTGAGTCCATTCATGTCAGCCAAGGCAATGGGCTCACTCACAATTTGGCCCAAGAACACAGCCATGAATACAGAATGGGACCAAAACATCTACTGAGAGTAACGTCTGCCAACCATCCAAGAACAGTTTGGTGACCAGCTTGATGGAGCACCGGGTTATAAGGCAAAAGTGAGAAATAAGAGGCTCAGGGAACAAAACATTGAAATTTGGGGTCCATGGCCAGGAAACCCCCCCCAGACCTTAAATCCCATTGAGAATCTTTAAGAGGCGGGTGGACAAAAAAAAACTCACCAATTCTGATTCTGCAAGAATACATAGATAGATATATGAAAGGCACTATACAATAGATAGATAGATGTGTGAAAGGCACTATATAATAGATAGATAGATAGATAGAAAAGGCACTATATAATAGATAGATAGATGGATAGATAGGCACTATATAATATAGATAGATAGATAGATAGATAGAAAAGGAACTATACAATAGATAGATAGATATGTGAAAGGCACTATATAATAGATAGATAGATAGATAGAGTGCATCCGGAAAGTATTCACAGCGCATCACTTTTTCCACATTTTGTTATGTTACAGCCTTATTTCAAAATGGATTAAATTCATTTTTTTTCTTCAGAATTCTACACACAACACCCCATAATGACAATGTGAAAAAAGTTTACTTGAGGTTTTTGCAAATTTATTAAAAATAAAAAAAACTGAGAAATCCCATGTCCATAAGTATTCACAGCCTTTGCTCAACACTTTGTCGATGCACCTTTGGCAGCAATTCCAGCCTCAAGTCTTTTTGAATGTGATGCCACAAGCTTGGCACACCTATCCTTGGCCAGTTCCACCCATTCCTCTTTGCAGCACCTCTCAAGCTCCATCAGGTTGGATGAGAAGCGTCGGTGCACAGCCATTTTAAGATCTCTCCAGAGATGATCAATCAGATTCAAGTCTGGCTCTGCTCTGGCTGGGCCACTCAAGGACATTCACAGAGTTGTCCTGAAGCCACTCCTTTGATATCTTGGCTGTGTGCTTAGGGTCGTTGTCCTACTGAAAGATGAACCGTCGCCCTAGTCTGAGGTCAAGAGCGCTCTGGAGCAGGTTTTCATCCAGGATGTCTCTGTACATTGCTGCAGTCATCTTTCCCTTTATCCTGACTAGTCTCCCAGTTCCATCCCCACAGCATGATGCTGCCAGCACCGTGCTTCACTGTAGGGATGGTATTGGCCTGGTGATGAGCGGTGCCTGGTTTCCTCCAAACGATCATACCAAAGAGTTCAATCTTTGTCTCATCAGACCAGAGAATTTTGTTTCTCCTGGTCTGAGAGTCCTTCAGGTGCCTTTTGGCAAACTCCAGGTGGGCTGCCATGTGCCTTTTACTAAGGAGTGGCTTCCGTCTGGCCACTCTACCATACAGGCCTGATTGGTGGATTGCTGCAGAGATGGTTGTCCTTCTGGAAGGTTCTCCTCTCTCCACAGAGGACCTCTGGAGCTCTGACAGAGTGACCATCGGGTTTTTGGTCACCTCCCTTCTCCCCCAATCACTCAGTTTAGATGGCTGGCCAGCTCTAGGAAGAGTCCTGGTTGTTTCGAACTTCTTCCACTTACGGATGATGGAGGCCACTGTGCTCATTGGGACTTTCAAAGCAGCAGAAATTTTTCTGTAACCTTCCTCAGGTTTGTGCCTCGAGACAATCCTGTCTCGGAGGTCTACAGACAATTCCTTTGACTTCATGCTTGGTTTGTGCTCTGACATGAACTGTCAACTGTGGGACCTTCTATAGACAGGTGTGTGCCTTTCAAATCATATCACATCAACTGAATATACCACAGGTGGACTCCAATGAAGCTGCAGAAACATCTCAAGGATGATCAGGAGAAACAGGATGAGCTTCATGGCAAAGGCTGTGAATACTTATGTACATGTGAGTTCTCAGTTTTTTTATTTTTAATAAATTTGCAAAAACCTCAAGTAAACGTTTTTCACATTGTCATTATGGGGTGTTGTGTGTAGAATTCTGAGGAAAAAAAATGAATTTAATCCATTTTGGAATAAGGCTGTGACATAACAAAATGTGGAAAAAGTGATGCGCTGTGAATACTTTCCGGATGCACTGTAGATAGATAGAGTGAAAGGCACTATATGATAGATAGATAGATAGATAGAGTGAAAGGCACTATATGATAGATAGATAGATAGATAGAGTGAAAGGCACTATATGATAGATAGATAGAGTGAAAGGCACTATATGATAGATAGATAGATAGATAGAGTGAAAGGCACTATATGATAGATTGATAGATAGATAGAGTGAAAGACACTATATGATAGATAGATAGATACTTTATTAATTCCCATACTCAAGCAGCAGCATACTGATAATAACAATATTAAATTAAAGAGTGATGACAATGCAGGTATAACAGACAATAACTTTATATAATGTTAACGTTTAAGGGTGGAATTGAAGAGTCACATAGTGTGGGGTCTCCTCAGTCTGTCAGTGGAGCAGGATGGTGACAGCAGTCTGTCGCTGAAGCTGCTCCTCTTTCTGGAGATGATCCTGTTCAGTGGATTCTCTATGACTGACTGGAGTCTGCTCAGCGCCCGTCGCTCTGCCATGGATGTCAAACTGTCCAGCCCCGTGGGTACAACAGAGCCTGCCTTCCTCACCAGTTAGTCCAGGCGTGAGGCGTCCCTCTTCTTTAAGCTGCCTCCCCAGCACACCATCAGTCAGGATTGGGCCCAGAAATTGATTGCCAGCCTGCCAAAGTGAATTGCAGAGGTCTTGAAAAAGAAAGAAGGGCTAACACTGCAAATATAGACTCTTTGCATAAACGTAATATAATTGTCAATAAAAGCCTTTGAAACTTCGGAAATTCTTGTAATTCTACTTCAGTACACCATAGAAATATCTGACAAAAACATCTAAAAACACTGAGGCAGCAAGCTTTGTGAAAACATTTTCTCAAAACTTGTACAATGATTATGTCTGCTTTTGGAACTCCACTTTTGTTCTGTCTGGCACACTTTGGTATCGTTAGATTTTCACATAAAACGCCCATTTGGCGATGGCGGGCGGTCTGCTCTCAGTGTGTACACTCGCACTCTTAAAGTGCTGCACAACAAACACAAGCATCTCACCAATCTTCTGGCTTTTGCAGCTCCCTCTAGTGGACATCGCCTCCTGCCTCTTCTTCATCCTCAGCAGTCTAAGCCACGTGTCATTCACCAAGACAACAGCCGCAGCAGTGGTGGAGCTCAACAGACTGTTGACGGACCCCCAGTCGCTGACCTTGCACATTGACTTCCTCGCCACATGTGTGTTTGGGCTTCTCTGGCTCGCCTGTCCGGATTGGCTGCTGGGATTCCAGGTGAGTTCTGCCTGAACCTTCTTCATACGACTTGACAGGATGGCTCAATGCGTACACATCAGCAGCGGCCTTCATATGTGCAGGGCAGGTCATCAGGCATCTAAGGAGGGATTTATTTCAGATCGGTAGGTCAGAAGGATGTCCGGCTTTGGTTTGTGAGGAGCACTGAACCTTCCAGAATGGATGGCTGAACCTGTTCAGCATGAAATGTCATAAAAGTGCAACCCTGGGAGAAGGGGCTTCCTGATTGTGAACTACTGTGACTTTGCAGAGTTATTTATAAAAGGATACGTGTCTGTGTATCTGTGGGTCCATCTGTTTGCTGTGTCTCTGTGGGTCCAACCAATGCTGCATCACAAACATTTGTAGTAATAAAATACATTGCATTTTTCGTTCCAACAGATGGGGCATCACAAACATTAACATTGATTTTATGAAGCGAGTCTAACTGCAGCCCCCAATAATTACGATGTAGGTCATGTGACACCCACAACATCACTGAATGTCCACAATGTCAGTCAAAAAACACTCTCTGAGTCAGATGACCCTCCCACAGCCCTGTTTATAACCATAATGTAACCAGGCATTCAATGGGTGCTTCATGACTGATGTTGTAGGCATTGGGTGATTTTAGGGCATTATGTGACTAACCTCATTGATGCTGCAGGCTGCAATTACACTCTGTTGGTTTTTTAAGAATCCCATACCAAATGGCAAATAACAGAGACATATGCATTGCATTTGTTATTCTGAAAGGTGGCGCATCACAAACATTTGTAGTAATAGAATGTGTTGTGTGCTTTCATTCCAACAGGTGGTGCATCACAAAGATTAACCCTGCTTTTATGAATGACATACCAAATGGCATATTAACAGACTTATGCATTGTATTTGTCATTCCAACAGATGGTGTATCACAATTATTTGTACAGGGTGATGCACGAAAAACCGAACCATCTTCCGACTCCAACGTCGACGTACCTTTCTTAGCCCGTACACGAAACAAAAGATATGCAATACAAAAATCTGTACTTACTGGTTAGTGAAGGTGCTGGAAATGACTTTCTTGTGCATCAATACACTTTTCTGCACGCCGCACCATATTGTCATAGACACGACACAGCTCAGCCATTTCAATTTTTCCAATTTCACTCCGAATATTGTCCGTCAGTTCCATTACTGTCTTTGGATTATTGACATACACGTTTCCCTTCAGATTGCTCCACAGGTAAAAGTCGCAAGTGGATAGGTTTGGTGATGATGGTGGCCACAGACCTTTGCTGACAGTTTGTTCCTCTGTGAAAACATTGTGAATTTGAGAAAGTGACTCGCGAGAAGTGTGACATGTCGCGATGGCACCCGTCTGTATAACAGGTCAAGCCAGCCGGTCAGAGATGGTTCGGTTTTTCGTGCACCACCCTTTAGTTATAAAATGTGTTGCTCTTTTTCCATTCCAACAGATGGTGCATCACAAAGATTAATGCTACTTTTACAAATGGCATGCCAAATGGCACATTAACAGAGACTTATGCATTGCATTTGTCATTCCAACAGGTGGCATATCACAAACATTTGTAGTAACAGAATGTGTTGTGTGTTTTCATTCCAACAGGTGGTGCATCACAAAGCTCAACACTGCTTTTATGAATGACATACCAAATGGCATAGTAGCCAAAACTTATGCATTGTATTTGTCATCCCAACAGGTGGCATATCACAAACTTTTGTAGTTATAATATGTGTTGCTCTTTTTCATTTCAACAGATGGCGCATCACAAAGATTAACACTGCTTTTAAGAATGACATACCCAATGGCATTGCATTTGTGTCATTTTATTACTGCAAACTTTTTAGTGTGCCATCTGTTGGAATGACAAATGCAGTGCATGTTATTATTACAAGAATTACAAAATACATTTCCATAGATGCTGCACTGCAAATGGTAACGCTGAATACGCCGAGGTCTACGTTGATTACTTTGAGTTCAATCCATCTAAGATGGGTGCCACAGCTAGTTTTACAATATTTCAGCAAAAACTGCATACGTTGTGCATGTTTTGGGCATACGACTGGATGGCATGATATATGATGCATGATGTGATACGAGTAACATGAAACTCTTTCATTTACATTTTTGAGAATCTTTGCTGTTGTCCAGTGATGATCACCATTTGTTTGCCATTTTTGGGTCTTTCTCCATGAAAATGTGAAATTACAATTTTTTCTTTCCAGGCCAACACTACATGAGGTAAGTAACTTATAGAAAATATGATTTTTGGGTGGCGTGGACTCCTGGATTATTATTTTTATTTTGTTTCTTTTTTGTGCAGCTGACGATTATGAAAACAACAAGAAGCTGTCAGCTTTCATGTTCTGTCTAAGCTGAGAGTTTTTTTTGCCATTGACTCATTGCACCCTGTTGTTATCCCTGACAGACCGATGAACCTGAAGATGACGCCTTCCACCTGCACCTCATCCGGGCCTTTGGTGCCATGATGATCGGAGACGGCTTTGTGGCGCTGGCTGCACAGAACCTGAAAACGAAACAGGATGAGCCGCCCATCTTCGCAGGCCGAGTTCTTGTAAGTTGCTTGTCCTTCCTTCTCTGTCTGTGTGACCATAATGACCCTGAACTGGGGCCAGCTTGTGCCAAGTGGGGACACCCAGCCTGATTCTACAGAAAAGAAGCTAACAATGGGAAGCACCTCAGGTAGAAACAAAGGAAGGAACGAAGGCAGGTCTTCTGGAGTTATGGGGGTGGAATTTCCAAAAAAACCCCAAAAAGACGTGACCCCCACTTGAGAAGAACTGAGCGTGGATGTGGCCTACATGACGCCATACTGCACATCCAGGAGTCAACTAAGATGTCAGAGTGGACAATGGGGCATCATTCTCAGTTGATTGTGTAACAAAAGTGAGTTTAGAGTCCAGCCATGCCTCCTGTCCAAAATTTGTGCCTGGAATCCCTGAGTTGCTTTGGGCTGTCACTTCAGTCCAGGGTTTGTTCCTGCCTTGCACCCTGTGCTACCTGGGATAGGCTCCAGCACCCCAACGACCCTGTTCAGGAGTGAATGGGTTAAGAACAGCCAGTTGACCAATCCAGAGGGTAACATAACCCGCCTTTAAACCATTGTTGCCACCACAGGTTCTTGAACCCACTGTAGCATTAACAGGACCCCTCACTTTAACAAATGGGCCTTTCCCAAACCTTACCATTATCCCCCTGCCACTAAACTTTATGGTAGGCAATATGCAGTACAGAAGGTGGCATTCTGCTGGCACCTGCCGAACCCAGATTGATCCATCACATTGCTAGGCAGTGAAGCCTGATTCATCGCTCGCTCCACGAGCCCAATGGCGGTCAGCGTGCTTTACGACACTCCAGCTGGCGCTTGGCATAGTGAGCTCCTGACGCACAGTTCTTGTGTTGATGTCACTTCCAGAGGCACTCTGGCACTCTGCTATGAGTGATGCCACTTTTTCAATGCTTGTTGCCCCCGCTCTGTGGGTTTGCATGGTCCACCACTTCATGGTTGGGCTGTTGTTGCTCCCTGATGTTCCTCCTTCACAATGACACCACCTACAGTTGGGCGGGCAGGTCTGCCAGAGCAGACATTTCATGTCGTGACTCGGGGCACAGGTGGCATCCTCTGACAGTGGCATGTTTGAATACAGTGAGGTCTTCAGCACGACCCTGTGTCTGTCAATGGAGATGAAATGGATGTGTGCTAATTTGGTGACCCTGCTAACAACGAAACGAATGAACTCAAGTCACTTGGTGGGAAGTCTGCCAACTTTTGGCCATATTGTGTACCTGTCAATGAAAGCTGTGGCCACTAGGTGGCAGCAACTGACAGCAGTCTCAGAGGTTTCAGGGGCCACCTGGCTGGCATTTACCACCTGCAGTGGCTGATGTGGTGGTCTTATGTTGTGACCTATGGTGTCCCATTACTTGGGTGGTCTCTGAGTGGTCCCCCCCTCCTTTGTGTTATGTCTCCATTTTCTTAATGACCTCTGTTTCTCTTTGTCAAACTTCTTTTGAATGTACCCAGATGGACAAATCAGAATCATGACTGCTTATGTGTTTCTTCCAGGGGACCACCGTTCTTTTCTTACTTATGATCTACACCCTCACGACCACGTCTACATGGAGGGGCATCCACGTCTGGTTTGGATTGGTGGGTGCGGGTGTGTGGACGGGGAATTCAGTTCAGGGGTACCTGGAATTGAAGAAGCGGGCTGGCATCTGGGATGTGACCAAGTCCAAATGAACTTGCAGGAGAGGAAGCGAGAGCCTACCTGGCATCGGGATGAGACCCCCGTTTCAATGTGGGAGGAGAAGGAGGTGACACAGAGTGTTGGTCGCACAAATCCTTAACATGATGAAGGGGTCCTGGCGAAAAGAGCTTCCTGGACCTTTTGATGTTCAGTGAAAAGACCTTATGATTTATCAAAAAGGGGGCTTACCTTTTGTCATTTCTGAGACTGACAAGAATGAAAATGAAGCCGGGATGGCAGATCTCTCCTGGATTTGTCACCAAAAACAGAAAAGAAGCAAAATAGAATTGCAGCTCACACCAAAGTGGAATGGCTAAACTGTAATTTGACGTGTTCATTCATACTGTAAAGCCAAAGACAGCACCAAAAGAGTTAATTTACAGTTAAATAAAGTGTATAGTCTTGAAACGATTTTTTGTACCTAAAAATGTATTTTTATTGCATTATAATCATATTTTATACTATTATCTGTGTGCTGGATATTTAAATAAGAAGTCAAAGTTGTTTACAATGACACCATCTAGTGGACACACTCTATTATTGCCGCAGTCCGTCTTCAATTTTTCTTACTGTTATCTTATCCAAAAGGTCTTGACTATACGTTGTTCTCCCCTCTCGCTAAATGAATCTTAGCCTGAAGGGGTCTATTATTTTTTTTACAATTAAGATGTCTCACTTAAAGGTTTTCCAATGTTTGTCATTTGTCCTGGTCTGTATATAAACACAGGGACCTCCAGTTTCTGTATTACATCTCGCCTGAAGAAGGGGCCTGAGTTGCCTCTAAAGCCTGCATATTGTAATTTTTTCAGTTATCCAATAAAAGGGATCATTTTGCTTGACTTCTCACCCTAATTTTGCCAAAGAAATCAAGTTGGGTGGAACTGCCGCCCGCTTTAGGTAAATGAATGATTGAATGATATGATGAAACGAACGCCCACAACATCAAGGAACGCCCACGACCCTCGGTCGGAAACGCCTTCTGAGTCTGTTAACCCGCCCACAACCGCTAATCCTAACCATTGTGTACGCGGGCATTCGATGTCCGTTTCGTGATTGACGTTATGGGCGTTGCCTGATTGACGTCACAGGTATTGCAGACTGCACTTACACCTGTAGAAAGGCTTGACTTCAGCTTTATATAGCGCCTCACACACATTGCAGTTATTGATCTATACAGGTGTTAGGACTTTTTTCCCAATAAGTAGGATGATCTAGCCAACACAAGCAGCATTGCTCTCAAGACGGGGTCTACCGGTGGGTACCTTGTCAGCCTATTGCTGGGTACACTCACTCACTCGCTCACAAATGGGACAATTTTGTGCCACCAACCAAGCACACTGAACATTTTGGGATGTAGAAGCAAAACAAGACATCAAGAAATCCCAGTGTTTGTTTCCTGTCGGGGTGGACACATTTATTAGAAACCTTTATATTTAATTGGCAGGCTGACACATGCGAGATTAAAGCATGAAAACACACCCAGGTAGGATCTGACCGCCACAAACTGAACTCTGGAAGCAAAACGAGATTTATTTGGCACAGTTTTCTGAGAAGTGAAACCCTCAGTTTTACTAATCGTTTCACTTATCGCTACATGTATGCCCACCATTCAGTAATGATTTCATAAAGACCTGGGGTGGGAAAAGGTGGCAAAATGCTCCAAAACGTAAATTTGATTCAACGTTCCCTTTTGGATGGTTTCGAATTTGAAAACCCAATAATGGAGGAAAATAAAACTATCTGTCTATTATATAGTGCCTCTCATAATTATGTTTACGTTATATATAGTGCCTCTCATATTTATCTTTACATTATATAGTGCTTTTCATATCTGTTATTTGGCGCCTTTCATATCAAGCTATCTATCGTAGTGTCTCTATGCATTATAATGTGTCTGTCTGTCATATATATTATATAGTGCATTTCACATCTATCAGTGAGTTTCATATCTGTCTGTCTCTATCATATCTGTTGTACAGTACATTGCTTGTCTGCATTTAATTTAGTGATTCTCATACATGTTCATGCATCTATCGCTTAGTGCCTTTCATACGTGTTTCTCAGTTCTAGAGTACCTTTTACATCTATCTGTTATGTAGTGCCTCTCATATTATCTGTGCATTATATGGTGCCTTTCATATCATCCTATATATCTATTATACCGAGCATATCAGATTTGACTGTTTGTCAATTATAAAGTACATTTCATATCGGTTTATTATATAGTGCTTTCATATCTACCTGTCTGTCTTTCATATAGTGCCTTTCATATTTGTCTCTCTATATCATTCACTGCTGTCCTTCTGTCTGCTCGACCCTAAATGTATAACTCTTTGATGATCGCCTTCTATATTTGCCTGTCCGCCTAAAGCTTGCTGTAGGCATTTAAAACATATTTCTGATAAAAAAAAATCGCCATACTTCGACTACTTCAATTTATTAAATACCCATCTTAAAGTAATTTAAAACTTGAAATTCTAACAGAAGTGTCTTGTACTTTTATTTCGATGGCCGTTCTAAGACTCGCAGCAGGCCGCGCTCCCATCTGTCCTAAGAAACCGCCGGTTTTTCGGTTCCTTCTGCCATCGCAAAGCAGCTTTACAAGAGAAGCCAAAAAGGCCGAGGTGCCCCCCCACCGGGCGCTGTGACTGGCATTCGAGAGTCTGCTGACGTCACAAGTGTCGCGCGCTGTGACTCGAGCGAGCGACAAACGAGGCCGCTCACTGGGGCGACTTGGTGCAGCCGGACGGCACATTTCGGACGATGTCCTCCAGGCTGAGCTTCTCCTCCAGGATCTCTACGATGTCCTGCTCGACTTGTCTTATCTGCTCGTCCTGCCGCTTCGCCGCCTCCTCCAGCGCGGTGATCTTCAAGCCCAGCGGCTCGCTCTGCACTTTTTGCCGCAGGACCTCCAGCTGGCTAGCGGTTTCATTCAGGAGGCTCTCCAGATCTGCGCTTTCCTGGCTCGAGTCTTTGTTTTTCGGGAAGTGTCGACGGAGACAAACAGAAAGAGAAAGACAAATAATCACAATGAAGCAACTTAAAAAGTAATAATGGAGCAAAAACTGGAAAAAAAAATTTAAACTGACGTCTGACTGACGTTTTCTTCACATTAAAAACTTGATTAGGGTGAAACGTCATCACACGAAATGCTGAATTATCACAGACCTAAACAGACTGATTTTACAATACACATTCAAAGAGCCCACCCAAACCGAAGGAGATGCTTATTCAATAATTGGCCAATCAAACGTCATGTAATCCAAGCTTTTCATAGTGGGCGCCCTCTGAAATACAAAGTAAGGAGAATTTAATAAACTTGTCGAGTCTTCCATTTTTGAATCAACCTGCTCACACTCGTGCCGTGTGGCTTCTAGGGGGCTGCATAGGGTACAGGGCAGAGAAAAATCCCTGGATGGGGTGCCAGTCCATCACATGGGGACCCAACCCCAAACCTCCAGCACTTACACACACAGAAACCTGGCTTCGTAAACTCCTCCATTACAGGATTGAGTCTAAAATTCTATTATTAACCTCCAAAGCTTTAAATGGCCTGGCAGCGGACTACATCAGTGACCTTCTCCATCACTCTGCTCCTGCTCGCTGGCTAAGGTCCTCTGATTCCTGGCCATCTTGCTGTGCTCCACACTCTGTGGGTGACAGCAGGGCCTTCAGCTGTATATAGCGCCCTCCCAAAATTAATGAGATCAGAGAGGAATGAAGATCAGTAGGACCACCACGACAGAATACAGTGGTGTGAAAAACTATTTGCCCCCTTCCTGATTTCTTATTCTTTTGCATGTTTGTCACACAAAATGTTTCTGATCATCAAACACATTTAACCATTAGTCAAATATAACACAAGTAAACACAAAATGCAGTTTTTAAATGATGGTTTTTATAATTTAGGGAGAAAAAAAAATCCAAACCTACATGGCCCTGTGTGAAAAGTAATTGCCCCTGAACCTAATAACTGGTTGGCCACCCTTAGCAGCAATAACTGCAATCAAGCGTTTGATAACTTGCAATGAGTCTCTTACGGCGCTCTGGAGGAATTTTGGCCAACTCATCTTTGCAGAATTGTTGTAATTCAGCTTTATTTGAGGGTTTTCTAGCATGAACCGCCTTTTTAAGGTCATGCCATAGCATCTCAATTGGATTCAGGTCAGGACTTTGACTAGGCCACTCCAAAGTCTTCATTTTGTTTTTCTTCAGCCATTCAGAGGTGGATTTGCTGGTGTGTTTTGGGTCATTGTCCTGTTGCAGCACCCAAGATCGCTTCAGCTTGAGTTGACGAACAGATGGCCGGACATTCTCCTTCAGGATTTTTGGTAGACAGTAGAATTCATGGTTCCATCTATCACAGCAAGCCTTCCAGGTCCTGAAGCAGCAAAACAACCCCAGACCATCACACTACCACCACCATATTTTACTGTTGGTATGATGTTCTTTTTCTGAAATGCTGTGTTCCTTTTACGCCAGATGTAACGGGACATTTGCCTTCCAAAAGTTCAACTTTTGTCTCATCAGTCCACAAGGTATTTTCCCAAAAGTCTTGGCAATCATTGAGATGTTTCTTAGCAAAATTGAGACGCGCCCTAATGTTCTTTTGTTAACAGTGGGTTGCGCCTTGGAAATCTGCCATGCAGGCCGTTTTGCCCAGTCTCTTTCTTATGGTGGAGTCGTAAACACTGACCTTAATTGAGGCAAGTGAGGCCTGCAGTTCTTTAGACGTTGTCCTGGGGTCTTTTGTGACCTCTCGGATGAGTCGTCTCTGCGCTCTTGGGGTAATTTTGGTCGGCCGCCACTCCTGGGAAGGTTCACCACTGTTCCATGTTTTTGCCATTTGTGGATAATGGCTCTCACTGTGGTTCGCTGGAGTCCCAAAGCTTTAGAAATGGCTTTATAACCTTCACCAGACTGATAGATCTCAATTACTTCTGTTCTCATTTGTTCCTGAATTTCTTTGGATCTTGGCATGATGTCTAGCTTTTGAGGTGCTTTTGGTCTACTTCTCTGTGCCAGGCAGCTCCTATTGAAGTGATTTCTTGATTGAAACAGGTGTGGCAGTAATCAGGCCTGGGGGTGGCTACGGAAATTGAACTCAGGTGTGATACACCACAGTTAGGTGATTTTTGAACAAGGGGGCAATTACTTTTTCACACAGGGCCATGTAGGTTTGGATTTTTTTTTCTCCCTAAATAATAAAACCATCATTTAAAAACTGCATTTGTGTTTACTTGTGTTATATTTGACTAATGGTTAAATGTGTTTGATGATCAGAAACATTTTGTGTGACAAACATGCAAAAGAATAAGACATCAGGAAGGGGGCAAATAGTTTTTCACACCACTGTACACGTGTGTGAATGAGAGGGAGGTCAGTTGGATGGTGAGGATTCCAATTTTTTTCCAATTCCAATTTTATTTATAAAGCACTTTAAAACAACCAGCACAGGACCAAAGTGCTGTACAATAAATAGTTGATAGGTAAAACAACACAACATTTTTGCACATAAATAAGAATATGGCATAATACATAAATAAAACAGCCCTACGATAAAACAATATAAAATGGAATAAAATCAGCTAAAAACAACAAAAGTAAAATGAGCTAAAACGAACTTCTCACAAGGTATCAAAGGCCAGGGTAAAGAGATGGGTTTTTAAAAGAGATTTAAAACCAGACAGAGAAGAGACTTGTCTAATCTCTTGAGGCAAATCATTCCATAGCTTGGGAGCTGCTACAGCAAAAGCACGGTGGTCTCCTCTAAGTTTACGCTTAGTCCTCGGTACATTCAGGAGCAGCTGATCAGCTGACCTGAGAGAGCGAGTGGGTGAATAAGGCTGCAGGAGCTCAGAGAGATAGGGTGGGGCAAGGCCATGAAGAGCTTTAAAAGCAAATAAAAGAATTTTAAAATGGATCCTAAAAGAAACGGGCAACCAGTGAAGTGTCACTAAAACAGGGGAAATGTGCTCTAATTTCCGAGTGCCAGTTAAAAGACGAGCAGCAGCATTTTGGACGCTCTGGAGATGAGTAATCAATGAGGCACTGACTCCTACATAAAGTGCATTACAGTAGTCCAGCCGAGTAGTAACAAAGGCATGGATTACTGTTTCAAAATGGTGCCGGGAAAGAATTGGCTTTATTTTAGCCAACTGCCTCAACTGGAAAAAGCTTGATTTAATGACCGACTTAATCTGGCTATCAAACTTAAGATCAGCATCCACCTTGACCCCAAGATTTGTGACAATTGGCTTATTGTACTGGGCCAAGGAACTTAAATACACTTTAGGGGTCTCAGTGGGGCCACCAAAAATGATCATCTCAGTCTTTTTTTCATTGAATTTTAAGAAATTAGAAGCCATCCAGGCTTTAACATCATCAAGGCACTGAAGTAATGGCTGTACAGAAAATGTGCCTTTTCTCTTTAGAGGAACATAGATCTGACAGTCATCTTCATAAAAGTGGAACCCAACACCATGCTTTCTAAGTATAAAACCAAGAGGGAGCAAATACAAAGAAAAAAAAGAAGGGGGCCTAAAACTGGGCCTTGTGGGACACCACCCAAGAGAGGAGTGGAAGAGGACACATAGTCACCAAGACTGACACAAAAGGTTCGCTCAGCCAAGTAGGACCTGAACCACTCTAGTGCTATACCCTGGATGCCCACCCACTGCTCCAAACGAGAGAGTAAAATGGCGTGGTCCACTGTATCAAACGCAGCAGTCAAATCTAAAAGCACAAGAACAACACAGTCGCCAGAGTCAGTAGCTAAAAATATATCATTAAAAACTTTTAAAAGGGCTGATTCGGTGCTATGTAAGTGTTTAAAACCAGATTGGAAAGTCTCTAAAATATTTTGTTTTTCCAGAAAGGCCATCAATTGGTTGTGAACTATCTTTTCAAGGATTTTAGAAAGAAAAGGTAGTTTGGAGATAGGCCTACAACTTGCAAGAGCCAAAGGATCTAGAGCCGTTTTTTTAATCAGAGGTTGAACCACTGCATGTTTAAAATCCTTAGGGACCACACCTGACGACAAACGGAGCTTAAATACTTGGGAGTGTAGAAGGAAAATTTTTTTATTAGCATAAGAGAATAGCAAATTAGCATATAAAGTCATAAAAAGTAATTAAAAGCTTCTAAAACATTAGATTAAGCATAAATTAGGATATTGAAGCAAATACGATAGGTCTAGCAAATATTTAACTAAAAATCAGTTATATTGCATTATTTTATAGGCTTACATTAAAATTTCCAAAGTAAAGAACAGCTAATTGATACACCGAGACCAGATTTGGACAGGATAAGAGTTTGAGAACACGTGTGATTCAAGGCTAGGAAGAGATAACATAGAGAAGAGGCCTCTAAAACCAGATGGGTTGCTGAATCAGCAGAAAGGCTTTTACTAAAAGCAGGGTCACGCTGACCTAATGCATGAAGGGAAAATCTTAGTAAATGCAGGTATTAGCAAAAATATTATAAGAATATATTAGCAATTAACTTTAGTGTAGAAATTAAGACAAATCAAGAAATGATCAAATGAAAGCACATACTACACTGTGTACACAATTATTAGGCAAGTTGTATTTTTGAGGATTAATTTTAATATGGAACAAACACAGTGCTATCAGTCAATCCAAAATGTTAATAAACCTGAAACCTGAATGTTTTTACAACGGAAATGTGAGTGTGAACATCATCAGGGGAATACATATGTGCGCACAATTATTAGGCAACTATTAGTGTGCAGATTTATTATGCAACTAAAGGAAAAATGAAAATGTTCCCATCTCACTTGTTTATTTTCATCTGTTATAGTGAGAATAATAAACAAACACCTCAAAATTTACAAATAAACATCTCTGACATTTCAAAATCAATCAATCAATCAATCAATGACCAATATAGCCACCCTTCTTTCCAATAACAGTCATAAGCCTTTCCATTCAGTTTCTTGATCTGTTGACGATCAGCTTTTTGTGGAGCAGTGACTACAGCCTCCCAGACACTCTTCAGAGAGGTGGATTGTTTTTCTCCCCCGTAAATCTAGCGTTTAAGAAGTGCCCACAAGTTCTCGATAGGGTTTAGGTCAGATGAGGAAGGGGCCATGTCATTATTCCTTCATCTTTAAGGCCTTTACTGGCTGGCCACGCAGTGGAGAACTTCGATGCAAGTGATGGAGCATTGGCCTGCATAAAAATCATGGTCTTTTCCTGTATCACTGTTTGAAGAAAGCGTCTTCGAAAAACTGGCAGTAGGTTTGGGAGTTGATTTTGAGTTCATCTTCAATGCAAAAAGGTCCAACTAGCTCATCTTTAAAAATACCAGCTCATACCAGTACCCCACCTCCACGTTGGAGTGGAGCTCTGTGCCCATTACTGATCCACAGGTCCATCCATCTGGTCCATCAAGAGTCACTCTCATCTCATCGGTCCATAAAACTTTTGAAAAAATCTGTCTTCAGATATTTCTTGGCCCAGTTTTGACGTTTCAACTTATGTTTCTTGTTCAGTGGTGGTTGGGTTTCAGCCCTCCTTACCTTGGCCATGTCTTTGAGCACTGAACACCTTGTACTTCTGGGCACTCCAGGTAGGTTGCAGCTCTGGAATATGAAAGTACTGGAGGATAATGGGTTCCTGGTAGCTTCACGTTTGATTCTTCTCAAATCTTTGGCAGCTAATTTGCATCTTTTGTTCTCAACACGTTTCTTGCGACCCTGTTGACTATTTGCAACAAAATGTTTGATGGTTCTGTGATCACACACCAATATCTTAGCAATTCCAAAAGTGCTGCATCCCTCTGAAAGACTTTTTACAATGTTTGACTTTTCAGAGTCAGTTAAATCTCTTTTTTGGCCCATTTTGCCCGAGGAAAACTAGCTGCCTAATAATTCTGCACACCTTGATATAGGGTGTTGATCTCCTTAGGCCACACCCTCCCTCATTACACAAATACACATCACCTGACGTGCTTAAATCCAATAAGCATTCAAGTTAATACAGTTGGAATATACGCATTAAAAATGATGATATGGTCAAAATACTCACTTGCCTAATAATTGTGCACACAGCGTATACTTCTTTTAATTAAAGCTTAAGCTTCAGGTCACTATTGTAAAAAGTCTGGAAGGCTTAAGAGAGGAAACCCATATATGGAATTGAAGCCTTGGCCAGTTAGAGAAAATGGAACAGCATAGAAAGATGATAAATTCCATAAGGGGGTCAGTAATAGGAAAAGTAAGGAGATAATAAGGGTTCCCATGGAAACTCAAGGTCCAGCCGGACAGGAGCAGAGGGTAGACAGAGGAGTTACTGGGAGGAAACCATCCACCCAGTCTTAGACCAATCAAAATAAGCCAAACATATACCAAGAGGAACAATGGACAGTGAAGCCAGGTGCAGAATGAGCTAATCGAACGCAGCCAAAATGATAAGAAATTGTTATAAATACTTCAATTGTTGTAATGATCAGGGCTCAATCACATTCGGCCGAATTGGGTTGAGTCTCTGTTGTTGATTTATTGCAATAAAGCCTTAAAACTCTGTCTGCCTATCTCGAGTCCTAATAGCCTTTATTTTTAGGTAAAAAGCCTTCTGATGATGAATGTTTCGCCACGACAGGAGTAATGGGGAGTGTGGAAGAGAAGTGAAAAAGAGAGTGCAGGCAGGATGGAGAAGAGTGTCAGGAGTGATGTGTGACAGACGGGTATCAGCAAGAGTGAAAGGGAAGGTCTACAGGATGGTAGTGAGACCAGCTATGTTATACGGGTTAGAGATGGTGGCACAGGAGTCAGAGCTGGAGGTGGCAGAGTTAAAGATGTTAAGATTTGCATTGGATGTGTTGAGGATGGACAGGATTAGAAATGAGGACATTAGAGGGTCAGCTCAGGTGGGACGGTTGGGAGACAAAGTCAGAGAGGCAAGATTGCATTGGTTTGGACATGTGCAGAGGAGACATGCTTAAAGATAGGGTGAGAAGTTCAGTCATCCAGGAGGGGCTCAGAGTAGAGCCGCTGCTCCTCCGCATCGAGAGGAGTCAGATGGGGTGGCTCGGGCATCTGATCAGGATGCCTCCTGGACGCCTCCCTTGTGAGGTGTTCCGGGCACGTCTAACCAGGGGGAGGCCCCGGGGAAGACCCAGGACACGCTGGAGGGACTATGTCTCCCGGCTGGCCTGGGAATGCCTCGGGATTCCCCTGGAAGAGGTAGAAGAAGTGGCCGGAGAGAGGGAAGTCTGGGTATCTCTGCTCAAGCAGAATATAGGAATTTTCCCCCTTTTTTCACTAAACAGTTTCTGATTTGTTTTCACCTTCTTTGTATAGATAAAAATCTCTAAATATGTAAAATCCAACGTCTGTCTGTCTGTCCGCTTTTCACGAGAGAACTACTTAACGGATTTAGATCTGTTTTTTTTCTAGAATTCCAGTTGATTTTGCAACTTTTCTCATTGTGCTAAGCATCATAGTTCGCTTGTGGTACTGATTTATTTGCACGAATCTGAGAGACACACAGAGCACGGAGGGGAGGGGCGGGGGGGCGTTGCCGTCCTCAATCATGCGCCAACCTCGGGGTGGGTACCGTACATACGCTTAGCTAGCGAACGAGAGAACTACTTAATAGATTTAGATCTGGTTTTTTTCTAGAATTTTCTTGAACATTCTGGTTGATTTTGGGACTTCTCTCATTGCGCTAAGAATCAGAGTTCATTTCCTGCAATGATTTATTTGTGCTAATCCGAGAAGGGGGAAGCGTGACGTCAGGGGTGGGGAGCCGGGTGGGATCCTCCTCACTCATGTGCCAGCCTTCATTCGAGTCGCTCTACCTGTCACCACGTGTTGGAACGTACCTTGCCTCGGCTTAGCTAGCGATACCCGTTTGTTTATTGATTTTTAAACTTTGTCCTGTTTCATTAATACACAGGCAGTGCCGTGGTGGTCGGCTAGTATTGAAATAATGATGGACTGAGTTCTGACCGGATTTCTCTTAGTTTCATTTTTTATTACACAAAATCAAAATTTGGGCAGGGGTGTGCCGACTTCTTATATCCACTGTTAAAGACACACAGAATAAGTGGTCAAGTAGTGTGGTGGAGAGTGGGAGTTTAGGGACCTTCAGACCTCAACGTGATGTCGTTTTTGAGCAGTTAGGTGGATTGAAGGAGTGAACTTTGCTCGGCTGAATGGCCCGTTCTCATCGAAATCTTTGTGATGCTCGTCTATACTAATAAAAGGCAAAGCCCTCACTCACTCACTCACTCACTCGTCACTAATTCTCCAACTTCCCGTGTAGGTGGCAGGCTCATTCCTTACAGCTTTCTTACAAAAGTTAAGCAGGTTTCATTTCCAAATTCTACGCGTAACGGTCATAACTGGAACCTACTTACGTACATATATACGGCCATAGCCTGCAGCTCGATCGCCGTGTGAGGCGGAGTTGCGTCACCCATCACCATGCCTCCCATGTAGTTGAGTGCCCGCCCATATAAGGCCGTCCGTCAGCAGCAATCCAATAGACACGCTGCCGCTAAATATTCGCGGGTGAAGGACTGTGCTTATGCAAACGAAGATGAGATAGTCAGGGATAGAATAGCGTTTGGCACAAACTCAGCGAAAGTGCGAGAGAAACTTTTAGGTGCCGGGTCTGAGCTAACATTAAATAAAGCCGTGGACATGGCAACATCGCACAAGATAGCACAAGTACAGCCGAGAACCTTCGATGCATGTACTCCGAGTGGCTCACGTGAACTGACTGTGAATGCAGTACGCATGACAACAAGCAAGAGCTCCAAAGAGCGCTGAACAAAAAACGCATTACACAATTGAGAAGGCAGCAAAAGAATATGAAGCAAGTGACGCATACAAGCATATTCATAAGTGCAGCTACTGTGGAAACAAAGCACGGTGTAAACCATAAGTTTAAATTAAGTTTATAGACAGGCTGCTGCTGGCGTTTGTCATGCCTACGACGAATACGATATTCGCGAGATGCAAGTTTAATGAGAGGACGCAGGGTATAAACGAGACTTTGGATCACTTTGTAACGGATTTAAAATTGCTGGTGAAGGACTGTGCTTATGCAAGTGAAATTGAGATGATCAGGGATAGACTAGCGTTTGGCACAAACTCAGCGAAAGTGCGAGAGAAACTTTTAAGTGCCGGGTCTGAGCTAACATTAAATAATTGCTGGTGAAGGACTGTGCTTATGCACACGAATAGAAAGCAAATGTTACGTTATTTTTAAAATGTTTCCTTTACTTTTTCATAACTTCTTTAACACACTTCTTCTCCGCTGCGAAGCGCGGGTATTTTGCTAGTATGTTTAATATATCACATCATTTAAACATTATAATTACAGTATGTATGAGCTATTTGGTTGTTTATTTTTGATGGGACTCATTCAGAGGGGATCACCTCTCCGCCACAAGAGAAAAGTTTTTCTATTCTGCTGCCAGCCTCGGATCCTATTGACGAACCAAACGGACCACATGAATTGAATTATAAATTTAAATGTGTAATCTGAAGCAGTCAAATCCAGAAAGTGAATCAGCATGACCTTCGCTAACTGCAACCCCAAACATTTAAAGTGCGTGGACTGGAGGAAACAGGTGGTGGGTTTTTTTAGGAAGAAATGGTGAGACCGCTGCCTTATCACTGGCAGATTTGTCTCCTTTTCAATACAACATTTTTGGCGAGTTGACCCCAGATGTGTATTTTTGCACTGAGAATGGCGTCTTACCACGCGAGGCTACTACTGCACCAGGGCTGGCAGGGCTATGTCTCCTAGCTATTGGTGTCTGAAGACATGCCCATAGTATTCTGAAATTCTGAAATACAAAGTCACTGGCTTGCTTTTTACTCTTTCAAAGAAACAAAACAAAAAAAAAAAATCCAAAGCTATACTTCTCCGTACTTATTTGTACCAGGAGCTCCCTGAGCACTCGGGATTGCTGCTCCAAGGAGAGCGCTGCCGATCTCATGCTGTCCTGGGCCTGCAGCACAGCTCCTGCAATCTGAGAGACAGACAACGCCATGAGAAGGCCAGCGTGTGGGCAACGTTACCTTACAGACGTACACAGAAGTGAACCCAGCTGGCACCGACACACCCAATAGAGTCCATCTGCAGTCAGGACAGTTTAAGGCCACGGACAGATTCAACGACCTGAGACACTCCGAGGCCCCCTGTTTAGCTGCATCTCTTTTGACCCCACCTGCGTGTTAGCGGCACACTTTTGTGCTAAACGTACCATTATAGTACTGGTGGCAAAACTGAATGTGTGTGCAAAAAAATATTTATTATAAAGAAAAAAAAAGCTTCACCGGGATAAACTATCGTGCTGATGTAATAACCGTCTCTTCGTACTCGCTGTGAGGTCGTGAGCCATCATCCCGAAATGGGCACGCTAAGCCGTTCGTCAAACAGAGAATGACTACTTTACCCGTCTTTGTGCTTCTGAGGGCGAGTGCGTCTCTGCCACAATGAATATAAATATTAACATCGTGTACACCAGTATTAATACAGTACTAATGGTATAACACCGAGAGGACCACTAAGACGGGACTCTAAAGAGCTCCTTAAACGTCCGGCCTGTAGTATTGCACATTTTGACTGTTAACACAAATTCTATGATTTATTCGATTGTGAGTTGTTATACTCAGTTTGTTATAATATTAAGGGTTATTGTCACTGTCTCTGTGCACACTGGTATGGATTCATTCATACAGGCAGATCAAGTATGGAACACAGGGGCTCAGCATTTATGGCGCTTTTCCACTGCATAGTACGGCACAGCACGGTTCAGTACAGCTCACCTTGGTTCGGCTCAGTTCGGCTCGGTTTGCGTTTCGACTGCAGTTTAGCACCGCTTTAGAGTGGGCGGGATTATTCACGTGTCGTTATAGTTGCGCCGCCTCTACTGCCGTGACATCATCGTAAACGCGCCACAAACAAACACACAACAATGGAGCATATCGACGGAATGGTGTTCTTCATTCTCAGGCATGTGGATGTTTTTAACAGCAAGACGAAGGAGTTTGTCTGTACGTCTGTACTTCCTCAATAGACCACGAAACAGCCATTTTTGGTTAAAACAAAATGGTGCGTCCGAACCTTCGCTGGCTGTGCTAAAAATCTAGCGGGTCTGTCGTGTCTCGTGTCGCAAGTTCAGTGACGCAGTAATGACGATTTTTCTCCGGCCAATCAGTGACCAGCAGAGTTTACACGTCACGTTTTGGTAACGGTTTCGTTTCGCTTGGAACCTCGGCTGAGGTGGTACTAAAAAAAAGGACCAGGTACCAGGTACTGTTCCCAGTGGAAAACCCCCCAAAAAGTGAGCTGAACTGAACCGTGTCGTGCCATACTATGCAGTGGAAAAGCGCCATTAGAATTGCCAGCCAAGCATGGGACTAGATAGTCAAAGACAACTGGAGGATTGTATAGTCAGCCTAAAGACAGAATAGCATACTTCTGTCCTCTGTCAGCACAAAATCTTCTTTCCTTGTTGGGAGAATGAGAACTGCAGTGTGAGCATTGTACTATTCTTGTTGGATGTGAGGTTACGTCTTTACTGTCCTTGTTTGGAGATCAGAGAAGACCAGCACGTGAAGAAGACAGTATAAAAGGCTTGGACAACAGCCACACACTTTGAAGCTGTCGGACCTCCGTCCGAAATCCTCTCAGCGTGGTGACGAAAAATGGCAGACTGCGTAGATCCAGACTCGCACACCTGGATAGAGTCTGTCATAGGCGTCCCGTCCGTAACCGCGTAAACACCATCAGTAAAGTAAGCTAAATATATTTTTCTCATGTGATTCTTATACCGGCGTAATCACGATGGGAGGGATATCGTCTTTTTTGTCATATTTCTATCTTTTTCGGTTACTTAACATGCCGCAATTTCAAAAGAGCACATTTTCATGTTTCCTAAGGAAACAAGAGTCTATAAGAATATGTCGTGTTAATCGCCGCAGAGTGCAGCATATCATTTATTCTTCTTCCTTAGCATTTCCCATTTTTCTATGGGGTCAGCCTACTGATGACCAGTGTAGACCCTTAGCCATAGAGCCGCTACTCCGTTGAGTGCAGCATATAACTAGCGTATTAAAAAGTGCAGTGTCGTGAATGAGACATGGCAAATGCTGATATAAAACGTATACTTAGAAAATACAAAATGAGAAGATTTTTTGTTCAATTTATTTCTAATACATGACACCAAAACAGATGCTAGAACTGACAGACCTCAGTAGTTTAGAAGTCTAATAACCGCCGAATACGCCTTTGAGTGCCGGAACTAAAGGGAATTGAAATCGTCACGAGGGCCGTCAGTTCACCAGCGAAAGAGGGGAGGGGCTCCAGAAGGGGGCGTCGATTTAAGGACTTCATAGTGTCTGAAGTGCTCGGATCTGTCTGAGGCAGGGGTCCTCAATCACGGTCCTGGAGAGCCGCAGTGGCTGCAGGTTTTTGCTCCAACCCAGTTGCTTAATAAAAAGCACTTATTGCTAAAGTCACACTTCTGCTTCACTTTAGTGATTTTGAGCCGTTATTGCTTAATTTTGTCTTAAACAGCTATTTTAATTGCTCCTTATTATCAATAACATGCAAATGACAAGAGAGAGCAGCATTTCTCCATTTCGCTTATTTCCATTTACACCTGTGTGTATTTATCTGCACTTATTGGGTTTAATTAAATACTTGGAAGAGAAAAAAGTGAAGGACTGAGAATTACTCGTCCATTTTAGCCTTCAAATCATTTGCATGATAGAAAGGGAAAGAAAATCTAGGATATGAGAATGACCTGACATAGCAGAGTGAATTTAATTTCATAGCTTGTTACTGCTTTATTGGCAAGAATTGCTTTCTAATTAAGCAACCAGGTCAGAACAAAAACCTGCAGCCACTGCGGCTCTCCAGGACTGGGATTGAGGACCCCTGGTCTGAGGCCTAAAACTGTCCTGACCGCAGCTGGACACTTCTCGGCTCGCCAGCCAGGGGGCGCTGACACTCACACATAAACACAGAGACAGCCACACTCTGTCCTTTACTGACGCTTTATGGCGTATTTACACCCTTTCACCTTCCACACATTTTGTTATGATGCAGCCTTTGTGCTAAAATCATTTACATTTATGTCTTCCTTCACCAAGCGACACTCAATACCCATAATGACAAAGTGGAAAAAGGATTGTGGGAATTTGCTGATAAATTATTAAAAAAAACAACTGAAAATTGTTCAGACCTGGACAAATATGAAGCTCCCCTGGGCAGCGACTCAAACCTGTGAATCAGCGTGACTTTTACTAACTGCAACCACAAACATTTAAAATGCAAGGACTGAAGGAAATTGGTGGTGGATTTTTAGGGAAAAAGCAACGAGATTTGGGTTTGACAAGACAGGCTTCACACACCTGAATCTTTACCAGCTCTTTTAGGGTAAATGGAGACCACCAGTGGACGGCTGTTGTCAGGTCTCTCCAGAGAGGTTTGATTGGGTCCAAGTCCGGCGACTTGAGGACATTCACAGCATTGCCACTCAGGTGTTGTCTTAGCTTTGGCTGAGGTCTCGAGTGCTTGAGTCCCTCCACCCTTTGCTGCTGCAAAACAACCCCACAGCAGCTCCATGCTTCACTGTTGGGATGGCCTGACACAGGGGGTAAGCCAGTGGTCTCCAACTCCGGTCCTGGAGGGCCACAGTGGCTACGGGTTTTTATTCCAACCCTTTTCTTAATTGGTGACCTGTTTTTGCTCCTAATTAACTCCTTTTCCTTTCATGACTTGTTTTTTAAGATTTGTTCCCCTGAATTGCTTCATCGTTCCTCTCAGTTGCTTCATTTCTTTCCTTAAATGACACCCAAACAGAAATGAAATGTGAAGTGAGGGAGCCAACAGAAGACCGACTCAGTCAGGGCCTCAAACTCCAACCTGTTGCTTAAATCAGGCCCTGATTCTTGTCGTTAATTAAACCCGTTCTTTAATTCCGTGGCTTGTTGCTGCTCTCATTGTGCCACAGCAGACATTTCTGAAATTATCGATTTTCTCTTTTCTAAGAGCTCTGGTCAAATATTTTGTGGACCTGACCAGATCAACATTCCCAAGACCTTCACCTTTCTTTATTTTCAGATATTGTATGATGGACGGCAGTTGTTTTGGTTCATTTTGTATCTCATTATTGTTTGGGGCGGCACGGTGGCACAGTGGGTAGCGGTGCTGCCTCACAGTTAGGAGACCCCTGGGTTCACTTCCCGGGTCCTCCCTGCATGGAGTTTGCATGTTCCCCCCGTGTCTGCACCATACAGATTATGTGCATTGGTGATCCTAAATTGTCCCTAGTGTGTGTGTGTGTGTGCCTTGTGGTGGGCTGTCACCCTGCCTTGGGTTTGTTTCCTGCCTTGTGCCCTGTGTTGGCTGAGATTGGCTCCAGCAGACCCCGTGACCCTGTAGTTAGGATATACAGTAGTGGGTTGGATACTGGATGGATTCTATCTATCTATCTATCTATCATATAGTGCCTTTCACATCTATCTATCTATTATATAGTGCCTTTCACATCTATCTATCTATTATATAGTGCCTTTCACATATCTATCTATCTATCTATCTATCTATCTATCTATCTATCTATTATAAAGTGCCTTTTACATCTATCTATCTATCTATCTATCTATCTATCTATTATATAGTGCCTTTCACATCTATCTATCTATCTATCTAGCACCTTGAACATGTGAAAGGCACTATATAAATAAAATGTATCATCATTATTATTATCATCATCAGAATTGTGAGTCCCTGGAATGGCGATTCCCATTACTGATGTGAGAAGGCTGGCATCCTGGACTTAAAAACTGGTGGCACTCGCTTTTATGTCTCTTTCAGGAGACCCCCAAGTGGCTTATCCAAAAGCCCTAAAGCCCACTGTCCATGTTACATATTTGCTGTTTAGAAGCACATTTTGCTAATTAAAAATAATGAACTAAAAAAATAAATAAATAAAATCCAAAACATGGACAACAAGATACCCACAGCACAAGAAATGAATTCTCTCAACTACCTGATGACAAACCCGGGACCCCCCAATACCCCTCCAGCTGCCTGGGCTCATGTACAGATGCTGCTTGAACGAGCAGAAGAACAGGATACACCAGAGTCAGATTTGAAGCGTCATAACTAAGGGTCTGAACACTGAGCGGGGGGCTTTATGACGGAGTGGCCAGACAGATGTCACCCCTAAGGAGGAGATACATGGAAGCCCACTTGGAGTTTGCAAGTTGGAACCTCAAGGATTCCCAGACCGTGAGAGATTCTCTGGTCCAATGAAACCAGGATTGAATGGTTCGGCCTCAGTTTTGCCATGTGTGGGTAAAACTGGGCACTGCTTACCACCTGTGAAAGGTCATTCCAGTGCAGTGGCACTGTGATATTTCAGTTTTTTATTTGTATTTTTGAATACTTTCTGAAGGGTCTCACCCCAGCAACTTTGCACTGTGAACCCCACCCAAAGGTCTTATCAGGCCCAATAATGTTGTTTGCACTTTTGCGACTAACGCCATGTCACACGGTGGGCCGGTGGGGCGGAGTGAACCAGCATCTTCGTGATCCACTAGCGCTCCTCTACATTTTTAACACCATCCTGATGTCCTTCATAAATATCTATCACAATTATTTGCTCTGGTGCCCTAGAATGACTTTTAAAAAATTTGCAAACCTTTTGGAAAACTTGTTTTCACTTTGTCATTAGGAGTTATGAAGTGTAGATGGAAGAGCAAAAAAAACAGCCATGAGCGTCAGCAGGCTTTGTGCCCGAGGAACCAAGTTACCCAAACTATTCTGTAACATTTCAATAATCATTTACCACTCTGATGCTGATCTTTCTGGTCATAAAATAAGTCATTACAATAGCAATTGACAAGTAGAATTCATAATTAATGGCAGAATTTACGGTATTTGAGGGTTCCTCTAGCGCGCCTCTTTCTCTTGGACGATTTGGCTCAAAAAATTATCAGCACTTCGTCTTCTCCTAACAGGATTAAGTTTGGAGTTTGGTATTTTTTCTGTCCAGCTGTTTCAGCTCTGGACCATCCTCAAGAAACAGTGACACACAGACACCCACCCGTCATCGAGATATCGTCGAAAACCAGAGATCAAATTTTTTTTACGAATCTAAAGCCTTCGCTCCTCCCTATACGAGAACGAGTTATGGTGACCGAGGGCGCAAAGCAAAATGGCAAATTCCTCCATTTAAGATGAAATCTGCAACACAATAAAAAGTGTGCAGAAAGTGAAGGGGGGTCTTTCTAAAGACTTTCTGAACCCACTATACATACACATACTGAGACAGCGCAAAAGAAGCCCACCCAGACACAGCTACACAAACACAGACCCTACACGCACATTGGTGTCCGGTGTTACATGAAAATGGCTGCATGCACACGGACATTTAGGCTACAAACACACAGAGGCATTGTGTCACACACACTCACACACACAGGCACTGTGTCACACTCACACGCTCACACACAAAACACACAGAGGCACTATGTCACACTCACACAGAGGCACTGTGTCTATCACACACACCCACACACACAGAGGCACTGTGTCACACTCACACACTCACACAGAGGCACTGTGTCTCACACACACACACACACACACTAACACAGGCACTGTGTCTCTCTCACACACACACACGCACACACACACACTCGCACACTCATACAGGCACTGTGTCACACTCACACACAAACACATACAGGCACTGTGTCACACTCACACACTCACACAGAGGCACTGTGTCACACTCACAAACACACAGAGGCAATGTGTCACACACACACTCACTCACACACACAGAGGCACTACGTCTCACACACTCACACACACACACACTAACACAGGCACGGTGTCTCTCTCACACACACACGCACACACACACACTCGCACACTCATACAGGCACTGTGTCACACTCACACACTCACACAGAGGCACTGTGTCACACACACTCTCACACACACACACACACTAACACAGGCACTGTGTCTCTCACACACATGCACTGTGTCACACACACACTCACTCACACAAAAACACACAGAGGCACTATGTCACACACACTCACACATGCACACACACACAGAGGCACTGTGTCACTCACACACACTCACACACACAGGCACTGTGTCACACTCACATACTCACAAAGAGGCACTGTATCTCTCTCTCACACACACACGCACACACACACTCGCACACTCATACAGGCACTGTGTCACACTCACTCACACACACACACACAGAGGCACTATGTCACATTCACTCACACTCACACACACACACACACACAGGCACTGTGTCTCACACACACACACACCTCGTCCCTCTCCTCCATTGCTCTCCTCAGCTCTGTTCCTCTCATCTCCTGGGCTCTCAGCTCCTCCAGGATGGCCGAGTTCATCTCGCTCGTCTCTCTCTTGATTTTCTTTGCCTGAGAGAGAAGTTCCTGTGCATCCTTGAGAAAGAAAAAGAAACAAAAGACAAAACTGTTAGGCGTCCTCAAGAAGGGACAATGACTGATTCGTTACTCGTGACTCGGCCCTTTAAGGAATGACAATCACGGACATTAGGTGCCCAGAGCACTGAGGTCATCTGGCGATGATAGGTGGCATTTCTGGGATGCACATTGTGATGGGGCCATCCCATGATTGTCCTGCATGTGTGCAGACATCTCTGATGTAGACATGAACTTAACTTACTAGTCACATCTGTCCCACTTCTGCTAATTATTAGTGAGACTTGCAAGTTCACACACCTTTCACGTTACAAAAAAAATCACTCAGACAACAAGATCATTGTGATCCCATCCGACATCGTCATCATCTGACAAAACGGAGCCGTAGAGACGGCCATGCACATGCGCTCGCGTGATGAAGGAGTTGAAACTGTGGACGAGTTTGGATGGAGGACAGGACAGTTACTGAGGTCTTTTCCTCTTCCGGCCCTAGAACACAGGAGTTCACAGAAGAGCACCAACCTCACTTCTGGACCATTCTGGCAGCCCTCCACCTTCTGGTCACTTCCACATATAAGACACGAGATGAACGGAGGTGGGCATTTATTATCAGAATCCGTGAAAGGCACGATAGCCTGCTGAAGCTTTCCCTACAAAGAGCGCAGAATGACTTTATTTTCAATTCCAGCCTTTTTGTTTCTGTCTAATTTTGCAAAGGATTGTTGTGTTTAAATGGAGATCTGCAGGAGACCCCAACACTTCATCTTGTATCATCTAACAAAATTTATAACATATAGAAAAAAATTCACAAAGTCACACGAAGTCATAACAAGTAAGAGTTCATCAGTCAGGGGTACTTTGGGGTTAACTGAGTTTGGGTTCATTCCATTTAGTGCGGCCATTATGGTGAATGTGACACCGGGTTAAGACCACCCCTTGACATTGTGTGTTAGTGACAGCCTAGTCACTGAAAAACCTTAACGATTGAGGGACTCCGGTGATGATAACTGTGGACCCCATAAGGTGATGCCAAAGATGGTTTGATCCTTACTGCTAGTATGTCAGGGTCTCAGACCCGTCTGAAATCCTCGAGGCACTTATGGACCTTGGAGCTGAGACCATGCAGAGTTGACAAGCCCCTGGCACTGCCATTTAACGGAAGGGATATCATTATGGCTGAGACCCCATAGCCCAGAAAGCACTAAGTTTTTATGTTTTGTTATATTGGTTGGAGACGGTGGCACTGACCACAAAGCAGGAGACAGAGCTGGAGGACATTAGAGGGTCAGCTCAGGTGGGGCGATTGGGAGACAAAGTCACAGAGGCGAGATTGTGTTGGTTTGGACATGTGCTGGGTATATTGGGAGAAGGGTACTAAGGATAGAGCTTCCAGGGAAGAGGAAAAGAGGAAGGCCTAAGAGAATTTTTTTGGATGTATTGAGAGCGGACATGCAGGTGATGAGGGTGACAGAACAAGATGACGAGGACAGGAAGATATGGAAGAAGATGATCTACTGTGGTGACCCCTAATGGGAGCAGTCAAAAGAAGGAGAAGAAGAAGAAGTGAACTTCTAGTAAAGTTTTGAGTTTTTGCTCAGTTTCGCCAGCCCTAAGACGAGATGTGGTTATTCTTCCATTTAGGAATAATGAAAGCCCACTGGGCTCTTGGCAAACTTCTCCAACTCAACACAATCCCATCTCCAAGCTCTGCCGGCACTTCCTTGCACCTCTTGGCTTGGGTTTTACTAAACTTTGGGACCTTGTGTGTCATGTGTGTGAGTGAGTGTGTGTGTGACACAGTGCCTCTGTTTGTGTGTGAGTGTGACACAGTGCCTGTATGAGTGTGCGAGTGTGTGTGTGTGCGTGTGTGTGTGTGAGAGAGACACAGTGCCTCTGTGTGTGTGCGTGTGTGAGTGTGTGTGACATAGTGCCTCTGTGTGTTTTGTGTGCCATCCCTAATGAGTCCATTCAATTGAATTGACCGCAGGTGGACTACAAGCAAGGTGTAGAAACATCTCAATGGTGACCAGTAGATTGGGATGCACCTGAGCCTGATGTCACGTGTCATAGCAGACCTCAGGGATTTGATATCCCTGGCACTGACATTCTGGGGGAGTTGTAGACATTTAACATTGAGACCATGGGAGAGCTGGTACACCTGACACAGAGCTCTGGTGCTGAGAAAGCTGGCATGGTCCATGACACAGAGAACCCCTGGCACCATTTCTCCAATTAGATGTAACTCCCCTCACATTGAGATGCCCTGCTGTGATGCCCACAGGTCTACGATTATCAGAATTGTGAGCCCCTTGAGATTCCTATCATTGAGGTAAGAAGGCTCACATCCTGGACCTAAAAACTGTGGTGATCATATTCATATCTCCTGGAGGAGATACCCAAAAGTGAGGACCTCCAAGTGGCGAATCCAAAAGCCCGCTGTCCATGTTATGGATTTGATGCTTAGAATCATATTTGGATGATTAAAAATGAAATAATGGACTAAAAAGTTAAAAAAAATCCCAAAAAATAGACAACAAGATGGTCATGGCAGAAAAAATAAATTCTCCCAACCACCCAACGACAAACCTGGTACCAACCCGGCACCCCAAACACCCCCCTCCACTGCCTACTAACTGACCACCAACCCTGCATCCCCCCAACCCATGAACCCCCTCCCCCCACCCCCAAGGCTGCTGAGGTTAACGTACAGATGCCGCCTGGACGGCTGTGCCCTGAGCCCCCTGCGCTTTCACATTGGCGGCCGTGGAGTTGCCGCCAGTAATCAGGAGTTGCCGCTTGACCAGCCTGGTCTTCCTTGTTGTGTCCGCCAGGATTTTGTCCTTCACCACTTGCACCTTCTTCATGGCCATTTTTGTCTGCGTTTTCTTCTGGTGCCATCCTTTCTTCATTTCTAAAGTTAACCATGAAGATATGGAAAATTAGCCTGCGGAAGGTAAGTCCAATAACACTTGAGGTCGCTAATACAACATCAGAGAAGAAACCACCGTCACTTATTCTATCAGTCAAGCTTTTAAAACGTCATATAGCGCCTTTCGTGAGCAGTCACCTGTGTTTAGTTTATGATTGGTCCAATGAGACTGTCAAAGTAAGCCTGTGATGGGATCAGCAGCCAGGGGCTTACTAAGCCACTAGGGTGGCGCCATAGTCTATCTAGAAGTGTCCACACAGTTCAGGCTTTTAGATTTGAACCTTTAGATGGTTGGCTTAACATCCATAACACCAAGGGTCCCTGGCACTGTTACCCTAATTGGTGGGATGTGAAGAGGCCCCTTGCCATCACAGGAACCTGGGCACACACTCAGAATGCCCTGATGTTAGATTCTCTGTTTCTTATTCCTTTATTTATTAAGTGGCACTCACCTTGCAGCTCCTTCACCAAGCTTTGGGCTTCTGTTTCCACCTCTCTGACCTTCAGCAGCGCACCCTCTGCTTTGCCTTGAGCCTGCTGGGCACGGTGGGACAGCTTCATTGGAAAAAGAGCAAATGACAAATAAGTAGAGAGTGCCAGCCCGAGGTCTTATTAGCCTCAGTTTGAAATGCCAATTCCGGGTAAGGCACCACAGCAGAGCAATGGGCACTGATGCCAGGTGTAGACCTTAGCAGAGGTGAAAGACATAAAGAGAAAGTAAGCTGGCCCACCAAATCTTGCCACTCAAATGCCTGCTTTACAGATGAGAAGGATGGCATAAATCAGGGGTCTCCATACCCGGATTAAGATACCCACAAGTCCCCTGGGTGTCTTTGCACTTAAACAGAGAGTTGGGCATACTTCTAATAATGCAGCACCCAGACAGTTGGTAGTTTAATGCAGCACCATATTTCCCACTCTTCTGACTTGATCATGTCATATTGGGGGTCTCCTTGCTCATTTCTGCATGTGAAGATTCGATTGTATCATTGAGTTGTTTCCCATTGGTCAAATTTGGCACACATAGTCTCCTTCATTTCATTGAGCATTTAGGGGTTTAGGTTGGGTGAGAAGGTCCCTTGCCATCTCATGAGCCTGGTTGTGCACCTGGAATTGATGGTAGGTCCACCCCTGGGGATCTCCAACTCTGCTTGTGATTCACCATGTGACCTATAGGGGGTGTATCAGCACCCCAAACCCAAGACACAACCTCACAGTCACAAGTCCCGGGTTCACAAAAATAATTTATTACAAGAAAAATAACCTTCACCACAGGCAACCTGATGCTCTTCTCTGTTCTGTCCTTCCTCAGCTCCACCAAGGAGAGCCTTGACCCCCCTCTGTCCCCCAGAGTGACTCCATTTATCGAAGAGTACTCCCAGTGCTAAGACCTGCTCCACTGCAAGCACTTCTGTGTCTCAATTTTCAATTCCTGCAGAACCCCCTGGCAGCACCCACGGAACCCAACAAACAGACCTGGGACTCCAATTCCCAGCATGCTCTGTGGGTATCCGAATGAGTCCCAAAGCCTAGGGACACTGTCATCTAGTGTGTCGGGGAGAAAGTATTCACAAGCCATTGCATTATCCCCTCCATTCCCTCCATTGTGCAGGTCTCCCTACTGGGATGCCAACCCATGCATGCCATCCATTACACAATAATTTAGTAAAAAATAAAAAAATAGATGTGTTTGGAACGTTGTGTGCTTACGGTTGAAGGAGTTGGCATGCGGATTATGCAATGTGAGTAATGCAGGATTTTTTCATGGATGTTTTGCTGCTAATTGCTGTCGTTTAGCGTTGGTTTCCATGGATGTCTGTTCTGTCAGAAATGTTGTTATCTCCATTGTGCACAAATACAAGAGATTAAAAAGGTTTGCTCTGCCTAAAGGAATCTCACTACGGTGCCAGGTTCCACAATGGTGGCTTCAGGTAGACTAACAGCAGGGCACTGTGCGGTGCGTGTTCAGACTACCCATAAGCCACTGCGAACGTGTTGCATTGCATCACCTTTAATCCACTGTGCTCACCCCATCATTTTCAAATTGGCTTTACTTTTGATTTATGTTCATACTTTTCATCTCCATTGCTCCCGTCTCTGCTGCTGAGACAAACGAGTGCCAGGAGAAGTTTCTCTCTGTGCAGCACCTTATATTGTGGTTTCACTAAACCTGCGATTTAAACAGCAACGGTTGTTGTGTTATCCTACGTGGTGTAATGGGCAACATGGCTTGGCTGGCATCCCATCTGTGAGGGATGGTTTCTTACTGGCCGTTTTAATGGAAGGATGTGGGTAGACGGGCATCCTCACCAGGTTGGTTAGTTGTACCATTCCTGTTCGGATAGGCCATTATAATGGATGGACTGGGGGAGAGTGAGTCCCAGGGCCATTGGGTGGTGACACCCCTCTGGCGTTCATCTCATTCAGATGCATGTGGAGTTGTAGTTTTGGTGGGCTGACCTGTTAGGGTCCTCGGGTACTGCCAGAGGGAGACTCTTTAATAACAGGGAGGATCTACCAAACCCAGAAGGGCTTCCGGGATACAATGTGATAGCACCAGAAAGGACTTCCGGTTACGGGATAAAGGAAGGAGTCGGGAGAGCAGTGGGACGGAGCTCACCTGGGTGGAGTGGATGGAGTGGAGCGGAGAAGGGAAGAGTCAAATTGTTGGAGCTGTGGAATACATTAAGGCATCTCTGGCAATAAATCTCTTTATTGAAATCATGCAGTTGTGTCTGAGGTTTGGGGTGCTGCAGTGCCCTCTAGTGGTACACAGTGGGCAAAAAGAAATGACCAGGAGATAAACGAAAGTCATGAGCAAAGCAAAATTCACAACCAGAAGATTGTTAATTAAAGGCCTTGAAAAACGTGAAGTACACAAACAAACTTTTGTTGTATTCTTGAAGAATCCACAAACTTGGACAAGGAAATAACCCTTAGGGATCGACCTTTGCACCCGTGACGTCACATTATTTGTGACTTCTTGCTTTGCTGCTAAACAAATCAGACACATTAATAAAAATGTCAGAAATAACTTAACTGACCTCAAAAAGTAAAAACAAGCAAAATTCCGAGAAATCATGACAAGGTAACAACGTAAAATAACCAATCGTGACAACGGAAAAAATCATAAGACCAGCAAAAGGTGAGGTAAAAGGGCAGAGTGTGATGTCACGTTCCCTCCACATTATAGAAAGTCTTTCCAGTGATGACCCCCAGTATACCCGCCTACCTGTGCGTGACGGTGCCTCTCTGTGGAGAGCAGGTCTGCGTGTGGCTTGATATCCAGCAGTGCTTGATTGATGAGCTCATCTTTGGATTGAAGGAGCTCCTCCAGCTCGAGCGTCTCGTTTCTCAAGTGATCAGGACATGGTAATTCCTGAGAGATAAAGAGAAACAGAATACAGAAAAATGAAAATCCTCAAAGGGGCCAAACCACGCAGGAATTCCATGCTCATGAAAAGAATGACGTGTTTTTATATTGCATAAAAGACAAAAAAAAATAAAATACAGGAGATCTGAGGAGCTTCTGTTTGGCTCTCACGTATGTCTTCACTGTAACACTACTGGGATTTCAGCTCCTGCTAAAAAGAAGCCCCTGGCACTTGAAGTTAATTAATGGATTGGTGTGCCATCCTGCGTGGTTTCCTAGCTTGCGCCCTTTGATGCTGGGAAGCATTCAGACTCAATCAAGCAGGTTTGAGAATTTTATGTTTTACTAAAAACATCCAATCTTAAAAAATGTTGGGAAATGAAGGCGTTATCTAAATAAGCGGGATTGTGAGAAATTAATTCCTGCATTTATTTCTAGTAGGATTGACTACTGCAATGCTGTGTTCACTGGGTGTTCAAATAGTTTTTTATACAGCTGACAGATTAATACAAAATGCTGCTGCAAGAATTATCACAAAAACAAGAGAATACGAACACATAACTCCACTTCTTAAATCCTTACACTGACTCCTGGTAAGGTTTAGGGCAGATTTCAAAATCCTCCTTTTAACATATAAAGCCTTAAATGGACGAGGCCCGGCATACTTATCTGAACTTATCATGACTTACAAACACATTAAGATCTCAAGATGCCGGTCTGCTTGTGATTCCAAAGATTAATAAAATAAGAGTGGGAGGTCGAGCTTTTAGTTACAGGACCCCTAAACTGTGGACTGGTCTGCCTGCTACTATAAGAGATGCCCTTTCAGTCTCAGCTTTCAAATCCCGGCTGAAGACTCATGACTTCAGTTTAGCACACCCTGACTAGAGCTGCTGATTAACTGTACAGACTGCATCTCTGTTGTTAGTCCTTAGCACGAAAACATGAGAGTTCTAATTTGTTACTGACCCTCACCTGTTCTGTGTCTCTTCTCAGTACTCAAACGTAGCACTTGGTGTCCACGGCCCACCTGACAAGTTGTTCTGCCTGCCTAAGGTAAATTCATCTCTGATGGAGGATCAAAGGAATCATCTGGTAGAGGGGTCCTTTCAACAGATCAGCTGTCCCAGCGCTGACTCAGCTGTGAAATGGCCAATAGGAGGAGGTGGCAAGATGGCCGAGGTCTCCAGGACTCTAAACAAATCGGAATCCTCTTGTATGATGTCATCTACTCTTGTATTTTGCTCTGGACTTGTAATATTTCTGTTGTACCATCGCATTGTATTGAGGATGACTTGTGTTCTGTTCTGTGTATTGTGTTGTATTCACCCAATTTTTTTTTTTTTGACACCCACTGCACGCTCATCCTACCTGGAAAGGGGTCTCTCTTTGAACTGCCTTTACCAAGGTTTCTTCCTTTTTTTATCACTACAAGGGTTTTTTTTGGGGAGTTTTTTCTTGTCTTCTTAGCAAGTCAAGGCTGGGGGGGGCCGTCAAGAGGCAGGGTCTGTTAAAGCCCATTACGGCACTCCTTGTATGATTTTGGGCTACACAGAAATAAATTGTATTGTACTATTATTGGGCAACTGCCGCCTCACAGCTCCAGAGTCCTGGGTTTGAACCCCAACCCCTCGATGCCCGTGTCTTGCTTGTGTGTTCACTCCAGGCTGGTTTGGG
This sequence comes from Polypterus senegalus, assembly GCF_016835505.1. NCBI lineage: Eukaryota > Metazoa > Chordata > Cladistia > Polypteriformes > Polypteridae > Polypterus > Polypterus senegalus. Next base: position 176,364,510 of record NC_053162.1, read on the forward strand.
TTCTCATCTTGTTCTTGTGTAGGAAATGCTCAAAAGCTACTCAAAAGTCAAATAAACTGTTAGGTTTATATAATAAAAAATAATCACACCATTGTGGAACAATGTGCTGTTGTAGAAGCTGGCACAACACGTTTGCAATGGCTTATGGGTAGTTTGAATAAGCACAGCATGGTGCTATGCCGTTAGTCCAGTTGAAGCCAAGGTCAAACAAACATGGGTGCTCCACTGACGGATTATTGAACAAAGTGCCATAGTGAGATTTCTTTGGGCAGAGGGAGTGAAATCTGCTGAAATTCACCAACAGATTTTGAGTCGTGCAGCTTGGTAAGTTTTGGGTACCCATTATGGATGTCTGGGAAGTAGAAAATGCATCCTGGCTAGGAAGGAGGAGAGTTTTGTTTTACCCAGATGGGAGGCCAGAGTGGAAGGATAGATGAGTTGGCCAGCTGGTTTAAGAAACAACTTTGTGCCCCGTCAGAATAATATGATGGCAGGACCAGCAGAAGCCGGACATTGGAAGCAGGACCGTTCACTATAGAGCAGGTGGTAGTGATCCTCTTGTGGCAGCCCAGTTGGAACACCCACAGGAGTGCTTGGGAGTTGGGAGTCCGGAAGTACAACCCTGTCAGGGTCCCTAAGTGCCAGTAAAGGGCGCTGTCGGGGGGGAGACCTCCTTACTTTCCACATGACCCAGAAGTGCTTCCAAGTGGACACACTGTGGCATCAGATGCATTCCTGGGTCCAGCTTGAAAAGGAGCCCACCACCTCACATCGGGGAGTCAGAGTCGGGAGGCAGAGGACAGAAGGAGGAAGAATTTGTTTTGCATTGTGATTCATTTATTAATCTTTGCACATGTGATTGTTAAAAGGTGTCTTTGGTGAATAAATATCTTTGATCTTATCTCAGTTGGGGATTATTGTGCCTGAGGTTTGGGGCTCAGTGATGCCTCCTGGTGGTTACACCATCTTGCACAAACTTTACGGTACCCTAAATCATCATGCACTATGACACATGCAAATCCATTGTTGATATGCAACAGTGGACAACGTAGTTCATCGGTCTTCTCTGATGAAGGCGTTTGCCATGTCGATGTGGGCTCGTGTGTGCCATGTTGATGGTCAACCAGATCGAGCTTCGTCAGTTATGTTGGTTCTTTCTGCTTGAAACCCTTTCTACCCATTTGTAAACTTTTTGCTGAGTACCACTGTTTTCACTTCCGTACTGAGCCAACATCCTTCAGTGAATTTTCATGTTACACAAGGACTGTAAAGACCATAAAGTTTGCACACATGATGGGAACCCAAACAATGGACTGAACTGCACAGGCCAACATCCTTGGGTGAATCTCAGATGGTTTCACTCCCTCTGCCCAAAGAAATCTCACTTCGGTTCGTTAGTCGACAGTCCCGCGGCGGAGCATCCATGTTCACTTGACCTTGGCTTTAACTGGACTAACGGCAGAGCGCTACACTGTGTGTATTCACACTACGCATAAGCCACTGCAAACATGTTGTATTGTGTCAGCTGCTATCTGTTGTCATCAACACGTAATTTTCAAATGGCCTTAACTTTCTGATTTAGTCTTAGCGAGAATTGCAAAGAAAAAATGCATTGCTTAGTCTAATAGCAAAATACACGACCATCACTGCCTAACGTGTCACCATTTTGTTTTTGTAACGGGCACTGCCATGTTTTGAGCCCCATTGTTAGGATGTCACTAATGGTTGTTGTTTCAGATGTCACTTTTTCTAACGGCATCAGTGTGACACTTTTAATACCATGGGTATTGTAAGAGCCATTTCCTAGTTAGATAAGACTCATAAATATTTTACTAAGATGACAATTCATAATCTAGGGGAGGTTCCTAAAACCCCCTAAGTAGAATTGCATTGGTATATTCTTGACATTTCTAATAGCTCTGACTAAATATTATACTCAGTTAGTGACCAGCCTTGCCATGTGTAAGGTGTAGAGGGCATAAGGTTTTAAACCGGGCCTACGGGCCTTTGAGTGTGTGCAGTAACTCAAGAAACAGCACTAATTTAAGTGCATAGCCGTACATTTAAAGTATACAGAAGAAGACGTTAAGAATCTTTAAGTTAAGAAGAAGAAGAAGAAGAAGAAGTAAAGAATTTTTAAGTACAGAAATAACTAAAGTTTCTCAGGAAAAGCTAAATTTACAGAAGATATATTTTTCCTTTTTTTGCCTTTTATTCTGCGTGTGTAAGTACTTTTTCTTTATTCTTGTGTGGATTATTTACTTTTAACTTTCACTAAATATTTTTAAAATAAACTTTTGGACTGAGAGATTTCTTTCCGCACGCGTTTTACCTGTGCTTGATCTCGCCTTATACTTTGGCGGTGTTGTGATGTAAGATTTTGCATATAACTTGATAAATATTTTGTATGTCTTTATTTGTAATTTAGGCAAAGCAATGTAACTTAGCGTTGCATTATTGAGAAGAATTCATGTTTACCACCCCAACCAAGTTTAGGAATGGGTCTCTTTGAATTTTACGACAGAGTTGGGAGAGGATGTGCCTTAAACCAGTTTGGCGAGTGTTTCTCTGCTAAAGTCTTTCAACCCTCGCAAGAAAGCCAAGCTTTTCCTTAACATATGGTCTTGGGGGGTGGCAGGTGTTAAGATGTTCTATTCCCCCATTGGTCTGAAGTATGGCTGTTTGGAATTGGCTTTAAGTACCATGACGTCCTATTGGCTCTAGGGGTTGGACAGAGCATCTATAAATTTACTTGCTCAACCTCACACTGTCTCTCTTACTAACATCTGATGAAGGAAAGGACAACACAATGAAGAGCACAGCTCTGAAGAAAGCTGACCACAAATGATGCCTTAACTAGAGACATTAAGTAACAAACAAGTCTGTGTGCTGCCTGAACTACACATCACAATTTAATCAGGTTGTATGGTTGTCAATATTCAAATGTACTTTGCATTTTGTTATTATTTATGAATATTATCAATAATACATTATTTTATGTGTAACTTAACTCCTGCTTGTCTTTTACTACACTGAACTGCCTGAGGTTATACAGTTAGGACCATAAATATTTGGACAGAGACAACTTTTTTTCTCATTTTGGTTCTGTACTTTACCACAATGAATTTGAAATGAAACAACTCAGATGCAGTTGAAGTGCAGACATTCAGCTTTAATTCAGTGGGTTGAAAAAAACGATTACATAAAAATGTGAGGCAACTAAAGTATTTTTTGAACACAATCCCTTCATTTCAGGGGCTCAAAAGTAATTGGACAATCGACTCAAAGGCTATTTCATGGGCAGGTGTGTTCAAGTCCGTCATTATGTCTTATCAATTAAGCAGATAAAAGGCCTGGAGTTGATTTGAGGTGTGGTGCTTGCATGTGGAAGATTTTGCTGTGAACAGACAACATGCGGTCAAAGGAGCTCTCCATGCAGGTGAAAGAAGCCATCCTTAAGCTGCGAAAACAGAAAATACCCATCCGAGAAATTGCTACAATATTACGAGTGGCAAAATCTACAGTTTGGTACATCCTGAGAAAGAAAGCAAGCACTGGTGAACTCAGCAACGCAAAAAGACCTGGACGTCTACAGAAGACAACAGTGGTGGATGAGCGCAGAATCATTTCCATGGTGAAGAGAAACCCCTTCACAACAGCCAAGCAAGTGAACAACACTCTCCAGGGCTTGGTAGGCGTATCGATATCCAAGTCTACCATAAAGAGAAGACTGCATGAAAGTAAATACAGAGGGTGCACTGCAAGGTGCCAGCCACTCATAAGCCTCAAGAATAGAAAGGCTAGATTGGACTTTGCTAAAGAACATCTAAAAAAGCCAGCACAGTTCTGGAAAAACATTCTTTGGACAGATGAAACCAAGATCAACCTCTACCAGAATGATGGCAAGAAAAAAGTATGGAGAAGGCGTGGAACAGCTCATTATCCAAAGCATATCACATCATCTGTAAAACACACTGGAGTCAGGCATGTGATGGCTTGGTGCATGGCTGCCAGTGGCACTGGGACACTCGTGTTTATTGATGATGTGACACAGGACAGAAGCAGCCGAATGAATTCTGAGGTGTTCAGAGACATACTGTCTGCTCAAATCCAGCTAAATGACGTCAAATTGATTGGCGGCGTTTCATGATACAGATGGACAATGACCCAAAACATACAGCCAAAGCAACCCAGGAGTTTATTAAAGCAAAGAAGTGGAAAATTCTTGAATGGCCAAGTCAGTCACCTGATCTTAACCCAACTGAGTGCAGTTCACTTGTTGAAGACTAAACTTCAGACAGAAAGGCCCACAAACAAACAGCAACTGAAAGTAAAGGCCTGGCAGAGCATTAAAAAGGAGGAAACCCAGCATCTGGTGATGTCCATGAGTTCAAGACTTCAGGCTGGCATTGCCAGCAAAGGGTTTTCAACCAAGTATTAGAAATGAACATTTTATTTCCAGTTATTTAATTTGTCCAATTACTTTTGAGCCCTGAAATAAAGGGATTGTGTTAAAAAATACTTTAGTTGCCTCACATTTTATGCAATCATTTTGTTCAACCCACTGAATTAAAGCTGAACGTCTGCACTTCAACTGCATCTGAGTTGTTTCATTTCAAATTCAGTGTGGTGATGTACAGAACCAAAATTAGAAAAAGTTGTCTCTGTCCAAATATTTATGGACCTAACTGTAGATATAGAAGGCAAGGTGGGGAGAAGTTATATACAAAAATACCTTATAAACAGTGGTAAGTCTGTGGGATTAGACATTCTGACTGAGGCTACATCTTAATAATGCAAAGGGGAAAGTAGAGCAATATAATACTCTGCCAAGATACAACAGGCAGCTACAGGTATCCATGATTAAGATGACTTCTTAAAAATCAGGAGTGGTCTCCCCTTATCTTTCTCGTATACTCAGATATTGGGATGGATATTTGAGGAGTAAAACACAAGACAAGGATTATATTTTTATATTATGTACAGTAAAGAACCATCAACAACAAATCAAATCAAATTAATAATACAGTATATCGAACAATTATTATAAAAGTAAAGTTGAATAAATCGGACTCTGCAGCTGCATGAATAACAGGTGAAGTACCACTTGTGTTGATAGAAATCTACGTTTTATACCTAATACTTGTATGCAAAATTTTTTTGACCAAAGTGAAAGCGCACTCAAGTTTTCGTGTTTACACACACACACACACAGACATAATTTCATAAATGTTATTTTTGGACCCTCGGAGGTCTAAAATGTTGAGATTCATCAAAATCGAATTTTTGGACGATTCCCATACTTCGTATACAAGAAAGTAAAAAGAAAAGAACAAAAAAACTTTGGTGGTGTTTCTTTTTGTATTCAGGTGATTTTTTTGACTTGTAGATAGACTTGATGAACTGAAAATTTTCATTGTTTGGTTTGGTTTGGTTTGGTCTGGTTTGAATGAAGTGATGGCCAGTGTACCCAAGGGACAAAAAGTGGTTGATTGGAATGGACTTCAATGGACATGTTGGTGAAGGAGGTGATGGGTAGGTAGGTACGACATCAAGAAGAGGAATGAAGAAGGTCAGAGGATAGTGGATTTTGCCAAAAGGATGGACATGGCTGTGGTGAATATGTATTTTAAGAAGAGAGAGGAACATAGGGTGACGTACAAGAGTGGAGGAAGATGCACACAGGCAGATTACATCCTATGCAGAAGAGTCAATCTGATGGAGATTAAACACTGCAGGTGGCTTAGCAGGATAGGATGGTGGTCTGTAAGATGATGTTTAAGATCAAGAAGCGGAAGAGAGTGCGGGCAGAGCCATGGATTAAATGGTGGAAGTTGAAAAAGGAAGACTGCAAGGTTGAGTTTAGGGAGGAGGTGAGACAGGCACTGGGTGGCAGTGAAGAATTACCAGACAGCTGGGAAACTACAGCAGATGTAGTAAGGGTGACAGCAAGAAGGGTGCCATCTGGACAGAGGAAGGAGGAAAAGGAAACCTGGTGGTGGAATGAGGAAATACAGGAGAATATACAGAGGAAGAGGATGGTGAAGAAGAAGTGGGATAGTCAGTGAGATGCAGAAAGTAGACAAGAGTACAAGGAGATAAGGTACAAGGTGAAGAGAGAGGTGGCGAAGGCTAAAGAAAAGGCGTATGATGAGTTGTATGAGAGGTTGGACACTAAGGAGGGAGAAAAGGACCAGCGGGTGAGGCAGAGGGGCAGATCTGGGAAACACATGCAGCAGGTTAGGGTGATAAAGGATAAAGATGGAAACGTACTCACAAGTGAGGAGAGTGTGTAGAGCAGATGGAAAAAGTACTTTGAGAGGCTGATAAATGAAGAGAATGAGAGAGAGAGAAGGCTGGATGATGTGGAGATAGTGAATCAGGAAGTGTAACGGATTAGCAAGGAAGAAGTAAGGACAGCTATGAAGAAGATGAAGAATGGAAAAGCCGTTGCTCCAGATGACATACCTGTGGAAGCATGGAGGCGTATGGGAAAGATGGCAGTCAAATTTTTAACCAGATTATTTAATGGAATCTTGGAAAGTGAGAGGATGCCTGAGGAGTGGAGAAGAAGTGTACTGGTGCCGATATTTAGGAATAATGAGGATGTGCAGGACTGTAGTAACTACAGGGGGATAACATTGATGATCCACAGCATGAAGTTATGGGAAAGAGTAGTGGAAGGTCAGTTAAGAAGTGAGGTGATGATTAGTGAGCAGCAGTGTGGTTTTATGCCAAGAAAGAGCACCACAGATGTGATGTTTGCTCTGAGGGTGTTGATGGAGAAGTTTAGAGAAGGCCAGAAGGAGTTGCATTGCGTCTTTGTGGACCTGGAGAAAGCAAATGACAGGGTGACTGAGAGAAGATGTGGTATTGTATGAGGAAGTCGGGAGTGGCAGAGAAGTATGTGAGAGCGGTACAGGATATGAACGAGGGAAGTGTGACCGTGGCGATGTCTGCGGTAGGAGCGATGGAGGTGGGATTACATCAGGGATCGTATCTGAGGCTTTTCTTATTTGTAATGGTGATGGACAGGTTGACAGACGAGATTAGACAGGAGTTATGAATTCTTCTCATCAATTGCGATCGTAATGACCTATTTTATGATCAGAAAGATCAAAGTGGTAAAAAATTGCTGAAATGTTACAGAATAGTTTGGGCAATTTGTTTGCTAGGGTGCAAAAACTCATGCCTGAATTTTTCATTTTGACTGAGACCCATCTCCTGATCCTAACAGCTCTTCCTGTTTGTTCTCTCAACCTTCACGAATAATAGCGATAACAGAAGGAGCCATTGGATTTCAGAAGCTTGCATTAGGTATTCTGAAGAAAGAGCTTGGTAAAGGAATTTGTGAAGAATAAATGCTGTTGGAACTTAATTCACGTTTATAGGATTGGGATGAAGAGTGGCCCCTACAGATCACAGCCTTCAAAACTCAACTTGCATGCTCCTTGAAGCCTTCAGAGATGGAGGACTGTCTTTGAATTTGTCTTCCACGCTCTTGCTACCATTATGAGTTTGCATAGCACTTTAACATCTCACTCCAGGTCACCTCTGAGATAAGATAACCCTGACCCTGATATGTGTTCAAATCCCACTACTAACACCACTGTGCCACCCTGAGCAAGTCACTTCACCAGCCCATGTGCCAATCTGAGCAACAAAAGTAAATGGAAGCAACTGATCCTGCAGTTTTGCAAGGAACCTTGGATTAAGTCCACTGTCTATGTGTTTCATCGACCGGGATCCTGAAATTTCACAGGACAATTCCACGTAGTGTCACATGCAGTCATATGTTGACATAAGATAATTCAGCATCTGCTGTTACCTCAGTTTCCCTGCTGGTGACATTATGAAGTCCATTGCTGATCTTCTCCTGCACTTCTTCATGGACGCTTGTGGCTGCAGACTGAAGGTCTCCAATGGTGTTTGTGATGTTCTTCTTAGCTGCTTGCATCGTGAGAAGTCTGGAAAAGACAATCATGACTGAACATCACCCCAGACTGACACCATTAGGACTCTGCAAGATTTTGATTTTTTTTAAAAAAAGTTGCCTTTTTTCACATGTTTATGGTGGTCACAAGCCGTCTACTGAAGCAGATGGCCTGCCAGGAGTTTGGGACTCACCAGGACTGAGGGGATAATATGAGAGGCAGATGTACAAAATATAAAAGGTAGGTTTTTATTCTACAATAGCAAAAAGAAGAAAAAATGTTGATGTAAATGTTTGCACTAAACAGCAAAATAGAATGTAGTCCATAGTTCAAATAATTCTTACTGTGAGAAAGCAAAGATAAAAATAATAGAGTGCATAAAACAAAACAAAGGCTCTTACCCTGATGTTTATTCAGTGTCTTTCAGTTCAGAACAAGGGGTTAGCAGCCTAATCAAATAAACAAAAACTGGGCTCTGTTTCAGCCAGCGCTATAAATGCAACTCCTCTGGGAAAAAAAAAACATCTCAGGAGATGTTTATGGTTCTCTGGAGCCTTAAGCCTCAACAACAGCCAACTGCTGAGCCACCAGACACCTCTAAGTCTGGCGCACCTCGCACACCCTAATTGTTTTTCGATGGATTGTAAACAGCACCCTCTTGTGGCCACAGCGTACTTATAAAGACATCTTAATTATGTGAATTTCCCCTTGGGATTAATAAAGTATCTATCTCTCTATCTAATTTCCCGGGTCAGCTTGTATACACACAGGGAGACACCATTTAGGTCATTTTTAAAGATTTGAAGTTTTCATTTCCAAGTGTTGGACTGAAGAAAAACAAAACTGTTTTATTACTCTGATATACCTTGAAATAAAAGTGTGTTTTAGATAATAGTAGGTGTGAAGCTTAGGATACATATACTTAGAAATAAGGAATATTAAGCATACAAAGAAACACAAATATCTCTCTCTCTCTCTATCTATATATATATATATACTCAGCAAAAAAAGAAACGACCTCTGACTTTCAACTGTTTTTACTTTCAGTAAACTTAATGTGTAAATATTTGTATGAACACTAAAAGAGTCAACACCATAAGACATAAACTACAAATGTTTCACAATGTGTCCCTGAATGAAGGGAGGCTCAAAATCCAAAGTACCAGTCAGTCTCTGGTGTGGCCACCAGCTGCTTGAAGTACTGCAGTGCATCTCCTCCTCATGGACTGGACCAGATGTGTCAGTTCTTGCTGTGAGATGTTACCCCACTCTTCCACCAAGGCACCTGCAAGTTCCTGGACATTTCTGTGGGAATGGCCCTAGCCCTCACCCTGCGATCCAGCAGGTCCCAGACGTGCTCAATTCCTTCGACGATAAACACGAATCCGTCCATCACCCCTGGTGAGACAAAACCGGGACTCATCAGTGAAGAGCACTTTTTGCCACTCCTGTCTGGTCCAGCGAAGGTGGGTTTGTGCCCATAGGCGGCGTTGTTGCTGGTGATGTCTGGTAAGGACCTGCCTTACAACAGGCCTACAAGCCCTCAGTCCAGCCTCTCTCAGCCTATTGCGGACAGTCTGAGCACTGATGGAGGGATTGTGTGTTCCTGGTGTGACTCGGGCAGTTGTTGTGGCCATCCTGTACCTGTCACGCAGGTGTGATATTCGGATGTACCGATCCTGTGCAGGTGTTGTTACACGTGGTCTTCCACTGCGAGGATGATCAGCTGTCCTTCCTGTCTCCCTGTAGCGCTGTCTTAGGCGTCTCACAGTGCGGACATGGCAATTTATTCAGCAGTCCTCATGCCTCCTGCAGCAGGCCTAATGCACGTTCACGCAGATGAGCAGGGACCCTGGGCATCTTTCACAGTCGGTAGACAAGTCTCTTTAGTGTCCTGCGTTTTTAGAACTGTGACCTTAAATGCCTACTTTCTGTAAGCTGTTAAGGTCTTAACGACTATTCCACAGGTGCATGTTAATTAATTGATTAGGGTTAATTGAACATGCATGGAAAACATTGTTTAAACCCTTTACAATGAAGATCTGTAAAGTTATTTGGATTTTTAAAACATTATTATTGAAATACACAGTCCTGGAAAAGGGACGTTTCTTTTTTTGCTGAGTATATATATATATATATATATATATATATATATATATATATATATATATATATATATATATTTATATATCAGCCATTCCCTGTGGCTTCACTCGCTTATTAGTGAAACAGGACAGTGAGGAGGGCCCCGCTCAGCTCTCTACTCCTGATTTCACTCAACCCCCTGCCCTCGGCTCACAGCCTTTGTCTTTGATTAGCGTCAAGCGCGAATATATTGCTCCTGCAAGTGAACTATGATTCTTAGCGTAATGAGAGAAGTCACAAAATCAACTGGAATGTTCAAGCAAATTATATATATATATATATATAAACATCTAAATCCATTAAGTAGTTCTCTCGTTCGCTAACTAAGCTGAGTTAAGGTTACATCCCGAAGCCCCGTCCCACTCCCCTCAGCCCGATAAATCTCTCTCGGATTCGCCCAAATAAATCGCTCTTGCAAGCGAACTCTGAAACTTAGTGTGAGGAGAAAGTCGCAAAAAATAAATTATAGAAAAACACTCGATCTAAGTCCATTAAGTAGTTCTCTCGTGAAAAGCGGACTGACTTACAAACGGGTCTAAAATATGGACCACAAAATTTTTAAAACCGTTTCTTAGCGAGCACCTATGTGCCAAGAGGTAACATATTGTAGCGACCTCCGCATCAGGCTCAAAAAGAGAAGAAGTAAAAAAAACAAACAAAACAGACAGACATAGTAAAGTCTCACCAAAAAGATTTTACTGGAACAATCAAGAAAAAGAACACCGACCTCGGAACCCCAAACCCACCCCCTTTTTAAGCACCCTCTCCAACCCCTCCTCCCCCTTACCCCCTCAATCAATACCCCGCTGTCAGTCTTCCATGCTGAACTCCGCCCACCCTAAATCGGACCTAACAGTCAGACAAAAAAAAGGCTTCGACCTGGCTGGGACGCTGCACCATATTGCAAATTTCAAGTCCCAAGTCCACATGTTTCGGGAGATTTCATGATGAGTGAGTCTGTGGTATTTGGCATATATATTGCCACGCACGTGCGATTAGGGGGCCGCGTAAGGACCTAAACTGTAGCGTGAAGTCGCATACCAGAAGGGATTGGTGGGGTACTAACCTCTCTCTCTTTAGTTTAGCAGAAAGAAAGACGCACCACCGCCATGAATCTGCCACGTCTACCTGATCACGCATCACCACTTCCGCCCTTCCTCTGTCGACCTCTGATGATGTCATCAATCCCAGAATCCATCTCGGTTCCTTCCCAGCATTCATCTCGGTTTATTTTCGGTCCCTCACCATAAATGCTCCCCCTCTCCGCCATTCTGGCAGTCTCTGTTAGATGCAATTATCTTGTATAAATCTCTACAGTATACGGGGCTGGAAAACCCCAAACCTTGCTGAGTTGTTTGTCTTTTTTCAACAATATATTTTGTCACACACGTGCGAGGAGGAGGTAGCTGAAGGGCTTAAGTCATGATAATACCACATCCGACCAGGACTCAGGGAGGAGAGAGCGGGGTGCACTAACTGTCTATCTCAGATCCCTGCAGACCTTTCCCGAAAAATTCTACCAGGTTCCAGTACCTCAGAAGGCGCCACTTCTGGGCCCCACCCCTCGATGATGTCATTTCCGGTCTAGACAATGTCACTTCCTGGTCCCCACCCCCCTCGATGACATCACTTCCTGTATGGGCCTTTAAAGCGGCCATTTTACCACCAAGGAAGGAGTTCTGTTTTGGACTCAGTATTGTGAACATCTCTGTTCAATTTCAAAAAACCTTTTGCAGCCAGGGATATTATACGGGTGGCTTCCCCAAACCTTTTTATGATGTCTGGTCTGTGTTTATATCACATATATATATATATATATATATATAAAATCCAACATATGTCTGTCTGTCTGTCCACTTTTCACGAGAGAACTACTTAGCAGATTTAGATCATTTTTTTTTCTGTAATTTACTTGAACATTCCAGTTGATTTGTTTTAATTAGCGTTTGTAAATTATGCTCTGCAATGGCCGGCCAGTCCACCTAGAGATGGCTCCTATACAACGGGCATTGGCTCTTCACTCCCTAAACTGAATAAGCGATTAGAAAATGAACTGATTCATGCAATGCGACTCCATCGATTTCACGCCGGGAAGGGTTTTCTTTTTGTTCTCCGCTTCTGTCTGGCGCCAGTTACCATTTTGTTCACAGCGTCTCTGAGGCTGCAGCAAAACACTGAGATTCTCACGTGGCTGTGGTGGCACAAGGAGACCACCCAATTCTCCCTTTAAAAGTATTCGAGCGAGCTGCAGACCACGGTTAAGCTCACCGTTGGCTCAGCTCCCTGAAGCATTCCGCACTCGAGTTGTCCTCCAGGGTCTCTGCCAGCAGGATGAAGGTCTCGTTCGATGTCCTAAGAGCCGTTCTGGCTACAAGTTCAATGGATTCTGCAGTTTGACGGTGGCTGCAATGAGAGAAATAAAAGGAAAAATTAAACAAGAGAGGAGCAGGAGGCATTTCAGGGGGCACCATATTGGAATTGAGCAGAGCTGGCCTTTCCATTAGGTGACGTAAGTGGCCATTTAGAGCACCGTCACCCAAGAGGCAAACACTCTGGACTCTGAGGGACACCTTTTATGTAATTGAAGAAGCGGGCACTCAGTACATTGAGTGGAGGGGCTCTCAAAGTCAAATCATAGTGAATGCATGCTATGAGCCCCAAGGGGCAACGTTTATGTAACTGCAGCGACCTCCTGTCCATGCTATGGACTCTAAGGTGCACCATTTTGGCAACTCAAGTGGCGTGCACTCTGGACCCCCCCTAAACCTCCCCCTGCCAGCTCTATATGGGCTTTGACCTGCATTGGAGCGGATTGTTTCTGTGCCAAGTAAATGCCACCCACACTCAAGTAGCCATCTCTCCCACCCATTTAGCAAAGCACCCCTTCACACCGCAACACACAGGCACATATGTGAGAACACACACACTCATACCTGCATACAAATGCAAACGCACGAAAACTCACACACAAGCCCAGATGAAGATGGTCTACCTGGCAGCTAACAGGCGGGATTCATCTGCATATGCAGCCCATGGCTCAGACTCATCGGGAAGACCCCCACTGATTACCTGTGAGCAAAACATCCAGATGTTTAGTTAGAATGGCGACCATCACAGGAGTGTCTTCAACTGGACCTTGCCACCACGCCCGTCCCCTATTGAAAGTGAGTATTGTACCGTACCATGCCACCCAGAGTCTCCACTGCTTTCTCCAGCTCTTGTTGCGTGGCACCCAGAGCTCTGCTGACCACCGCCAGAGAGCTGCAGAGCCTACCACTTCCTCCCAGGCTGCAGTTCACTTTCAGGTGGATCATCTGCAGCCGAGTCTGCACGCTCACTACTGCCCCCTGCAGGCTTGTGAACTGCTGCACAAAAGCATCCCTGGCATCTGTAATAGAAAGTTAATGGCGGCAGAGAATCAAAATGGTGACCATACAAGTGTGGTTGATTTGACTCAATGGACACAAAACCTCTAGAAAGAACCTCTAGAAGGAAATCAGGCTGAGGGACGAAAGACCACATTGATAAGTTTTGAGAATCATACAACCCGTAAACGCGGGGGGAGTGTGTGACCCACTTAGCCAATGCCAAGGAGGGGCTCCGTGTAACCTGTGTTAACCATGAGCAGCGTGTTCAGTTCATTTTAAGTTGCACTGTCACAGTCTGGTCACTTAGTAATGGGTGTCAGGTCTCCATCCATGGGGTGCCAGTACTTCATAGGGCACACTCACTAACTCACACATACGTGGGCTCAAACTGTGGCATGCTGTTGTTAGAAGGTGCAGAGGTGGTCCGTCCTCAGGAGAGTTTGTGCTGCTCCCTGCTTTAACTCCCTGGTTTATTATCATGAAAGGCTCTGGTCAGCTTTGTGATGCTTGAATGAAAAAAGAAATCATTTTCTCATTCTTTTTCTTTGCCTTATTTAATGCACTGACTTTTTTTGTACCTCTTGCAAAAGAAAAAAAAAAAAAAACCTTAGAGATGAAAACTTTGACAAGATCGTTTAGTCAAATCTGTCAACAGAAACACTGCAAAGCGCAGGATTAGGCTGCTCGCTCACTCATCACCTTGCACCGCCAGCAGATCCTCCAGCGAATTGCTCTGCGGCGAATCCCCCTGCAACAGGCGCTCGTCGAAGCCTCTCCAGTGTCGGCACTCGTAGGTCTGCAGCAGCCGCTCCACTCGCTGCAGTTTGCCTTTCAGCTTATCTGCCTGTGAACAGAAGACCAAGGCCGGCCATTAGGGCGTGGGGTGGTGTCCGTAGCATAAAGGATACCCAGTGGTGACCCGACAGCCATTTTTCTATCCAATCCCCTGCTTTCATAGATAGATAGATAGATAGATAGATAGATAGATAGATAGATAGATAGATAGATAGATAGATACTTTATTAAAGTCATCTTGCAAAGGGCTGCCAGACGTCCCTTATATCACTGAAAAAAGTATAACATTGATGTTGTTCATTCAACGTAAATGTTCTCTTTCAAGCAACTTAAGATTAGCCATTTAGTGTTGTAACTTGAAAGATTTGGTTTTTAGATCTCAATCAAAGTAAAAAAAAATGTTTGCACCAAAGTAAGTTATGGTGGAGGGAATAAACACAAAAATCCTATTTCAGTTAACCTAATACTGTATTTTCGGTTGTGTGTGTGTGTCTGTTTTGGTGTTTGTTTATTCTTCTGGTTGAACTTTCCAGTGTGCTGGCTTTCCAACTGCCAGAAAAGAAGAACACTTTCCTGAGTGGAGTGGACATGGCTTTACAGGTCTGGTCATTTTCAGCTGCAGACTTTTATAACGGAGGATTTCTGGTAAGTAACCCTGTTTCTCAACTGTTAATTCTTATATATAATTTGATAGTTTCTTTATGTATGGTGTTCGCGTCAGTACCTCGACTCAATACAAGAGAACCACGCAATGGGACTCTGCCTCTGTAGTTAGAACATCACGTGGCAAACGCGGACGCAGTATTGCATGATTGGCTAAGAATGTTCGAATGCTTCAGTGACGCCGCTGGACGGCCGAGTGTAGTAAGTCGGTGTTGGTTCGAGCAGATATCAGTAAGTTCGGTTGGTTTTTGGAACGTTGGTTTGGTGGAGCGTACTTTCCAGGACTAACATCGTCGACTGACTTAAACCCTTCGACAGCTCCGGAACCGTAAGTAATTTAGAACGTATCGCCCTTTGCTTGGTACGTCGAAATCTATCTTTGGGCAGTTCGGTTTTGGCATCCGTCCTTCTGACATCTGTTGGCAAACTGAGTAATGACGGCCGGGTATTAACAATGGTCACTGTTTAAATTTTAGCCGATCTCAGATCTAAACTGACCACTCCAACATAATTATTACTCCGACTCTGATTAGTCGTAAAAATACGGTTTGTTTTGAAAATTTGTTGCCGGAAAAAATCAAATGAGGTGCGCCGGAGAGCTGAGTTCACGTCTCGCAGCCCCGTTTAAACAGGAAGCTCTTCATTACATCGGCCGAAAAGGTCTATCTTAAGCACAAATCAGTGCCAAGATAACAAAATCATTTCAAGGACTTGAAAGAACAAATAATTCTTTGCAGAGGAAGTATGGATTTCACAAACGTAGAATTTGTAGCCGATTCGATCGGCTCCCAGTCGCTATGTTTCTTTAAATTGCCAAGAGATGGCTGAAGTGTCCAAGTATGAGACCATAGAAACAGAATTACTAAACGCCGCATGACCACCACCATCGTACGTCAACGTCGCCACCACATTGCGGGTGGCACTGCTGTGGAGTGAAGTAATGGATAAAGATGCCACATGCATGTGCTGCTTGGGATTGTACAAACCGCTGTACGCTCCAAACCGGATCCCGAGGGATTACATTTCATAGGTAAGGCTGAACCATTTTATTATCTTAGCACTTAAAGTCACCTTAAAATAAAATTAAACAACATTAGTACAAATCAAACAAGATAATGATAAATCAAACATCAATAATTAGCAAACAAACACAGAAAACTGCCAGTAACAGTGCAAAATTCACAATTGGCATGCCAGTTTGAAAAGATAAGTTTTTGAGGGCAGTTTTAAAATGTGTTATTGAATCGAGCTGACGGATATGAGAGGGAAGAGAATTCCCGAGTTGTGGAGCACAATGAGAGACGCTCGAGTTCCCATAGCACTGAGTCTGATGTGCGGTACAGAAAGTCGAGCTGCAGACGAGGATCTGAGTGAGTGAGTGGAGTGTCAGTCTGTAGGAGATCAGTGAGGTGTGGAGAGCTTTAAATGTTCAGAGCGGGATTTAGTATTGTGTTCTGTAGTTAACAGGGAGCCAGTGAAGTTGAGAGAGAAGAGGTGCGATATGTTCAGTGGATTTACAACAGCAGGTTATTATCCTGGCAGCAGAATATTGAATAAGTTGTAAGCGATGGATAGGCCTACGTTGTTGTGGGATGCCAGATAGAATAGCATTACAGTAATCTATACGTGAGGTGACTCGGGCATTAACCAATACTTCAGCACTGTGTTGTGTAAGAACAGGACGAAGTCTAGAAATGTTTCGGAGATGGAAGAAGGCAGTCCAAGAAATGTTACTTATATGGGAGGAATTATTTAATAATAATAATAATAATAATAATAATGTAATGACCCGGCAGGCAGCGCTGACAGCGTGGTGCGTTGTGGGTATATTTCTGTAACGTTTACTGTTTGTACTGGGCAAGCAAGGTAATTGATTTCCTGTTCTATAAATGTTACATGTGTTTATGTTTCGGTTGCTTGGGTGGGCTTGGGTCATTTGAAGCCCAGGTATAAGTAAGTGTAACAAGTTACCATCAGTGAGAGGGATGTTTCTATGAATGACCTTGACAATGGCCTTGCAGTGTGTTTAGCTTGAGCTTTGTTTCTGACTATCTGCTCTAATAAAGAGATACAAAAGGACAGAGCTGTGTGTTGCTAGATTCCATCTATGCAATTATGTATGGAGACACTCGGAGTCGTGCGGTGTATGGGACACGAGTGCTTGCTTGCTTAATGAGCTAGGCACAGCTACGTGCAATGGCGCTGGCATTCCGCTGGCCGACCAGCTTGGGGGAAGTGCGCAGTAGAGTTCGGCTCCGAGAACTTCAATACTCAACCACCGGTCGTTACAATTATTATTATTATTATTATTAGTATTATTAGTATTAGTATTAGTAGTAGTATTTAATAATTGCCTTTATTAGTGCATAGATGGATATAAATAATTACATTTAAACGATTCGACAAAATCTGTTGTATGTTAACGATACTGTTTTAAACGTTATTGTTTTTTCATCAGAAAACCCAGTTTCCACGTCTGCGTGTACAGTGTTAGTTCAAATGGCACTTTTGCCAGTCGCAGTATGGCGGACCCGCTGATGTATCGTGTCGACTGGGCAACACAGCGAATGCGGCGTCAATCTATATATGTCTATGATTTGTTCGCTTTCCGGCGTAGTGTAAATAAAGTAAACTACTCTCATTGCGGTGCGTATTCCGTACGTAATACCATGTAACACATTAGAATTCTCCTGCTTTACGCGAATATACCCATGCCACCGAAGAAAAGACGTACAATGCCACGGTCCACTTCAGATGCCAGAGAAAAGTCTATTTCAAGGGCGTCTCAAACGCCACAGCAGACACAATCCAAAGTGGACGAACTTACAATAAAATGTGAATCAGAAAACTGTTTGTTCTATTTCTATTTTCTGTTTCTTTCATTTGGGAAATCCAACAGTTATAGATTCCCGGGCAACGCCGGGTACTCCTGCTAGTTTTATGTGTAAGAACTCGCAATAAAACCTACTTTCAAGAAAGCTGTAGAAACGTTTAATAATTTTTTGTTGTATATTTAAGATTTACACTGCAAAATGCTTGTGTATTTGCACTATATTTAAATAAATGTAAAAAGTACAGCTTTGGAATGTGTTATGTTCATAATATTTCTAATAGCATGAAAACAGGTTACGATCAATAAACCATTTTAAATTGTAACAAGTTAAGAAATAGATTTACTTCAGTATAAAAACAAGTGAATTGCACCCAATCACTCTAAATGATTTGCCTCAACATAAAAATTGTGGGTTCAATAAGATAAAAAGAATTATATTGGTTCAGATTGAAAATATTAAGTGTGAATCATCACCTTATTTTTTTGGGCCATGTAATGAGCACAAACAAATGAAATCGTGCAAAAACAAATCAGAATACGCAAAAACAAATTGAAAAAGGCCAATATCAAACATTTTTCAATGGGGAGTGCTATCGGCATTAAGTTATAGCTTCACTTCCAATTCAAAATATTGAAATATGTCTGGAATACTTTAAAAACTGCTCTGGCAAAGAGTGCTAAAAAAAAAAAAAAAAAATTTTCTGGTAAAATACTTTTTTAAAAAAAATAAGAGATCTCTTTTACTTTTCAGCGTTCTCGCTTCCACCGCACCACGCGTTGAAAAGCTGGGATCGAATCGTGTTTTACGTTTAGCTTTCGTTGTTTTTTTTGCTTCGATTTGGGTTACGTGCTGCTCTTTATGTCTTCACGTGTCCAATTTTGTTTGCGCAGATGCTGTTTAGTTTGTGTGCTGCTCCATTTGCATTTGTTGTTTCTGATTTGCTTTTGCACTTTCTCGATTTGTTTTTGTTTATTCCGATTTGTTTTTGCGTGATTTAATTTGTTTTTACGCATTGCAGGAAACAAAATAAATCATGCAAAAACAAATCAGAATACGCAAAAACAAACTGAATTGATGCCAATATCAAATAGTTTTCAATGGGGAGTGCGGCACGGTGGCGCAGTGGTAG
Organism: Polypterus senegalus; assembly: GCF_016835505.1. Classification (NCBI taxonomy): domain Eukaryota; kingdom Metazoa; phylum Chordata; class Cladistia; order Polypteriformes; family Polypteridae; genus Polypterus; species Polypterus senegalus. Next base: position 176,383,378 of record NC_053162.1, read on the forward strand.
CGCTGCCGCCTCGCAGTTAGGAGACCCGGGTTCACTTCCCGGGTCCTGCGTGGAGTTTGCATGTTCTCCACGTGTCTGTGGGGGTTTCCTCCCACAGTCCAAAGACATGCAGGTTAGGTGGATTGGCGATTCTAAATTGGCCCTTGTGTGTGTCCTGCGGTGGGTTGGCACTCTGCCCAGGATTGGTTCCTGCCTTGTGCCCTGTGTTGGCTGGGATTGGCTCCAGCAGACACCCATAACCCTGTGTTTGGATTCAGCGGGTTAGAAAATGGATGGAGTGCAATCAGCATTAAGATATACCTTCACTTGCAATGTAAAATATTGAAATATGTTTGCAATACTTTAAGCACTGCTCCGGCAGAGAGTGCTCAAAAAAAATAAAAATTTTTCTGCTAAAATATAAAAAAGATAGGAGATCTCTTTTCAGCGTTCTCGCTTCCAACACACCACGCGTTGAAAAGCTGGGGTCGAATCGTGTTTTATGTTTAGCTCTCACTGTTTTTTCTGCTTCGATTTGGGTTACGTGCTACTCTTTATGTTTCCACGCCTCCAATTTTGTTTGCGCAGTTGCTGTTTAGTTTGTGTGCGGCTCCATTTGTATTTGTTGTTTCTGATTTGCTTTTGAATTTTATCAACTTGTTTTTGTGTATTCTGATTGACTTTTGCGAATTCGTTTTGTTTTTACACATTGCACTTCAGGACCACCGTACATCTCACATGTTGCAAGTCAGCTTGGAGAAAGGCGTCAACCAAGCAATAATACGTACAGTAAAATATCGTCCCATTCATCAGTCTTTCCTCTGTCTAAGCAGGTGCAGTTTAGATCTACCTGGACACACCCTGGGTCCCTGCTCGCAAACGGGACTTCATGGGAGAGAAATAAATGCGTATTAAACAAAATCCAAGTTTTAATCAGCTGTACAGGCACACACCCCATATCACTTTAACCCCCACAATCATAACCATCCATCCATTTTCTACAATTGACTGTCTGTTAAACCCAGGTAACTCAAAGGAATGCCCCCAGAATACTTCCAGTGAAACCTGTGAGAACATTGCTGTATTTTTCAATCAAAAAATTAATGATATTAGAGATAACATAGTATATCTCCCCAACACTGCAGAACCTCCAAAGCCCCGGTACTCCGTTATAAACAAATTAAATGCTTTCACCAGGATAGATTTACCTGAATTACATAGTATAATCTCTCAACTGAAACCCTCCACCTGCGCCCTTGACCCAATACCAACCAGGTTTTTCAAAGAAATATCAGGCGTGCTAATTGACAATATTCTTGACATAGTAAATTCGTCATTAAATACGGGGGTCTTCCCAGACTGTCTTAAGACTGCTGTAGTTAAACCGCTGCTCAAGAAAAATAATCTTGACCCCTCAGCTCTTTGAAAATTTTAGACCCATCTCTAACCTGCCCTTCTTAAGTAAAATTCTAGAGAAGGCAGTCATTATGCAGTTAAATGACCACCTCAATAAACATGCTATTCTTGATAAATTTCAGTCAGGTTTTAGAACAAATCACAGCACAGAAACTGCACTCGTTAAAGTAGTAAATGACTTGCGGGTAAATGCAGACAGAGGCCATTTATCTGTTCTCATCCTCTTAGATCTGAGTGCTGCATTTGACACCATTGATCACAATATTCTTAGAAATCGCCTTAGTCAATGGGTGGGCCTCTCTGGCAGTGTCTTAAATTGGTTTGAATCCTACCTGGCAGGGAGAAAAATCTTTGTTAGTTGTGGTAATCATCTCAAAGACACATGATATCATATGGTGTTCCACAAGGCTCTATCCTGGGTCCGCTGTTATTCTCAATCTACAGGCTTCCGTTAGGTCAGATTATCTCAGGGCACAACGTGAGCTACCACAGCTATGCTGATGACACACAGCTGTACTTATCAATAGCACCTGATGACTCCGACTCTCTCGATTCACTAACACAATGTCTTACTGGTATTTCTGAATGGATGAATAGTAATTTTCTCAAACTAAATAAAGAGAAAACTGAAATTTTAGTAATTGGCAATAATGGATTCAATGAGGTTATCAGAAATAAACTTGATGCACTAGGATTAAAAGTTAAGACGGAAGTAAAAAACTTAGGGGTAACCGTTGACTGTAATCTGAATTTTAAATCGCATATTCATCAGACCACTAGGACAGCATTTTTCACTTAAGAAACATAGCAAAAGTTAGACCTCTTATATCATTGAAAGATGCTGAGAAATTAATTCACGCTTTTGTTTTCAGTCGACTAGATTACTGTAACGCACTCCTCTCAGGACTACCCAAAAAAGACATAAATCACTTGCAACGAGTGCAGAATGCAGCTGCTAGAATCCTAACTAGGAAAAGAAAATCCAACACATTTCTCCAGTTTAGATGTCACTACACTGGTTGCCTGTGTCATTCAGAATTGACTTTAAAATACTGCTTATGGTTTATAAAGCCTTAAATAATCTCGCCCATCTTATATATCGGAATGTCTGACATCATATCCCAAATCGTAACCTTAGATCTTCAAATGAGTGTCTCCTTAGAATTCCAAAAGCTAAACTTAAAAGAAGTGGTGAGGCGGCCTTCTGCTGTTATGCACCTAAAATCTGGAATAGCCTGCCAATAGGAATTCGCCAGGCTGATACAGTAGAGCACTTTAAAACACTGCTGAAAACACATTACTTTAACATGGCCTTTTTATAACTTCACTTTAACTTAATCCTGATACTCTGTATGTTCGATTCATCATAATAACTATTCATAGTGGCTCCAAAATCCATACTGACCTCTACTCTCTCTTCTGTTTCTTTTTCCTGGCCTGCGCCACCACCACCTACTCAAAGCATCCTGATGCACCAACATTGATGGACTGAAAGCCAGAAGTCTATGTGACCATCATCATCAGGTCCTTCCATGAGAACCCTAAATACAAAGAGGACTGTTTGATTTATGTTAGGTAGATTGCCCAGAGGGGACTGGGTGGTCTCGTGGTCTGGAACCCTACAGATTTTATTTTTTCTCCAGCCTCTGGAGTTTTTTGTTTTTCTGTCCACCCTGGCCATCGGACCTTACTTATTCTATGTTAATTAATGTTGACTTATGTTTATTTTTTATTGTGTCTTCTATTTTTCTATTCTTCATTTTGTAAATCACTTTGAGTTACATTTTTTTGTATGAATATGTGCTATATAAATAAATGTTGATTGATTGATTGATTGATTGATCCATTATCCAACCTGCTATATCCTAACTACAGGGTCACAGGGTTCTGCTGGAGCCAATCCCAGCCTACACAGGGCGCAAGGTAGGAAAGAAACTCCGGGCAGGGCGCCAGCCCACCAGAGACAATCATAACCCTCTCAATTAAACCTCAATAAAAACTTTTAAAAAGAATGAGTTCTGGTTGGTTGATATGGGGGACACGATCAGAGCGGGTGTCAAATATAGGTCACTTTTGTGAGATTGTACATTTGATTTGTCATACAGGTGACCCTGTTTTCCCCTTAATACTCTTTAATGTGTAGACCTAAGCAAAATGTCTTTAATCACAGACTTTTAGCATTTATTTGTTACACCACACATTACACCTGTGCCCTCAGGATACAGGATAGAACGAGAGAACAAACAGGACAGAGAATAATGTCCTATTATTTAGCTATTCAGCTTAATTAAATGATTACTTTCTGTGTGTCTGTCTGGTTGCTTTGTCTCTGTCATTCCAAAAGATGGTTCATCACAAACAGTTTTAGTAATAGAATGCATTGAATTTGACACTCCAACAGATGGTGCATCAGAAACCAAAACTGCTTTTATAAATCAAATACCAAATGGCATATAACAAAGGCATGTGCATTGTATCAGACACTCCAACAGATGGCGCATCACAAACATTAACTCTTTTAAAAGTAACGCTTTTATGAACCCCTTACTAAAGGGTTTATGGCAGTGACATATTTGTTGCATTTATCATTCCAACAGAAGGTGCATCACTGCGTTCATGAATCCCATGCCAAAAAGGCAATGAGATGAACTTATGATGAGGCCACCAGAGGAGTTAAGACCACACAAACAACGGCAAACCCAAAAAAAGGATTTCACTTTCCAGTCTTTCATTTTATTTGGTGCAAATACACTGATCTGCTGAAACAATAAAAGCACTGAGCAGTGAAGTGAAGACCATTGATTGTCTCATTACAGTGGCATCTGTCATGGGGTGGGATATACTAGGCAGCAAGTATAGAGATATTTCTTGAAGTTGATACATTGGAAGTGTAAGGATCTGAGTGAATTTCACAAGGGCCACATTGTGATGGCTAGATGACTGGGTCAGATCATCTCCAAACTGGCAGGTCTTGTGAGGTGTTACTGGTATGCAGTGCTTAGCACCTACCAAAACTGGTCCAAGGAATGACAACTGAGTCACGGTACCCAAGGCTCATTGATATGTGTGGGGACAGATGGCTAGCCCATCTGGTCCAATCCCACAGAAGAGCCACTGTACCACAAACTGCTGAAGAACTTAACGGTAGCCATGAGAGAAGGAGTCAGAGTGCCCATGCGGACCCCTGTCCAGTGCTGAAGGGTACTACAATTGGCTCACGAGTGACAAGTTCATTTGTCACCCTTTGGAAATGACCCTCTATCTGCTGCAGCCAGGTGTTTTGTGGGTGTCCTCTTGGCCTGGTCCAGCCACTCTGGTCCTCAAAAATGAGGGTCCTGTGAGCCGGATCACCCTCGGGTAATTGCGCCACATGGCCATAGTGCCGTAACTGACACTTCCTCACAGTGCAGGTCTTGTGCCTCATTCGGGACTCCATGAGCAACACAAAGTCAAACCAGTGGCACCCAAGGACCCTCTGAAGAGACACTAAAAGAGTCCAGTCTTCACCTCAGGTCACTGGATAGCATCTCAGAAACAGGAAGCACCAGGATTCTAAAGACTTGGACCGTCGTCCTTTTCCAGAGATATCAGGAGCGCCACACACCCCTTTTCTATTGACCTCATGACCCCCTATGCCTTCCCAATCCATCCACTGACTTCATAGGAAGAGTCACTAGAGAGATGAATGTCACCGCTGAGGTAAGTAAACCTCTCAATGACGAGGTCGACACTCTCTCCTCAGACAGACACCCTGCTGATGGCCGTGCCCAAGAGGTCATCTTAGTTTTTATCAGGACACTCAGACTCTTCACCCATTCCCTTGAGAGCCCCCATCAGAGCCGCCATTGAAGATCACAGCATCGTCAGCAAAGTCAAGATCAGTAGATCTCTCTTAGCCAACTGATGCCCCACAGCCACTGGACCCCACTCATATTAAAATAAAGTACCACAAAATGAACCCAGCTGGCACATCATTGCTACGTGGCAGACAAATGTCAAGAAGAGAACATGCAGATTTCAAGATGACAGTGACCAGTCCAGTTAGTCTGTGGATCTGTGACACCGCAGTGCTACCCACCCGCGTGTGCTTGGGGAACAACCTAGAGGCTTGTGTGAGTGTAATTTACCACAGAGACACAAGGGGGCACTGTGTAATAACATTCTCTCTTCTCCTCTCCAACTTTGACGTCATTTCTGGGGTCAGACCACCAGGACTCACCTCTTCCTCCCAGAATCCATCTTAAGAGGAAACGACGCCATCTTGGGCAGCCCGATTGACTGTTTCAAGATGTCTCATCTTAGTCCTGTGCCACCTGTTTTATTTTACAGCTTTTGTGCCCCTTTAATATAAGGGGTTCCCCACACCCTTTATCTTGTGCTTTTGTCTCGCCACATTACCAGTAATTTTGTGCAACTGGCCGGCCAGAAGTAGCCTGGCTGGTGTGAATGTGTGGGTGGCTGTCCATCTACGTCCCCCGTTGAAGGTAATTTCAGTCTCTCAACAGAACTGTTTTGTCATGCGTGTCACTGCACCAGATACCATTTTGCCATCCTTTTCCAAGAAGACCTTACTGTCATCAGGATCTAAACCCAACTGAAACAGAAGCAGAACCAGTGGCTTTGCTAGAAGGCGGGGGGCTTAACCCCTAATCTTGGGCATCCAGTCCAGCTGCAGATCTACCAATCCTCATTGACTGCATGAAAACTCCACAGGGTAACCAACTGAAACCTGACATTGTGAACACTACATGAGACACAACGCCCCCCTGACCCACCCACCAGCTCCATGCTTATGTCAAACACAAACACATACTGTATGTTGAGGTAAAGACATTAACAGAGAAGGTGGACTAAGTCCCTAATTAGTAATGAAGCTAGCATCTCCCATGAACAGAATGGGGGGTCCCCACCTCAACCTCTCCAAAACCATCACTTACTTCATGGAGAACCAGGCCATAACACACAGGACACTCTTCACACTGGTGAGTTGTTCTGTCGTTGAAGAAGTTGACCTGGCACTGGTCACACTTGTATCCCGTGAAGCCCTGGCGACACACGCAGGTTCCATTGTTGTGACACTGCATGATGACGGAGCCCATAGGAGAGCAGTTGCAAGCTGTGGAGAGATGAGAAGGAACCAAATGAATAAATACGCAAAGAAATAATCAAATACATAAATAAATGATTTCCGAACGCCGAATTAGCGAGGCTTCTCTCCTAAGACCCAGTCCATACTGAGCGTGTGTCGCCCTGCTGGTTGTACTGAACGTGGACAGGTAGCTTTATTCACCAAGAAAGTCAAGGCTGAGAATCCATATACTTTAATGTAGATTTCTGGCAAGAAGATTAGGACGTGAAAACCATTGAAGGTAAAAGGACGATAATTTCCATCCATTATCCAACCTGTTATATCCTAACTACAGGGTCACGGGGGTCTGCAGGAGCCAATCCCAGCCAACACAGGGTGCAAGGCAGGAAACAAACCCTGGGCAGGGTGCCAGCCCACCAAGCACAATTTAGGATCGCCAATGCACCTAACCTGCATGTTTTTGGACTGTGGGAGGAAACCCACGCAGACACGGGGAGAACATGCAAACTCCACGCAGGGAGGACCTGGGAAGTGAACTCAGGGCTCCTAACTGCGAGGCAGCAGCGCTACCCACTGCGCCACTGTGTCACCCGGATGATAATTTCCTTAACCTAAAATACAATATGGTGGAAGGTAAAGCTAAGGCTAAAGCAGCACCAGTAGCAAAAAGGGAGCGAGGGACATACCAATATGTATTAAATTAAAAAAGCGGGGGGATGATTTTGGGAATGTACCAAACAGTCTAATAGCAATATTAAAACAGGTTGCTGTAGCAGCACAATGACCAAATCAATGGTTGGACATCTGTCACCTTTGTGTTGCCAAAGTCTGGGCTGCAGGACATCAATGTGCAAGTCTGCTGTTCTTTTACCAGTTTTCTATGGTTGGCGATCTGCGCCCCCACCACCCGATCAGGGCACCATGCAGTCCCTACACTGATGGATTGAAGGTCAGAGGTCCACATGACCATCATCATCATTACATTCTTTCAAGTGAAGCCTGAAAACCATGAAGATTGATTGAGATCATTAATGTTAGGTAGAATGCCCAGTGGGGGCTTGTGACGATGTGGGTTCTGGCTCCACGCTCCCATGGCTGTTTGGGAACCCTTGAACCCAACACCGTCGATAATGAAACCGAGAGAGCTAGTCAGTGAAGGCAAATAATTGAGCATCTGAACAAGGGGATGGTTAAAAGTGAAAACAGTGCTTTTATTAAAAACAGTCAACAAAAAAAAACAGTGTTCATAAAGTGCAGTTCTTTCTTAATCAAATAAATAATCCATTAAAAGAACGTGGAGGTTAAAACACTAGGAAAAAAAACACAATCCTTTAAAACCAGAGGTTAAAATCTTCTCATGGAAGCAGTCTTTAAAACAACAACAAATCCGGTGCATCGTTTATTAGCGTCTCACCTGCTTATCCCGTTTGGGCCAAGCAGCAGGCAAGACGCTCTCTGCAGCTGCCCTCCTCTACACTTTCGCGAGACTGGAGACCTCCCGATCCCTGGCTCCGGTATGGCACTCATCCCAGTCCCCGAGACTTGATGTCCACCAATGACCAGGACGCACACATTGGGACTCCACCACCAAGCCTCCCGACTTCCGCTGCCTTTCCGCGGCCTTCTGCGGCTCGTCGCTTTCCTCTAAGCACTCCTGCTACCTGGTCACTCAGCGGGAGCAACATCAACTCAAACGTCTGGGTGTTGGCCTAACACCCAGCTTCCTTACAGCTGCCCACGAGCGCTCGATCGCGCGCTCACCACACGCACGCACCGCGTGTCTGTCTCTCCTGCACCGCATGCTTCCTCGCTCCCTGTAACCTCCGTCCTCTTTTCCTTTCTTTCCTTTTCCTTTTCTCTCCAATCGTTTCCTTTCACCCCCCTCAACCACTTGCGCTTCTTTTTTATAACGTGAGGGGCCATCACAGCTGTAGCATTAGCCACGGGAGCGATCACGAATGTGGGCAGTTCCTCACCTGTGCACACGGTGAGAAACGCCCACATCGACGACTGCCCCGCGGCTCGCTACAACATCGCCCCCCCCTCACGAAGCCACCTCGGGTGCGGTGATTATTTAAAAATGGCCTTTGCTCAGTGAGCTGTGGACCCATAACACCACAGGGCTGGCTGGGTGGTCTCGTGGCCTTGAAACCCCTGCAGATTTTGTTTTTTCTGTCCTCCCAGTCATCAGGCCTCACTTTATTCTTTGTTACTTATCATTGCCTAATCTTATTTTCTATAAACTTCTCTTAGTTCATCTTATAAAGCACTTTGATATGTATGAAAATCCATCCATCCATCATCCAACCCGCTGTATCCTAACACAGGGTCACGGGGGGCTGTTGGAGCCAATCCCAGCCAACACAGGGAGCAAGGCAGGAAACAAACCCCGGGCAGGGCACACACACACACATCAAGCACACACTCGGGACAATTTAGGATCACCAATGCACCTAACCTGCATGTCTTTGGACTGTGGGAGGAAACATGCAAACTCCACGCAGGGATAAGCAAACCCAGGTCTTCTAACTGCGAGGCAGCAGCGCTGCCACTGTGCCACCGTGCCGCCCTTGAATGAAAATGTGCCATAGAAATAAATGCTGTTGTTGTTACTGAGCTCCTTTAAAAAAACACATGAGATGTCCGGTAGTGATGTCTGGGACCTCAGTTTATCCCGGCCAAGACTCCCAAGCCGCCAGATGGAGCCTTCCCTGCAACGTGGAGATGCCCTGAATTCCAGCAGGGCATCATGGACTTTGGAGTTTTAATACACAGCCCTGCTGGATAACGTCGGGGCCGACAGGGGACGCTGCAGGAAGGCACAGAGACGTTTATTTTCCATACAGCCCGGAAGTACATCCCAGTCACATGGTTGGAAGAAATAAAGTGCTTCCGGGCTGATTTCACCTGATCCGGAAGTGCTGGATAGTCACATGGACTGAGGGGTCAGAAGCACTTCCGGGTCAAGGACTATTTAAAGGACTGTGGGAGATCCCAGAGTTGAGCTGAGCTGGGTGGAAGGGTGGCAACGCGTCTGGGAGTTGGAGGATTGGTTTATTGAGTATTGTGTATTATTATATGAGTATTGTGGAGTGTAGGGTGCTTTGTGCACAGTATTATTACAAAATAAATAATAATTGGACTTGGTGTCTGACGTATTGTCTGAGGGTTCAAGGGGACGACAGCGCCCCCTATCTGTCACAAGGTTTTCTACTTAACATCAATGATTTCAGTCATTTGTAGTCCCCGAGTACGGAAGGACCTGGGGAGAGAGTATTTTCAAGCCCGTTTCTCCCCCAGACAGACAGAGGGCAGCCCCCTTGGTTTCCAGAAGGGCCTCAGGTTGTGAACATGGAAGCTCAACTCTGCTGGGGTCCGTGGCCACCGCCAGGGGACGTCTGGACTTTTACAGGGCCCTACTTGGCAGCACTTCCAGGTGTGAAAGAAGCTCATTGGGCACCTGGACTGTTTCCGGGTGCCCTATAAAAGGAGCCAGTCACCACGAGGAAGATGAAGCTCTTGAGGAGGACCGGAGATGAAAGGACTAGCGGCAGAAGGACTGTGTCAGGGGCTTGTGCTTCACCGTGTGTAAATAAATAAACTGTGTGCTGCCTGTCTGTGTCGGGGATAGGGTGGCTGTACGTACCCTGGGTTTCAAATACCCGTCATGGGAAGATGTGTTCGTAGGTGTTACATTTAATGAAGTCCTCCCAAAGTAAATCAGAACTCGAGAGACTGGAGCCTCCTGCACATCCTGCACACACTCACCTCTGCAGCCCCGAGAAGAGAAGCTGAAGAATCCTCTCCGGCAAACTGTGCACTTCAGGCCTTCAACTCCTGGCTGGCACTGGCATTGCCCGGAGATGGGATGGCAGGCAGGCGACAAAGAGCCAATCAGACTGCAGTTACACCTGTGGGGAGGACACATGTCGAGTGATTTAAGCAGGCAGGGTGGCCTTGGGTTAAAAAAAAAGAATAAAATCAATAGATGTAGATGCCAGGCTGACTGTACCAAACAGTAACTGCTTAAAGTGTTAAATAAATATTATTGCCTGGTTTATTCCAACCCACGATAATTTTATGAATCTCTATGTGCTTATAACAATCACATCCTCAAACTCGCTTAATTTAATTTAGCAGCAGGGAGGGCTGAGCCAATCATGGCAGCACTGGGCACAAGGCAGAAAACATTCCTTTGTGTGCCAGTCTATCATCTAACGAGGGGCAAATTTAAAGTTGTCAAGTATCTTTGGGAAGTGGGAGTAAACCTGGAGCCACCGGTCATGAGAGGACATGCAAACCCCACATGGACAACAGCTGTGGGCACAGGATGTGAATTCAGGATGCAGGAAGCTCTGCACCACATTAAAAAATCAGTTCTTTTCCCCCACCAAAAAGATTTATAGCACCTTTCATAATAAACACTTCAATGCACAATATAATATTTAAAGAGTTAAAATTAAACAAGTTATATAGAGCCTTTCACCCCAAACAAAACACGTGCAGAGTGACCTTTACAAACCCATTGAATTCAGTGTCACAAAGTGCAGAACCTGCCCTGGTAGCAGTGGGCACAAGGCATGCCATTGTAGGGCACATTCACACACATGGCCAAGGGGCTACCTGGTGGGTTTTCAACAGAATAACAGTTGGCACCACCTGCTCTGTCCTAAAGCGGAAGTAGCGGGTCACTAATGGCACACCCCACACCTCATCTTTCAAACATCATAAAGAATGCCGTTTTGACCCCGGATGCCCTGTCTTGATGGTATCCTTGCATGATGAGACGACCTTAAGACTATGGCTCGTTATGAGAAGTTTCCAGCCATCTTCAGTCGTAGCCTTCATTTACATAATCTTAGAGAGTCTGTGACACGTAATGTGACCTGGCCAGGGACTCACCCCTCAAACTGGTTTAGTCGTAGTGACGTCTCTGTGTGGATGAAGGCCAATGAGTGCCCATCTGGACATAAAGTGTATATAGCGCAGTGACGACGAATAAAGAACCAAACAAACAAACAGAAGAGACACTCATCTGTCTGAAATCTTCTGTTTTATGTACCAAGAGAGAATGGAAAAAACGACAAAACTCTGCATACCTGTTAACGCTTCATACAGAGCTGGCTCTCATAAGGGCCACCATAACGACTGAGCCAGAAAGTCACAGTGCCAATAGTAAATGTGACATGCTTTTTTCTGAACAGTCAGCATGGCTTCAGAAGAGAGAGGTTGTGTTTTACTAACATGCTGGAATTCTATGAGGAGGCAACAAAAGGAAACGAGCAAGTGGAGCAGATGAGATTATTTATGTGGACTTTCAGGAAGCATTTGATAAGGTGCCACATGAGAGGGTGGGCATCAAGCTAAAAGAAGTGGGAGTTCAGGATGTGGTGTGTAAATGGGTGCAGAATTGGCTCAGACACAGGAAGGAGAGGGTGATGGTGTGAGGAACCTCATCAGAACTGAGTGGTGAGCAGCAGGGGTCAGTGCGGGGGCTGCTGCAATTTTTAATATATATAAATGATTTAGATAGGAATGTAAGTAACAAGCTGGTTAAGTTTGCGGATGATACCAAGATAGGATTATCAGATAATTCGGAATCCATTATGTCATTTCAGAAGGACTTGGATAGCAGACAGACTTGGGCAGATTTGTGGACGATGAAATATTAATGTCAGTAAATGTAAAGAATTACACACAGGAAGTAAAAATGTGAGGTTTGAATACACAAAGGGGTGGTCTGAAAATCAAGAGTCCACCTTATGAGAAGGATTTAGGAGTCATAGTGGACTCTAAGCTATCAACTTCCCAACAGAGTTCAGAAGCCATTAAGAAGGCTAGCAGACTGTCAGGTTATATAGCGCCTTGATGTGTGCAGTACAAGTCACAGGAGGTTCTGCTCAGTCTTTATAACACACTGGTGAGGTCTCATCTGGAGTACTGGGGCAGTTTGGGTCTCCATTGAGAAGGACCTGGGAGTCATAGACAATACACAATGGGTGGTCTGAAAATCGAGAGTCCACCTTATGAGAAGGATTTAGGAGTCGTAGTGGACTCTAAGTTATTGACTACCAGACAGTGTTGAGAAGCCATTAAGAAGGCTAACAGACTGTCAGGTTATATAGCACCTTGATGTGTGGAGTACAAGTCACAGGAGGTTCTGCTCAGCTTTATAACACACTGGTGAGGCCTCATCTGGAGTACTGGGGACAGTTTTGGTCTCCAGGCTACAAAAAGGACATAACAGCACTAGAGAAGGTCCAGAGAAGAGCGACTAGGGTGATTCCAGGAGTACAGGGGTTGAATTACGAGGAAAGATTAATCCAGTGGGCCGAGACGGTTCTTTTAAAATGAGTTCATCAAGAACACGCGGACACAGCTGGAAACTTGTGAAGGGTAAATTTCGCACAAATGTTAGGAAGTTTTTCTTTACACAAAGAACGATAGACACTTGGAATAAGCGACCAAGTAGTGTGGTAGACAGTAAGACATTAGGGACTTTCAAGGCTTGACTTGATGTTTCCTTGGAAGAAATAAGTGGAGAGGACTGGCAAGCTTTGTTGGGCTGAATGGCCTGTTCTCGTCCAGAGTGTTCTAATGCTTAGTGATTTTCAGGCGTGTAATATATATATATTGTAATAAAAAATGACTCTTCACACTTGACAAAACAAAGTTCTGGGGACCGTCCCCGTATATTGTCTTCCAGACAATTAAAGAAAAAAGCTGATTCAAAGTATTTTACACAGTGAATCCCATTTACTGAACAAGATGGCGTTTATATACTGGAAACCAAAGACATGTGACAGGAAGTGGTTGGCAATGTTGACGTGGAGGCGGAAATGGAAACTGCGTCATTGGAGATGAGCCAGAAGTGACGTAATTGATGGTGGCCGGAAGTGACGTTATCGCGGCCATCTTGGAATCCGGAAGTGGCCGTATTATTTTTCTTCTTGATGTCTGTTGGCAAAAAAGAGAGTTCAGGTAAGCACCATGTGACAACCCCTTATCTTGCGATGTTTCACTCACCTATAGGCTCTTTGACTGCCTCCTAATCGCACATGTGTGACAATATATATATTTATATATATATATATATATATTGTGGAGGACGGACGGGTCCCATGACCGGCCAGGACACCCCTTCTACATATGTTCCGGGGGAGCAACCATGGGCTGCTCAATACCTCCCCCGGGACACTTGGTGGCAGCCACCCTGGTTGACGGTGGTGCCTCAGCTTCCCACAGGGCTCCATGGGAGATGGAGTCCTCCACAGCCCGGTTGGGATCTGGGGTGGCCGTCGGGGGTGCTGCATGGGTTCCTGAGCCCGGCTGGAACGAGTCTTCAGCCCCACCCGGAAGTGCAACCGGAAACAGGTGATCAGCCCGGGTGGGCTATAAAAGGGGCCGGCAACCACCACTTATTGGCCAGAGTCGGGTGGAAGGTGGACGAAGCTTGGAGGAGGAGTGGTGGTAAAGAAGAAGAAGAAGAAAGTGTGTGGTTGTTTGGTGGTACTTTGGGGACTGTGTTGTGCCCGGGGGACACGGGGAAGACGTGCCCTCCAGCTGGTTCATTGAAATGCACTCAAAGGAGATGTTGCATTGGCTCACATTGTGCAGTTGGAATTAAGTTCAATTACAGAAGATTCATTTAGTTTTATTTCAGGGCATTTATAAAATTAAATGCAGTTATTTTCAGTCATTATGGCTAACTTTATAATTCTTACAAGTAAAACAAATTCAATTTAAATTTTCTTAAGTTTAGCTTGTTTCATTCATTTAACCTCATGGCTCTTGTTATGCAACAGCAATGAATAAAAATGTAATTTATGCCTGCATTTTATTATTTAAATGTACCCAGTTTATTGGAATTAAATGCAATCTAATCCTCAGCTGAACGTATTTCAATTTCTGCTATTCATTTCATTTTGTAATTTTTGTAATTATAATTTTTTAATTTGGTATAACTTGGAGTGAATCAAATTGAGGTGGTCTTAAATGTGGGCAGCATGGTGGCACAAGGGTGAGTTTTGTTGGGTTGAATGGTCAGTTTGTTCAAATGTATGTAAGAGAAAACATTCATTCGGACAGAGTCTGGGGTTCAAGTGCCAGCCTAGCACTGCCCATGTGGGATTTGAATGTAGAATTTAGGGGTAATCATGGACTCTGACCAGCAACCAGACTACTAAGATTGCATTTTTTCCCTTAAGAAACAGAGCAAAAGTTAGACCTTTTATAACGTTACAAGATACTGAAAACTGAGGTCATACTTTGATTTTAGTTGACTAGACTACTGTAATGAACTCCTAACAGGACCACCTAAGACAGGAGTCGATTGGTTGCAATTAGTGCAGCATACAGCAGCCAGAATCTTAACTAGAAAAAGAAAATGTGAGCACATCACGCCAGTCCCGGCGTCGTTACACTGGTTACCCGTGTCCTTTAGAATTGACTTTAAAATACTACTAATGGTGTATAAAGCCTTAGACTCTTTTGGTCCTTCCTATATATAGGAATGCCTGTCCCCTTACACCCCAAATCGTAACCTTGGATTCAGGCCCGAGGAGAGGGGGGTGCAGCTGATACATCGTTCCGGGGCCTATGAAGCCCAATATGTCCCATAATTGTTATTATAATTTGAACAATTATTTATTGAGGCGGCACGGTGGCGCAGTGGTAGCGCTACTGCCTCACAGTTAGGAGACCCGGGTACGCTTCCTGGGTCCTCCCTGTGTGGAGTTTGCATGTTCTCCCCGTGTCTGCGTGGGTTCCCTTCCACAGTCCGAAGACATGCAGGTTAGGTGCATTGGTGATCCAAAATTGTCCCTGGTGTGTACTTGGTATGTGGGTGTGTGGTGCCCTGCAGTGGGCTGGCACCCTGCCTGTGGTTTGTTTCCTGCCTTATGCCCTGGGATTGGCTCCAGCAGACCCCTGTGACCCTGTAGTTAGGATATAGCGGGTTGGATAATGGAGGGACATTTATTGATTTAATTCATTTAATTTTTATTTGAATTTTTTTAATTTTGCAAGTCTGTTTAGTTTCAAAATTAAAAAGGCACGTGGGTCATAGGTTACTAACAGTTTATAACGTAAGAGACATTCATGAAGGTCGCCCTGGGAGTGAAGTCACATGGTCTACAAGGGTATTCCCCGCTCGGTGGGAAGTGATGATGAGGAGGAGGTTCCGGGCACAGTGAGAAAAAAGTCATCAGCTGGCAAACAAGTACGTCACGTAGTCGCCGCGTTCTGAGACACCACAAATTGGGGAAAGCGGATTAAGTGAACCGTTGTGAACAGTCGAGAAACTAAACAAGTGCCAAAGGAGGATAATACAAAGAAACGTGTCGTTATCTCGAGAAGGAGACGTCTTTACAAACTAAGACAAAGAATGGCGCGAGAACTTTCGCATACAAGACTGCGAAGCTTTGAGTGAGCATAAAGCAATAGAAGGCCTATACATACTTATCTAAATGTATCAATGTAATCTACGATTGTTAGAAATAAATAATAATATATACACATAAATGAGTGTAGACTGCGGTGGGCTGGCACCCTGCCCAGGGTTTGTTTCCTGCCTTGTCCCCTGTGTTGGCTGGGATTGGCTTCAGCCGACCCACGTGACCCTGTAGTTAGGATATAGCGGGTTGGATAATGAATGGATGGATGGATGAGTGTAGAATTTTGTGTAAGGGCTCACACACCAGGTGGCACAGTGGCACAGAGGGTGGCGCTGTTGCCTCACAGTTAGGAGACCTGGGTTCGCTTCCCGTGTCCTCCCTGCGTGGAGTTTGCATGTTCTCCCCGTGTCTGCGTGGGCTTCCTCCCACAGTCCAAAGACATGCAGGTTAGGTACATTGGGGTCCTAAATTGTGCTTTGTGTGTGTGGCACCCTGCCCAGGGTTTGTTTCCTGTCTTGAGCCCTGTGTTGCCTGGGATTGGCTCCAGCAGACCCCCATGACCCTGTAGTTAGGATATAGCGGGTTGGATGATGGTTGGATGGATGGGCCCACACACCTTCTTTGCACCGGGGCCCGGATTTTCTCTCGGTGGCCCTGCTTGGATCTTCTAATGGTGGTCTGTTTATCATTCCTAAGTATAAAAGAAGTAGTGAGGGGGCCTTTTGCTGTTTATGCACCTAAAATCTGGAATACTTTACCAGTAGAAATTCACCAGGCTAACACTGTGGAACATTTTTTAAAAACTGTTCAAACCCTGTTGGTTTAATTTGGCTTTTTTGTTGCTACATTTTAGTTTTGCTCATAATAGACTATATAGGTGTATTCTTCTGGGGTTTGCTATCTTTACTAACCTCCACTTTTACTTTACTGGTTCTTCTGTGGTGGCGATTTGTGTCACCACCCGATCAACGTCCTGTGCAGCCACCTGTGAGGCTGGAATGAAGTTGGTACCCCGGCTGTCCACGAGACCCACTGCGTTGAATCCTCTCAGACGAAGCCCAGAAACAACGAGGAGGGATGTAAGGACTTTAATGTTAGGTAGAACTCCCAGTGGGGGCCGGGTGGTCTTTTGGCAGTGGAACCCCTGCAGATTTTGTTTTTTGTTTTCTTTGTTTTTTCTGTCCTCATGGCCATTTCACCTTATCACTGGGCTCGGCTCTGCTATATAACGTGATGGACTTCATTTTACCAATTCCTCATTTCTAGATGTTTTCTACAGCTCTCTATGTAACGTGTACTACACTATGTCCTTTGTGGACTGACCGCAGCTCGTTGACCCCAACATAACACTTTGTAGCCCACCTCTGGCAGCCGATCCCAGGCTGCAGGTTGAAGGAGCCCATTTCACACTGACCACAATCTCGTCCGGCCACCAGATTCAGGCAAGGGCACTGTCCCGTCTCCAGGTGGCAGCCTCTTTCCAAAGTGATGGACCCCGCTGAGCTGCAGTTACAAGCTGGAGAGAGAGAAGAGAGAAAGGCGCTATATAAGTTACAAAGTCAGAGAGACACAAACATCTCCCTGTCCAGAACCTTGGTAATCGGGGATGAACTGATATCACACTTACATATAGCGCCTTTACACGGCCCACTGTATTTGCTTATCCATGTTTGTGTTGCATTCATCTTTTCTTAGTAAAGCCAGGATTTAAAATGAAGGAAAACTCTGAGGTGACTCACTGGTTGTTTGGCTGGCCGGTTGATTGATGCATTTGCGGATTTATTGGTGTGTAACTAATTGATTGTTGTACTGATGAAAGCACTGAGGAATATTTAGGACCAAAATTAAATAAATACGCAAATAAATAAATGCACTGTGAAATGTAAGAGTACATAAATAAGGATAACATGATATGTGAGCTTAAATCATTCAGTCTGTCATGAAATAAGTGCTTTCCGTTGGTTATTTCTTTATATTTTTATTTCAGTGACACTGCACACAACACAAAATATTGCCTGAAGTGAAAACCGTCATTTACATCTGTCATATTTGAGAGGGTGGGCTCTAGTGAGTGCTGCAATGTGGTTGGTGAATCGTCGGTAGAGGGGGTGTAACTCTCTGACCATCGGGTGCTAATGTGACAGACAAACACCACCTGGCAGACGCAGACACCTTAGAGGGTTGAATCCTGAATTACGGCGGCTGCGTTGAGCTGTAGTTGTGGCTGACTTCTTCTTGCACTCTTCCAGGAATATTTATTTAAATTTGTATAGTAATGATGGGCATTTACATTCACTTTACTGATTCGATTCTTTCAAACTACCCGTTTAGGGGAATTGATTCTTTTGATTCATTTGATTTCTTTGATTACAGATGGCGTATTCAGTGTACTGGATTATATGTATTGTGGCAGACGGCCAGGGATCTTGCCCCACCGGGACGCCTGGATCAAGGTAGCCCCGGGAGAGGTGGAATATCTTCCCTGGACGCAAGAGGGCAGCCCTCCTGGTTTCTATCAAGGGCCACGGATACGGAGCTTGGCAGCTCAACCCGGTGGGAGACCATGGCCCAGAGAAGGGGCTTCCTGGATGGTTCCTGATCCCTGGAGGACAGCACTTCCGCCACACCGGGAACTGTGTACACCCGGAGTGCTTCCAGGTGCAAGGGCAGCATTTCGGCCACACCAGGAAGTGCTGCCGGAAGACCATCACCAAGCACCTGGAGCACATCTGGGGCGTGATAAAAGGGGGCGCCTCACTTCCTTCGAGGAGCCGGAGTTGGGAGGAGGAAGATGGAGCTTGCGAGGGAGGAGTGGAGGCGGCTGAAGAGAGATAAAGGACTGAGTAATAGTGTGTGACTCGCTGGAACCAAACTGTAAAAGTACATATACACATACACACATATATATATATATATATATATATATATACATACATATACAAATACATACACACACATATATATATACAGTATATATATATATATATATATATATATATATATATATATATATATATATATATACAGTACATACATATACATCCATCCATCCATTTTCCAACCCGCTGAATCCAAACACAAGGTCATGGGGGTCTGCTGGAGCCAATCCCAGACAACACAGGGCACAAGGCAGAAACCAGTCCCGGGCAGGGTGCCAACCCACCACAGACACACACACACACACACACATATACACTGTGTGCACAATTATTAGGCAAGTGAGTATTTTGACCATATCATCATTTTTATGCGTATATTCCAACTCCAAGCTGTATTAACTTGAATGCTTATTGGATTTAAGCACGTCAGGTGATGTGTATTTGTGTAATGAGGGAGGGTGTGGCCTAAGGAGATCAACACCCTATATCAAGGTGTGCAGAATTATTAGGCAGCTAGACTTTGGAGTGGCCTAGTCAAAGTCCTGACCTGAATCCAATTTAGATGCTATGGCATGACCTTAAAAAGACGGTTCATGCTAGAAAACCCTCAAATAAAGCTGAATTACAACAATTCTGCAAAGATGAGTTGGCCAAAAGTCCTCCAGAGCGCTGTAAAAGACTCATTGCAAGTTATCGCAAACGCTTGATTGCAGTTATTGCTGCTAAGGGTGGCCCAACCAGTTATTAGGTTCAGGGGGCAATTACTTTTTCACACAGGGCCATGTAGGTTTGGATTTTTTTTCTCCCTAAATAATAAAAACCATTATTTAAAAACTGCATTTTGTGTTTACTTGTGTTATATTTGACTAATGGTTAAATGTGTTTGATGATCAGAAAAATTTTGTGTGACAAACATGCAAAAGAATAAGAAATCAGGAAGGGGGCAAATAGTTTTTCACACCACTGTATATATATACACATATATACAAAATACCTTCGCAGCAGAGAAGTAGTGTGTTAAAGAAGTTATGAAAAAAAAGGTAACATTTTAAAAATAACATAACCAGCGTTAAAGCAAGGAAGACTCCGTAAAAAGGATGGTTGGGTGCACGTAGAAGGGGTGCCTGCTAGCCTAAAAGGGATATTCGGAGCTGACAGCTTTACTTGTCTGTTGTGGAGCAGGCGTCGGCCATGGATGGACACTAACACCGAGTCACCCGGGTGAGACGGACTTCATTCTTCAATAAAGGAACTGTCGCCGAGCCAGTGAGATCACTTCTTTACATGTAAATTAAGTAAACGCGTCCGTAGCGCACATCAGGATTGGTCACCGAATTCACTGCAGACTTCCCAGGCTGTGTGATTATAAACTTTTAAAAGAAAGTTCAGATAGAGGACTGGGGAACGTGAGGGGATTGTGTGTGTCTGGGTGTCTAATTTATATGTGTATATCTATACTAATAACAGGCAAAGCCCTCACTCACTCACTCACTCACTCACTCGTCACTAATTCTCCAACTTCCCATGTAGGTAGAAGGCTGACATTTGGCAGGCTCATTCCTTACAGCTTACTTACAAAAGTTAGGCAGGTTTCATTTTGAAATTCTACGCGTAACGGTCATAACGGTCGACAACGTCCGCCACGTTGAACTTTCTTATTTATGTCCCCATCTTCACGAAATTTGGTAAGCGGCTTCCCTGCGCTAACCGAAACCAATGTACGTACTTATTTTGGTGGTATGATGCCACTGTCGGCCGCCATATTGAACTTTTCAACTGTCTTTGTTACTTATGGGCCCATCTTCAAGAAATTTGGTACGCGGGTTCCCAACGCTAACTGAATCCTACTTACGTACATATATACGTCCATAGCCTGCAGCTCGGTCACCGTGTGAGGCGCCGTTGGGTCCCCCATCCCAATGCCTCCCACGTTGTTGGCTGCCTGCCTATTTAAGGCCGTCTGTCGCTCCGGTCTCTACATTCCCTTCCTTGCTTCGCCACGGGATTTACGTCTCCCAGCTGATAACTGCAGCCTTTTTATTTAATCCACGGCTTCTCCACTGTTTTATTGTTCATTTATTACGATTATAGTTATTGTGTAGGTATTTTAGACTTACTTTACATTGTTCAGGTACCCATTTCCTTTATCATTCCAACCGTACCCCCATTAACATGTCTATCGAGGTGATCACCATCGATCAAAGAACTGTCACTTACCGAGTGGTTTCCATGCCCGGAGATGCCGTCTGCCTTTTCCATTCTCTGTGTTACATATTGCACGGCCATATCAGGCTCACTCTTGATATCCATTGTGTCTTATGTATTGAATGAATGGACAGGTTCAAGGTGTGGACTGATGACGGTACAGGAGATAATTAGACTACACAGGAGCACTAGAAGAGTGAAATGCTTAAGCCCTTCACCTCTGGGTCTGCATGTGAGTTGATGGCTGCCGCTGAATTGTTTGGTTGTCGCTTTCAAGTGTACTGAAATGGCCAAATATTTTACACCTTTCGACAACCGCCAATGCCTCTTAAACATCTTAGACTGACAGGTGACGATTTCAGTAGTGGACACTTTGATGTTTATGAATGTTTAAACTCTCAAAAGCTGGATGTGAAGTTATCGATGAAACTGGTTGTATACTTACAACGCTTGACAGATGCCGAATGTCTCTTCAACACAAGTCCTACAAATACTGTCGTAATTGAAACAAACCATGAAACTTAAACCGATTACGACAGCAGCAATCCAAGCTGTGAGATTTGAGACAAGATTACTGTTCACATGGCTGACTGTACGTTGTATGCTCAAGAGTAAGCTCAGCGCACAGCTTGGTCATATTACAACCGGAGGGCCGAACTGACAACGTGGTATACAAAGAGATCCTTAACAAATAATTATTGGTATATTATCCCTCAGTTTAAAAAGGTTTCATTTTCTTCTTAATAAAAATTTTAAGGCAGTACTTTGCCGCTGCGAAGTGTGGGTATTTTGCAAGTAGTTGTAATATAGGTTAAGTACATGTGAATATATTTGCGCTGTGTCTAAATAAGAGATTAGTGCTGCTGACGGATGGCCTTATATGGGCAGGCAGCCAACTACGTGGGAGGCGTGGTGATGGGGACGAACTCACACACGGCGACGAGCTGCAGGCTATGGCCGGTATATATGTACATAAGTAGGTTCCAGTTATGACCGTTACGCGTAGAATTTCGAAATGAAACCTGCCTAATTGTTGTAAGTAAGCTGTAAGGAATGAGCCTGCCAAATTTCAGCCTTCTACCTACATGGGAAGTTGGAGAATTAGTGACGAGTCAGTCAGTCAGTGAGTCAGTCAGTCAGTCAGTCAGTCAGTCGGTCAGTCGGTCAGTCAGTGAGGGCTTTGCCTGTTATTAGTATAGAGATATATAAAACATGATGATTTCCTCTTGGAGATTAACAAAGTATATCAAATCACAAATCATTCATATGCCATTGTACTGTTCCCATACACAAGGCCTGATAATTTATTTAACATTCATAATTTAAATAAGACATTTTGTTACAGAATCACAAGTGAATGGGAATTGTGCAACTAAATGATTTATTTGTGAAACAAATAAACGAGCATTGTTAGAAAATGAACAAGAATGATTCGACTAGTTCTTGGGTCGTGATTCATTCGCTGATCAAATAAATGAGAATCGTTAGACTTATTCTCGGGTCGTAATTTATTTGTGGATCAACCGAACGAGAATCATGATCATGAGTCAAAGGAACAAGAATCGTTAGAAAATGAGTGAGAATTGTTGGGCCGATATTCGGGTTGTCATTTGTTCTCAAATCAAATAAACGAGAATCGTTAGACTGCTTCCTGGGTTGCGAGTCGTTCTAAACTCAAATTGAGTCGAGACTCAGAATTCAGGAGGTTCTTGTGCAGGCACTTTAAGCCTCTATCAGCGCTTTAGCACTCACGTTGAGCTATCAGTTCACATGATTTACTGAAAAGAGTCGTCTAAAAAGAACAAATCTTTGGAGTAATTAATCATCACTAAAACAAAAAAAAGGAGTTCTATGTTGAAGACTAAGATTTTAACCGATCTTAGAAGGGTACGAGAACTGGCTAGATACATAAATGTCATGATTTGGTTTTCTATAGTATTGTACTTGAATTGTGTGTTTTGAGTTCAAGGTTTCTGTTTCTGTCATTTTATTACTCAGAACGCTTTATGGCTAAAGTGCTGTGTTTTGTTTTCACAACACCTCGGACGGCCATTCAGGTTCTTCTCGCCACCTTGTTAGGCTCGCTTTCTCTTGTTTCTAGGGGCGTGGCCTCAGAAGGCGTGACACGATGGGATAAAAGGACAGCTTGGGGTTTGTGTCCATATCCGATCTGCGGATGCCAAAGCTCTATCAAAAAGCCTTGCTCTGAATACTGTCACATTTCTCATTCGGTTTTGACCTCTTGTTCGTTCTCCCAAACTCGATTTATTGTGATTATTGTTTTTTTTTTTTGTTTTTTTGTTCTCTTACATGTATCTGCTGGTGCTACTCAAAAAGTTTACCTGTTATTTCCCTGTCTGGACAATAAAGAAGTAAACAACACAAAACACATTTCATGACATATTTAATTATTTATTGTCACATATCATTGTGTTTTTATTTATTTAACTAGCTGTGCTACCCGTCTAAAAATCTAAGTAATTAACTTTGGCATCTATTGGAATGTACTTTGTAGTGCATGTAGTGCATCATTTCAACAGATGGCGCATCACAAACATGATGGAATGATAAAAAAAATGTGAGTGTCTTTAGGAAGAAATTGATTGCACTGTAAAGTTGAAATCAATAATGGATTAAAGGTCCAACCTGCTGATTTAAACTTTGGAGCCTGTGCCACACAAAGTTTCTTTACTTACGTTTGCACTTGTAGAAGTGTAGCGCATTCCCGTAGTAGCCTTCTCGACAGCGCTCACAGCGCGCGCCCTCGGTGTTGTGCAAACACTTGAGGCAGCCGCCGCCCACGTGGTCACACACTCCGACAGCATTTGGGTCCACATTCCCATTGCACTGGCACTGCTGGCAAGGCCTGGCCACACCGTGGATTCCCAGTGGATCACCATAGAAACCGTCATCACACAGCTGACAACGAACACCTGCCACGGTAAAAAGGGAGATTTGAAAACGTTAGGCTGTGTGTGATTGGTGACTGTTTTGTCTTGGTAGAGCTCTCGATTACTCTACTTACACTAATCTACACTCCTTGGGTGACAGCAGGGCCTTCAGCTGTATGGCGCCCAGACTCTGGAATGACCTACCGAAACCCCTTATCAAGCAGGGTCATTTTTGCTAAATCGCCTGTAATTCGACCTCTCCAAATTAGATTCATTGCTGTAATTGAACTATCTGGAGTATAAACACATGTTTGGTCTCTTTGTAAAGGTAACATTCTCTAGTTTCACCCTTAGTAGTCAGAATCACTGTAGGTGTGACTGATCAAAAGTTATGCACATTAGAACTCACAGAAAAAATGAATTGTTTTGTTCTCGCCTAAGTTTTTTTGTGAAAATAAAGGCCTCTATAGCTGCAGTAGGTAGGTGGGGACAGAAACACACTATGTACCAACAGAATAACTTGTTGACTACTCACATGTCAAATTTGAAAAGAATACCTGTAAAAATGACATTTTTACACCAGTTTTTATGTGGGCATGTCCAGGGGCTTTTTAGAGGGACCTCTGGTTTATCCAGTATCCACATTTTGGAACGTATGGAAAAAAGTGTAATAACTTTTGAATGCTTCAACCCACAGATATCACTGAGGGCTCTACTGAAAGCTTACACCTAAAGGAATCTATATCTACACACAGTGTCACTCTATTAGTTATAAAAATAATAAAAACAATAAAAATACACATTTCTATGTAAAAATAGTCAAAACAAGTCTTATGGTCCAAAAAAAAAAAAAATTTTTTATTTTTTTTTGAATAAAACTATATACATTTTTTACAAACTGTTACAACACAGCTCAGCGTTTTTCCATGTGCCACTGATTGTAGCAATCCCTAGCTGGCAGAAAGCACAAGGGCGTGTCACATGTCGCTCTCTGCCATTAGACGTCTCCTGGTCCGATTCATCACTGTCATGCCGTGTACATGCCTCTACTACTTCATCGAGAGTGTATTTACGTTTATCTGTACGTTTATTTATATTTAAAATGCGAAAAAACTTGGTGAAATCACAATAAACAACCACGCACCAAGTCTGCAGACTGGCACAAATGCCAGCTTCATGCAGCTCCGATCGGTTTTGTTTACAAGTTGGCATGGCAAGTTACATATCGAAATGCTCAGCTGCTCATTGGCTGTAAGTTTGGAGTGTCACTCACAGCGTCCAATCAAACTGGTAGATTCTACCAGGGTTTGGAGTTGTGCGTCATCGTTCAGCTGTCTGTGACACTCGTTGGCTATACGAGGTGCCAGTCACCCCCCACATCCCTCCTAATTGGCCAACTTAGGTTGTAATGAAGAATTATGTTGGTTCGGATTAAATTACAACCACTGCACACATCCGGTCAGGGATGGATGAAGATGTCCAAATTCTATTTATTAATTTCTTCCAAACTTATACAATGTGAAGATATGGTCTAAATAAATAATAATAAACATAAATTAGCTATCCCACTTTCTTTCTCTTCAGTTTGTCAATGTTAACATTAGTTATTTAACAGGTACTTCATTTATCCAGTAGATGGCGTACTACACCCCAGATAACATCAATATCGGAAATTACTAGAACGGTAAACAATAAAGCATTTACTCAACTTAAAAAGTAATTATTCTTAATAGATATACATATTATATACGAGGAAACGATAATACTGCAATTCCATAACAAACAATGTGAGAAACTCCACATAGCGTCTGTTCAACTATACTTTAACTTCTTCAAACGTCAATATTTAGAAACAGTACTAAATATATATATATATATATATATATATATATATATATATATATATCCAAATTACAAATGTAAACATATAAACAATATACTTTAAGGATAAACGAATTCCACTTACTTTATAATCAATTACGCAAACTTTCACATTTAAACGAAGCTCCTACTCTACTGCTCAGACGCCACCAAACTAATCTAAATGTTCAAAGTGAAGCCCCGTGATTGGCCAAGTTCCAACTCACCACGGGCCAACCACAACAACCAATAAACCAAGGCGGAAGACAACTAATTAAGGGGATACAACACATAAATAATATATTGCCTTTTCAACTTAGGTGTCAATCAGAAGCTAACACTTCCGTGTAACATGCTTTAGCATGGTTATTGCCGATAGAAACAAATTACGTCTGATATGACCAATAGAAGTGAAAAAAAATGTCGGAGCTAGTCTCAAGTTAAGAAACGTTTTCTGGAGTTTTTGTCCCTTTGAGGATCTATTGTGTGTTTTGGACCTAATCGTTTTACTGGATTATATTCCCTGGAGCCTTACGGACAGAATGAGATCAATATTGCTCGGAAATATTGATGTTTGACTTGCAGAGAGCCTTCAAAGGTAGGAAAAGTCAGCTCTTAAAAAGTATTTACTTCTCTGTAAAAAAGGATTTAGTGTCAGTGCTGTGGTTGTTGTGTGTCAAAATGGTTTATATCATCGGAAAGACGAGACTCGGAGGTTTCATTTGATGTGTAGTATGTTGAGGTGCATGACAGAGGGGCATGCACACATGGCTGTGACGTCGTCCAAGTGTAGTTATGTACTGGGACCGGTACGTGTGCATGTTAAGGGTCAGCTGACTCCATGAATTCTTTTAAAAAACAACTTCAAACTCATCTGTTCAGGAAGGCTTTTAGCTCTACTTGACTTCATTCCCCTTCTCTCAGTTTACCTCCATGTCAAGATGCTCATGTAACCTGTATGTGTGTGCTGGACCATCAATTATGTTGTTCTGTTAGGCTTTCTCTGAATTTACTGTCTTAATCTTCTTTATTTATTTATTTGGTTTGTACAATGCTATATACTGTATACCCTGCCGTTCTTTCTTATATTCTGTAGGTGCCTTGAGCATGGGAAAGGCGCTATATAAATACAATTTATTATTACTTTCCCCTTTTGTATTATTAATATGTAGTCTTTGTTGGAATGCCTCAGATCTCACAGACTTTCCACCGTTTCTAAGGTACTGTACCGTATGACTTCTCCCCACCTTCCCTTCTACAATTATAACCTCAGGCAATTAGTTGTAGTAAAAGACAAGTAGGAGTTAAGTTACAATTTAAATAATGTATTATTGATAATATTCAAAAATAATAACTGATTGAATATTGGCAACCATAGAACCTGATAAATGCTGTTGTGTACTTTCAGGTGGCACACAGACTTATTAGTTACTTAAAATGTCTCTAGCTAAGTCCTCATTTGTGGTCACCTTTCTTCAGAACAGGCCGCATGCCCGTCTCAATATGGCTGCCGAGCTGTGCTCTTCATTGTGTTGTCCTTTTCAGTTCATGGTGTGTGAGATGATCTTTCATCAGTTTGGTAAGAAAGAGAGAGTGAGGTAAAGCAAGCAAATTTATAGATTTTCTGTCCAACCCCTACAGCCAATAGGGTGTTGTGGTACTTAAAGGCTTCTGATACAAGCCAATTCCAAACAGCCATACTTCAGACCAATGGGGTCACACCTGCCCTCCAAACCGTGTGTTAAGGTAAAGCTTGGCAGTTAGGCAGCCTGGCATTCCTGTGGGGGTTGACTGAGAGTCTCGCAGAGAAATATTGGCCGCACTTGTTTGAGGAACTTCACCCCAACCCTGTCGTAAAATTACGAAGTGACTCATTCCTAAAAGGGGGGAAAGGGGTTCTTAAACCATTGCTGTTCTTATCAATAATGTAACACTAATATTACATTGCTTTGCCTAAGTTACAAATAAAGACATACAAAATATTTATTAACTTGAAAGCAAAATTTCACATCACAACAGTGACAAACAAAACCTCTGTGATCCAATTCCATACTTTAATCTTTGGGATTTACTGATTGGCTAGGAGTGGGGACATCCTTTATTTCCGAGTAAGATTGCTGAACTTGGAGCTGATTGGTTGAAGAGTTGGTAGTGATGCTGCCATGAGGATGACATCACTACCCATGGGGTGGGATCATTATTACTGTTCTGCCTTGGAGAGGACAAAAGGCATAGAAAAGCAATTTGGTAAGGACCAGGAGACAAGCAGGGAAGTCAAAATGAAACCAAAACAGCAAAGCAGAATTATCAGTCAAAGTAAATATGCAAAAAGTCCCTCAGCCCTGATAAAAATATCGGTAAGAAGACAAACTCTAACACCACAAAATTATCTTTTAAAAAGACCAGTAGGGGCACATCGTAGTCTTAAAAACATTCTGGGTGAAAAGGTCACAACTTGCTGGTGTCACACGCTGGCAATGAGATTGCGCTGCTTTGCAGAAAACCATGATTATATTTTGTTTCTAAAATCGATCTAATTTTCCTGCAATTAAAAAACATGGTTATTATGCTTCTTGGAGTTGCTGAATCCATCTCCAATGATAGTTTATAAATTGGTTTCATTTTTTAGTAGTTCAAAAGTCATTTGCGTTTTTGTTGATACTATCGTCATGGTGTATTGCTGTAGACTCACACACACCACAAGCTATCCCGGTTTGTGATTGGCTCTGTGCTAACTGCTGGTGGCCATCCAGAACACAATGTCTGGATTACAACAGTCCTCAGAAGCTGCTTCTTTATAACGTTAGCTTAAGAAGGACTCCCGGGCTCAGTTGAACAGATGTTGCTTTTGAACACTGCGAGTGGAGTGCTTCCAGGTTATGCCAGCTGAGCTCTCCCACTCTTTCTCACACACAATACAATACATCCTTCCATCCATTATCCAACCCGCTATATTCTAAGTACAGGGTCACGGGGGTCTGCTGGAGCCAATCCCAGCCAACACAGGGTGCAAGGCAGGAAACAAACCCCGGGCAGGGTGCTAGCCCACCGCAGCAATACAATACAATACAATACAATTTATTTTTGTAGAGCCCAAAATCACACAAGAAGTGCCGCAATGGGTTTTAACAGGCCCTGCCTCGTGACAGCCCCCCAGCCTTGACTCTCTAAGAAGACAAGAAAAACTCCCAAAAAACCCTAGTAGGGAAAAAAAATTGGAAGAAACCTCGGGAAAGGTGGTTCAAAAAGAGACCCCTTTCCAGGTAGGTTGGACTTGCAGTGGATGTCAAAAAGAAGGGGGTCAATACAATAACATACACAGAACAGAACACAAGTCATCCTCCATACAATAAAAATATTACAAGTACGGAGCAGAATTCAACAGTAGATGATATCACATAATATGAGTTATCACACGCAGCCCCCAGTGTCCTACACAGCCCCTCTATATTCCTCAATATTCCATCCCTTCACAGTGCAAAATCCTGCCGACTACGCCAAGTGTTATGTCATAGACTCTCTCACACACACACACCACAAGCCATTTCATTTTCTCAGATTTACACATTGGTAACTGCTGGTGGCCAACTGCAAAACTGTGACATCTGGATTACAATGGTCATAAGAAGCTGCTGAGGACTCCCAGCCTTGGTTGAGCAGATACTGCTTTTGAATACTGTGACTGGAGTGCTTCCAGGTGATGTAAGCTGAGATCTCTCATTCTCTCTGACACACACACCACCCCCCAGTGTCCTACACAGCCCCTCTATATTTCTCCATATTCCATCCCTCCACAGTGCAATATCCTGCCGACTATGCCAAGTGTTATGTCATAGACACACACACACACTAACAAACACCACAAACCATCTCAGTTCTCATATTTATACATGGGTAACTGCAACTGCAAAACCGTGACTTCTAGATTATAATGGTCATAAGAAGCTGCTGAGGACTCCCAGCCTTGCATTTGAATACTGTGAGTGGCACGCTTCCTGGTGGTGTCACTTGGGTTCTCTCTCTCTCTGTCTCAGATGCACAGACACACACACACTCACCCAGCACTGTCCTGCACAGCAACTCTGCCACCACACTCCACCCCTTCACAATGCAAAATCCTGCCGACTACGCCAAGTGTTATGTCATAGACTCACACACACACGCCACACACCATCTCATTTCTCAGATTTACACCATGGTAATTTCTGATGGTCAACTGCAAACCTGTAACATCTGGATTACAATGGTCATCAGAAACTGCTTCTTTATAGATTTAGCTAAAGGAAGTCTTCCGGCCTTGGTTGAGTAGATACAGCTTCTGAACACTGCATGTGGAGTAACTACTGGTGCTGTCAGCTGAGCTCTTCCTCTCTCTCACTCACTCACACACACACACACACACACACACACCACTGTCCTGCACAGCGCCACTTCTTCCATACTTCAATCCCTTCACAGTGCAAAATCCTGCTGACTACGCCAAGTGTTTGGTCATAGACTCACACACATCACAAGCCATGTCAGTTCTCAGATTTACACACCCTGGTAACTGCCATTGGCCAGCTGCAAGCTTGCAACATTTGGATTACAAAGGCCCTTAACACAGCGTTTCTCAACCTTTAAGTATTTGCGACCCGAGTTTTCATAACAGTTTTAATCGCGCACCCCTAATGTTTTTCTGAAACCCTAATAAAATGTATTCCTATATTTTTTGCTGCCGATACACCACCACAAGTTTTATTATACCTACTTAACTTTTACTGACATTTATCTAACTCTATATTTATTTTCTAGTATCTGAATGTAGTTTAAGTTAATTTGTTTTGGTTTCAATAGATGTATTTTTCATATTTTCGATTCTTGTTTTCTTTTTTTCACATCTTCGCACCCCCTTTTTTGTTACTTCATAGCTTTAGTTAAATAAGGCCCCTAAACCTTGGTTGAGTGAATGCTGATTCTGAACAGTGCAGACAATGCCTCTCGAGGTGAAGGAAAATAATGAACAGCAAACAAAAAACACTTGGCTTGAGAATCAGGTCCTCAAAGAATCAAATAAAAGGTGAATTTATATATTGTGGTGGACGGCCGGGACCCATGCCTGGCCAGGATGACCCCTTGGCAATGGATCCAGGGTAGGCACCAATGGGATGCACATTATGTCCCCTGGAACACTTGGTGGCAGCCCCCCTGGGTTGCGTCGGGGCCACAATAATGTTACACTGGAGCTCATCCCAGTTGGGCTCCGTGGCCACTGCCAGGGGGAGCTGCATGGCATAACGAGCCCGTGTGGGTTGGAAAGCAGCCACACCCGGAAGTGCCGCCTAATTAGGCCAAATTACCTCCTGGATCACTTCTGATGGGCTATAAAAGAAGCCTGGAGCAACTAATCAAGGCGTCAGAGTCGGGAGGAGGATGAGAAGGACGACGACGATGACGACGAAGAAGGAGCTGCCTGGGAGGAGTGGAGGATATTTCTTTGGTTTTGGGTTGGTGTATTTGAGACTGTGTTGTGCCTGTGCGGGCCACAGGGAAGATGTGCCCCACAGGTGAAGAAAAATTAAAGTTTATTTATTGTTATACGTGCCTCTGCTGTGAGTCTGTGTCAGGTCAGGCACCTACAGTATATAGCGCCTTTGTTACAATATCAGTCTGAAAATGCTGAAGCAGCAAAGTTTGCAAAACACAACATTTGTGTCAAGGCCCAAAACATTTGGCCTCTACTGTAGCTTCTACTTGAAGGGCTGATTCTGGGCTAAAATGAATTTCTCTCTATTATAATAAAACAATCCTGGGATGAGACGTGACTTTTTCAGAGAGACACTTTCACGTTCCACGAGACGAGACTTTGTGCCAAGAGATTTAACCCTGCCCGGGGCCGGAAAGAGAAGACAAAGAGTAGATATATTTTATATATACTGCTCAAAAGAATTAAAGGAACACTTTTTAATCAGAGTATAGCATAAAGTCAATGAAACTTATGGGATATTAATCTGGTCAGTTAAGTAGCAGAGGGGTTGTTAATCAGTTTCAGCTGCTGTGGTATTAATGAGAGGGGCAACAATGAGATGACCCCCAAAACAGGAATGGTTTAACAGGTGGAGGCCACTGACATTTTTCCCTCCTCATCTTTTCTGACTGTTTCTTCACTAGTTTTGCATTTGGCTACAGTCAGTGTCACTACTGGTAGCATGAGGCGATACCTGGACCCTACAGAGGTTGCACAGGTAGTCCAACTTCTCCAGGATGGCACATCAATACGTGTCATTGCCAGAAGGTTTGCTGTGTCTCCCTGCACAGTCTCAAGGGCATGGAGGAGATTCTAGGAGACAAGCAGTTACTCTAGGAGAGCTGGAGAGGGCCATAGAAGGTCCATAACCCATCAGCAGGACCAGTATCTGCTCCTTTGGGCAAGGAGGAACAGGATGAGCACTGCCAGAGCCCTACAAAATGACCTCCAGCAGGCCACTGGTGTGAATGTCTCTGACCAAACAATCAGAAACAGACTTCATGAGGGTTGCCTGAGGGCCCAAATGTCTACTGCGCCCTGTGCTCACTGCACAGCACCGGGAGCTCAATTGGCATTTGCCATAGAATACCAGAATTGGCAGGTCCACCACTGGCGTCCTGTGCTTTTCACAGATGAGAGCAGGTTCACCCTGAGTATATGTGAAAGACGTGAAAGGGTCAGGAGAAGCCGTGGAGAATATTATGCTGCCTGTAACATCGTTTAGCATGACTGGTTTGGTGGTGGGTCAGTGATGATCTTGGAGGCATATCCATGGAGCGACTCACAGACCTCTACAGGCTAGACAACGGCATCTTGACTGCCATTAGGTATCAGGATGAAATCCTTGGACCCATTGTCAGACCCTACGCTGGTGCAGTAGGTCCTGGTTTCCTCCTAATGCACGACAATGCCCGGCCTCATGTGGCAAGAGTATGCAGGCAGTACCTGGAGGATGAAGGAATTGAAACAATTGAATGGCCTTCACGATCCCCTGACTTAAACCCAATAGAACATCTGTGGGACATTATGTTTCGGTCCATTAGGTGCCGCCAGGTTGCTCCTCAGACTGTACAACAGCTCAGGGATGCCCTCATACAGATCTGGGAGGAAATGCCACAAGACACCATCCGTCGTCTCATTAGGAGCATGCCCCGACGTTGTCAAGCATGCATACAAGCTCGTGGGGGCCACACAAGATACTGAAAAGCATTTTGAGGAGCAGAAATTAAGTTTTTGAAAAAACGGACTAGCCTGCCACATCTTCATTTCACTCTGATTTTAGGGTGTCTACACAATTGAGCCCTCTGTAGGCAGAAAACTTTTATTTCCATTAAAAGACTTGGCATCCTTTTGTTCCTAAGACATTGCCCTGTCGTTATTTGTATAGATATCCAACTTCATATTGAGATCTGATGTATCTAATGTGTTTCTTTAAAGTGTTCCTTTAATTTTTGTGAGCAGTGTATATATCTGCTCCAAAATGGTCTCTGCCTGGCTGACTAAAGGACTTCTCTTATTAGCTCGCTTGTCAAGGAGACACTTTTGAGTCAGATGTTTTCGACTGACCACCAAATCTTCCAATTGAGATGTTTCATGGTGCGACTGAATGAAAATTCACTTGGCAATGTGGATGGGTGAAGCATAATGGTGATGGGGCTGGCACAGAGAGTGGTCAGCTGACGTCTCCAGGAAGTGCCCCACTCACAGCGCTCAGAAGTTATAGGTGAGCTGCTGATTAACGGAGTTCTCCGATTTTGAGGGTTTGCGACTGATCACCAGCTGTTCACCACAGTGCAGATCTTTGAACTGAGATGGTTTGCGGTGCGAGTCCATGGCAGTTCTCCATTTGTCTTATAAAACTTTAACACAATCGCAACTGCCATATTGCGAAGGATCTCACAGGAGCAAAGATTTGAGGTCAGTATTTTGCCTTGTGAAACTCTTCAGATCTAGGTGGTCCATATGTTTGAAGTGGAGTGCATATCATCGGTAAGAAATAGTGCCACATCCATTTCTAGACTCTTCTAATGATGCCAAGTGCTGTTGAAAATGAACGCAAATTCATTTAACAAACTCAATGACATGTGGTAAACATTTAGAGATGACCTACCTCGCTGTCCCAAAGGGCAGTTGGTGCAGACCAGTTCCCCACTCACAGGTATAATGGCACAGCTGGACTGGCCTGGACATGGGCACAGCTGGCAGTCAGAGGGCTTTCCCGCCAAAGGGTCACCATAGAAGCCGTCTAAGCATCGCTCACAGGCAGGCCCGGTGGTGTTGTCCCAGCACTGGCAGACTCCTGAAATTGAGGAGAAGAAGAAGAAGAAGAACGTAATGGATGGCCGTGCATCTCCATGTATTTAATAAAGCCAGCTCCGCAAGGGAGGCCCACCCTGGCAGCTCTAATTCATAATTGAGAAGAGGCCCCCCTTTACGAGTAAAAGAGCAGATTAACAAAAGTACACATTTATAGATTTGGGGTCTCACCACCACTCAGCTACAACACTTCAGTTTCACTATTGCGGTTTTCGGGGTCTGCACGAGGCTGCTGCGGCTCAAATCATCACAAGTTTTGGACGCCGCAATGACGAATTGGCCAACTTTTCTGAAAAGATGTTTTCATTTTGTCATGATGGGTTATCGGATTCAAATTGAAGGGCGTGAATGGCCAACTTCTCCATTTAAAGTGAAATCTACAACACAATACCGAAACCACAGTGCCGAAAGTGAAGACTTCCCACCATACTGTATATAAGAAAAATGAGAATATTAGAAATGAGACTTTAAGCACGTCTTTAACTAAGATTTGCGGGTGGCACATGGGCACAGCAGATAGCACTGCTCTTCAATTACCAGGTATGGAATCTTCTTTGCCCAGGTTGTCAGAACCAACTGCGTGAAGTTGTGGTGATGCCAACTAGGTGGTCCACGGTCTTTAGTGAAAGCAGTAAGCTCAGGCTTTGGGTGGGCTTAGGTGCATGCGGTCGTGTGGGCAAGTGGCCCTGCTGGTGTTGATGGGAGAACTGGCAGTGCCCACGTTCTCATGCTGATCACCTCATTAGCTCTCTGCTGTGCCCATGTGCCACCCGCAAATCTTAGTTAAAGACGTGCTTAAAGTCTCATTTCTAATATTCTCATTTTTCTTATATACAGTATGGTGAAAAGTCTTCACTTTCGGCACTGTGGTTTCGTTATTGCGTTGTAGATTTCACTTTAAATGGAGAAGTTGGCCATTCACGCCCTTCAATTTGAATCCGATAACCCATCATGACAAAATGAAAACATCTTTTCAGAAAATTTGGCCAATTCGTCATTGCGGCATCCAAAACTTGTGATGATTTGATGACTGTGATGATTTCTGAAGCACAGAAAGGAGCCCGAGTAGGACAGAGAGGAGAAAGAGAGAGATCAGGAAAAAATGAAAAGCAGAAAGTTAAAGAGGAAGAAGAGGAAGAGCAGGGCCATGACAGAGCTGGTGTGGAAATGTTGGATAGGCACTCACGGGGCAGGGTCACTCCACCCAAGGAGCAGGAATGACCAACCCCTCCTAGTGGGCTCCTTCTGCGGAAGGCTGAGGGATGGTGGCAGGAGGAAGGAGCAGCGCTCATGGAGGTCCTCGGTTGGCACTGAGGGATAGCAGGTGAGGACACCAGCCAATTAAAAGGGTGACTGCGCTCAGGGCCATCTTAACAGCTTCATAGACCCCCAGGCAAATGAGTGCATTGTTGCCCCTGTTTTGTTAGTAAATCAGAAACATACATTGGCATCAGAAACATCGTGGGCCCTCAGCTAGTGCCCATACGTGAAGACAGCTCTGTGCCAGCGGGCAATAAAGGTGAGAACAGGCGACGTCAGTTTGAGAAGGAAGCACCGTGGCTCATGAAAGATCCCGAGTCTGTTTAAACCACGTGTTTTATCTTATTTATTGGATTCCTTTATTGATTTTAACCTTCACATGGACACGGTTCTCATCTGGGATTGTGAATTTATTTTTCCATGAAACAATCTGCACGGCACTTATGAATTATTGAGCATTGATTGAATAATAAAAGCACTGAGCACTTTTGTTACATCTACTCTTGCTGTTTTGTGTCCTCACGGCTCAGTCCAACTTGGTTTATGACTATCGATGTCCCGGGTTTAAGAGGGAGTGTGCCAGCTGTGGGAAACCCGGGCATCACAGAAGAAGAGTTTGCCTGACTTCTAAGTCATTTTCAATTAGGTGTGGAAGTTAATAAAGACAGCGCATTACAGTGAAGACATTTATTTTTATTGCTCCGGTGTGTTTTCTGGGAGCGATGCTGTGTCCGTCTCTTCTTCAGCAGCTCAGCACGGAGGGATGTTTTTGCAGCCCCTACATGAAGGACCAACCAGCATGCTGAGCAACCCATTTAAACAGCCATCTGAAAATGGCAAGCCTGCCACGGGCCGCCATTGTGCGTGCAGTCTGTGATTACCATAGTAGGGCTGGTGACTCCGCGAAGTGCTGTCCTTAAAGGCCTTTTGTTTTTACACGTGTATTTTAAACGTTTACGCTCCTAATCAGTTATACAAAGATCCTCGGGTATTCAGGGGTGATCTTCACTTGAGTTATTTATTAGCCGCGTGTGGCTGATTAACATCCAGCTCCTTATGCCGAATTGTATTTTAATTTGTACGAATTTATTTGATGTGCCTCTTTACACTCGGGGAGAGTTATTGTGAACCTAAACAACAGAGCAATCTTTTTTTAAAATGTTTTTTATTGGATTGTTTCATAAAAATTCATTTTTAATACTGTTATGGAAATTTTAAAACATGCAATAAAAGCTCAATGAAGGGCTAATTGGTTTTAATTAGGTAGGGCCGTGTCGCGCTATTCCGGTGTCTGCCAGCAGGTGGCAGCATTGGCTCATTTGGAATGCTGTTCTGCACGATAGGTTCGTAGTACTAAGGTGTTGTAGCGTCTTACCCGTTAAGGATGTGGTGAGAAGTTAAGCAAAATGACCGATTTTATTAGCTAACTAGACAGATTACAATATGCAAGCTTTCGAGGCAACTCAGGCCCCTTCTCCTGGCAAGATGTAATCACTACACGAAATGTTTGTACTTTTCAAGTCGCAGTTACTTCTTCACAAACACGCCATCTATGCATTTGCCGCGCAAAACTATGTTCTAAAGTTGACCATTTTCTATATATTTTACAAAATATATAGCCAGTCCTTTAATTCTATAGTAAAGCCTTAACAAAAGCATTAAATTGTGCTGAACATATCCATTTTCCAAGTTAACATAGTTGCTGAGTATTGATTCACGTCTTGCGAATATGCACGCATTGTGAAATATCTTATAGATGCCATTTCTGAGCAAAAAAAAAAAATCAATATTATGATATTTTAAAATAAGACCAGCTGTGCAGGCTAGCTTGGCATTAATATTGCGTTCAATTTGAACTGGGAAGTCGGAATTTCCGAATTCCAAGGAGGAAGTTTCAACTAGAATGCCCCACTTGTCAGAATCGCTAAGTCGGGAGAGTCTCACCAACCTCCGACCTTAAAATCCAAGATGACATTTAAGGGACAACGTCAAGTTGGGGAGGTCGGCGTATATGTAATTTAAGCAACGCGCGCGCCTCAGCTTTCCGTTATACGGACAGCGAGGGCCGCACTCCAGACACCAAAGGGAGCCTCCCTCGACCCCCTTTGACAGGGCCGTTCTTAGCAGTTTGGGGACCCTACGCGGTTCAGAAATGTGCCGGCTCCGGAGGGAGGGTGGGCTGCTTTGTGTGTGGAGCCCCCCCGGAGCTCAGGAAGGTGTTCTACTAAAACGTCTGGAACAGAACAATAAAATATAGGATGAGGAGGGTATCGTGACACACAACGTGAGGGACTGGCAGAGAGGCAGCAGTGCCAGGGGCATGACAGGAGCCCCAGGCTCACAGCCCGACAAAAAAAAAAAAAAAAAATTGTAAGTTGGGGCCGGGTCGGGGCCCTATGTGGATGCATAGTTCGTGTAAGCCTAAGAACGTCCCACGCCAAGCAAATTCGAGGGCGTCTCTCAAGGGGAGCGCGTGAACCCCCGCCTAAAGGGCTGTTTATGTCTTTGGACCGGCACTGAATGAAGATAAACTGGTGTTCATTTCCGTAACTGGTTCTTGTCCACTGTTTCTGGAAAATGAGCGCGATAAACTGGATGGAACTGTTGTGAGGAGCAAACAGAGGTTCGCTGCGATATCCCGTCCAGCCGCTGCGCTCACTTTGCCGCAGTACCTCAAGTGCCCATCAGGGGGCAGTGCACACCAACCCATTTACCCTGTTTACGGTCTCACTAAGAAACGCGGAGGATACCGAAGTGCACTCAATCAAAGCGCTCTTAAAGCAGCCGAGATAAACATTGTATTAAAGTTTCAAGGCGCCAAGCTGGAGACTTTACTGACCTTCTTCTGTTATTTTTTTTTTGCGGCGCTGCCACTCCGTAAGGTTTTCAGGTATCACCAGATAAAAAGCCAGCGTGTCACTTTTCATGTGAAAATGGTTAAATGAGAAAAGGCGCATTGCAGCAGCGCCGAGCTGTCAGCGAGACAGGAGAACTGCTTGACATTTTCTCTTAAATTTGTACCCCCAACACAATAGAAAACAATGAGCCTCAGCAATAATAAGTGGCCGCAGCGGGTTTGAGGCTGACAGCCGCGGCTCTCGTCTTCAGCAGCACGTCTTGGGTGACTTTTGAAGAGCTGTCAGCCTAACTAGGTCACATTTGATGGCAGCCAGCGCCTTTTTCCTTCTTGTTTTGTGCCTGTCTAGGACGCTCTGGATGAGCAGAGGAATGGGGGGTCCTTCGCCGAACACCGTTTACAACGCCCACCGAGGCGGTGTGGCTGGTCAGAGGCCGTGTGATTTGTCACTTGAATGCCTTCATCAGTTTGCTGTGTTGCTACATGGCGGGCCTTCCCAAAGAAGATTCGGGACTTGGAAAACCGAGAAAACAAAGAAGGTAGGAAATACCAACCTCGATGCTGTGCTTTTGTTTTCTGTGTACAATACTTCTGAAGAGGGAGAAAGGCGCTATATAAAGGCCCAGTTTATTGAACACAGAGTGCTTCATCACAACTCACGCTTTGGGACGGTGGCGCCTTCTAAGTCTTCTCCTCTCAGTCCGCATACGTCATTTCTAACTCATATGTGACACTGATTAGAAAAGCTTGTGTACACACAAATGGACTAGCGCCACCTACAGGGCTCATGAAACAGACTGCAGGGAGAAAGGGGCGCGTGGAAAAAGAGTGGAAGGAGGAGTGGACGGTGTTTAAAGCAAAAAAAGAGCATCTCTCACATATTAGCGCCTTGACTAATAAATTCAATGGGATGGAAAAAATGGGTTGAAGGTAATAAAAAAAATTCCTTACTTAAAAAGTACAGCAGGAGTCTTCATTGCTGTCTCGGACGTCGAGACAGATAGATAGGAAAGGCACTATATTAGAGCTAGGTAGATAAGAAAGTCACTATACAATAAATATCAAAGGGACTGTAGATAAATAGATATAAAAGGCTGTATATAATCGATATGAAAGGTACTATGTAATAATATCCACTTAACTTTCATATCTATTGTATAGTACTTTCATGCATATTTTTTGATTTATTATGTAGTGCCTTTCATATCTATGTACAATATCCATTATATAATTGTCTTTCATATCTATTATCTAGCACCTTTACTATCATTCAAATATATAGTACCTTTCAAATCTTGGCTTTTAACCATACATCTATTTTTTTTACATACTATTGCTTTTATCAATGCATTTATTATATAGTGCCTTTCATACTTATTTATCCTTATCCTTCCATACATCTATTATACAGTACATTTTCTAACTATCTATTATATAGCACATATCTGTCTATCTGTGTATCTATTTTATAGCGCCTGTCACATCTAGCTGTTAAACTACAGTGCCATTCCTGTTTGTCCATCTATTTTATAGTAGCTTCAAAGATAGACGGATCGATAATATACAACTTACATAAACATCGACATAGACAGACAGAGAGATAGATATGTGAAAGGCACTATTAGATAGATAGATAGATAGATAGAAAGATAGGGCACCATATGATGGATGGATGGATAGATAGATAAATCGATAGATAGATAGATAAACAGATAGATCTGAAAGGCACTATATGATAGATAGATAGATAGATAGATAAGACACCATATGATGGATGGATGGATAGATAGATAAATAGATAGATAGATAAGACACCATAGATAGATAGGTAGATAGATAGGAAAGATACGATATAACAGGCAAGGTACCACAGCTGGACTGGCATGGGGAGGGTTCAGGGAGTTTTATGCCGTGTACATGTTCTGTGCCAGCATGAGTCTGACAGAGGTGATGCCAGTTGAAATATGCAATGCCTTGGTATGCCACTAGAGGGCAGGTATTTCAGACAATGCCAGGGTTATTGGGTGCGCTGACTAAACAGAGACTGAGCAGGGCGAGGCCAGGATAGCAGTGCCAGGGCAGAGAATTGCAGAAGGGGTTTTATTGAATAGGAATGCGCTGTTGTTGTAATAGAGAAAGCAGCAGTGAGGACTCTCTGGCCATTTTTGAAGTCTAACTTTGTGCCCCAGGATCAGATATGAGGCACCCCCTGACTCCAGAAGGGAGTCTGAGGTTTAGTCACAAATTGTGTCACAAATTCTGAGGTTTAGTCCCAAAATTAGGTTTACGGAGTGCAGAGCTGGACAGAGAAAATGTAATGAGGGGAGTGGGGAGATTGGGAGAGAGAGAGAGAAGGAGAGGATGTGGGAGGTGCTGTGGTCTTAGGTTCTTCATGGCGATGGTTGAGGGAGCAAACCATCTCAGCAGGTGGACAGGTGTTTAAGGCCCACTGACACAGGTTCATCTGCTATGTCTTCTATGTTATCCCTTTTGAGTATCCCACCCTTAATTAATTAATGAATTAATTTGCCACTCATTCCAAAACCAGGTTGGAGTTTTCTTTCCTTTCTGCGTTTCCAAAATGTTAACTGACAGAGGAAGAAGAAGAAGAAGAAGCAGCTGGCAGGACTTACCGGTGTCAGGGTGGCAGATCCCATGCTGGTGGCAGGTACATGGCACGCAGAGGCCAGAAGGTCCGCCATTCAGGATCTCCCGTTTATACCCTGGTGCGCACTTTTCACACAGCCGGCCGGTGTACTCCTGGGGACAAGTGCACTCCTCTACCCACAGGGCTGGAGGAAAATGACCAGGGGTGGCGGAGAGCAGGCTCACTTCAGAAAGCCAGGTGCTACCTGCAGGTGAGGAAAGAGGATTCATTGAGAATGGAGGTCTGCATGAGCGAGTATTAGTAGACAGAGAGAAAGATGGGGGCCATTTGTGGGTCTCAGATCTCAGGCAGCTTGCCTTAGTGTGACTGAGACACAGACATTTAAGATTAGGATGATGGCAGAACCATGAAGAACCAAGCATACCCTGTAAGAGCAAGACATAATAAAAGGGTCAACACTGAGGTGACAAAATGGTGGACGATAAACAGGGAGAAGATTCAATATTATGGTGGGCAAAGTATGAAGAGCAGAAGAACAATGGAAGGAGGGGGAGGAGTCAGTATGAGTGTGACTGCTGTGCACCCCCTTGAGTTACGAAAACGACTTCCCTCAGTGTCCACAGGGCGGGTGGAGGGGTGGAACGGTCCGTAGCCCCACTTCAGTTGCGCAAATGCTGCCCCCCAGTGTCCAAAAAGGATTATTAGAATTCAAGGACCTTCGTGGGCCCTCGGTGTCAGGAGTACGCACCCCTTGAGTTATTAAAAGTGTTCATAGTATGGTTTATATTTTGATAAACACCATCCCTTGTGTGACGGCTCCCTAGGAGACCACCTACAGTCGTGGCCAAAAGTTTAGAGAATGACACAAGTGTTGGTTTTCACAAAGTGTTTTTACTTCTTTTTGTCAGATGTTTGTTTCTATGGTTGTTTCAGCCTCCGTCTCAGAGTCAGCCACACCGAGCCCAGCTCTGGACACATCCTGGTGACATCACCGCAGCTCTCTCTCTTTGTCTGTCTCCTGTCACCTTTTCTGTGCAGTGTCACCACTACACTCCACCTGTCCCATCCTCATCGCCAAGTGAATTACTTTGGTCTCATACCACAAAGCATCCGAGTTCAAAAATTCACACTGTGGTAAACCGCCGTCTGGCTCAGAAGTGTTCCCCTTGCAGTGGGAGCTAATAGGAGAGCCCCCTTTAGTCGGCCTCCGAACATTCCTGGTGATGTCAGCTAAGCCCCCCCAAACTCCCCGTCAGCCTCCACTTCTTCTGTTCAGTCACTACAGCCAAGTTCCTCAGATGCTGCAGCAATAGGAATGAAGTCACCTGATGTGCCTTAGCCACAGGTTCTCATTCTGGTGTGTCACTTTATCATTCCCCCCTTTGGTTCCAGAGTTGGCTTTTCTGCAACTGGAATGATTCATGGAGGAAGTGAACCTTCCATCTATCCATTATCCAACCTGGTATATCCTAACTGCAGGGTTACGGGGGTCTACTGGAGCCAATGCCAGCCAACACAGGGCACAAGGCAGGAAACAAACCCCGGGCAGGGCGCCAGCCCACCGCAGTGAACCATTATTACAAATTTTAAAAAAAAATTAGTTTGCTTCCAAAGACGATCAATCCTGGGGTGAAATAAATAAGCTCAGGCCAGAACCCCAGAAGGCCAAACTAACAGAGACGTACAGAAGGGTGCAAAACCGAAGACGCTCCCTTAGGTGTGCCAGGCCTCACCTACCATTACTTCCTCTGGTGCCACTTATTTTTATTGCTGTGAGGTTGGACAGGATCTGACGAAATCCCTGAGATGATAAAGGAGCCTCCTGTATGCCAACTTCGTCCTCATGAAGTCTATCAAAAAAAAAAAAAAAAAAAGGGAAACCACCAGTGATTAGCATTTCAGTTTCCTGCTGACTTGAGGGTGGACATTTAAAACAATTGATTGATGTGATTTGAATATTATGACAAAGTAAGTACTTGAAAAAACACACCACACGTCAGGTCAGATAGACTCTGTGGATTCAGAAAGTCTTCATACCAATTCACTTTCTGCATTTTCTAAGTGACAAGGTTGGACAGGATTAGACTTTGGGACATTAGAGGATCAGCTCAGGTTGGATGGCTTGGAGACAAAGTCAGAGAGGCGAGATTGTGTTGGTTTGGACATGTGCAGAGGAGACATGCTGGGTATATTGGGAGAAGGGTGCTAAGGATAGAGCTGCCAGGGAAGAGGAGAAGAGGAAGGCCTAAGAGAAGGTTTATGGATGTGATGAGAGAGGACATGAAGGTGATGAGTGTGACAAAGCAAGATGATGAGGACAGGAAGAAATGGAAAAAGATGATCTGCTGTGGAGACCCCTAACGGGAGCAGCCGAAAGAAGAATAGGAAGAAGAAGAATTGACACTTAATAACCCATAATGAGAAAGAGAAAACGTTTTTTCAAAAAGGTTTTCAAATTGATGGAAAAATCTAAAACTGAAATCTCTTATTCCTAAAAGTATTCAGACTCCTAATTCACTTCTTTGTAGAAGTCCATTTAGCAGCAGTTCCAGCTTTGAGTCTTCTTGGTAAGTGTCTACAAGCTTTGCACTCCTGGATTTGGGCAGTTGATCCCATTCTTCCTGGCAGATACTCTCAAGTTCCGTTAGATTGGATGAGAAGCGTCCGTGAATGGCCATCTTCAGGTCTCTCCACACACGTTTTATGGGGTTTAAGGGCTGGGTGTTGGCTGGGTCACTCAAGGATATTCAGAGATTTGTCCTGAAGCCCCTCCAGTGTTGTCTTGGCTGTATGCTTCTGTTCAATGACATGCTGAAAGGCCCAAGTCTCAGGTGGCATGCACTCTGAAACAGGTTTTCTTCAGG
The DNA here is from genome assembly GCF_016835505.1 of Polypterus senegalus. Taxonomy (NCBI): domain Eukaryota; kingdom Metazoa; phylum Chordata; class Cladistia; order Polypteriformes; family Polypteridae; genus Polypterus; species Polypterus senegalus. Next base: position 176,427,004 of record NC_053162.1, read on the forward strand.
GTCCTCTCTGTAACTGGCTGCCCCCATTTCTGACTTGTCTACCTGTCCCTGCGTCCCCATAGCATGATGCTGTCACCACACTTCACCGCAGGGATAGTAATAGGCAGGGGATTAGCATCACCTAGTCTTCACCAGTGTGGAAACCAGGGGCGCACTTGCCACCCCAACTCGACACAAACAGGCAGAGACACCAATTCAGTCCAACAAAAACCCCTTTATTTAGAGAAAGGAACCCAGAGCAGTCTCCAAGGACTGATACCCACAGTCACAAGCACTGTAATAACACTGTCCCTATCTTTCAGGGCCTTGCAGCCCCTTTCCTTCTCCACACTTCATATCCACCTCCTCTTACTTCTGTGAAGTAGCTGGCTCCTTTTAAGCTGCACCCGAGGGAACTCCAGGTGGCTTTGGGAGGTCTGGAATTACTCCCAGTGTACCAGAAACCCAAAGCAGGGATCTGCAGCTCCCCATGGCGGCATCCCTGGAACCCAACAGGGCTGAGCCGAACAATACCAAGTCCCATACAGCCCTGTGGGACTCAGAGGGCCTGTCACACCCCAGGGGGGCTGCCAAATAGCAATTCGGGGGAGATAGCACCCTTCATAAGTCATCTCACCTTGTCCTTCTAGTACAGAGGCGTCCCGGTCAGGTATTGGTGGCGGTCACCATCCATCACACCAGATATACTGCTTGGGGTTCTTCCCAAAATTTTTGTCTCATCAGACCAGAGATTTGTGCCCCTGATAGTTTCAGAGTCCTTCAGATGCCATTTGGTAAACTCCAAGCAGAAGTTAGCCACTCTACCAAAAGTGCTGTTGAGATGGCCCCCCTTCCAACAAGTTCTCCCCTCTCAGCAGACATCTTCTAAAGCTCAGCTGGAGTAACTATTGTATTCTTGATCACCTTACATGGCCCTACTTGCTGGGTTATTCAATTTGTCCAGACGTCCAACTTTAGTAAGAGCCCTGACGGTTCCACGCTTCTTCACAATTCTTGAGGCCGTCGTTCTCCTGGGAACACTCAAAGCTTTACAGGTGCTTTGATCCTTTTGCCCTGTTCAATACCTCACCACAATGTTAACCTGGAGGTCTACAGAGAGCCCCCTGGACATCATGGCTTGTTTTTGTCCTGACATGCAATGTGAGTTGTGGACCTTTCCATACACAAGCCTGCATGGGCCTTTCTAAACAATGTCACACACGTGCGCATGGGAGGCAGCCAAAGGGCTCAAATGTCGGTAATTCCATGCCAGACCAGGGGAGGGTGCAGTGCATTAACCTTTTTATTTCCTTTTTCCTGCAGACCAGTCACGGGAAATCCCACCTGGCCCTGATGACATCACTTCCACTTCCAGCCCTGATGACCTCATTTCCTTGGTTTAGCTTTACATCCACCATTTTGTCTCTCCGGCACCGGTTTATCATTTTGAACTCAAAAGAATCATTTCTTTGCCTTGCCAGAACAATCTACTATAAATGGGGTGGGGGGGCTGGTGGGGGGGCTTCCCAAAACCTTATTTTTGTCTCTTTTTCCTTTGTTGCTGTGAAACCATGCAGTTTGCCACAGGTGGACTCAAATCAAGTTCTAGAAACTTCTCAAGTAGAAGTAAAGCAAACAGGAGACACCCAAGTACAATCTGGAATGCCACAGCCAAGGCCTTGAACAGGAATGCGAGACTTATCTGTGTGATTTTTAATATATTTGCAAAAATTTCTGGAATCACGTTTTCACTTTGTTGCTATGGGTTATTGAGTGTAAACCGATGGGCAAAAATGGCAAATTTATCCACTTAATATTAAATGTGCAACATAATGAAGAGTGCAGAAAGTGAAGGGGTCTTCATACTTTCAGAATCCACTTTAAAGATCTTGTAATGAGCATTAGAACAATCTGCACAAGAAGAGGCCCCTCAGCCCACCAAAGCTCGCCAGTCCTGTCCATTTCACTCTTCTAAAAAAGCATCAGGTTGAGTTTTGAAAGTCCCTAAAGTCTTACTGCCTACCACACTACTTGGTAGCTCATCCGAAGTGTCAGATCAGCACCATCATAAACTACAAGATAGGGACCCTCAATATACAAACAATAGACATACAAGGACTAAAGACAAGTGTGACCCACCCAAAGGTGACAGCAAAAAGTTCACTTGGTAGAACTTTCAAGGACACGAGTTGTGCCTAACATGATGGGTGTGGTCTTTGGCCGGCTTGTCATCCCGGCCAATACCCCCAGGCCGCCAGATGGTGCCCTCCCTAAAGTATGGAGGTGCCCCGAAGACCAGCAGGGAGTCATGGACTATGTAGATTTTATACACGACCCTGCTGGATACCACAGGGGCCGCAGGAGGGAGCTGCAGGGAGGACCGAAGAATCATTTGAGCCCTATGGGGTGAGAAGAAGGACTTGTTCCTGACCCGGAAGTGATAGAGAATCACATGGACTGGGGATTGGGAACACTTCCGGGTCAGGGTATATGAAAGGACTGTGGGAGCTCCCAGGCGGTGAGCTGAGCTGGGTGGAAGGGTGGCAACGTGTCTGGGAGTTGGAGGATTGATTTATTGTTTAGTATTGTGATTTATATGAGTATAGTGGAGAAGAGGGTGCTTTGTGCACTGTGGTGAATTAATAAAGTCAACATTTGGACTTTTATCTGGTGTCTGGAGTCTTGGACAGGGGTTCAAGGGAGCGATACAGCCCCCTATCTGTCACATGGTTCAAAGAGAGACCTGGACATGACATCACACTTCCTCGTCCCATTGGTCCAAGAGGTACATTGATGAAGTACAAGAACAGCAGAAGTCCAGGCAATCAAAGAAGCTCAAACCCTCTCATCATTCCATCCATCCAGAGGCTATGCTGGAATCTCAGCGTCGTCTTAAGAGCATCCCGAGCTGAGTAGTGCGCTGGGGATCCAGTTTTGATAGTGTGGAGGGCCGGACGCCCCTTTGACATATGTTCCAGGGGAGCAACCATGGGCTCCTCAGAACCTCCCCTGGGATGCTTGGTGGCAGCCTCCCTGGCAGATGATGACGCCGCAGTTTCCCGCAGGGCTCCATGGGAGATGGAGTTCTCCACAGCCCTGTTGGGATCTGGGGTGGCTGCCAGGGGATGCTGTATGGATACCGGAGCCAGCCTGGACAACTCTACATCCCTGCCCGGAAGTGCAATCAGGAACAGGTGATCAAGCACCTGGAGGACTTCTGGGTGGGCTATAAAAAAGGCCAGCGACCTTCACATAGCGGCCAGAGTCGGGTGGAAGGAGGGCAAAGCTGTGGAGGAGTGGTGGTGAAAGAGAGAAGGGTTGTGGTTTGTGTTACTGTGTTGTGGCTGGAGGGTTCACGGGGAAGACGTGCCCTCCAGCTGAAGAAAGAAATAAAAGTCTTTTGTTGAGTTTTACACGTGCCTCAGTGTCAAGTCTGTGTCGGGTCGGGCGCTATTTCCCAATAGCAAAACAGAAAGTTAATTAGGCATCAGAAACATTGTGGGCCCCTTTGCTCCTGGGGACCCCTGGCCAGTGCCCATATGTTAAGATGGCCCTTTGCTGGATCAGAGGCCAAGAGTCTCCCTCTCCGTCATTCCAAGGACTTTGGTGGATCAGAAAACAGTTGGCTTACTAAGATGGAGAGCCACTTGGCATTCTGGACATATTGGATGCTTAAGCTTCTAGTAAGAAGTGCTGTTTTCCATCCAGGTTGTATTGGTGTCATCGCGTCACACTCATTACTTTGCTTCTGTTTTGGGCTCATCAAGGATTGTTCATTTATAATGCAGGAATATAAGTGTGAACCTTCTCTCCTGATTTTTTTGTTTTTTTGTTTTTGATGTTCTCTCTTGTTGCTTGCAGTTACAGATTGAAGAGGAAGGAAGCAGTCGGCCCTGACAGTCACCGTAAGTGGAGGTGCAGATTGCAGCCTCATCTTTGTGACATGTCAAGATATGAGGGCTAGAGTGGGGATTTGGGACCCTCTGTTCACATCTACTTAACAAAGAGTCTGAAAGTGAGAATAGAGTCCTACATGACAAAACACCTTCCCATCGGAAAACTGCAAGTTAAGCATCATGGGCTTCTAACACATTCTTTTATTCTTTTCCTATTTCATCATCTCAGGAAGTTGGAATTGGTCCTGGGTGGGATGCACACTTTCACCCTCTGCCAGTTAACGTACCTGTCCTGCATGTACTTAAGAGTGACTCCGTGATTCCTGTCTACCCAAAATCCAGACCATTTACTGCTGGCGGGTGGGCTAAACAAGGTGTCAATAAAGACGCTTACCTGAAGACAAAGGTCCCTGCAGAATGGACACTCTCTGGCCTGGGAAGATGTGCCGTCACCATTGCTGCTGGGCCCTCAATGACCAGCATCACATTTCTTGGGATGAGGTGCCCTCCATTTCCACTGAATGTGATGGAGAAGGGCTGCCCGTAGCTCAGCTGCTGGTCCCCCAGAAACTTTTCTGTGAAGCGGATGACAAAGAATTAGGAATGGAGTGCCTTGGAGCAAAAGACGGAGTCCTAATAATAAGAATGCCACCTTTCAGTGGCGAGTGTTATGTTCAAGCTAGTAACGCTTGGACCTTCGGTCCCCAACAAAAGGTGGTCCATACGCCTCTCACGAATCACAGCACACCGTGGAGGGTGCTGCAGTGTCCTTCACTGCCACCCCAATGTTTCTGTGGTGCTTTCCCTAAGATGCACACCATGTTCTCTTGAGGCCTTTCTTGTCTTGTCACCCATGTCATGTGGCCGTGCTGCCACTCACCGTGCCAAGGACCTGAAACTCAATAACATGATGAAGGAAGCCCACACCGTTAGTATTTAGGCCTTGTATGAGTTTCTGCTGTGCGTGTAATGTATGAGTGGCACTTGCAATGAAAATAAGTGGCCTGTGCAATGTGCTTCACTGTCAGCAGAGCTCACCATGGGGCTTTCCTGAAAGCAATGCCACATGCATACACCGCTCTACTTCTCCTGTCATCCCCTGCACACATCCATGCTGTTACGTGCCATTTGATGGACACAAAGAGCAATTTAGTGGCAGAGGCAGCCTGCACATCCATTTCATGGGTTGCATTATGTACAAGCTGTTGACTGAGATCAAGACCAAGGTTTACGGCCTAGTGGTTCGTGAGGTTTTGCATGACAGATAGTCTGCGTATCTGTGTGTCCGTCCAGTTGTTATGCCTCTGTCATGGAACATCACAAACATTTGTAGCAGTAAAATGCATTGCAGTTTCTCATTCCAACAGATGGAGCATCACAAACATGTGGCTTAGTAAAATGCATTGCATTTTGTCATTCCAACAGATGGAGCATCACAAACATTTGGAGATGTAAAATGCATTGCATTTTGTCATTCCAACAGATGGAGCATCACAAACATTTCCAGTACTACAATGCATTGTATTTGTCTTTCCAACGGATGGTGCATCAGAATCATTAATTCAGCTTTTACAAGTCCCATTCCAAATGGCATATAACAGAAACATATAGATTGAATTTGTCACTCCAATAAATGGCACATCACAAACTTTTGTAATAATGAATTTTATTCTAAAAATGTTTGTGATGCGCTATCTGTTGGGAGTGACAAATGCAATGCATTTTATTCCTACATGCATTACAAAGTACTTTCCAGTAGATGGTGCACTGCAAATGTTAATGCTGAGGTCTACGTTAATTATTTAGATTTCAAACCACTTTAGATGGGCCCACAGCTAGTGCTAAATGAAATAAAGAAAGGTTGATTGATGGAATAGCTGTGAGATGACTTAATGCTCCTTAAAAGACACTTTATAAAAATGTGTTGATTGATGGACTGCCATATCTCAGACAGGAATCCTCCTCTGGCTGGGGTTCTAATTTGTGTTTTATGTCTCTTTTGTTCATTTTTGATCATTTTATTTATTATGTGCATCTTTCTTTACTTTTGGTTTTATCTATGTATACAGGTGGTGTGTTGGTGGTCTCCTAAGAAGTGGGGTCATCTGCAACTCACAGCTAAGAACTGTCCTGCACCCGATAAATCCAGAAGTTCTTCCACAGTTCTTGGTGGTTCATTTCAAGTGTGCTTAGTAGAGATGAACTCCTGTTATTTTTGCGAATTTAATGTGTTTAGTGATTTACTGGATTTTTTGGACATTTTTCTCAGTTTATCAACTATTCTTGGTATTTCATATTGGGACTTTTGGCTGTAGTGGATCACCTTATTTTTTGGGTCACTCCTATTGCCTGTGCACTCCATGGAGCTTCATTGTTATTGGAGAGCATTTTTTGTGAAGAATAAATCATATTTCATAAAGAGTCTACAAAGCCCTTTTTTTGTCTAGCCGGGGTTTTTGACTGAATTTCCCCCTCAATTTGCATTTGTGAGGTGGCATAATAACCCCTTGAGAGATACTCAATAAAGTAATATAAATTGATGACTGGAACAAAACTGGAGTCCCATCCACAGACGGTTCTTACCCTACACCCAGTACCACCAGAACGGGCGGTGGTCCCCTGGACTCTAAACTGGATTTACAGCTGGAAGATGGATAGAAGAAATGAGAGATCAGACAGAAGGGCAGCATTAACATTGGGCGATTGGGGGGGATCGGGGGTGTTACGAGCTTTCTTTAGCTTGGTGGCTTTACTTACGGATCAAGTCTTGTCAATGGGTTATGCTTATTTTTTATGAATTATTATTTTCCATGAGTTTGTTTTTTATACCTATCCATCCATCCATTATCTAACCTGCTACATCCTAACTACAGGGTCACGGGGGTCTTCTGGAGCATTTTTGTTAATATTGTTTTATTTCGTTTTTTAATTAATATGTATGTACTTTGTATTTATGTTTGCTAATGCTTCGTGTCTTCTGAGAGTGGAACCATCAAGAGGTGGGGCCACCATGCTGTCATTACTGAGGGACCCCCCAACCTTTTATATTTCAGGTTCAGGGGTTCATTGTGACAGTTGTGGTTTGTGGAGCGCTTTAATTTATTTTTTTCCGATCAATGGCTTTTTTTCTTGGATTCTCATTACTGGATTGAGGATTTGGTCTTGTTAGCCTTGGGTTACTGCATCTCCCGTGTTTTATATAAAGAAAATATCAAGCCAGAGGTTTACGGTTTTCCTCTCCACTTGAAGGGCTTCAATTTTTGGGGCATTTTAAGCATTTTGAGAGTTCTCAGTGTTTAGGAGCCTGAGCCCCATTTTCAGCCTGTGTAGGCCGTGAAGCCTGCCTCTTGATTTTGGGGCCGGGGTGCCTGAGATGGTGCCTGTTTCAGAGTCACGTTTTTCTACATTTCGAAGCCTGCTCGTTTTTTGGGGGGGTCACTTTTTGTTACAGACTTCACTATTACCACAACGTTTCAACACTGACATGTATGTCCAGACTGACTCCTGTAGCGTCAGGAGCAGATTGTCTTTTACTTCGTGAAATTTTGTTTTACTTTTGCAGTCAGAAGATGTGAAGGCAATCGGAATTTCTTTTCTTAAATGTGTTTTTAATATGCAGCCCACAGCTGAGCTCTCCGTCGGATTGTCTGGCATCTGTTTTGCAGACGCCAGTCTCTTTAATTTCTGCTACGCTAATTTCAAGACCTGCCTCCTCACTTTTTTATTGATTAGTCTCAAAGAGAAAGCATTCCATGTTTTTCTGAGTAGTTGATACTTTGTCTTATTTCCTTTCTTCAGTAGTTACCCACCTATACAGATTATAGTGCCTTTATATCTCTTACCATCTCACTAGACAGATTTAGGGTATCGCGCGACTGCACCTATTTTTCTGTGTAGCTGCCTATCCTTATTATGGCGAAACACTGAAGGAATCTGCCTATTGATCTAACATTGACAGAGACAGCTGTGCCATTGTGACCAGCCTAGTGCATCTTTATGCCCTTAAATGATCTGTCTCCATTTATATACTGTGGTGTATGGCCGGCCGTTCATCCCAGCCAATACCCACAAGCTGCCAGGTGGAGCCCTCCCTGCAGTATGGAGGTGCCCTGAAGACCAGCAGGGAATTCTGGACATTGGAGTCTTTATGTACGGCCCTGCTGGATACCATGGGGGCCACTAGGAGACGGTGCAGGGAGGAACGATGTTTATTTGCCTTACGTCCCAGAAGTACGTCCGAGTCACATGGACAAGGGGAGTGACATCTGACCCGGAAGTGATAGGAAATCACATGGACTGGGGATTGGAACACTTCCGGGTCAGGGATACTAAAAGGATTGTGGGAGCTCCCAGACAGCGAGCTGGCAATGCGTCTGGGAGTGGAGGATTGTTCATTGTGATTATTGTGAGTTATTTAATGAGTATTGTGGAGGATGAGGGTGCTTTGTGCACTGTGCAGAATAAATATAGTCTACTTTTGGACTTTTATCTGGTGTCTGGCATATTGGACAAGGGTTCAAGGGAGCGATAGTGCCCCCTATCTGTCACAATACATACCATTCTAAAAAAATCATGTTAGAGAAGCTATAGAACATAATGCATTATATTATATGCTTCATATATGTCTATCTATCGTGGTCACTAAGGGGCATTGTAGACCCCCAAAATGCCAGACACAACTGCACCAATCCCAGTCCTGTCCTTTTTTGTCTCACAATGATAACTGACTCTCTTTCTTTTCTTTCTTTTTTCTTTTTTCCGTTCCTTTCCTCACCCTGCTTGGTAAGCATTGTATCTGTCAGCAGACTCCGACTTCCGAGAGAGGTGAGGACGCCCTTTTTATCCTGCACCCAGGAGTACTTCCAGTGTCAGGACATTGCCCTAAGGAAGAAGTTCCGGTTCTGGTGGAAGCTTCCAGAAATAGGGACAAACCCACACTGCAGGTCCCCCTGGTGGCACCCATGGAATTCAGCAGTTCCCAGTATGCCCTGCGGGTGTGTGTCTGGGTGCACCAGTCCAAGGGACACAGCCACCATACCATTTCAAAAGGCTGAATGCCCTGTATATCGGGGTAAGGATTTTCTGTCCAACCCCATCAGGATGCCAGTCCATCTATACTGCCATGCCAACCATCCGGTTCAGACAGGGAACAGTTCTCGGTTTATGGCTGACAGGAGTGAAACCTGATGTGGTCTTCGGCTGTAACGGGGAAAAAAAATCAAAAAACCGTGCATTTTCCTAAATCTCTGTGTTTTCCAAGAGTGCACCGTTTTGCAATAAAAGTGCAATTTTTCAATTTGCTTTAAAGTTACACTGCGCGGGGGACAGAGTGAAGCAGAACTGATCGATTCCGTTTTGTTTTATCTTGTAGAAAACAAGAAGGGGCGCCGCTTTTTATTTACTGTCGGAGTTATTAAAAAAAAAAGAGAGCCGACTTGATGCTTCTGCAGAGATTAAATCCGAGAAGTTTTGAACAAAATCAGGTAGCCATCAAACAGAAAAAGAAAATGGACCGGCATGAGGCCGAGCAGCCAGCCAGCAGGCATACTCGTTTTGGCGGATGCTTTTCTCACTTCGCTATTAAGCTTTCACGGTCCGGGGTATTGAAAAAGAAATAAATAAATAAAAAAGAATAAAAAGAGGAAAGCCTGGACTCGGATCGCGGCAATTTCTTTCTTTCCATTTCAAATGTCAAAAAGTCCATTCCGCTCTATAAATAATTCGTATTACCTACAACATCGTTTAAAATTTATAGAGCGTCTTCCCGAAATGTAACTTTGAAATGCGCACGGGGCTTCAGGAGGAAATGGATTCAGCCGCTCGGCTAATTCAAGGCAGGCAGCGATTGATCTGCGAGCGCGTGTGGCAGACGTGTCGCGCTCCCCTTCGATTAGTTTACTCAGTTTAATGCGAAGGAGTCGCGCTGCGCGGCGCACGTGTCACCCTCTAGGAACTCCTTTGCGACAATAAGCCGACTGGACGGGGAGTATCTGAGTCGAGGAGATAAGAGAGTGATAGATGAGGGGCTGTGCGCGACTATTTTTCTTTTGCTTCTTGCCCGGTGGTGCAATGGATGCGCTAGTGCTTCGCAATAAGAAGACCGGAGTTCACTTCCCAGGTCCTCCCTGCAGTCCACTGGCTTACAGGTTGGCTCCTGATATGCGTTATGTCCTGCGATGGACTGGCACCCTGTTCAGAGATTGTTCCTGCTCTGTTCCCTATGCTTTCTGGGATGGACTCCAGCTCTCTCGCAACCGAAGATGTATCGACCTACAGAGCAGTCAGCAGTATCAGGGCATTAGTGACATCACTGCATGTCTGGTCCAGCAGTTTGGTAACAGACGCGATCGACCGGTAGATCGGAAATGCAGTGCAGGTAGATCGTGTTGCATTCAAAAAACTTTTTTTTTTAAACGTTAGTCTATCACATATCCTCCCTATAGCATTTGCCACTTGATTGACATACAGGGCGGCCAGTCTGAGATCTCTTTTCTTCTAACACACTGGTCATCCCGCACACAAGATCAAACGCGCGAGCTACTGCAAAACTCCGGCTGTGATCTAGTTAGCCTTCCAATGTCTATCAACTAAAGAAGGGATTTAAAAAAAAATGTTGTTTATGGGCTGGATGTTGAATTGGAAGAGGATTTTTTTCTCTCACAATGTCACAATCGAAGTGCGTTTGTCTGATCTGCCAGTCTATCATTGCTATTCCAAAGAAGGAAAATGTGGAAAGGCACTTTCGAAATGTTCATAAAAACTACGAAACTGACTTCCTTGTCGAAAAGCGATCTGAGAAAGAGAAAGGAGAGGGAACTAAAATCGCAGTTAATCGGACAGCCGTCATTTTTCACTCGGCTGAATTCAAAAGCAAAGGCAGACACACCGAAGCATCGTTCTGGGCGAGTCACTCGATCATTAAGCATAAGAAGTCCTTCCAAGATGGAGAGATGATAAAAGATGCCTTCGTTGAGGCAGATGGCTAGGGAGAAATTCCTGCTGAGAGTTCAAGACCCCTGGCCGGAGAAAAAGGAGTTTCTCCTCGTCATTAAACACGCAGAATACAAGCAACTTAATAAAGATCGATGGCCGCTAGACTTGGTATTTTTTTCCGATCTGACCAACATGTTGAATGAGCTTAATTTACAGCTGCAAGGAAAAGAGAAAACCAATATGGTCAACATGATTAGCTCAGTTAATGCTTTCAAACGAAAAATGCAACATCTGTCCTCAAAGCTGCAGCGCTTTGATTTGGGGAACATCGAAAACCTCGCGTCGGAGCTGGAGACGCAATGGAAGGCGCCTGCGCAACTTGACAGCATCTGCTACACATGGCAGGTTGAAAATTGTCTGTCAGACTTTATCTAATGGAAAAAAAGTAACGAGTCGAGTGTTGCCCAATGTAGCGGAGGAAGAGTAGCGTTTCTTCTTCACAAATGCACTCAAGTAAAAGTAAAAAGTTTGGTGCAGTAAAACTAATCTTAGAAGTACAATTTTTAAAAAAGTTACTCAAGTAAATGTAACTTGTTACTACCCACCTCTGATACTCAGTATATAATTTTTATTGTTTTTTTTTGACCTGGTCATTTTAAAAGTAGCACCCAAGCCAAAAAAGTGTGGGCATCCCAGCTCTAAGCTGAAAGGATGGCAGGGGGAAGGGCAGCAATTGGCAGTGATTCTCTAAGAGGGAAGGATAACCACACCTAACATGAAGTAACCCCTACCCTTAACCATTCATTGTACGCACAAACCTTACCAAACCCTAACCTTAACTTCTGTCCTGTAACTGCTGGTGTAGACCTGCGGTGATAGATGGTGCTCTGGCTTGGGATTAAGCTGCCTTATACAATTCAATGGCATTTCATTATACTGCTTACATGCAGAAAGCTTATTCCTTCCACTCCAAACAAAAAGTATTTCACAAAAGTTTCACATTATCTCTCTGTTATAAAAAAAAAGTCAAGATGTGATCTTCTCGGAAGACAAAGTCCTGCAAGAGACACATTAACTTGCTCCCTGCTCCTAAAACAACGACAAGCGACAAACAAAACACGCAGCTCACCAGCAGCAGAAACCCAGCAAATGATCCTACTGCGTCTCCTAACCCGAGGTCGACGTCACACAACGACGCCCCTTCACAACACGAGTGGCAGAGACACAAAGTGGCAAAAAGACAGCTGCTGTACAGGCTTTAAAATGACAGCAGCAGAAAGACAGCAGATGATCTGACGGCATCTCCTTAACGTGCGTTCAGCCGCGCCCTCTTCACAACGCGAGCAGTGTTATATGTCCTGCGAGAAAGAGATTTAACCACACCTGGGGCCGGAAATAAAGGACAAGTATTGTTTTTACAATGTCACGTGAGACAAGGCAGTGAGACATCATTTAAAACAAGTCCACTGACATCTAACCTAGCAGTTGTTGGATTGCTGTTGGCAGACATGCTTCATGTGCTCCCAGCTCTTAAAACAACGACATGCGACAAACAAAACACGCAGCTCACCAGCAGCAGAAACCCAGCAGATGATCCGACCGTGTCTCCTAACCCGAGGTCGACGTCACACAACGACACCCCTTCACAACACGAGTGGCAGAGGCGCAAAGTGGCAAAAAGACAGCTGCTGTACAGGCTTTAAAATGACAGCAGCAGAAAGACAGCAGATGATCTGACGGCATCGCCTTAGCGTGCGTTCAGCCGCGCCCTCTTCACAACACGAGCAGTGTTATATGTCCTGCAAAAAAGAGATTTAACTGGGGCCGGAAATAAAGGACAAGTATTGTTTTTACAATGTCACGTGAGACAAGGCAGTGAGACATCATTTAAAACAAGTCCACTGACATCTAACCTAGCAGCTGTTGGATTGCTGTTGGCAGACACCTGGGGCCTCATGTATAACGCCGTGCGTAGAACTCGCACTATAACATGGCGTAAGCACAAAAGCCGAAATGTGTTTACGCACAGAAAAATCCAGATGCAGGAATCTGTCCGTACTCCAACTTCCACGTCCTTCCGTTACATAAATCCCGATCAGCGTGAAAACTAACGCTCGTGCACGCCCTTTATGTAACGCCCCAAATCCTCCCAGAATTACGCCTATTTGAATATGCAAATCAATATAAATGCCCTTAAGCGCAGCCTTCTGTGAAAAGACAATGGGAAAAGCACGGGGAAAATATAAGAATTTCAGCGAATACCAAGTGGAGGCAAAGGAAAAACATACTATTTGTTCAAATAAACCGTGGTATAATCAACAAAATGAAGTTGATCGAGTGACATAGCGTGTTGGAGAAACTTGAAAGCTCACATTCACAAAATCGCACAGTGCCGGAAATAAAAAGAAGTCACATATCAAAGTTGCCGTGAAAAGAAGAGTTGTAAGCCCACTGTCTGAGTGTCATATGAAAGTTTATTAGGGTACAGAGAAAAAAGGCACACGGTGGGGAAAAAGCACGAAATGTCAACTTCAATCTCGACATTTCCACTTTAATCCGTAGTTTATTTTGTCATTTAGTAGAACATTATAAACTTCATCTTAAAATCGTTTAATTAACCAGTTTCTCAAAATTACATCGTAATTAAAGTAGCACGTTAAATGCTTTGTTTTGTATTTGATCTTCTACTCGTATGTGATCTATGTGTGTGAATCACTACTTGCTTCTTAAACTGGCTCTCTTCCTCCAACTGGACACAGAGTCCATTACATTTGTGATATTACAGCTCTCTGAATAACTAAAATACTGAGATGTATACGTGATGTCATTTTCATGATGATAGGAGCTAAAGCACATTATTAAACATGTGTTTCATGAGCCTCGTGCTCATGACAAGCATTTATCTTTTGTCGAAATTTGTCGCTGCGTTTTTAGCTGTGTTGTTATTTTCTCTTTCTGTTTTATATTCAATATATATTGGCGTAGCCGTCACTGCAGTCCTTGCTTTTCTTTCCCCAAGTAACCGATCGCCACACAATCAGCTCTGTAATAGACGTTAAGCCATCTGTAAGCTTAGCGCCGATTCTTCAAAGCGTTTAAGAACATTGAAATATCTTCGTAGTACATGTTTAATTATTCTATCCTTCACGACACTCCCAGTGAAGAATATAGATTATTTAAATGAAGTTAAAGTTTTATGTGTATAATTTAACAAACATATTTTGCTGCATTTCACCTTAAAAATGATATCGTCATCATATGTAAATACGCGCTTTATAAAGTGGCTCAGGTTGTGAGATATTATAACTGTAGTGCAAGTTTACAGTGGGGTGATTGTACTTATAAGTACAAACAGTTCTACAAGGAGCAATTGATTGAGTGCATTTAAAGTTCTTGGGATTAAACTGTTTCTGAACCGCGAGGTCTGTACAGGAAAGGCTTTAAAACGTTTTGCAGTGGCTGAGACAGCGTGTCCTTAAAGCTGTATACCGATAATTCTCTTTCCGATCAGCTGCTGCTGTGATTCACACTCAGATACAGTGATATAAATACTCTGAGTCGTGCAGTGAGAGTAATATGGAAAAAGATGATCCGCTGTGGCAACTCCTAACGGGAGGAGCTGAAAGAAGAAGAAGAAGAAGAAGGAGAAGTGAGAGTAACAACGCTAAAGCAGTTATGGTATTTGGAATACTATGGCTGTTCCCTGGACCATTATATTGTTACGAGTTAATTACAATCAGATGCATTACACTAATAAACAATATGCGGTTAGTTTCTGTGTATTTATAAAGCCGCGTCATGAAAATAATGAGTAATCACACAAGAACAGTAGCATTGCTTTGATGCTGGGTGCCGCCAGTTTGCAAAACCGAGCGGAGAACTTGCGTACGACAAGGCATGAGGTACCGTGGAAAAGTGCGTGGCTTTACGCCAAGTGTAGGTTTTATACATCGCGATTTGAACGTGGAAAAGTTCTTACGCAACATTTCTGTGCGTACGCACCGTTTATACATGAGGCCCCAGGGCTGGATTTAGATGAAAAGAGGCCCTAGGCTATTCCACTTATGAGGACCTTTCACCTCCCATTTTAAAGTTTGTTCAAATTGCTAACAATTTGAATGTAGGCCCCTCTTGATCTTGAGGCCCTAGGCTGAAGCCTAGTTAGCCTATAGGTAAATCCGGCCCTGGCAGACACGCTTCATGTGCTCCCAGCTCTTAAAACAACGACATGCAACAAGCAAAACACGCAGCTAACCAGCGGCACCAAGTCAGCAGATGATCCGACCGCTTCTCCTTAGCGTGCACTCTGCTGCCCCACCCACAACACGAGCAGCGTTATACGTCCTGCGAGAAAGAGATGTCACCACGCGAGGGGAAGTCAAAAAGTAAAGGGATTTTTTTAATTTCTCTTTTCAGAGTTTGGTAACACTGCTCATATCCAGCGCTGAATGAGTGTAGTCGCCAACACTTCTATACAACGTGTAACTCTTATTGGCGCGTTATTCGTTGGAGTGTAGCAGACCGTTAAACATGAGAGCTCCATTGTCGATCTGCACCAAGGAGGAAATGAGGGCAGTGATTCGCTTTTTGTTTGCGGAAGGTGTTAAACCTGCGGACATTATTCGTCGAATGCAAGCACAGTATGGTGACAACCGTTTATCGCGAAGCAAGATCTAGAGCGCTTCAAACAGGGAAGAACTTCTTTATGTGACGAAGAAAGATCGGGCAGGCCATCAACGTCAACCACTGAGGACAATGTGATAGTCGTTGATTGCAAAATGGGTTGCAGATACAACCGAAAAACTTTTTCTCTGACGGAATCAAAAAACTTGTGAAACATTGGGAAAAGTGCATTGAAGTCCAGGGAGGTATGTTTCACATTTCTATCATTTGAATAAATGCCCCTTTTCTCAAATGTCCCTTTACTTTTTGAATTCCCCTCGTACAATGGACCCTTAAATTACAAACTCAGTTCGTTCGCGAGGGCTGGTTGTAAGTCAAGACTGTTTTTTCCCATAAGAAATAATGGAAATACCCATAATGAGTTCTGAACCTCCCATAGCAACACTTACTTAACCTTTTCATAATAAAAAAGGGTTGTAGAAGGTGCATAAGTTACGAAAAACACCAATAATTTTTCTAATGTACTAACCAAAAAGTTTTAATAAGTGCCTAACCTCCCAGAAACAGTACAATACGATTTCATACCGTACTCACCATTTATGTTGACATCTTTGGCTTGCAGGAATGGAGGAGGAGGAGAATGAAATGGAAGGTGGTTATTGTTTGGAAGGAGAGCCCCCTTCCATAAGAACATCAGGACCCTGGCTCTCTGGTGTCCTTTCTCTCCTTGGGAGAGGCTGTAGCCCACTAGGACCTGCTTCTGGCTCACTAGGTCTCAGCCTTTTCGGAAATAAAAACTGGTCTAAGGTCGTCTGTTTCTGTCTTTTCTTCAACACAGTTCTGCAGTATGACATGACATTGTCATTAAGAAAGTTAATGCAACAATTTGCTTTTTCTCTGTCTGGGTGGGTCGTCTCTTCAAATGTTTGTAGCTCTGTCCATTTTTTCAGGATGTCCTTTATGTAATTTTTGGCAGCCCTTTTATCAGCACTGGCTGCTTCACCATGCCTAACTACGCTATGAATCCCAGTTCTCGCTTTAAAATTGTGAAACCACCCCTTACTGGCACAAAATGTTTCACCACTATCACTTGTTGATGGCTTATCCTTTATAACGGAGGAGTGTCGAACGCCAGGCCTGGAGGGCCGCAGTGGCTGCAAGTATTCATTCTAAACCTTTTACTAACCAGCAAGCAGTTTTCACTGCTAATGCACTCCTTAATTTTAATAACCCTGTTTTGGAGGATTCAGTCCTCTGAATTGATTTCTTTCTTCTTTAAATGACAGCCAAACAGAAATGAGATGTGAAACGGGCCAACAGATGACCAGCTAAACTGGGATTTCAAACTGCAACCAATTTCACTCCAACCAATCCCTTAATGAGAAGCTGATTCTTGCTGTTAATTAAACCCATTAATGAATTCCATGGCCTGTTGCCGCTCTCATTTCCAAAAGCATTGATTTTTCTGTTTTTTCTAAGATCACTGCCAAAATGTTTTGGGGACCTGAGAGGCCTACCTTCACCTTTCTTTATTTTCAGATATTGCGTGATAGGCACAGGTGAGCTGGCCAGGTGACGGCTCGTTTTGTGTCTCATTATTATTTGGTTGCTGATTAAGGAAAAAGAGACAACTAAGGGGCCTGAGTCAAGTTAATTAAAGCTAAGGCAAAAGAAGATAATTAGCAGCAAAAACGGGTCGCTAATGAAGAAGACGGTTAGAATGAAAACCTGCAGCCACTGCGGCCCTCCAGGGCCAGAGTTCAACACCCGTGCTTTTAACAGATCTGCATTTCCAGCCCTAGCTTTTTCACAAGTTATCAACTCAGATAGCCTATCATCTGCCATCTGCCTTTCGTTTATCCACACTAATTGCTTTTCTACCTCGTCTAACACTGTTGATCGTGACTTACTAATTTGAGTAACACCTTTAGCAACACTAGCTTCCTTATACAAATCTTTTCTTTGTAAAATTGTCGAGATGGTGGATTTTGACATGCCGTACATATTAGTGAGATCGGTCACACGGACGGCACTCTCATATTTCCGCACAATTTCCTTCTTTATTTCGATTGTGATCGCTTTCTTTACCTTCGTTCCCTTCTCTTCCTTCCTTAGCTTCTTTTCTAGCTTTTTTGGGGCCATTTTGATAGCAATTATTGAAATAAATGATATAAAGTACTGCACTGACCGAAATTATGTCCACAGACACACGTATCTGAGCTCCAACTGACGCTTACGAATGCTCTCGGCTATTTGTTTACAATCGCACAAGCGGATTGTCACGTGCCCAGCCGGGATGCCCGAGGGGACTGGAGGAGGGCTGGTGCCTCCTCTCGACCACGAGGGGGCGACCCCCCTGGTTTTGTTGGAAGCCCAACCCTGTAGGGGCCCATGGCCACCGCCAGGCGGCACCCCCGTGCCTGAAGAACCCCGGGTGTGGCAGAAGTGCTGGGGGGAAGAAGAATGGGGACACCCGGACTGCTTCCGGGTGCGCAGCTGGCACTTCTGCCACACGGGGGCGTGTCCTTGGAGGAGTGCCGGGAAGCAGCTGGCGCCCATCCGGGTTGGTATAAAAGGGGCCGCCAGAAGAAAGGCATAAAAGACTGTGAAAGGCCCGGACTTTTGGGGGATCGGTGCTGGAGGCACTGGGACGTGCACTAAAGTTTGTAAATATTGTATATAGTGGTGGTGGAAATAAACGTGTGTGTTGGGTGCAAAACGATGTCCGTCTGTCTGTGGCCAGGGCCTGTTCCACAGGATACACGTGACCGCATTCGGGTTGTAACTCAAGATGTTGGTTGTACAGTAATCCCTCGTTTATCGCGGGAGATAGTTTCCAAGGCTGGCCGCAATAACTGAATTTCCGTGAAGTAGGAACACCATATTTATTTAATAACTTAACGTGTATTTGGACGTTTTTAAACCCTCCCTGTACTGTTTACAACCCACCCTTTACTCTATTAATAACAGGGACAACTGTTAAGCAATATGAAATCGGTAGATAAGCTTACAGTTACTGTATAGCGAAGGACACGTACCTATACTGTATATGACGTGATGATGGTGATGAATATGCTGTGCAGTAAAAATGATGACGATGAAGGTGATGATGACTTTTACTGTGCAGCCGATGACTGTATTTTACGTCTCTTCAGACGGCGGTGCCATTTCCTGTTGCACCTCTTCCACGGTTTCCGAAGGTGTATCCGTAGTAGTCGTAGGAACTGGCTCTTTTTTGTGAGGCTGCAAAAACATTGTGATCGGCAGCTGCTGCCGCTGCTTCTTTTTCCTGTCGAAGAGCAGCTTGTAGGCGGTCGTGACGTCGTCGACCTTGTTGCAAAACTGGACCGATCAAACCATATCGTCGTCCCATTCCTGTGACCGCTCTTGCAGATCCTTAGCCAGTCTGCAGCCACAGCCGCGGACGTTCTCCCTTCCTTCAACATATCCAGAAGTTTCACCTTCTCAGCGATCGTCATCATTCTTCGTTGGCGTTTAGGCTCAGCACCAGCCTTGGAAGAAGGAGCACGTTTGGGAGCCATTGCAGGGAGTGAAAATTGAAGCGAAGTTCAACACAAAGAAACCACAAAAAAATCACACACAGTACAGTGTAAAGTAAACCGCTCGGCGAGAAAGCTTGAAGCGAAATGGCCGCGACAGAGAGACAAGGGGAGGTGCTGTGGGATCTGGGCATCAGTCAAAGCACCAATCACGGGCCCGATTAGAAAGCGGGAAGCTGTGATTTGTCGTCTCCCTCCCATGAACCAATCACAGCCCGTGTTAGTCATTGAACTTGTTTTGTTGTTCTTAGACTAGGAAGTACTACTACTATATTTAAAAACCCGCGAAGTCGTGAATCCGCGAAAAGTGAACCGCGAAGTAGCGAGGGATTACTGTACTTCAAAACAAAAAATCTGGTCGTAAACCTAGTTGTTTGCATGCCAGGCCGGTCGTATATATCGAGGGTCGACTATACAAAAGTTTACAGTAAAGTAACAGTGAAAATAGGGCATATGTAACAATTCCCATGAAACTAACAATCTCTTTAAATGGTATATCTGGTAAACCAAACCCGGGGGTGGGCAAGCGAAGCGAGCAGAGGGTGGAGCCCCCTAGTTTTTCAATAATTATTGCATTATTTTGCAAGGGCGGCATGGTGGCACAGTGGGTAGCGCTGCTGCCTTGCAGTTAGAAGACCTGTCGGTTTGCTTCCTGGGTCCTCCCTGCGTGGAGTTTGTATGTTCTCCCCGTGTCCGCGTGGTTTCCTCCCACAGTCCAAAGACATGCAGGTTAGGTGCATTGGTTATTCTTAAAATGTCTCTGGTGTGTGCTTGGTGTGTGTGTGTGCGCCCTGCCCGGAGTTTGTTTCCTGCCTTGCGCCCTGTATTGACTGGGATTGGCTCCAGCAGACCCCCGCGACCCTGTAGTTGGGATATAGCTGGTTGGATAATGGATGGATTATTTTGCAAAGATAACCCCTCCAGCTGCCGGCCATTACTTCATTTCTAGTCAGTCAATTTCTAAACCAGTGAGTCCATTTACTACCAAACTCCCAGCTCAGCTCCAGGTCTCTGGCCTAATGTTAGTAAATATCGACCTCCAAAATGTGAAGAAAGACCCCTGCCTCTGATCTAAAGGTTACTAAATCAGGATGCTCGAAACTTCAAGGGTATTTCCTACTCTCTGGTCTAATGTTTGTAAATGTGGATGCTCGGAATGCGGCGGAGCCGTATGTCCCATCTAACGTCGGTAGATGTTGATGCTCGAAACTCCAAGGGGGTCTCCCTTCTCTGATCTAACGTCAGTAGATGTTGATGCTCGAAACTCCAAGGGGGTCTCCCTTTCTCTGATCTAATGTCAGCAATTCTGGACAGTATAGAATCTTCTCTTGATTATTTTGAATTCAGATTTCTTAGAAGAGTTCCAGGGCTTGCATTTTTTCCACTTCTGGCACTGGTTGGACAAATTACGAGGGATGTTCAAAAAGTTTCCGCTCTTTTATATTTTATACCAGTTTAGCACAGAGGGAATGAACGAAGAAACCAAGCTTGGTGGCGCTGACAAATGCTTCACTATATTCAGTATTTTAGCTCATTTTGCTGACTACCCACACGTCGAAACATTTAACCACACGGCTTAATTTTATACTGTGATGTCCAAAGGCATGAGGAAAACCAACTTTATTCCAATCAAAACAGGATATGCTATGGCGTTTATTCAAATGGGAACAACCACTTCAATACACACAGACAGGGCAAGCAGGCAGTGACGGGTGCCAGGCTGGTGGCCGGGTTAGAATGTCCTCCATATCACCCGATTGACGGGTTAACACGGCGGGGCTGCGAACCTGCAGTTACATCGCAAAGGAAGGTGACTATGAAGAAAAGCGATGCCATTTATTTTTGAAAGTCTTAACAAGTAGAGTTTAAAAAAAGTGCAGAAACTTTTTGAACGTCCCTCATAAGTAAGTAAGTAAGTAAGTAAGTTTATTGCATTTTTCCACCTCTCTCAGTCTTCTGCTGGCCCCACAAGGCCGCTCCTCTAGCCCACTTTGCAGAGATCTTCTTTCACTTTGACGTTGAAGTCATTTCTGCTGATCAGTGACAAAACAGCCAAATTAAATCCACTGGGATTCCATGGTGTTTAACTTCCACAGAAATGCAGGCGCTGTATTAGACATGCTGGATGATTTCAGGCTTGTCCAAGATGGCACAGAATAAAGTATTTTCAGAAAGCGCGTGGACAATGCTAAGAAAATGGCCAGTGAATGGGAGTGACTGGAATGACACGTCCTTGAGGTGACGAGGCCAACAACCTCGTGATATCAGCGGGAAAGACAAGCCTGGCTGTTTGTGTTTAAATTTTCTCAGATTTTCCATATAGCGCCTTTCATACTCTTTCCTATCCTAAAGTCCTCAGTGTATTCAGAGCATCATCACTTCATGGAGGTCTTTGTCCTTTCATTTGAACTTGCTTCCGCCTGTGCCTGACTTACTTTAAATGAAGAGGGGGTCTTTAGCCCCAATTACAGGGTTTTGGGCCCAGGGTAGTGAACTCCAGCAGCTTCATCTCTTGCACCCATTCACATTCCTCTCGACCCACCCTAGTAACATACCTGGTGCTTTGAAGAATCCAGGTTGATCTTCTCCACTTGTGTTTAAATGAAGCCCACCTTCGTTCCACACAAGCAGAGATTCGCTCCCATCTGCCCGCTCGCTCAACCAGCCATCCGCTCCTAAAATTGAAGATTATCAAAGTTAGGATATAATGAAGTTGGCTTTTGTTCCTCTAGGCTCCTCACAGAGATGTTTGGAGTTGGGACTTGACTACTGTGGGCCTGCTGGCAGCTTGGTGATTCAGTGCAATGACATGTCAGTCCAGAAGGGGGCAGAGCTTTTCACCCCCAGCACCACCTTGTTGCCTGTACACCAAACAGATACCAGTGAAGAGTTGAGCCAACAAAACGTCTGAGGAAACGAGAGGTCTAGATAGGCCTAATCCAAAGCTGCCTGCAGGGTGAAGGTGGAACCACCCTGACTACTGCTTGTTCTATATTTATGGCCATGTAGGAAAAGCCATCGAGGAGCTGGGCAGCTCTGTCTTCATTTCATGAATTCAGCCTCCCAAAGGCCACACTTCACCTACCTGGTCAGTCAATGATTTTGCTCAGGCTCTCCTGACCTTCATCTTCCAAGGTGGGCCTCACTCAGGTAAGTTTCATATTCAGAGGCTAAGATAGGCCATCGCATTGTGGACTTGACATCCCACTTGAGAATGAGAAACAAGGTGGGCTAAGCTAGGTCTTCATCAACTCAAGACCTTTGCCCTGTGTCGTAGTGTACTGGAGGCTGTGCTTGACCCATCACTTCATTTGCTGGTTTGGAAGGGTCCAAACTTCATTTTCTGGTCTTGATTAGCTTGTGACTTGGCCATTCCAAAAAACCTCCATTTCTTTATTTTCAGCCATTCCTTGGTGGATTTCCTGGTAGGTTTAGCATCATTGTCATGTCGCAAGGCACACTTTCAGATGAGCTTCAATCTTCGGACAGATGGTTTCACATTAATCTCGAGCACCTTCTGGTACGATGAAGAATTCCTGGTGGATGCAGGTGATGGTGAGCTTCCCAGGCCCTGATGTAGCAAAGTAGCCCCAAACCTGGACGTTTTCACCACCTTGTTTTATGTTTGCTGTCAGGTTCTTCTGCTCATATACAGTCTTTGGTTTTCACCCAACATTTCTTCTGGTACTGTGGCCAAATCACTCTACCTTGGACATGTCTTTGATTGTTCCAGGTGTCCTGGTCTTTGTGTAGGTGTTGATGAACAAACCTGATGTTATTTCTAGACAGCAATGGCCTCCTACTTGCACAGCTTAGGTCCCATGATGAATTTGGGGGTTCTTAGAGACTCCTTTCAGAATCTTGAAGTTCTATTCTCAGGCTGAATTTGCTGGGTTGACCAGGCCTGAACACACTGGCAGTTGTTTGAAATCTTTGAAATTTGTGGATGATCTTCTGGACAGTGGAAGGGTTGATTTCCAGTTGCTTGTAGACCTTCTTAAACCCCTTCCCAGTCTCACAGGCATCCAGAACTTTCTTTCTGAAGTCCTGAGAGTGACTCTCACCTCAACAACAAGCTAAATGTCAGAGGTTTTAATCAGACAGGACCCTCACTTATGACACTCTGGTCTGGTGCACGCAATTCTAATTTGAGGTTGTGATAAATGGAGGGGTGGACTTAAATTTTTTCCAAGTGTGAAATTTGCATTTCCGTCTATTTCAATTATACAACGGACTATGAAATGCAAATGTGGCCTGATGTTTGTTACATTACATCACCTTTATCTATAGATACAGTTTAAATGAGGATCAAATGTTAATATGTCCACACACTGCATGTAAAAAAAGGGGGTGCACTTACTTTTTCACACGACTGTACTTTGAATAACAAAATATGCAACATAATATACATAAAAATCATAAATTATGGAAAACGGTATATGATCCAGGAACAAAACGCCAGGTAAACCATGACAAGCTGACGTCACTTGTTTTTACTGTTTCATGGTGAACTTCTAACATTAGTGGTCTCGAATGGCGGGCTGCCCACTTTGATGAGGGTCAGGTGACATCAACCAAGGCCACACCACTTCTTCATGACCCTGTTAGACATTCAGCCTGTGCCACACCTTTGCTTTCCAGTCTTGGGGGCAAGCCGGACACTTTGCCAATTCCACATCCTCATTGGGTGATCACTCCAACCAATGGCACTTGTTGATTTGCTATTTTGGAGTGGCAGGCTGCAGTTGAGACTGCCTGGGCTTCCATGTGTTGTCCTCTGTTACGGCTATGAAGTCTCTAACCCTTGTTTTCTACTGACCTTCTGTGAAGTTTGAAGCGATCCTGTATACAGAGTACCCCGGTGCCGACTGGCAGATGGCCGAATGTCCATGGCAGAAGCACTCTGTGCAGCCCGCGAGGTTCTCAGGGTCCAAGTTGAAGGTTCCAGGCTTGCATCTGTACAGTGGGGGGAAAAAAAAAAGAATATAGCTTGTCCTTAAAGTGAATAACTAAAATCACTGATGATGGAGTCACACACGTGCGCATGGGAGGCAGATAAAGGGCTCAAGTGAGGGCAATACCACGCCAGACCAGGGGGTGGCAGAGTGCACTAACCCTTTCTTTCTTTCCTCTGCAGAGCAATTAGGAGAAATCCCGCCTGTCCCCGATGACGTCACTTCCAGTCCAGGCCCTGACGACATCACTTCCGTTTCCGACCCAATGACCTTATTTCCGGTTTAGATTCTGCTGACCTCACGTCCTCTGCTTGACCATAAAACCGCCATTTTGTTTCATCCTAGTCCAGCGTTTCACAACCTTTAAGTATTTGCGACCCGAGTTTTCATAACTGTTTTAATTGCGCCCCCCCTAACAATTTTTTTGAAATGTAGATGCATATTTTATTATACCTACTTTTATCGACATTTATCTAACTCTATATTTATTGTTCTAGTATCAGGATGTAGTTTAATTTGTTTTGGTTTCAACAGATGTTTTTTTTCATATTTTCGATTCTTGTTTTCTTTTTTTCACATCTTTGCACCCCCCCTTTTTGTTATTTCGCACCCCTCTAGGGGGACCCCCACAGGTTGAGAACACCACTGTCCTAGTCGGTTCTGTTTTGGACTCGAGTCTGTACACAAGTCGCATCTAAGTGCCTACTTTGCAGCCATATTTCAAGTACTTTGTATATGGGTGGCTTCCCCAAACCTTTTCTGTGGCATTTGTCTGTTTATTTGACAATGGACATCTGCACATCACCATCATTGTAATACTTCATTGCTAACCCAAAGAGGTATTACAAGTATGGAGCAGAATTTAACAGTAGATGATATCACTTAGGGCGGCATGGTGGTGCAGTGGGTAGCGCTGCTGCCTCGCAGTTAGGAGACCTGGGTGGTTCGCTTCCCGGGTCCTCCCTGCGTGGAGTTTGCATGTTCTCCCCGTGTCAGCGTGGGTTTCCTCCCACAGTCCAAAGACATGCAGGTTAGGTGCATTGGCGATCCTAAACTGTCCCTAGTGTACGGGTGTGTGTGCCCAGTGGTGGGCTGGCGCCCTGCCTGGGATTTGCTCCTGCCTTGCGCTCTGTGTTGGCTGGGATTGTCTCCAGCAGTTCCCCATGACCATTTGTTAGGATATAGTGGGTTGCATAATGACTGACTGACTGATATCGCATAATATGATGATTTTATATTCAGAGGTTAAGATAGGCCATCGCGTTGTGGACTTCACATCCCACTTAAGAATAAAAAACCAGGTGGGCTAAGCTAGGCCTTCATCAACTCAAGACCTTAGCCCTGTGTCGTAGTGTATTGGAGGATGTGCTTGACCCATCACTTCATTTGCTGGTTTGGAAGGATCCCGTCTTCATTTCCTGGCCTTGATTAGCTTGTGACTTGGCCATTCCAAAATCTTCCATTCTCTCCATTTATTTTCAGTCATTCCTTGGTGGATTTGCTGGTAGGTTTAGGGCCATTGCCATGTCGCAAGGCCCACTTTTGGTTGAGCTTTAATCTTCGGACAGATGGTTTGACGTTATCCTGCAGTTCTTCTCAGGAAGAGCATCCAGGGTGATCATATTTAGGGGCTGGTGGGTCAAAATCACACTCAAAGCCAGACTCCCATTGTCTCTTTCTCTAATTATCTCTTCTTGATCTTTTAAGGCAGTGGTTCTCAACCTGTGGGGCGGACCCCCCTAGAGGGGTGTGAAGAAACAAAAAGGGGGTGTGTGCGAAGATGTGAAAAAAAGAAAACAAGAATCAAAAATATGAAAAAAAAATCTGTTGAAACCAAAACAAATTACCATAAACTACATTCTGATACTAGAAAAATAAATATAGAAATAGAGAAATGTCGATAAAAGTTAAGTAGGTACAGTGGTGTGAAAAACTATTTGCCCCCTTCCTGATTTCTTATTCTTTTGCCTGTTTGTCACACAAAATGTTTCTGATCATCAAACACATTTAACCATTAGTCAAATATAACACAAGTAAACACAAAATGCAGTTTTTAAATGATGGTTTTATTATTTAGGGAGAAAAAAAATCCAAACCTACATGGCCCTGTGTGAAAAAGTAATTGCCCCTTGTTCAAAAATCACCTAACTGTGGTGTATCACACCTGAGTTCAATTTCCGTAGCCACCCCCAGGCCTGATTACTGCCACACCTGTTTCAATCAAGAAATCACTTCAATAGGAGCTGCCTGACACAGAGAAGTAGACCAAAAGCACCTCAAAAGCTAGACATCATGCCAAGATCCAAAGAAATTCAGGAACAAATGAGAACAGAAGTAATTGAGATCTATCAGTCTGGTAAAGGTTATAAAGCCATTTCTAAAGCTTTGGGACTCCAGTGAACCACAGTGAGAGCCATTATCCACAAATGGCAAAAACATGGAACAGTGGTGAACCTTCCCAGGAGTGGCGGCCGACCAAAATTACCCCAAGAGCGCAGAGCGACTCATCCGAGAGGTCACAAAAGACCCCAGGACAACGTCTAAAGAACTGCAGGCCTCACTTGCCTCAATTAAGGTCAGTGTTCACGACTCCACCATAAGAAAGAGACTGGGCAAAAATGGCCTGCATGGCAGATTTCCAAGATGCAAACCACTGTTAAGCAAAAAGAACATTAGGGCTTGTCTCAATTTTGCTAAGAAACATCTCAATGATTGCCAAGACTTTTGGGAAAATACCTTGTGGACTGATGAGACAAAAGTTGAACTTTTGGAAGGCAAATGTCCGTTACATCTGGCGTAAAAGGAACACAGCATTTCAGAAAAAGCACATCATACCAACAGTAAAATATGGTGGTGGTAGTGTGATGGTCTGGGGTTGTTTTGCTGCTTCAGGACCTGGAAGGCTTGCTGTGATAGATGGAACCATGAATTCTACTGTCTACCAAAAATCCTGAAGGAGAATGTCCGCCATCTGTTCATCAACTCAAGCTGAAGCGATCTTGGGTGCTGCAACAGGACAATGACCCAAAACACACCAGCAAATCCACCTCTGAATGGCTGAAGAAAAACAAAATGAAGACTTTGGAGTGGCCTAGTCAAAGTCCTGACCTGAATCCAATTGAGATGCTATGGCATGACCTTAAAAAGGCGGTTCATGCTAGAAAACCCTCAAATAAAGCTGAATTACAACAATTCTGCAAAGATGAGTGGGCCAAAATTCCTCCAGAGTGCTGTAAAAGACTCATTGCAAGTTATCATAACGCTTGATTGCAGTTATTGCTGCTAAGGGTGGCCCAACCAGTTATTAGGTTCAGGGGGCAATTACTTTTTCACACAGGGCCATGTAGGTTTGGATTTTTTTTCTCCCTAAATAATAAAAACCATCATTTAAAAACTGCATTTTGTGTTTACTTGTGTTATATTTGACTAATGGTTAAATGTGTTTGATGATCAGAAACATTTTGTGTGACAAACATGCAAAAGAATAAGAAATCAGGAAGGGGGCAAATAGTTTTTCACACCACTGTATAATAAAATATGAATCTACATTTCAAAAAAATTGTTAGGGGGGGGGCAATTAAAACTGTTATGAAAACTTGGGTTGCAAATACTTAAAGGTTGAGAAATGCTGTTTTAAGGTGACTTGGGTAAAAACTCAACACATCCAAATTTTACTTGGCAGAGACTAATTACTATTACATAGTGCCCACCATCACTAGGCACCCACCCACATACAATAATATTATTATAAGTAACACTTAAACCCCCCAGTCATTGGTGTCCACTTCAGCTGAGCTGGAGAAATTTAAACAAAAGAGGAGCAAGAGGGTCACATCAGGCATAACAATCATCTGAACATTCAAGATTGATGGTACCTGTCACAGGTGTAGCCCTCCACGTTCTTCTTACAGAGGCACTGTCCATTAAGTGGGCTGCAGAAGCCTGTGGTGCCTACTGGGTGGCAGTCACACTGCCTGGTCATGGGGACAAAACAGTTGGGTTAATGACAACACGTCTGTTATGGACCGAGGAACAGCCGGGCCTGCTATGTGGCACAACGGCGGCTGCCAGCAAATCAAGTCAATTACAGAGTCCCATGGTGGTTTGCTTCCATGCTTCCCCCAGCCCCCTTTTCCCCCTATTGAATTTATAAAGCCAGCTAAAGCCGCCTGCCTGACCCCCCGACTGTTCCCGGGCGTGAGGACTCATTTTATTACCGGCAGCCGGACGCCGAGAGTGAGTGATGTCCCGGCTGGCAGCGGTCACATTTCTCTCCAGTCACGTTGGCTTTGCAGACACAGCGTCCGTCACTGTCACACTGAAGGCTCGTGGATCCTAGACAAAGGGAAGAGCAACTTTGTCATTTTAAAGATCGTGCCAGGAAAGAAAAGATGCCGTTCAAGGGTGAAAATGAAAAGTGGGAGAGAGCGACACGTTGTCCAAAGACAGGGTTAATGTCCATAAAGTCGGCCAGGAAAATGTCCATAAAGTCGGGCACTTCGTGTTGGCCACTCATACACCCGGGGGGTTCAAACATGAGCTTCTGCCAGCCAAATTCAACCTTCGCTTAAACCGAAAAACATTCAGATGGGTGTCAGATTTTCCATCCATCCAACTCTCCAAACCTGCTTTTCCTGTTGCAATGTTGGGGGGTGTGTAGGAGCCCACCCAAACAATTGGAGGTGCAATGCAGGAGTAGACCCTGGGTCAATGCCTGCACACAATGTTCCTGGGATAAGGATGGGGATTCCCATAACTCTGTAAGATCAGAAAATGGAAACATTGAGAAATTATGTTAAATGATAATAAAAGGTCCACACATTAAGTAGTACGTCATGCTATTGTTGATAAGTTTCAGTCGGGTTTCAGAACAAACCACGGCACAGAAAGTGCACTCGTTAAAGTAGTCAATGACTTGCGGGTAAATGTAGACAGAGGGCGTCTATCTGTTCTCATCCTCTTAGATCTGAGGGCCGCATTTGATACCATTGATCAGAATATTCTTAGAAATCGCCTTAGTCAGTGGGTGGGCCTCTCTGGCAGGGTCTTAAATTGGTTTGAATCTACCTGGCAGGTAGAAAATTCTTTGTTAGTTGTGGTAATTATACTTCAAAGACCCCTGATATTCTATATGGTGGTCCACAAGGCTCTCTCCTGGGTCTGCTGCTCTTTTTGATTTACATGCTTCCGTCAGGTCAGATTATCTCGGGGCATAACGTGAGCTACCACAGTTATGCTGACGACACACAGCTGTACTTATCAATAGCACCTGATGACCTCGACTCTGTTGTTTCACTATCACAATGTCTTACTTGTGTTTCTGAATGGATGAGTAGTCATTTTCTCAAGCTAAATAAAGAGAAAACAGAAATTTTAGTGATTGGCAATAATAGATATAATGAGGCTATTAGAAATAAACTTGATGCATTAGGATTACAAGTCAAGACGGAGGTAAAGAATTTAGGGGTAACTGTTGACTCTGACCTGAATTTTAAATCACATCTTAATCAGATCACTAGGACAGCATTTTTTCGCTTAAGAAATATGGCAAATGTTAGGCCTCTTATATCGTTGAAAGAGGCTGAGAAATGAGTTCACGCTTTTGTTTTCAGTCGACTAGATTACTGTAACGCACTCCTCTCAGGACCACCCAAAAAAGACATCAATCGATTGCAACGAGTGCAGAATGCGGCTGCTTGAATCCTAACTAAGAAAAGAAAATCTGAGCACATCACACCAGTCTGAGTGTCACTACACTGGTTACCTGTGTCATTCAGAATTGACTTTAAAATACTACTAATGGTGTTTAAAGCCTTAGGCTCTTTTGGTCCTTCCTATATATAGGAATGCCTGTCCCCTTAAATCCTGCTTATAGTTTACAAAGCCTTAAATAATCTGCTCCATCTTATATATCAGAGTGTATTTCACCTTACACTCCAAATCGTAACCTGAGATCTTCAAATGAGGGTCTGCTTAGAACTCCAAGAGCTAAACTTAAAAGAAGTGGCGAGGCGGGCGGGGGGCCTTCTGCTATTCTGCACCTCAAATCTGGAATTGACTGCCAATAGAAATTCACCAGGCTGATACGGTGGAGCACTTTAAAAATCTGCTGAAAACACATTACTTTAACATGACTTTCTCAGAGCTTCATTTTAATTTAATCCTGATGCTCTGTATATTCAGTTAATTATCATGATTATTCATAGTGGCTCCAAAATCCGTACTAACCCCTACTCTCTCTTCTGTTCTTTTCCCAGTTTCCTGTGGTATCGATCTACACCACCACCACCTAATCAAAGCACTGTGATGTCCCTACATTGATGGATTAAAGGCCAGAAGTCTTTGTGGCCATCATCATCAAGTTCTTCCATGAGAACCCTGAATACCATGAGGACGTACTGAGGTCATTGATGTTTGGTAGAATGCCTAGAGGGGGCTGGGTGGTCTCATGGCTGTCTGGAGTTTTTTTTGTTTTTCTGTCCTCCCTGGCCATCGGACCTTACTTTTATTCTATGCTAATGAGATTTGTCTTACTTTAATTCTTTGTCTTTTTTCTCTTTTTCATCATGTAAAGCACTTTGAGCTACATTATTTGTATGACAATGTGCTATAGAAATAAATGTTATTGTTGTTGTTGCTGTTGTTAGCAGTGGGTGGCACTACACAACCCAGAAAATGCTGGCACGGTGAACCCACATTGAGACACATCTACTGATATATTGATGTCATAGCAGCTCTGGCCACTTGAGCGCATGACCTTTGGTTTCTTAGCTTGGATGAGGAGGGCTAAAATAACTAATTACAAGGATCAACTTCTTGTGTTATTTGCCAGGAGAAGCTTTTAAGATTGGTGCGCTATAAGCACCACCCTACTTTTAAAGGTAGAGCTACCTTCCTGGCTGACCCTGCCAACCTACACTTGCAGGTCCAAACCCCTCCTTTGGACAATTCAGACTTGACCTTCCATCGACTGCCCTCGAGTTACACATTTCCACCCTTTGCAGCCACTGATCCAGTAATCTGGTCATCATATGAAGTGCCTGCTGGAGGAGATCTGCATCAGGAGGCCACACGTGAGGAGCTCTCTACTGCCCCGTCACTCTGTTCATTTATCAAATATGAGAACTTGACTTGGCTGTCAGCTTGAAGGTGACGTCACAGCCCACATGTTTGAATCTCAGAAACAACGATGGCGGGACAGCAGATTGGTGACTCTTACAATCTTACCCAGAATGCTGCAGTTACACGGGTGACAGACGTCCTTGGGGTGTGTACGGTAGAAGCCATCCCGGCAGCGCTCACAGTTGGGACCATCAGTGTTGTCACGGCAGTTCAAACATCGGCCACCATGTCCTTGGCTCCGGTACAGCTCAGCGTCAAACACACACTCCTCGGACCTCCCACTGCAGTTGCAGGCTGTAATAACCGAAAGAAGGCTTGTTGGCCATTGTGATAAATGGGAGTGTGTGAACATCTGGAGCATTTCATTGGAGTGAGAGCTGGTGATTCATCTCAAATCGTCAGTGGTAGGAACTTCTGTGTTCCAAAGCAATAGATAGACAGTTACGAAAGGCACTATATATGAAAGACACTATGTGATAGATAGATAGATAGATAGATAAATAGATAGAAATGAAAGGCACAATATAATAGATAGTGTCATGCTCACACATCAGAGGACCTCCTCACAGGCTCAGTTGAAGTATGTAATAAGCCACTGTGACAACAGGGGGCGCTGCTGCTAACTTTATCATTTCAATCTTTTCCCACTGTGCCAAGAAGGCACCCAATGAAGACATTTAGCCCCTCCCCTTCCAGTCTAGCCATTATAAGATCCCAGGTGTCCTGGAAGGAACCGTCATTACTGACCAGAGCAACTCACCGGATGAAGCTCCACTAAAATGTCTGCTATTATTGCCTTTCTTTGAAATTCCCACTGAAGGGACAAACACCAATGAACATTTTTTTTGTTTATCTTTTGTTTAGAATTTGCTGTCTCCGCACAATAAATGGGGCAATCCAGTTGGCACTCCAAAACTTCTCTGTTGTATCCTGAAGTGTCATTCCTGCACCCAGCCATGATAGATAGATAGATAGATAGATAGATAGATAGATAGATAGATAGATAGATAGTTAGGTACCATATAGATAGATAGATAGATAGATACCATATATAGATAGATAGATAGATAGAAAGGCACTATATAATAGATAGATAGATAGATAGATAGATAGATAGATAGATAGATAGATAGATAGATAGATATATAGATAGATAGATAGATAGATAGATAGATAGATAGATAGATATGAAAGGCACTATAATAGATAGATAGATAGATAGATAGATAGATAGATAGATAGATAGATAGATAGATAGATAGATAGATAGATAGATAGATAGATAGATAGATAGATAGATGTTAAAGACACTATAGAAGGCCAGAAGGATGAAGGGGTTAGAGGAGTTGGCCTTCCTGGAACACATAATTCCCCAATACAAAAGTGCTGCCCTCCAGTGTGTCACTGCCTTTGCTTTAAAATTCACAGGCATGCTGGGAAGTGTAGTCCCATGCTATAGCTGTGTGGTATACCTTGCCTACCACCAGGGGGAACTGCAAGGAGGAACTATCCATCAGATTGTGGGCCGACATTTGAAGTACCTCAAAGGTCTGGTTTAAAGGGGGCCACTTTGCCTCACTTCAGGAAAGTTGGAGTCAGGAGGCAGAGGACAACACCTATGGGAGGAAGAAGAGTTGGGAGAAGAAGAGGATAAAGGAAGGATTCACCATCCATTTACTTTCTAGATTGTTTGGAAGGTATTTGTAGGTGTAAAATGTGTTATGTGAACCTGTGACTGTGTGCATGTCAGTTGTGTCTGTGGTTTGGGGCTTGATAGCATGCCCTGTCTTTCACAACATATATGAAAGGCACCCTATGATAGATAGATAGATAGATAGATAGATAGATAGATAGATAGATAGATAGATAGATAGATATGAAAGGCACTATATAATTGATAGATATACTTTATTTGCACCAAATTGGAATTAAGTCTTAACAGAACATGAAGAAAATACATGTTTATATAATAAAAAATATATACTGTATATAAAACACACATAAGAACTACTGGCTTGAATCAGAGAACTGCTGCTGTCATTCACATGCTTGCGGGTGGCAGTAAGATGTGGTCAGATGTGCTCTGTTATTCTGCAGGTTTACGTTCAAAGGGTTAAGCTTTAATTAGTGTTAGTGTTGGGGCTGCTGGTTCAATGCAGGCAGGGCAGTGGGCAAGAGCAAGTGCACTTGTGAGGGAGATGGATGCCCCCGCACTCCACGAGTCTTAGGCAGATTGAGCCGATTAGCGTTGGGTCGAATCTCATCTAGGAGAAGGAAACGCCAAAATTAACCCTTTCTTCTTTAGGGGAATATCAATATATGGAAAGGCTGCAGGAATCAAACCCCCAAGAGAAATCTGCAGCTGGAGTTCCTAAGGCAGTTGGATGTTCTTGGCAAGTACATTCTAACAACTTTTGTGATGTTACTGGTGCCAAATTGTATTGGCATGTGCCATTCCCTTTGGCAGTACCAGTGATGTAGAAAGGGGCATTCTGTGGTTCTTCAAACTGTTTTGCTCAAGTTTGAACCCTAGAGAGGACACACCAGCAGTGCTTCCTAGTGCTGACACAACTTCTACCAAGTAAGTGCTTTGATGCCCACCACTGATCATTGTGTGAATTTCAGCGACTTACTTCATCTGCATGAGAAATGCTGGAGAGATGTGAAAATGAGATCTAGGCTTGGGAAGATTGGTGGCAGATGCCATTTAATGTACAGTAAATAAACGTAAAGTGCGTTGGAAGTAAAAAATGTTAAATGTGAAGGCACAGTGGGAAGTCTGAATGTTAAATGCACACTTTATGAGAAGGACTAGGGAGTTGTAATGGAGCTGCCACAACTTGTTGTGTTACAGTATGGGCTTCTTCAAAAAAAGACTTGCCAGCTGCATGAAGAGCGAAGTAAAAAAAAAAAAAAAAGCTGCATGTCTCTGAGGTTAGGGGTCTACGGTTCAAATCCTACAAATGACTGTACGCCGTTGGGCCCTTGAGCAAGGCCCTTAATCTTCAATTGCTTTGTCCTCGTAAGGAATTTGCAAGCAGGTCCCCCAACTTATAGGGAAAACTTGGGGGCTGGTGGCAGGACTGGCACTCTAGCCACTGCAAAAAAACCTCACACTGTCCTAATGTGGTGCTGAGGGGTCACCTGTTACACAGCTGGCACTCGGATCCCAATCTGGGTGGTTCATCGTGTGGCGGGTGTGGCAGCGTGCTGTAACCAGCGCATGCTCCTATCCTGTAGGCCGAGGTCTGCAGGTGGTAGTTGGTGCCTGGCTGCTTAGAGTAAAGTCATATCTGGACAGGCAGGTGAAGAACACGGACAACTCTTTTTGTCATATCTGAGCCTTCAACCCACAAGTCTACATCACGGCAGTAAGGCAAGCCTGATCGAGAAAGATGTTAGGCTATACAGCGCCCCCTATGTGTGGAGTCCAGTTCAAATGAAGTTATACTTAAGCTATACCCCATGCTAGCGAGGACCCTTGAGTAATACATGTGGTTTTGGTTTCAATTTCACAGAAAAGACCAAGAAGCACTAGAGAAAGTCCCAAGGAGGGCGACAAGGCTGATTAGAGGACGTAGCAGTGAGAGCTCTGAGTGGAGACTAAAGACCTTTTTAGTAAATGGAGAATAAGAGCGGGCGATAGACGTGCTGAAAATTCTGAAGTGAATTAGCAAAGGGCATCCCAGATGTTACTTTAAAGTGACGAACACACAGACACAAATGGAAAGGGCTGGCACCTCTAACAGTAAAGAGGCGGTGGTCCTCCAGCCCTCTCTGGTCTGATCATTTATTTAGAATTATTGGAAGTGTGGGGGTGACTGGCGTGGACTGTAAGGCTGCTGTCATGGGAGTCCTCAGCACCGACTTGCCGTGTGGCTCTAAGCGAAGTCCCTGAACTGGCTGACATATCGAAGCAGGTATTCTGTGCACGTGTGATATGCAAGTCAATTTGGATAAAAGCATCCGCTAAATTAATAAGCGTAATGTGATGTTTCCAGGTCACAGAACTAATGGGACATTTATTAGTGAGGGTCAAACAGAAGGACATCCCACCATCAGTGAATAACTGTAACTAGTGTGAGCCTCAGCGACTGCAAGGGTGTCAACGCTACAATCACATTACTGACAGAAGGTGACGGGGCAGGACGTCCAGTAACTGGGAAAGGTGCAGGACGTCCAGTAATCGGACTCTGATGTACCAGGTGAGGCTTCTCATTTAATAATAATAATACTTCTTTACGTTTCTAAAGTGCTATACACAGTGAGTGGGGAGCTAGGATGTGATGGCAGCCATTGGTGCCCCATTGTGCTCACCACACATTAGCTATTAGTTCATGAAGGTAGGGGATGATTAGGGAACCAGAATGGGTGGGCAATTTAGCTAAGACATTGGGGGTACTCCCGACTCTTTGCAAAGGGTGCCCAGGGATCGTTTTTGACCACAGTGAGTCAGGACCTCGGTTTTCACAGCACAATGTCACCTCATTGGGGTCCCAACACAGAACACAGGGTAGGTGCCCCCAACACCTCTTCCGGCAGCACCCCAAGTCTTTTGTCTTAGATGGTCTGCCATCCAAAGTGCCACCACAACACACAGTAGGGAAACACGGACACATTTGAGTAAGCCCTGCCAGGATGAAGTGCACTATAAAAAGCCCAACAGCATTAGAAGAGGTGGTGCTCTTGTTATGTGATGGAGTCGCAGACGTAACAAAGGGGGTGTGAGGCCTCCAAATTAAAGCACTGAACAGTATATGCTGCTAACGTAGGACCTCGACCCCACTGACCCATCACAACAAAAAAGCAGTTTTGAAAAATGACGGAACAATTAAATGGACTAATTAAGACGTGCATCTCGAGTGAATTGGCATCGCTAAATTGTGTGTGCCCTACACTGTACTGGCACTTCATTCACAGTTGGCTCCAGGCTTAAACAACACAGTAATGCTGGGATAGAATCCTGACCCAGTGCTCCTGTATTGGAGTTAACAGATTTGAAAAATGAACGAACGAACGAACGAACTCATGTCAGGTTAATTGTCATTTATAATAAGCCTCATTATGAGCGAGTGTGTCCTGCGATGTACTTACACCTGAAAAACCCAGAATGCAGTGCTGTCCCAGTGTCCTTTTATTAAAATAATAAATAAATGAATGCATCAACCAATTAATTAAAGATGTTCATTCATATCAGGGCAGCTGACCTGTCTAAAACTGAGTGAGTGACTGTGAGTGTGTCCTGTGATGAACTGGCATCCCATTCCAGGGAGGTGCCAGTCTTAAGCACAAAAATGCTGGGTTAGATTCCTAACACAATGATTTTGTATTGGAATAAGCAGATCTGAAAAATGAACAAATGAATGAATAATGTGGATATCAGATTAATTGAAAACTCCAAGGTGTCTCATGATGAGCGAGTGTGTTCTGCAATATACTGCCACCCTTCAGAGTTGGTTCCTAATTTGCATCTGATAATGCCAGGATAAACTGCTGCCCCAGTGATCTTGTATTAGAAGATGAAATGAATTGAATGGATGAATAAGGATATGCACATCAGGCATCAACTGGCAACACTAAAATCTTCCAGTAGGAATGTGCCGGAATGTGCCTTACACTGCATGGGCATCTCATTGTGCCTTAAGTGCAATTATTCTGGGATAGATTCCTGACCCAGTGATGTTTTATTGGAATAAGCAGGTATGAAAAAAATGATGAAGTGAATGAACAAGCGACTGAATATATGCCAGTCAGATTAATAGATGACGCTTAACGTGCCTCATTATGAATGAGGGTGTCTTGTGATGTACTGCCACCCAGCTGCCCCAGTTACATTGTACCAGAGTCACCAATGAATGAATGAATGAATGAAGTTGTGCACATCAGGCTAACTGGCAACTCTAAAACTTCCTAGGACAAGTGAGCAGGAGTGTGCCCTGCACTGCATGGGCATCTTATTATTCCCTACGCACAATAATTATAGGGAAGATTCCTGGCCCAGTGATCTTGCTCTGGAATTGGCACATTTGAAATGAAATGAATGGACATATGAACGTCAGGTAAATTGACAACGCTAAGGGGACTCATTATGAGCGAGTGTGTCCTGCAATGTTTTACCAACCTTCAAGGCTGGTCCCTGCGATACACTTAATAATTCCAGGATAGATTCCTGCCATCATGACCTGCTATTAGAGTGAAAAATAAATGAACAAACAACTAAAGAACATGTGCAGAACAGGCTAAAGAGCAACATGTGAATGAGTGAGGCACTGTCCATGAGTGTGTGCTGTGGTGAAATTTAAGAATGTGACATTTTATAACAGATAGCCAGATAGGAAAGGCACTATATTATACATAGATAGATAGATAGATAGATAGATAGATAGATAGATAGATAGATAGGTGTGAAAGGCACTATACGATAGATAGATAGATAGATTTGAAAGGCACTATATAATAGATAGATAGATAGATAGATAGATAGATAGATAGATAGATAGGTGTGAAAGGCACTATATAATAGATAGATAGATAGATGTGAAAGGCACTATATAATAGATAGATAGATAGATAGATAGATAGATAGATAGATAGATAGATGTGAAAGGCACTATATAATAGATAGACAGAGAGATTGGAAAGGCACTATATAATAGATAGATAGATAGATAGATGTGAAAGGCACTATATAATAGATAGATAGATAGATAGATAGATAGATAGATAGATAGATAGATAGATGTGAAAGGCACTATATAATAGATAGACAGATAGATTTGAAAGGCACTATATAATAGATAGATAGATAGATTTGAAAGGCACTATATAATAGATAGATAGATAGATAGATAGATAGATAGATAGATAGATAGATAAATAGATAGATGTGAAAGGCACTATATAATAGATAGATAGATAGATAGATAGATAGATAGATAGATAGATAGATAGAT
This sequence comes from Polypterus senegalus, assembly GCF_016835505.1. Taxonomy (NCBI): domain Eukaryota; kingdom Metazoa; phylum Chordata; class Cladistia; order Polypteriformes; family Polypteridae; genus Polypterus; species Polypterus senegalus. Next base: position 176,465,025 of record NC_053162.1, read on the forward strand.
AGATAGATAGATAGATAGATGTGAAAGGCACTATATAATAGATAGACAGATAGATTTGAAAGGCACTATATAATAGATAGATAGATAGATAGATAGATAGATAGATAGATAGATAGATGTGAAAGGCACTATATAATAGATAGATAGATAGATAGATAGATAGATAGATAGATAGATAGATAGATAGATAGATAGATAGATAGATATGAAAGGCACTAACTGATAAGTAGATAAATACGTCCTGCCTTTTACCAGATGCAGCTGAAGTTGGCACTGGCACCCTGTCACCCTGCAAAGGGATACAATGGCATAGACAGAATCGATTGCATTTTAAAATCTTTACTTTGTAAAATATTTTGTGAAGGGCACTATACAGAGTAAAGATTAATAGAAGTTGGCTTTAAGGCATTGTTCAGAAGCGCTGCACTGTCGAGACATGTTGTTCGCAGGGCAGGTGGTCTCCATTACTGGCCTGCACACTTTGTACTTTTTGTCCTCCCCAGAAACTCAAGGGTTAATCTATCTGCTGCCTGAGCCGCTGCAGTTTTTGTTCAGACTGAGACTTAGTAGGCGGCTGGTGTTAGGACAGGGGTCCGGTTTTTCACGATGGGTAGCTGCTTCAGCTGTACAGAAACTGTGGGCAGCACATACTTACCCAGGCACTCGTTAGCTGAGTCAGCAGTTGCCCGTGCCCAGGGCCTGTCGTGGTAGAATGGCTGACATTTGTCACAGTCTACACCTGCAGTGTTGTGCTGACAGTCGCAGACCAGCCATCCTCTTTCATCGAGGACACAGTCACTCGCGTGGCCGTTGCATTTGCACCTGAAAAGAAAGCAGAGCAGACAAACAGAATGAAGGGCCGCGCCACACTGGGCGTGCAGATGCTAAGATGTACCAGTGGGAAGAGATTCTTTTTTTTTTCACAGGCATCATCACAAACGACATGGGGTAAAAACAAACAAAATATAACTTATGGGGGTAGTAAAGAGTCAGTGTTTATTAATGATTTACTCTTAGTGAGCTGGTTCAGAAACTGAATGAATAAAACAATGAGTGGTCTGTAGGTGGGCTTATTCTTTATTCTGTATGGTTTTTCCATTGTTCCCTTGTCCTTGTGGTTTTTCTCAGAATATCTGCACTTTCTTAAAGGAAGAGGCACACTTTAGATTGGATTGCAGCTTGAAATTTACCAGTGTGGGTGAGTGTGAGAGTGGGCTCTGTGATGGTGTTACCTCCAGCCCAGTGCAGGGTCCTGACTAATACCCAAAGCTGGTGGACAATCAGGTTCAGACACGAGACTGACGTAAGATGGTTGTTGATAATCATTTTGGGATTCATGCTCAGTATACCTGGCACTACAGAAACTAAGGGATAAGGCCACATTCAGATTTACTTAACAGTACCTGCCACCCACTGAGAAGTCTGACACAGCGTAATAGTAGGCTTGAAGGACTTTGGGATCTTTGAAGAACTCGTCTCCGAAGGTGTTGAGCCTGTTCAAGGAAACCAAGAGATCTGTGGCGGTCACCCATTCCTGGAAAAGACCAAAAGAATGAAAGAAGATGAATCTTCCTTACCTGGTCACTTTACTCTTTAATTGAAAATCTGATAGATGGAAAGACAGACAGACAGGCAGACAGACAGGCAGAGAGGCAGATATGAATGCCACTGGTATATGATAGATAGATAGATAAATAGACAGATGTATAGATAGATAGATATGAAAGACACTATATAATAGATAGATCGATAGATAGGAAAGGCACTATATAATTGATAGATAGATAGATAGATAGATAGATAGATAGATAGATAGATAGATAGATAGATATGAAAGGCACTATATAATTGATAGATAGATTTTATTTACATAATTGATAGATAGATTATAATTTTACTATCTATCTATCTATCTATCTATGTAAATTAAAATCTATCTATCAATTATATAGTGCCTTTCATATCTATCTATCTATCTATCTATCTATCTATCTATCTATCTATATGTTATATAGTGCCTTTCACATCTATATAATACAAAGTAGATAGATAGATAGATAGATAGTGTGAAAGGCACTATATAATAGATAGATCGATAGATAGATACTGTAGATAGATAGATAGGAAAGGCACTATATAATTGATAGATAGATTTTAATTTACATAGATAGATAGATAGATAGATGTAAATTAAAATCTATCTATCAATTATATAGTGCCTTTCCTATCTATCTATCTATCTATCTATATACATAGTGCCTCACATCTATCATCTATCTATCTATCTATCTATCTATTATATAGTGCCTTTCACTATCTATCTATCTATCTATCTATATGTTATATAGTGCCTTTCACATCTATATAATACAAAGTAGATAGATAGATAGATAGATAGATAGATAGATAGATAGATAGATATGTGAAAGGCACTATATAATGGATAGATAGATAGATAGATAGATAGATGTGAAAGGCACTATATAATAGATAGATAGATAGATAGATAGATAGATAGATAGATAGATAGATAGATAGATAGATAGATAGATAGATAGATCCCGTGGTAAATATTTAAACAAAGAGAGGAAGAGACAGGGTTGTCTTTAGGTAATAATTATTTCTTAGTTTTATTTGTGCTCTCATTACATTAAAATAAAGGTAGATATTCACAATTTCAATTGTGATAATTAAAGGCCATGTCATCTCTGCTCACCACTGTCCCTTTCTCCTTGTCTTTTCCACTTTCCATACCAGCTGCTTTAGACATTTGTGGCCAGGTGATTCTATTCCAACTGGTAAAATGTAAAGATAATCAAGGGGCACATGGCGTCCGTGATGGCGTCGCTCAATTACAAGGCTCCTTGCTAGGTGGAGGCTGGCTGTCACTCAGCCACATTAAAGCGACGTGACTCTCCCTTGACGGCTGTTGAACGTTTGTCAGGCAGCAGAGCTACAGTTTGGACTCGGGGGGGACCCTGGCACAAAGCTTTCAACGGCAGCCAATAGAAACGCCTCGGTGTAATTGGTTATAAAATAACTTTGCCCGGGATGTCAGCTAAAAAAATGAGACAAGAACGTTCAACCCAAGTGACCAGGCATTGCTGCTCATTTATAATTTTTATTTGCAACGCTGGTCACCACAGGGTTATTTTCCAGCACATTTTTAATGCAACTTCATACAGCCTGCTGTGCAGTTAAGTGTGGCCTGGGTGCTAATTAAAAGTTCATTCCCATAAAGCAGAATGTAGACCCCTGGGAATAACTTAAAAAAAAGCAAAAAAGTTTTTGATGATAAAAATGACAAGATGGAAGGATCCACAGGGCTTTTAAGTGTGGTCACAGCGGTCAGCAGTGTTATTAGTGGGCATCCCGTAAATGTCTGCCATACTCGGTCTGAAGTGGATTAGTCATGCAAGAGGGGGAGGGGTCTTTTAGCTCCACCCACTACTGAAGAACCAACAACAAACTGGTGTGAGGCCTCATTTCAGCCACCTACTCTGCAAAGGGATTTTGGGCTGCAGGCGAGGGAGAGACCACCATGGGAGAAGTGGGTCCAGAGTGCAAAACCATTCAGCTTTCTGTCATGAAACACTGTCTCCGATCAGTGTCCGCTAGTAGGTCAACGCCAGATGGCACTCAAGGTACCCCAACTCCCACATAAAATACAAAGTCTCTTGAATGTAAACTCACCAATGTTTATTGCAAAAAAAAAAAAAATGCTAAACCAGTATTGGTGGGAGAGATAAAGGATAAAATCCACAACAACAAAAATTAAAAAATTAATATCTCTCTATTACAAATAAAAAATCTTCTGACGATACAAGACTTTTTCTGACGACAAGACGTGATCTTTTGAAGAGAGACAGAGAGGCACTTTCACGTCCCAGAAACGGACAAGTCACATCATATTTACAACCTTTGGAAGCAAGTCCCGTGATACACATGCAGAATAGGTTAGAGATAATGGAAGTAGGAAAATTAAAAGTCTAAAAAATGAGAGTAAACAACAGCAACAACAACATTTATTTATATAGCACATTTTCATACAAAAAAATGTAGCTCAAAGTACTTTATTACTTGGAGAAATAACGGAGAAGTGAAAAGAGATCGAATAGTGTTTGAGGATGTCTGGGAGAGAAGAGAGATGAAGTGCAGATCACACGGCATAGCAGCAGCAGCAGCAGCAAGCCAGCAGCTGATCGAGCAGAGAGGATGTAAAACAAAAACTGTATTTGTTTCCCATTGTAGATAGATAGATAGATAGATAGATAGATAGATAGATAGATAGATAGATAGATAGATAGATAGATAGATAGATAGTGTGAAAGGCACTATATAGATAGATAGATAGATAGATAGATAGATAGATAGATAGATAGATAGATAGTGTGAAAGGCACTATATAATAGATAGATAGATAGATAGATAGATAGATAGATAGATAGATAGATAGATAGTGTGAAAGGCACTATATGATAGATAGATAGATAGATAGATAGATAGATAGATAGATAGAGTGAAAGGCACTATATAATAGATAGATAGATAGATAGATAGATAGATAGATAGATAGATAGATAGATAGATAGATAGTGTGAAAGGCACTATATGATAGATAGATAGATAGATAGATAGATAGATAGATAGATAGATAGATAGATAGATAGATATAGATATTGTGATAGGATAGATAGATAGATAGATAGATAGATAGATAGATAGATAGATAGATAGATATTGTGAAAGGCACTATATAATAGATAGATAAATAGATAGATAGATAGATAGATAGATAGATAGATAGATAGATAGCGTGAAAGGCACTATATGATAGATAGATAGATAGATAGATAGATAGATAGATAGATAGATAGATAGATAGATAGATAGATAGATAGATGAAAGGATATAGAGTGAAAGGATAGATAGATAGATAGATAGATAGATAGATAGATAGATAGATAGATAGATAGATAGATAGATAGATAGATAGATACTTTATTAATCCCAAGGGGAAATTCACATACTCCAGCAGCAGTATACTGATAAAAAACAATATTAAATTAAAGAGTGATAACAATGCAGGTATAACAGACAATAACTTTATATAATGTTAACGTTTATTCCCAAACCCGGGTGGAATTGAAGAGTCGCATAGTGTGGGGTCTCCTCAGTCTGTCTCTGAAGCTGCTCCTCTGTCTGGAGATGATCCTGTTCAGTGGATGCAGTGGATTCTCCATGATTGACAGGAGTCTGCTCAGCGCCTGTCGCTCTGCCACGGATGTCAACCTATCCAGCTCTGTGTCTACAATAGGGCAATTCTAGTCGTACGTATAGTCTTTGTCTGCTGAGCGTCATGTGATCACAACTGAGCTGTAGGTTCTTCTCTCTCTCTCTTGCTGCAGGATTGTGGGTAATTATCTCCCATTCTCGGTCTCAGTCGGCGTGCCTCACTCGTATAGTCAATATTCTCACGAGCGTTTACTGTTTACTACAGCATTGTGACCTCATGTGTGTGTGCTGTGATGTGCGAGTCCCTTTCTTGCACCCCAAAACACGACCCGAGTCTCAGTACTTTAGCGACACCAGCTTTATTTCACTTGAAACTGGAACAGCGCGGTTATTTATTGTAGCGGGATCTGCCGCTCTCCTATACACAGACACAGCAGTCAGGCAGGGTCATGGCCAAGTAATCCTGTGCCCTGTGCATTTATAATGTTCTTCGCATCGCCCTTCGATGGCAGGTGCTTATAGAGTGACTACAATCTTTTTGGATTCGCTTTTGCGGTCAACTGCTACAGCGCTGGGAGCCTGCGGTTGCTTCGGGATGCTCTTCCGCGTGGAATCCCGTTGGGTGGAATCCCACAAGAGTTTAGAAACCTTACAGTGCGTAAAGCATTTTTTTATTTTGTGTCCAAGTGTAGTGACTTTTCTAGACAAACGCAATTGTCATTGGAGGTGCTCCTTGTTAATGTCGCAAAAAAAGAGGAAGATTCCAGTGAGCCGACAGATAGCAGGGATTCCGTTAGTTAGATTGAAAGTCGCCTCTCTCTCGTCTCCCTCACACCAGCCATGATTCTTGTCAAAGGTAAAGTGCAGGTTAATTTATTTTGTATTAATTGTATTAATTTATTTAGTTTATTTTGTATTAATCATTTTTACATGAATAGTTTTGGGTTGTGGAACGAATCATCTGATTTTCCATTATTTCTTATGGGTAAAATTCGCTTTGATATACGAGTGCTTTGGATTACAAGCACGCTTCAGGAATGAATTACGTTCGCAATCCAAGGTTCCACTGTATATTGGAAGGTCTGGGAGAGCAAATGTGCACAGGACACTGCATCCCCCCCATGGAGAGCTAGATGGCAGGCCCCCTGGGTTGCAGCATCACCAGCTCGGATTCCCACAGTGCTTCATGGGAGTTCCATGGATGCCACCAGGGGGAGCTGTAGAGGCTGCAGAGCCCTGCTATCATTGGGCTTTCACCACACCTGGGAGCCACCTGGACCACTCTCAGGAGCAGCCTCACTTTACTTGGGGAGCCAGAGTAGGGAGGAAGAGGATGAAGCTTTCCAGAGGAGGAGTGGAGGCAAAACGAAGAAGAGAAAATGAAGTTAGAAGGACTGTGTATCAGTGCTTTGTGCTTTTCATGGAACTGTGCTGTTGTGGGGAGCAAGGGAAAAGTGCTTTCCCACTGTGGGGCAAGACTTGTGTCTGTGTTGGAGTTGGGTGACTGGAGCGCCCTCTGGGGGCTCACACACTCACACACACACAAACACACACATTAAGTTAATAGTTTTCATTCACACTATGTAGGGTGTCAGACTCTTGCCAGGGTATTGTTATGGTCTCATATTCTATGGAGGGTGGCAGACTCTTGCCAGGGTATTGTTATGGTCTCATATTCTATGGAGGGTGGCAAACTCTTGCCAGGGTATTGTTATGGTCTCATATTCTATGGAGGGTGGCAGACTCTTGCCAGGGTATTGTTATGGTCTCATATTCTATGGAGGGTGGCAGACTCTTGCCAGGGTATTGTTATGGTCTCATATTCTATGGAGGTTGGCAGACTCTTGCCAGGGTATTGTTATGGTTTCATATTCTATGGAGGGTGGCAGACTCTTGCCAGGGTATTGTTATGGTCTCATATTCTATGGAGGGTGGCAGACTCTTGCCAGGGTATTGTTATGGTCTCATATTCTATGGAGGGTGGCAGACTCTTGCCAGGGTATTGTTATGGTCTCATATTCTATGGAGGGTGGCAGACTCTTGCCAGGGTATTGTTATGGTCTCATATTCTATGGAGGTTGGCAGACTCTTGCCAGGGTATTGCAGTGGTCTCAGACTATAATGGGTGCTAGCCCCTAGAAACATATTGCAAGAGTTACACAATTCCTATAGACAGCCAGGCCCATGATTCTTTATTAGCAGGATCCTCCATTTTATACAGAATAATAGCAGTATAGTGCCAAGGCCCCACCTTTCCTAAAGACTGGTAACCAATGTCCTGAATGTTGTTTCCAAAAAACTTCTTGGATATTGTGCCAGTGGGCCTTGTGGGACCACCATTAATGCATTAAGTCGAATGTTCAATGAAAGTCAGTGGCCAAAGGACCCTTAGGGTATTTGGTGATTTGGGTTTTGAGCTGGAAGCAGCAAAACTCTGAGAACCAAATAAAGAAATCACGCCTGGCTCCACATGTGACAAAGCCAAATGGTACCAAAGTGCCATCTGAGTAAAGAGGAATTCTATTTAATCTTCAGAGTGAATTAAAAACTAATAAAAAAAAAGAGGAAGGAGGGCAGCAAGAGCCAGCTGAACAGGTGGGTTTAAATGCGTGCGCCCCTGTAGCCCATTACAGTTCTCGGATTTGTCACTTTTTGGCCTCTCACAAGGCCTCTTAGCCAAAAGCCAACATGCTGGTAAACATTTTCTAAGAATTGGCAACCAGCAGGCCCCAAGCAAAACCCACAGCAGGGGGCAGAAAAAGCATCAGACCGACAATTTTCATTTCCCTTTATAGAGCAGCTCAGTCTGGAGAGCAGCGTTTTGTGACTTGGAGCGCGAAGCTGTGAGAAACAATACATGAAATTAGAAGACCTCCGACGCTAATGGAAAAAGCTGCTGCTACAAGTGAGGAAGCTGCCGCTTTGTTTGTCTCCTCGAGATAATAAGCTGGGTGCTTATTCATTATTTTTTTTTTTTGTCATGGATTCCCATCAGCTCAACCCTCCTAACACCCTGCCTCCACCATATCTGTTCATTCTTTACTTTTCTGTGATTCATCTGGAGTGGGAACTTTAATTACTCTCTAGAGTGCATTATGGGGATTCATCTTTTGAAAGATGCTGTGAAAAATAATATTGGCTTGATTGGATGACATTTCAGACTGTATATTGCCCACAAACCTTAGACTGGGAGCTATTGTGCTTATCAAGACCACTAGGTGACACTTCAACACCATCCTTGATTGTGAAACCTAAAATGTCTACCTTAAAACAATATGGAGTCATGAACACAGGTAATAGTGGCATTATGGCAGCATTTCTTACTCCTCCATCTTCTATCATGGGGTCAGGATCCTGGGAATGCCAAAATCAGTCCTGGCGGAAAGGGGTGCAATGGATGGATGCCAGTAACTCTAATGGCATACTCATGCATTCCACCACACGGGACCAGTTTGGAACGATGAATCAGCCTTGCAGTATTACATGGGGATGAAACACAGGGAGGACATGGAAAGAGCATTTAGAAGCTATGAAACACCATGGCTTCACTCGGGGATGCCCCAAAGTACAGTATGTGCTCTTGAGTGAGCAGTAGGAGCATCTCTGGCCAGGCTTGAGCTCCTACTCTGAAAGGTTCAATCCAACATATTCTGCTATGGGTGTAAGCAACACTGGAGCACCACAGGGAACAGGCCGGTCTGCTTCTCTCTTCACTCTGTGACACCTCAGACCATAAATATTAACAGCAGGTCAGGTCACTGGCAGAAACTCTCAGATGAGTCTGCATTTACGGAGTGAGTTGATAAAGGGGATGAGATGGAGGAGAGGAGTCAGGGGCAGAACTTTGTTTCTTGGTGCAAAGAAAATTGTCTGCAGCTCAACAACTGCAAAACCAAGGAACTGGTCATTGACTTTCAGCACACCAAAGAGCCTCTATGACTGGTCATTATTCAAAGAGTGGATGTAGAGGTGATCTACTCCTACAAGGATCTGGGAGTCCACATCCATGACAGGTTAGAATGGTCTCATAATTCAGAGGAACTGGAGAAGAAATGGCGAGCAGGCTCTTCTTCCATTAATGCGAAGTGACATCCTTCACATCTTCTAGAACTCTGTGATGGCCAGTGTGGTGTGCTGGGCTGGTGACTTCACTTCAGGAGAAGCCCACCAAATCAACAAGCTAATGAAAAGGGCACACTCTGGACCCCCTGGAGGTTGTAGAGGAGGAGTGAATTTAAAGAAAACTGACTGTCATTATGAACAACGCTGCACATCCTCTCTCTGATACAGCAACACTGAGGACTTTCAACCAACAGATCATTCAGCATTAAGGTGTCATGAAATGTGACAGGGGCTCCCTTATACTAATGGCAATATGCCTGTATAGCATCTCACTGGGACGGGGGCTGCCAATTCAGCAGTAGTTTTCTTTTCTTTCTTTTTAAATGTTTATTCCTTTTTAGTAATTTTGGGTTTAGGATGCCTGGGGTGAGGCCTATACTTGCAGCGTGTGTGTATATTTGTGCATTTAAAGAGCTTCTGTAAAAAAAACAAATTTCCCCCTAGGGACAAATAAAGTTATATCTATCTATTGTGAGGGACAGCCAACATTTCAGTCTGGACAGGATGTCCCTCAACTGGGAAAACAGCCTCTAAAGGACACTACATCCCCCGGAACGCTAGATGGCAGCTCCCCTGGATAGAAATGGCTCCTCGGATTCCCGCAGGGCAGTATGGGACATGGAGTCCATCTCTTCAGCCCTGTTGGGTACCGTGGGTGCCGCCAGGGGGAGCTCAACAAGAACCCGGGGACTTTTATGATTATGCCACCCTGGAAGTACTTTGGGGTCACGAGGACGGAAGTCCACAGTACTTCCGGGGCACCGGAGGAAGGAAGATGTGGAGTTGACCTGGAGAACAAATGCTTCCGGGTCATGGGCTATAAAAGATCTTTGGGAACTCCCAGACAACGAGCTGGAGTTGGGAGGAAGTGCGACAGAGCTGCTGGGAGGAGTGGAGGATTGATTGATTGATTATTGAAGTATTGTATGGTAGTAGTGGGAATTAGAGGTGCATGGTCACATTATTATTATAATAAATAATAATTATTGGACTTTTACCTGGTGTTTGGCGTGGTACCTGAGGGTTCAAGGGAGCAATAGCGCCCCCTACTGTCACACTATCTATCTATCTATCTATCTATCTATCTATCTATCTATCTATCTATCTATCTATCTATCTATCTATCTATCTATCTATCTATTATATATGCCTTTCACATATCTATCTATCTATCTATCTATCTATCTATCTATTATATAGTGTCTTTCACATATCTATCTGTCTATCTATCTATCTATCTATCTATCTATCTATCTATCTATCTATCTATCTATCATATAGTGCCTTTCATATCTCTCTATCTATCTATCTAAATTGCAAGATGCTGAAAAAATGAGATCACGTTTTTGTTTTCTAATAACAACCAGTTATTAGATTTACTTTTTCACAAAGGGCCATGTTGGTTCGGATAGTTTTTCTTCCTTAATACATAAAAAAATACTTACAAACTGCATTTTGTGTTTACTTGGGTTTACTTGGGTTATCTTTGTCTAATATTTAAATTTGTCTGAAGATCTGAAACATTTAAATGTGACAAACATGCAAAAAAATAAGAAATCAGGAAGGGGGCAAATACTTTTTCACAGCACCATACATGAACTTTAACAATCCAGTTATTCAAGAAATCCATCCATCCATCCATTGTCTAACCCAAAAAATCAGAACACAGGGTCACGGGGGTCTGCTGGAGCCAATCCCAACCAACACAGGGCAGGAACCAATCCTGGGTAGGGTGCCAACCCACCGCAGGACACACACAAACACACCAAGCACACACCAGGGCCAATTTAGAATCGCCAATCCACCTAACCAGCATGTCTTTGGACTGTGTTAGGAAACCCACGCAGACACGGGGAGAACATGCAAACTCCACGCAGGGAGGACCCGGGAAGCGAACCTAGACGGGTCTCCTAACTGCGAGGCAGCAACACTACCACTGCGCCACCATGCCGCCCTTATTCAAGAAATTCACTTTCTAAAATGAAACATAAACTTGCTGGATAAACCAGGATATTGGTTTCTTGAAAACTGGGTTGACACAGTAGGTTTCTCAGCGAGTCAACCAAATATGCGGCCATGTAAACGCTTAACGGGATTACAGTTAAGGATTTTGTGGTCTGTGCATATCCGCAAGTCCCTTATGGCACTTCTTGTGTAATTTTGGGCTATACAAAAATAAATTATACTGTATTGTATCCACTGCACTTTGTTAGCTTTGCGTACTAATCCAACAGCCAAGGGTAGAAGAGGGTTGAAGTGATCACAAAGGGGAATTTTCTGAGGCAAACTCTTGGGTGATCACCTCATTCCTTCTCCCAGATGAATTCCTCTGTCTCGATATTTCAGGAATTGCTTGATGAGCTGAACATGCAATGCTAAAACTCAGCAACACAATCTTAGGATCGGTAGAGTAACAAATTAAAAGTGATGAGCGTTACACAGTCCGAAAACTTTTTCGAGTAATAAGTAACCTAATGCTACGCTTATCTTATTGAAACAGGAATACCTGTACATTATTATTATTATTCCAGCAGCACTGAGTGTAAGGCAAGAAGCACACGTAACGGTATGGCGCTCCTTTGCAGGGCTCAATCGCACACCTGAAACGATTTATTGGCTAATCTACGTTCTTATTCTCATCTATGGTCACAAGCTGTGGATCACGGGTACAAGGGGCAGAAATGAGTTTACTTCGCAGGGTGTCTGGGCTCCGACGTACAGATAGGGTGAGGAGTGCAGACATTTGGAGGAGATCAACGCAGGGCTGCTGCTCCTCCGTATTAAAAGGAGCCATTTGAGGTGGCTTGGGCATCTGATTAGATTGCCTCCTGGAAGTCCTCCTGGGTGGGTGTTTTGGGCATGTCCACCCAGGAGGAGACCTCTGGGAAGACCCAAGACACTATAGAAAGCTCTCTTAGCTAGGCATCCCCCTATAGAAGATGGAGGAAATGGTGGTCTGGCTGTCTTTGCTTAGACTGCTGCCCCCATGACTCAGACCCAGATAAGCAGCAGAAAATGGATGGACCTCGACCGAGGTAAGCACTACCACCCCGGGGTGAGAGGGGGCGCAGTCGCTATCAGTACCGTCTCCTTTTTTTCACAGCCTGAACAAGACAGGCATGTGCAACTGGCCGTGAAGTCTCGAACAAGCCATTAAGTGTTATCCATCTGATGGCACTCAAACAAAATTCAATGCCCGTTGCCCACTCCCAAATCTTCACTTATAGGCAGACTGGTGCTTATACTATAGACACGGTCTGACCAGCTACCTGTAGCAGAAAATGAAACAGATGCTACAATGAGTTTTTTTAGTTATCTAAGTAATAAGAAAAATCCTTTCAGATCCTGTAAACTGTTCAGAAGCTGTGCCAAAAAAACTCAAATAGCTGATAAGAGGACAGCAATGAAAAATGGAAATGACTGAGTGACAAATACATGAAAAACACACTTCAGGCCTGCGTCTAGTGCTGTCTGTACAAGTGGAACCGGTGAGGACTCTCTGCTATGTTCTGTGGTGAGCGTCTAACGAAGTCAGCAACGAGATGGACCACAAGCAAGGTTACCTGGAGCACCGGGCTTTGGTCAAAGTTGTAGGCACTTGGTCGACCTTCCAAAGTCGAAAAGGCCACATTGCCTCCGGTGAGGGGTGAGATGTCGCTGAACTCATCAGTGCATGTGGCCTGCTGCTCGTCCTCCCCGACTTGGATGAACCCCCGGTTGCTTTTACCATACGTCTTCAAGCAGGACGCGCTGTAGAACTGGTAGGGGATCCAGGGACCCCCGTCGTGAGTCCGCTTGTAAATGGCAAAGCTCTCTGGACGACTCGTGTGAAATTTCAGCCGGATGTAACTAATTTCATAGGATTTACCTAAAAGAAAAGACAACAGAGATCATTGACTTGGAGTCAGGAATTTGAGGATATCTGAAAGGAGATAGATAGAGAGATAGAGGGATGTGAAAGGCACGATAGATAGATAGATAGATAGATAGATAGATAGATAGATAGATAGATAGATAGATAGATAGATAGATAGATAGATATGTGAAAGGCACTATATGATAGATAGATAGATAGATAGATAGATAGATAGATAGATAGATAGATAGATGTGAAAGGTACTACATGATAGATAGATAGATAGATAGATAGATAGATAGATAGATAGATAGATAGATAGATAGATAGATAGATATGTGAAAGGTATTACATGATAGATAGATAGATAGATAGATAGATAGATAGATAGATAGATAGATAGATAGATAGATAGATAGATAGATATGTGAAAGGCACTATATAATAGATAGATAGATAGACAAACAGATAGATAGATAGATAGATATGTGAAAGGTATTACATGATAGATAGATAGATAGATAGATAGATATGTGAAAGGCACTATATAATAGATACAGTGGTGTGAAAAACTATTTGCCCCCTTCCTGATTTCTTATTCTTTTTCATGTTTGTCACACAAAATGTTTCTGATCATCAAACACATTTAACCATTAGTCAAATATAACACAAGTAAACACAAAATGCAGTTTTTAAATGATGGTTTTATTATTTAGGGAGAAAAAAATCCAAACCTACATGGCCCTGTGTGAAAAGTAATTGCCCCTTGTTAAAAATAACCTAACTGTGGTGTATCCCACCTGAGTTCAATTTCCGTAGCCACCCCCAGGCCTGATTACTGCCACACCTGTTTCAAACAAGAAATCACTTCAATAGGAGCTGCCTGACACAGAGAAGTAGACCAAAAGCACCTCAAAAGCTAGACATCATGCCAAGATCCAAAGAAATTCAGGAACAAATGAGAACAGAAGTAATTGAGATCTATCAGTCTGGTAAAGGTTATAAAGCCATTTCTAAAGCTTTGGGACTCCAGCGAACCACAGTGAGAGCCATTATCCACAAATGGCAAAAACATGGAACAGTGGTGAACCTTCCCAGGAGTGGCGGCCACCAAAATTACCCCAAGAGTGCAGAGACGACTCATCCGAGAGGTCACAAAAGACCCCAGGACAACGTCTAAAGAACTGCAGGCCTCACTTGCCTCAATTAAGGTCAGTGTTCACGACTCCACCATAAGAAAGAGACTGGGCAAAATGGCCTGCATGGCAGATTTCCAAGACGCAAACCACTGTTAAGCAAAAGAACATTAGGGCTCGTCTCAATTTTGCTAAGAAACATCTCAATGATTGCCAAGACTTTTGGGAAAATACCTTGTGGACTGATGAGACAAAAGTTGAACTTTTGGAAGGCAAATGTCCCGTTACATCTGGTGTAAAAGGAACACAGCATTTCAGAAAAGAACATCATACCAACAGTAAAATATGGTGGTGGTAGTGTGATGGTCTGGGGTTGTTTTGCTGCTTCAGGACCTGGAAGGCTTGCTGTGATAGATGGAACCATGAATTCTACTGTCTACCAAAAATCCTGAAGGAGAATGTCCGCCATCTGTTGTCAACTCAAGCTGAAGCGATCTTGGGTGCTGCAACAGGACAATGACCCAAAACACACCAGCAAATCCACCTCTGAATGGCTGAAGAAAACAAAATGAAGACTTTGGAGTGGCCTAGTCAAAGTCCTGACCTGAATCCAATTGAGATGCTATGGCATGACCTTAAAAAGGCGGTTCATGCTAGAAAACCCTCAAATAAAGCTGAATTACAACAATTCTGCAAAGATGAGTGGGCCAAAATTCCTCCAGAGCGCTGTAAAAGACTCATTGCAAGTTATCGCAAACGCTTGATTGCAGTTATTGCTGCTAAGGGTGGCCCAACCAGTTATTAGGTTCAGGGGGCAATTACTTTTTCACACAGGGCCATGTAGGTTTGGATTTTTTTCTCCTAAATAATAAAACCATCATTTAAAACTGCATTTTGTGTTTACTTGTGTTATATTTGACTAATGGTTAAATGTGTTTGATGATCAGAAACATTTTGTGTGACAAACATGCAAAAGAATAAGAAATCAGGAAGGGGGCAAATAGTTTTTCACACCACTGTAGATAGATAGACAAACAGATAGATAGATAGATAGATAGATATGAAAGGTGCTATATTATAGATAGATAGATAGATAGATAGATAGATAGATAGATAGATAGATAGATAGATAGATATGAAAGGTACTACATGATAGATAGATAGATAGATAGATAGATAGATAGATAGATAGATAGATAGATATGTGAAAGGCACTATATGATAGATAGATAGATAGATAGATAGATAGATAGATAGATAGATAGATAGATGTGAAAGGCACTATATGATAGATAGATAGATAGATAGATAGATAGATAGATAGATAGAGATAGATAGAGATAGATAGATAGATGTGAAAGGTGATAGATAGATAGATAGATAGATAGATAGATAGATAGATAGATAGATAGATAGATAGATGTGAAAGGTACTACATGATAGATAGATAGATAGATATGAAGGGCACAATATAATATCAATAGATACATAGACAGATATGTAAGACACTATACAATTTACACAGATACATATGTAAGGACACATATAATCAATAGACAGAAATGTAAGGCACTATATAATTGATAGATAGACAACTAGATAATTAGATAAGAAACTATATAATCACTAGATATGTAAGGCACTATATAGAACAATAATCGATATATTCTAATGCCTTCTCTTCTCCTCCCTATAAAGAACAGAACATTGACATTGCCACCCTGTCGCTGATGTCACTTCCGCTGTCTATCCGCCTAGACCCGCCCCTTCCTGCCACATGACCACATCACCAGTTTGATGTCCTGAGGACTGAACCAATGAGGAGCACAGATCTACATGACCAACTCACAAGAGCACTTAGCGAAGCCCCCAGGCAGCCAAGTACTGCACCAGATTGGGTCCCCACTCTAGTGACCGCTCTGCTCTCTTAAAGGTAAGGACTCAAAGTGCAAGAGGACATTATGCACAAGATCCACACCACTATGATTTCTGAAAGACTTTACCAACATCTTTTGACAAACAATATCTTGCTGTGGGAACAAATGGCCTGTAGGAGACTTGAGCTCCCAGTGGACATCATGAATCATTAGGTGGGTGGACATTGCCCCCCAATACCTCCCCCTCAACTCACCTCAAGTCAAAAGGAACGCCACGACTGGTACACAGGAGCAGCATCGGGGTCTTTGGAGCTGAGGCGCCTTGTCATTGTGCCTGTCAGCTACATAGTCTGGCAAGTCTGACATGGTGCTAATGACTTCTTAACTAACACAATTTTAAAGCATACTTTTATAAATAATGCAAATTAAAAAAAAATCACAGTTGACTGAAAGATGTGCTAAAGACAGTAATTAGTAGTTAAAAGAGTTTAAACAACAAACACAGAGTCACGGGACAGTGGCAGTAGCCCAGCATTCAGGGCCTTGGGCTCGTATGCACTGAACGCTTGGTGGCCTGGCAGAGCAGTCCACAGACCTCGAGTTTTTATATTTTTCTCCACACCTGAGCATATTTAGAAGAAGGCTGTGCTTTGTTTTGGAGCCGCAGCAAAATTACAAGGCACGGTTTTTTTCCCATTTCCGGGAAAATCAAATTGAAAAGGCAACTAAGACATTGAAGGATAAACAGAAAGGAAAGAGGAGCACATCTACCTGCGTGAGTGGCATCCGGCTTTGAAACTCCAACTGGAAGAGAAGACAGGTGCTTGACTTGTCACAATGGGACGCTAGCACGTTAATTAAAAGGTTTCATCTCGAATTTATAAAATAAAAATAAAAAGACTGAAGGCACCCGGTGACAGTTCTTTCATGAAGCCCTGTGGAGTTGGCGGATGAGGATCTGGTGGACTCATTTAGAAAACTTTGTGTGGATTCGTGCACGGAAAAATAGGCAAAAAAAAAAAAAATCAGTTTATAAAATCTGGTGTGGCGGACGGCTGGGACGTCTCCACGCTGGGAGGACCGGGGAGCCAGCCTATCCAGAAGCATTACCTCCCCTGGCATGCTGGATGGCAGTCCCCCGGGTTGCAGTGGTGCAGAGATTCATGGGAGTTGGAGTTTGGTGCAACCCTTTTGGGATCCATGGGCACCGGCAGGAGATGCTGTAGCTGCTGCTGAGCCCGTATGGGCAGTTCATCTGCCACACTCGGAAGTATCATCATCAAGCTCCTGGAGAACTTCCAGGTGCCTTATAAAAGGATCCAGCAGCCAATACTTGGGAAGCCAGAGCCAGGAGGAGGAGGAAGAGGATGATGCTTGCCAGGGGAGAGTGAAGGAGAAAGATTAGAAAAAGAATGAAAAGATGTGTATTGTGCTTTGGGACGGTGTGTTAGACTTGTGGGGAACGGGGATGGCGTTTCCCACCAGAGAAAAGAAAAATAAATCACGTGTGCTGTTATAACTGTGTCCTACCCCTGTATGTGCCAGGGCTGGCCTTTACACTGGCGTATGCACTTTATGTACCTTTAAAAATCACAATCTTCTTGTAAATGTAATGCGCCTCAAATCCTGCCTGGCTTCCACCCGGAAACAACCATATATGGACTATGCTAATCAGCCTCATGCATATGTAAATCACAAAGCTGCAGCACTTTATTGGCTAGTAGAGCCAGAGCAGCTTCCCTCCTGACACATCCAATCCTATGGCACACATGACCACGGGAGGCATTGTAGTGCCACTGCTCTGTTTTTCTGGGGGTACAAGCACCAGTTTCTGAACAGATACCCACGATCACGTGGCACATGTAACGATGTGATTGCTACTACAACGAATAGTACGGGCCACATGACACACTGAGGGTTCAGTCAATTACCTTTAACACCAAGCCAGCCGTCACGTACAGCACCATCTCATCTGCCAGAGCCACTTTACCTCAAAATAAATTGAGGCAGACGGAAGTCTAACTGATAAGTTGATGAATATTTTGTATGTCTTTATTTGTAAACAATAACAAATGTAATATTAATGTTTCTGGAGGCCCATTTGACTTCATTGGGTGCTTTGATGATTACTTAACTAACTGGAGTGTCAGACCAGCCTGGCAGAGGTGACCGTGTATGGACTTGGAGACAGTAAGCCACCGCCTGCAGGAAGGCCATAAACTGCCTAAACCTGGGGTGTCCAACTCCGATCCTTTGGGGCGCAGTGGCTGCAGGCTTCCCGTCTAACTATTTTCTTAATTAGTGACCAGTTTCTCCTGCTAATTAACTTCTTTTGTCTTATTTGTAACTGGCTTGCTATTTAAGATGAGGAGCCCTTAATTCTTTCTTTGCAGCCTTTGTCGATTTTCGTAAGGCGTTCGGCGTGGCTGATCGAGCCGCCCTGTGGGACATCCTGAGACTTCACAGGATCCTCTAGAGGTTGGTGGATATCATGGCCGGCCTGTACTCTGGTACTTTGAGTGCTGTGCAGAGTGGAGGCAGAACCTCTGCGTTTTTCCCTGTTGATTCGGGTGTCTGTCATGGGTGTATTCTGCTCCTGCTCTGTTCAATGCTTGCCTGGACTGGGTGTTAGGCAGAGTCGTGGGGTCCAGCGGCTGAGGGGCATCTGTTGGTGAAGAGAGATTCAGTGATCTTGACTTTGTGGGTGATGCTGTGATCTTCGCGGAGTCAATGGACGCTCTGATCGAGAGACTGAGTGAGGAGTCTGAGTGTCTGGGCTGGCGCGTGTCCCGATAAAAACCAAAGAGCCAGGCCTTTAATGACCTCGTGGGCACGATCATCAGCAGTGTGTCTGTCTGCGGAAAGAGTGTCGACCTCTCCTTTACTTACCTCGGCAGTGACATTCAGATCGCTAGGACAGCATTTTTTCACTTAAGAAATATAACAAAAGTTAGACCTCTTATATCATTGAAAGATGCTGAGAAATGAGTTCACGCGTTTCTTTTGAGTCGACTAGATTACTGTAACGCACTCCTCTCACGACCACCCAAAAGAGACATAAATCGACTGCGACGAGTGCAGAATGCGGCTGCTAGAATCCTAACTAGGAAAAGAAAATCTGAGCACATCACCCATTTTGATGCCACTACACTGGTTACCTGTGTCATTCAGGATTGACTTTAAAATACTGCTTACGGTTTACAAAGCCTTAAATAATCTCGCTTCATCTTATATATGGGAGCGTCTGATCTGGAAGTGCAATGCGTAGAATGTAGCGACGAGGAATAAGGAACACGAGTGTTTTGAACTTCACAAATAGAAGAGATGCTCGTCTGCTATCTCGCATACCAATTAAAGGGGCAGAGTCACTGCTGCTGTTAACCTGTTAGGCAACACGCTATTGGCTGTCAGCAAAACAGGGCAAGGATGACTACGCTGGAAGATTGGCGCTCAGTTGGTGAATGTGACACGAGCTGCGACTTTCAGTCCTCTAGTTTGACATGGCACAGCAACGAGATTGGCCACTGCGATCGGACAAATCTGACACGACAAAATGACGTAACGTGACATCGACTTTTATCGATGCAGATGATGCTAAAATTGGAAAAATGACAGGCACTGAGGAGGCAGCAAAAACTACTAATTGTGTTTAAAATTGAATGATAATAATAATTCATATGTTGATGTAGAGCATTTCCCACAAGTCAGAGTGCTTTGCACGGTGAGTGGGGAGCCTCGTTAACCACCACTAACGTGCAGCACCCACCTGGATGATGCGATGGCAGTGAATTTGTGCCAGTATGCTCACCACACATTAGCTATTAGGTGGTGAAGGGGTGAGAGAGAGATAACCAATTAGAGACAAGGGATGATTAGAAGTCCGTAATGACTAGGCCATGGTGAGCTGTTTAGCTTTGACATTGGGATATGACCTACTCTTTATGAAGGATGCCAAGTGATCTTTGACGACCACAGAGAGTCAGGACTTCGGTTATACATCTCATGCGAAGGACGGTGCCATTTTCACAGCACAGTACCCCGTCACTGCATTGGGATCCACACTACAGGATTCACCAACACCTCTTCCAGCAGCAACCCTAGCTTCTCCTAGATGGTCTCCCATCCAAGTGCTGGCCACTCCTGAGCAGGCAGAGCTTCAGGTGGTTGACCTCTTCTGAAGTGCAGGTAATATGACAGCATTCTGCCACTCTACAGTAATTCATCACCATTTATGAGTGGAGTGGAGCCTTCAAATAAAAACACGCAATGGCCTGTAAAGCCATTTTTAGAACAAACTGAAACTGAAGCGATAGTGATGACAATGTGATTTGGTCATCAGACATTGATACAGAAGATGAAACTGATGTACTGTTGTGAAATACCTGGTGAATTTGGTTGCCTGAAGGTTCACTGTGGTGCAAATAGCTTCATGTGAAAAGCATCTCACCAGAAGGACATCAGAACATCAGAACAATATAGATGAGAACAGGCCATTCAGGCCAACAAAGCTCACCAGTCCTATCCACTTAATTCCTCCAAGTTAACATCATTTGAAAGATCCTAAAGTCACTCATTCCAAGTGTCTACGGTTTTCTGTGTAAAGAAAAACGTCCTAATGTTTGTGTGAAATTTACCCTTCACAAGTTTCCAGCTGTGCTCCCGTGTTCTTGATGAACTCATTTTAAAGTCACCGCCTCGGTCCACTGGACTAATTCCCTTCATCATTTTAAACTCTTCAGTCAGGTCTCCTCTTCGTCTCCTTTAAAGGCTCAACTCTTTTAATCTTTCCTCCTAACTCATCCCCTGTAGCCCTGAATCAGCTTCGTCGCTCTTCTCTGGACCTTCTCTAGTGCCGTTATGTCCTTTTTGTAGCCTGGAGACCAAAACTGCACACAGGACTCCAGATGAGGCCTCACCAGTGTGTTATAAAGCTGAGCAGAACCTCCTTGGACTTGTACTCCACACATCAAGGCACTATATAACCTGACAGTCTGTTAGCCTTCTTAATGGCTACTGAACACTGTCTGGAAGATGATAGTGTCAGGTCCACTCCGACTCCTAAATCCAACCCAGTCTGCACCAGCAGAGCAGTGGACACTAGATGCACCTTTCCTACTTTGTTTACGTGGGTGTTTTGGTATTGGCATGTATCTGTTACACGTAAATGTTTTTTCTTGTTGAAACAAATTGAAGATTTTGGGCTCGTTTTTCTGGGGGAACACAAGGGAGGCCATAGAAAAGAACTAACAAAATAGTAGAGCACTTCAATTTTAATTCAGAAACGCGAGATCAGTTTAAACTTGTGTAGGTAATGCATTTAGACATCAGTATATTATGTGTGCAATCTAATATAACGAAGGCCAGTATTGTGGCCAGCTGTGCTATGATGGCAGAGAGGTGTAGCGGCCTTCTGGGAATATGCCTCTAGGGCAGTGGACTGGAAGATTTACAGTGTAGTGTAGGGTAATAGATACAGTACATGTAGGGCGTTATTAAGGCCAGCAGGGTTATGAATGTAGATAGTCAGGCCGCTATACCACCATTTCGGGTATATAGAGTATATATATATATAGGTGGGAGTAGACTCACACCTGGTGGCATGGATCGTGGACTATCTTACAGACAGACCTCAATATGTGTGTCTTGGGAACTGCAGGTCTGACATTGTGGTCAGCAATACATGGGCGCCGCAGGGGACTGGACTTTCTCCGCTCCTGTTCAATCTATATACATCAGTATGTGAATTTCCCCTTGGGATTAATAAATTATCTATCTATCTATCTATCTATCTATCTATCTATCTATCTATCTATCTATCTATCTATCTATCTATCTATGTAATGTTGTGATCCTGCCGACTATACTAAAATCTATCTATCTATTTATCTATTGTCACGCACGCACGCATTTATTAGAGAGAAAGAAATGAAATTCACTCACGGGCAGTTACACGGTGAGTTGTCACGATGTAAATCAAACACAGAATCAAAATTTAATGCGATATTGAAGAAAAGTTCATTCCAAATATTGTTTTTACTGAAGTTATCTATCTATCTATCTATCTATCTATCTATCTATCTATCTATCTATATATATATTATTATGTCTTTGCTATCTATCTATCTATCTATCTATCTATCTATCTATCTATCTATCTATCTATCTATCTATATATATATATATTATATAGTGCCTTTCTATCTATCTATCTATCTATCTATCTATCTATCTATCTATCTATCTATCTATCTATCTATCTATCTATCTATCTATCTATCTATCTATCTAACACTATGTGGTTAGTGTTCCGTGTCTACAACAATCTGGGTAGGTGTAGGATGACAGGAAAAACGAGAAACGCAAGAAACGTTGAACAAATACCTAAAATAGAAACTTTTTTCATGTTATAGTACTAACGACAAAATTTTGACTTGGAGTATATAATGAGTGAAGACTGAAGTCCAAATATCAAATAAACTCTTTCACTAAAGGTACACGCATAACAAAATAAGTGCATTTTTATTCAAGAATACTAGCGACTGGGAGCCGATCGAATCGAACTACAAATTCTACGTTTGTGAAATCCATACTTTCTCTGCAAAGAATTATTCGTTTTTTAAGTCCTTGAAATGATTTTGTTATCTTGGCACTGATTTGTGCTTAAAATAGACCTTTTCGGTCGATGTAATGAAGAGCTTCCTGTTTAAACGGGGCTGCGAGACGTGAACTCAGATCTTCGGCGCACCTCATTTGATTTTTTCTGGCAAACAAATTTTCAAAACAAACCGTATTTTACGACTCTAATCAGAGTCGGAGTAATAATTATGTTGCCGTGGTCATTTTAGATCTGAGATCGGCTAAAATTTCAATAATGACCGTTGTTAATACCCAGCCGTCATTACTCAGTTTGCCAATTGATGTCAGAAGGACGGATGCCAAAACCAAACTGCCCAAAGGTAGATTTCGACGTACCAAGCAAATGGCGATACATTTTAAATTACTTACGGTTCTGGAGCTGTCGAAGGGTTTAAGTCGGTCGACGATGTTAGTCCTGGAAAGTACGCCCCACCAAAGCCAAGAACTTACTGTTATCTGCTCGAACCAACACCGACTTACTACACTCGGCCGTCCAGCGGCGTCACTGATGCATTCGAACATTCTTAGCCAATCATGCAATACTGCGTCTGCGTTTGCCACGTGATGTTCTAACTACAGAGGCAGAGTCCCATTGCATGGTTCTAACTTGTATTGATTCGAGGTATTGACGCGAACACCATACATACGAGGAATTGATGCTGTAAAAGGTGCTATATAGCGCTGACCCGGCACAGACCACGCAGAGGCACGTGTACAAAAACACACAGGCTTTTATTTTTCTTCAGCTGTGTGGCACGGGGAAGACACAGTCCCAAAGCACAAGCAATGCTCTTCCCTCTCTGGTACCACCACTCCTCCCAGGCAACCTCGTCCTCTTCCTCCCGATTCTGGCTACCCAGTGGTGGAGGCTGGCTCGTTTTATACCCCACCCGGAAGTGTTCCAGGTGCTTGACCACCTGGTCCTAATTGCACCTCCCCGGGTGGGGCTGAAGATTCGTCCAGCCAGGCTCTTGAGTCGTGGCAGCGCCCCCTAGCAGCCACCCCCTCTTCCAACCAGGCTGTAGAGGACTCCATGTCCCAGGGAGCCACGTGGGAGAGTGGGAAATGAACATTGGCCAGGGAGGCTGCCACCTAGCGTCCCAGGGGAGTTAATGAGCTGTCCATGATGGCTCCCCCGGAACATATGTAGCAGGGGCGTCCCGACCGGGCATGGGACCCGGCTGTCCGTCACAATGCGAACACCATAAATACGGGGTATTGACGCGAACACCATACATATGGATAGTATCAAATTACATACAGTCGTCCCTCGCCACTTCGCGCTTCAATTTTCACTTCTATCGCGTTTTTTTCAAATATATTCATTAAAAGGTTAATCAAGACAGTGAAAACGATACAGCGCGCACTCGGTTGCCTGAGTCAATTATACACCCCTGTATTACAATTAAAATTAAAATTACTGTGCGTATGGACTGTAGGCCTATGTATTCGAGCAGCCCCACAAATCCTTCAACGCCAGATGCAACTACTCGACCACTCCTTGTGTGTGGGCAATAACTTTTTTCCAAAAAATCGGGTGTGGTGAAACCAAGCCAATCATAACGTGCTGTTCACTGATTGGCTATCCTATCCTCTTCCTGTCCTGGCCACTAATTGGCTCAGCCTCAAGTTTGTTTCTCTACACGCTTCTACATCGATACGCATCGGAAGCATCTTTGCTCTTGTAAGTGTGTGCGATTTCTGAGAACTTTTATCTAAGCCCCACGATGGCTCCTAAACATGCTGCTTCTTCTAAGCCTTCTGACGACGAAACTAAGCGCCGGAGGAAGATGCTTACCATCCAGGAGAAGGTGAAACTCTAGGTTAGTGGTTGTGTGTAAGAACTGTGTGTGTGTGTAATTAAATGAACAATAATAATAATATGATGTTTGTAACGTCTAATATGTCTTATTTTCTCTTATTTTGTCTAATATATTGGGTAATACGAGTATAAGGGTGACTAAAGGGTGTTATTTCATGTCGAGAGGGCTCTAATAATGTTAAAAAAACATATTTAGAAGGTCGTAAACAGGTTTTCTATACTCTAACTAAAATATTCGATTTATAAATAAAGAATCCTACTTCTTGGAAATTCATTTATCGTGGTAGAGTCTGGAATTGATTAATTAACCACGATAAACGAGGACCGACTGTATCAGGATAACCGAAGAAAAAGAAATCAGGTGTTGGGTACGACGCAAATATGACCTCTTGGGTAATCAAGTAGCATATCAGATATAAAGATTCATTGAATATATGGAAACTGAATGAACGAATGAATAGCGTATTCATTCTGAAGTTGAGTTTGCAATTATCATACAGTGTATCATTCTAGGGTGGCACGGTGGCGCAGTGGGTAGCGCTGCTGCCTCGCAATTAGGAGACCCAGGTTCGCTTCCCGGGTCCTCTCTGCGTGAAGTTTGCATGTGCTTACCAAACGTTGGTTTGGTGGGGCCTACTTTCCAGGACTAACATCGTCGACTGACTTAAACCGTAAGTAATTTAGAACGTATCGCCATTTGCTTGGCACGGGGAGTATGTGTTTCCTCCCACAGTCCAAGGACATGAAGGTTAGGTACATTGGCAATTGTAAATTGTCCTTAGTGTGTGGGTGTATGTGTGTGTGTGTCCTGCGGTGGGCTGGCACCCTGCCCGGGGTTTGTTTCCTGGGATTGGCTCCAGCAGACCCCCGTGACCCTGTGTTAGGATATAGCGGGTTGGATAATGGATGGATGGATGTATCATTCTATGATACTGTAATTGTGAACTCAACCTCAGAATGGAGGATCACCAAGGCAGACTATATATAAATGTACAGTACAAGCAGAACAAGCACCATATGCAACATGAAGTATTTAACTACAGTACCTGACACGATGGTAAGAATATGGGAGTTGAGGGATACTGTTAAGGTCTACACAATAAAGCCTAATATGGGGGGAACAGGGTCTCCATCGGACACAAATCTGTCATAGGTTCAATATTGTTAAGCATCCAGAGCACAGTGAAATGTTTACTTCCATGTGCGAGTCAATGAGCAGCCCATCTCCATTTTCAATGCATGGCTTGACGCATACGCTCAACGTTCTCATTTAATAGCCCCTGTAGAAGCCGTCTCCGACCATTCTAGGCCTACAGCCATCTCCAGCTTTACCGACCGCTCCAACTCCTTCTGACAAACTGCCTTTGCCCCGCTTGTGACCTTGGGAGGGAGGCCGACGACTGCTCAGACGGGAAATCCTGTTTATCAGGAAATCCTCCAGGCCACCGCAAGGAGGAGGTGGAGGAGGAGGAGGTGGCGGTGACAGTTCTGAAGAAGTCTTAATGTCAATTTCGATTTCCTTTATCTGTAGACATCTCAGGAAAGCTGCCATCGAAAGCAAATAAATTCGAAATGCATTTGAATGAAGCAAGTATCCCACTGTCGTTCTGAGCACTCCTGCCCAATTCAGTGAGGAGGGAGGAAGCCATTTTAAACGTAATAAGTGGGCTCCATTGCGGGAGCCTGGTAGGAGTGTTAATGTCTGCTGCTATTGATCGGATTTCAACTATTGTGCATAATCGCCTTGTTGGATGATTCCTGTCACCCCGTGAGGCAATTATGACCTCAGCTAATGGGCCGTTTCAAACATCATTGTGTTCTAAGAAAAACCCTCGTTGTATTCAATAGCACAAGTCATTGCGTCTGAACAATGGAGTGAGAGGGTACCATAGTTGCTGAATGACCTTAAAACGATGAAAGATTTTTCCTTCTTTCTCTCTGTTTATGCAGCGTGGGACACAATAAGAAGTGAAGCCTGTGTCAGACACGTGAGCATCCGGAGGGTCTAACAGGTTCTGGCAGAGAAGGCTGTCACACAAGAACTGTTTCTGTCACTAAGATATAGGAACACCTACCAGGAAACCACTGATGTCACATCCGGAAGAATGACTATGACTCTGGGCCTTCCATCCTCGCTGCTATGTAAATCGGTACTCGACAGAACAGTGTGAGTCCAGATCGTAAGATGGCTTCACTGAACCTGGTTAGCTTTATGTCGGTTTACTTGTGATTTTGGTGCTTTTGCACCCTGTTTTCATACATTTCTTTTCAGGACATTAAACGGGGCATCCTAGAGGAACGCCAATGTCTTATCTTTTGTTGTCTGTTTTGTTTATGGTGACGTAGTCAGCAGTCATCCTTAGAAGTCAAGTACCTATGAAGGGCCCTTTGTTTTTGCTCTCCTCCAGGCCTCTGATTCAACAAAGTTTGCCTGCCGATTCACCCCCTGTACTTGTCACTGCTGGAGCTGGACTGCCAAATGTTGCACCAGGGTTGGAAGGTCCACCTGTTCTATCACGTCTAGGTAATATTCTGCCGACTACGCCACTGTGAACAAAATAAAACATCAATAAAGAATTTTACAGTAAAGTATTTTTGCTTCATGGCCCTCTCCAACTTGGGACTGGATGCTTTCTTTAACTGAAAGTATGGTGCGTAGCTAGGAGTCCCACAGCTGGTAATGTAGTTAACTTTCTTCCCCAGCATTGCATGACAGTGTTTCTTAGAAATGAGAATCACTGGGATTGTCCCCAAATTCCTCAGATCACACCATTGTTGTATGGATATCAGTTCTGTCCTTTTTGACCCGTAACAGTTGTCAGACTTGAGAAATCGTTTCATTACTACAAAGAGATGAACCTACAAGAACCCCGTCACATCCTGTACGCTGTTGATTCTGTGCAATTTTTAGTGAGGAAAAGCAGTCCTTATATTATCAGTGTTATATTTAGGAGTCGCACATCATCTAGTAGGACTGACTACTGCAATGCGGTGTTCACTGGATGTTCAAACTGTTCTTTACACAGCCTACAGTTAATCCAAAATGCTGCTGTAAGAATTATTACAAAAACAAGAAATAGGAACACATCACTCCAGTTCTTAAATCCTTAAACTGGCTCCAGGTTAAGTTTAGGGCAAATTTCAAAATCTTCCTTTTAACATATAAAGCCATAAATGGCCAAGGTCCGGCTTACTTGTCTGAACTTAC
The DNA here is from genome assembly GCF_016835505.1 of Polypterus senegalus. Lineage (NCBI taxonomy): Eukaryota > Metazoa > Chordata > Cladistia > Polypteriformes > Polypteridae > Polypterus > Polypterus senegalus. Next base: position 176,492,917 of record NC_053162.1, read on the forward strand.
AGACTTACAAACATGACTTACAAACCAGAGCACATATTAAGATCTCAAGATGCTGGTCTGCTTACGATTCCAAGGATTAATAAAATAACTCTATTCTCTTCTCAGTACTCAAATGTGGCACTTGGTGCCACGGCCCACCTGCCAAATTGTTTTGCCTGCCTAAGGTAAAGTCATCCCTGATGGAGGATCACGGGAATCACCAGGTAGAGGGATCCTTTCATCGGATTGGCTGGCCAAGTGCTGTCTCAGCTGTAGAATGGCCAATTGGGGGAGGCAGCTTGAAGGCTGAGGTCTCCAGGACTTTAAACAAATCCATATCATATTATGTGATGCCAGTAACGGCGTACTGCACGATAACGTGCTGTGAATCCACTTGACTTGAGCATTCCTAGTTTTCATCCTCTTTCTCTGTACGTTTAGCATTCATGTGCTCAGAGATTGATGCACTTGCTGCTTCCTGAGCAGATCTTCTTTTCTCCACCCTAGCGGCCCGCATCTTTTCGCGTTAAAACTGATTAAGTTAATTTTTGTGTTGCAATTAATTAGTACATTTTCTTTAATTTTTCACTTAAGCTGGCATTTAAATCTGATTAGCGAAGGTGATAGGGAATGAGAACGGCGCCCATAGACATGTGCCACACGGCCGCCGAGCTGAGCGCTGCCAAGAGTTGATTCTACAATAAAATAAAAATAAAAAGAGTAATAACAATCACTCTGAAAGCGGATAGTAGACATCACATAGTATATGTGTACCAAATTTCAAGTCAATAGGTGAAACGGTTTGCGAGCTACAGGTGATTTAAAATCCTGGACAGACAAAAGAACAGTCACGGTAGCGTATTATATAAGAAGATCATCTGCTGCGGCAGTTCTCAACCTGTGGGGTGAAGTAACAAAAAAGGGGGCGAGAAGATGTGCAGAAAAAAGAAATCAAGAATTGAAAATACATCTGTTGAAACCAAAACAAATTACCTTAAACTACATTCTGATACTAGAAAAATAAATACAGAGATAAATGTCGATAAAAGTTAAGTAGGTATAATAAAACTTGTAGCGGAGTCCATCCATCCATCCATTTTCTAACCCGCTGAATCCGAATACAGGGTCACGGGGGTCTGCTGGAGCCAATCCCAGCCAACACAGGGCACAAGGCAGGAACCAATCCTGGGCAGGGTGCCAACCCACCGCAGGACACACACAAACACACCCACACACCAAGCGCACACTAGGGCCAATCTAGAATCGCCAATCCACCTAACCTGCATGTCTTTGGATTGTGGGAGGAAAGTAGCGGAGTATCGGCAGCAAAAAATATAGGAATACATTTTATTAGGGTTTCAAAAAAACGTTAGGGTGTAGCGATTAAAACTGTTTTGAAAACTCAGGTCGCAAATACTTAAAGGCTGAGAAACGCTGATCTACTGTTAAATTCTGCTCCATACTTATTTTTATACTGTATTGAGGATTTGTTCTGTTCTGTGTATTGTATTGTATCGTATTGACCCCCTTCTTTCTGACACCTACCGGGAAAGGGGTCTCTCTCTGAACTGCCTTTCCCAAGGTTTCTTCCATTTTTTCCCTAAATGGGTCTTTTTTGGGGATTTTTTTCTTGTCTTCTTAGACAAGGCTGGGGGGCTGGCAAGAGAAAAGGCTTGTTAAAGCCCATTGTGCCACTTCTTGTGTGATTTTGGGCTATACAAAAATAAATTGTATTGCATTGTATTGTATCTGCATATGCAATTGTCGGAGGTGGTCTGCTAAATGTTACACCGGGGTTGAATGGTGCAACTGTTTTGTCAATTCCTAGGCAATATCCCGCCGACGATACCATTGTGAATGTAGTAGACCAAAAAAAACAGGCGCCAAAAAGTACCCAAATCACAGAAAAATGTGCAAATGTTGCCAGGTTTGACATGGCCACCTTAAGGTCTGCCCCTTTTGGTAGCTGGGTTCACACCGAACAGTGACTTGTGGCCAAGGTCCCATTCATATAACAGATAAGATGCGTATGTTTCTCCATTCTAGAGTGGTAAAAGAGAAGAGTGCCTAATTACTTTATCGTAACCATAATCTTTCTGGTTATTTTTCCCTCTGTGAGAACCAGGCAGACACTCTTGATGCTCATGCGCCTGACAGCAGGCATCCCTGGTTAAAATGGAACAGCCAAGGATGATCACACCAATTACAGTGCATAAAACCATAATTACTGGGCACCGATGACTGCCATGATGAAAGGCCTGCTGGAATATGACATGTCTCTTTCACAGAGCCACCATAGGGTCTGCAGGAGTGTGTTCAAGTGTGGGCTTCACATTGATAGCTGTCAAAATGTTCTTTTAAATCTTGAAGGGCAGGTTGAACTGAATGACAGCCTAAGTATTGCTGGTTGTCAGGCAACAGCAGGCCAGGGGCGGGGCCTAGGTCACTTCATAAAGAGAGAGAGAGAGCTGAGAGTGGAGAGGAAGGAGTTAAACTCCTCGAGGGTTTCCAATGGTGGAGTGACATTTATCTCCAATTTCAACAACTGGATTACATTTGAAGCCTGAAGCTACACTGGAATCTGGTTCTGCTGGCCTGTTGCCTTGAGCCACTAAGTCACACCACCAGCTTCAGTTTGTAAAAGACACAAATGGTTAGAAATACACTGTCATTCATTCCAGAAGTTGCTTTTTAGTCTTTATAGAAACCACCCCAGAGATGGAAACACTCAACAGAAAAGGAGAAAGAATTCAAACTAATTAAAAATCGGGATGGAAACCATCAGAAACTTCACTGTTCTGAAATCTTCTCTCTTTGATCTTCTTTTAGCATTTCTGCATTTGATTATTTCTCTTCTAGTCTTTCTTTCTTTCTTTTATTTGCTTATCCCCAGTGTTGAGTTATTATTATTCATAGATTTTTCCAATCTTTTAATAACTATTTATTATTTTTTTATTATTGAAAAACTGAAATCTCTCAGCTGTGGTGGGCTGGCGCCCTGCCCGGGGTTTGTTTCCTGCCTTGCACCCTGTGTTGGCTGGGATTGGCTCCAGCAGACCCCCGTGACCCTGTAGTTAGGATATAGTGGGTTGGATAAAGGATGGATGGATGAAATCTCTAAGAGCCTTAATTCAAAACTTTGGCAGTGGTCCCAGCTTTCTGTCTTCTTGCTGAATCTCTCCACCCCAGATGATGTCACTTCCCCCCTGCCGTCCAACTTTAAAACCCACCTTTGTCTGTACCATAATCTCAGTTCTGTTTTTTGCATTTCTAGCCAATCTCCAAGTATGCCCCAAACCTCTTTGTTGTGTCAAGGCTCGATTATGTTTCACACTGTACAGAAACGCTTATTTGTTTTATTTTCACCTGCAGCTTGTCTCCATTTGAATGGGAGCCCCTGAAGCATGGCATCATGCAGAGGGTCACAAGCATAACGAGTTTGTTTTACGCTGCCCACGCCTGGTGCACCCGACACATGTGGTAGCTGGTGACCGTTTCCTCTTAGTGCCTCATTTCAGGTTGTCCATGAAGTGCACTCCTGACAGTCGTGACAAGTTGAAACACCTGTGGTCAGTGAGCCGCATCAGCGCCACGGCCTACGGGTTCTACATCAGCTAACTGATTGTCGCCATCTCAATCACTGCCATCATCATCAAGATATTCATCTTGCAGCAAGTCTAGATATTTCAACACATCAGTAGCTTTATACCTTTTTTGCGATGACAGAACTATGGCCTGTATTTATGACAATATCTGTTGACACAAAAAACAATTCACTGGCCATCCACTAGATGGCAGCACAGCAGTAGAGACGGCCAGCACGCCGGTGTCACTACGGACTACGGAGCTACAAGTTACAGAATCTCATACGTTGACAGACTCAATGACATACGAGTCAACTCGTAACTCGCGTTCAAAGTCTTTAGGGACATTTAAATAAATGGTCACTCCAGTGACATCACGCACACACAGTGCAGATTCCAATGCCTTCTGGGTAAAATCCCCACAGACACCACAACCCTGAATACCAGAACATGGTGGCACCCAATATTATACGGGAGGCTGATCCAAAACCTTTTATACGTGTCAAGGCTCGATTTTTCCCACACACCCTCCTTTGACTAGTGCTTTTCTCCTTTGGGATGTCAAGGTGATCACTCTCAATGGACAGTGCGCACATCCCGTTTCTGTCTTACCTCTTGTCTTCTCCATTTCCATACTCCTGTTCGCCGTTTCCAGCTTGGCTTTTGCTTGTGTGTGCGGCTCCTTGGCCTCCTCGGCAGTCATTTGTATTCAAGGCTGAGGCGAGCAGGCTTCCATCTGCACATCTCACACCCGTCCAGAGAAATTCATCTGGCACCACTGCCGCGAAAACGAAAAATACGATTTCCAGAGGAGCAGCGTGAAGGATGAAGACGTGAAGAATTTTCAAAAGTAGATTTGTTGAGGGCTCGGAGAATTTACTGGAGCAAGCTATATTTGGCTCCCCGGAGCTCCACGGCCGCTCTCTCTCTCTCCCAAAGCCGTTCTAAAGCTCTCCATTCCAAGTTAACCGTCTGCTTTAAAAATTTTATTTGTTAAATGTTTCTGTCATGGTGGAATGATTATATGGATTTGTTTGTCAGTAACAATAAAAATATCACAGGAAATCATTTAAAATTGGCTTTGCGGCGGCTGGTGCTGCTGCCTCACATGTTCAGCTATGCTTTCCGGTCCCTTCTGCTTTGATTTTACTTCTTCTTCCAGGACACTATCCAAGTTTTTCTCAAGGAGCACTAAGGGTTTTGGGAATCTGGTGCAGACATGGAGCTGAAGCAGAAACCTTGAGACCCTTTAAGAAGCATCTGGGAGGAGATACTGGGACAGCTTGGCGATTAGCTAAGCAAACGAGTGACAAATGGACTGATGGGTCGCTTCTCATTTTGTCAAATGTTTTATTTTCTAATGGATGTCTTTTTAATCTCCAATGGCAGCCACACGATTTGGGCACTGGATAAAAGAAGAGTTGGATAGATGAATGGATATTGATGAGCGAAACGATTTGTGGGAAACTGAAAATTTCACCACAAATGAAATTCATGCCATAAGCACATCTTCCATTTTTTCCTCCTTGTGCAAAGTCACGGCAACATTAAATCTGGTACGGAACCAATCAGAGCTTTTGACCTTGGAACGCAAAAGAGTGTGAGGATATAGAAAGGATCTTGGCTTGGGTTGCCTGGCACAGGTGGTGTCACTTCTGCCCTTAAAGGAGTGGTGTGAGGCGGTGTGAATGTGCAGGCAGTGCGTGAGGCACAGGAGAGCATTTAGGAGTCCCATCAGAATCAGAGAAAGATCAGGGGCCTCATGTATAAACGGTGCGTACGCACAGAAATGTTGCGTAAGAACTTTTCCACGTTCAAATCGCGATGTATAAAACCTACACTTGGCGTAAAGCCATGCACTTTTCCACGGTACCTCATGCCTTGTCGTACGTAAGTTCTCCGCTCGGTTTTGCAAACTGGCGGCACCCAGCGTCAAAGCAATGGTACTGTTCTTGTGTGATTACTTCTTATTTTCATGACGCGGCTTTATAAATACACTGAAACTAACCGCATATTGTTTATTAGTGTAATGCATCTGATTGTAATTAACTTGTAACAATATAATGGTCCAGGGAACAGCCATAGTATTCCAAATACCATAACTGCTTTAGCGTTGTTACTCTGACTTCTCCTTCTTCTTCTTCTTCTTCTTTCAGCTCCTCCCGTTAGGAGTTGCCACAGCGGATCATCTTTTTCCATATTTCTCTCACTGCACGACTCGGAGTATTTATATCACTGTATCTGAGTGTGAATCACAGCAGCAGCTGATCGGAAAGAGAATTATCGGGATATACAGCTTCAAGGACACGCTGTCTCAGCCACTGCAAAACGTTTTAAAGCCTTTCCTGTACGGACCTCGCGGTTCAGAAACAGTTTCATCCCAAGAACTTTAAATGCACTCAATCAATTGCTCCTTGTAGAACTGTTAGGACTTATAAGTACAATCACCTCACTGTAAACTTGCACTACAGTTATAATATCTCACAACCCTGGCCACTTTATAAAGCGCGTATTTACATATGATGACGATATCATTTTTAAGGTGAAATGCAGCAAAATATGTTTGTTAAATTATACAGATAAAACTTTAACTTCATTTAAATAATCTATATTCTTCACTGGGAGTGTCGTGAAGGATAGAATAATTAAACATGTACTACGAAGATATTTCAATGTTCTTAAACGTTTTGAAGAATCGGGCTAAGCTTACAGATGGCTTAACTTCTATTACAGAGCTGATTGTGTGGCGATCGGTTACTTGGGGAAAGAAAAGCAAGGACTCTTGGGGCGGCCACGCCAATATATATTGAATATAAAACAGAAAGAGAAAATAACAACACAGCTAAAAGCAGCGACAAATTTCGACCAAAGATAAATGCTTGTCATGAGCACGAGGCTCATGAAACACATGTTTAATAACGTGCTTTAACTCCTATCATCATGAAAATGACATCACGTATACATCTCAGTATTTTAGTTATTCAGAGAGCTGTAATATCACGAATGTAATGGACTTTGTGTCCAGTTGGAGGAAGAGAGCTGGTTTAAGAAGCAAGTAGTGATTCACACACACAGAGCACATAGAAGATCAAATACAAAACAAAGCATTTAACGTACTACTTTAATTACGATGTAATTTTGAGAAACTGGTTAATTAAACGATTTTAAGATGAAGTTTATAATATTCTACTAAATGACAAAATAAACTACGGGATTAAAGTGGAAAATTTAAGATTAAAGTTGACATTTCGTGCTTTTTCCCCACCGTGTGCCTTTTTTCTCTGTACCCTAATAAACTTTCATATGACACTCAGACAGTGGGCTTACAACTCTTCTTTTCACGGCGACTTTGATATGTGACTTCTTTTTTATTTCCGGCACTGTGCGATTTTGTGAATGTGAGTTTTCAAGTTTCTCCAACACGCTATGTCACTCGATCAACTTCATTTTGTTAATTATACCACGTTTTATTTGAACAAATAGTATGTTTTTCCTTCGCCTCCACTTGGTATTCGCTGAAATTCTTATATATTCCCCGTGCTTTTCCCATTGTCTTTTCACAGAAGGCTGCGCTTAAGGGCGATTTATATTGATTTGCATATTCAAATAGGCGTAATTCTGGGAGGATTTGGGGCGTTACATAATGCGCGTGCACGAGCGTTAGTTTTCACGCCGATCGGGATTTATGTAATGGAAGGACGTGGAAGTTGGAGTACGCACAGATTCCTGCATCTGGATTTTTCTGTGCGTAAGCACATTTCGGCTTTTGTGCTTACGCCATGTTATAGTGCGAGTTCTACGCACGGCGTTATACATGAGGCCCCAGAGCAGCTGAGAAAGGAGATGGCAGCTTCAGGTACAGAATATTTAACACCATAAAATGCCCCAAAATCTCAATTCACGAAGTTTCATGTTTTGCAGTTGAAAATATCACATGGAAAACAAATTTTAGGAGTAAATTTACCAAAACAAACTTATGCAAAATGAAACTCTGCTGTTTCGCTCATGGCTAGAAATGTGTTTGTTTCACATCAACACCCTCCAATACTAAAATGGCTTGGTCAAGGGATGGGCACAGAGGACTCAGAAAGTCTTCAGTCCCTTCACTTTCTGGTGTTGTAGATTTAAGTTTAAATTGAGAAATTTGACATTTTTGACAATCAAACTACACTCAATAACCCATACATTTCTTAAAAATGAAAAAGTGAAATCTCTCAGAGCCTTAATTGAATACTTTGGCAGTGGTCCCAGCTTTCTTTCTTCTTGGTAAATCTCTACAAGCTTGACACACATCCTAATTTTGGACAGTTGATCCCATTCTTCCTGGCAGATCCTCTGATGCTCAGTGAATTTGGATGGGGAGCGTTTTTAAACTGCCATCTTCAGGACTCTCCACACAAGTTCTGTGGGGTCTAAATCAGGCCTTTGGCAGTGCCACTCGAGCACGCTTTGAGACTTGTCACTAAGTCACTCCAGCGTTGCCTTGCCTGTACTCTTTGGGTCATTTTCATGCTGAAAAGTGAACTGTTGGCCCACTCTGAGGTGGTCTGCACTGTGAAGCAGATTTTCTTTGTGGACCTCTCTGTATTTGAATGCATTCATCCTTCCCTCAATTCTGACCAGTCCCCCTGTCCCTGCACCACCATAATGTGATGCTGCCATCACCACCATGCCTCACCACAGGGATGGTGTTAGGCAGATTATAAGCAGTGCCTGGTCTTTAGCCTACCATAGTGCTTGGACTATTTGTCTAATGTGGCAAACAGCTGGGACACCCCTGTGATGGAAGGACTGGGGGAGAGGGCATATTCAGGGCAATACCTCCCCTAGAACATAAGAGGGCAACCCCCCCCCGGCTCACAATGGGGCCACAGGCTTGGAGCTTAGAAGCTGAGCCCTGCTGGGGCCTGTAGCCACCACCAGGGGGTGCCTGGACAGTTTCAGAACCCTGGAAATACCACACCTGGAAGTACTGCCGGAAGATGATCTGGGAGCACTTGGAGCACATCTGGGTGCCCAATAAAAGGGGCCGCCTCACTCCATTCGAGGAGCCAGAGTCAGGAGGAGGTGGATGAAGCTTGCTGAGAGAGGAGTAGAAGCAGAAGGACAAGGAGAAGAAGCAGAAGAAGGAAAGGATTCTGGGCTGGACTGCGTATTTGTCCTTTGGTACTTTTGTGTAGTGGGGAGCGAAGAAAAAGTGCTACCCCACTTAAAGAAACCATGTGTTTTGTGACAAACTTGGGTCCTGCCTGTCTGTGTTGGGTGAGGGCAGCTGCATGCGCCCTCGGGCTTCACACTCATCAGACAAGAGAATCGTGTTCTTCCAGCTCTCAGAGTCCTTTAAATGCTGTCTGGCAAAACTCTGAGGCAGGACTGAGCCCCTCTACCATGAGCCCCCTCACTGATGGAGTGCTGCTGAGATGGTGGTCTTTCTGAAAGTTTTCTTCAGTGTTGTGGGGTACAAATTCTGTACATTTTGGTTTAAATTTCAATTACATTTTGTTGAAGACAAGACAACAGATGAACAACATTCAGGACAAACCAAAGCATGTCTTCTTCCCAGTAATACCTCACTTTTAAAACAGCTGTTCCAACAAAGAAAGGAAGACATGCTGGTGGATCAGGCTATCAATTACTTTATAACCTGAGAAAGGATGGACATCTAATTATTTTACAGCCTGGGAAAGGAAGACCTGCCAGTACCTCAGGCAACATCAAAAAAAGTTTTATTGTTTGGGAAAACAGAGAGTGACAGCCAGCCAATCAGAATATCTAACAATCACATCTTGCAAAACCCCCCGGTAGAATTGTACAATAAATATGCCTCGTCTGAGGAGTGATATAGTAAGGAAAGAGGGAGAAAGAAAAAGGGATGAATACGTCAGAAGAGAACAGAGCGACATTAACGTGCGCCCGTTTCCATCTAGTAGTCAGAAAAGCATCTCATGAACAACGACAAGTAAAGTGTTTTCTTTACACAAAGAATGATGGACCCTTGGAATAAGTGACTAAGTCGTGTGGTAGACAGTAGGAGTTTAGGGACTTTCAAAACTTGACTTGATGTTTTTTTGGAAGAAATAAGTGGATAGGACTGGCGAGCTATGATGGGCTGAATGGCCTGTTCTCATCTGGAGTGTTTTAATGTTCTAATATTCCAGACCCTAAAAGTGAAGTTCAGTTTCATCTCAGAAGGATACATCAAACTGGTAACAGCTCTTACAATTCTGGGGGACACTCACTGTCCTCCTACAGTCTCAGCATACAGCATCATGGAGGATCTGGGCTCCAACCCAATAAATGGAACTGCAAAATAAGGTTCTGTTGTGCTAGTGAGCTGTTTCATTAAAACGAATGGAAAGTCCCATTTCATTATTGTTTGTTTTGTTGTAGCTGTTAATACTTACAGTTTAAAAAAAATAAATAAAAGAATAAAAACCCAAAATCTGAATCAAGGAAAAATAAAATGGTGAAAACAGAAAGTCAAAAAAAATAAAAGAGATTTCATAGGGTCCACCATCACCAGTTCTGTTCTCTCTCGGTGCAGCAAATAGCTGCGGAAACAGCAAAAGCGAGACGTCGAGATTTTTGCCGCCTTTTCAAACTTAACCACTTACGTGTGACGAACTGTTCGCCACCTTCTAGAGCAAAGTGCAGTGCATACACCAGCTGGTAGCGAGTCCATTATCACACCACGAGTCACCTTCCATGTGTGGCATTTTTGGTTGTTGGTGACGACGATGACTTCTCCCCAAACGTATCAATGTGGACCATTTCAGAGGACAGACACGGTTACATTACAGTTAGACACTGCAGGTCACTTGTACTTGACAATGTGATCCATCAAGACAGGCAAATCCAAACTGAGTGATACATTGGAATTGAGCAACGAGGATTGTAATGTGAACACAGCCACAGAATTCCTTAGCTCATTTTTTTTATTGTCCTGATATACAGTGTGAATTTATGGCACCTTCTCTACTCAGGAACACGTGTGTCTTTCTAAATGATGGCCATTCCATTCAGTCTGCTACAGGCCACAGGCAGATTCCAGTCAAGTTCTCAACACACGAGAATAAAAGTAAACAGGGGGTACACTGAGCACAACCTGGAGGGACACCGCAAAGAGTTAGAAGACTTCTGTGAATGAGAGATTACCAGTTTTGATTTTTAATAAATCAGCAAACTTTCTGAAAACATGCGTCCACTTTGTCATTGGGGGTAATTGATTGTAGATTGTTGGATAGGAAAAAAAAATCTAATTAAATATACAGTACAATAAAGCGTGAAGAATGTGAAGACTTTGTGAATCCACTGTAGATGGACAGATCTCAGATCACGAACCATAAAAAACGAGAAACCCTCCACTTCTTCTTCTTCTTCTTCTTCTTCTTCTTTCGTCTGCTCCTGTTAGGGGTTGCCACAGCAGATCATCTTCTTCCATATCTTTCTGTCCTCTGCATATTGCTCTGTTACACCCATCACCTGCATGTCTTCTCTCACCACATCCATAAACCTCCTCTTAGGCCTTCCTCTTCTCCTCTTCCCTGGCAGTGTTATCTTTTTAACATCCTTTTCCTAATATACCCAGCATGCATCTCTCCTCTGCACAAGTCCAATCCAACACAATGTCGCCTCTCTGACTTTGTCTCCCAACCATCCAACTTGAGCTGACCCTCTAATGTCCTCATTTCTAATCCTGTCCGTCTTCCTCATACCCAATGCAAATCTTAACATCTTTAACTCTGCCACCTCCAGCTCTGTCTCCTGCTTTCTGGTCAGTGCCACAGCCTCCAGCCCATATGACATAGCTGGTCTCACTATCATCCTGTAGACCTACCCTTTCACTCTTTCACCCGTCTGTCACAAATCACTCCTGACACTCTTCTCCACCTTTCCTACATTCTCTCCTTCACTTCTCTTCCACAATCCCCATTACTCTGTACTGTTGATCCCAAGTATTTAAACTCCTCCACCTTTGCCAACTCTACTCCCGTCCATCCTCACCATTCCACTGACCTCCCTCACATTCACACACATGCATTCTGCCTTGGTGGTCCTACTGACCTTCATAACTCTCCTCTCTAGAGAAGATCTCCACCTCTCCAGGGTCTCCTCAACCTTCTCCCTACTCTCACTACAGATCACAATGTCATCAGCAAACATCTTGTCTGTCAACCTGTCCATCACCACTGCAATTAAGAAAGGGTTTAGAGATGATCCCTGATGTAATCCCACCTCCGTTACTCCTACCGTAGACCTCACCACGGTCACACTTCCCTCGTTCATATCCTGTACAACTCTTACGTACTTCTCTGCCACTCCCGACTTCCTCATACAATACCACAGCTCCTCTCAGTCATCCTGTCATTTGCTTTCTCCAGGTCCACAAAGACACGATGCAACTCCTTCTGGCCTTCTCTGAACTTCTCCATCAACACCTTCAGAGCAAACATCACATCTGTGGTGCTCTTTCTTGGCATGAAACCATTCTACTGCTCACTAATCATCACCTCCCTTCTTAACCGAGCTTCCACTACTCTTTCCCATAACGTCATGCTGTGGCTCATCAATTTTACCCCCCTGTAGTTACTGCAGTCCTGCACATCCTCCTTATTCTTAAAAATCGGTACCAGTCCACTTCTTCTCCACTCCTCCTGGATTTTCTCACCAACCATCCCCAGTCTGTCAGGATGGGCAATCACACATCCTCCACCCTTACCCTGAGCACTGGTGTGCCACAAGGAGGTGCACTAAGTCCCCTTCTCTATGCACACTTCACCCATCCACCAATCAAACATTATTGTTAAATTTGCGGATGATATGACTGTCTTTGGGCTTGTAACAGAGAACAATGAAGCTATATATAGAGATGAAGTTCAGAATCTGACAGCATGGTGCAACACCAACAACCTGGTCTGAAATACCAAAAAGAAGTGATTCTGGACTTTAGGACCACTAAAAAGACCAATCACCGTCTGATAACAATCAATGGAGATGCTGTGGAGAGAGTTTCCAGCTTTAAGTTTCTAGGAGTCACCATCTCAGAGGACCTGTCCTGGGCTGACAACATAAGCAACAACATAAGCACAACAATGCCTCTATTTTCTCAAGAAGCTAAGGAGAGCTGACCTCCCCCAGAAGCTGCAGGTTAATTTCTATAGTTGCACTATAGAGAGCATCTTAACTAACTCCATGATGGCCTGCAGGTACAACAGCTGCACCGAGGCTGCTAAAGGAGCCCTGCTGCGGGTCGTACAAAACAGCAGAGGCCATTATTGGGACTGAACTGCCATCCCTCGAACTCTTGTATAAGACTCGCTGTGTGAGAAGGGCCGAAAACATTCTCAAGGACAAAACTCATCCTGGAAATTCTTTATTTGAGCTCCTCCCGTCAGGAAGACGCTTTAGGTCCATCCATGTACGCACAAGCAGGCTAAAAAAGAGCTTTTTTCCTTCTGCCATAAACTTTCTGAACTCTGAATCTCCTCAGTCTGAGAACATTTTTTAATTGAACATGTGCAATAAGCTATATTGGTAATGTGCAATATACTAATGTAATACAATATAAAATATGTAATGTACTATTCATTAACAGGGGCAATAACAATTTATGCTGCTGTACTTTGAGCAATAATAATTTGCTCTGGTTGCTTGATCACTTAACACTGTATACGGCATATTTGGAATTATTTGACTTTTCCTTAAATGCACCTTGGGGTTGTCACAAAAAGTCATTTTGTTGCGTTACACAATGACAATAAAGTGCTTGAACTTGAACTCAAGGAATCCTCTCACTTTCCAAGATTCCATTAAACAATCTGATTAAAAACTCCGCTGCCATCTCTCCTGAACACCCCCACACTTCCATAGGTATGTCATATGGACCAACGGCCCTTCCATTTTTCATCCTCTTCATCGCTGTCCTTACCTCCTCCTTGCTAATCCTTTGCACTTCCTGATTCACTATCTCCACATCATCCAACCTTAATCCTGGTAATTAAATGAGGGAAAACCACGATAAAAAAAGAAAAGTCTAAACAGTACTTCATTCATTTACTCTAATTACCTAAAAAGGCAATTAAGAATATTTAGTGTTAAAAGGGTGATACAAAGGGTTGAACAATTAACATATATTGGTTGTAACAAATCAAAATAGCTCAAGATTAAGTAAAATTAGCAGAACAAGTTAATAAGGAAATCTGATGAAAACAAGTAGAGACGTGAAGAGGAAACCGGCTTAATTGGGACCGAAGACTATGGATCAATACTCAAGAAGGAGCGAAAATAACTCAAACTAAGAAAAGGTCCTCATGCTAAATCTGAAAAGAGAAGCCAGAAGGAGACGTGATGGGAGGGAAGCTGGGAAACAAAAAACTTAAAAAAGCAAAGGAAGATGAGCCAATGCCAGGAGAGAGAATGGAATCAGAAGACAGCATGGAGAAGTCAGAATTCACACCACGTCCGTAAGCAGGAAGTTGACAATTAATTAAAAAAACAAAACAACAAAACCCTTAAGACGTGTAACCAGAATCGTAGTCCAAGAATAACGTGATAAATCACAGGTCAGAAACGGTAGACGGTAACAAGAACCACAATGCTTAATTTAGAGTCAGAGGACACGAATAATCGCCGTAAATCCGTACGTTCGAAACTAATACCATAAATGATGCAAAGATTTTTTTCTTTCAGGAATCCAAATTTGAATGCTCAACAAATAGAAACCAAACAACCGGTAACAGGGAGTTGCTTCCAAGAAACCAGCATGGCGGTGATCACAAGGAAAGTAAGATGGTGGCACAGTAAAAAGGCAAATTTTAATTGGTGGATTACCTGGCCTGGTAAATCCCGGAAAACCATACTGAAATCATTTCTAGAGGCTGCAGAATGAAAAAAAATGGAAATCTAAAGGCATCAAAATGGAAACTGTGAAACCTTTAAACCAAAGACTTAACCTAAGAGCAGAAAAGCTAAAACTAAAATGTTTAACTTCAAAAGGCAACCAAACAAGATAAAGAAGATCTACTAGATGCTATGTAGACACTGCAACACTTACATTTAAAATGACAGACAGTAGTCTCCGTTGTTGTCGTTCTCCCACACTACCCCGAAAATGGACTCACCAAAGCCGTAAACTTCCGAAAACGTGTTGCAGTTTAAATTTTCGAAAATGCAGATTCTAAATTGTACTCTGGTTGGTCTGTGCTTATCACGTAGCCCTTCCTTTATTGGATCCTGCTTATTTTCTCAACTACTTTGCTCGCCTTCTACTCATGCGTTTTTTGTTCTTTAAACTGGCCTTGGCTGTTCTCTGTGTGTTTATCATGGAGGACTCTTGCGATTCCCGTTTCCACCGATGCGCATGCCCAGTGTAAGAAAATGGCTACATTGCCCGTGTTTTACGTGAAAGAGCTAGCGTGGGCAGGGATCGTTTTTTTTTTTTATTGTTAAAAATGTAATCGCTTATGTGGCCAATATGGGGAGTTACTGTTGTGGAGTGCAAAATCTGTAAATTTTGCTTTGTGTTTTCATTATATTTTGCTCAAGACAACAACAGATGAACTAAATTCAGGACACATCAA
Organism: Polypterus senegalus; assembly: GCF_016835505.1. Taxonomy (NCBI): domain Eukaryota; kingdom Metazoa; phylum Chordata; class Cladistia; order Polypteriformes; family Polypteridae; genus Polypterus; species Polypterus senegalus. Next base: position 176,508,059 of record NC_053162.1, read on the forward strand.
AGCATATCCTCTTCTCAGTTGTACCTCACTTTTAAAACTGCTGTTCCAATAAAGAAAGGAAGACATGCTGGTGCCCAAGGCTAATGATTAGTTTATAACCTGGGCATCTGGGACAACAAGTAGCTAAATTGGTTTACAGCATGGGAAAGAAAATCATGCCAGTAGGTATTAAGCAACATCAAAACTTTTATTGTTTGGGAAAACGAACGAGTGAATTCATTCATCATATTGACAGCCAGCCAATCAGAATATGTAACAATCACATCTTGCAAACAACCCCCAGTAGAATTCTATAATAAATATGCCTCGTCTGAAGAGCGACACAGGAGGGAGGAAGAAGGGTCGAAGACATCAGGAGAAGGGAACAGAGTGACGTCAGAAGAGGGTGCTGGCAACGTACGATTATTTGAACAACGACGATCACAAGCTGCCTGCGACATTCATCCTTGTCATTTTTACTTTTTCATAAGCTTTTTCTAAACACTATATATATATCCAGACTTTACTATCAGTCCTGTTTTCTATTATTCTTTGTTCCACTGGTATTATTATTATTCCTGTAACAAATGCCATGCTGCTTTTAACTTTCTATGCTTTGTCTTTATGTCTGTAGTGATTGGAATAATAAGGTAGATTTCTTTGAGCATCTGGTGCAGCCGGAGGTTTGCCATATGCTCCGTGCTGCGAGGTTGATTAAAGCTGAGGGTGAGAGCTCCACCCAATAGTAGGGATAAATGGCCTGTTGTCAAGGATGCTTAGCCTCCATCCATCTATTCGTTTTCCAACCCTTTGAATCCGAACACAGGGTCACGGAGGTCTTCTGGAGCCAACCCCAGCCAGCACAGGGCGCAGGTCAGGGACCAATCCTGGGCAGGGCGCCAACCCACCGCAGGACACACACACCCACACGCCAAGCACACACTAGGGACAACTTAGAACTGCCAATCCACTTAACCTGCATGTCTTTGGACTGTGGGAGGAAACTGGAGTACCCGGAGGAAACCCACGCAGACACGGGGAGAACATGCAAACTCCACGCTGGGAGGACCCAGGAAGCAAACCTGGGTCTCCTAACTGCGAGGCAGCAGCGCTACCACTGCACCACCGTGCCGCCCTATGCTGAGCCTTTGTATGTTTAAATGTACTGTATTCTTGGAGAACAAAAGTAATATTTAGGTCTGAGATATCTTTAAAACATTGTATGTTGTTTGTGCCGATAATAAGTCTCTTAAAGAGAGTGACAGGTTGTGTTATTCATAAGGCACTTCTGTGGTTAAAAGTACCAGAGGTTAATGAGCTGTTTGTGTCATTCATGGGGCACTGCTGTGTTAGGGTCTGTGTGTATGTAAGTCTCATGACGTCCTGGGAGAGTGACAAGTTGTGTTATTCCTAAGGCACTTGTGTGGTTTAAAGTGCCACAGGTTAACTAGCTGTCTGTGTGTCATTCATAGGGCACTGTTGAGTTTCTGTGTGTATGCGTATAGCTATGTGTGTGTGTGTGTTAATCTTAAAGTGCAACAGCAGACCAACCCGGTAACAAACTTGATGAGTACACTTACCCTTGGAGAAAACAGGTAAAGGGTAACTAGAGGGACAAACTAGATAGATAGATAGATAGATAGATAGATAGATAGATAGATAGATAGATAGATAGATAGATAGATAGATAGATAGATAGATAGATAGATAGATAGATAGATAGATAGATAGATAGATAGATTAATGTTAGCATTTACTCCCCCGGGTGGAATTGAAGAGTCGCATAGTGTGGGGGAAGGAACGATCTCGTCAGTCTGTCAGTGGAGCAGGACGGTGACAAAAGTCTGTCACTGAAGCTACTCCTCTGCCTGGAGATGATCCTGTTCAGTGAATGCAGTGGATTCTTCATGATTGACAGGAGTTTGCTTAGTGCCCGTCGCTCTGCCACAGATGTTAAACTGTCCAACTTTACTCCTACAGTAGAGCCTGCCTTCTTAACAAGTTTGTCCAGACGTGAGGTGTCCTTCTTCTTTATGCTGCCACCCCAGCACACCACCGGGTAGAAGAGGGCACTCGCCACAACCGTCTGGTAGAACATCTGCAGCATCTTACTACAGATGTTGAAGGATGCCAACCTTCTCAGAAAGTATATTCTGCTCTGAGCTTTCTTACATAGAGCATCAGTATTGGCAGTCCAGTCCAATTTGTCATCCAGCTGCACTCCCAGATATTTAAAGGTCTGCACCCTCTGCACACAGTCACCTCTGATGATCACAGGGTCCATGAGGGGCCTGGGCCTCCTAAAATCCACCACCAGCTCCTTGGTCTTGCTGGTGTTAAGGTGTAAGTGGTTTGAGTCGCACCATTTAACAAAGTCTTTGATTAGCTTCCTGTACTCCTCCTCCTGCCCACTCCTGATGCAGCCCACAATAGCAGTGTCATCAGCGAACTTTTGCACGTGGCAGGACTCCGAGTCGTATTGGAAGTCTGATGTATATAGACTGAACAGGACCGGAGAAAGTCCAGTCCCCTGCGGCGCTCCTGTATTGCTGCACACAATGTCAGACCTGCAGTTCCCAAGACGCACATATTGAGGTCTGTCTGTAAGATAGTCCACAATCCATGCCACCAGGTGTGAGTCTACTCCCATCTCAGTCAGCTTGTCTCTAAGGAGCAGAGGTTGGATGGTGTTGAAGGCGCTAGGAAGTCCAAAAACATAATTCTTACAGCACCACTGCCTCTGTCCAGGTGGGAGAGGGATCGATGAAGCATATAGATGATGGCATCCTCCGCTCCCACCTTCTCCTGGTATGCGAACTGCAGAGGGTCTAGGGCGTGACGGATCTGTGGCCTCAGGTGGTGAAGCAGCAGCCGCTCCATGGTCTTCATCAGATGTGACTACGATAATACAGTCACGTACCCCCAAATTCCAGAAACAATTACAGTAAGTCAGCCCTGGGTTCAAATCAAGGCGCTGTTATTACTCCAGATACCTTCTTACAGGTTTAACACCGAATACACACACACACGCACGCATACACACTTGCTTCTTCCTACATTTGTCATCGTTGTTGTCCTTACTGACTCTGACCTACCAAGAGAGGCTAGTTGGCTTATTTTATACTTGACCTGGGTGTACTACTGGTGCCATAGCACTGAAGCAACAAAGCTATTCCAGGTCAATCAGAAGCTGCATGGAGCACAGACGTGTGGCCCTGGCAGCGCACCCTGACAGCCATCAAGGAACAAAACGGGGGCTGCGGTCCCCAATCTACAAGTCCTTGTGGGTGTTCAAACTGGAGGTGGCCCAGAGGAGCACTGTCATTATGATTGTCAGCATGGGCTTATAAAAGGAAGATCCTTGTCAACACACTCTTAAAAGGCTACATTGGCATTACAAGTCCCGTTGCTCAGTTGTGATTCTTTGCTTGCCAGTCTTGATGGTTCAGATTCATAGCTACGAGTGACCTGCCGCATCTAACTGTTATGTGAATGGAGGGCTGGAGGAGCTGAGCTCACGGCAGTTGCAAAGAGACCAAGGGAGCAGGTAGACAGTTGGGGACGCAACATTGCAGCATCCAGAGGAAGACATGTCGCCTTAGGGAGCTTGCGGGTACTGATAGAGGTGGCAGATCCGTGGACTGTAAGGACTAGACGTGGTGGCAGTTTGGATTGCAGGATGCGGAGGGCCATGTCCGTCAGAAAAAAGAGGGTCCCGATGAGGACCAGGGAAAGAGCAGGCAGGCAGGCCTGAGATTTTACTTTTCCGAGTGGATTTTAACCTTTCAGATTATTAATTGATTGGATGTTTAACACGTACGCAGTAGAACAACTGTTTTTATTGGAATTATTTCTTATTAAAATATTAGAATTTGTTTGGATTTGTATGGTTTAAATAAAAGCGCCTTGCAGTCTCTGCTGTTGTTAAGTGCCTTCAATGCCCATCTCATCTTAGTACATGACTAATCGATCATCCCAGGTTTAAGGAGTATGCCAGCTGCTGCCAAGCTGGACCACCACATACATACAGCACAGTAGACATCTGCTGATGGAATACAGAAAGGCAGCCCGATTTCCACTGATCTGAGCTAAGCCAGGTGACTAAAGACTTACGTTTTTTTTTAAAAATTATCAATGGAGACCGGCAGCCACCCACTAACATTTCCTTTCCATCACTGTGGCGCCCTTTATTCTCATTTGTCATACCTATCTCTTTATTAAAGGAAAAAAAAAAAAGGACACACGGCGTTTGGGAAATAAACAAACAAACAAACAAACAAACAAATAAATAAATCCGCAGTTCCATCTGTTGTTGGCATGTGGCCGTTGCTTAAGCCGAGTTTTTCGCCGAGCTTTCAGAGCTTTGTTTGATAGCCTGTGTGCCCACAAACACGTTGGCCTCTATTTATCAAGGCTTACTCCAGGGATCAATTTGCAGCATTTTCACAGAAAGCAAAAAAACATTCCAGTCGGTAAAAGCACCTCGTAGGTAAGCAGCGCCGTCCTTGACGCAACCTCCACAGCCGAATGTTTTATTAACTTCGAAATTTTATGTAAATAAACCTCAAGTCTTATTATCAAAGTCTAATTTCTTGTCTGTTAACCAGATGCAAAACAAATAAAAAAAAAAGAAAAATACAAAATGCAAATCGCCAACTTTGAAAGGAATTGCTATGAAAAAAAAAAATAAAAGGAACGTGTCGGCAGCAGGCTGCTCTCCGGTAGGCTGACAAATGGATGTGGCATCCCATCGATTTTCATCGTCTCCTACACCTTTAGTGAGTGAGGAGGAACACGAGCGCTTGACCCACGTTTCTGTTCCTGCTCATATAGCAGTGATTGATGTAGCTCTCTGAACCCCCACCACCACAACCCCACCACCACCACCACTACTGCACCCCCAGCTATGCTTAATGATCCCAGCCTCGTTCACTATTATGGACTGCAGAGCTCAGCAGGTGGCACTCTGGCATTGTGAATTCAGTGACTGCACCGTGGGCCTCTTGTTACTAATTTACCACCAGAAACAATTAGTGGGAATGTAAGGCGGCATGGAGGGCTTCTCCTCCAACAAACTCCCGTGGATCACCAACACTGAGCTGTAGGGAGAGGTTGGTACAGAACACGGAGCCCACAGAGAAGGCGGTGTACTGAAATATCTTTATATACAGTATATGCTGCTGAAAAGAGTCTAGCATCAGGTCAATGACACTTGTGGGCTACTGATCAGGTCAGTTAAGTAGCAGAGGGGCTTGTTCATCAGTTTCAGCTGCTTTGGTGCACTAGAGGGGCCACAATGAGAGGACCCCCAAAACAGGAATGAATGGTTTAACAGGAGGAGGGAGGCCACTGACATTTTTCCCTCCTCATCTGTTTTGTCCCTCGTTTTGCATTTGGCTACGGTCAGTGTCACTGCTGGCAGCATGAGGCCATACCTGGATCCTACAGAGCTGGCACAGGTAGTCTAACTTCTCCAGGATGGCACATCAGTACGTGCCTGTCATTGCCATTAGGTTTGCTGTGTCTCCCAGGGCATGGAGGAGATTCCAGGAGACAGACAGGCAGTTACTGTAGAAGAGCTGGACAGGGCCCCTCGTAGAAGGTCTTTAACCCATCAGCAGGACTGACCGGCATATATAAACATACACACTCCATTTCAATACCCTTTGTGATCGCTGAAGTCAGAAACAACGGAAGAACTTAAACCCAATTAAAGTAAAAATAATTTCTTTATTCTTAATTCTTGGTGAGTAGAGAAAATGTGAGACTACCTCTTCCCAACTCAGTCGACTGATTTGGGTTTTAGCAGAATATCTAAAGTAAACCTGTTCTCTCTTTTATATCCTAGAAAAGTAAAAAAACCCTAGCAGTTCATTCTGAGGTTATACATAGCTTAGGTTAAATCCTAATTTATGATATACTGGAATGTTCTTAAACCTGAAACAAACAGCCATTTGCATTCCAAAGGAATACACCCTTCTAATTATACACACTTAGAATCAATTAAAACATTCTTATAGTCCATTAAGATCTTACATTCTTCACTGGGTCTTCTGATAGTATCAGAGGTCAGCCTTTCCTATAAATGATAAAAGTTAGTCCCTTAATGCTGTGCACAAAGCCCAACTCCTTTTCTGCATAAATCAGGAACAAATCACATAGCTCTCTGCAGCACGATCAACTCAAAACACAGTCCTTGATATCTGTGAGTTAAATAATAATGTTTTCTCTTCCTCGCCTTCATTGGTCAAAATCAAAATATTTCGAATTATAATTACTTTAGATATTTAAAAATTCTTTATATCCAGATAGTAAAAGAACACAACCAGCAGACAAGAACTAAAATTATCTTGCTACACTATTAAAAAGCATCCCAACACAATAATATCTTTTTCAAACAAATCGGGAACCAGTATAAACAATACTTCCCCCATTCCATATAATACCTGGTGGCCATATATTAGAATCCCTGTACTAAAACAAAATACATTAAAACACCAATAACATACAACAACCCACACAACAAATTACAAAAATCTAAATTAACCATAAACAAAAAAACAACCCACGTGAGACAAGAAACAAAACGTTAACGGCCACAATGTTGTTTTTAACCTCAGGCCCCTGTTGTAAAGGGGTTAAGATAAGGGTAAGGGCTGGGGTAGACACTATAAAAGACAAGAAACAAAAACTTTAACATCAGTAGTGTGTATGGGTATATATCCCCAAAGGAGCAGATATCGGTCAGTCCTACAGTATATATATATAAAATACTAGAGGGTTGGTCCCCTGCTCGCTTCGCTCGCCAACACCCCTCGTTTCTGCTACATGCCAGCCGTTTCGTGTCTCTGCAGCTTGCGTCGTGAAGAGGGGGGCTGAATGCACCCCAAGGAGACGCGGTCGCTCCTCCGAAACCCCCTCTTAAACAGTGACACAATAGGAACAAACCTCCTCTTTGCTTGATCTACATCTCGTGTGGCACTTCAAACCAGGAGCTGTCCTACTCTTTGTCTTTTATTTCCAGCCCTGGGCTTGGCTAAATCTCTTGGCACAAAATCTTGTTTCTCGGGATGTGAGTTCTTAATATTTTTTAGTTTATAATTTAAAAATGGAATAAGAATCTGAAAATCTAACAACATCACATTAAAGTTCGATAAACTCTGAAAATGATACCAAACATAGATATGTAGGTTTTAAAATAAGCCTGAATTAAAGCATGACAAAAAACGTGACATAAAAACATCTCATAAAATCATTGAACAAAATCGCGGCACTTTTAGGCTTAGGATTTTATATATATATAGAGATGTGAAAACCTATATATATATACAGTGGTGTGAAAACCTATTTGCCCCCTTCCTGATTTCTTATTCTTTTGCATGTTTGTCACACAAAATGTTTCTGATCATCAAACACATTTAACCATTAGTCAAATATAACACAAGTAAACACAAAATGCAGTTTTAAATGATGTTTTTATTATTTAGGGAGAAAAAATCCAAACCTACATGGCCCTGTGTGAAAAGTAATTGCCCCTGAACCTAATAACTGGTTGGGCCACCCTTAGCAGCAATAACTGCAATCAAGCGTTTGCGATAACTTGCAATGAGTCTTTTACAGCGCTCTGGAGGAATTTTGGCCCACTCATCTTTGCAGAATTGTTGTAATTCAGCTTTATTTGAGGGTTTTCTAGCATGAACCGCCTTTTTAAGGTCATGCCATAGCATCTCAATTGGATTCAGGTCAGGACTTTGACTAGGCCACTCCAAAGTCTTCATTTTGTTTTTCTTCAGCCATTCAGAGGTGGATTTGCTGGTGTGTTTTGGGTCATTGTCCTGTTGCAGCACCCAAGATCGCTTCAGCTTGAGTTGACGAACAGATGGCCGGACATTCTCCTTCAGGATTTTTGGTAGACAGTAGAATTCATGGTTCCATCTATCACAGCAAGCCTTCCAGGTCCTGAAGCAGCAAAACAACCCCAGACCATCACACTACCACCACCATATTTTACTGTTGGTATGATGTTCTTTTCTGAAATGCTGTGTTCCTTTTACGCCAGATGTAACGGGACATTTGCCTTCCAAAAAGTTCAACTTTTGTCTCATCAGTCCACAAGGTATTTTCCCAAAAGTCTTGGCAATCATTGAGATGTTTCTTAGCTAAATTGAGACGAGCCCTAATGTTCCTTTTGCTTAACAGTGGTTTGTGTCTTGGAAATCTGCCATGCAGGCCGTTTTTGCCCAGTCTCTTTTTTATGGTGGAATCGTGAACACTGACCTTAATTGAAGCAAGTGAGGCCTGCAGTTCTTTAGACGTTGTCCTGGGGTCTTTTGTGACCTCTCGGATGAGTCGCCTCTGCGCTCTTGGGGTAATTTTGGTCGGCCGGCCACTCCTGGGAAGGTTCACCACTGTTCCATGTTTTTTCCATTTGTGGATAATGGCTCTCACTGTGGTTCGCTGGAGTCCCAAAGCTTTAGAAATGGCTTTATAACCTTCACCAGACTGATAGATCTCAATTACTTCTGTTCTCATTTGTTCCTGAATTTCTTTGGATCTTGGCATGATGTCTAGCTTTTGAGGTGCTTTTGGTCTACTTCTCTGTGCCAGGCAGCTCCTATTGAAGTGATTTCTTGATTGAAACAGGTGTGGCAGTAATCAGGCCTGGGGGTGGCTACGGAAATTGAACTCAGGTGTGATACACCACAGTTAGGTGATTTTTGAACAAGGGGGCAATTACTTTTCACACAGGGCCATGTAGGTTTGGATTTTTTCTCCCTAAATAATAAAACCATCATTTAAAAACTGCATTTTGTGTTTACTTGTGTTATATTTGACTAATGGTTAAATGTGTTTGATGATCAGAAACATTTTGTGTGACAAACATGCAAAAGAATAAGAAATCAGGAAGGGGGCAAATAGTTTTTCACACCACTGTATATACAGTATATATATATATGTATATAGTGGCGAGAGGCTGTGGTCGGTACCTTTGAGGTATGAGGACCACGGAAAGGAGCATGGAAGCTCAACCCTTTAGGGGCCCGTGGTCACCACCAGGGGGCACCCAAATGCCTGGAGAGCCCTGGTCGTCAGCACTTCCGCCACACCCGAATTTTAAGGAGCACATTGCGGCACCCGTGGTGCCCAGCAAGGGCTGTGCTGCCGGACTACAACTCCCAGCATTCCCTGCTGGTTCCTGAATGGGCACCGACACAGAGGGCTGCTGCCACCTAGCAACTGGGGTGGGAATTAACATCCCCCAGGGACAGTCCTTCCCTGTCTTATTCTGTCGTGGCCAGGGAAGGTATGAAGTCCATATCCAGTCGGGGTGCCTTGTCCATTTATTTGGGGCCTACCATCCGAGTAAGTGATCTTCTGGACTCCCAGTTGGGCTGCTCGTCCATCTTGTGTGCCTCCTACAGTATAAAAATCTGGGAGTTCTAAAGAGTTCTCCCTTAGTGTATGTAAACTTCTGACTTGTAAGAAACATAAATAACACCTAAACATCATCCAATCCGTTCTCTTTAACATGTGCCTGCGTAAAAAGAGAAGCTGTCACCGCCTGCCTGTCCACAAGAAGCAATGAGGCCCCAGGTGGACTAATTTTCCGTTGGCATACTTTAGTCTTCAGGGTGATTTGTTGGTAAAGTTCCATTTTCTTTGAGATATCTTAAATAGATCGCGCTGTGCAGATTACTGAAATTTCAAAAACTCCCATTTAAAAAAAACACATTGGCGAGTTTTCAAAACCATCTGTCTTAAGCCAGAGAAACATTCTGTGTGACCTCCATTAGTGACTAATCTCCTATTTCAGATTTACCTTGAGAGAGGTTATTTCAGAAGATGTATTTATATCCGCGTCTCTAATGAAGCAAATCGAACACAATTAAAAAATGCTCCGAGTTTGAAAACTCTAAGCAAAGTCTCAGAATGTGGGTGAAATTTCAAAGTTGTTTGAGCCAACTAATTCAATTTAGGGTCACAGAGGCTTAATGCGTGGGGTACAAGGCAGGAACCAAGCCTGGACAGGGTGCCAGTCTACATGTTGTAAGATTCCCACACCCGCTCAATCAATTTCAGGGATGTTAAGGGAGCTAAAGTCTATCTGAGCGGAGTCGAGTGATGGGCAAGCGCCATTTGTTAGAATATGAGTACACTCAAAATACTAAAAAGATCTGTAAATCAGGCCAGGGCCTCCCAAAGCCTGTCTAGAATATAATCCACCCCAGGCAGCCTGACCCCCAAACTCCACAAGCAGACCGAAATAAAAAAAAGATTAGGCTTCAAAATTTTTAAAGTCACAACCATTAAAACCTCTGGTTTGAAAGATGTGTCCAAAAATAATCATAATAAATATTTACATTTACAGTTATGTGCCACTTAATGTCCATGATATATATTCTGTGAAACAGAATGTTGGGTGATTTGGATGTTGTGCGCTGTATTTGTCATTCCAACAGATGGCTCATCACGCAGATTTATAGCAATGCAAACAATGGCACATCAAACATTTGTAGTAATAAAATGCATTCCTACAAATGCTGCAAGCAGGTCCTCCACCTTACAGGGAAAACCTGGGGGATTGTGGCTGGATTGGTACTATATAAATAAATTTACACTGTTCCAATGTAGCACACTATTAGCATAAGCACCCAACCTACAAATGTTGCACAAACTATTGGAATGTATCTTGTAATGTATGTAGCAATAAAATGCATTGCATTTGTCATTCCAACAGAGGGTGCATCACAAACATTTATAGCAATAAAGTAATTTATATATTTGTCATTCCAAAAATGGCATATCATGAACATTTATAGTAATGTACCAGATGGCACATCAAATATTTATAGTAAAAAATGATTCCTACAAATAATGCACCGGCTATTGAAATGTATTTTGTAATGCACATAGTAATAAAATGCATTGAACTTTTCATTGCAACAGATGGGGCATCACAAACATTTGTCATAAAATGCACTGAATTTGTCATTCGAAAAGATGACAAATAAATATTTATAGTAAAAAAAAACCCCACACATTACTACTATTGAAATGCATTTTGTAAAGCAAGTAGTAATTAAATGCATTGCATTTGACATTGCAACAGAAGGCATATCACAAACATTTAAAGCAATGCAACAGACAGCACATCAAAAATTTATTGCAAAAAAATGCATTCCTAGAAATGTTGCACCATCTTTTGAAATGTATTTTTTGTAATTTGTCATTCCAACAGATGCACTGCACTGAATTTGTCATTCACAATCTGTCCTAAGATGCACTGAAGTCATTCCAACATCACAAACATTTGTCCTAAAATGCACTGAATTTGTCATTCCAACAGATGGAGCGTCACAAAATCTGTCCTAAAATGCACTAAATTTGTCATTCCAACAGATGGAGCGTCACAAACATTTGTCCTAAAATGCACTGAATTTGTCATTCCAACAGATGGGGCGTCACAAACATCTGTCCTAAAATGCACTGATTTTGTCATTCCGACAGATCATCACAAATATTTATAGTGAAAGATGCATTATTATAAAGATGCACCATCTGTTGGAATGCATTTTCTAAAGCATGGCTTATCACAAACATTTGTAATATTAAAATGCTTTACTACAAACGTTTGCAATGCGCCATCCTTTGGAATGACAGAGTCATAGCACTCAGATGGACACACAGACACTTATGCTTTTATTATGTTGAATTGTGTCTACAAGGACCATTATGCAAGTAAGAATTTCACTGTACATGTGACAATAAAAAGACCTTGACCTTATGTGAGTGTTCAGCACAATTAAGTATGTAATTATATTTTACCACCAGTGAACTTATTAAGGAGACTGAGGCTGCACTCAGTGAAGTGCGCTATACAAACAATGAGCTGAACGCAACTGAATGAAATGGTTGGGCCTACTGGCATAGATGGCAACGAATACATTCTGCTCAATGTACACGCACAAAGAAAAAACCAAAAAAACACCAACACCACACAGGGTGCAGACCAATCCTACAGTATCTTATTCAACACTTCAACTACTTCATTGATCTTCTCTCACTTGACACGGGGCAGTTGAGAAATAATTATCCTTGGCTGCCAAGCACGCGGCCAAACCGCTCAAGATATATTGAAGTGACGTGACAGAAGTGAGGCCGCCGAGTCAATAGCCCAGCGGGAGGCAAACAAAATGAGCCGAGGCCGAGCGAACTACAAATCACAAAACTTCATTCTTGAACATGTCTGCATACCAACTCTTTTGTTTTCCAATTAGTTCGCAACAGGACTTGGCATTTTGACAATATGCAGGAGCACAAGGAGGGAGGGCATTGACGGCTCTAGGCTGCCCTCTATGTAATACGTGTGCCAGCCTCGGGGAGAAGGCCTCAAAAGGCATTGGGAGGAAGAAGATCACCTCTGACGTCAGACAACAACAACATTTACTTATATAGCACATTTTCATACAAATAATGTAGCTCAAAGTGCTTTACATGATGAAGAAAAGAGAAATAAAAGACAAAGTAAGAATTAGAATAAGACAACATTAGTTAACATAGAATAAGAGTGCGGTCCGATGGCCAGGGAGGACAGAAAAAAAAACAAATAAAAACTCCAGACGGCTGGAGATAAAAAAATAAAATCTGCAGGGGTTCAGGCCATGAGACCACCTAGCCAGCCCCCTCTAGGCATTCTGATCAGTCCTCATTGTATTTAGGGTTCTCATGAAAGGACTTGATGATGACGGTCACATGGACTTCTGGCCTTTAATCCAGCAATGTAGGAACATCACGTGCTTTGATTAGGTGATGATGGCGCAGGTCACCACCACAGAAAACCGGGAGAAGAACAGAAGAGAGAGTAGGGGTCAGTACGGATTTTAGAGCCACCATGAATAGTAGTGATAATTAGTTGAATATACAGAGCATCAGGATTAAATGAAGGTGAAGTTATCAGAAAGTCCATCCATCCATCCATTGTCTAACCCGCTGAATCCGAATACAGGGTCACAGGGGTCTGCTGAAGCCAATCCCAGCCAACACAGGGCACAAGGCAGGAATCCAATCCAGGGCAGGGTGCCAACCCACCGCAGGACACACACAAACACACCCACACACCAAGCGCACACCAGGGCCAATTTAGAATCGCCAATCCACCTAACCTGCATGTCTTTGGATTGCGGGAGGAAACCGGAGCGTCCGGAGGAAACCCACGCAGACACGGGGAGAACATGCAAACTCCACGCAGCGAACAGAAGTGAACCCGGGTCTCCTAACTGCGAGGCAACAGCGCTACCACTGCGCCACCGTGCCGCCCTATCAGAAAGCCATGTTATAGTAATGTGTTTTCAGCAGTGCTCCACCGTATCAGCCTGGCGAATTCCTATTGGCAGTCAATTCCAGATTTGAGGTGCAGAACAGCAGAAGGCCGCCCACCCGCCTCGCCACTTCTTTTAAGTTCAGCTCTTGGAATTCTAAGCAGACCCTCAGGTCACGATTTGTGTAAGATGTCAGACACTCTGATATATAAGATGGAGCAGATTATTTAAGGCAGTAAGCAGGATTTTAAAGTCAATTCTGATGACACAGGTAACCAGTGTAGTGACATCAAAACTGGAGAGATGTGCTGACCGAGTAACTCTGCACCGGCGCCCGAGGTCCCCCCCCTCCACCGCATTTGTAGCCCTAAAATGGTCGTCCCGACGCATCACCAGTCCTCAGACCCCTTCACTTGTTACACAATTTGTTAGGCTGCAGCCTTGTGTGACAATCATTTGCATTCTTTTTTATCAAAGCAAAGCAAAATCAGGAGTTCAGAAATGTCTGTGCATTCATTAAAAAAAAAAATGAAATATCACATTTACATTTCAATACATTAGCAGTGAGACCTTTTGCTTTGTCACCTGAAACCTGTCTCAGGTGCACCCCATTCCATTGTACCATCCGAGGATTTGGGAGACGGATCAGGTTCATCGTTCAGTTTGGTCTGCTCTCACACCTCAGGATTAAGATTAGCGCGCACGCACACACACATACACACACACAGCGTCTCACGTCTGAGTCACTCCACAAGATTCTGCCTGGACAAATGGTGCCAGTTGCCGGTCACTCCGGAATATTCTGCATAGGATTCTCTGCACAGGGCCTCCCTGCCCCCGGCTCTAACAAACACCCTCAATAACTCAACTCTTTTGTTTGATGCCACTTACCAAGCAAACGATGTCTCACTTTTACTGCAGTTATTGTAATTATTGAGGAGCGACGTCAGGAGCCTCGACAAACCCTGTGGGCAGGAAAGCAGCAATCGTCTCTTAATTGAGAGGCTGACAAGCTTTGGCCAAAGCCTCAACGTTTTGTATTTTCTGGCTCTCAGGCTAAAGATTTATTGGTTTTGAATCCCGGGATTCTACTCCGGTGGGCCCTCGAGTAAGACCCTTAACCTGCAGTAAATCCTGGGGGGCTGTACATAGGGTGGCCAGACGTCGCTTATATAGGGGACATGTCCCATATTTGATCATGTTATCCTCTGTCCCATACTGACCTTCCTGGGACACCCAAATGTCTCGTATTTTGTTAATTTTCAAATTTTGTAATAAAAATATATATTTTACTACCTTCTTACGGTACTTAGTTGTAACTTTATAAGTAATTATGCTTTCTTTTCTCAGATTCTCTTGATGGTGTAACGAGGAAACGAGTGATTGCTGCCTGTTTGCAGCTTATTCCGTTGTGATGGTTGGCTGAGGATGGCGACACTCTTACCGTTTTGCTCTCCAGCCGCCCTGCTGTGCAGTTCTGGATCAGCATTGCAACGTACAGCGACTGTCAGCAAAGAGGGTTCTTACTATTTGCCACGGCCCACTCTTTTTCTAACTGCCCGTATTAAATAACTAGCAACTTGGCGCGCGCTACGCTGAGCGTTGGATGACCACAGTTGAAGGACTCAATCCTAAGGACCTCTCGTCGGGTGTCTTGTTCGCACGCTTATGCCTCTTTCTTTCGAGATCACGGCGTAATCTGTCTTCTCTCTCTGTAGGGGTTTCAGTTGCCTTTCGTTGTGCGGCAGAGACGCGTCGTTGAGCTAATCTGTGTGAATGCTGAGTGTCCATTTCTTGTGAGCGACTGTCACGCCTTTGCCTCTTTGCTTCGTGATCACGCTGTAATGTGTCCTCTCTCGCAGCAGCAGGTTTAGTTGCGTTTCGTTCCGTAAGGTCTCCTCCGTACAAGTGCACATGGGTAGCTGATAGTGGGCACAGTGAAACACACGAATTGGTGACCAGGGGAACCATCCGACTCAGACGCGGGGCTCGAAATACTCAAGTGCACGTTATTTATAATTTCATTTATTTATTTATTTTTTGTTATGAACTTCCCCAAAAGAGTTGATCCCTGTAAATTGTTAATAGTATATGAACAATATAATCTGTTGTAGTACGGGCGTTAATTAGCGTCACACCTCATAACCTGCATACACCACGTGTTTGGCTGTAACGCCAGAAGCGCGGTGGACGCTGTAAGGGTAGGTTGTGGTTTCTGTTTCTTTCGTGATTTTTTTATTTCATTTTATTGATTATTTAATTGGCAGAGGGGAGAAGACGTTAATGTGACGCTCTGTCTATTTCTTTACTTTTGTTTTGAAAAGATTTTCAGGAACAGGAAAAATAAAAGCAAAGGGGAAAGAACGGAGGGGGTCAGCAGGAATTCTGAGAGGGGACGGACTGGGGCTTTTCTACGGGGCGGCTATACAGCCAAAAGGAACGCGGACCCGGACACGGACACCGCACTGGGCTTTTATTATATATATATACTAGCAGAATACCCGCGCTTCGCAGCGGAGAAGTAGTGTGTTGAAGAAGCAATGAAAAAGAAAAGGAAACATTTTGAAAATAACGTAACATAATTGTCAATGTAATTGTTTTGTCACTGTGATGAGTGTTGCTGTCTGTCTGTCTGTCTGTCTATCTATCTATATATATATATATATATCTATATATATATATATTATATATATATATTAATATATATATATTATATATATATTAATATATATATATTTATATATTAATATATTTATATATTAATATAGGGATCATTGGACTTCCGTGACCGTTAGTAATTCTAATTACATCTGATTACAAAATGTTCAATGATCACACTGTTTTAGCCTAATGTACAAAATAATTTTGGCTAATGTTACTCAGAGTTTAAAGATTAAGTTGGTCAAATTACCTTTTATGTTTCTGACTTATTTTTAAGAAGAAAAACTGCACTTTATGGTGAAATTTTGGTTATTATTATTTAAAGACAATACTATTCTGCAAATGTACTTAAAGTACTTAAACTACCACTTTATTTTTAAGTCTGCCCAATTTTAACCAGGGATGATATTTTTGTTTCTGTTTTGAATTCAAATGCAGTTTAAAGGCTTTTTTTTTCAGAAATTAAAACAGCTTCAGTTTACAATATTCATGTCCATGTCTATTATTTGATTCTGTTGCCCACTAAAACCGTTTTAAATAAAAAAAAAAAAAACATTTGCGATTTGGGGCAAATTTACGTGTGCGATTACATACAATTAATCAAGATTAATTCTTACACAGCCTCTAATTAATTGGATTAATTTTTTTAATCGAGTCCCACCCCTAATATATATATATATATGTAGATATATATATGTAGATTTGTATATATAAATGTGTATATACAGTATATATGTAGATATGTATATGTTGTATATACAGTATGTATATATGTGTGTGTGTGTGTGTATATATACAACACAGCTATTTCGTATCAGTGCAATACGCTGCTTGTTAAAACGGTTGACTCCCGCTCTTACGTGCAATAACAAATCAAATCATTCAGTTGTCTTTGCTCAGATGTCATTTTAGAGCTGGACGCCTGGCATCTTTTTTTGGCCACAGGTTCGTTTCTGTTTGGTGTGAGGTTCTGTGTTGTGGAGATTCTCAGGATGGATTGAAGGTGCTCATCAGTGAGGCGACTCCTGTGTGCTGTTTTGTTAGTCTTTATCACTGAGAAGAGCTTCTCACACAGATATGTGCTACCAAACATGCACAAGGTTCGAGCCGCATGTAGACGGACTTTTTTTGTTCTTCAAAGTCACCAAAGCGCCGTGCAAACTCAGTGCGCTCAGTTTATCAGCAAAGTGCGTATTTGGGAACACCGTAGTGACGACTTGGTTTAAAAGTACTTGGCAACAGGGAAAGTGGGGCAAGGTGAACTGGTGCATTTGTGTCTCCCATAAAAGCAGCTTCACTTGAAATCACTTTGTGATTGTGCACGGGTTAAAACGTCCGCTGAAGTGTCAGATTCTTATTTAATTATGCTGTTTTCTGTATCTTCTGAATTGCATTCAGGTTACCCTGATGCAAGGCAGCTGAAGCGCTGCATTATGGGATCTGTAGTTTATTGTGTTACCAGCGCTTCATATACCCGGGCTTTAATAACAATAATACAGTATATAAAATGATCTCGGGCGGATATAATTACACGCCGGGCGGATGTGGCCCATGCCCTTGAGTTTGACACATATGGACTAAATAGAACTTGAAAAGATATATATTTTTCAAATGTGATCGCAATTCAGATAGAGTTGACGCACTACAGCCTGCATGCCTCAATGAGTCATCCTCCCTCGCTCTTACTTTTTACCGCTCATCTAATGAATACACTGAGTATGGCTTTACCAAAACAATCATTGATGGCTAATAAAGTATCCATTATTCGAGTATGTAGAGCGGGATATATATATATATATATATATATATACCCGCGATCGCATGAGAAGTAGTGTGTTAAAAAAGGTAGAAAAAGAAAAGGGAACATTTTAAAAATAACGTAACATGACTGTCAATATACAGTATTTGTTTTGTGAGTGTTACTGAGTGTTGCTGTCATCAAGGATTTGATTATCATTATTTCTTTCAATCAGGTTCGTATTTGTAGGATGTGTTGTGTTCAAGTTACATTCCGTGTTTGTCAATCGTTGTAAAGATGACAGGTTTCATTCATCGATTCGTTTCTTACTGCATCAATAAACAGCTCGTCTTCTTCTTTATCTGAGACCTGACACACTGCATGCACGGGTTTTTTACACTGTCTTCCTTTAGCGGGACATTGACTTTTTCCACCGTGTGCTTTGTTTCCGCAGTAGCTGGATTTATGAATATGCTTAAGTATCAGACGCTTCATATTTTTGCTGCCTTTTCAATTGTGTAATTCGGTTTTGTTCAGCTCTTTGGAACTGTTGCCTTTTATCTGTGCACTGCGCCAGTTCACGTGAGCCGCTCGGTGTACTTGCATCAAAGGTTCCCAGCTGTGCTGGTGCCATCTCGTGTAATGTCCATGGCTGTATTTAATTTTACCTTAGTCCTGGCACTTAAAACTTTCTCTGGCAGTTTCGCTGAGTTTGTGTCAAACACCACCCTGACCATCTCATCTTCCTCTCCATAAGCACAGTCCTTCACCCGTGAATATTTACCCGTGGCAGTTTGCTATTGGATTGCCGCTGACGGACGGCCTTATATGGGCAGGCACTAAATTACAAACGCCAGCGCAGCCTGTCTATGAACTTAATTTAAAGTGTAGGTTTACATCGTGCTTTGTTTCCGAAGTAGCAGAACTCATGAATATGGTTGTATATGTCACTCGCTCGCTTCTTATTGTTTCGCTGCCTTCTCAATTATATAATGCATGTTTTCTTCAGCGCTTTTTTTAGGTCTTCCTGGTTTTCTATGTGCTGCGTGATTACGTGGGAGGCGTGATGATGTCACACGAAACTCCCCCACGGCGTTGAAGCTCATCTCCATTACAGTAAATGGAGAAAAACTGCTTCCAGTTATGACCATTACGCGTAGAATTTCGATATAAAACCTGCCCAACTTTTGTAAGGAAGCTGTAAGGAATGAACCTGCCAAATTTCAGCCTTCCACCCACACGGGAAGTTGGAGAATTAGTGATGAGTCAGTGAGTGAGTCAGTGAGTGAGGGCTTTGCCTTTTATTAGTATAGATTACATTTCTCTGTTGTCTAAATAAATATGTTCAAATGATTCCACTTTTACAAATTTTTTTTAGCTTTTATTAAATAATTTTCAAATGATTTTACTTTTATTTTCCTCATAACCCATTCAAATCCTTGCTTTATGTTTTTAACTTATGTCTTTACTTTTATATAATACTAGGGGGCTTTGCTTGCCCACCCCCCGGTTTGATTTACTGGATATACAGTTTAAAGAGATTGTTATTTTCATGGGAATTGTTACATATGCATTATTTTCACTTTTGTTTTAAAACTTTTGTAAAAACAATCCTTTATTTCCGGCCCCGGGCGTGGTTACATCTTTTTCTCGCAGGACGTATAACGCCGCTAGTGTTGTGAAGGGATTGCGGCTGAACGCACGCTAAGGAGATGCCGTCGGATCATCTGCTGTCTTTCTGCTGCTGGCGAGCTGCCTGTTCTGCTTGTCCCGCTCCCTGATCATTTCAAAGCCTTTACAGCAGCTGTCCTTTTGCCACTTCACATCTCTGCTGCTCGCGTTGTATGGTTTTGCGAGGGTTATTTTGGCTGAACGCACGCTAAGGAGAAGCAGTCTGATCATCTGCTGTCACGCTGCTATAAGTCTTCTGTGCTGTACTCTGCCCTCCCTCAATCGGACCTAACAGTCACTTAAAACCAAAAAGGCTTCAACCTGGCCGGGACGCTACAATACTTTTCAATTTTACTGCTTTCATATTCTTTACCTTTCTCTGCGTGTGTCTCGCGCCATCGTTTGTCTGAGCCTTTCGAATGCCACTGCTTTCATAATCTCTTATCTGCCTTTTTTTCTCTCCAACGCTTTTGGGTCTCTTTTCCTTTCTTCTTTGCTTAGTTGTTGACGTTTCATCTCGAACGTATTGTCCTCATATGCTTTATTTGTGCTGAGAGCGCAGGATCTGTGTGTGCTACGTGCCTTTACACAACTGAGTGCTCCAATTTGATATTGTTTGCGTCTTGCGGGTCTTTTAAGTGTCTTCCGAGAACTTTCCGAGAAGATCACGTCTCGTCGCCCTGCTTTTCCTTTCCAGGATTTTTTTTTATAATAGAGAGATATTGGTCTGGGTGTGTAGGGGGCATGTATACATTTATATGTATAGTATGTGGCAACACCCGACACAGACTGACAATGGAGGCACGTATAAAAATAAACAAAAAGATTTTATTCTTTGTCTTCAGCCGTGGGGCCGGTCTTCCCCGTGTCCCACAGGCCCTACACAGTCCCAAAAACACCAAAAGAAAAACACCTAAAGCACACACTCTTCTTTCACCTCCACTCCTCCTAGGCAGCTTTGTCATTGTTGTCGTCGTCATTGTCATCGCCATACTTGTTGTTGTTGTTGTTGTCTTTCTCTTCCTCTTCCTCCTCCTCCTTCTCCTCCCGACTCTGGTGCATCGACTAGTGGCAGCTGGCTCCTCTTATAGCCCACCCGGAAGCGTTCCAGGTGTTGGTTGACCTAATTCAGGCTGAACCGGGTGTGGCAGCATTCCAGCCCACATGGGCTCGTTAAGCTGGGCAGCTCCCCCTGGTGGTGGCCACGGAGTCCAACAGGGAATGAGCTCCGGTGTTCCACCATTGTGGCCCCAATACAACCCAGGGGGGCTGCCACCAAGTGTTCCCGGTGGACGTAGTTTGCATCTCATGGCTGCTCCCCCAGATCCATTGTCAAAGGGGCATCCCGGCCAGTCATAAGATAAGCCGACAGTCACCACTCCACGCCCCAGAGTCAGGAGATGAAGGGTAACCAGTGGGCACCAGGTTTAAAAAATTCTGATTGTATTTTATTTTTTTTTAAATTTCAATTATATGGATTTTCCGTTTTTTGTTTTTTTTTTATAAATTGGCATGTGCATATTTTCACTCGCAAATCCACACAAAGTTTAAGAAATTAGGACCCTGGTGAGGGTGTAACTACCACCTTAGTGCAGGGAATTCAAGCTTATTGAGATCAGGAGTGACGGAAAAAGGGAATGCAAAATCGATAAGCGGATTGGAGGAGCGGCAGCCATTTTGCAGGTGCTGTACCTGTCTGTGGTGCTGAAATTGAAACTAAGCCTAAAGACAAAGCCCCCGGATTGTGGGTACAAGTGGCAGATTGAGGTTTGCTTGCAGGGTGGCAGGAGTGGCACTCCATGATAGGGCGAGAAGCTCAGCGATTCAGGAGAGCCTCAGAGTAGAGTTGGATCAAGAAGAGCCAGCTGGGGTGGTCTGGGCAGGTCATAAGCATACCCCAAAATGCAACTCCATCTAGAGGTTCTCTAGACACGTCCCACTGGGTGGTGACCCTGCGGCAGACCCAGGACACACTGGAAGAATTATATCTATCAGCTGGCTTGGGAATTGCCCAGGAAAATCTGGAATCTGTACTTGGGGTTGGAAATTCTGGGATGACTTCCTTGACATGCTGCCACCGTGACCCTAAGCAGGAAAAGCGGTGAGGAAGGAGAGATAAGCGATTTTGTAACTGCAGGCACTGCACTAAAAGCAAGCTGCAATCTGCAAGTGTTTTGCTCAGACGGACTGGGATGACCTGTAATTGCACTCTTCGGGACGGCTCCACATGGACTAACGCTGTAGTAGGTTATCTAAATGGAGGACTAATTTCATTCTTGTTTATCTTAAGTTTTAAAAATGACCAGACGGCTTATGACCTAACAGTAGAGGGAACTGGGAGATGGCAGGAGATTGCGCAGATAAAGCACTCGGGATCAAAGCTTTTAGGCAGAGCTGTCGGTCATCAGAATAATGGGCCACTCACGAGAGTGTAACATCACAGGATCAGGAGCCTCCAAAGTTGCTTTTGTACATAAAGGACGGCCCGTCTAAGAGAGGTCAGAGAGGTCGTGAGCGAGGATACAGGAGACGTCAGAGAGATGCACTACATGCTCATTGGAGGAACTCGACGTCAAAAATGGTGTCCATACATCAGTCCATCTGTCGAGTTTAAACAAGCCGTCCCGGGACAACACCCTCTATCAATGCTGATGTTTCCTTTACCACTAATCCCAAATAAGCTTTCTGACTTTATTTAGGACTGCACACTAAGATCTTAATATTCATTTGTAGTTCTATTACACCTTCCTCTGATGCTATTACTCCCAATGCTTTGATGTTACACTTCTGGCATATTATGAATGACTGCAGTAAAAAAGTAGATACAGGGCATCTGGTGTGGCAGGGCCACAGGGTTGGTAGGCTGATGGGGCACCCTAGTAGAGGGCAGCACGGTGGAAGTAGCACTTCATTGCCTGGGGAATGGCATTAACTAAGGTGCGTCACACTCAAGAGTCCCCAAGTACGTACAGTAAGTCCCAAACAGTTCCCACTAGAGGGGGAAATCGTATCTTAAAACCCTGGTAAGTAATATAGATGGCCACATACCGTTATAAACAAAATATTCAATATTTAATGGATTTAAGCTCCATGGAGCACAAAAAGGCAGCAAAGGCAGAAAAGCCCCAATCTGGAAATCCATCCATCCCGCTATATCCTAACTACAGGCTCACGGGAGTCTGCTGGAGCCAATCCCAGCCAACATGGGGCACAAGGCAGGAAACAAACCCCGGGCAGGGTGCCAGTCCACCGCAGGGCACACCCACACACACCAAGCGCAGTTTAGGATCACCAATGCACCTAACCTGCATGTCTTTGGACTGTGGGAGGAAACTTACGCAGACACGGGGAGAACATACAAACTCCACGCAGGGAGGACCCGGGAAGCAAACCCAGGTCTCCTAATTGTGAGGCAGCAGCGCTACCACCGTGCCGACCCAATCTGGAAATCCGATGGCAAATTCAAAAAACAGAGCAAAATGGTCCAAAATCCCATAAGCACAAAGTACAGGAAAATCTCAATAAACTACTCACCACTCTCTAGCGCATTCGAATGAACCGCCAGGAATTGTGGGAAACCATTTGCCTTTATAGGGCTGTGGGAAGTCCTTGGCAGTGATGGGCAGGTTGTCCCACCCAAGAAACACAAGGCACATAACAAAGGCATTGATAGAAGACACACAATGAGACCTGACCATAGTGGCGTAGCTCGAGTTCGTGCCGCTCGGGGCGGGTCGGGGCGGGGCTTCAATTTACTGCCCTCCAAAATATCTGAATATGTTAAACTATTTAAATAGAAAATTAAAATTACGTATAGAGAAAAATTAAGATACATTTTGCATAGATTTATTCATATATAAAGAAACAGCAATAATTTTTTATATACATTTATAAGCATCAACTAGACAAGAATATATACTGCTCAAAAAAATGAAAGGAACACTTTTTAATCAGAGTATAGCATCAAGTCAATGAAACTTCTGGGATATTAATCTGGTCAGTTAAGTAGCAGAGGGGGTTGTTAATCAGTTTTAGCTGCTGTGGTGTTAATGAAATTAACAACAGATGCACTAGAGGGGCAACAATGAGATGACCCCAAAACAGGAATGGTTTAACAGGTGGAGGCCACTGACATTTTTCCCTCCTCATCTTTTCTGACTGTTTCTTCACTAGTTTTGCATTTGGCTACAGTCAGTGTCACTACTGGTAGCATGAGGCGATACCTGGACCCTACAGAGGTTGCACAGGTAGTCCAACTTCTCCAGGATGGCACATCAATACGTGTCATTGCCAGAAGGTTTGCTGTGTCTCCCTGCACAGTCTCAAGGGCATGGAGGAGATTCTAGGAGACAAGCAGTTACTCTAGGAGAGCTGGAGAGGGCCATAGAAGGTCCATAACCCATCAGCAGGACCAGTATCTGCTCCTTTGGGCAAGGACAAACAGGATGAGCATTTCCAGAGCCCTACAAAATGACCTCCAGCAGGCCACTGGTGTGAATGTCTCTGACCAAACAATCAGAAACAGACTTCTTGAGGGTGGTCTGAGGGCCCAACGTCCTCTAGTGGGCCCTGTGCTCACAACCCAGCGCAGTGGAGCTCAATCGGCATTTACCATAGAATACCAGAATTGTCAGGTCCACCAATGGCACCCTGTGTTTTTCACAGATGAGAGCAGGTTCACCCTGAGCACATGTGACAGATGTTGAAGGGTCTGCAGAAGCCATGGAGAATGTTATGCATGACCAGTTTGGTGGTGGGTCAGTGATGGTCTGGGGAGGCATATCCATGGAGGGACGCACAGACTTCTACAAGCTAGACAAAGACACCTTGACTGCCATTAGGTATCAGGATGAAATCCTTGGACCCATTGTCAGACCCTACGCTGGTGCAGTAGGTCCTGGTTTCCTCCTAATGCACGACAATGCCCGGCCTCATGTGGCAAGAGTATGCAGGCAGTACCTGGAGGATGAAGGAATTGAAACAATTGAATGGCCTTCACGATCCCCTGACTTAAACCCAATAGAACATCTGTGGGACATTATGTTTCGGTCCATTAGGCGCCGCCAGGTTGCTCCTCAGACTGTACAACAGCTCAGGGATGCCCTCATACAGATCTGGGAGGAAATGCCACAAGACACCATCCGTCGTCTCATTAGGAGCATGCCCCGACATTGTCAAGCATGCATACAAGCTCGTGGGGGCCACACAAGATACTGAAAAGCATTTTGAGTAGCAGAAATTAAGTTTTTGAAAAATGGACTAGCCTGCCACATCTTCATTTCACTCTGATTTTAGGGTGTCTACACAATTGAGCCCTCTGTAGGCAGAAAACTTTTATTTCCATTAAAAGACTTGGCATCCTTTTGTTCCTAAGACATTGCCCTGTCGTTATTTGTATAAATATCCGACTTCATATTGAGATCTGATGTATCTAATGTGTTTCTTTAAAGTGTTCCTTTAATTTTTGTGAGCAGTGTAGTATAGACGCACTGATAAGCCGTATTCTAATTATTATTTTAATATAATTACGCTACGAAAACCACAACCAAAGTAATAGGTGGGGATGTTTTCTGCACAGAGCAAGAACGCGTTCGGATTGATAACGAAATTATAAATTGTAAATTAGTTGTTTATCTTCCAAGAAATTCTTATCGGTGTAATGTTTCTGTTTATTATTGTCATTGCCTCATACATTTCAGCTGCTGTGTCTGATGCAGAAGGACAGCCTGAACATTATTTTTCAAGCATTTGTGGTTAAAAATCAAAGAATTTGACTTTTTTTCATACATGAGTGATATTTTTCCGAACCCTGCTGCTTACACACGAATTGTACTGAGCCTTGTGGCCAATAATGTCGCCCCCAAAAATGTGCCGCCCGGGGCAAACCGCCCCCCCCCAGCTATGCCACTGCCTGACCAAGAGAGGAGAGAGAGAGAGAGAGAGAGAGGGAGGGGCAGCACATTGCCACACACACCACCCAGATTAGGACCCAAGAGCAGCCATGCAACATGTGACATCTCAGCACCACACCAGTTCAGATGGAATGGAACAGTGGGAGGTTTTTTTAATGGTGGCTGGAGTGTTAATTCTGCCACCAACCCCCAGTGCCTACATGCAGGACTGGATGCAGATTAACGTCATACCCGGGACGGTGAACAAGGAGTTCGGACTATATAAACCTTCTGAGGGCAGTCCATAGTGATGCCAAGGCCAGAGAGGGTGGCGAGGAGGATCCATTTATTTATTAACTAGCCATCCCCCACGTAGTTGTCCTGTTTCACTAACTTTAGAAATCAAGAAACTAAAAGGTATCGCTAGCGAAGAGGAGGCAAGTTACACTCCAAAACGCAGAGGTAGACCGACTCCCCACTCCCGACATCATGCTTCCCCCTCCCCTCGGTCCGCTGCGTCTCTCTCGGATTAGCGCAAATATATCACTCCTGCAAGTCTTAGCGCTGTGAGAGAAATTGCAAAATCGATCAGAATGTTCTAGCAAATTCTAGAAAAAAACCTGATTTAAATCTGTTAAGTAGTTCTCTCATTCGCTAGTTGAGCGGAGGTAAGGAACGGCCGAGGCTGGCGCGTGAGTGAGGAGGGACCCGCCCCTCAGCCCGCTGTGTCTCTCTCGGATTCGCGCAAATAAATCGGTACCACAAGCAAACGATACGAGAGATGAGAGAAGTCGCAAAATCAACCGGAATGTTCTAGCAAATTATAGAAAAAAAAAAAGAAGATCTAAATCCGTGAAGTGGTTCTCTAGTGAAAAGCAGGCAGACAGACAAGCAGACATTGGATTTTATATATAGACTAGCAAAATACTCGCGCTTTGCAGCGGAAAAGTAGTGTGTTAAAGAAAAAGAAAAGGAAACATTTTAAAAATAACGTACACTGTAAACTTGCGATACAGTTATAATATTACATAACCTGAGCCACTTCATAAAGCTCATATTTACATATGATGACGATATCATTTTTAAGGTGAAATGCAGCAAAATATGTTTATTATATTATGTAGATAAAATGTTAACATCATATAAATAATCTATATGGTTAATAATTAAACATGTGAGGACATGGTGCCACAGTGCTAGCAAGCCGCTGGTGCTCCGTTCACGGATTGTTTCTGCCTCGCGCTGTATTCTTGCTAGGATTGGCGCGATACTGGAAGGATAGACGGACAGAATAATTAAACACATACTATGAAGATATTTCAATGTTCCTTAAAAGATTTTAAGAATCGACGTTCTAAGCTTACAGATGGCTATTATTGAGCTGATTGTGTGGCGATTGGGTATTTGGTCGAAAGAAAAGGAAGGACAGGAATTGGAGGTTAGTACATTTGAAAGAGACAGCACTGCTACAATAAAGTATTTCATCGAATTTCACGCACGACGCAGCAAGCATCTTGCGTGAGACATGAACAATCACTGCGCCATCGTGTTCCCATGTTTAATAATACGCTTTAACTCCTATCATCATGAAAATGATATCACGTATACATCTCAGTATTTGAATTATTCAGAGAGCTGTACTATTATGAATGTAATGGATTTTGTGTCCTGTCGGAGAAAGAGAAAGCCGGTTCAAGAAACATGTAGTGATTCACACACACAGAGCACATAGAAGATCAAATACAAAACAAAGCATTTAATGTGCTACTTTAATTACGATGTGATTTGAGAAACTGGTTAATTAAACGATTTTAAGATGAAGTTTATGATGTTCTACTTTAATGACGAAATAAACTACGTGATTAAAGTGGAAATTTAGAGATTAAAGGTGACATTACGTGCTTTTTTTCCCACTGTGTGCCTATTTTTTTTTCTCTGCACCCTAATAATCTTTCATATGACACTCAGACGGCGGGCTGCGACTCACCTTTTCACGGAGACTTTGATATTTGACAACTTCTTTTTTATTTCCGGCAGTGTGCGACTTTGTGAACGTGAGCTTTCGAGTTTCTTTGACACGCTATGTCACTCGATCAACTTTCTTTTGTTGTTTATGTCACTGTTTAAACCAACAAATAGTACATTTTTCTTTGCCTCCACTTGGCATTCACTGAAATTCTTCTATTCCCTCTGTGCTTTTGCCATGGCCTTTTCACAGAGCGCTGAACTTAAAGGCTATTTATATTGATCTGCATATTCAAAGAGGCATAATTCTGGGAGGAGCTGGGGCGGGGCAACAGGCGCGTGCACATGCGTTACTTTTCATGCTGACCGGGATTTATGGAGCGGAAGAACATGGAAGTTGACGTTCACACAGATTTTTTTTTGTGTGTACGAATATTTCCACTTTTGTCCGTACGCAAAAGCAATGGGTTTATTAACAGTTATTGTCAAAACTGTAAATAAAATGTAAATGAAATTCAACAAAAATAATAAAGGACGCAGCTTAAGGGACCAAAGGAAGGTAACTCCCTCTCGGACCAGGGGGTGGCAGAGTGCACTGACCCTTTCTCTTACCAAAATTAGCACAACTGGGCCCTATGATGTCACTTCCGGTTCCACCCCAGATGACATCATTTCCCCTGCCTTCCAACTTTAAAACCAACCTTTGTCTGTACCATCACCTCAGTTCTGCTTTTTGTGTCCTATTTTCCATATGGTTTCTATAATTCTTTCTAATAAATATTTTAATAATGAAATAAACTTTGTTTTGTGTTTGGGTATGAGGATTTTTAAACAGTTGCCCTTTTGTGATATTTGTTTTCTAAAAGCCACTTTGGGCCTGTGCAGGTTAGAAAGCCTGCTGTTTGAGTTAGGGATTAGGCCTAGTGGGGGCTGGGAGTGTTGTTGGTGCCCACATCCAGCCCTTTATGACTGCAATGTGCCCATCTTCTGATGGCTCCATCCAGCAGGATAACACACCATGTCACAAAGCTCAGATCATCTCAAACTGGTTTCTTGAACATGACAAGGAGTTCACTGGGCTCAAATGGCCTCCACAGGCAC
The DNA here is from genome assembly GCF_016835505.1 of Polypterus senegalus. Taxonomy (NCBI): domain Eukaryota; kingdom Metazoa; phylum Chordata; class Cladistia; order Polypteriformes; family Polypteridae; genus Polypterus; species Polypterus senegalus. The sequence goes on from NC_053162.1 coordinate 176,536,384, forward strand.
CACGTCTCAATCCAGTAGAGCACCTTTGGGAGATTCGCATCATGGATGTGCAGCCAACAAATCTGCAGCAACTGCGTGATGCTGTCATGTCAATATGGACTGAAATCCTAGAGGAATGCTTTTAGCACCTTGTTAAATTTGTGCCACAAAGAAATACGGCAGGTCTGAAGGCAAAAGGGGGTCCGACCAGGTAACTGGCAAGATGTGCCTAATAAAGTGGCCGGTGGGCCAGACCCACCCAGTAAGACTTTTCCCCTCCTTGAACCGTCACCTTATCATGGTGGAGGGGTTTGCGTGTCCCAATGATCCTAGGAGTTCTGTTGTCCGGGGCTTTATGCCCCTGGTAGGGCCACCCAAGGCAAACTGGTCCTAGGTGAGGGATGAGACAAAGAGCGGTTCAACAAACCTCCAATGAAGAACAAAAACCTTGGACGATGTTTTCCCTTGCCCAGATGCGGGTCGCCTAGTGGCCGGGCCTGTACCCATGGGGCTCAGCCGGGCACAGCCCGAAGAGGTAACGTGGGTCCTCCTCCCCATGGGCTCACCACCTATGGGAGGGGGCAAGGCGGTCGGGTGCAGTGTGAGTTGGGTGGTTGCCGAAGGCGGGGGACCTTGGCGGTCCGATCCTCGGCTACAGAAACTGGCCCTTGGGATGTGGAATGTCATCTCTCTGAGCTAGTGCGCGAGGTCGAGAGGTTCCGGCTAGATATAGTCGGACTCACCTCGACACACAGCTTGGATCTGGAACCAATCTCCTTGAGAGGGGTTGGGCTCTCTACCACTTTGGAGTTGCCCCCGGTGAGAGGTGCAGAGCAGGTGTGGGCATACTTATTGCCCCCTGACTTTGATCCTGTGCATTGGGGTTTACCCCGGTGGACGAGAGGGTGGCCTCCCTCCGCCTTCAGGTGGGGGAAGGGTCCTAACTGTTGTTTGTGCGTATGCACCGAATGGCAGTTTGGAGTACCCACCCTTTTTGGAGTCTCTGGAGGGGGTGCTAGAGGGCGTACCTTCTGGGGATTCCCTCGTTCTGCTGGGAGACTTCAATGGTCACGTGGGGAATGACAGTGAGACCTGGAAGGGCGTGACTGGGAGGAATGGCCCCCCCGATCTGAACCCGAGCGGTGTTTTGTTATTGGATTTCTGTGCTCGTCACAGATTTTCCATAACGAACACCATGTTCAAGCATAACGGTGTTCATATGTGCACTTGGCACCAGGACACCCTTGGCCTCAGTTCGATGATAGACTTTGTGGTCGTGTCGTCGGACTTGCGGCCATATTTCTTGGGCACTCGGGTGAAGAGAGGGGCGGAGCTGTCAGCTGATCACCACCTGGTGGTGAGTTGGCTTCGATGGTGGGGGAAGATGCCGGTCAGGCCTGGTAGGCCCAAACGTGTTGTGAGGGTCTGCTGTGAAAGGCTGGTGGAGTCCCCTGTCAGAAGTAGCTTCAACTCCCACCTTCAGGCAGAACTTCGACCACATCCCGAGGGAGGTGGAGGACATTGAGTCCGAATGGGCCATGTTCCGTGACTCCATTGTTGAGGCGGCTGACCGGAGCTGTGGCCGCAAGGTGGTCGGTGCCTGTCGTGGCGGAAATCCCCGAACCCGTTGGTGGACACCGGCGGTGAGGGATGCTGTCAAGCTGAAGAAGGAGTCCTATAGGACCTTTTTGTCCTGTGGGTCTCTGGAGGCAGCTGATAGGTACCGGCAGGCCAAGTGGAATGCGGCTTCGGTGGTTGCTGAGGCAAAAACTCGGGCATGGGAGGAGTTTGGAGAGGCCATGGAGAACGACTTTCGGACGGCTTTGAGGAGATTCTGGTCCACCGTCCAGCGTCTCAGGAGGGGGAAGCAGTGCAGTGTCAACACCGTATATGGTGGGGATGGTGCACTGCTGACCTCGACTCGGGACGTTGTGTGTCGGTGGGGGGAGTACTTCGAAGACCTCCTCAATCCCACTAACATGCCTTCCAATGAGGAAGCAGAGCCTGGGGACTCTGAGGTGGGCTCTCCCATCACTGGGACTGAAGTCACCGAGGTAGTCAAACAACTCCTTGGTGGCGGGGCTCCGGGGGTGGATGAGATACGCCCGGAGTTCCTCAAGTCTCAAGGGAAGTCTGGGCATCTCTGCTCAAGCTGCTACCCCCGCGACCCGACCCCGGATAAGCGGAAGAGGATGGATGGATGGATGGATGGACATTAAAATTTTGACTTGTTTTATTATTTGTTTTATGTAACTTTTAATATTTGACATTTTTTCATCGTGTATTGTTTTTCTTTTGTCTGTAAATTTTAGCTTTGCATCATCTGTTAGACTCAACTATTAAATTAGCACTAAAGGTCATTAGCACTAAAAAATAAGTAATATGATTCTTATAATTTGTTACTGACCTTCACCTATTCTGTTTCTCTTCTCAGTACTCAAATGTGGCACTTGGTGCCACGGCCCACCTGCCAAGTTGTTTTGCCTGCCTAAGGTAAAGTCATCCCTGATGGAGGATTGCAGGAATCATCAGGTAGAGGGGTCCTTTCACTGGATTGGCTGGTCCAGTGCTGAATCAGCTGTGGAATGGCCAATAGGGAGAGGCAGCTTGATGGCTGAGGCCTCCAGGACTCTAAACAAATCCAAATCTTCTCATGTGACATCATCTACTGTTAAATTCTGCTCTGTAATTGTAATATTTTTATTTTTATATTATATTTAGGATGACTTGTGTTCTATTCTGTGTATTGTGTTGTATTTACCCCTTCTTTTTGACACCTACTGCATGCCCAACCTACCTGGACAGGGGTCTCTCTGCCTTTTCCGAGGTTTCTTCCATTTTTTTTTCCCTACAAAGAATTTTTCGGGAGTTTTTCTTTGTCTTCTTAGAGAGTCAAGGCTGGTGGGCTGTCATGAGGCAGGGCCTGTTAAAGCCCATTGAGGCAGTCCTTGTGTGATTTTGGATTATACAAAAAAATAAATTGTATTGTACTGTATTGCATTGTATTAAAGGCAGCAGGACAAGACCTGTGAAATGCCACACTTAACAGTCAAGTCAAGGGGCTTGGTCGGGAGACCCTCAGGACTTCATTGGGCACCTGTATGTCCCCATGGCATGATGTGTCTTGCTAGTTGTGGGGTGGCTCAGCTTTTTTACTAAACCTCCTTTACTTGTAGCCCCCTTTCTAAACCCATAAATTGATTTCTGGGTTCGCTTCAGGTGTCACCCATTCTTTATGTCCGATATTTTGTGCAAATCAGACAGAATGGAGACGCACAAATTCAGAGCAGGGCGAGAATGGAAAACAAGACAGGAAGATTAAGCCTGAGATCAAGGAAGATGGGGTCAGTCAGCAGTCTTCAAGTCTGTATACACAGATGGCCTCTAGTGAGGAGATGGGTGGCCGTCACCGTCCCTGGGCACATTAAGTCCGACCCGTTTTTATATGTTGCTGTACAAATTCCTGTTTCAGGCCTCCCTCCATTTATAAGAAATGCCAGCATCACCATCCAGCAGACCCCAAAGGCTGGTTCATTGCGTTTTAATCAGACACAGGAAACTGCCCCAGAATTGAATCCAGATGTTCACTTCCTAGCAGGCATCTGGGAACCAGCCGACCCTGACCGGCTCTCTCAGGCTGTCTGTCTCTTCAAAGGAGTCGGCCCCACTGTTACTGTTTAACTTGGACAACTGATTTAAAGATTTTTCAACTTGGCTTCCAAGCCGATTCCAGCTGGGTCACATTTAAGCTTCGTGAAAGTCTTGGACAGTGTGAGGTGGCAAAGTTCAAAACTGAACCCACGTGTGCTTTTACAGAGTGTGGATGTGTCTGGATCAGTCTGTCATACCCGTGGCTCGTGCTAGCAGAGAGCCCGTTGGGGCATTCAGAGCTGCAAGGTGCCATCCAAGTGAAGTCTTCAAGAGGGCACCGGCGTGGTGAAATGGGGGAGAATCGGCTCCAACTCCGCTCCAAAGTGGTGCTTGAGAGCCAAGGTGCTACTGCAATCCTGCGAGGCCTGTCCGCTAGGACTCCTGTATAAAGAGTGGGCACGGGGGAAAGCTAAATTCTTACTGGAAACAAAAGGTCAAAGTGCAGGCATACACAAAGCAACTTTGGGCCAATCTGCAAGCTCTCAAGTGGTACAAAATCAAAAGAAAGAAACTGAATTCATAAAGTCGCCACTGGCAAACGTGTAGAATAAATTCTAAAGCAATCCGAGGGGCTACTGGACTCCCGATGGAAAACTCGGGTTCATCAGTTGTAGTGAAATCAGGCCCATGAACCTCAAGAAAAGGCCTGAAATTCAAAACTAGAACCCCCTCCCTCTCTCTCTCTCTCTCTATATATATATATATATATACACTCACCTAAAGGATTATTAAGAACACCTGTTCAATTTCTCATTAATGCAATTATCTAATCAACCAATCGCATGGCAGTTGCTTCAATGCATTTAGGGGTGTGGTCCTGGTCAAGACAATCTCCTGAACTCCAAACTGAATGTCAGAATGGGAAAGAAAGGTGATTTAAGCAATTTTGAGCGTGGCATGGTTGTTGGTGCCAGACGGGCCGGTCTGAGTATTTCACAATCTGCTCAGTCACTGGGATTTTCACGCACAACCATTTCTAGGGTTTACAAAGAATGGTGTGAAAAGGGAAAAACATCCAGTATGCGGCAGTCCTGTGGGCGAAAATGCCTGGTTGATGCTAGAGGTCAGAGGAGAATGAATGGGCCGACTGATTCAAGCTGATAGATGAGCAACTTTGACTGAAATAACCACTCGTTACAACCGAGGTATGCAGCAAAGCATTTGTGAAGCCACAACACGCACAACCTTGAGGCGGATGGGCTACAACAGCAGAAGACCCACGGGTACCACTCATCTCCACTACAAATAGGAAAAAGAGGCTACAATTTGCACGAGCTAACCAAAATTGGACAGTTGAAGACTGGAAATATGTTGCCTGGTCTGATGAGTCTCGATTTCTGTTGAGACATTCAAATGGTAGAGTCAGAATTTGACGTAAACAGAATGAGAACATGGATCCATCATGCCTTGTTACCACTGTGCAGGCTGGTGGTGGTGGTGTAATGGTGTGGGGGAGGTTTTCTTGGCACACTTTAGGCCCCTTAGTGCCAATTGGGCATCGTTTAAATGCCACGGGCTACCTGAGCATTGTTTCTGACCATGTCCATCCCTTCATGACCACCATGTACCCATCCTCTGATGGCTACTTCCAGCAGGATAATGCACCATGTCACAAAGCTCGAATCATTTCAAATTGGTTTCTTGAACATGACGATGAGTTCACTTTACTAAAATGGCCCCCACACTCACCAGATCTCAACCCAATAGAGCATCTTTGGGATGTGGTGGAACGGGAGCTTCGTGCCCTGGATGTGCATCCCACAAATCTCCATCAACTGCAAGATGCTATCCTATCAATATGGGCCAACATTTCTAAAGAATGCTTTCAGCAACTTGTTGAATCAATGCCACGTAAAATGAAGGCAGTTGTGAAGGCGAAAGGGGGTCAAACACCATATTAGTATGGTGGTCCTAATAATCCTTTAGGTGAGTGTATATATATATATTGTCACAGATGGCTGGGGTTCTTACCCAGCCTGGACACCTAGAAGGTCTGGAAGGTGGCAGTAAAAGCTTCCGGGTCAGGAGGACACAACTGCCCTGGAGCAGGAGAGGACCATGGAAGAGGAGGAGAGACTTTCCTACTGGAGCACATCCGGGTGGGAATAAAAGGCACCGCCTCCCAGCAATCTGCGAGCTAGAGTCGGGAGAGGGAGCAGGACGAAACTCCCAGGAGGAGAATGGCAGCCAAGGACAGAGTAAGAAAAGGAGGATTATTGTGGTGATTGATTGCTGTGTGCATCGTGTGTTGTTCGGGACTTTATTCCTGTGTTTATTTGTGGATGAATAAATGTTTGGTTTTTATAAAGATGTGGTTTCCGACCGGTGGTGTCCGGGCAAGTCTCACAATATATATAGTGAAAAGGCGCTATATAGCGCCGGACCCGGCAGAGAGTCGCAGTGAGGCACGTGTAAAACACACTATGACTTTATTTTCTTCAGCTGTAATCCCTCCAGCCACAACACAGTCCCAAAAGCACTCACAGTAACAAAACACAACCCTTCTCCTACTCTGTGTGCCGCCTGAAACTACACATCAGCATTTATCAGGTGGTATGGTTGCCAATATTCACTTGTACTTTGCTTATTGTTATTATTTTATGAATATTACCAATAATACATTATTTAAAGTTGTAACTTTACTCCTGCTTGTCTTTTACTTGTAATTACTATGTAATTGCCTAATTACTAATTATGTAATTACAAATTACTATGTAATTGCCTGAGTTTATAAATGTAGAAGGGAAGGTGGGGAAAAGTTATAAAGTCAGTCAGTCAGCGTCCAACCCGCTATATCCTAACACAGGGGGTCTGCTGGAGCCAATCCCAGCCAGCACAGGGTGCAAGGCAGGAAACAAACTCTGGGTAGGGCACAAACACACACACCAAGCACATATTAGGGACAATTTAGGATCGGCAATTCACCCAACCTGTATGTCTTTGGGAGGAAACCCACGCAAATACGGGGAGAACATGCAAACTCCACGCAGGGAGGAACCGGGAAGCAACCCACCCAGGTCTCCTTACAGTGAGGCAGCAGCGCTGCCCACTGTGCCACCGTGCTGCCCCTCTACTGCAGAGTTCTAGTATTAAACGGTCCAGCAGTCAAAGTGTTAATAATCTGAGATCCCGGCATTGACAGTTTTTAATGTTTTATTAACTCTGATGTTTAAAAAATAAAGGGTTTTGTTTAAGAATTTTGATTTTTTGACTGGTTTTGTTTAGGATTCATTTGAAAGATCGTTTGACTTCCAGGTAACGAATGGGGTACATTTCCTTTCCGCGTTATTTTCTCCTGGGGCCGTGCATAGAATTCACACTAAAACACGGAGTACGGACAAAAGTGGAAATGTTTGTATGCACAAAAAAATCCAGATGCATAAATCAGTGCGTACGCCAACTTCCACGTTCTTCCACTACATAAATCCCGGTCAGCGTGAAAAGCCACTCACCTGCATGTGCCTGCTGCCCCGCCCTATCTCCTCCCATAGTTACGCCTCTTTGAATATGCAAATCAATATAAATAGCCCTTAAGATCAGCATTCTGTGAAAAGACAAAGGCACGGGGTGCAAATCCCAGCCAGCACAGAGCAGAAACAAACCCTGGGCAGAGCGCACAGCCCACTGCAGGGCACACACCCACACACACCAAGCGCAATTTAGGATCGTCAATACACCTAACCTGTACGTCTTTGGACTGTGGGAGGAAACCCACGCAGACACGGGGAGAACATGCAAACTCCACGCAGGGAGGACCCAGGAAGCGAACTCAGGTCTCCTTACTGCCGGGCAGCAGCCAACCACTGCACCACCATGCTGTCCCAAGTTATAAAGTACAATACCTCAAGTCTTTGGGGTTTGAGGCCTTCTGACAAACGCTACACATTAATAATACATAAAAGAGAATGTAAAGAAATATAGAGCTCTACCGAGACAAAACAGCATTGTTTGATTCCAGGATGCACCCAACATGCGTCCTTCATTTTTAATTATCAGCCTCCTCAGGCTTCATGTTAACATTTAAACCGCTGCACTGACGGGCCTCTCCAAGTCAGGAGGCTCTGGGAAAGATTGAGACGAACCAAAAAGGGACAAAGAAAGAAAAATAAATGAAAGAACTAAAATAAACAGCAGAAATTCAAAGGTGGACGCGTCTATCGCTGTGCAGAACTTGAATTTCAGCAAACACTAAAGATAAAAAAACAAAAAAAAAAAACAAAGAAAGTGGAAGATGGCTGCTGGCCCTCAGCCGATTTCATTTAACGTAGTCAGACATCGGGGACAGAGACAAGCTGCTGCTGTCTGCTTTGTTTTAGGCAATTCCGTTCACAAAAGCAAACTTTAATTAAATTTGATTAAGTTTGTATGAGTTTCCCTATTTTTTTAACTCAAAAGTTAGAGAGAGAAAAAAAAAAGGATGCATAAAAATGATGACATTTGTGTCAGATAAAGAAAATGGCATTCAATTAAAACCAGTGACCAGGCTGTGTGTTAAACACAATAAAGGCCATCTGTGCGTTCATCGGCGAGGCTCCATTTACTCCTTCAGTTTGTCTCATCACCTCAGCTCACCTCTTTCAGTCTGTCATTTATTTCAGCACACGTTTGCAGGGAGCCGGAGACAATCCGGGAGGATTTGGGTACAAGCAGGAATCGGCTCTGGACAGAATGCCAGTCAGTCGAGGCGCAAACTCGGGGTCAGTCAAAACTGGATGTTGAGGGGCTGAGAAAGGAACATGGAGAACCAGGAGGAAACCAACAAGTGAAAGCAGCATCAAGGAGCCGAGAGGCAGCAGTGCTAACCACTGTGCCACCATGCCATCTGCACTCAGTTCATCCACCCACTGATTCCATAATTGAACCTGCTTAATCCAATTCAGGGCTGTGTAAGGAAAAACAGATAGACAGATGTGAAAGGCACTACATATTGGATAGATACATAGAAGAAGGCAGATGTGAAAGGCACTATATAACAGATAGCTACCTAGATGTGAAAGGCACCATAAAGCAGACAACCTATGAAAAGTTTTCACCCTATTTGAGGTTTTCACATTTTATTATTAAGCATTGAATCCTAGATTATTTTAAATATCTACCAAACAGAAAGTCAGTCAGTCATTATCCAACCTGCTCTACCTAACACAGAATCACGGGGTCTGCTGGAGCCAATCCCAGCCAGCACAGGGCACAAGGCAAGAACAAATCCCCGGGCAGGGTGCCAGCCCACCGCAGGCACACACACACCAAGCACACACTAGGGACAAGTTAGGACCGCCAATGCACCTAACCTGCATATCTTTGGACTGTGAGACGAAACCGAAGCAGACACGGGGAGAACATGCAAACTCCACGCAGGGAGGACCCGGGAAGCGAACCCAGGACTCCTTTCTGCAAGGCGCCTAAACAGAAAGTGCTTTTCCAATGTATCTGTCAATCATGTTTCACATATATGTTTCTATTAAATAGTGCCTTTCATATCTCTCTGTTATTATTAACGTGTTTTGGTGAGATACAATTGGTTACAAATGATTAGGAGCACAGGATCAGCAGAGGGATTTGAATCCACAACCTCAGGGTTTGTAGTCCAAAACCTTAACCAGTACGCCACACTGCTGGATTGTCTGATTCCTGTCATATCTATCTATTATACATCTCTTACATATTATATATCAAATAACATATGATAAGATAGACAGGTGAAAGGCACTATATAATAGATAGATAGATAGATAGATAGATAGATAGATAGATAGATAGATAGATAGATAGATAGATAGATGTGAAAGGCACTATATAATAGATAGATAGATAGATAGATAGATAGATAGATAGATAGAATAGATAGATAGACTGAAAGGCATATAGATAGATAGATAGATAGATAGATAGATAGATAGATAGATAGATAGATAGATAGATAGATAGATGTGAAAGGCACTATATAATAGATAGATAGATAGATAGATAGATAGATAGATAGATAGATAGATGTGAAAGGCATTATATAATAGATAGATAGATAGATAGATAGGACATGAGAGGTACTATATAACTGACAGACAGACAGATTTGAAAGGCACTATATAAGTGACATCAATGTCTATTTCCCGAAGATTATTGATTTTCATCAGCAGCTAGCGTGTTGATGCCATTAGAGGTTTGAGACATTTATCCCATCGCACTCACATTCTCTGTAACATTATTAGAATTTCCAGAATAATTTCCATTTCTGAGAGGCTGTCAGGCAGACGGCGGTTTGCAACACAAGACAATTCATCTCAAGATCTGAAATCACGAGTAAGTGCCGCCATCGTCACTCAATCATCCATAGCAGGAAACAGCCTCGCATGTGTAGGGTAAGGGTGCCCCCCTTGCCACCTTAAGCTGGCGAGCACACATCAGCCTTCTCCTTTTCGTGGGGTGGGTGTGAGGCTGCAGGGCATCTTATATTCAGACTGCATGATCAGAATGGGCTGCGCACGACCGCAACAACAAAATATGTTTGGTTCGTTTGCAGGCCGGCCAGATGTTTCTGCTGATGCCAGAGCTTCTCTTACTGTTGTCCACATCTGGGACTCGCCAAGGTTTCTATCCGACTGTGCAATGAGGCTGGTTGTGTTATCAGAGTAAGGCTGAACTGACACGTAACCGATGCATCACCCAGAAGAACACTCTCATGTAGCTCCAGATTATTAAGAGAAGTTCATTTCTCATTCTGCAAAGTCTCCATATCTTTTTTCATCATTTCATTGTAAAGACAGAATGAATCCCTAAAATACGTGGCGTGAAAAATCACAGTCAGACAAAGCGAGGGATAATGGAAGTGAATTACAGGGCACTGCCTAACATCTTCTTCTTGTGGATGCCCCATTTTATAAATGACTAACTAAGGGACTGTAATGGTAATGAGCAGATACACAAAGGGTTCAGTTTAATACGGAATTTATGAATAAAACAAAATGCTCCTCAATAATGTCTTCTAATATCCCTGCTCTGTCTGCTACTGCCTGGCATGGCTGTTGGTTACATTTATTCTTTTTTTTTTTCCACTGCCAGAGTTGGTAACAGGAGCTAAAAATGAACACACCAGCGGCTGAGCTGTGTTATCCCAGCTGTTGTTACAACCAAAATTAGAAAAAGATGTTGAGAGGAGACCCCCTGGGCCACTCAAACAGGCAGGCTCGGGCAACTTCACCTTAAAAGGTTTTTCCTCCCACGTAGATGTAGATTTCAAAGGAGAGCAAAAAAGAAAAGAGGGGTCCAAATTCGGAGTGCTCAACCTGGTGGACACTGCTCAGGGCTCGAGGTACACCTTGAAAATGAAAAGTCCGGCCATCTTGTTCTTCTACACAGCCCAGCTCTCATCAGACCCACCAGAATGATAAAAAGCTAAAACTGAGCAGATCTGAAGTTCAAAGTCACAGCCTCTTACTAATTCAGAACAGCCATCACACACACACACACACACACACACACTAGATAGATGTGAAAGGCGCTATATAATAGATAGATAGATAGATAGATAGATAGATAGATAGATAGATAGATAGATAGATAGATAGATAGATAGATAGATAGATAGATAGATAGATAGATAGATAGATAGATAGGACATGAGATGCACTATATAACTAGTATATATATACTATAATAGCTAGTTGCAAGTTTAAGAAATAAAATAAAATAAAACAACAAAAAAATAAATAAAAAATAAAAAAATCAGGAGGGCGCTCCCCTCGACTTTCTTGTGTACTGAGATAGAAGAAAAGGTCGTCAGAACCACTTCCAGTTGTACAATATCTCTCTAATCAAACCACTGAGAGTGTCCTGACCAGCCGCATCACTGTCTGGTACGGAAACTGCACCACATATAAGACCGCCAGCGCCTGCAAAGGATAGTGAAGACAGCAGAGAACATTATTGGGGTGCCTCTCGCTTCACTACGGGACACATTTGACAAAAGCAGTGTCTGCATTGGGCAGGACCCCTCACACCCCTCATATGGACTTTCACACGTCTGCCATCCAAGAGAAGATACTGCATCATCACAGCCAGATCTGCCCGGCTGCAGGAGAGTTTTTACCCCCAAGCTGTCAAACTCCTTAACACCAGGCTGCCCCCTAAGATCTTCCACACGGCCTTGACGACCTCGAAAAACAGAACTTTTATACATGCCGGCCACTGTCCTGCAAAGACGAGTGTGCAGGTAGACAAGAACTGGAAATCTCATACTGACCTAACCTGAGGATTTTGCACACTGCACTTTGACACACTGTGAAACATTCTGACCTGTCATTGTGTACACGTCTTAAACAACTACTATCATACACTGATCATTTCTGTATTATCTGTATCTATTTATTATATTACATATTTATTGACTATGTTTGTGTATCTAGAATGCATAATACCATACATTGCATCAATGTTCATATTGCTTCCTACACGTCAATATTGCTGCTACTTTTTTGTTTTGTTTTTGCACAATGTCTTGTCTTGTTTGTGTTTTAATTTTAATTTTAAATTACAATTTTAAGTATTTTTAATTTAATTTTAATGCTTCATTTGGGGTGGCGCAGTGGGAGCGCTGCTGCCTTGCAGTTAGGAGACCCGGGTTTGCTCCCTGCATGGAGTTTGCGTGTTCTCCCCGTGTATGCGTGGGTTTCCGCCCACAGACCAAAGACATGCAGGTTAGGTGAATTGGCGATTCTAAATTGTCCCTAGTGTGTGCGCCCTGTGGTGGGCTGGCACCCTACCCAGGGTTTGTTTCCTGCCTTGTGTCCTGTACTTGTGTCCTTTCTGTCCTGTGCCTCGCAGTTAGGAGATCCGGGTTCGCTTCCCAGGTCCTCCCTGTGTGGAGTTTGCATGTTCTCCCCGTGTCAGCGTGGGTTTCCTCCCACAGTCCAAAGACATGCAGGTTAGGTGCATTGGCGATCTGAAATTGTCCCTAGTGTGTGCTTGGTGTGTGTCCTGCGGTGGGCTGGCACCCTGCCCAGGATTTGTTCCTGCCTTGCACCCTGTATTGGCTGGGATTGGCTCCAGCAGAGCCCTGTGACCCTATAGTTAGGATATAGTGGGCTGGATAATGGATGGATGGATGTTTCATTTGCACAGGTGGTGCAGTGGTAGCACTGCTGCCTTGCACTTAGGAGACCCGGGTTCGCTTCCCAGGTCTTCCCTGTGTGGAGTTTGCATGTTCTCCCCGTGTCAGCGTGGGTTTCCTCCCACAGTCCAAAGTCACGCAGGTTAGGTGCATTGGTGATTCTAAATTGTCCCTGGTGTAGGTGGGTGTGTGTGTTCGCCCTGTGGTGGACTGGCACCCTGCCCAGGATTTGTTCCTGCCTTGCGCCCTGTATTGGCTGGGATTGGCTCCAGCAGACCCCCGTGACCCTGTAGTTAGGATATAGCGGGCTGGATGATGGATGGATAGATGTGGGGTGGTGCTCATCTGGCAGAAATGTTCAGTGGCATGGAGATGGCTTTGGACTTCATGATGGATCCTCATCATTATAACCCCTGTGACAGATAGCCGGGGTCATTATCCGGTTGGGACGTCGGCTGGGTGAAAGTACAGAGGGAGAGAACCTGTTTTGGACACTACGTTCCCCGGGATGCTATAGGGCTGCCCCCCCGGGTTGCTAAAGCACCATGGGTCCCCGCAGGGCATTCAATACATTACAATTTATTTTTGTAGTGGAGGGGGGTCCTTTATACCAACTGGGACTCAATGGGACTGGGACTGCCAAGGCAGAAGTTTCCTTTTTTTTATTTTTTTTTCCTTTTTAGTCATTCTGGAGTGTGTTCTGGAGTCGGACACAAGAAGTGCCGCAATGGGCTTTAACAGGCCCTGCCTCATGACAGCCCCCCAGCCTTAACTCTCTAAGAAGACAAGAAAAAAACACCCAAAAAAACTCTTGTAGAGAAAAAATGGAAGAATAATAGACAGTTCAAATAGAGACCCCTTTCTAGGTAGGTGGTGCCAGTGCAGTTGGTGTCAAAAAGAAGGGGGTCAATTCAATACAATACACAGAACAGAACACAAGTCATCCTCAATATCGTATAAAAATAAAAAGTATGGAGTAGAACAGTAACAGTAGATGATATCACATCATATGACTTGGATTTGTTTAGAGTCCTGGAGACCTTGGCCATCAAGCTGCCTCCCCCATTTGGCCATTCCACAGCTGAAATAGTGCTAATCCGATGAAAGGACCCCTCTCTCCCATGATTCCTGCGATCCTCCATCACAGAGGACTTTACCTTAGGCAGGTAAAACAACTTGACAGGTGGGCCGTGGCACCAAGTGCCACATTTGAGTACCAAGAAGAGAAACAAATTAGGTGAGGGTTAGTATCAAATTATCATGTTACTTATGTTTTAGTGCAGCGTTTCTCAACCTTTACGTATTTGCGACCCGAGTTTTCATAACAGTTTTAATCGTGCCCACCTAACGTTTTTTTGAAACCCTAACAAAATTTATTCCTATCTTTTATGCTGCCGATACACCGCTACAAGTTTATTATACCTACTTAACTTTTATCGCCATTTATCTAACTCTATATTTATTTTTCTAGTATCAGAATGTAGTTTAAGTTAATTTGTTTTGGTGTCAATAGAAGTTTTTTTCATATTTTCGATTCTTGTTTTCTTTTATTCACATCTTTGCGCCCCTTTTTTGTTACTTCGCTCCCCCAAAGTTGAGAACTGCTAACGACTAACAACAGAGATGCAGCCTGTACAGTTAATCAGCAGCTCTAGTCAGGGTGTGCTAAACTGAAGTCGTGAGTCTTCAGCCTGAGACTGAAGGGGCATCTCTTATAGTAACAGGCAGACCACTCCACAGTTTAGGGGGTCCTGTAACTAAAAGCTCGACCTCCCACTGTTATTTTATTAACCCTTGGAAACACAAGCAGACCGGCATCTTGAGATCTTAATGTGCACTCTGGTTTGTAAGTCATGATAAGTTCAGACCAGTAAGCCGGACCTTGGCCTTTTAATGCTTTATATGTTAAAAGGAGGATTTTGAACTTAACCGGGAGTGAGTGTAAGGATTTAAGAACTGGAGTTATGTGTTCGTATTTTCTTTTTCTTCTCTTAATTCTTGCAGCAGCATTTTGGATTAACTGTCAGTTAGTTTGAACATCCAGTGAACACTGCATCCTAATCCTACTAGAAATAAATGCAGGAATGAATTTCTTTTTCATAACATTTTTAGATGGAAGAAACCTGATTTGGATGACTTTGTAACTGATGGGCTAGAGTCAAAGATAACTCAGAGATGGCGGGCTGATTCAGTAAAATTAATGGTGATTCCAACTGAGTTAAAAGATGACAGAATATTGTTGTGATCGGCATCATTCCCTCCAACAATTAACATCTCTGTTTTATCTGTATTTAAAGACAAGTAGTTCTCATCCATCCACCCCTTCAATTCACTAACACAACTAATTAAAGACAACATCTAAAAAACTTCATTTGATCTAAATGAAAGATATAACTGGGTGTCATCTCCATACGAGTGAAAATTAACATTATGTTTCCTAATGAGAGATCCTAGTGGCATGCTGGGAGTTGTAGTTTGGAGCAGCCCTGTTGGGTTCCGTGGGCGCTACCAGGGGGTGCAGCAGGTACAACCGAGTCCGTTGTGACTCATCGTCTGCCACACCGAGAAGTGCAGCACTTCCAGGGTGCACCATAAAAGGAGCCGCCTCACCACCAGTCAGAGAGCCAGAGTTGGCAGGTGGGGGGCAAAGCTTGTGAGGAGGAGGAGGAGGAGGAGGAGGAGGAGGAGACAGCGAGAGGTAAAAGGACAAGAACTGGGTTATATATTTGGTGCTTTTGTACTGTGCTGTAAGGAGGATTTTGAAATCTGCCCTAAACTTAACTGGGAGCGAGTGTAAGGATTTAAGAACTGGAGAGATGTGTTTGTATTTTCTTCTTCTTCTCTTAATTCTTGCAGCAGCATTTTGGATTAACTGTCGGTTAGTTTGAACATCCAGTGAACACTGTATTGCAGTAGTCAATCCTACTAAAAAATAAATGCAGGAATGAATTTCTTTTTCCCAACATTTTTAGATGGAAGAAACCTGATTTGGACGACTTTGTAACGTGCGCTTTAAATGACGGGCTAGAGTCAAAGATAACTCAGAGATGGTGGGCTGATTCAGTAAAATGAATGGGAATTCCAATTGAGTTAAATGATGACGAATATTGTTGTGATCAGCGTCATTCCCTCCAACAATTAACATCTCAATCCCACCAGTCAGAGAGCCAGAGTTGGCAGGTTGGGGGAAAAGCTTGTGAGGAGGAGGAGGAGGAGGAGACAGCGAGAGGTAAAAGGACAAGAACTGGGTTATATATTTGGTGCTTTTGTACTGTGCTGTGTGGTGGGGTGCAAAAGAAAAACGCTTCCCCCACTTAAGTTAATGTGTGCTATTGGGAAAGACTTGTGTCTCAGCCTGTCTGTGTCGGGGTTGGGGAGCGGTCCGCCCCCTGGTGGGCCACACCCCTCACATATTTACATATCTTGTCAGATATGGGCAACTGCCAGACAGGCTGTCTGAATTATTTCTGGACTTACACCTTCACCTGTTCTTATCATTTATGGCTACTCTGGGACACTGCTTCCCCACAAGACGCTAGATGGTGATTTCCCTGGGCACCATGGGATCTGGAGTTTGGCTTCACAGCCCTGCTGGGCACCATGGGTGCTGCCAGGAGACACTGCAGGAGGACCTGGTAGACTTCTACTTTCTACATAGCCCAGAAGTACTATCGAGTCATGAGGAAGGAAGCCCAGAAGTACTTCCGGGCTGACGGAAAACTTGATTTCTCTATCTAACCCAGACGTGCTGAGCAGAAGCACTTCCTGGTCGGACCTTATATAAAGGACTTTTGAAAACCCAGCAAGTCAGCCAGAGCCGGAGCCGGTGGGAGGTGGACAAAGCTTGCTGGGAAGTGAGGAGGAAAAGAGGAAGGATATTGTGATTATTTATGGTGGTTGTGGTGCTTAGGGAGCACTGTTTGAAGAGGAAAACAATTCAAAGAACTTCTTCGAGCTTTCACCTGTGTCTGCGTGTCAGTCTGTTGGGTTTAAAGGGGCGACAGCGACCCCTAGTGTCTTACAATGGCTATTACAGATTATTGTGAAGACCACATCGGTCAAGCAGACATCAGCATTGCCTGTGTGTGTGTGGGTTTGTGTCCTTCACAGGCCTCTGTCCCCTTCTTTTACAGTTTATTGTGTGGTGTGAGCTATAGAATGATGGGTTTGAAATAAACTCGACAGATTACACTTCAAACAACGTTGTACAAGCCCTGAGCTGGTTTCCCTGCAGCGAAACGCTCTCATCTTGGGTACCGATGGGAGACAGTGACACCCGAAATGTGTGTTCCTTATGTCCAGCCTACTCCGTTAATTTCATTTTGGTTGCTGTCACTGCAGAAAACCCCGCTTTACAAGAAATAGGATGTTAGAAATGGAAGCAGGGTCTTCAGGGCTTTTGTGGGCACCTCCAGAGACGTTTGGTTTTTGACTCATTTTAGGGAGGGTTAGCCTTAATTTATCAGGCATCAAAGCCGTGACCGAGACAAGTGTGGGAAGGAGGCAATGATGGAAGTGATGGGGAGATTGTCGAGTTTATTGGACACCGCAAACAAATTGATCAGCAAGCACAGCCAAACTTTACTTCATAAATCCGCTGCCCCACCAACTTCATTAACTACGGTGGCTGTCAAACAACAGAACGTGGTCACTGCTCTACAGAGATGATCTGCTCATTTTTCAAAAAAAGTCATCC
The DNA here is from genome assembly GCF_016835505.1 of Polypterus senegalus. Classification (NCBI taxonomy): domain Eukaryota; kingdom Metazoa; phylum Chordata; class Cladistia; order Polypteriformes; family Polypteridae; genus Polypterus; species Polypterus senegalus. Next base: position 176,553,813 of record NC_053162.1, read on the forward strand.
TGCAAACTCCAATATTCAATAAAATGGAAATACAATTAGAATGAAATGCTTTTTATTCTTTCTGTGCAACCCGGTACTAAATGATCCACGGCCCAGTGGATGGGGGACCTCTGGTCTGTAGCATTTCACAGTTGCTGAAGTAGGACGATGCTATGAAGCAAGCATAACAGAAAATTAACAATATGGCAGATAACCCTAACCCTAACCACGAGGTGAACAGAACCACCTGCTGAGCTAGGAGATATTGTAGGATTGCGTCACGGAACAGATCTGGGGATGGCTAGAAGAACGAACATTTCTACAGACCTGAAGGTTCTCAAGAGCACAGTGGTCCCCATAATTCTTAAACGAGATGAGTGAATCTTCCTAGAGTTGCTTGCTTAACCAATTGTGGATGATGGGCTTTTATTGATAAGAGTTGGTGACCTGGGAGGAGATGAGAGAAACTTCCAGAAGGACAACCATCCCTGCAATACTCCACCGATGTGGCCTTAACGGCAGGGTAGCCAGACAGAAGACTCTCTTCAGTAAAAGACACCCAGAAGTCCACTCACTCGGAGTTTGCAACGAAAGACAATGAAAGGACTCTCAGACTGGGAGAAGCACAATAATCTGGTCTGGTGAAACCAAGCTTAGCATCATGTCGGGAGGACACCAGGCACCGCTCATCACCTGTGTAATATCATACACTTGTCAAAGCTGCTCCCGAATCAGCAAGAGTGAAAGGGAAGGTCTACAGGACAGTAGTGAGACCAGCTATGTCATATGGGCTCTAGATGGTGGCACAGGAGACTAAGTTGCAGGTGGCAGAGTTAAAGATGCTAAGATTGGCATTGCGTGTGATGAGGATGGACAGGATTAGAAATGAGGACATTAGAGGGTCAGCTGAAGATGGGTGGTTGGGAGAAAAAGTCATAGAGGCGAGATGGCGTTGGTTTGGACAGGTACAGAGGAGAGATGCTGGGTATTTTGGGAGAAGGGTACTAAGGATAGAGCTGACAGGGAAGAGGAAGGCCTAAGAGAAGGTTTATGGATGTGGTGAGAGGAGACATGCAGGTGATGGGTGTGACAAAGCAAGATGACGAGGACAGGAAGATATGGAAGAAGATGATCCACTGTGGCAACCCCTAATGGGAGCAGCCGAAAGAAGAACAAGAAGTCAAAGCTGCTCCTGTTGTCAGAAACCTTGGTGTTTTGTTTGATTCATCACTTACGTTTGAGCTACACATTTAGATCTCTGTCCAAAATGTCATTCTGTCATCTCTGTAACATTGCCCACCTCTGTCCATTTCTGTCCTTGTCTGATGCTCAAACTCTGGTTCATTGTTTTTATAATGTCTCATATTGATTACTGTAATTCCCTCTTCATCGGCCTCCCTGCAAAATCAATAGAGAAGCTACAGGACATTCAGACCTCCGCAGCCACACAAAGCGTTCTGCTCACATCTCCACTGTTCTCTCCCAACTTCACTGGTCACCAGTTCCATCAAGGGTTAAATTCAAGACACTGCTTCTCCCCTTCAAAGCCCTCCATAACCTTTGCCACCCTCTACCTCACTCCGCTTCGAGCTCTGTACACTCCTCGTCACTCTCTCAGGTCCTCGAGCAGCAATCTCCTTACTGTCCCACCCTGGGAAGGCAGGCAACTTCTTCAGTGTTATGGCCCCTCTTCCTCAGTCTCTCTTAGTTTGCTCCTCTTTCTCCACCTTTAAACCTCACCTCAAAAATTTCCTCTTCGATGAACTTTTGTCTTCTGTGTGATCTTTTTTGCTTTCTTCTCCCCTCTGTATGTAAAGGGGTTTGTGAAAGGCGCTCTACAAATGCAACTTATTATTATTATTATTCCAATGGTGACGCATGGTGGTGGCAACATCATGGACTGGAGAGTGGAGGGAAAGCTAAATGGAGCAAAGTGCAGAGACCCCCCTCAATGAAAATCTTCTTCAGAACAGTCTGGACCCCAGACTGGGATGAAGGTTGACCTTAAAACAGGACAAAGCAAAGACAACCCAGGAGTGGCCCAGCCAGAGCCCAGACTTGAACCCAACTGAGCATCCCTGGAGTGAATCTGAAGACAGCCGTCCACTTGTGGTCTCCATCCACCCTGACAGACCTGGAGAAGATCTGCAGAGGAATGGAATGGAAGAGAATCCTCCAAATCCAAGTGTGGGAAGCTGGTCATGTCAGAACCAAGAAGACACCAGGCTGGAATGGCTGCCAAAGGGTCTTCAATGAAGTAATGGGTCTGAACACTTGTGCAAAAAAGGGATATTTCAGTTTGTTTTTCTTTTCTTTTTTTAATTTTAACAAATTTGCAAACATTTCTAAGCTCCTGTTTTCGCTTTGTCAGACTGGGGTGTTGAGTGTTGTTTGACGTGTGAAAAATGAATTTCAATGATTTCGGCACAAGGCTGCAGCATAATAACATGTGAAAAAAGTGAAAGGGGATGAAGGCTCTGTGGTCCCCTCTTAATCAAACACATGTGTGTTTTGGGGAACGCAGGACACGAGAACCCAAGTGGTAAATGACATGGAGAACGTGCAACGCTCCACATGGCTGAAGTTCAAACCCAGGCTACCGAGATCATGAGATGGACACAGCATGCACTGTGGTACTCAGAAGGAATTAAAACATGGCACCTTTCAGAACAGCCACCGTCTATAAACATTTCAACGTGTGATACAACACACGGAAGAAAAGAAACAATTTACATCAACTGATGAGCCAGAACATTCTGGTCATGAAGGGAATGACATTGACTACCTCGTAACAATGGCGCAAGTCGAGGTCAGGGACATATTAGATGGTAAGATGACCTCAGGTACTCGTGGTTAGTATGGGCAGGCACCCAGGGACCTCAGGGACTTTAGTGAGGGTCAAATCTTGATGGCCAGATGATGGGGTTGGGGCATTTGTAAGGCTTGTGGGGCGACTCGGAGTCCACCGTGGTGAGCAACTATCTACAGTGGAGAGAAACACCATGGACAGCTGACGGGGTTCTGGGCAGCCAAAACTCATCAATGTCAGTGGGCATCCCACCTGTTATGAGCCGACAGAAGGGCTACTGTGGCACAAATCACAGATAATTTTAATGACATTTATGGGCAGTGCCAGTCAAAGCCAATTTGAAGCCCTAGAATCCCCATACATACATATATGCATATACAGTATATTTATATATATATATATATATATATATATATATATATATATATATATATATATATATATATATATATATATATATATATATATATTGTGATGGGTGGCCAGGTCCCATGACTGGCCAGGACGCCCCTGCTGCATATGTTCTCGGGGAGCAACCATGGGCAGCTCAATACCTCCCCTGGGATGCTTGGTGGCAGCCTCCCTGGTCAACGGTGATTCCCCAACTCCATGGGAGATGGAGTCCTCCGCAGCCCAGTTGGGAATTGGGGTGGTCACCTGGGGGTGTTGCATGGATTCCACAGTCCGGATGGATAAATCTTCAGCCCCACCCGGAAGTGCAATTGGAAGCAGGTGGTCAAGCACCTGGAACACTTCCGGGTGGGCTATAAAAGGAGCCAGGCACCACCACTCAGTGGCCAGTCGGAAGGTGGAGGACGAAGCTAGACAGGAGGAGTGGAGATGCCAGAAAAGTGTTTTGTGTTGGCTTTTGGGATTGTGTATTGCCTGTGGGGTTCATGGGGAAGAAAAATAAAAGTGCCTCAGTGTGAGCCTGTGTCGGGTCGGGCACTATACAGCGTCACTATCACAATATATATATATATATATATATATATATATATATATATATATATATATAGTTTCTCTCATGTCAGCACTTGCTCAATATGGGTCAGAACAAATTCAGTTTGGCTTAAGGTGATGTGTGATCTCACCATTGAAAATATATCAAGCTATCATTATTTATATAGCGCCTTCCATACCCAGGCTGTTTATAATGTGATTCACAATATGATATTTCACAGTTTTCATATGAGTCTCCTCTCATATCTTGCAATGTAATAATAATAATAATAATAACAATAATAGCAATAATAATAATAATAATAAGTTGCATTTATAGAGCACCTTTCACAAACCCAAGGTCGCTTTACATACAGATGGGAGAAGAAAACAAAAAAGATCACACAGAAGACAAATGTTTGTCAAGGAGGACAGTTTTGAGTTGAGATTTAAAGGTGGAGAAAGAGAAGCAAACTAAGAGAGACTGAGGAAGAGGGGCCATAACACTGAAGGAGCTGTCTGCCTCCTAGGATGGGACAGTAAGGAGATTGCTGCTTGAGGACCTGAGAGAGTGACGAGGAGTGTACGGAGCTCGAAGCGGAGTGAGGTAGAGGGGGGGCAAAGGTTATGGAGGGCTTTGAAGGGGAGGAGCGGAGTCTTGAATTTAATCCTTGATGGAACTGGTGACCAGTGAAGTTGGGAGAGAACAGCAGAGATGTGAGCAGAACACTTTTTGTGTGGCTTGGGAGGTCTGAATGTCCTGTAGCTTCTGTATTGATTTTGCAGGGAGGCTGATGAAGAAGGAATTACAGTAATCAATACTAGACATTATGAAACAATGAACCAGAGTTTGATTTTTGATTATGACCAGTCCAACCATCCATTTATAACCTGTGTATTCATTTTAGGGTCACAGGGTGCCAGAGCCTATCCCAGCAGCATAAGGTACAAGGTAAGAATAAAGCCTGTTCTGAGCACCAGTCCATCACACCTCACTTCATCCATTAATTTTAAAATCACTTATTTTGTCCTGGCTTATGGGATGATGTTGGCTATCCTAGCCTGCAATCAAACCCACCTGGCATGCTTGGCGCACACTCATGTCTATGCCCACACTGCCACCTAAATCAAACAGTCTATGAAGTTGTGTCCCATGCCATTCTTATTAAACTTAACATCAAAGTCTCTTGCCTGTACTCTATATCAAGTGCAAGGACACTGTTATACAGCTCCTCACGTGGCATGCAAGCACTAATCTAAAGGAATCAGTCTTAAATTGGGACCCATTACAGATGTTCATAGCAGTAAATTGCAGATCTGGCAATAAAATCACATAAAGGCAAAGTGTGGAGACGGAACAGATGGCTGGACTCACCTAAATGCAGGGTCAGGTTCACTGAATTGGGATGCTGCACCCCAAAAAACATGGACTGGCTCTGCCACCAGGTGGGGTCCTCATCACTGTGGAAGTCGGTCAGGTAGGTGGCATTATGGTGGAGAGCAGCCTCTGTGGCATCACACCGGTGACAAGATCTGATCGGTCCAGTCTGCCTGCAGTAGTCCTCCGCAGGGGCGCCGCAGGTGTTGGACGCCATCAAGGTTTTATTGAAAGCAGCATTCTCAAATTTTGGGAGGCACCGCTGGGGGTGACCCCGTTCATCAACACAGGACTCCATGCCACCTAAAACAGCAGAGAGCTGAAGCAGCAGGAGCTGGAGCTGCCAGAATGCCGCATTGACCATAGTGACGAAGAAGTAAAAGTAAACCAAGACATCCAAGTGGTTCCAGAAGTGTCCTCGTCCTCCTAGTCCCTGCGCATTCTCATTCTGTCTCCAACTTTCTGCTCACTTGAGTGGTTCAGGCTGAGGGGAAAAAAAAAAGCCACGTGCTGAAGTCTGACATCTTCTGGGAGAAGTTGGAATTGCAGCCGAGAGAGAGAGAGAGAGAGAGAGAGAGAGAAAGAAAGAGAGAGAGGGAGAGTGAGAGAGAGCGAGAAAGAGCGTGTGAGCGAGCAAGAGAGAGAGAGAGCAATAGAGAGAGAGCGACAGAGGGCGAGCAAGAGAGAAAGAGAGAGAGAGAGAAAGAGAGAGAGAGAGCGAGCGAGCAGGAGAGTCAGCAGTCAGCTGGCTTCGTTTATTTTCCTAAGCCACAGGTGGTCGGACATGAACTTGTTTGTCCAGCTGCCTCTGGGACACATGGGCCTTACGGCGAGAAGAAATGTCACTACTGCCTTGGCCGGGACGTCTTTGGGTTTTCTCAAAGGCTCGTATGCAAGGAGGAACCTAAACTTGAACTTGAAAATGAATCAAATCTGATCTGGACATGCAAGTGATGGTGTCAAGGTGTGACAGCCGTTCTTGGTAAGCTGAAGTTCGTGCTATGTGGGCAGAGGGATTTGAGAAAAGTTTGACTTACGTTAATAGACAGGCGCAAATGGCTGATGGCTTAGCATGGCTCACTTTGAGGTAAAATGTCAGCTGAGCTGTCCGGCCCGCTCTCTTATAATTGACTCACTTACGACGATGAATGGTACGCAGTTTACTGACTACAATGTAAAGCAAAGAAAAAATTCCTAAAACAGGTCATGTGAGTGACAAAACAGAATGTGACACGGACATACTGTGCCCTCCATAATGTGTGGGACAAAGACACATTTTTCCTTGATGTCTCCCCTAAAATTCCAAATCAAACACTTCAGACATTGTGATTAAAGTACACATTGCAGACTTTCATCGAAGGGGATTTACAGACATTTCGGTCACACAACACTTTTTCTACACGGTCCCCCCATTTCAGGGCGCCATAATTGGCATGCACAGGTCTTTGGGATTCCTCAGGTGGGTTTCCTGGCTTCATAAGACACCTTGACCCGATTCTACCCTGTGGAGTCTGGAGTTACCATTGTTCAACATGAGGACAAAGAAGCCATCTTGAGGCTGAACAACAAGAATAAAACAATCAGAGACGTCAATAAGACCGTAGGATGACCAAAATCAACTGTCTGGAATATCATGAAGAAGAAAGAACACAACTGGTGGGCTCAAAGGGACTGGTAGGCCAAGGACGGCCTCCACTGCTGATGACTGAAGAATCCTCACTCTGGTCAAGAAAAAGCACCAAATGTCTGTATGACTGACCAGAAACAGACTTCAGGGGGCCGATGTGTGTGTGTCAGAGACGACTATCAGCAGAAGACATCATGAACAGAAACACAGAGGCCTCACTGCAAGATGCAGACCACAAATGCATGTGACCCGACATTTGCGCGATAGACACGCCGACAAAATCGCGAAAGTTTCATTAAATATGAATTACTAGTTTAAAGCATATATAATAATGCTTATTTTAGAAGTCAATATTATGAGACGCAGCCTGCCATCAACGTGGCACACAGATAGTCCTTAAGATCACGCCCTGCATATGTTGGAAGAATTGCAGCCAGACGTCTTGATAGTTGAGCGTATTTAGACTTGTTGGCTGCCTGACTGCTGTTAATTCCGCTTTGTATACGACGTGTTATGCCAACCCTCGACTGAGTTACTTGCTCGCGGCATGCCATCAGCAGTTATAACAGTTATAACCTAGCACATAATGTGTACATAATGCGCACGTACGCGTCCCACTCTCTTGGCCTCTCTCGCGATTTTGTCGGCACGCATTTGTCGAAAACCAGTTAGCGGGTTTGTCGGCGCTCATTTGTCCGTCGCGGTTTTGTCGGGGAGCATATGTCTATCGCACTTTTGTCGGTGAACCCAAATGCAAGATGGCCAGATTACAGTTTGTGAAAAAGGACGTCAAAGAGCCTGCAGAATTCTGGGCAAAGGTCTTGTGGACAATCAAGAAAAAGATAAACCTAATCAGAGTGATGACAAGAGCAAAGCATGGAGACCAAAAGGAACTGCCTGAGATCAAACACAGACCACCTCATCTGTTAAACATGGCGAGCGGTGCTGGGGGTGTCATGGCTTGGGCATGTATGGCTGCCACATGTCCTGGCACACTTCTTTTCATTGATGATGGCACTGCTGACGGCAGACACACAATGAATTCTGAGGTGTGTAGAAACATCCAGTCCAGTAAATTCCTTCAAGCTCATTGCACGGCACTTCATCCTACAACAAGATAATGAGCCAAGAGGCAACACAGGAGGTTTTCAAAACTAAACAATGGGAAATTCTTGAATGACCAAGCCAGTCACTCAATTTCAATCCAAATGAGCAGGACATCCATATGCTGAAGAGGAGAACAAGCCCAGGAGCTGAAGATGGCTGCACTAGAGGCTTGGCAGAGCATCACTAGAGAAGACCCTCAGCACCTGCTGATGCCTATGCAGTCATTACTTGCGAGGGATGTCCTAAATATGACAGACTTTGACAGACCTGCCATTAGGCAGCTAGACTGGAACCAAAACCGGCAGCCACAGTGACCCTCTGGGACTGATGTACAGTATCATCCTCCACTGTTCATCACCATCTATGACTTGACTATTTCCACTCTTCTATCTCAGCATGCTAAAAAAATTTCCATTGTCTATCCAGCCAATCCCAGTCAACACAGGGCGGAAGGCAGGAAACAAACCCCAGGCAAGGCGCCACCCTACCACAGGGCACACACACACCCACCAAGCACAATTTAGGATCACCAATGCACCTCACCTGCATGTCTTCGGACTGTGGGAGGAAATCCATGCGGATACGGGGAGAACATCCAAACTCCACGCAGGGAGGACCCGGGAAGCGAACCCAGGTCTCCTAACTGCGAGGCAGCAGCGCTACCCACTGCGCCACCCTTCCATAGTCTATTAGTATAAAAAAAAAAACACTCTCCGGTGTTGTGCACTGTTTGGATGGTGATATTACTTTATTTGCATACATTGACGTGGAAAGAGTAAACAAGGTTCATAAGTAAACGTTTGAAGATAATTACTACTCTTCTATTTAATTAAATTTTATGAATTTTATTAGAGTCAACTTATTGAAGGAACCTTAATCTGATTTACATCCTAATGATTCATGGGGTTACAGCTCCTTTTGTTGCACCAGCACTGAATGCCCGTAGATTCTTGCTTTTTCTTGCCAATCCTAAACAGTCTGAATACGAGGTTTGAGTTAAGTCATTTCTCATTAAGTCTGTCAAAATGCGACGTACGAGAGAAGTCGTATCTCAGTATACAGGCGCTATAGATGCAGCCAGCTTGGTTACGTACTATGGCAGCGTTTCTCAACCTTTAAGTTTTTGCGACCCAAGTTTTCATAACAGTTTTAATCGCGCCCCCTAATGTTTTTTTGGAACCCTAATAAAATTTATTCCTATATATTTTGCTGCCGATACACCGCTAATAAGTTTTATTATACCTACTTAACTTTTAGCAATATTTTCACATCTTCGTGCCCCCTTTTTTGTTACTTCGCCCCACAGGTTGAGAACCGCCGTACTACGGTGCTGCCATCTAGTAGATTGCCACAGAATTTTTATATTTTGGTGTCAACACCTTCCCAAAAATCTACTCAATATATTGTCACACACGCTCGTGCTTCGGAGGCAGTCAACAAACCCTACGGTGAGTAAAAGATCACGTGACGAAGGGTTACGGAAGGGTACTAACTTCTCCCTCTCTCTTTTTTCTCAGAAGCAAAGATGAAAAATAAAACCCACGTATCGCAGTTCAGGAGCCAAAATGGCCGACTTGCAACTTCTGTCCCTTACATAATGACGTCACCGCGAGCCCGCGGACGTGACGCCACTTCCTGCAGCCATCTTTGTTTCTTTTTGTATAAATACGGCCCCTGTTTATTATTTGATTGTCGAATGTTAGTTGAACCCTTTTTGCTTTAGCTCTTATTTTTGACTTATTATTTTTGAATTATACAGGGCGATTCCAAAAACTTTTCCACAACTTGGAGTCGAATTTATTTCTCACAATATATAAAATCCTAAGCTAAAAGTGCAACGATTTTGTGGAACGATTTTATGTGACTTTTTATGTCACTTTTTAAAACGGGGCTATTTTAAAACCTACGTATATGTGTTTGGTATCATGCTTTTCAGCTGAAGGTTGAGTTACGATGACCCATTGCATACCACTTTAGTTTTTACGTTATTTTTTCCTGTTATTTAAATGAGTCATTTGTTAAAAAAAGCTTTTTCATCTATAAAGAATGCCAATTAAAATGAATGGATCATTTATTTAGTCTCTTATAAATACTCATCGAGCATAGTGGACTTCAGTTTAACAAGAATACTCCAATCGGTAAGAGAATAAATATTTTATTCTCATTTTGTGATTTTTACTCCGTTAAAAGGGACACAGAATCCATTACATTGGTGATATTACAGCTCTCTGAATAATTAAAATACTGAGATGTGTACGTGATATCTTTTTCATGGTGATAGGAGTTAAAGCATGTTATTAAACTTGGGAACGCAGTGGCGAAGTGATTGTTCTTGTCTCATGTAAGATGCCTGCTGCGCTGTGCGCGACCTTCGATGAAATTATTGTAGCAGTACTGTCTCTTTCAAATGTACTAACCCCCAATTCCCGTCCTTACTTTTCTTTCTCCAAATACAGTGGAACCTCGGGTCACGAACGTCTCTGAACACGCGTGTTCAGTCTCTCCCTGTGCATTCACTGTGAAGGCAGGAAGCAGGAGGAGAAAGCCGGTGCAGGAGAGCGAGCGCGAGAGAGAGCGAGAGAGAGAGAGAGAGAGAGAGAGAGAGAGAGAGCGAGAGAGAGAGCGAGAGAGAGAGAGAGAGAGAGAGAGAGAGAGAGAGAGAGAGAGCGAGAGAGAGAGAGAGAGAGAGAGAGAGAGAGAGAGAGAGAGAGCGAGAGAGAGAGGAGAGAGAGAGAGAGAGAGAGAGAGAGAGAGAGCGCGAGTGTGCAGCTGAGCAGGGTGCCTGGGTGTTTTTCTCATTGTTATTCAATGTTTTTCCATTTAGTTTACTATTACGCTGTGCATTCTATGTTATAATTAACTATTTTTGTGCTTAAAAATCTTTAAAGAAAATATATTTACATACAATTCGTACGGTCTGGAACGGATTAATTGTATTTACATACAATCCCATGGGGGAAATTACTTTGGGTCACGATCAAATCGGGTTACGACCAGAGTTTTGGAACAAATTACGGTCGTGACCCGAGGTTCCACTGTAACCAATCGCCACACAATCAGCTCTGTAATAAACGTTAAGCCATCTGTAAGCTTAGAACGCTGATTCTTCAAAACCTTTAAGGAACATTGAAATATTTTCCTAGTACGTGTTCAATTATTTTGTCCATCTGTCCTTCCAGTGTTGTGTCAGCACCAGCAAGAATACAGCGCGAGGCAGAAACAATCTGTGAACGAAGAAGCAGTGGCTCGCTAACACTGCGGCACCGTGTAGTTAAAGTTAAAGTTTTATCTGTATAATATAATCAACATATTTTGCTGCATTTCATCTTAAAAATGATATCGTCATCATATGTAAATACCCGCTTTATAAAGTGGCTCAGGTTGTGCAATATTATAACTGTAGTGCAAGTTTACAGTGAGGTGATTGTACTTATAAGTACAGCAGTTCTACAAAGAGCGCTTGATGAACTGATGGAGTGCGTTTAGAGTTCTTGGGATGAAACTGTTTGTAAACCTTGAGGTCCGTACAGGAAAGGCTCTGAAGTGTTTGTCATATGAGGGCAGTTCAAATAGACTGTGCGCATGGCTGAGGCAGCGTGTGCTTGATGCTGTATCCTGATAATTCTCTTTCCGATGAGCTGCTGTAGAGCTGTGATTCACACACTCAGATACAGTGATATAAATACTCTGAGTGGTACAGTGAGAGTAACAACGCTAAAGCAGTTATGGTATTTAGAATAGTTTGACCATTCTGTGGACCATTATATTGTTACTGGTTAATTACAATCAGATGCATTAAACTAATAAACAATATGCGGTTCATTTCAGTGTATTTATAAAGCCGTGTCAGTGATGTGGATCTAAAAAAAGAAAGATAAACCACACTGGAACAATAGCACTGCTTTGATGCTGGGTGCCGCCAGTCTGCAAAACCGAGCTGAGAACTTGCATACGACAGGGTATGAGCTACCGTGGAAATGTGCGTGGCTTTAGGATAAGTTTAGGTTTTATGCATCGTGATTTGAACATGGAAGCGTTCTTACGCAACATTTTTGTGCATACACACCGTTTATACATGAGGCCCCAGATGATTTGCAGAAAAAAACATAATTATTTGGATCAAAAATCAGAGACATTTGACAACATATAGCAGTAAATAGGTTGTTTTTATAGAAATAATGGAGGCTGGAAGGAAGTAAGTATGTGGGGGAAATGACGTCACAACAGGAAAAGTGGAAGTGACGTCATCAAACTGAGACTGGAAGTGATGTCATCATTTGGGGACCGGAAGTGAAGTCACCTCACGGGCCCCAGAAAATGATGTCATCATGCTGAGACGGAAAGTGACGTCAATATTCTGGGACCAGAATTGACCTCTTGATGAGGAGCCGGAAGTGGCAGTGACGATTGTTCCAGAATGCCGTTTTGCGGGTTAAAAATTGCAGATAGTAGGTGAAATATTTCTGGTGAGAGAAGAGGAGAGGCATTAATGCTCAATAACAACTCCTTATCTCGCAAGGATTCACTCACCTTAGGACTTGTTGGCTGCCTCCTAAGCGCTCATTTTTATAGACTCCCTTGCTGCTGGCACCGAAGCTGCTCATTTGCAGAATGGAATGGCAGCTCGTTCTCTTGGTGACATACCAATGTCGGTGCCATTTCAGTATGATAAGGATTACGCTGTGTGAGATAAGGCGCTATATCCGCACCGCAATAACCCGACACAGACTGACACTGGAGACATGTGAAAACGATAACAAAAAGATTTTAATTTCTTCAGCTGTCGGACACGTCTTCCCCGTGTCCCACTGGCCCTGCACAGTCCCCAAAAACACACATAAATGAGAAACACCACAAGATCTCCTCCACTCCTCCCAGGCAGCTTTGTCCTCCTCCTCCTGACTCTGGCGCCTTGAGTAGTAGCCCACCCAGAAATGCTCCAGTTGGTAATTGGCCTAATTAGGCTGCATTCCAGCCCACACGGGCTCCCCCTGGTGGTGGCCACGGAGCCCAACAGGTGTAACACAATTGTAGGGGGGCTGCCACCAAGTGTTCCGGGGGACGTAGTGTGCATCCCATGGATGCTGCAATGGATCCAGTGTCAAAGGGGCGTCCCGGCCTGGCATGGGTCCCGGCTGTCCACCACAGCTGTCACCATCACTATAAGAAAACCTTTAGGCTGGGGGGCTGAAACAGAGTGACACACAAGCCATATCCCACCTATCGAGTTGCTACAGCGCAAATGTTCTTTTCACTCTTGACACCTTTTTTTTTTAGACAATAATGATTGAAATGGTTAAAAAAGAAGGAAGGAAAGTCTGCCAAAAGCATCTGCTCCCTACATGTTCTTTTTGAAATGCCATGCCTCAAGCTGTGTATTAGTCCTGCAGACTGAATGCCCAACCCCCATTATTCTACAAGAATCCCCTCCACATCTTGGTACCACCTGTTCTGGCCCCCCTCTCTCATGTCTTCTGCTTTCTACTGACAGACCTCTCAATGACAGCCCCCCTCAAAAGCATCGCTGAGCACTCGTGAGATGATGAAATTGCAGACGTCTGGGAGTGTAAAGCGATCGGAAGTCAGGATGGCGCTGGTATCCTTTACGTTACATTTGCATCTCTTAAGGGGCAACATCAGTTTTAAACAAGTGTAGCAGGACAGATTACAAAAGTTGATCACCACAAGTGATCCACTGAACAAAAAGACAGACAGGGACAGAGCAAAAACGTTCACAAACAAATCTGGAAAAAATGTACAGAACAAGAGAGTCACCAAATGCTTCTTAAACAAACACATTAAGGGCGTGAGAGGTTTGGATGGAGGTGGGCAGCCTGTTCCACCAGCTAGGAGGTATCTATGAAAAGAGTCTGGAATGAGATTTGATGCCATGCAGGGGTGGCATCACCAGACGCTGTTCACTGGCATACCTTAGTGGGTGAGAAGGAGCTGGCACTTCACCAGTGTCTCCATATACAGAGGTGCCAACCCACTGACTACTCTGTAGACAAGCATCAAGGATCGGAACTTCAAGTGTCCTGCTACAGGGAGCTCATATGGGCACCAGCTCATTGGCAGAGATATCACGGCCATGTGCTTTTCTCCCCACGCTCTCCTCGGCAGAGCTGAACACGATCAGATATAGTGCCAATGTTTGACGTTGAAATGTACCTTCCTTTTGCTTGGCCAGAGATACCTTGCCAACTTTTGACATTTTTGGTAAAGAGATCACAGCTACATTCTCACCTCTGATAGCAAAACCAAAAATATTAAACATCAAGAGGCCCTAAGGATATGAAAGCTATCAATATAATCCACCCACCTATTATCCAACCTGCTGAATCCGAACACAGGGTCACGGGGGTCTGCTGGAGCCAATCCCAGCCAACACAGGGCACAAGGCAGGAACCAATCCCGGGCAGGGTGCCAACCCACCGCAGAGCTATCAATATAAATTCTTCTCAATATGAATCATTACATTTTTTTAAATTGATTTTTAAAGTTTGTCTTGTTTCACTGCTACGCCGGTGGAGCTGCGGGGGACAGCTAGTAGGCAATAAATTATACATTAAACAGAACAATAGGAGCACAACATACATGAATACCTGAAAGATAACATTTTACATCACAGAAAAGAAAAGTAAAACTAAACCAGGGAACACACAGAGTATTTAGGCCGAGATCTTCTTCCAGCATGTTGGATGGAGCGTCTACATATTGTGTTTCATTTTGTGTTCCACGGTTCTCTTCTAACTGGTCTCAAAGTTTATCCAATGTGCTCTAAGAGATTAGAGGCACAACGATAAAGTTATGTTGAGTTGTGACCCCTATAAGGGACGGCCGGCAGTTTATCCCGGCCGGGACGCCCCAGTAATGCAAGGAAGAGGGAAGGCAGTTTATCAAGGACACTGCCTCCCCAAGACGCTAGATGGCAGCTTCGCTGGATTGCAGTTGTGCCTCGGATGCCCGCAGGGCACTATGGGACTTGGAGTTTGGCAGCACGGCCCTGCCAGGGGACGCTATGGGAAGCTGGTGGGAAAACAAATTCTCACCTAGCCCGGAAGTACAAATGGACTATGATAACGGAAGTGGCGAAGTGGCGATGGAAAACCTGAATTCTCCATCTGACCTGGAAGTGCTAGTAAGTCACATGGGAGTAAGAACAGAAGCACTTCAGGGTCAAGGACTATATAAAGGACTGATGGGAACCCAGCAAGCGAGCCGGAGTTGGGAGGGAGTGTAACAGAGCTTGCTGGGAGGAGAGGAGGAACATTATTGCATTGATTGATATTGTTTAATGGTGGATGTGGTGCTTTGGCGGCACTTTTTCAAGAGTAAAAAGAATAGTTCTTGGTGCTTTTACCGCTTTTGCCCTGTGTCAGCGTCTGTCTGTTGGGTCTAATGGGGCAACAGCGACCCCTGGTGTTCACACCCCATATAAGTGAAAAGGAGAAAACAAGCTTACAGACGAGCGTTCCACAATAAATTGATCTCAAAATGGCCAAACATCTGGGTTACATGTCCTACCGGCAGGAAGAGGAGGGTCCGGGATGAACGGACACCGGAAGTGACGTCACAGATGTTCCAGCTGTCAATCATCTGGTCTGCAGAGGGAGGGAGGGAGGGAGGAAGAGAACAGGAGTCAGAGCACAGTGCCAACCCCTGCATCGGCGGGTGATTACAATCACCAGAGCCCTAAAGTCACCCCCTATGCGCAGTGACACTGCTCAAATCCGACACCTGCAGTCTATTACTCCTTCACGGCTGCAGCAGAATCCATTTTTCAAGTTATGCAGACATTGTTAATGAGGATCTTCTCCCCTTTATAACACACCATTACAGCAATGACAGCTTAGGCATGGAAAGCGTCTTGAAATGAGAAATGTTAAATTATTTAACAGCTGTGGAACAGTTAATGGAGGGTAGACAGCCACGTTCGGTATCCATAATGGATAGTGCGGTGACGGGTTAAAAAGTGGGAGATCACGAAAGACGGTATGACGTTTGTAAAAGAAATTAATGGATCTACCAGATTGATTTCAGTGAATAAGAAAAAAAAAACATAAAACTGCACACCGTTCTATCTGGAGTCTGTTTTTTTAGTAGAATTCGGTAAACGTTAGCAATCGGCCGACAATGAGAAGCGTTTTTGACCATTCGTTTATCATCAGAATGAGCAGTTACATCAAATACAAAGGTAACTGCACCTCCGTAACACTTCAGACACCCGTAATTATCAGTGATTTTAAAAAACCTGCAGGAGAAGAGCCACAGACATCTGTAACTCTAACAGGGCATCAGCTGCCATCCACGCTCCCAGCCCTAACCCGGCACTTATGGCCTGCATGAATAACAGAGACAAGTCGGAGTACAGGAAGGTCAAAGTGCAGGGAGAACAACCGGAAACTTAACATCAGCAGGACAAAAGAGCTGATGGTGGAGATCTGGCATGCCAAGGAGCCTCTGAGACCAGTCACCATTCAGGGGGAGGACGTGGACGTGGTGCAGAACTACAAGGACTTGGGGGGTCCACATGATCAGCAAACCAGACTGGTCTGACAACACAAGCTAAGGGGGACTCAGCAAGCAGCTGGAAATGTTCTACCAGTCCATAATAGCCAGTGTGGTGTTTCGAGTTGTGGTCTCCTGGGGAAGCAACTTGAGCTCAAAAAGATTCGCAATGCTTGAACAAACTCATCAGGGAAGCTGGTGCCATCACCGGGAGAACCCTGTGGACATATGGGAAGCTGTCAGGGAAAAGAGGATGGAGGCAAAATTCAACAGAGTCCAGCTGCATTCAGGACAGTTTTAGGTCTCGGACAGATTCAGTGACCTGAGACATTCTGAGGCCCGTAAGATGATGCCCGTCAGCTGCATTTCTTTTCACTCCACCCACTTTCCACATCTCCAGAACACCACCCCCCTTCATATTAGAGGTACACCCATCCATCCATCCATTATCCAACCCGCTATATCCTAACTACAGGGTCAAGGGGGTCTGCTGGAGCCAATCCCAGCCAACACAGGGCACAAGATAGGAAACAAAGTCCGGGCAGAGCAGCAACCCACCGCAGGGCACACACACACACACACACACACACCCCAAGCACACACTAGGGACAATTTAAAATGGTAAATGGCCTGTGTTTGATATAGCACCTACTAAAGTTCAAGAACCCCCCTAAGCGCTTCACAACACAACAGTCATTCACACGCTGGTGATGATAAGCTACTTTGTAGCCACAGCTGCCCTGGGGCGCACTGACAGAGGCGAGGCTGCCGAACACTGGCGCCACCAATCCTTCCGACCACCACCAGCAGGCAAGGTAGGTTAAGTGTCTTGCCCAAGGACACAACAGCTGCATTCTCATGCCGGGAGCCAGGATCAAACCTGCGACCCTCCGATTGCTGGACAACCCGCTCTACCGACTGAGCTACTGCTGCCCTTTAGGAGCTTAGAATCACCAATGCACCTAACCTGCATGTCTTGGACTGTGGGAGGAAAACCACGCAGACACGGGGAGAACATGCAAACTCCACTCAGGGAGTCCCCTTACTACCCACTGCAAAAAAATATTTCTCTCTATTCCAATAAAAAAATCCTGCAACAAGACGTGACTTTCTGAAGAGGCTTTTTGGGATGAAGTCCCGCGAGATTCTTTCAAGCCATGTCATACTTACAACCTTTGGAAAGCTTTGGTCATCTAACCTCTCAGTCATGTGAATGCTTTTGGCTGACACGCTTCCTGCGCTCTCAGCTCTTTATAAATTTTATCAGGACAATAATCTTATACATTCTAGATGACATGTCAACGACTAAGCGAAGAAAAAAGAGCAGCGCGTTGAAAAGAGACCCCAAAGCGATGAAGAGAAAAGAATGCCAAAAAGAACAATAATAATCTACGTATGTGCCTGTTCAGAAAATAAGGAAAGTAATAATCAACCTCGCAGGTCTAATCAAGGTCAGAAATAAAAGACAAAGTAGAACTTCATTTTAACAGGCGACAAAAAAGGTAATGTAGTACATCTTCCGTGAATAACATAAGACACCAGAGGAGATCTTGATATGCCATTCGTATTGAAACATTTACAGTTTCCTGTTAGAACAGCTTTTGCAAAGACAATTAACAAATCACAGGGACAAACATTCGAAAAAGTCGATTTATTTTTTAGAGAGAAAGAAATGAAATTCACTCACGTGCAGTTACCGTATTTTTCGCTCCATAAGACGCACCGGACCATAAGCCGTACCAAGGTTTAGAAAAAAAATATTCTGAACCAAATGGTATACTAATATATTTAATAAAATATAGCAGAATAATATTTCAACCATGTAAAGTCAACAGCCTTATTAAGAACCATCATCACTGTCATTAGCAAACGAGGAGAGAATTTAAGGTTCAAGCACTCTTCTAGTTTTCTGGAAGCCCCAAGAACTCCTCATTACTAGTGTCAGAATCCATGAAGCTCAGTTGCTCACAGCAGCCCTCGGTGCCGGGTAAGGTCCTCGCTAGGGTCGTCCTCAATAGGATCCGTGATCACTTGCTCACCTACCAGCGACCAGAGCAGTCTGGTTTTACACCTAAGAAGTCTACCATTGGCCGCATCCTGGCACTGAGGGTTCTCATGGAGCGCAGACGCGAATGTTGGAAGAGCTTCTTTGCAGCCTTTGTCGATTTTTGTAAAGTGTTCGACTCAGTTGATCGAGCTGCCTTGTGGGACATCCTGAATGTTCGCGGGATCCCCTCGAGGTTACTGGATATCATGATATCACTGGTACTGTGAGTGCTGTGCAGAGTGGTGGTAGAACCTCTGTGTTTTTTTTCCCAGTTGATTCTGGGGTTTGTCAGTGGTGTGTTCTGCTCCTACTCTGTTCAATGCTTGTAGGGACTGGGTGTTGGGCAGAGTCGTGGGGTCCAGAGGCTGTGGGGTGAAGAAAGATTCATGGATCTTGACTTTGCTGATGATGCTGTGATCTTCGCGGAGTCAATGGAGGCTCTGATCGGGGTGCTCGAGAGACTGAGTGAGGAGTCTGAGTGTCTGGGCTGGTGCGTGTCCTGATAAAAACCAACATGCAGGACTTTAATGACCTCTTGGGCACGGCCATCGGCAGTGTGTCTGTCTGCGGAGAGAGTGTCGACCTGTCGAGAGGTTTACTTACCTCAGCAGTGACATTCATGACACTGGTGACTCTTCCTATGAAGTCAGTAGACAGATTAGGAGAACATGGGAGGTCATGAGGTCGCTGGAAAGGGGTGTGTGGCACTCTTTGTGAAAGGACGAAGGTCCAAGTCTTTAGAGTCATGGTCCTGCCTGTCTTGCTATATGGTTGTAAGACATGGACGTTATCCAGTGACCTGATCCGGCTCATAAGATCCTCATTGTTTGGGACCCAAGTGGCTGAAGACTCACTACTTCAGTTTAGCACACCCTGACTAGAGCTGCTGATTAACTGTACAGACTGCATCTCTGTTGTTAGTCATTAGCACTATAACATAAGTAACATGATAATTATATTTGAATACTAACCCTCACCTATTCTGTTTCTTTTCTCGGTACCCAAATGTGGCCATTGGTGCCACGGCCCACTGCCAAGTTGTTTGCCTGCCTATGGTAAAGTCATCCCTGATGGAGGATCACAGGAATCATGGGAAAGAGGGGTCCTTTCATCGGAGCAACGTTTCAGCCGTGGCATGGCCAAATGGGGAGGCAGCTAGATGGATGAGGTCTCCAGGACTCTAAAAATATCCAAACCTAATTATGTCATATCATCTACTGTTACACCGTACTTCTAAAATTTTTATTATTATGCTGTCTTAAGGAATTGTTCTGTTCTGTATATTGTATTGTATTGACCCCCTACTTTTGACACCCACTGCACGCCCAACCTACCTGGAAAGGGGTCTCTCTTTGAACTGCCTTTCCCGAGGTTTCTTCCATTTTCCCTACAAGGTTTTTATTGGGAGTTGTTCCTTGTCTTCTCAGAGAGTCAAGGCTGGGGGGCTGTCAAAAGGCAGGGCCTGTTAAAGCCCATTGCGGCACTTCCTGTGTGATTTTGGGCTATACAAAAATAAACTGTATTGTATTGTATTGTACCAGGCCAAGGAATCACCCACGTAACACCTGGCTGCGGCAGATAGAGGGTCATTTCCAGAGGGTAGGACTGGACTGTGTGTCTGCCTGGAGGGTTGCCAACCAGGACCCCGAGCTGTTTCGACGTGTAGTGGGCGCGGCAATGCGCTGTACCAGTGCCTGCTCCCCAACTTGACTCGACTTGTTGCTCACAATCTCTGATATCACTTTCTTCGATATCTTCATATATGACACTATCTTCAGTTTCATCTAAGGCATTGCTAATGGCAGCTTCCACCTGCAGCTATAGACTCTTCAGTATGCCAGCGACTCTCCCCGTTAGTGTTTAGATCTGAGCCCAAAACATTAACATTTATACAGTATGTTACTTACATAAAAGCAAGATCAAATGTTATTTACCTTGATTTATTTACTTACTTCCTACAGTGTAAAGTCACAAGTAGACTGCAGAGCTTGCTGTGTTTGATCGACACGGGCGTGCTCAAGAAATACACGTGTAATGCCACTAAAAGTGCACGCTGACACTTCAGTACGTGAACAACGGTACAAGAATGAAGTCAGACTTCTTTTTTGGGCACATACACCGTCCAGATCTAAATACTAGCGTGGAGAGTCGCTCGCTCGCATACTGACGAGTCTATAGCTGCAGGTGGAAGCTGCCGTCGCTGTACTTTGTATATAAGAGCAGATCGAATGCTATTTGCCTATTGACGTTGATTTATTTACTTACTTCCTACAGCGTAAAGTCACCAGTAGACTGCAGAGCTTCCCAAGTACATATACAAAGTACGGTGACGGTCTCAGATGTAAAACCCTCGTCATCATCTGAGTCAGGTCAGTTAATACACATCATGGTCTGTGATGCAATATTTACTCCATAAGACACACAGACATTTCCACCCTTCTTTTGGGGAAAAAAAAAGTGCGTTTTATGGAGCGAAAAATACGGTATACGTTGAGTTGTCACGATGTAAGTCCAAACACGGTTTTAAAATTCAATGCGATCTTGAAGAAAAGTTAATTCCAAATATTATTTTTACAAATGTTTTAAAGTAAAAGTGAAAATAAGGCATATGTAACAACACCCATGAAAATGACAATCTCTTTAAATTGTATATCTGGGTAACCAAACCCGGTGGTTGGCGAGCGAAGTGAGCAGGGGGCGGAGCCCCCTAGTATTATAAATAAAAAAAATAAACCTGGAGGCAGGATAAACTGTCATGCTAATGTAATAAATGTCTTTTATAGTTGCTGCGAGGTACGCCAGCCATCCATGATGGGCACACAAAGCCGCTCGGCTAACAGAGAAGGGCTCAGCTGGGCGACTACTTTACACCTTTTCGTGCTTCTGAGGGTGAGTGCGTCAGTCCTCTGGAGCATAAACTCCGCCACAATTAATGCATTGTTAATATAAATATTCAAATTTTGTACACCAGTAATAATACATTACTAATGATATAACACAGAGAGCGCCACTAAGGCAGGACTCTGAAGAGCTCCTAAACGCCTGGGCTGTAGTATTCCAAATTTTGACTGTTAACACAAATAATATGATTTATTCAATTCAGAGTCTATAAGAATATGTCGTGTTAATCGCCGCAGAGTGCAGCATATCATTTATTCTTCTTCCTTAGCATTTCCCATTTTTCTATGGGGTCAGCCTACTGATTACCAGTGTAGACCCTTAGCCATAGAGCCGCTACTCCGTTGAGTGTAGCATATAACTAGCGTATTAAAAAGTGCAGTGTCGTGAATGAGACATGGCAAACACAGATATAAAATGTATACTTAGAAAATACAAAATGAGAAGATTTTTTTGTTCAATTTGTTTTTAATATATGACACCAGAACAACTGCTTCAGATGCAGAACTGACAGACCTCAGTAGTTTAGAAGTTTAATAACCGCCGAATACGCCTTTGAGTGCCGGAACTAAAGGGAATTGAAATCGTCACGAGGAGCGTCAGTTCATCTGTGAAAGAGGGGAGGGGCTCCAGAAGGGGGCGTCGATTTAAGGACTTCATAGTGTCTGAAGTGCTCGGATCTGTCCGAGGTCTAACACTGCCCTGACCGAGGCTGGACACTTCTCGGCTCGCCAGCCAGGGTGCGCTGACACTCGCACATAAACACATAGACAGCCACACTCTGTCCTTTACTGACGCTTTATGGCGTATTTACACCCTTTCACCTTCCACACATTTTGTTATGATGCAACCTTGTGCTAAAATCATTTACATTTATGCTTTTCTTCATCAGACCTAATAGTATCTGAAGTGCTCGGATCTGTCCAAGGCCTAAAACTGTCAAAATTGGATGCCATTGTTTAAAATTTCCCCTCCTTCCTCTCCAGGAGGCGCTCTCTATCTCTCTCTCTCTCTCTCTCTCAGAGTCCTTTTAGCCGCAGGCTCATTCCACCACGGTGTGCTAAGAAGGGTCTCTGGGAGTTTATTCTGCCCACTTCTTCTTGTTCTTCATCTTTCGGCTGCTCCCGTTAGGGGTCTCCACAGCAGATCATCTTCTTCCATATCCTTCTGTCCTCTGCATCTTGTTCTGTTATCCCCATCACCTGCATGTCTTCTCTCAGCTCATCCATACACCTCCTCTTAGGCCTTCCTCTTTTCCTCTTCCCTGGCAGCTCTATCCTTAGCATCCTTCTCCCAATATACCCAGCATCTCTCCACTGCACAGGTCCAATCCAATGCAATCTCGTCTCTCTGACTTTGTCTCCCAACCATCCAACTTGAGCTGACCCTCCAATGTTCTCATTTCTAATCCTGTCCATCCTCATCACACCCAATGCAAATCTTAACATCTCTAACTTTGCCACCTCCAGCTCTGTCTCCTGCTTTCTGGTCAGTGCCACCGTCTCCAGGCCATATAACAAAGCTGGTCTCACTACCGTCCTGTAGACCTTCCCTTTCAGTCCTCCTGATACCCATCTGTCACAAATCACTCCTGACACTCTTCTCCACCCTGCCTGCACTCTCTTTTTCACTTCTCTTCCACAATCCCCATTACTATGTATTGTTGATTGCAATTATTTAAACTCCACCTTTACCAACTCTACTCCCTGCATCCTCACCATTCCACTGACCTCCCTGTCATTCACACACATGTATTCTGTCTTGGTGGTCCTACTGACCTTCATTTCTCTCCTCTCTAGAACAGAGCTCTACCTCTACAGGGTCTCCTCAACCTCCTCCCTACTCTCACTACAGATCACAATGTCATCAGCAAACATCACAGTCCACGGGGACTCCTGTCTAATCTCGTCTGTCAACCTGTCCATCACCACTGCAAACAAGAAAGGCCTCAGAGCCGATCCCTGATGTAATCCCACCTCCGTTACTCCTACCGTAGACCTCACCACGGTCACACTTCCCTCGTTCATATCCTGTACAACTCTTACGTACTTCTCTGCCACTCCCGACTTCCTCATACAATACCACAACTCCTCTCGAGTCACCCTGTCGTGCTTTCTCCGGGTCCACAAAGACACAATGTAACTTGGCTATTCTCTCCCCCTACCATGATTTACAACCAAACAGTTCCCTTCTCTAAGCGAGGGGCCCATTCTTTGGCTCTCTAGCACCTTTGACCTTTGGCTTATGAAAAACTGGTGTTTTCTGCCTCATACAAAATAATCTCTCTCTATATATAAAATCCAACATCTGTCTGTCTGTATGTCTGTCCGCTTTTCACGAGAGAACGACTTAACGGATTTAGATCGGGGTTCTTCTAGAATTTGCTTGAACATTCCAGTTGATTTTGCAACTTCTCTCATTTCGCTAAGCATCATAATTTGCTTGCAGTATCGATTTAATCCGAGAGAGACTTAGCGGGCTGAGGGGAGGGGGAAGTGTGATGTCAGGAGTGGGGCCCCCCTCACTCACGCTCCACCCTCGGGGGATTTCTTACCTCCGCTTAGCTAGCGAACGAGAGAACGACTTAACGCATTTAGATTGTTTTTTTTTCTAGAGTTTGCTCGAACATTCCGGTTGATTTTGTGACTTCTCTCATCGCACTAAGTATTGTAGTTCACTTGCAGGAGCGATATATTCACAGCAGGCCGAGGGGAGGGGGAAGCGTGACGGCAGGAGTGGGGAGTCGCTCTTCCTCTGCGATTTTGGAGTGTAACATGCTCCGCTTAGCCAGTGATGCCTTTTTTGTTTATTGATTTTTAAAGTTTGTCCTGTGCGGGGATGGCTAGTAAAGAATATGTAGCGTCACAAGACATTATAAAGGTTTGGGGCAGCCACCCGTATATTGCTTCCTGGCTTCAACAAGTTGATTTGAAATAATGAGTCCAAAACAGAACTGACTGGCCTTGAGACAAAATGGCCGCTTTAAGCAAGAGGAGGGGAAATGACACTCAGGGGAAGTGCCGTCTTCATGACGGACGTGACGTCATTGCTGGCGGCAGAAACCAGAAGTGCCGTCTTCATGACCGGACGTGACGTCATTGCTGGCGGCAGAAACAGGAAGTGCCATCTTCATGACGTCTTCATGGACGTGACGATGAAAACCATTGCGGGCGGCAGAAACCAGAAGCGCCGTCTTCTGCTGGAAACCAGATGTCCGGATGGCGTAGAATCGTCATTGCTGGCGCCGGAAAACAAAAAGTGACGTCTTTGTGACCGGAAATGATGTCATCGCTGGCGATGAAAACTAGAAATGTCGTCATTGTGAATGGACGGACATCATTGCTGGCACCGGAAACCAGAAGTGCCGTCTTCGTGGCCAGAAGTGATGTCATCGCTGCCGCTGGAAACCAGAAATGTCATCTTTGCCCAGAGGGGACTGGGCAGTCTAATGGTCTGGAATCCCTACAGATTTTATTTTTTTCTCCAGCCATCTGGAGTTTTTTTTTGTTTTTTCTGTCCACCCTGACCATCGGACCTTACTCTTATTCTATGTTATGTGGACTCTGACCCGGACACACACAGATGGACATCATTGTTCACCCAACACACGTTTATTTACAGGAATAATTATATTTACAAAGTTCCCCCAAAGTCCAGGCCTCAGTTCTTTGTGCCTTTCTCCTGGCCGCCTCCAGTCCTCTCTCTAGCTCCGTCCTCTTCCACCCGACTCCCGCCATTGACTGAACAGAGGCGGCCCCTTAAAGAGGAACCCGGATGGGCTCCAGCTGCTTCCCGGCACTCCTCTGCAGACACACCCCAGTGTGGCGAAAGTGCCGGCTGCGCACCCGGAAGCCGTCCGGGTGTCCCCTGTCGTCTTCCCCCCCAGCACTTCCTGGTGTGGCGGAAGTGCTGGGCTCCAGGGATATTTAGGCACTGGGGCGCCGCCTGGCGGTGGCCACGAGTCCCTACAGGTCTGGGCTTTCAAGCCCTTTACCCGTGGTCCCTAACATAACCAGGGCGGATGCCCCCTCGCGGTCTGGAGGAGGTAAAGCCCTCCTCCGGTCCTCCTGGGCGCCCCGGCCGGATGCCACAGTTAATTAATTTTGACTTATTTTATTTTCTTATTGTGTCTTTTATTTTTCTACTAGCAGAATACCCGCGCTTCGCAGCGGAGAAGTAGTGTGTTAAAGAAGGTACGAAAAAGAAAAGGAAAAATTTTAAAAATAACGTAACATGGTTGTTAATGTAATTGTTTTGTCATTGATATGAGTGTTGTTCTCATATCTATCTATATATATATATATCTCTATCTATCTATATATATATATACCCGCGCTTGGCAGCGGAGAAGTAGTGTGTTAAAGAAGGAAAGAGAAAGAAAAGGAAACATTTTGAAAATAGCGTAACACGATTGTCAATGTAATTGTTTTGTCACTGTTATGAGTGTCGCTGTGATATATATATATATAGCAAAATACCCGGCAGCGATGTCCTTTGTTAAAGAAGTTATGAAAAGAAAAGGAAACATTTTAAAAATAATGAAACATGATTGTCAAAGTAATTGTTTTGTGTATTTGGCGGCAGCGTCACAAAGTTGATTTCGGTAGCTGCATCAGAAAATGTACCACACGCCTGACACGCCTCCTTTTACTGTTTTCTCACAGCTTGGATTGCTGCTGTCATATACACACACATACACACACACACACATACATACATACATACATACATACATATACATATATATATACATATATATATATATATCTACATATATCATATATATATATTTATATATACATACCTATATATATATATATATATATATATATATACACACACACACAATTATATATATGTGTGTGTGTGTGTGTATATATATATACATACATATACTTGTGTGTATGTTTGTATGTGTCTATATGTGTGTGTATAGGTTTGGTCACTGAGTGCAAGGGAAAAATAATAAAATATAGTCTATAAGTTATTAAACAGTAAAACATTAACGTTTTAAGAAGTACAGGTACATTGAAATTACATTTTCTATGTGAAATTACATTTTCGCGTTCAAATTTGTGCCTCTGGTAATGTGCCTTACCGCATTTAAAGAAAATTAGTTTTGTGTCCTCTGCAGTGTTAAGAGAGAAAGGCTTTGGTTTGGGATAAAAGGAAAAAGGTGTAAAGAAAGGAAAGTTGCCTTTTCTTTTATATAGTATAGAGAGATGTGTTCGCTGACGTTATGATCGCCTTTTGGGGACAGTCGCGTGGGTCTTGTGTAGACTGGTGAGACGCCCCGCCATTAATCGGCTGTGATGGCACTGTCAGTCCTCCACTCTGTGCGTGTCTTCATAATCCGAGCTGAGGACCTCATAATCGTATACGTGCAAAAGAAAGTGTGAATCGCCTTAATATTATTTTGCCGTGGTGTAGAAAAGGGGTCCCGTGTTTGCACTTGTCTGGGCTATAGCGCAGGGGGAGGATGAAAAAAAATTAAAAGTGCTCACTTTGACTTAAGGCAGAAGCGCAGTCAGCGTCTCAAAGGCCGGCACAGCTATGCACGCGCTGGCTGCTCGACTTTTGCTGGGCAGGAGACCCCAGTTTTGCAGACACGCTCATGATATCAAAAGTCTCAGCGCTCTTTGGAGGTCATTCATATATATATATATAGCAAAATACCCGCCTGAGCGGAGAAGTAGTGTGTTAAAGAAGTAATGAAAAGAAAAGGAAACATTTTAATAATAACGTAACATGATTGACATTGTCATGAGTGTTGCTGTCATATATATAAATAAGTCACCTCGCTTTGCTCTTACTTTTTACCGTTCATTTAATCATGGCTAGTGGCGGAAAAATTATAAAATGGAAGGAGGATGGCTTTACCAAAACAATTATTGATGGCGAATCGATTATTCATAAAGCTTGAATTGGTGATCTGTTTTTCTGTGTTAACCTCATATTTTTCATACTTCTTCTCAAACTAAGGTGGTGCGAGGGTAAAATGAATCGGGATGCGCTGATCAATGTAATCGGTGTACCAGGAAATCATGCATTGACAAAAGCTCCCTTTGCTTGTAATGCAAAGTGTGATTAAATGCATTATTTTTAGCGTTATGGAGCACATGCATCAAGCTTCTCAGCTGTGCTTGTGCTAAGAAAAGGAAAGATTTTAAAAATAACGTAACACGATTGTCAATGTGACCTTTTGTAAGTAGTGCCTGGAGGATTCAGTGTGGAGAAACTCTAGAGACAGCGTGTGTATTAACTTGTGGATTTTTCTGTGAGTATTTGGTGGCAGTCTGACGGTTGCTTCGAAGACGCGTTAGCTGAGCTCAGCTCAGAGCGAAATGAGGTGAATGGGAGGGAGATGATGACGTGACTCCCCCACCCGCCTTAACTGTCAATCCCCCACAAACACAGTCTCGAATTTGCATAAGCACACCCCTTCACCTACAATTTTAACTTAGTTACAAAGTGATCAAAACTCTCGTTTATATCCTGCGTCCTCTCATTAAACTTGTATCCCGCATTACCTGTGGGCATGTGAAACGCCAGCGGTAGCCTGTCTATGAACTTAATTTAAAGTTTAGGTTTACACCTTGCTTTCTTTCCAGGTAGCAGCACTCATGAATATGGTAGTATATGTCACTCGCTCGCTTCTTATTGTTTCGCTGCCTTCTCAATTATATAATGCATGTTTTCTTAAGCGCTTTATGGAGGTCTTCCTGGTTTTCTACGCACTGCGTTGACAGTCAGTTCACGTGATTACGTGGGAGGCGTGATGATGTCACACGAAACTCCGCCCCCCCACGTCTTTCCAGCTCAACTCCATTACAGTTAATGGAGAAAAATACCTTCCAATTATGACCATTAGGCGTAGAATTTCGAAATGAAACCTGCCCAACTTTTGTAAGTAAGCTGTAAGGAATGAGCCTGCCAAATTTCAGCCTTCTACCTACACGGGAAGTTGGAGAATTAGTGATGAGTGAGTGAGTGAGTGAGTGAGTGAGTGAGTGAGTGAGTGAGTGAGGGCTTTGCCTTTTATTAGTATAGATTCTTTATTATGTAAAGCATTTTGAGCTACTGTTTGTATGAAAATGTGCTATATAAATAAATGTTGTTGTTGTTGTTGTTGTCTTTGTGAATGGACGTGTCATCATTGCTGGCGCCGGAAACCAAAAAGTGACGTTTTTGTGACCGGAAGTGACGTCATCGATGGGCAAAAAAAAAACCAGAAACGGAAAGTGACATCTTCATGACCGGAAATGATGTCATCACTGGTGCCGGAAAACGAAAAGTGTCACCATTGTTGCCGCCAGACCCGGAAGTGACATCATCGTTTGGCACTGGAAACTGGAAGTGATGTCATCAGTGGTGCCAGAATCAAGCGGGATTTCCCGAGAGAGAGACAGTCAGCACACTCTGCCGCCCCCTGGTGTGGCGTAGACTTACTGTCATTGAGGCCATTTAGCTGTTTCCCATGCACACGTGTGTGACAATCGGCATAAGTCTTTTTAATCCTAACTCTTCCATCTTAATGCTTACCGTCTCATGTGCTCATAATACGTTTCTAGTGCATGGAAATGACCAATTCTAAGCATACAATTTTCTATAACAGCCAGCACAGACTCCACAGTAGAATGACCAGCAATGGGTGGGTGGCCAGTTGGCCGAAGGTCTCCAGGACTGTCACTGTGTCTGACTTTGTCACTTCTAGCAGCCCAAACCCCAGAGGTCCAGTTTCCTCATGGATGCTTCTGACTGCAGTTTTTGTTTTCCTCTCCTCCATTGTCACCACTAATGTTAGGTCACCGATCTCATGAGCGTCCCTTCATCTTATTGTGTTCTCATGATGTCACCAGTCAATTGTTAACTTTGTATTAGCGTTTCACTTGTTAGAGTGTCCTGTGCCTACACTCCATGAAGGGTCCTATAAAATACAAAACTGAACTGGAGTGAATCGACGACAAGTCCTGGCTGGCATTTGGGCGATGGTGGCAAGAAGTGAACATGATAGACATCCCAACATGGCTTTGCTTTGAGCTTTGTGAGCCACGACCTCGTATCGTAACGACAGGGGCGTCCCCCCGTGGCCCTGACCCCCCAGGCCTCGGCGTTTTCAAGCACTGCCATGGGTTAACGCTCTTCGTGATTGCTTTCCAGCCACCGCTGCCTGCTAAATGTTCTGAGTTATTCGATTTCATGAAGCCGGATAATGAGTGTGATGAATGAGAGCAGATCCCAACTTTAAAGAGAATTTTAAGCAGCTTTGTTGTGTGTAATTGCTCTTCACTTAAGCACGTCCGCCTTCTGCATTGGATTTTCTTTTTTTTTTTTTTCTTGCCTTCTCGTTCTCACTCCGAACATCATTTCGATTCTGCTGCTTGTATAATTTTAGTTCACAGAGACACTTGAGAAATTGTCAATAGAGGCTTTTACGTTAATCCAATAGCCATCTTGAAGCTGAGCTAAAAGTAACAGTAATTGTCCTAGAAAAAAAAAAAAAACAAAGAAAGTTTTCTTAAAATAAACAAATGATTGCCTTTTGTCTTTCACATCATTTGAGATAAGAAGGTATAAGGATGGAATGGGGGGGCGGTGGGTGGTACTGGGGTGCATGGTGCAGTGCGCTATATTAGCCCCCCTCCTGCTGGGCTTCCTTGAAAGCTGATAACTACTTTAGTCTAATTAGGAAAGGCGCTATATAAGAATCCTTGAAGCTGGCATTTCATGAATATTGACAACTGCCTAATTAGTTTAACTGTAAAATACTTTCATATACTTCTCATCATGAAAGGCGCTATATTAGAATCCTTGATGCCATTACTTCTTGACCATTCACAGCTGCCTGATAAGTTTAACTGTTAATTGCTTCGAAAAAATATCATATTATGAAAGGCGCTATATTAGACTCCTTGAAGCTGGCATTTCTTGAGCATTGACAACAGCCTAATTAGTTTAACAGCAAACTACTTTGAAAAAGTTCTCGGTACGAAAGGCGCCATGTTAGAATTCTTGATGCTATTAATCTTGAACATTCACAGCAAAATAATTAGTTTAAGTACAAATTGCTTTGAAATAGTTCTCATTATTAAAGGCGCTATATTATAATTCTTGAAGCTGGCATCTCTTGAACATTGATAGCTACCTAATTAGTTTAACAAAATGTTCTCATTATGAAAGGTGCTGTGTGAGGATCTTTGCTGCTGGTTTTTCCTGAACATTGATAACTGCCTAAGTAATTCAAATTGCTTTCAAAATACAGAAGTTCTCATTTTAACAGTGTCACAAACTCGAGACAGAGTCATATAAAAGTTTGGGGCAGCCACCCGTATAATCTGGTTTCCCGGCTGCAAAAGTAATTTTCAATGAATACAGCACTGATGTGCACAAAACCGAGTCCTAAACAGAACTGAGGGAATAGGGAAAAGGTGGAGGCTTTTAACGGGGGAGACAGG
This sequence comes from Polypterus senegalus, assembly GCF_016835505.1. Lineage (NCBI taxonomy): Eukaryota > Metazoa > Chordata > Cladistia > Polypteriformes > Polypteridae > Polypterus > Polypterus senegalus. The sequence continues at coordinate 176,584,566 of NC_053162.1, forward strand.
AAGTGAAGTCAAGGGGGTCGGGCCCCTGTAGGTCTTCTGTCATTGGTACGATCCCAGACGTGACATCACAGGGGCCGGAGCTGGCAGGGTCTCCTTCCATTGGCTCGGTCCCAGAAGTGACGTCAAGAGGACCAGGTGGAATCTCCCGTGAATGGTCTGCAGGCAAGGGAGAAAAAGAGTAAGTGCACTCCGCCATCTCTCAGAACTGTCCTTACTCAAGCCCTTTAGCTGCCTCCCATGCACACGTGTGTGACAACAGCATTCTTGAAGGTGGCATCTCCTGAATATTCATAGCTGCCTAATTAAAGTATAAATTGCTTTGAAAAAAATGTTCAGATTATGAAATCCTTGAAGCTGGCCTATATTAGAATCATTGAAGCTGACACTTCTTGAATATCGACAACTGCCTGATCAGTTTAACTGTAAATTGCTTTGAAAAAACAGAAGTTCTCATTTTAACAGCATTCTTGAAGATGGCATCTCCTGAACATTCATTGGTGCCTAATTAAAGTATAAATTGCTTTGAAAAATGTTCAGATTATGAAAGGCGCTATATTAGAATCCTTGAAGCTGTCATTTCTTGAATATTGACAACTGCCTAATTAGAATGCTTTGAAGCACTATGTATATTAGAATCATTGAAGCTGACACTTCTTGAATATTGACAAGTGCCTGATCAGTTTAACTGTAAATTGCTTTCATATAAATCTCATTATGAAAGGCGCTATATTAGAATCCTTGATGCCATTGCTGCAACATTCATAGCTGTCTAATTAGTAAAACTGCCAATTGCTTTGAACTTGTAGTGTGGACTATGAAAGGCGCTATAATTTAGTTCTATATTCTTGGCTTTCCTTTGTATCTAATATTTAGCCCAATTTGATCAACTGTAACTGCTATTTACCTGTACAGGATATGCGCCCTGAAAGGCACTATATACCAGTCATTAAGTTTGACCTTAACTGATTATCCTATACAGACTTTATTTTAATACAAATGGCTTACCTTGACCAGAGGCCGATTATGAAGAGCATTATGTACAGTAGTGCTGCACTTTGTTAAAAATCTGAGGTAGTGCCCTGAAAAGGATTATTATTTTTTTTAATTTGTTCATCTCTCTCTCTCTCTCTCTCTCTCTCTCTCTCTCTCTATATATATATATATATACAGTCATATGAAAAAGTTTTAATTCTTTTTGTTTCTCATTGGCTGAGCTTTCAAAGTAGCAACTTCCTTTTAATATCTGACATGCCTTATGGACACAGTAGTATTTCATTGTTGACATTAAGTTTATTGGATTAACAGAAAATATACAATATGCATCATAAAATTAGAGAGGTGTATAATTGTGGGCACCTCAACAGAGATATGACATCAATACTCAGTTGAGCCTCCTTTTGCTCCTTTGAGCCTCCAGACGCTGTCCTCCTATAGTCTTTGATGAGTGTCTGGACTCTGATGGAGGTATTTCTGACCATTCTTCATACAAAATCTCTCCAGTTCAGTTCAATTTGATGGACATCCTGCTTCAGATCATCCCGTAGATTTTCGATGATATTCAAGTCAGGGGACTGTGACGGCCATTCCAGAACATTGTACTTCTCCCTCTGCATGAATGCCTTTGTAGATTTCCAACTGTGTTTTGGGTCATTGTCTTGTTGGAATAGCCAACCCCTGCTTAACTTCAACTTTGTGACTGATGCTTGAACATTATCCTGAAGAAGTTGTTGATATTGGGTTGAATTCATCCGACCCTTGACTTTAACAAGGGTCCCAGTCCCTGAACTGGCCACACAGCCCCACAGCATGATGGACCCTCCACCAAATGTGACAGTAGGCAGCAGGTGTTTTTCTTGGAATGTGGTGTTCTTCTTCTGCCATGCAAAGTGCTTTTTGTTCTGACCAAATAACTCAATTTTTGTCTCATCAGTCCAAAGCACTTTGTTCCAAAATGAATCTGGCTTGTCTAAATGAGCATTGGCATACAACAAGCGACTCTGTTTGTGGCGTGAGTGCAGAAAGGGCTTCTCTCTCATCACCCTGCCATACAGATGCTATTTGTGCAAATTGCGCTGAATTGTAGAACGATGTACAGATACACCATCTGCAGCGAGATGTTCTTGCAGGTCTGTGGAGGTGATCTGTGTGTTGTCTGTAACCATTCTCACAATCCTGCTCATGTGCCGCTCCTGTATTTTTCTTGGCCTGGCAGACCTGCTAGTTTAACAGCAACTGTGCCTGTGGCCTTCCATTTCCTGATTCCATTCCTTACAGTTGAAACTGACAGTTTGAACCTCTGAGATGGCTTTTTGTAGCCTTCACCTAAACCAGGAGACTCAACAATCTTTGTTTTCAGATCTTCTGAGAGTTGCTTTGAGGATCCCATGCTGTCTGTCACTCTTCAGAGGAGAGTCAAAGGGAAGGAAGCACAACTTGCGACTGACCACCTTAAATACCTTTGACCACTCATGATTGGACACTCCTGTCTGTGAAGTTCAAGGCTTGACGAGCTCATCCAACCAAGTAATCAGCATTGAGCAGTGACAGGCATTCAAATCAGCACAATGACAAGGGGACCCACATTTGTGCACAGCCAGTTCTTCACATTTGATTTCATTTCATACAACTAAATACTGCGTCACTAAAATCTTTGTTCAGAAAAACTCCTAGGAAATGAAAAGACACACCACTGTTATCTTTACTGTTGAAAGGAGAGTCAATTATTACGCAGGCTGAGAGGGGTTCCCAAACTTTTTCACATGACTGTATATATAATATCCAACATCTGTCTGTATTGCTGTCCGTTTTTCACGAGAGAACAACTTAACGGATTTAGATCGGGTTTGTTTTTTTCTAGAATTTGTTTGATTTTGTGACCTCTCTCGTCGTGCTAAGATTCATAGTTCGCTTGCAGTATCGATTTATTGGCGTGAATCTGAGAGAGATGCAGCGGGCTGAGGGGCGTACCTTACATCCGCTTAGCTAGCAAACGAGAGAACAACTTAACGGATTCGGATTTTTTTCTTTCTATAATTTGCTTGAACATTCCGGTTGATTTTGTGACCTCTGTGATTGTGCCAAGTGTCAGAGTTCATTTGCAGGAGCGATTTATTCGTGCTAATCCAAGAGACAGAGGCTGTGGGCCGAGGGCAGGCTGAAGTGTGATGTCAGGAGTGGGGGTCTCCTCGCTCACATGCCAGTCTACTTCTGCATTTTGGAGCGTACCTCACCTCTGCTTAGCTGGTGATACCGTACCTCACCATACCTCACTTCACCTCCGGTTAGCTGGTGATACTGTTTTGTTTATTGATTTTTAAAGTTTGTCCCGTTTATTAGGGGAAGGCTAGTTTATTAATATAACGGTAACTTACGTGGTCTCAACAGCAGTGAAAATGTGCTTGATACAAATGAAGGCTGCAGCAGGAGTGATTGACAGGCCATGCTGGCAGCACCGGTGACCAATAGGGAGAACGAGAGAGAGAATACGGGGCGGAGTCCTGGACCTGAAAATAAATGAGATGTGATCAGGATGTGAAACGGGAAGGGAGAGTTCAGCACAGCTCAATGGTCAGCAAGCGCCATTTCTGGCTGTTGACTGACCGTAGACATATATAGGTAAACGCCGCATTCACTGTGTTGCCCAGTCGACACAATAAGTCAGCGCGTCCGCCCTATTGCGAGTGGCAAAAGTGCCATTTAAACTAATACAGGTAGATGTGGAAACTGGGTTTTCTGATGAAAAAACAATAACGTTTAAAACAGTATCGTTGACATACAACAGATTTTGGTGAATCATTTAAATACAATTATTTATATCCATCCATCCACTATCCACCCAGCTATATCCTAACTACAGGGTCACGGGGGTCCGCTGGAGCCAATCCCAGCAAACACAGAGCGCAAGGTAGGAAACAAACCCCGGGCAGGGCGCCAACCCACCACAGGGTGCGCACACACACACACGGGACAATTTAGGATCACCAATGCACCTCACCTGCATGTCTTTGGACTGTGGGAGGAAACCCACGCAGACACGGGGAGAACATGCAAACTCCAAACAGGGAGGACCTGGGAAGTGAACCCGGTCTCCTAGCTGCAAGGCAGCAGCACTACCCACTGCGCCACTGTGCCACCCCATTTATATCCATTTATACACTAATAATGGCAATTATTAAATCCATCCATCCATTTTCTAACCCGCTGAATCCGAATACAGGGTCACGGGGGTCTGCTGGAGCCAATCCCAGCCAACACAGGGCACAAGGCAGGAACCAATCCTGGGCAGGGTGCCAACCCACCACAAGCAATTATTAAATAATAATAATTATCATCCATCCATTCATTGTCTAACCCGCTGAATCCAAACACAGGGTCACGGGGGTCTGCTGGAGCCAATCCCAGCCAACACAGGGCACAAGGCAGGAACCAATCCTGGGCAGGGTGCCAACCCACCACAGGCAATTATTAAATAATAATAATTATTATTAAATAATTATTCCAATATAAGTAACATTTCTCTGATTGTCTTCTTCCATCTCCGAAACATTTCTAGACTTCGTCCTGTTCTTACGCAACACAGTACTGAAGTATCGGTTAATGCCCGAGTCACCTCACGTATAGATTACTGTAATGCTATTCTATCTGGCATCCCACAAAAACGTATCCATTGCTTACAACTTCTTCAAAATTCTTCTGCCAGGTTAATAACCTGCTGCTCTAAACCCACTGAACATATCACACCTCTTCTCTCTCAGCGTCACTGGCTCCCTGTTAACTACTGAACACAATACTAAATCCCGCTCTGAACATTTAAAGCTCTCCACATCCTCACTGATCTCCTACAGACTGACACTCCACTCACTCACTCAGATCCTCGTCTGCAGCTCGACTTTCTGTACCACACATCAGACTCAGTGCTATGGGACCTCGAGCATCTCTCTTAGTGCTCCTCATCTCGGGAATTCTCTTCCCTCTCATATTCGTCAGCTCGATTCAATAACACATTTTAAAACTGCCCTCAAAACTTATCTTTTCAAACCGGCATGCCAATTGTGAATTTTGCACTGTCACTGCCAATCAATTGCTTTTTGATTTATCATTCTCTTGTTTTAATTTTACTATTGTTGTTTAATTTTATTGTAAGGTGACCTTAAGTGCTAAGATTATAAAACAGGATTTTCTAATGGCCATATATAACCTATGAATTGTAATCCCCTGGGATGTGGTTTAGAGCGTACAGCCGTTTGCACAATCCCAAACAGCACATACATGAGGCGTCTTTATCCATTACTTCACTCCACAGCAGTGCCACTCGCAATATGGCGGCGACGTTGACGTACGATGCTGCTGGTCATGCGGCGTCTAGTTATTCTCTGTCTATGTGACTGACTACCTGCACTCTTTGATGCTTTCATCTCGCTTATCCCTTCTGCTCCAATCGACTGACAGCCCCTGAAAACCAAGCGCCCTCCTTCCACCCCCTGCTCTTTGATCCTAGCGCTTAAGAACCAACATCGCCCTCAGCTGTTCGACTGTGGTGCTGCAGACTCCAGGAGAGAAATGTTCATCCTCAGCAGCGATGCTTGAATTTTCTATCGGGGAAGCCACAGAAATTGTGGCCCAACATTCAAAGCTGTGCGCTCCTCACTCTTCACGTTAATACTTAATGCAGTCACACACAGAATACACTTTGCATATAAAATATTCACATCTGAGGACTTTAACAGGGGACCACCCTCAACTGGCGAGAAACACGCAAAGGAATACGGTGTAAAGAAATGGAAATCGTAAAACATCTAATAGTCAGAGGCAAAGGCTAAAATTAAAAAGTGGGTGGGACAGGAAATAACTGGGTGGGCAAGCCCAGAATAGTCGGAGGAGAGGTTGAATGCCACAACAGATCGACTCATTGGTGATCAATCATGGAGGGCTGGTCCCGGAGGGGTCCCCTTGGAGGTGAGCATCTAAAATGATTTGACAATTAACATAATTCAAATAGAAGTGTTGTGGGGGCATCGAGGGGCTATGCTCATAATGATCATAACAAATACTCAAACTTCACTTCATTCTTACTGATTACGCTTTCCTGTGCAACTGACCATCAACAACGGCTAAGACGCTAGGAAAAGCAGGAATTGAGCACATTCAGGAATGTTTTTCTCCTGGACAGTCATGTCTAGCAGGGTTTCTCAACTTTTGTGATTTAGCGATCAACTCCCCCCACCCCCCCACGTAAATGTCTTTGTGAGAGACCCCCTTGGTGAATCAAGCATTTATTTTGGGGCCCCTTGGCTTTGAGTTTACCCCTTGGTGATTTGAGCGTAATCATTAGAGTGGGTGTGGGGTCAATCAAGCACGGTTGTCGCAGCAGCGACCCACCATGAACCCACTACCATTATAAAACAATAAGAACCTGTGACCACACCGGTAGCAGCCCGTGAACACAAAATTAGGTTGTGACCCACCCAGTGGTGGAGAAGCACTGGTGTATAAGAATGGTCAACAGTAAGCAGCTCCAGTGGCCTCATATTATTATTATTATTATTATTATTATTATTATTATTATTATTATTATTATTCATCCAAGGTGACTTGCAACATTTGAGATACAGCTGGTTCCATGTCTTTTGTTTTTCCAAATGACGTGCTCATGGTCACCTTCTGTCAGCAGTGGGATATGAACAAACGACCTCAGTTCTCACTTTGCACCACACTGCCTGCCCTTGGTAAAGAAAAGGCCAAGCCTCTAGTGACCTCTTGGGGACGGCCATAGGCAGTGTGTCTGTCACCGGAGAGAGTGTCGACCTCATCGAGAGCTTTACATACCTTGGCAGTGACATTCATGTGACTCTGGTGACTCTTCCTATGAAATCAGTAGATGGATTGGGAGAGCATGGGGGGTCATGAGGTCACAAAGGGGTGTGTGGCTCTCTCGATATCTCTGCAAAAGAATGAGGGTCCAAGTCTTTAGAGTCCTGGTGCTTCCTGTTTGCGAGACATGGACGTTATGCAGTGACCTGAGATGAAGACTGGACTTGTATGGACTGGGTGGTGTTGGGCAGAGTCGTGGGGTCCAATGACTGAGTGGCAGCGATTTGTGAAGAGAGACTCATGGATCTCGACTTTGCTGACAATGCTGTGATCTTCGCTGAGTCAATGGAGGCTCTGATCGGGGCGCTCGAGAGACTGAGTGAGGAGTCTGAGTGTCTGGGCTGGCGAGTGTCCTGATAAAAACCAACATCCAGGCCTTTAATGACCTCGTGGGCACGGCCATCAGCAGTGTGTCTGTCTGTGGAGAGAATGTCGACCTCATCAAGAAGTTTACTTACCTTGACAGTGACAATCACGACTCTGGTGACTCTTCCTGTGAAGTCAGTAGATGGATTGGGAGAGCTTGGGGGAGTCATGAGGTCACTGGAAAGGGGTGTGTGGCGCTTCTGATATCTCTGCAAGGGGACGAAGGTCCAAGTCTTTAGAGTTCTGGTGCTTCCTGTTTGCGAGACATGGGCGCTATGCAGTGGCCTGAGATGAAGACAGGACTCCTTTGTCCATACCAGGAGAAGGTGTGAGCGGAGGATGCCATCATCTATATGCTACACCGATCCCTCTCCCACTTGGACAGAGGCAGTGGTACTGTAAGAATTATGTTTCTGGACTTCTCTAGCGCCTTCAACACCATCCAACTTCTGCTCCTCAAGGACAAGCTGACAGAGATGGCAGTAGACTCACACCTGGTGTCATGGATCGTGGACTATCTTACAGACAGACCTCAGTATGTGCATCTCAGGAACTGCAGGTCTGACATTGTGGTCAGCAGCACAGGAGCGCCGCAGGGGACTGGACTTTCTCTGGTCCTGTTCAGCCAACATACATCGGACTTCCAATACAACTCAGAGTCCTGCCATGTGCAAAAGTTCGCTGATGACACTGCTATGGTGGGCTGCATCAGGAGTGGGCAGGAGGAGGAGTATAGGAGGCTAATCAATGACTTTGTTAAATGGTGTGACTCAAACCACCTACAACTGAACACCAACAAAACCAAGAAGCTGGTGGTGGATTTTAGGAGGACCAGGCCCATCATGGACCCCGTGATCATCAGAGGTGACTGTGCAGAGGGTACAGACCTATAAATACCTGGGAGTGCAGCTGGATGGTAAATTGAACTGGACTACCAATACTGATGCTCTGTGCCAGAGAGGACAGAGCTGACTATACTTCAATAGAAGGCTGGCATCCTTCAACATCTGCAATAAGATGCTGCAGATGTTCTATCAGACGGTTGTGGCGAGCGCCCTCTTCTACATTGAGGTGTGCTGGGGAGGCAACATAAAGAAGAGGGACGCATCACGCCTGGACAAACTGGTGAGGAAGGCAGGCTCTGTTGTAGGCACGGAGCTGGACAGTCTGACATCTGTGGCAGAGCGATGGGCGCTGAGCAGACTCCTGTCAGTCATGGAGAATCCACTGCATCCACTGAACAGGATCATCTCCAGACAGAGGAGCAGCTTCAGAGACAGACTGCTGTCACCATCCTGCTCCACTGACAGACTGAGGAGACCCCACACTATGCGGCTCTTCATTTCCACCCGGGGGGGTAAATGTTAACATTATACAAAGTTATTGTCTGTTATACCTGCATTGTTATCACTTTTTAATTTAATATTGTTTTTTATCAGTACGTTGCTGCTGGAGTATGGGAATTTCTCCTTGGGATTAATAAAGTATCTATCTATCTATCTATCTATCTATCTATCTATCTATCTATCTATCTATCTATCTATCTATCTATCTATCTATTATATAGTGCCTTACCATCTATCTATCTATCTATCTATCTATCTATCTATCTATCTATCTATCTATTATATAGTGCCTTACCATCTATCTATCTATCTATCTATCTATCTATCTATCTATCTATCTCTATCTATCTATCTATCTATCTATCTATCTATCTATCTATCTATCTATCTATCTATTATATAGTGCCTTACCATCTATCTATCTATCTATCTATCTATCTATCTATCTATCTATCTATCTATCTATCTATCTATCTATCTATTATATAGTGCCTTACCATCTATCTATCTATCTATCTATCTATCTATCTATCTATCTATCTATCTATCTATCTATCTATCTATCTATCTATCTATCTATCTATCTATCTTTGGTGTCTCTTCAGAGGATCCTTGGGTCCCATTGGTTTGACTTTGTGCTGCTGATGGAGTCCTGAATGAGGCACATGACCTACATTGTGAGGGAGCGTCAGTTACGGCACTACGGCCATGAGGCGTGATTACCCGAGGGTGATCCGGCTCATTGTTGAGGACCCGAGTGGATGGACCAGGCCAAGGGGATGCCCATGTAACACGTGGCTGTGGCAGATGCTGTAGATGGTCATTTCTGGACGGTGGGACTGGACCGCGTGTCTGCCTGGGGGGTTGCCAACCAGGATCCCAAGCTGTTTTATCATGTGATGGGTGCTGTAGCACCTGTACCAGTGCATGCCCCCCAACCTGACCTGGTAAAGAAAAAAAAACAAACAAACTTTCAAATATCATCTACAGAAAAGTGCTCAGTTAGTTACGCTGGACTTCAGATATGCCCAGATAACCCACTACACCATAACCGATGCCCATTGTCTTATGAAATTTCCCAGGCAAAGCACAGCTACTTTAAAATAAACAATGAAAACACAGAAAACGGTGTGACTGAGCGTGGTGTGTGATGGATGGCTCCTCATCCAGGGTCAGTTCTCGGCTGGCTACTGGGACAGGCACTGGCTCCATTAAACCCTAAATTGGATTCTTCTTCTTATCGGTGCAGTTTTCTCTGAATACCCAGATGTCCTTTTCTCTTTTTTTGCACTCCACACACACACACACACACACATCATTTCAGAGAAGAGGAAAAGCAGCCGCTTGGTCAGTCTGGCAAATGAAAAAATAAGACTTCATTGTGAATTCTACGCCTGCCATGAGAGGAATCAGTTGGCACCAGGCTGAGCCATGAGCAAAACTGTGTTTAGAAATGAAAAATCATCTGGAGCATAAACACACCTGTTAAACAACCTTAGCGTGTTCATCCATATTCAGGAGGAAGGAGCCTGGGAGTCTTACGAGAAGGGAATTCAGGGTATGCATTTGTATGTTGCACTGCTTTTTCTGGTATATTTATATTCATGCGTGGTGTGCCTGCTTTCTGAAATAACAAACTGTAGTTTAGATTAGGGGCTGTGAAAATTCAGCCAGCAAAATGAAGTCCAACAGGAGGACTAAAAGTCTGACATCTGACAGGATCAGTCCATCTAAGAAGACATGTCTACAGTGGAGTAAACCTGCTGTAGGACACACGGGTCACACCTCAGATTAGTAGAAGTACCTGAGGACACATGTGAACACCACCAGTCAGTAAAGGAGCAGAAGTACAGAAATCAACATCTGATAGGATCAGTCGACAAAGAAGACTGAAATCTAAGAAGTTGAGGCTCCAGTGGAGAAAACCTGGTGAAAGACATTTGATTGAATTAGAAGTTAGTGTTGGTACAATGACACGAGCCAACATTCTAACAAAGTCCATCTAGAAAAGGGCACAGCTGACTACCTGACAGGTTCAGTCCATCTGAGAAGTTGAATCCTCAATGGCAGTTGGCAGAGGAGCAGAAGTACAGAAATCAACATCTGATAGGATCAATCGACAAAGAAGACTGAAATCTAAGTGGAGTAAACCTGGTGAAAGACATTTGACTGGATTAGAAGTTAGAGTTGGTACAATGATATGAGCCGACATTCTAACAGAGTCCATCTAGAAAAGGGCACAGTTGACTACATGACAGGATCAGTCCATCTAAGAAGTTGAATCCTCAGTGGAGTGAACCTGCTGTAGGACACATGGATCACACCTAAGATTAGTCGAAGTACCTGAGGACACATGTGAACACCACCAGTCAGTAAAGGAGCAGAAGTACAGAAATCAACATCTGATAGGATCAGTCGACAAAGAAGACTAAAATCTAAGAGAACGGGTCTCCAGTGGAGAAAACCTGGTGAAAGACATTTGACTGAATTAGAAGTTAGTGTTGGTACAATGACACGAGCCAACATCCTAACAGAGTCCAACCAGAAAAGAGCACAGTTGACTACCTGACAGGATCAGTCTCCAAAACAGGCTAAGATCTAAAAGGAAAAGTCTCACGTGGAGGAAATCTATTGTATGGCATAGGGATGAATTTAGTAGAACTGCATGAGCCTGTGGTATAGCAGGACCTATTGTCAAAAGGATAGAATTAAAAAAGATATCTAAGAAGTCAAGTCCTCAGTGGAGTAAACCTGCTGGAGGACACACGGATCACACCTAAGATTAGTAGAAGCACCTGAGGACACATATGAACACCATCAGTCGGGAGAGGAGCAGAAGTACAGAAATCAACATCTGACAGGATCAGTCCACAAAGAAGACTAAAATCTAAGAGGAGTAAACCTGGTGAAAGACATTTGACTGGATTAGAAGTTAGAGTTGGTACAATGATATGAGCCGACATTCTAACAAAGTCCATCTAGAAAAGGGCACAGTTGACTACATGACAGGATCAGTCCATCTAAGAAGTTGAATCCTCAGTGGAGTGAACCTGCTGGAGGACACATGGATCACACCTAAGATTAGTAGAAGCACCTGAGGACACATGTGAACACCACCAGTCAGCAGAGGAGAGGAAGTACAGAAATCAACATCTGACAGGATCAGTCCACAAAGAAGAATAAGTGGAGGAAACCCGATAAAAGACATTTGACTGAATCAGACGTCAGCGTTAGTACAATGACTTGAGCATACATTCTATCATATTCTGTCTACAAATGAGCAGAATCGAAAAAGAGAGACTACCTGACAGGATCGCCCTCCAAAACAAGCTAAGATCTAAAAGGAAAAGTCTCAGTTGGAGGAAACCTGCTGTACAGAATATGAATGAATTTAGTAGAACAACATGAGCCTAACCATAATGTCATTAATTTGGTCTAAACAAGCTTCCAAAGAACATGGAAACAAAAGAGGCAAAGGATAGTTGAGGTACTAGCAAAGAAATTGTTAAAAAAAATAATATAATATGAAGTATTATGAAAATACACTGTGGTGGGCTGGCGCCCTGCCCAGGGTTTGTTTCCTGCCTTGTGCCCTGTGTTGGCTGGGATTGGCTCCAGCAGACCCCCGTGACCCTGTAGTTAGGATATAACGGGTTGGATGATGAATGGGTGGATGAAAGTACAGCAAATACAATTTTGAAAATATATAATAAGAGACGTGATATTCATAAATATAAAATAACTTTAATGACAGCTTTTTCTGTGATATTTTGATCATTTTATATTTTTGTTATATTGCAAAATTTTATAATCATTGTTACAACTCATATTATTTTAATGGTAAAAACGTAGAAAAACCCAAGCCGGTTGTAAAATCATAAATTAAAGGGTTCTTCACCATCCCTTCTATGTTTACCTGTATATAAATATATAAATGTCGCTGTAAAAAATAAAATTAAAAATTTGTTTATTTTTTTCTATCGTTTTTTTAACAGTGAATTTCTGCTTTTCATTTTATAAATTGCCCCACCAAAAAATCTAATTTCCCCCCAGTGGGGTGTGCGCCCCACGTTGGGAATCACCAGTCTAGAAGGATCTCAAGCCAAAGGAGTAGAGTTAGAACACGGCATGTGACAGGATCAGACCCCAAAGAAGATGAACGGTAAAGTTTCTATGAACGCTTCAACCTGTAGTAACGTTTCTGGACTGAATTAAAAGTCAGTATTAGTTAAACTACAGTAGCCTGCATTCTAAAACAGAAAGAACGCAAAAGTGAAGAGAGGAGGCGTCTTCGTGGTAGTAAACTCGCTGTGTGACATGTGACTGAATTACTCTTAACAGAACCGCGTGAGCCTTGCGCCCTGTGTTGGCTGGGATTGGCTCCAGCAGACCCCCGTGACCCTGTAGTTAAAATATGGCGGGTTGGATAATGGATGGATAGAGAACCACGTGAGCCTAAATTCTAACAGGTTCCTTTCGCAAAGAATATGGATTACAAAAAACTGACAATTGACAGAATTGTTGACATAATCGGTCCCCAGCATGATGAATGATTCAGACTTAATAATAGTAGAAGTACTTGAACTAGAAGTTCTAACAGCATCCATCTGCAAAGGGTGGCAGCATGCACTGATTACAGCGCGCTACCATGCCAGCAAAAGGGAACAGACTTTAAAAAAACTGACAGGATCAGTCCTCAAGTAAAATTACAACTGGAGAGGATGATTCTCCAAGGATGTACGCATCTTGTACTGTATGTCACTAAAACCAAATAGTATTAGAACTCCATAACCTTGGGCGGCATGGTGGCACAGCGGGTAGCGCTGCTGCCTCACAGTTAAGAGGCCTGGGTTTGCTTCCCGGGTCCTCCCTGTGTGGAGTTTGCATGTTCTCCCCGTGTCTGCGTGGGTTTCCTCCCACAGTCCAAAGTCATGCAGGTTAGGTGGATTGGTGATCCTAAATAGTCCCTAGTGTGTGCTTGGTGCGTGTGCCCTGTGGTTGGCTGGCACCATGCCCGGGGTTTGTTTCCTGCGTTGCGCCCTGTGCTGGCTGGGACTGGCTCCAGCAGACCTGTGTTAGGATATAGCCGGTTGGACAATGAGTAACTGACTGACTCCATAACCTTATGTTCTAAGAAGATCAGTCTGCATGGAAGAAGGAGGAGTACGATAGGTGGTTGTCTAACTGCATCAGTTCCCAGGCAAGACTCAAGTCTCCAGTGCAGTAAACCTTCAGTCTGACATACGACAATCAGACTTTATAATTGTGGAACTACACATTTTTACGGAATCAGACTACAACAGCGTTGAATTAGAAAAGAAGAGACACCTGGCAAGAGCAGACACCAGAACAGGCTAACATCTAAATGGACGAGTGTTCAATGAAGTGAAAGTGTAAGCAGACATCTTGTTAAAAATCTCTCTATTATACCGGGTGGCGCACGAAAAACCGACCCCAACCTCGACGTACGTTTCTTAGCCCGTACACGAAACGACAGATATGCAATACGAAAATCCAATTGCAATTGTTTGAAGGAGCCACATGCAATAAAATACATGTTTTTCCTTGTCGTCGTCCTTCAGTTCTGGGACACAAGTCATTCTGGACGGCTTCACTTGAAGTGAGTGCAACACACGTTGACAAGACCTGCGCGAAACACTCGCTTGTTGTGCCAATTTACGTGTCGAGTTCCTAGGGTTTCTGGCCATCCGTTCCTGAATATCTTCTACGACTGCAGGTGTACGAACGGATGGGGCCTGATTGTTTTTGCAGTTTGCAACCGATCCAGTCTTACGCCACTTCGTCACCATCTCATGAATACTGCTCTTTGCTGATAGGTTTACGCCATGTGAACGCTGGCCCCGGCACAGACAGACGGACAACATTTTTCCACCACACACTGTTTATTTACACTATTTACAATCAATGTCAAAGTCACGTGCACTCACAAAACCCCAGTGCCTTCTTGCACCAATTTCCCCAAGTCCAGGCCACACAGTCCTTTTGCCTTCCTGGCCGCCTCCCGTCCTGTCTCTCCAGTTCAGTCTTTCTGCCTCCCGACTTCCACCGCTGACTGGAGGGAGGCGGCCCCTTTTATGGGGAGCTGGATGGGCTCCAGCTGCTTCCCGGCACTTAACGGTGGCCACACCCCTGTGTGGCGGAAGTGCTGGCTGCGCACCCGGAAGCTGTCCGTGTCTCCCTGGTAGTCTTCCCCCCGGCACTTCCGCTCCCAGAATAAACAGGCACTGGGGCGCCGCCTGGCGGTGGCCACGGGTCCCTACAGGGCTGGGCTTCCAAGCCCTGTACCCGAGGCCCCCTGCATAACCAGGACGGACGCCCCCACTCGGTCTGGAGGAGGCACTCGCCCTCCTCTGGTCCTCCAAAGCGTCCCGGCCGGGCTCCAGCCCTAGCCGAGGACCGTACGGGATAAACCGGCATCGGGGCGCCGCCTGGCGGTGACCACGGGCCCCTACAGGGTAGGGCTTCCATGCCCTCGACCCGTGGCTCCGAACAGAACCAGGACGGACGCCCCCTCACGGTCTGGAGGAGGCACAAGCCCTCCTCACGTCCTCCTGGGACCACAGCCAGGAAACTTCTGTGCGAAAATGTCCCACATTTCCTTAAAAGAACCGGTAGACACATACGCCTCCACTATTCCAATCCTCTGTTGCAGAGATTCCGGATCTCTTTCACGCACATCTGTACCCACTGGCACACAGCTTCCTTACTAATGCACAGTTGGGGTCTGTTTAATAGCTTGTGCCAGCCGGTCGGAGACGGTTTGGTTTTTTGTGCGCCACCCTGTCGAAGGAAATCCTGGGACGAGACTTTCTCGGAGATAATTTCAGGTCCCTCGAGACGAGACTTTTCTCCAAGAGATTTTGACAAGTCCCGCCCTCCTCTCAGACATTTATAACCACGCCCACGGTCCAATCACTTCTCATTCGTGTGAATGCTATCGTCAGACACAGTTCCTGCGCGCTCAGCTCCAAGTGGGGTCGGAAATAAAAGACAAAGAGTAGAAGACAAAGTAGAACGAGGTTCAAAAACGTTGGCGCGATACACATGCAGAGCAGGTTAGAGATTACGAAAGCACTAAAATTCGAAAGTCTCAAAAAACTGATAGTAAAGGTAACATTAGCGCTAATTATTACTCGGTGAAAATAACAGAGAAGCGAAAAGAGATCGAATATATGGACATAGGTGATATGACAGAAGTATGTAGATATTGTTTGGCTTTAAACTTTAAGTTGGAGACTTGCAGATCGTCTAATTCTAGTCCTTGTGGGCCGCAGTGGCTGCAGGTTTTCATTCTAACCCTTTATCTAATCAGCAAGCATTTTTCACTGCTAATTTACTCATTTTCCCTTCATTTTAATAGCCCTGTTTTTAAGGATTCGGTCCTCTGAATTGATTTGTTTCTTCATTAAATGGCCACCAAACAGAAATGAGATGTGAAACAAGCCAACGGATGACCAGCTAAAGTGGAACGTCAAACTCCAGCCAGTTTCACTCCAACCAGTTTCTTAATGAGAAGCCAGTTCTTGCCGTTAATCAAAGCCGTTATTGGACATCAGGACTTTCGCTGCTCTCCTTCTGCCACAGCAGACTGTTGATTTTATGTTTTTTCTAAGACCACCGTCGAGACGTTTCGGTGACCTGAGCAGACCAACATGACCGAGAGCTTCACCTATCTTTATTTTCAGGTTAGCTGGTCATGTGGTGGCTTGTTTTATTGTCTACTAAGGGGTCTGACTCACGTCAATTAATCCATCCATCCATCCATTTTCTAACCCGCTGAATCCGAATACAGGGACACGGGGGTCTGCTGGAGCCAATCCCAGCCAACACAGGGCACAAGGCAGGAACCAATCCTGGGCAGGGTGCCAACCCACCGCAGGACACACACAAACAAACCCACACACCAAGCACACACTAGGGCCAATCTAGAATCGCCAATCCACCTAACCTGCATGTCTTTGGATTGTGGGAGGAAACCTACGCAGACACGGGGAGAACATGCAAACTCCACGCAGGGAGGACCCAGGAAGTGAACCCGGGTCTTCTAACTGCGAGGCAGCAGCGCTACCACTGCGCCACCGTGCCACCCTTAATCCATCCATCCATCCATTATCCAACCCGCCATATCCTAACTACAGGGTCACAGGGGTCCGGTGGAGCCAATCCCAGCCAACACAAGGGCGCAAGGCAGGAAACAAACCCTGGGCTGGCTGCCAGCCCACCGCAGGGTGCACACACACGCACCAAGCACACACTAGGAACAATTTAGGATCAGCAATGCACCTAACCTGCATGTCTTTGGACTGTGAGAGGAAACCCACACTGACACAGAGAGAACATGCAAACCCGCGAAGTGAACCCGGGTCTCCTAACTGTGAGGCAGCAGCGCTACACACTGCGCCACCATGCCACCCCCACATTAATTAAAATGAAAGCAAACAAAGTTAATCAGCAGCAAAAATGGCTTACTAATTAAGAAGATGGTTAGAATGAAAACCTTCAGCCACTGCGGCCCACCAGGACCAGAGTGGACACCCCTGGTCTAATTCATGTTGTCATCAGGGTAAAGTAGTGTTTCTTCCCAATGAAGAGGCCTATCCGCAAGAATTAAGAGATTTGTCGCTTGGTAAAAGTGAAATTCACATACGCGAGCAGCAGAGACATGAAGTGGCTGGCACACAGCGCAGGCCGGGGGGTTGGCAAGTGAAGCCCCCTAGTAGTCTTTAAGATTATAATTTTAAGGTTCTTACAGTATTTGTCTACAAAGGAGTAGAAATA
Source organism: Polypterus senegalus (assembly GCF_016835505.1). Classification (NCBI taxonomy): domain Eukaryota; kingdom Metazoa; phylum Chordata; class Cladistia; order Polypteriformes; family Polypteridae; genus Polypterus; species Polypterus senegalus. Next base: position 176,601,947 of record NC_053162.1, read on the forward strand.
AAAGACAAGATCAGTCTCCAGAGGAGTGCAGGCATAGTTTGAGATCTCATAAAGAATGGACGGTGGGCACAAAACCGCAAGAGATCCAAGACTTACTGTACCTCCAGATCAACTCACCTTAGAAGAAAACATCAGAGGTGCATCAAGTAGCAGCCAAATGTAAGAAAATGGAGTGAGCAGAAGCTGACCTTCAACTGTCTCTCCTCAGAGCGGGTCTTACCAGCTAAGCACCTCATCACATGTCCCAAAACCCAAAGATGGCAATGTCAGTGTGTGATTAGTGATACAATGGCGTCCCACTCAGAGTTAGTTCCTGACATTCACCCGATGCCTCCGGGATAAGCTGAGGCGCCCTGTGACTCTGATGCCTCAAGATCAGGATCAAACTACATGTGAGTAAAACCTGAAGAGACCAGATGATGCAGAGCCGCAGTCGAGCACCTCAACATAGTTTATTTTTTCAGAATTATTTACCTTCAAACCTGAACTCACAACACAAACCAAGCCTGAGAAACCAGAAGGCGCTAAATTAACCACAGGAAGCTGCCTTGACCTCATCATCCGAGATGTAAGTCCTTGTTGCCAAGAGACAGGAAACAAATTATACCCATGTACAAGTTAATTGCTTTGAAATAAGCCTCATAAATTACACATTAGACAGCAGAGATCTGAGCCATCTGAGCTCGCTCGTAGAAGGACGGGATCCGGAAAGTGTGGCGCCAATGAAGTGCCCGAGAAGAGCATTATTCAAAATTAGGCGGCAACTCAGCCATGCAAAGTTTTGATAAGCCGCCTCCACTAGCAGCGTGTGAATCCAATCAAAGGCACGGTGGGGCTCGGACTGTTTCTGAGTTACAATTAAAGCGCTCAGGCAGCAGGGAACTGTGGGATGCATGCTAATGAGCTCAGGCGCTGGCCCTCCTTGGGAGACTTTTTACAATTCACCGGAACATCGGCATAACCTTCTAAGGCCATTGTGGGGTCACAGGGGTGTTATCATAATGGATGTTCATCTGTGTGTCATTTTGGGTCACCTACACTACATATTTTAGACACATTCATGTCTCCGGTGACTCATCCTATGAAGTCTGTGTATGGATTGGGAGAGCATGGGGGGTCATGGAGTCGCTGGAAAGGGGGTGTGTGGCGCTCCTGATATCTCTATAAAAGGATGAAGGAGTCCTGGTGCTTCCTGTCTTGCTATATGGTTGTAAGACATTTACGCTATCAAGTGACCTGAGATGAAGACTCAACTCTTGTGTCTCTTTGGAGAGTCCTTGAGTTCCTCTGGTTTGACTTTTTGTTGCTCATGGAGTCCTGAATGAGGCACACGATCTGCACTGTGAGGAGCATCGGTTATGGCACTACGGACATGTGGTGTGATTGCCGAAGTGTGATCCGCCTTGCAGGATCCTCACTGTTGAGGACCTGAGTGGCTGGACCAGGCCAAGGGGACCTCCATGTAATGCCTGGCTGTGGCAGATAGAGGATCATTTCCGGAGGGTGGGACTGGACCATCTGCTGGGGACGTGGGGTGGTTTCCAACCTGGAACTCAGGCTGTTCCGTTGTGCGGTGGGTGTGGCAACCAGCTGTACCGGTGCACACTCCCAAACCTGACCTGACCTGATACTACCTAGTTACTGTATGTGTGCAAAGGAGATTTCTGAATAGCTCAGAAACAAAACTGTGGATGCTCACCAGGATGGAAAAAGTTACCAAACATTTGTTAAGAGTTTGGAATCCACCAGTCCACCTTCAGGCTGATTATATTCATGGTTTTTCCAGCATGAATAAAGAATAAAAAATGGAACCAAAACATCCTCCGAGAGCAACTTCTCCCAACAGTTTGGTGACCAACAATGAACAATCCAGCATGATGGAGCACCAAAGTGAGAACTAAGTGGTTCGTGGAACAAAACATCAACATTTTGGGTCTATGGCCAGGAAACTCTCCAGACCTTAATCCCATTGAGAACTTGTGGTCAATCGTCAAGAGGCGGGTGGACAAACAAAAACCCATAAATTGTGTCAAACTCCAAGCATTGATTCTGCAAGAATAGGCTGTCATCAGTCAGGATTTGGCCCAGAAGTTGATGGAGAGCCTGCCAGGGCAAATTATAGAGGTCTTGAAAAAGAAAGAAGGGCCAAAACTGCAAATATTGGGACCGAAACATCCTCCGACAGTAACTTCTCCCAACCATCCAAGAACAGTTTGGTGACCAACAATGAACAATCCAGCATGATGGAGCACCGGGCCATAAGGCAACGGTGAGAACTAAGATGCTCAAGGAACAAAACATCGAAATGTGGGATCCATGGCCAGGAAACTCCCCAGACCGTAATTCCATTGAGAACTTCTGGTCAAGAGGTGAGTGGACAAACAAAAAACCCCAATTCTGATTCTGCAAGAATGGGCTGCCATCAGTCAGGATTTGGCCTAGAAGTTGATTGACAGCCTGCCAGGGCGAATTGCAGAGGTCTTGAAAAAGAAAGAAGGGCCAACACTGCCAATATTTACTCTTTGCATAAACTTCATGTCATTGTCCATAAAAGCCTTTGAAAGTTCTGAAATGCTTGTAATTCTACTTCAGTCTACCATAGAAACATCTGACAAGAAGATCTAAAAACACTAAAGCAGCAAGCTTTGTAAAAACCAACACTTGGGTCATTCTCAAAACTTTTGGCCACAGCTGACAAATGGGGAACATTCAACACCAATGACGATCGACCAACAAAAGATCACTCCAAGAGCAAGGCGTGTAATACTCCAGGAGGTCACAAAGAACCCCAGGATACCATCTAAGGGTCTATAGATCTTGTGTTGTTCTCACCATCAGAACACTGAATAACAATGGGGTGCGTGACAGAGCTGTAAGGAGAAAGCTGCTACTCTAAAAGAAGATCACTGCTGCCCACCTCCTGTTTGCTAAAGACAACGTGGATAAGTCAGAAGGCTGTTGGTGTGGATGGAGGAGACTGAGAAAGCAGAAATAACATTATTAACTGTAATGATTAGAAGTATCCATCTACCCATTTTCCAACCCGTTGAAACCGAACACAGGGTCACGGGGGTCTGCTGGAGCCAATCCCAGCCAACACAGGGCGCAAGGCAGGAACCAATGCTGGGCAGACCCCAGGCAGGGCTAGCCCACCGCAGATGATCATAAGTATTTAACTCACAAAATACCAATGAATGCATTTTGTATTAATCGTGTTGCAGAGAATTATATGATTTTAGATAGATAGATAGATAGATAGATAGATAGATAGATAGATAGATAGATAGATAGATAGATAGATAGATACACTGTAAAAATTGCCAGGATTTCACAGGTGTTAACTGTAAGTTTTCACAATAAAATACTGTATTCAGAATTTTTGTTGTAATCACAGTAAGATACGCTGTCGTCTGTCAAAAGACAGCAAATTACTGTAAAATTGTATTTGGAGAAGACCCCGTTGCACTGTGGGATATTACATGCTCAGAGAGTGGAAGAAAGTAATAAAATGGCGTTGTAGTGTGCTTGTTACTTATACAAACGGTAATTAACTTAACATTCATTGCCTTTCTCCATTATCATTATAATAATTTCTGTTTTGTATTGTTAGAGAGGAAGTTATGCAGTCATTTTAAGACTTTACCACGGAGTGTATTAGAAAACTTACATACTGCGCGCTTTCAGTTTGTACTTTCTCACATTGTTTGAGTACGTGCAGTTTCGTTTAATTTCAGTTTGTGCATTTCTCAATCTACTTTAAATCATGCCTTTCAATATATATTAATGTTTACAGCTGTAATTAGTGATTTCTTTCATAAAATTTAAGTTCTAGCATTTTCAAACCGTTTCATTTTGTGCATTTTTTTAACTCGTGTCTTATCTTATAGCTTCAGGAATGCGTTTTCATATTGTTTCAATGTCAGCTTTTTCATGTAGTTTTAGTTCATGTATTTTTAAACAGTTTTAATTTGTGCATTTTGATTAAGTTTATGTGCTTTTGTTTTCAACTGTGATTAAAGATGTTAGCTCAGGAATAGCATAAATATATATATATAAATATAAATAAATTAATTTATGGTAAACTCCACAGGCAAAAGTAATACATGGAAGCAAATGTATTGATTTAAGCACGGTTGATAGAAATTTGACTTCAAATGGTATTTTAATGGATTCTTACTGGTTTAACTTTTTTGTAGATACATAGTGTAGTTTTTTTGTGTGTGTGTTAACATTTCCCTTTGGGATCCAAACCATATTGCATTTTCCACATTTTTTAGTTATTGTTAGCTGGTCTGTGTTAGAAAAGGCAGTCTTAGCAAGGTATTTTTGACTCTATTAGCCATTAAATAAAATTGCCTATCAATTCACAATGTTCCATTGTAAATTTAGTAAGTGCCAGTATATCTGTAGTAATGTTACTCAGTTTATTCAACACACAAAGCTGCACAGTAACACTCCCAATTATCATTATCAGTGTGGTGTGCCTACGTGTTCTCGGATGTACCGCAAAGCCAGTGTTCTGAAAACACACATATATAGAGACCATAAGGAAGCAGTTCCTACTCTGCGGCACTACAGGCAGTTCATTACACCTCTAAACTGTGTGGTTCAGTCATGTGAAGTTAAGTGTGACGCTTTGACCTCTTTCATAAAGCATTTAAAATCACACATAAAACAAGGACTGAAAATCAAATGCCCATTCAGAGGTTGTGAGAGCATTTTACAGTTAAGTCAAGTTTAGCCTCGCATATTTCAAGGAAACATAGAGGCTCAGAGGACCTAGATGATTCAATTCTAGATACATCTGTTCCCATGGATCCCTTTGGTGTTCCTAGTCAGACAGATTCAAATATTTTTGATGAGGATGATTGTGAACCAGAAAGGCCACTGGCTGTGGATGAAACTTTGTTTTTACAAAACATTACACTTCTTTATCTGAAATTACAAGCTAAGGTATTGTTACCAGCAAGTACCATACAGACAATCATTGAGGACTTTCAAAATGCCCATGACATTGGACTTTCACATTTACTTAAGATTCTGATTGAGAAATTGAAGGCACTTGGAATTCCAGAGGCCACTATAAGTGACATAATTGATGAAATGAACAGGGGATCTCCTTAAGATGTATAACAAGGAACTTCTAAGTACAGAACAAAAGAGAAAGACTGTATTTAAAAGAATTTTAACTATGTTGAGCCCGTACCCTTGTTTCTCGGCACTGATGAAAATGGCAAAGAATGCTTTGCCCAGTATGTACCAATACAAGAGACTTTACTTGCATTGTTCAAAAGCGAGTCTGTAAGAGAACAGTATGCCTTAGCACATTCTCAAGCATCCACTGAAAATGTCTATAAGGATGTTGGAGATGGAGAGGGAGTTCGAAGTAATCCACTATTGAAAATAGAACCTTCTTCTATTGGTTTGATTTTATATCAGGATGCCTTTGAGGTTGTAAACCCACTTGGTTCAGGGAGAAAAAAACATAAAGTTTTAGCTGTATACTTAACCCTGGCTGAAATTTTGCCACATAATAGATCCACTACAGCTCACATGCAACTTGTTCTCTTATGTAGGGAGCAGAACTTAAAATACTTTGGAGTGACCAAAATTTTTGAATCTTTGATCAAGGACCTCAAATTTCTAGAAGAGAGAGGGATTTTGATAAGTGATGGCAGATTTGTAAAAGGCACTCTGATTGCCATTTCAGGAGACAACTTGGGATCCCATTGTATTGGAGGTTTTCTGGAAAACTTCAGTCGGGCTGATCGTTTTTGCCGCTACTGTGAAATAGATAAAGCAAAATTTATTAAAGAACCATACTTGTGTGGTGCTGTGAGGACAATACAGTCATATAAATGTCATGTTCAGGGTTTAGACCCTGCTGTATCAGGTATCAAGTGTGACTCTCCTTTTAACCAACTTTCTTATTTCCATGTTTGCCAGCCTGGGCTCCCACCGTGTCTAGCCCATGACTTGTTTGAAGGTATTGTGTCGTATGACCTCGCTTTGTTTGTTGGTCATTTAATACATGAGAAGCACTTCACTTACTTGCAATTAAACAGATGTAAGAACCAATTCAAATATCAGGAAATGATGGCAATGACAAACCTGCAGATGTTTCCCTGGTAGTGAACGACTAAATGGACATGCAGTTCAAAATTGGTGTTTTCTTAGATTGTTACCTCTCTTGATAGGTGACAGAATTCAAGATCCCTGTGAAAACGAGGTATGGCAACTCCTTTTACAACTAAGAGAGGTAGTGGAGCTTGTCTGTGCACCAGCTATTGCAGCAGGCCAAGTAGCATATCTCAAAGTCATAATTGAAGAATATCTACACAGTAGGAAAAAGCTTTTCCCTAATCACCCTTTAAGGCCTAAGCATCATTATATGTGCCATTATCCTGAACTTATACTCCACTTTGGTCCACTTATTCGCCTTTGGACATTAAGGTTTGAAAGTAAGCACTCATTTTTCAAAACATGTGCCAGAAAGCTACACAACTTTAAAAATCTGTGCAAAACACTGGCAGAAAGACATCAGCTTCTTCAGGCTTACTTGAGTGCAGGCAGCCTGTTCCCTCCAGTTGTACAGGTACACAGGGGTACACAGTTTTTTGTGAATGATTATAATGACAAAATCAGAGAATCTGTTGCCAGTTATAATTTTGAGTCACAGTCTACAGTGGCAGGCAATGAAGTGACTGTGAAAGGCACAGCATACAGGAAAGGAATGTTTGTTTTGCTTGGAAGTAGAGATGAAGAACTTTATGTTGGGAAGATTATTCTGGTCCTTACTGTCCACGATTCTGCATACTTTGTTACAGAGAAGCATACCTTTGTGAAGTTGAGAGATATAGGTGTCTATTGTAAATTAGGAGTAGTCCAAAAGGATTATGTTTGTATAAAGCAAGATGATTTGCTTGACTACTACCCACTTCCGGCTTATAATGTGTGTGACCTACTGCTAATTGTTCTTCATCATTCTTTTTTAGAAATTGTGTAAGTAGAAAGGATAGATAAATAATGGAGTAGGAAGAGTCTGTGAGGTTCTTTTAAAGAACACATATATGTATATAGGACTTTGTATATATATGTCTTTTAAATAACATCTTTGTATTGTGGTGAAAGTATTATAGAAGGATATGATTCAGAAATTGCCTTTGAAGATTCCAGCACATTTACCTATAAATGAAGAGTTAAATTTTCTAATTCAATTGAAATCAAACTGAGATAGGGATAGTCTGTAGTTTGTGAATGCTTTCACTTCTTGGAGTACTCACTAGTGCCTGAATAAAACATAAAATCATACAGAGATACAATTGTAGCAAATAACGCATTACTGATAATAAACAAATAATCAAGGGGTTTTATGAATTAATTGGTTGATATTTGACTGTCTGCTCCCAACTCTCTTTTAGAAAATGAGTCAAGACATAAGGGAAGTGGTGCTATCTATTTTGCCAAGCCTCTCAAATGAATCCTTAACATCTCTTCTTGAACGGTTAGAAGAGCTTGGTGTGGAAAGCAGAGAAGACCTTGCTTTTGTACAAGAGAAGGATCTGGAGAAACACATTAGGCCAATCCAGTGTCGCAAACTGTTAAACAGCATTAAAAATGAAGGTAAATATATATTTTGATAACTGCCATTGGTAAGCTGAACAATTAACACTGAAGTTCAAAGATTATTGAAGGGCGAACTCATTGACCTGAAAAATCATGTCTTTCTCTTACTAGTGTCCTTCATTCTGTTTCTTTTCAGTGGCTACCAATATAATATATTGAACAGGAAGAATGTAATTTATCATAAATTAATTTAGTGTGCTGCTTTTTTGTTTTTTCCATTGATCTTTTTGCTATCATCTCTAGGACTTGTAACAGTTCAAAGTGAACTGGATGCTGCTGCCTCTTCATCCCTCTCATCAAGCCCCATGAGCACTCCACTCATCCTATCTTCTAACTCCTCAAGCAGTTCAAACTCCTCTGTTTCTTCGTCCCCACATCCTGGCAGGCCATGGTATGCAGAGTTCAAAGTCAATTGGAATAGGATGCCAGCAGCAATTCAAAAAGCAGTGGCAAATCAAACAAGACCATCACCAGGAGACAGAAAAGATATGGTGAAAGCAGTGGTAGATCAGATGCTTGAACATGATCTTAACCCAACTAGAGCAATGTGTCACAGCGTAGTCCGAGGAATTGTAAGGGAACACCCAAAAGTTTTGGATGTTGGAAAAAAGGGAGACAGGGTGGGAGAGGCCTGCCACTCTCTTCTTCAGCAAATTAAAACAAGAGTGGAATATAAAAACAGAACAAATACTCTTGCAAGGCGCGCAGAGAGAGAAGGTCCCACACTAATGCAGCAGGGGAGGCAAGAGGCCCTGTAGATCAGTATGGATGTGTGAGGTGGTGTCCTGTAGAACTGCCAGCTGGAGAAACGGAGGCATCATTAGATGACATGAAAATGCAGCTACTTAAAATATTCTCCGAGTTAGGGATGAGTGGAGCAGAGAAAGCTGAACCTCTTATGGAGAAGACCTATATCCACCAGCGCCGATACCTTAATGGAGTGCCTGCACCACACATTGCACAAGTTCAGAAGGAATGGCCTTTCCTTTTCTCTCAAAGATGTCTTTACTCCCACTTTAGGCTTCTAACAGACATATCTATCCTCAGCAAGCTGCAAGAGGCACTGGACAATAAAGGCAGTACAATTATAAAGTTCTGCCAGGAACTAAGCCATCATTCAGGAATTCAGGATGTGCTGTCTAAGTTTGAACCAGAGGTTTCAGTTAAGGCTGCATGTGTCCTTCTCCTCCTGATGGCATACTTTAAGGAGCCCAAGGATGCAATCCTACTTCAAGCAGATGTAAGTAATTGTTTTACAGATAGAAAACTGAGTTTTGCTTACAATAGACCAGGAACCCAACTGGCATTGAAAATGCTTTAGAGTTGAATTTATTTTTTATATTTTTCTAAAAATTAATGCCTTGAAATTTTAGAAAATTAATATGGTATCTTGAGGAGTGCTGGATGTGCTTGATTTTTTATATAGCAGTAAATGTTCAGTATTCTATATGAAGAACTAGTTTGATAGAAACAATAAGATGAATATGATGGCTCAACTCAACCTGACTAAGAGTAAAAAAGGTAGGTGCCAATGCTGGAACTCGGGTAGACAATACAGTATATTAACCTTCATACTTGTATTCATACACTCTTAATCTCCCATGTAGACACACAGTTCTCTGACTACTGAATTTTAGTAAAATACACACCTTGCTAAATCTACTGTAGAATTGTGAATCACTGGGGTCAAGGGATTTTCTTCTGCCATCATTTTTACTCTTCAGTAAGGGATATACAGTACACACTGTACTGTACATATATCCAGCATATTTTAAAGTTATGTATTACTGTATTTTACAGACATGTGCCACAGGTGCTGATGTTCAGAGGACAATGATGCTACCAAGCACACCCCGCTTGATTATACAAGGTAATGTTAACAACACATGTAGCTTATAGTGTCAGCAACTTTAGTAGTATGTAAACCTGTATTACCTTCTCATATATGTTTTGAAGGTCTGTGCAGCTGCTCTTTACTTTGCAAAGACCAGAAGAACAGCGTGCAGACCTTTAATAGTTGTAATCTAAGACCCTGTGTTAGCGACCCATTCCTTTCACACTGTTGTTCATTAAGAATTCCACTTCTTTGCATAAGTACGTGATGAATATCTTTTTTATTTCAGATGACATGATGAAGCCTAAAGCCTGGATGTTGTCAATTGAAGGACAAGTGGTCATGGGACCACATCATGATTTTGTCAATGGTATTGCTACAATCTTTGCAAGTTATTACAACTTTAACTTGCAGTATCCTGAAGATGCCTCATCCACATTGGAGTTTATCCAAAGGTAAACTAACACACTGACATTGTAGATAACACTAGCAAGGGTAATAGTGAGACTAGTAAATCACCACAACATTGTTAAAATGGCAGAGAAATTGTGTTTGGCTTTCCTACTTAGGAGGAGTGTTAGGCATCAGTATTCTGTAGAAAGGAACAGCACTTAATGTCTTTTGAAAAACAGTGTGAAATAGCTCAAATAAAACTAATAGCTTCTATATTTTGTTTACAGGTGTTTGGGTATTAACCCAGAGTCGGGCTCAAAATCAAAAAAGAAACACGGACACATCAACCAACAAGTCTGCACACTTTTGAGGAAACTAATTGATTTTGAATGGATGTCAATGTAGACATTTTCAGAAAGGACTCCTAATAATTCAAATTGATTTAAAGTGTTTTAATCCCCTGTTTTGCCTCAGTTTAATTTCTATCTTGCTGTCTTTAAAAATGTTACACTGCTTTATAATTACATTTTGTTTTTAACATTATCGTTTAAATGTTAAACACTGGAGTTTATATCTTTAATTTAATTTCTTAAAATATACCTTTTAAAAGGGAAATGCTTTCAGAATTATTGATTGCTTTTCACTTGACCCTTTCAGATGTCTGCATATCTGGAAAAAGTAGCACATATTTACAAATAATACACTGTTGACTACTAGACAGCCATAATAACTGCGGGCACTGAGGTACAGTATGTGCAAGTTGTTTACTACAGAGGATTTTAGATATACAGTACAGTAAAAAATGTGTTTTTGTTTCTTGTACATATACTTACTGTATGTGAGGTTTAGATAATTTTGTTTGTGCAATTTAAAAAAAAAAGTTGAACTGCCTGTTAAGACTTTTATTGAATTTAAAAGTGTATACTTGAGGTATTCTGTGCATTTAACGTTTGAAGAAACACTGCTGAATAAATATGCAAAACACATACAGTAATGTGTTTTGTTTTTATTTTTGTTTAACTTTATTAATTTTCAATAATTTAAAGATTATATGTGTTGTAAAGTGACTGATAAAAGTCTAATCCTGACTACAGGGACACTGATGGAAACATTTTGTACAAACATCATACAGAAAACCACAAATGCAAGGAACAAGTGAACAAGTAGTGAGATGGACAAGGGGACTTTAGAGACCTTCAGAACTTAACTTGATGTAAATTTGGGAAAATTTGGTAAATAGGATGGGTGATCAAGGTTGTTTTAATGTCCTTTACAGTATTTAATGTTGTTATTGCACCTGTAAATTTACAGTAAATTACTGGCTACTGAGTTGCATTACTTTTACAGTTAGCATGTAAAAATACAGTAGATTAATGTAAATTGAAAATGGTTAATTATTGTAATTCAACAGTAACATACTGCTACATCACAGTAATTTTCTTGCCCAGTTTACTGTGAAGTCACAGTGTGGTATGGTAATTTTATTGTAATGTACTGTAATATGATACAGTAAAATACTGTAAAAGTAATGCAACTAGTAGCCAGTAATTTACTGTAAATTTACAGTGAAATTTTTTACAGTGTAGATAGATAGATACTTTATTAATCCCAAGGGGAAAGTATTTTTGTATAACCCAAATTTATTCTTCTATATAATTTGATCTTCATTTAGGTAGGAAAGGAATTATGTTTATGCACAGAATATGAGACTGGCTTACATTTTTCTATGTCAAAGTGCTAACCTCTTGATATTAACAGAACACCCTGTGACATTATAAATCAATGTGATCGTTTTCTTCACTCTTGCTTGAAAAATATAAGACAGAATGTCATTTATGAATTAATAAATGAGGATTATTAATCTAATCAAACCAATATAATCCAATGAAGATATTAAAGCTATAAGAATGTAATCTCTTTATAACCAAAGCAATAAACTTTACGAAAACTGCTTCAATTGGGTTTGTGTGTCTACTTGAAGGCCACATTCCTTAGGAAAAGCCAGTGCCTGGTACTGCTTGTTTTCCATACTCCCGTATGTCATAAATTCAGATGCGACCCTAAACCTAAACCTATGTATGACCTCAAAATGAACTGTTAGGTATTTTTGATGTTCTCCATTGGCTAATGAACAAGCTAGGTGATAAAAGAGAGAACATTGCTTTCTTTTGGTCAGTCTGCCCAAAACTCAAATCAGTTGGCTGAGCTGGGATGCAGTCTCGCAGTTTTTCTTTTTAAATTCACCAAGAATAAATATTAAAGAAATTGCTTTAAAGCTTAAATTGGTGTTTATCTCATTGTTCTCGACTTCAGCGCTCACAAGTCCAAATAGCAACGTCTTAGCTTGAATGGGAAGTGCAATGTTTGGTGTAAAGTAAGCACTCCATCCAGCATGAAAACCTTATCTGTGAAACATGGTGGCGGCCAATCCATGGTTTGGCTGTGATTTGCTGTCTCAAGGCCAGCACGTCTTGCCCTCATTGATGGAACGATGACTTTTGAATTATACTGGAAAATTCTACAGGAAAATGTCAGCCTATACGTGCGTGAACTGAAGTTCAGGAGAAAGTGGGTCATACAGCAAGACAACGACCCTAAGCACACAAGTTGTTCTACCTAAGAAGGGCTAAAGCTGAAGAAACTTCATGTTGTGGAATGGCCGAGTCAAAGCCCTGACCTTAATCTCATAGACATACAGTATTGTGGAGGGACCTGAAGCAAGCAGTTCATGCAAAGGAAACCCGCCGACATCCCTGAACTGAAGCATCTGTGCAGTGAGGACGAGGCTGTCACACACGCGCATATGGCAGGCAGCTAAAGGACCTGAAGGAGGGTAATTCCATGCCAGACCAGGGGATGGCGAAGTGCACTAACCCTTTTCCCCTTTTCTCTGTAGACCAGTTACGGGAAATTCCTCCTGATTCTGATGATGTCACTTCCGGTCCAGAGGCCCTGATGACATCACTTCCTATTTTAGGGGTGTGTGTGTGTGTGCCCTGATGACAACACCATCTGTTTCAGGAGGCCGGGGTTGTATGGGGAGGGGTGGTTGTGTGTGTGACCCGATGACATCACTTCCAACTCCACCCCCCCGATGACCTCACTTCCTCTGCCTCCCCATTAAACCGCCATTTTGCTTTATAAAAAGACAGTTCCGTTTTTGAACTCCTGAAAGATCTGCTTTCTTTTGCTGCTACAGCTACCTACAATATACGGGGCGGCCACCCCAAACCTTTCTTTTTGCTTCCTTTTGTCTTTGTTGGCGCTGATAAGGCAAAAATCCCTTCAAGCTAATGTGCAGGTCTGATCCAAAGACACCCTGGAAAAGTTAAGCTGAAGTGATTGCTTTACACGGGGGTCACACCAGCCACTGAAAGGAAAGATTCACAAAGTCTTCAGACCCCTTCACTATCTGCACACTGCATTGTGTTGGAGATTTGATTTTAAATGGATACATTTACCATACAATACAATACAATTTATTTTTGTATAACCCAAAATCACGCAAGAAGTGCAGCAATGGGCTTTAACAGGCCTTGCCTCTTGACAGCGCCCCAGACTTGAGAAAAAACTCCCAAAAAAAAAAACCATTGTAGGGAAAAAATGGAAGAAACCTCGGGAAAGGCAGTTCAAAGTGAGACCCTTTTCCAGGTTGATTGGGCGTGCAGTGGGTGTCAAAAAGAAGGGGGTCAATACAATACAATCCACAGAACTGAACAAATCCTCAATACAGTATAAACATTTTAGAAGTACGGAGCAGAATTTAACAGTAGATGATATCCCATAATATGATTTGGAATTGTTTAGACTCCTGGAGCCCTCGACCATCAAGCTGCCTCCCCCGTATTGGCCATTCCACAGCTGAAATAGCGCTAATCCGATGAAAGGACCCCTCTTTCCCATGATTCCTGCGATCCTCGATCAGGGATGACTTTACCTTAGGCAGGTGGGCCGTGGTATCAAGTGCCACATTTGAGTACTGAGAAGAGAAACAGAACAGGTGAGGGTTAGTAACAAATTATTACTCTCATGTTACTTCTGTTTTAGTGCTAATAACTAACAACAGAGATGCAGTCTGCACAGTTAATCAGCAGCTCTAGTCAGGGTGTACTAAACTGAAGTAGTGAGTCTTCAGCTGGGATTTAAAAGCTGAGACCGAAGGGGCATCTCTTATAGTAGCAGGCAGACCACTCCACAGTTTAGGGGGTCCTGTAACTAAAAGCTCAACCTCTAACTGTTGTTTTATTAATCCTTGGAATCACAAGCAGACCAGCATCTTGAGATCTTAACGTGCACTCTGGTTTGTAAGTCATGATAAGTTCAGACCAGTAAGACAGACCTCGGCCATTTAATGCTTTATATGTTAAAAGGAGGATTTTGAAATCTGCCCTAAACTTAACCGGGAGTCAGTGTAAGGATTTAACAACTGGAGTTATGTGTTTGTATTTTCTTGTTCTTGTAATCATTCTTGCAGCACCATTTTGGATTAACTTGAGGCTGCATAAAGAACAGTTTGAACATCCAGTGAACACCGCATTGCAGTAGTCAATCCTATTAGAAATAGATAGATAGATAGATAGATAGATAGATAGATAGATAGATAGATAGATAGATAGATAGATAGATAGATAGATAGATAGATAGATAGATAGATAGAAACTTTATTAATCCCAAGGGGAAATTCACAAGTTCTGACATTTTTCACCAGCACAGCCAGTTCGTCGATCTTATTTTGTAGTGAGTTTACATTTCCCAGGATCACAGAAGGCACCGACGGTTTATAACGCCATTTTCTCGATTTAATCTTATTTTTTATCTTTGCGCCGGCTCGGCTGCCCCGATATCGTCTTCTTACCTCGTCAGGTAAATAAGGAACCACACCGGCATAAGCATTTCTTCTCAGTGCTTTAAGCTGACTTCTTGAATAGGCGATTCTCGGAGTGTAACAATCCATGTCAAATAGTAAAATAGTAAAAATGTGTAAAAAGTGTCCAGAGAGCAATTCCACATAAAAGAAAGTGGTAGAAGTGATCAGTGAGATAGAGAAAAATAGAGATAAAAAGGTAAAAAGATAAAGTCGTATACGGAGCTGCTGGAAAGGCTGCCACTCGGATGCGGCGCATTCCCTCCATCAAGTAACATCTCTGTGTTTGAAGACAAGTAGTTCTCCTCCATCCACTCCTTTAATTCACTAACACAACTAATTAAAGACAACATCGGAGAAACTTCATTTGATCTAAAAGAAAGGTCTAACTGGGTGTCATCTGCATACGGGTGAAAATTAACATTATTTTTCCTAATGATACCATTTTTGCCCACTCATCTTTACTCGATAATCCATAATGGTGAAGTGAACGCGATGTTTTCAGAAAGGTTTGGTTAAAAATCATAAACTGAAACCTCTCATTGCTTGAAGCATTCAGACTCTTAATTCAGTACCTTGTTTATAGCGCCTTCGGCAGGAATTTCAGCTTCTGCTCTTCCTGGTAAGTCTCTACAAGCTTTACGCCCCTGGTGTTGGACAATTTATTCCAATCTTCCTGGCAGATCCTCTCAAGCTCCGTTAGATTGGATGGGAAGCGTCTGTAAACGGCCATCTTCAGGTCTCTCCACACATGTGCTATGGGCTTTGGCTTTAAACACGGAGAGAAGAGCATTTACAAATCACTGCTTTCTGTTTTTATTCGCATCGTTCATCCTGTCCCTACTTATTTGGAAATGGAGTTCGAAGACCTGCATAAGGAAAGGTGCTGTGACAGGAGCAGCAAACACACTCTTGTGGAGCGTTTTCAGTGTACATTTAACGAAACAAGTGCAGTGGGTTAGTTTCAGTTTTACATAACTTGTCTTTGTTTTCATTTAAAACATTTTACTTTTATTTGCAACCTGTCCCAACTTTCTTTTTTTTTTGTTTTGTAAATAAGTGCCCCGCCACTGGGCCAGCCTCCATTAAAAGTCGGTCCAGGTAAAATGTAATGTCTCAAATGTGAAACAGCGCTGGCGTGTCATCTCAGTGAGAGGCTCTCGCCCGTGCTTCTGCTGCCTGACCTGCTTTCTTCCTACATATAAAAACATAAACATTTGTCTATTTGTGCCATCTGCTTCAACTGCTGAATTTTAAATGAAAGCAAAACGCAATTATGTTGGCCTTATTATGTTCATTTCCTTTGAAGCACAACACAAGCAATTTAAGAGAACATTTGGTTGCAAGATAAACACATTGACTGCCTGTGATGCCAACTTCAACTCCCAGTGTTATTAACCCAGGGTACTGAGGAAGATGCCCATTTTCTTGCCATGCCAAGGCAGGCGCGGACTTTATGCCAGCCTCTCAGTTTGTTTTGTATAAACTCAAGGGTGGGCAGCTGATTTTTCAGATATCTGAAATTTGGTAACGGGCTGATCACGTGTTGCCGTTGTTAGTACTGGTAGTGGATCACGTTGAGTCGCTGCTCCGACAACTGCACTCAGCTCACCAAGGAGGCACATCCCACAAATCTATGATTCATTACTTGATTCACCCTCTACTCTGACGACTGCACTTGATTCACTAATGGGGGCATCTCCCATTCTCTGATCTGTCACTCAATTCACTAAGGGGGCAAGGCTCAGATGTCCTTGTTGATTCAACTATGGGCATCCCACTGGCTCCAAATACTGCATTCAATTTACTAAGGGGGCATCCCTCCCCCAATAGGATTCATCGCTCAGTTCATCAAGGGGGAACCCCCTAGCACCGCCAATTGAACTCAATTCACTAAGGGGGCAATCCCCCTCTCCGATTCCTCATCCAATTCACCAAGGTGCCTCCCTCCCTGCTGTGATGACTTCTCTTATTTCACTAAGGAATCACCACCCACTTTGATTTGTTTGCAGGATTTACAAAAGGAGACTCCCCCACTCTGATGACTGCACTCGATTTACCAAAGGGATGCTCCTCTGGCTCTGACAACTGCACTCGAATCGCTTGGGGAAGGGGGGGGGCACCCCGTCTCAACGATTCATCACTCAATTCTCCAAGAGGGTACCCCACCCGGCTCTGATGACTGCACTTAATTCACTAAGGGGGGGGTCAGGGGTCACCCCCCCACCCTCCGATTTGTTGCTTGATTTACTAAAGGGGACTCCCCCACTATGGTGACAGGGCTCAATTCACCAAAATGGTAACCCCTTACTGGCTGCGATGACTGCACTCAATTCACTAAGGGATTACTCCTAGCCCAAATTATGGCCGACAACTATACTCGTTTCACCAAGGGGGGCACATCCCTCCCTGATTCGTTGCTTGATTCACAAAGGGGACACACACCCCCTGCCCCACCATTGGCTCAGACAACTGCACTCGATTCGCTAAGGGGGCACCACTCCTCTCAGATTTGTCACTTGACTCACTAAGAGGGACCCTCACCTCACTCCCCCCACACACACCTGTTCCAAAGATCGTGCTCAATTTGCCAAACCGGGTCAGCCCTTTTAATCTTTTGCCAAGTCCAAATATCTTATGCAGGTGCACCATGGCACCTAGAAAACGAACAAAACTTAAAACAGTGACGTAAAGCTCAGTAGTAGTCCTGCCCGTATTTGGGTGGGAGCGCCATTCTGCGGTCTGCTCTGTCCGGAATTAGACGTCCCATGTCAGGAGAACCTTGGCTTTTACAAAAGAGGAACCAGAAGGGGCCGAGTCAGTCCCCTGCAGTGGGCGGTTTCTCTAGGCTGAGGGAGTTAAAGGAGGTGATCCCATCAGCCACAGCACCCCCTTGTGTTTCAGAGTGGTAGTGCTTATTTCCTATGAGCCCTGAGGGTGAACCTCAGACATGTATGTGTGACAGTGGATATTTTTGTATGCAGTGTTGTATAAACCCTGTTGTTCCTTCTGAATTTCTGTGAGGCGCCTTGGGGAAATCTATATAAATAAAATGTATTATTATTATTATTATTATTATTATTATTATAATCACAAATTAAGTTATTTGTTCAGGATTTTCTTGAAGTATTCTAGTTTATTGCTGTTATGAACTTAGAGTCCCAAAAATGTCCACTAGAGAGGGATATACCCTCAAACCCTGGTTAGATATAAGGGCAAACAAATAAAAGGTTTGATTCTTCATAGATTCTCTTCGATAACAATGAATGCAAGATTTGCCTAAAACAATACAGCAATCCAACACAAAATCCCAGTGCAGTAATCTAGAGAATGGCCAAAAAAACAGAGCAGATGGTTGAAACCAAATCCAGTGATTCACAAAAGCAGACGCAGAGCAAAAAAAAACACAAAACTCACCACTCCCGAGTGCATTCTACAGATACTGTACAACATGTTCTATGCAGTAGGGGGCGCTAGGTCCCTGCTTGGAATAAGTTCTTTTGTAATTGTGGCATGTTACATAACCCGAAACTATCCTTATATAATTTGATACTACCCGTATGTATGGTATTCGTGTCAATACCTCGACTCAATACAAGTTAGAACCACGCAATGGGACTCTGCTTTTGTAGTTAGAACATCACGTGGCAAACGCGGATGCAGTATTGCATGACTGGCTAAGAATGTTCGAATGCTTCAGTGATGCCGCTGGATGGGCGAGTACAGTAAGTTAGTGTTGGTTCGAGCAGATAACAGTAAGTTTGGTTGGTTTTTGGAACGTTGGTTTGGTGGGGCGTACTTTCCAGGACTAACATCGTCAACTGACTTAAACCCTTCGACAGCTCCGTAACCGTAAGTAATTTAGAACGTATCGCCATTTGCTTGGTACGTCGAAATCTATCTTTGGGCAGTTCAGCGTTGGCATCCGTCCTTCTGACATCTGTTGGCAAACTGAGTAATGACAGCTCGGTATTAACAACGGTCACTGTTTAAATTTTAGCCGATCTCAGATCTAAAATGACCACACCAAGATAATTATTACTCTGACTCTGATTAGAGTCGTAAAATACGGTTTGTTTTGAAAATTTGTTTGCCGGAAAAAATCAAATGAGGTGCGCCGGAGAGCTGAGTTCACGTCTCGCAGCCCCGTTTAAACAGGAAGCTCTTCATTGCATCGGCTGAAAAGGTCTATTTTAAGCACAAATCAGTGCCAAGATAACAAAATCATTTCAAGGACTTAAAAAAACAAATAATTCTTTGCAGAGAAAGTACGGATTTCACTTACGTAGAATTTGTAGCCGCTAGTATAGATATAATATTAAAAGGCGATACTCCTCCCTTAGTGATACGGCGGTAAGAAATCACATAGCAGAAATAACTTAGCTTTCTTTAATGACGGTGGGACAGACAAGGAAGCCAATGGCAAGACTATTACCGAGGTTGGGATCTCGATGTATACAGCCTGCCATCTTCGTTGCTGCGCTGGAAGGATTTTCAGGATCGGATGACGTGATCTTCCATCTGTCCGTCAGCTTCAAAGGTGTGCCGGGCAATGTCCCTTACTTAGGTAAATCACGCTATTCGAAACAAGGAAAAGAAGATCCTGCTGACTCTGACAGACAGAAATAGTACTATGGCCATGTCACAGTTGTCCCTGTCTTGTCTTCTAATCCTTGTTCTAAATGATGAGCCCCTGTGTGATAAATCTGGCCTTGTGTTAGCTGTACATGTGAGTGGATTTATAAAACAGTTTTTGTACAGAGCACAGTGACATATTAAACTTACGTATGTACTTATTACAACATGTGCAAGATCAGACCTCATCTGACGGAATATGCAGCACCACTCGTCCTGTCTAGGTTACTGCGACTCACTTCTATCAGGAGTACCCGCATGTGCCTTCAGGCCACTGCAGATAGTCCAGAATACAGCAGCTCGTCTTGTATTTAACTCTTTTAGGGCAGATGTCGACTTTTGTCAACACAAGGGGTTGAGGGCGGATGTCAACTAAAGTCGACATCCAGGGGCAAAGGGTCATAAAAGCTGTAAACGTTGATAAAACTTACTGTTACATTATAAGTAGACCCTCTTTCCTAGGAGGACGGTTAGACTTATTGACTTGACGTTGAATCCCTACGTGGAGTAAATAGCATGGCAGCGACATCAGGTGAGAGACACAAAATACTCTGTGCGTGTCATTAATTTATTTATTTATTTTTGTGTATTATCGCTGAATCGGGCTCTGGCTTATTGAACTCCGATTTCGATGGAAGTGATCTGGAATTCAAAAATGAAATTTAGGTACGTGCATCAGCTGATCAGTCCCCAGCTGATTGTAGGGCTGAACGCCCTATGGCAACATTCACCCTGAGAGGACAACATAGACATGCTGCAGATACATGTGAGGAAAGCTGGCTACTGGACCTCATCAAACAACACAGCGTGCTGGTGGACACTATGGATTATCAGCCACTTCAAGTTGGTGTTTTCCAGAAAATGAATTTCAGTTTATGTGTGATGAGACAAACAGGTATATAGTGTGAACATTGCTCCGGACACAGACAGGCTGACACACTCAAGTCACTCAACACACGTTTATTTTTCCTGTCTATTTTTACAAAAGTCCATGCTCACCAGCCCCAATACTCCTCAGTCCAGGCCAACACAATGCCTTCTCTCTTCTTGTTTCTTCAGGCCGCCTCCTGCCTTCTCCAGACCTTGTCCTATCTTCCACCCGACTCTTGTCCCTTCTGCAGGGAGGCGGCCCCTTTAAATAAGCACCAGGTGTGTTCCCGGCAATCTCCCACCGACACACCCCAGTGTGGCGGAAGTGCCGGCTCTCTTCCCCGGAAGCACTCCGGGGGAGTCCCTGTTTTCTCTTCCCCCCAGCACTTCCTGGTGTGGCGGAAGTGCTGAGGTCTAGGGTCTTCCTGGTATTGTGGTCCCCCGGCGGTAACCCCGGGTCCTTACAGGGTCGAGGCCTCCAGGGCGGTCGCCCCCTCGAGGTCTGGAGGAGGCACAAGCCCTCCTCCTGTCTTCTCAGGCGTCCCGGCTGGGTACCACCTCCATCCGGGTATGACAGTAGTAATTTATATACTGTGTGGAGGATTGCCGGCTTTCCATGCCGGTCCGCAACCCCAGGCCGCCAGGAGGAGCTCTCCCGACAGCAGGATCATGCCCCGAGGTCCAGCAGGGCATTATGGACCTTGTAGTATTTTTACACAACCCTGCTGGATACCTTGGGGGCCACCAGGAGTCGCTGTGGGGGGGCTTATGGGCTCTTTTATGCCCTATGACCCGGGAGTACGTCATGGTCACGCGTGACAGGAACGAACAACGTGCTCCCGGGTTAAAGAAAAGGACTGATTGCCCTGACCCGGAAGGAGTAAGGAACTATGGACTGTCGGGACAGGAATACCTCCGGGTCAGGGGCTATAAAAGGACGGTGCCTCAGTCCAGACACTGAGCTGAGCTGGGAGGTACAGGAGCAAGTGTCTGGGCGAGGAGGAGTGTTTATTATAGTCGAGTATTGGATGAGTAGTGTGGAAGGTGCTTGGTGCACTGTGAGTCACAATAAAAAGTATTGGACTTTTACCCGTTGTTTGGAGTCATCCCTGAGGGTTCAAGGGCGCTATATAGGGCCTTCTTCACAACTGTAGAGCAGGGGGTCTCCAACCTTTTTTCCCCCGGAGAGCTACTTTTACAAAATGAAAATGGCCGAGAGCCACTCCTGTTTTCTAACGTTTCTTCTCATAGCTTATCTCAACCCAAACAAACTGAATAAACTTGTTTTTCCTGAACATTTACAAAATGTTGGTGTCCATAACTCACATTTTGCAATAAAACATCAAAAAAAAACACCATTTAGTTCACGTGCAAGTGCCCCGATCACATCATCAGCAAAGTCAAGATCTGCGAATCTTTCTTCACCAAGAGAGACTGAGTGAGGAGTCTGAGTGTCTGGGCTTGCGAGTGTCCTGATAAAAACCAACATCCTGGTCTTGATGACCTCATGGGCATGGCCATCAGCAGTGTGTCTGTCTACGGAGAGACCTCGTCGAGAGGTTTACTTACCTTGGCAGTGACATTCATGTGGCTCTGGTGACTCTTCTTGTGAAGTCAGTAGACAGATTGGGAGAGCATGGAGGGTCATGAAGTCGCTGGAAAGGGGTGAGTGGCGCTCCTGATATATATCTTGCTATATGGTTGCGAGACATGGACGCTATCCAGTGACCTGAGATGAAGACTGGACTCCTTTGGTACTGTGTCCGTCCGGAGAATCCTTGGATACCTTTGGTTTGACTTTGTGTTGTTCATGGGGTCCCGAATGAGGCACATGTGAGGAAGCGTCAGTTACGGCACTACGGCCATGTGGCACGTTTCCCCGAGGGTGATCCAGCTCATAAGATCCTTATTGTTGGGGACCCGAGTGGCTGGACCAGGCCAAGGGGTCGCCCACATAACACCTGGCTGTGGCAGATAGAGGGTCACTTCTGGGGGGTGGGACTGGACCGGGTGTCTGCCTGGGGTGGGTTGCCAACCAGGATCCCGAATTGTTTCGTCGTGTGGTGGGTACGGCAACACGCTCTACCTGTGCCTGATCCCCAACTTGACTTGACTTGACTGCAAGTGCATTTTATTTGTCTGTAATGATTTTCTAGTGTATCTCACACTATCGAATTCAAAGATGAATGCAGTCAAAAGAAAACAACGCAATTCCAAATCCATAGATATGACTTATTCATTTGTCATTTTGTCACATGTCACTGTGTCACTTTATTCACATGTCCAGTTGCATGTATGATGTGTTTTTTAGTTTGTCAGATGACTGGCACTGAGGTGTATGGTGGAGTGGAGCCCCCTTCGGTTCACTCTTATGGAGTCATTTAAATGTTCAGCCACTCAGGTTCACTCTTATGGAGTCATTTAAATGTTCGTCTGTCAGTCTTGTTCTGAACTTTGATTTCATGACATTCACGTCAGACTCACTGAGGTATGGAGACCCAAACAAAGCAGACATTTTCAGAGCTGCTTGGTGAAGATTCTTCTAGTTATCTGGCTCTACTAAGCTCCGGAAATGCTGTTGAGACTTTAACTGCACATTCATTTGAAGGTTTACTAATATATAAAATCCGATGTCTGTCTGCTTTTCACGAGAGAACGACTTAACGGATTTAGATCAGGTTTTTCTATAATTTGCTTGAACATTCCGGTTGATTTTGCGGCTTCTCTCACTTCGCTCTGTGTCAGAGTTCACTTGCAGTACCGGTTTATTTGCGCCAATCCGAGAGACCTGCAGTGGGCGGAGGGAGGGGCCTTCATCACTCACTCACTTGCCAGCTTCGGGGCGGGTACCTTAACTCCGCTTAGCTAGCGAACGAGAGAACAATTGAATTCAACTTTGTTTGAGATTTCAAATAAAGTGTTACTTAGGTCTTGATGAGTTTGAGTCCGGATATTCTCTTAAGTGTATGCCACACTGAAAAGAGAGATTGCAATTCAGATTGTGGATCGTGATTTTGTGTTAAAAGGCTCGTGATATGATTTTTTGGAAAGATCGCCCATTCCTAATTTGAATAATCAAGTTTTCAAATTTATGTAGGATTCATTAACCCTTTGGCGAGCTACTTGGAAAGGGGTGGCGGCGAGCTACCGGACATGTTGGAGACCCCTGCTGTAGAAGGTCATGGAACATAAAAGTGACATTTGTCATGAATAAGTATTTTATGTTGATTTATGTGTGAAACCAGTGCTTTTTAAAAAAACTGGAAAAATATTCAGCTCTGGGACAAAAGTAAAAAAAAATTAGCCCTGAAAGAGTTAACCAGCCGAGACGGGCACATGGCGCTCCTCCCTTCAGGTCACTACATTGGCTCCCTGTAGCAGCACACATTAAGTTGTTTGCCTACAGAGTACAATAATACAATACGGTTTATTTTTTGTTTAGCCCAAAATCACACAGGAAGTGCCGCAATGGGCTTTAATAGGCCCTAACTCTTGGCAGCCCCCCAGCCTTGACTCTCTAAGAAGACAAGAAAAAACTCCCAAAAAACCTTGTAGGGTCGGCACCTGCATATATGGCGACCCCGGTGAGGTGCTCTGCTCCTTCTCTGCCAGTGAACAGTGTCTGGTGATGCCACCTCTGCGTGGTATCACGTCTCAATCGAGACTCTTTTCCTATGTAGTTCCCACTTGGCGGAACGGGCCACCCACCTCCCTCCGTACTGCCGACTCCCTCAATGTATTTAAGAAGCGACGTTCTGTGCATATCTGTTGAATTGATAGAAAGAAATAAAAACAATTTTCTGTGATCTTTCATACTGTTGGTTAATTTGTTGTTACATTAATTCAATTGATTTATAGATTGTTAATCAAAGTATGTAAAGTTATTAGTTATTACAACTTTTCACTTGTGGTCATCGACTTTTATTATCTGTCATTACATTTGTTGAACTTACTGCAACTTACCGAACTTACTTATTACATACTGCACTGCAATTGCCCTAATCTAAAGTTACTCGATAATGTTGACCTCCTTAGGAAGTCGCTTTGGATAAAAGCGTCTGCCAAGCAAATAAATGTAAAACGTGAAGTGTAAAGAACCGTCAGGAATTGTGGGAAACCCTGCGCATTTATAATGAATGGGGGCAGTCCCTGGCGGGGATGGGCAGGTGGCCCCGCCCTCTTGGGGAATCACCCATTAAACACAAGGCTGATAAGAAAGGCATAGAGAGAAAACCCAAAAATAAGGCATAATGCAAATAATTCAGCAAAGTAACATAAACTATAATAATTATAATATAACTCAAACATGAACAACGATTGGAACCCAAGCCTGGGGAGGAAATCTAACAATGGTCTCTCATTCTCATTTAAAACTTTGTGTTTTCTGTACTTATCTTTACTTAACGTTATTATGCTGGTATTATTCTGTATATTTGATGTTTCTTTGTGCTTTTTCTCTGATGCTTATTGTGAATTTCTGTGAGCAGAGGAAAGGTGCTATATAAATAAAATGTGCTATTTGCTCGCCAACCCCTTCCCCCCCCGCGCCGTTGTGAAGAGGGGGGCTAAACGCACCCCAAGAAGATGCGGTCGCTCCTCGTAAACCCCTCTTTAACGGTGATACAACGGGAAACAAATACAGTTTTTTTTTTTTTTTACCTCCTCTTTGCTCGATCAGCTGCTGGATGGCTTGCTGCTGCTGCCGCCGTGCCGCATGATCTTCATCTCGTGTGGCACTTCGAACGTTTAAAAGCCTGGACAGCAGCTGTCCTTTTGTCTCACTGCCTTGTCTCTCTTCTCCCCCAGACATCCTCAAACACTATTTTTGCTGTTCCGTTATTTCACAGAGTAACAATTTCCGTTTGTTTGCACCAATGCAGTGGTTCTCAACCTATGGGGCGGGCCCCCCTAGGGGGGCGTGAAGTAATAAAAAGGGGGGCATGAACATGTGAAAAAAAGAAAACAAGAATCAAAAATATGAAAAAAAAACATCTGCTGAAACCAAAACAAATTAACTTAAACTACAGGGTGGTCCATTTATATGGATACACCTTAATAAAATGGGAATGGTTGGTGATATTAACTTCCTGTTTGTGGCACATTTGTAAATGTGAGGGGGGAAACTTTTCAAGATGGGTGGTGACCATGGTGGCCATTTGAAGTCGGCCATTTTGGATCCAACTTTTGTTTTTTCAATAGGAAGGTCATGTGACACATCAAACTTATTGGGAATTTCACAAGAAAAACAATGGTGTGCTTGGTTTTAACGTAACTTTATTCTTTCATGAGTTATTTACAAGTTTCTCTTTGTTTACAGCCATTGACATGTCGCAGAGGTTAACACGTGAGGAGCGGATAGAAATTGTGTTGATGTCTGGTGAACGCAGTAACCGGGTCATTGCAGCAGATTTCAATGCAAGACACCCTACGAGACCACCCATCTCCCATGCTACAGTTAGCAAACTGCTTGCTAAGTTTCGTGAAACTGGTTCAGTGTTGGATTTGCCAAAATGTGGACGCATGAAAACTGTCACTAATGAAGAAACATCAGTGGCTGTCCTAGCTTCATTCAGCAAGAGCCCACAGCGTAGCACTCGCTGCATGTCACTGGAGAGTGGCATTAGTCGAACATCCCTTCGGCGGATATTAGCTACTCACAAATGGCACCCTTACAAACTCCAGCTACTGCAGCATCTCAACGAGGATGACCCAGATCGGCGCACTGAATTTGCAGAATGGGCAAAACAAAATTGGAACAGGACCCTCAGTTTACGCAGAAGATTTTGTTCAGTGATGAGGCAAACTTTTATGTGAATGGTGAAGTTAACAAACAAAACCACCGCTATTGGTCTGACACTAACCCACATTGGATAGATCCCTCCAAGACTGTTGGAACAAAAAATTGATGGTATGGTGTGGTATATGGGGTACAAAGATAGTGGGGCCATTCTTCATCAATGGAAACCTCAAGGCCACTGGATATGTGAAATTGCTACATGATGATGTGTTTCCCTCTTTATGCACTGAAGCTGGCACGTTCCCTGAGTTTTTCCAGCAAGATGGTGCACCACCACATTATGGGTGTCAGGTCCGAGCATTCCTAGATGAACAGTTTCCTGGAAAGTGGATTGGTCGTCGTGGGCCAGTTGAATGGCCCCCAAGGTCTCCGATCTGACCCCTTAGACTTTTATCTTTGGGGTCATCTGAAGGCAATTGTCTATGCTGTGAAGATACGAGATGTGCAGCACCTGAAACTACGGATACTGGAAGCCTGTGCTAGCATTTCTCCTGCGGTGTTGCTATCAGTGTGTGAAGAGTGGGAGAAGAGGGTTACATTGACAATCCAACACAATGGGCAGCACATTGAACACATTTTATAAGTGGTCAGAAACTTGTAAATAACTCATGAAAGAATAAAGTTACGTTAAAACCAAGCACACCATTGTTTTTCTTGTGAAATTCCCAATAAGTTTGATGTGTCACATGACCCTCTTCCTATTGAAAAAACAAAAGTTGGATCCAAAATGGCCGACTTCCAAATGGCCACCATGGTCACCACCCATCGTGAAAAGTTTCACCCTCACATATACTAAAGTGCCACAAACAGGAAGTTATTATCACCAACCATTCCCATTTTATTAAGGTGTATCCATATAAATGGCCCACCCTGTACATTCTGATACTAGAACAATAAACATAGAGTTAGATAAATGTCGATAAAAGTTAGGTAGGTATAAAAAAAATGTTATGAAAACTCGGGTCGCAAATACTTAAAGGTTGAGAACCGCTGCACTAATGCAATCTTTACTATCAGTTTTTTTTGAGACTTTTGAATTTTTGTACTTCCATTATCTCTAACCTGCCCTGCATGTTTACCGCGCCAACATTTTTGAATTCTTTACGAGTGTGGCGAGTGGCTGGGGGTGCTACCAAGCTGGGATGCCCAGGAGGACCAGAGGATGGCTTGTGCCTCCTCCAGATCACGAGGGGGCGACTACCCTGGTGTCTTTGGGGACCACGGGAACAGAGCATAGAAGCTCAACCCTATAGGGGTCCGTGGTTACCACCAGGGGGCACCCCAAAGCCTGAGGAAGCCCTGGCGCTCAGCACTTCCGCCACACCCGGAAGTGCTGGGGGGAAAGAAGACCAGGGACACCTGGAGTGCTTCCGGGTGTGAAGCTGGTACTTCTGCCACACTGGAGAGTGCCAGTGGAAGATTATCAGGAGGCATCTGGAGCTCGTTGGTGGGGATAAAAGGGGCCGCCTCCCTCCATTCGATGGCTGGTCGGGTGGAAGAGGACAGAGCTCAGAGGAGAGGAGTGGAGGTGGGCCAGAAGAGATGCATTGTGTAAGAGCCTGGATTGTGGGTGATTGGTGCTGCGGCACTGGGTTGTGTGTGTCACGGACTTGTAAATAAACGTGCTGTGGTGCAATCAACGATGTCTACCTGTCTGTGTCCGGCCTGTATCCCACACGACGTTCTACTTTATCATTTACTCTTTGTCTTTTATTTCCGGCCCCGGGTGTGGTTAAATCTCGCTTAAGAGCTGAGAGCGTAGGAAGTGTGTCTGCCAAAAGCATTCCAACAACTGAGAGGTTCGATGACTGTGGTCTTGTTTGAAAATGGTTGTAAGTATGACGTGACTTGACTGTCTCGCGAGACGTGAAAGTGTCTCTCTTCAATAGATCACGTCTCATTGCAGGAAAAAAAGACTCGTCTCATCTCAATATTTTTTTTTTATAATGGAGAGATTATTATTATTATTATAATTATTATTATTACCATCTGTGATGGACCCCACATGATTGGTTCCCACCTTGTGTCAAGTACTTCCATAATGGCGTTCACCTAGAAAGGCACTATATAAAACAAAGAGTTAAGAGGAAATGCTGGATTGTCTTTTGGATGAACAGAAGTAACAAACTGGAGTGAGAAGATGATCCGTAACATAGAGTGACGGGACACGGACAGAGGCGGCTGGCCCTTCCCAGCTCTTTCAGATGGACAATTCATTAGTGTGATCGGGCATGCAAATGTTAATTGACTTCGGTAATCAGACGTAACATTTAACAATGGAGCCACATTCATCATTATGGCAGATGACACGCTTGGCATTTAGACTGCCCAAAGACGACTTTTTCCATTTTCAAGGCGAGCGCTGGTATTTCAAAATTGAAATTTTCCTGACTTGTAAAAAAGTTAACGTTTCATGTCCGGCTCCCTTCCTTTCTAAAAAGTATATTAAAAGAAAAAAAAAAATAGTGAATAACAGTAATTGCCAAGGAGTGAGCAAACTTTATAAAAGTTGATGCTACGTACAAAATATGTGGAATTTAGATGGGCAGGCCTTGTGGTGGTAGTTTCAGGCCCAAGTCTTTTTAATTTTATGACAGAGTCGAGGGCCTAAAACCAGTTTGGTCAGTAATTGATTCCCTGCAGGACCCTCTCAATCAACCCCTACAGGAAAGCATGACTACCCAGCTGGCAAGCCTCAGCTCAACAAATGGTTTTGGGGGCAGGGGTGAAAGGTACTATGTGCCCCCACTGATCTGGAGTATGGCTGTTTGGGATTGGTTTTGAATCAGAGGTCATTCTGTCGCACGACGGCCTACTGCTGTAAAGATCTGGACAAAGAAGGTAGACATTCGGTTGCTTTACTCCTCCCTCTCTCTCTCTCACCATCATGATGACGGTGCATCTCACACACCATGGACTGATAAGAAGACTCCACTGAAAAGCACAACTCGGCAGCCATATTGAGACAGGTGTGTGGCCTGTCCTGAAGAAAGCGAGAAAATGATGACTTAACTGGAGACATTTAAAGTAACTGAAAGTCTTATAACTGGGAAAAGGATCTCTCACTCAACAGGAGTGGAAAGTACAAAACAATACAATACAATACAATTTCATTTTTGTATAGCCCAAAATCACACAAGAAGTGAAGCAATGGGCTTTAACAGGCCCTGCCTCTTGACAGCCCCCCAGCCTTGACTCTCTAAGAAGACAAGAAAAACCCTTGTAGGGAAATAATGGAAGAAACCTTGGGAAAGGCAGTTCAAAGAGAGACCGCTTTCCAGGTAGGTTGGGCGTGCAGCGGGTGTCAAAAAGAAGGGGGGTCAATACAATACAATACACAGAACAGAACAAATCCTCAATACAGTATAAAAATAAAAATATTACAAGTATGGAGCAGAATTTAACAGTGGATGACATCACATCATATGATTTGGATTTGTTCAGAGTCCTGGAGACCTCGGCCATCAAGCTGCCTCCCCCAACTGGCCATTCCACATCTGAGACAGCCAATCCGATGAAAGGACCCCTCTACCCCACAATTCAAGCGATCCTCTATCAGAGATGACTTTACCTTAGGCAGGCAAAACAACTTGGCAGGTGGGCCGTGGCATCAAGTGCCACATTTGGGTACCGAGAAGAGAAACAGAATAAGTGAGGGTTAGTAACAAATTCTAACTGTCATGTTACTGATGTTTTAGTGCTAATGACTAACAACAGACATGCAGTCTGTACAGTTAATCAGCAGCTCTAGTCAGGGTGTGCTAAACTGAAGTGGTGAGTCTTCAGCCTGAGAGTGAAGGGGCATCTCTTATAGTAGCAGGAAGACCACTCCAGAGTTTAGGTGCCCTGTAACTAAAAGCTCGACCTCCCGCTGTTATTTGTAGTGCAAAATGCCACCAGAGAAGAACCAGAAAATGTCATTAATGGGATGTAAACCATGGTGGTCTTGAGAACTGGAGTTATGTGCTTGTACTTTGTAGTTCTTGTAATGAATCTTGCAGCAGCATTTTGAATAAACTGAAAGCGGCATAAAGAATATTTTGACCAACCAGTGAGTAACAAACTGCAGTAGTCAACCCCTCAGGAAACAAATGCATGAATACATTTCTCTGTATCTGGAAAAATAAATTATTTTAGAAAAATATCTCTCTATTATAAAAAAAAAATCTTGGAAGGCTTGGAAGGAGACGATACTTGATTTTCTTGGAGACACTTTAATGACCAGAGAGACAAGGCAGTGAGACAAAAGGACAGCTGCTGTACAGGCTTTTAAATGATTGACATGCAGAACACTCAGCTCAGCAGCAGCAAGCCAGCAGCTCATCCGACCGCATCTCCTTAGCGTGCGTTCAGCATACCTCACAACGCGAGCAGCAGAGACATCAATTTTAGAGCACAGTTTCCCCATCACTGCACTGGGGTTTATGAAACCATATTCAGACCACAGTGTAAGATACGCCAACGTCTCATCCAGCAGCAACCCAAGCTTCTCCTAGATGGTCTTCCATCCAAGCACTGGACAAGCCTGAATACACTTAGATTCAGGTTGGTGGCCTCTTCTGAAGTGCATGTGGCCCCTAACTGGGAGTCGCAAATCACAAAAGTCCCACAAGCACTTCCAAAAATGCCAACTAGAGGGGGAAATTCATTCAAAAATCCCTGGTTGGACACGAAAAGGGCCTTGAAAAATGTTTATAAAAGATTTACTCCTCACAAAAATTGTCCTTCAATGACAATGATTAGATGGCCATGATGACTGGGCCGTGGTGGGCACTTCAGCCTGGAGATCGGGATACCCCCTACTCTTTACTGAGGATGCCCAGGGATCTATTATGAGCACAGACAGGAGTCAGGACCTTGGTTTAACGTCTCATCTGAAGGGCGACATCACACATTTACAGCACATTATTCCCATCATTGCACTGCAGGCATTGGCATTCACATTCAGACCTCAGGGTAAGTGTCCCGTGCTGGCCTCACCAACACCTCTTCCAGCAGCAACCCAAGCTTCTCCTAGATGGTCTCCCATCCAAGTACTGGCTGGGTCTGAACCTGCTTAGTTTCAGGAGGACGACCTCTTCTGAAGGTGGTATGGCATTCTAATTCAGTAAAATTAAAAAAAAACGAATGGTGATTCCAAGTCTCCATTAAATGTTGTGGCAGGGCAATACCTCCCTCAGAACACGAAAAGACAAACATACAAACCCCGCCCCCCGGGC
The DNA here is from genome assembly GCF_016835505.1 of Polypterus senegalus. NCBI lineage: Eukaryota > Metazoa > Chordata > Cladistia > Polypteriformes > Polypteridae > Polypterus > Polypterus senegalus. Next base: position 176,633,185 of record NC_053162.1, read on the forward strand.
TTACAACAGGGCCACGGGTTTGGAGCTTAGCCACCAGAAAAGAACCGGAAAAGGAAAGCAATGATATTAATGGGATATGAACCATGGTGGTCTTGAGAACTGGAGTTATGTGTTTGTACTTTGTAGTTCTTGTAATGAATCTTGCAGCAGCATTTTGAATGAACTGAAAGCTGCATAAAGAACATTTTGAACAGCCAGTGAGTAACGCATTGTGGTAATCAACCCAACTGGAAACAAATGCATGAATACATTTCTCAATATCTGGAAAAATAAATCATTTAAGAAAAACTAGGGGGCTCTGCCCCTTGCTTGCTTCAGTTGCCCACCCCTGGGTTTGGTTTACCGGATATACAATATAAAGAGATTGTTATTTTCATGGAAATTGTTACACATGCATTATTTTCACTTTTACTTTAAAACTTTATTTAAAACAATATTTGGAATTAACTTTTCTTCAAGATCGCATTGAATTTTGATTCCGTGTTTGGAGTTGGAATGTATAACTGCCCGTGAGTGAATATCGTTTCTTTCTCTCTAATAAATAAAATGACTTTTTCGAATGTTTGTCCATGCTCTTTGTTCTTCGCTTAGTCGTTGACGTGTCATCCAGAGCGTATAAAATTATTGTCCTGATAAAATGTATAAGACCTGAGAGCGCAGGAAGTGTGTCTGCCAAAAGAATTCACACAACTGTTTGAAAATAGTTGTAAGTAGAGCGTGACTTGAAAGAATCTCATGTTAAAAGTCTCCGGCTCACGGGACTTCGTACCGCAGCAATGTTTTTGGAATTTTTTAACTCTCCGACTTAAAGTTTAAATCTGAACAATATATTCAATCTCTTTTCGCTGTTCCGTTATTTCACTGAGTAATAATTTTCATTAGTTTGCGCTAATGCGATCTTTCCTGTCCTTTTTTGAGACATTGGAATTTCCATACTTCTATTATTTCTAACCTGCTCTGCATGTGTACCGCGCCAACATTTTTGAATTCTTTATGACGTTCTACTTTGTCATCTACTCTTTATCCTTTATTTCCGGCCCCGGGTGTGGTTAAATCTCTTTCTTGTAGGATGTATAACGCTGCTCGCATTGTGAAGGGGGTGACTGAACACACACTAAGGAGATGCGGTTGGATCATTTGCTGGCTTGCTGCTGCTGCTGAGCTGCATGTTCTGCTTGTTGCGCTATGCATCGATCATTTAAAAGCCTGTTCAGCAGCTGTCGTTTTGTCTCACTGCCTTGTCTTGGGGTACGTCAAGTTGTCTACCGAGAAGATTATGTCTCTTCTCCCTCATCTCCCTCCCAAGATTTTTTTTTTATAATAGAGATATTTCTCTATTGTCCATCCATCCATTATCCAACCCGCTATATCCTAACTACAGGGTCACGGAGGTCTGCTGGCGCCAATCCCAGCCTACACAGGGCGCAAGGCAGGAAACAAACCCCAGGCAGGGCGCCAGCCCACTGCAGGGCGCACACACACACCCACACACACCCACCAAGCACACACACACACACACACACACCACACTAGGGACAATTTAGAATCGCCAATGCACCTAACCTGCAAGTCTTTGGACTGTGGGAGGAAACTGGAGTACCTGGCGGACACCCATGCAGACATGGGGAGAACATGCAAACTCCACTCAGGGAGGACCCAGGAAGCGAGGCAGCAGCGCTACCCACTGCACCACCGTGCTGCCCTTCTCTATTGTAAATTAGATTATTTAAATTATAAATTAAAAAAAAAAATGAGTGGTGATTCCAAGTCATGTTGTGGCAGATTACAACGCCCTTGTGATGGAAGGACCAGGGGAGAGGACATATTCGGGGCAATACCTTCCCTGGAACATGAGAGGGCAACCTCCCTCCTGGCTTACAGCAGGGCCACGGATTTGGAGCTTAGAAGCTCAACCCTGCTGGGGCCCATGGACACCATCAGGGGGCGCCTGGACAGTTTCTGAGCCCTGGGTGGCAGCAGTTCCACCACACCTGGAAGTGCTGCCGTAAGAGGATCTGGGAGAAGCTGGAGCACTTCTGAGTGCTATAAAAGGGGCCGCCTCACAGAGTCAGGAGGAGGTGGACAAAGCTTGCTGGGAAAGGGAGGAGTGGAGGCGGCAGAGAAAGAATGGAAGAAAGGACTGTGTCGTCCTACTTGTGTACTGTGCTGTGATGGGTAGTGGGGAGCAAAGGGAACAGACAGCCGTGTGTGCTGAACTTGAACTTATGTCTGCCTGTCTGTGTCAGGGAGCTTGGTGGCTTGGTGGTCCACAATGTATATAAATTAAATATTTATTTTCATCCATCCAACCCGCTATTTCCTAACTACAGGGTCACGGGGGTCTGCTGGAGCCAATCCCAGTCAACACAGGGGGCAAGGCAGGAAACAAACCCCAGGCAGGGTGCCAGACCACCACAGAGCACACACACACACACACACACACACCAAGCACAATTTAGAATCGCCAATGCACCTAACCTGCATGTCTTTGGACTGTGAGAGGAAACCCACCCAGACACGGGGAGAACATGCCAACTCCACGCAGGGAGGACCCGGGAAGTGAACCCTGGTCTCCTTACTGCGAGGCAGCAGCGCTACCCACTGCGCCACCGTGTCAAACATAATGTACTTACAAATGAATTAGGAGCAGGTGAGTTCCCAGCTGGAGTCCATCAACAAACTGGGGAGCTGGTCAGGTGAGACACGGCCTCCTATTTACAAAGGGAAGGAAGCCTTCTGACAGCTCACAATTTGGATTTTTTCCTTGATGGCAATCAGTCTAAAGATACTCAATTTGTTCCTTTTGATTTGACATGCGGTACAAAAAAAATCTCATTTTAACGTATTGTAAGTTTAGAGTCACCGTCTATAATGCTAAAACGATTTTGATGGTTGTTAAGGCTCTGTAAATGGTGGAAGCACCCCGAGGCCAAGATAAAGTGGCTAAGCGTAGGAAGGGCAGTGGGCGGCTCATCCACGTGGGCATCACATGTGGGGCAAGGGGGTCGTATCTTCCTTCCTAGCAGAGCCACGCACCATCCTCTAACTGCATCTGTCATGTCTGGTGAGATTTTCTGTTTTCCAGCACTACCTCAACCCACTAAGCAAATGGAGGCAACGGTTGACACCCAGCGCCGGCTGATGAAACGTTTTGCGTCTTTCTGCTTCTTATTATTTAAATTCAAAGTACATCTGGATTTTCATGCTAAATCGACTCTTACTTGCAGATCATGTAGGATATGAATAATTTTCTGGGCTTCTGTATACATTAACATAAAAAATATCGTTAATCGATGCTGGAAGCACGCCAAGATCTGAAAACTCATTGCCTGCTGTGAACTCACCAGCTTGAAGGGTGGCACGGCAGCGACGACAACAGTGGTCAGTGTTAATTTGGGCTTTACTGGAGGGGCAGGTCCCATCTGAAGTGAAGGCTGGACAAGTTTCGGGCACCTGGCAACCCCGTGTTCTCTGAAGTCACCTGCCAATCTGTGCCATGTCCCACTTAAACCCAGGAACGTTGATAGTCATGACCGGGATGAGCCGGGCTATGAGGACACATAACAACAAGAGTATAGCGTTTTAAATTTTCAATAGCACACAAAGTGCAAAATAGTACAAAACTCCTTTCATTATAATAAATAAATATGTTCATAAATAATTCTAATTCCTGCAGATGGTTAAAATCCAATAAACAATCGACAAATAGAATATCCGTTAAAACGAGGCTAAGATCACGTCCACTCAAACAATCCTCAAGCCACTGAAGACGATGTCTCTGCTGCTCACCTGCACCAGTCTGCTCAGCAATCTCAGGGCGGCGAAAGAGCAGTACAGGAGAAAGCTGGAGCAGAAGTTGCAGAACAACAGTATGAAGGAAGTGTGGGATGGGATGAAGATTATCACTGGCTGCAGCTCGAAGTGGGGTGCCGCCATCGAGACAGACGTGGAGAGAGCAAACCAAATGAACAACTTCTTTAATAGGTTTGATCACAGTAACCCACTCTACTGCATCCTCCAACCATCCTTCTGCTGATACCAGCATAGGTGAGACATCCCCACCCACAATTACAGCAGCCCAGGTGAGCAGAGAGCTGAAAAGACTTTGTGCCAGCAAAGCAGTGGGTCCAGATGGTGTATCGCCACGATTGCTGAAGGCCTGTGCGTTGGAACTGGGGAGTCCTCTACAGCGCATCTTCAACCTGAGCCTGGAACAGGGGAGAGTCCCAAGGCTTTGGAAAACATCTTGTATCACCCTGTCCCAAAGGTATCACGTCCTAGTGAGCTGAATGACTTCCGGCCTGTTGCTCTGACGTCACATCTGATGAAGACCATGGAGCGGCTGCTGCTTCACCACCTGAGGCCACAGGTCCGTCACGCCCTCGACCCTCTGCAGTTCGCATACCAGGAGAAGGTGGGAGCGGAGGATGCCATCATCTATATGCTTCATCGATCCCTCTCCCACCTGGACAGAGGCAGTGGTGCTGTAAGAATTATGTTTTTGGACTTCTCTAGCGCCTTCAACACCATCCAACCTCTGCTCCTTAGAGACAAGCTGACTGAGATGGGAGTAGATTCACACCTGGTGGCATGGATTGTGGACTATCTTACAGACAGACCTCAATATGCGTCTTGGGAACTGCAGGTCTGACATTGTGTGCAGCAATACAGGGGCGCCGCAGGGGACTGGACTTTCTCCGGTCCTGTTCAATCTATATACATCAGACTTCCAATATGACTCGGAGTCCTGCCACGTGCAAAAGTTCGCTGATGACACTGCTATTGTGGGCTGCATCAGGTGTGGGCAGGAGGAGGAGTACAGAAAGTTAATCAAAGACTTTGTTAAATGGTGCGACTCAAACCACTTACACCTTAACACCAGCAAGACCAAGGAGCTGGTGGTGGATTTTAGGAGGCCCAGGCCCCTCATGGACCCTGTGATCATCAGAGGTGACTGTGTGCAGAGGGTGCAGACCTATAAATATCTGGGAGTGCAGCTGGATGACAAATTGGACTGGACTGCCAATACTGATGCTCTATGTAAGAAAGGTCAGAGCAGACTATACTTTCTGAGAAGGTTGGCATCCTTCAACATCTGCAGTAAGATGCTGCAGATGTTCTACCAGACGGTTGTGGCGAGTGCCCTCTTCTACGCGGTGGTGTGCTGGGGTGGCAGCATAAAGATGAAAGACACCTCACGCCTGGACAAACTTGTTAAGAAGGCAGGCTCTATTGTAGGAGTAAAGTTGGACAGTTTAACATCTGTGGCAGAGCGACGGGCACTAAGCAAACTCCTGTCAATCATGAAGAATCCACTGCATCCACTGAACAGTGTCATCTCCAGGCAGAGGAGTAGCTTCAGTGACAGACTTTTGTCACTGTCCTGCTCCACTGACAGACTGAGGAGATCGTTCCTCCCCACACTATGCGACTCTTCAATTCCACCCGGGGGAGTAAATGCTAACATTAATTTTATTTTAATTTTTTTCATTTTTATTACTATTTAATTTAATATTGTTTCTTTGTATCAGTATACTGCTGCTGGATTATGTGAATTTCCCCTTGGGATTAATAAAGTATCTATCTATCTATTATATAGTGCCTTTCATATCTATCTATCTATCTATCTATCTGAGATGCCCACCAAGAAGTGCGGGCAGCCTTTTTAAAACTGGCTAGGTTCCTCTTCACCAATCCAGGTATTAAACACCGGACCCCGTGAGTCCTGCTCCTGTCTCTTAGCCACCGCTCTTGGAGATTGGAGACGTCTTGGGAAAGCGTGGAATTACTGCTAGAAAAGGAGATAGTGAGGCCAGCAGGTGGCACTTCCCCTATGTCTGTGAGTCGATCCCAGTGCCACAGTGCAGTGACATGGATGCTGTGCTGTCACAATGGTGCCATCCTTTGGATCAGATGTAAAAATTGAGGGTCCTGACTCTGAGCATTAATTAGCATGCCATACCACCTTCAGAAGAGGTCACCAATCTGAAACTAAGTGTATTCAGGCCCGGCCAGTACTTGGATGGGAGACCATCAAGGAGAAGCTTGGGTTGCTGCTAGAAGAGGTGTTGGTGGGGCCAACAGGGGGTACTTACCCTGAGGTCTGACTGTGAATGCCAATGCCCCAGTGCAATGATGGGGAAAACGTGCTGTAAATATGATGCCGCCATTCAGATGAGATGTAAAACCGAGGTCCTGACAGATCTGTCTCTCTGTGGTCATAACAGATCCCTGGGCATCCTCAGTAAAGAGTAGGGGATATGTCTCCATCTCCAGCCTAAATTGCCCTCCATGGCCTAGTCATCGTGGCCACCTAATCAATGTCATCCATCCATCCATATTCCAACCCACTGAATCCGAACACAGGGTCACGGGGGTCTGCTGGAGCCAATCCCAGGGCACAAGGCAGGAACCAATCCTAGGCAGGGTGCCAACCCACCGCAGGACACACACAAACACACTCACACACCAAGCACACACACGGGACAATTTAGAATCGCCAATGCACCTAACCAGCATGTCTTTGGACTGTGGGAGGAAACCCACACAGACACGGGGAGAACATGCAGACTCCACGCAGGGAGGACCTGGGAAGCGAACCCAGGTCTCCTAACTGCGAGGCAGCAGCGCTACCACTGCGCCACCGTGCCACCCCCAATCATTGTCACTGAAGAACAATTTTTGTGAAGAATAAATCTTTTATTTTATAAAGATTCTACAAGGCCCTTTGTGTCTCTAACCAGGGATTTCCCCCTCTAGTTGGGATTCTTGGAAGAGCTTGTGGGACTTGTGTGACTTGGGTCTCCTCATGCATTTCAAAAGAGGTCACCGACCTGAAGGTAAGTATATTCAGGCTTGGCCAGTACCTGGATGGGACACCTTCTAGGAGAAGCTTGGGTTGCTGCTGGATGAGGTGCTGGCGTAGTTTATACTGTGGTCTGAATGTGGACCCCAAAACCCCAGTGCAGTGACGGGGACACTATGCTGTAATAATGGCTCTGTCCTTTGAATGACATGAAAAACTGTGGTTCTGACTCTTTGTGGCCATTAAAGAGCCCTGAACATCTTTCAAAAGAGTTGGGTATACCCTGAAGTCCTGGCTAAATTGCCCATCTTGGCCTTGTCCATTCTGGCCCCCTAATCATCCCCTGTCTCTAATTGGCTAGCTACCTCTCAGAGCACTTCACCACCTAATAGCTAGTGTGTGGTGGGCATACTAGTGCAATAATGGCTACCATGGCATTACCCAGGTGGGTACTACACATTGGGGGTGGTTGAAGCGGTTCCCACTTCTCTATGTAAAGCACTCTGAGTGCGCTATATAAATGTCATTCATTATTCTATTATCATAAATTGGAAAAATATTAAACATTCTCTCTTTTAGAGAAAGGAGTCAAGATTTTTTTTTACTGATCTCCCCAAGTCTGATAATACCATTTTTGGAATTATGTCTATTTATCTGTGAGTACATTTTCACTTTGGTCAACCAAATTTTGCATACAAGTTTTAGGTACTAAACGTAGATTTTTATCAACTTTTGGGCTATTTCCGCTAACCAGAAGCGGTGCTTTACCTTTAATTCATGCAGCTGCAGAGTCCGATTTATTCAACTTTACTTTTATAATAATTGTTCAATATATTATAAGTTTGATTTGAAGTTGATGGTTCTTTGATGTTGTCACACATGTGCATGGGAGGCAGCTAAAGGGTCTAAATGAGAGTAATTCCACACCAGATCAGGGGGTGGCGGAGGGCACTGACCTTCTTTCTCACTTTCCTGCAGAAATTCCGCCTGGCCCTAATGATGTCACTTCCAGTTCCGGCCCATTTTGATTACGTCACATCCGAGTTTGAACCTATGGAAGAGGACCCTTACGCTGCTGCCCTCGATGACTTCACTTCCTTTTCTGGCCTATAAAGCTGCCATATTCTACTAACCACATCAGTTCTGTTTTGGACTCCGTTCTGAGCACATCAGTGCTATAAATTTACCCTTTTGCAGCCAGGGAATATTATACGGGTGGTAGTCCCGAACCTATTTTTATGACTCTTGTGTCTGTTTCTGACAATGCACATAATATGAAAATACTAGGTGTGTAAGCCCGGGGCTCTAGAAACTATTGAAATCATCAGAAAAAATATTGAAATGTAGAGATGTCAGGTAATTGAAAGGAACGACTCTGGGCATCTCTCGCCTAGGAGGTTTGGTTTTGCTGGCCTCACTTGTGTGTTAGCGGCAAAGCGAGTGACTCTTTCATTTTGCCAACGTGCTGGTCTCACTTCTGTATTTGTGGCTAAGCGACTTTGTCTTTCTTTGGAGGTTTTGTTTTGCCAACATGCTGGCTTCGCTTGTGTTATTACCAGCTAACTGAGTTTCTGTTGTCTCTGAGGTGGAGCCCTTACTCCGGACTCACTTCCGGGCCGGACAGACAGACACACACACTTCTGCGCGTAGATGTTTATATATAAGATAATCATTGTCTTGTGTCAGGGCCGTCTTAATGCATGGCCATGCTGGGCAGTTGCCCGGGGCCCCCTTGCTAATCTATGTATGTTGTGACTTGCTGCGTGGCTGTGTAGGTAGGGGCCTCAGTGCACTGCTTTGTCCGGTGGTCTGTATTGCTGATAAGATGGCCTGAGTTGTGGTTTACTCCTCAAATATCCATATGAGAAAGTCCAGGGCACTCACTTTGCCACTCAGCTCTCTGGTTTGAGTAGCAGAAGAAGTGGTTTGTTTTAGTTTGATGGTTTTTTATTTTCTTGGAACACAATGGTTGTACTGTAGTGTTGCTCATGACAGATAGATAGATAGATAGATAGATAGATAGATAGATAGATAGATAGATAGATAGATATGTGAAAGGCACTATATGATAGATAGATAGATAGATAGATAGATAGATAGATAGATAGATAGATAGATAGATATGTGAAAGGCACTATATGATAGATAGATAGATAGATAGATAGATAGATAGATAGATAGATAGATATGTGAAAGGCACTATATGATAGATAGATAGATAGATAGATAGATAGATAGATAGATAGATAGATATGTGAAAGGCACTATATAATAGATAGATAGATAGATAGATAGATAGATAGATAGATAGATAGATAGATAGATAGATAGGTGATAGGCACTATATAATAGATAGATAGATAGATAGATAGATAGATAGATAGATAGATAGATAGATAGATAGATAGATAGATAGATATGTGATAGGCACTATATAATAGATAGATAGATAGATAGATAGATAGATAGATAGATAGATAGATAGATAGATAGATAGATAGATAGGTGATAGGCACTTTATAATAGATAGATAGATAGATAGATAGATAGATAGATAGATAGATAGATAGATAGATAGATAGCGCTCGACCCGACACAGATTAGACACGGGAGGCACGTGTAAAATAAACTTTTATTTTCTTTGTCTGTGGACTACGCCTTCCCCGAACCCACAGACACAACACAGTCCCAAGCACACAATAAACACAATTATTTATTCTTCTTTGGCACCACCACTCCTTTATAGCAACCATGTCCTCCTCCACCCGACTCTGGCCTGTGAGTGGTGATCGCTGGTTCCCTTTATAGTTTACCCGGAAGTGCTCCAGGTGCTTGATCCCCGATTTCCAGTTGCACCTCCAGATGTGACGAATTGGTTGCCGACACAGGCTCAGGAGTCCCAAATACAGCGCCCACTGGCGGTACCTACGGGACCCAACAGGGCTGTACCCAAATCCAATTCCCAGTATGCCCTGTGGGAACCAGAGGCACTGTACCACCCCAGGGAGGTGGCCAACTAGCGTTCAGGGGGAGGTATTGCAATGTCCATGGCTGCTCCCCCTGAATATAGCGTGCAGGGGTGCCCCAGCTGGGTAAGGACTCCAAGCCTCTGTCACAATAGATATATAGATAGATAGATACTTTATTAATCCCAAGGGGAAATTCACATACTCCAGCAGCAGCATACTGATAAAAAAATATTAAATTAAAGAGTGATAACAATGCAGTTAAAACAGACAATAACTTTATATAATGTTAACGTTTACCCCCCCGGGTGGAATTGAAGAGTCGCATAGTGTGGGGTCTCCTCAGTCTGTCAGTGAGCAGGACGATGACAGCAGTCTGTCGCTGAAGCTGTTCCTCTGTCTAGAGATGATCCTGTTCAGTGGATGCAGTGGATTCTCCATGATTGACAGTTGGTTGCTCAGTGCCCGTTGCTCTGCCACGGATGTCAAACTGTCCAGCTCCGTGCCCTCAATAGAGCCTGCCTTCCTCACCAGTATGTCCAGGTGTGAGGCGTCCCTCTTCTTTATGCTGCCTCCCCAGCACACCACCGCGTAGAAGAGGGCGCTCATCACAACCATCTGATAGAACATCTGCAGCATCTTATTGGAGATGTTGAAGGACGCCAGTCTTCTAATGAAGTATAGTCGGCTCTGTCCTCTCTTACACAGAGCATCAGTATTGGTAGTCCAGTCCAGTTTATCATCCAGCTGCCCTCCTAGGTATTTATAGGTCTGCACCCTCTGCACAGTCACCTCTGATGATCATGGGGTCTGTGAAGGGCCTGGTCCTCCTAAAATCCACGACCAGCTCCTGTTAGTGTATCCTTGGTTGTATCAAATGTGTTTTGGTCTCTTAAATATAAAATACTGTTGTGCCACACTGCAGTGGTGTTTGCCGTCACCAACTGCCAATTGTTTCTTGCTCTTTGCATGGCTCTAGTAGGTGACCCGCTACCCTTAATAGGATGGCTCACTGTTGTGGCATAAGCTGGAGTTCTTATGTGACTTTGGCAGACTCCCCTGCAGCTGGCGCTGAAGCTGCCCATTTGAATGATGAAATGCCAGCTCATACTGCTGGTGACTAATTGCTGGCTGATGCAACTTGTCAGGGCCATTACAATACAATTTAAGAAAGGGTCTTTGATTTGATCGACTTGGTGTCTTGGCTTCTCTCATGCCCTTTGGCGGTCGTCAGAGCACAGGGTCAGTCACTGAACTGTGCCCCTGGAGCAACTTTATCTTCACTCATTTAGGCACACTGCAAAATACACTAACAGGTTATATAAATGTACCATCACAGTTACTGGCATGGGGTACGGCCCCTCTACCCCCACAAGGCGGTTAGGGTCTCCAGACTCGTGAGCCCCTCATCAGATCTAGACAAACCCAGCATACAAACATTTTGTGAATTTTGATACTAAACAAAACAGTGCGCAGCTGGTGTGTCGAGTGAGGTGCCCAGTACCGAGTTTGTGAGAAGGGAGGGCAGAGACCTGCAAGCACTTCACGGAGTGGGCGGGGCAAGAGGCGAGTATAGGAGTGGGCTGGGTGGGGCAGCAGCCCACCTCTTTTAAATTGGTCTTTATTAGGGAACCAATAAATTGGGCAGGGACCCCCACACACAGTACTCGCCATATTTTTGTATTTAGATGTTCAATAAACAAGACCGGTATTGGGAGGTTCTTGCGGTGGTTCTATCAAGAGGACTTCAACTCCCAGCAGTCAGCGGGAGTGTGAAGCAAACGACGGGAAATTGCTGCACACTTTTAAAAGAAATTACCGTTCACCTTCAGAGGAAACGAAACGGTCCAGACAGAACCGCAGCGGTCTTTGGAAGACAGTTATATACATCGTGAAAAGCAGGTTTAGCATGGACACAGACAGACACGGACACCAGACATCCAAACCACACACATTTTATTCCTCTTTTTCTTCACAGCACACAATATCATATAGTGCAGACAATACTCTCAGCCATTATCTTTGCTCCTTCTACTCCACTCCTCACAAGCTCCGTCTTCTTCCACCCGACTCTGTCTCCCTGAATGGAGTGAGGCAGCCCCTTTTATATTACAACCGGCGGTGCTCCCTGACGATTTCCCTGCAGCACTTCCTGGTGTGACGGAAGTACTGCATGGGCACCTGGAAGCACTCAGGGTGTACCTACTTCCTAGTGTGGCGGAACTGCTGCGGTCCAAGGCTCCATAGTCTTTTGGGTGCCCCCTGGCGGTGGCCATGGATCCCCACAGGGTTGAGCCTTCCAGTTCCGTGGCTCCCACACAATCCAAGATGGTTGCCCTTTTGTGTCCTGGGGAAGGTATTGCCCCTCTCCTGGTCCCCTGCTTCTCCAGGCCTCCCGGCCATCCATCACACCACATAATAATTTTGTTTGTAGAGTGCATACCTGTGTATAATGCAAATTACGCATATCTTAACTGAGAACATTCTCCATATCGGATTTATTGTGTGTTCTGTAGCACCCCAATAAGATTTTAGGGTTCAGCCACATTACCACAGGATACTTCACATACTGAGGCTTTTAATGAAGGTGTGCTGAGCGACCTGCCAGCCTCAGACCCAGGTAGAGATAACGATATGCACTCTTTGAGCAAAAATAGGCTAATAAAAGCACTGAAGTCTCAGAACGGTTCATTATTATATGTTAATGTCACAGCAGTTTTTCTCTGAATTGCAACAAATTGGCCAGGCACAGTGCAATCTCAGAAAAAGCCATTAATCTGAAAAGTTTATCAATTTAGCAGAGAGACTGGCAAGTCTAAAATATTTAGAGTGTGTGTGTGTGTGTGTGTGTGTGTGTGTTTGTGTTAAACCCTTGGTATTCTGGTGGGGGCACAAGTTTGGCACTATGTCAGTAAACAGGGTGCTCTAGGGGTGGAATTGGGCATAGGTGACCACTAAATACATTTCCCTAAGGGGACAAATTTTGGAATGAAACACAGCCTGTGGTCTTCCACTGTACACATGAGGAATCTGCACAGATTCTGGAGACACATTCAAAGGTGTGGACTTGCACTCTAAACAATCACACAACACACAAATTCAGCTGAACACATAACACGGTATGGAAAAAGCTCAGTGCTTTCCTAACCACCTTAATAAAAGGATAAATGTCTGTGTCTGTGGTGGGCTAGCACCCTGCCCAGGGTTTGTTTCCTGCCTTGCACCCTGTGTTGGCTGGGATTGGCTCCAGCAGACCCCCGTGACCCTGTAGTTAGGATGTAGCGGGTTGGATAATGGATGAATGTCTGTGTGTCTGTGTATCTGTCCAGCTGCTATGTCTCTGGCATTCCAACAGATGGCTCATCACAAACATTAAAACTGCTTTTACAAATCCCATACCAAATGGCCGATGGCAGAGATGTATTCATTGTATTTGTCATTTCAACATTCAGTGCATCAGTTTTATTACTACAAATGTTACTGATGCACAATCTGTTGGAACAACAAAGGCATTGCATTTTATCATTACACTCATTCCCAACTATATTCGGAATAGATGGTGCACTGCCAACGCTAACATAGAGGTCTACTTTGATAGCTTAGGTTTCTACATGTCTTAGACGAATAGCACAGCTAGTCTAATATAAAGGCACCATGACACAATTAATGTAGAAAAGATAAAAGAAAATCACCCGTACAGAAATGCGGTCCATTCCACCAGCCTTCTAACAAGAAATCTGCCAAGTAAGCAGTCTGAGAGTCTGAACAAATGTTTTTGTTCTTTCTTTTGGTTCTTAAAAATATTTAGCCTTAATAGGACATTGTACTAAATATATTTTTCTACAAATCATCTTCAGTAATTCATTTTCCTTATCCATAATTTAATCGTATATAAGGAAAATGCAATAAATTATATAAAGAATACAATTCATTACATGATTACTTGAAAATTACATTTTATTGCTTCTTGCTTACAATTAGCAAATGTTTTATGCTTTCCATTAAACAACTTTGAAAAGCAAACTGTTTTATTATATTACCATTAGCTAAATGAATGTTTCATAACATCACTCAGCAGAGAGAAAAGTTTACTTTACAAGCAGTACGTTACACAAGTTCGAAGATCTCAAGTCTGTCTAGGATTTAGGATTTTGCATTTCTGCATTACATATTTTATGGTTTTATTTTCAATATGATAGATAGATAGATAGATAGATAGTAAGGCACTATATAATAGATAGATAGATAGATAGATAGATAGATAGATAGATAGATAGATAGATAGATAGATAGATAGATAGATAGATAGATAGTAAGGCACTATATAATAGATAGATAGATAGATAGATAGATAGATAGATAGATAGATAGATAGATAGATAGATAGAGTCTGGAGACCTTAACCACCTTGTGAGGGTAGTGGAGCTATTCCCCCATGCCAGTGACCGTGATGGTACATTATAGATAGATACACAACTCGCAGTATTTTCATTTGAGAGGTACATTAGTGGACCATAATAAGAACGTTTTGTACTTTGAATGTTGTTCGTCACAGATTCTTTGTACATTGCGCCTTCCCTGCTGGATTAAGCACTTTATGCTCCTTGTTACGTAGCACAGATTGGGTGGTGACATTGATGGCTCCCCCCGTATATGATGCTGACTCTGTGGAGGTTAGTTAGTTGGTGTGACAGGAGTTCAGGTGACAAAGATTTATTTATAAAGACTGCTTTATGTACATAGGCCCAGGGTTTCAGGTCATCCTTCCTCTTGTGGGGCCTTTGCTGTATTTTTGAGACATTGCTAATTATTTTGACAGCTCACCTTGTTTGGGGTCTGCAGTTAAAGGTTTTGAAGCTAGCTCCTTGGGCAGGCTGGTGAGGGTCTGGCTCTGCCTTTATGGTCCTTCAAGGTGTTTATTACACTCATTTTTTTTAACATCTGTGACCCCTAATCACAACACCAAACTTTTGAGTAAAATTGTAAAACCTCCTCTCATTAACAGTTAGTGAATCTGAAGACATCATCTCAGGGTTAGGAGTGTTGCTTCATTTCACGCTATGAAGTTTTAAAACAATTTGAATTTCAGATGATCGATCCTCACCTGCCTCAGACTACGCTGCTCCACGCTCCCTGAAATATTTTTTCAACTCCTGATCCGATATCTCAAACTTTTGCCCTTGATTTTGTACCGTTGTGTTCACATTGTCACCATAGTGCTTTACTTTTAACCTTGCAGAAACATTCCTGTTCATCCACTGTGAGAATTTACAGTTGTTTAAATATATTTTTCAACGTTGTTTTATTTTCTATTTTACTTCTTGTCTTTTCTTTTAGCACTCAATGCTGCTGCTGCCTTCCTTGTTTTCAGGATGTCACCTGAACTGACTAGCTGACCTAAATCAAAAACACAAAAGATAATTAACTTAACCAAAACAAAACAATAGACACCAACTAATGAATTATAATTACCAGCTAAAATGTCTAAGACAAAATGTACCAACAATTAACATATAAGAATAAAACACTGCTGTGGAGAGTAAAATCTAGCATACAGATTGATCATTTTGTTTGATTAACGTCTGACAATATCTCATTTTAAACGTTTAACTTGGATAAGCCAGTTGTTGCTCAGGCACATTTATGACATGTAGCCCCCAGGGGACGCTGCAGCTCCCCAAACTACCAAAACAACAGAATTGAACATAAGTTTGCTATTAACAAAGGATTTTTGTTGTGCGAGTCCAGTAATTGTTCCCCACACCACAACTTCAATTCTCTTTCACTCTCAGCAACACTATCGTTTCTCTTCCACTCCTCCAGCGAGCGTCATCTCTCTCCCTCCAACTCCGGCTCTCAGACTGAAGGGGGGTTGCTCCTGTTATCCCACCCTCAGGAGCACTTCTGGGAATATGAAATTGAGGATTGGAAGCACTTCCGGGTAAGGCTGCAGCCCCATAGAGTAGGGATTGCCAATCCCCACAGCTCCTCCTGTCTGACCACACAGAACCCAACAGGTCAGCCTCCTGGGACTACAACACCCAGCATGCCCTGCAGGTAACCGTGTGCAGAATCCTAGCCTGGGAAGACTGCCATGCAGTGTCTTGGAGAAGTAACCAACGCGAATAAACTGTCATCTCCTCCTGGGACTACAACACCCAGCATGCCCTGTAGGTAAACATATGGGAATCCTGGGCTGGGTAGACTGCCATCCAGTGTCTTGGGAAAGTTACCAACACAAATAAACTGTCATCCCCTGTCCTTCTGTTGCAATGGCCCACTGGCCGGGATACCTGCCCATGGAGGACCTCCATTACAGACCCTACTAGATGAGATAATAATTTTTGTTAAGTGCTGCTCTGCGATGTTTAATTTGTGGTAGAGTATTGAAGGGTGTGCATAGATTGACAATCTAAAACAACTGCACAAGAGTGCTTTGCTATACCCCAGACCCCCAATGAGAGTGAAGCATCTGCTTTGATATGCTATCTCTGATATCAGAGGCATGGGCTTAGTTGGAGAGGTGGAATTTATAAGCCTTGGGAAGTAGAAGTTTCAGGAGAATGGGCACCCCTACCCCTTCCTGGGGGAATGCAGGGGTCCGAGATGAATGGTAAGTGTTGAAATGGGGGCATGTGGCTGAGATAAAAGGCCAGGAATGGAATAGGGTAGAGTCATGCTGAAGAGCTAAATCACTGACATCCCCACTTGTGCAAGAGGTGTGTCAAGGACTGGATACATCGATGCTTGCAGAATTATGCTAATGTCTATGCTGCTATATGCAAATGGCCATACTATCTGTCTCTGCCATGCAGGACCATCAACATACTAAGACAGAGAGGCACCTGTAGCATTAGCAAGATAAACTGATTATTATCCAGGTGGTATTGATATTATCCATCCATCCATCCATTTACCAACCCGCTGAATCCGAACACAGGGTCACGGGGGTCTGCTGGAGCCAATCCCAGCCAACACAGGGCACAAGGCAGGAACCAATCCTGGGCAGGGTGCCAACCCACCGCAGATTGATACTATTGTAACACTTATTTTGACTTTGCTTATACTTCTGGCAAAACTGTAAATCTTAAGTTTAACTGTGTATGAATACAAAATGTAACTTCCTCTGCTGCCTGTTCCGGTCATCCTTCTCATTGCCTGGGGTTACAGATGTAAAAGAAAAGGTGGCACACTGAACTACAACAGCAGTCAATACAGAGAGTGACCAGGCGAGGGTAGGAGTAAACATTCAAGACCTACAGAAGGGATTTGGGACATTCTGTTCAGGTCTTTGTAGTAAAGATTCTGAAAAGGAAAAGGAAAATATGGCCACCCAAGGACCATACCATGACAATACAAAGACAAAATAAATTCCCTGCTCAGTTCTGATAGGGGCGCTCTTGAGCTGGTCTTCAAAATAAACCTCTAACTCTTCTTGAGTTTGGCAGAGAGGATTTATTAGGCAAAGTAACCCGTGTGGACCAACACCAAACCCGACACAAACAGATGTGGAACACAAGTTCAAGGCACACCCGTTTTTATTTTTCTGTGTTTCCCACAAGCACAACACAGTCACCAAACACAGCACAAAACAAATCCTTTTCTTCTTCCTTTTCTTTCTCCCTCCTCTCCTGTTGGCAAGCTTTGTCTTCTCCCACTTGACTCTGTCTCTCTGAATAGTAGTGGCTTCTAAGACACCCAGAAGTGCTCCAGGAGCTCATTGTTGTGACTAAAGAGTTGTTCATGAGGGCTCGGCAGCAGTTGCAGCACCCCCTGGCGGTGCCCACGGATCCCAAAAGGGGTTTATCAAACTCTGGCTCCCATGGAGACCTATGGGAGTCTGAAGCACCACTGCAACCCAGGGGGGCTACCACCTACCTCTCCAGGTAATGCTCTGGACAGGCACCCTCCCCCAATCCTACCAACGTGGAGGCGTCCCAGCCTGGCAAGGGTTCAGCCGTGTGCCACACCTGTTAAGGAAAGGAACAACAGAACAGAGAAACTACACTGAAAACAAAGAATGTGCCTCTCATGGGCTTAACTACTCCGCCACTCCAGTACTCTGGGCTATTTCCCCTCATCCTCCTCCTGCTCCTCTTCCTCCCGAGTCCAAGCTCTGCTGGCAGAGGGGCTGGAGGTACCTGAAAGGCCTGGCATGGCAGCACTTCCAATGCAATGCCTACTCTTCTTAGTCAGTCCATAGCCCATATGGAGAGTTTGGTGGTGTCACTGGTGGTGTCAGGTGGCACTGCCTCCTTGGTGGGCTCCTGCTGCTGGGTATCTACCCCACCTTGTCTTCCAGCACTCTTTTCTTAGTTTGTCATTCCGTGCTGGGGAGATATTCTGCAAACGTTTAGGCGGGATGCAAAACACCTTGCACTCTGGAGTGCTGCCCGGCTGTCTTTTTAAATGCCTACATTGATATATCACCGTATATTCTGAATGGCTGCCAAAGGGCACCGCTGAACTCCGGTCTTCAGATCTCCTGACCTGTTAATTAGCAGGAGGCTGATTAAAAAGTGGTTAAGAAAGAGATAAAAAAAAACGCCTGCAATTACTACATTTATTAATCGCGGAGAAAAGGCTCATTAGCATGCTAAGTGCTTCATGCTTTAAACAGGAATGAAGTTTAATTTAAATTTACTTGGTGATTTTTATACTGCAATTTGCACTTTTAATTTGTCATTCCTATCATTATGCATGCATGAATTACAGCTGATCTGAGCGAAACTGGAGGAACTGCATTTATTTGCCTCGGTGTTCTTATCCGGGCCTCCTCGAATGTTTTTTTTTTTTTTGGTTGACGGGATAATAACTTCCGCTGGCAGCTGTCTTCTTAGACGCGTCTGAATGCGAACCGAGACGTCAGAAACCTCTGTGTCTTGTCAGTCTAAAGAGCGAGAGCACTTCCTGTCGGGATGGCTTTTCTTTCTGCAAAGAACAAATTGTAAATTGAATTTAAATACCTTTTTTGTCTAAGTAGATATATAAAAAAAAAAAAAAACCCTCAAAGCTAATAAGCACACTTTCAAACAGATCTCATTCATTACTTTCTATATTCCCACATCAGACAATTAATCAAAAGCGATTGTTTTATTTAAAGAGGGCTTTTTAAAGACCGCCGTTCTGCCACCGCTCATTTGCTATTTAATTGCTTCATTAGTTTCAAGTGAGCTTTCTTATAAAAATGTTTCTTACCCGCTTTGTGGATCAATTCATTAAGAAAAGGCAGCACATGTGCAGTTTAACCCTTCAATCGGCGAGCAGCTGCCCACCTGGACACCGAGTGGCCGACCACCAGCATCTGAGTGGGGCATCGCGGCACACCATGTGACACTTTACGGCCAATCCCCTTAAGTTTAGGGTTTCCTTTTAAGCATTAGAACATCAGTGCGTAACATTGGCACCCATAATCGGGATAAGGCGCTTTCAAAATAAACAGGATTCTGAGAAACTAATTCCTGCATTTATTTCTAGTAGATGTGACTTCTGCAATGCGGTGTTCACTGGATGTTCAAACTGTTCTTTATACAGCTTTCAGTTAATCCAAAATGGTGCTGCAAGAATTATTTCAAGAACAAGAAAATACGAAAACATAACCCCAATTCTTAAACCCTTACACTCGCTTCCGGTTAAGTTTAGGGCAGATTTCAAAATCCTCCTTTTAACATATAAAGCATTAGATGGCCGAGGTCAGGCTTACTGGTCTGAACTTATCATGACTTACAAACCAGAGCACACGTTAAGATCTCAAGATGCCGGTCTACGTAGGATTCCAAGGATCAATAAAATAACAGGGGGATGTTGAGCTTTTAGTTCCAGGACCCCCTAAACTGTGGACTGGTCTGCCTGCTAGTATAAGAGATGCCCCTTCGGTCTCAGCTTTTAAATCCCAGCTGAAGACTCATGACTTCAGTTTAGCACACCCTGACTAGAGCTGCTGATTAACTGTACAGACTGCATCTATGTTGTTAGTCCTTAGCACGAAAACATAAGTAACATGAGAGTTATTATTTGTTACTGACCCTCATCTATTCTGTTTCTCTTCTTGGTACTCAAATGTGGCACTTGGTGCCACGGCCCACCTGCCAAGTTGTTTTGCCTGCCTAAGGTAAAGTCCTCTCTGATGGAGGATCGCAGGAATCGTGGGGTAGAGGGGTCCTTTCATCGGATTGGCTGGCCCAGCGCTATCTCAGCTGTGCAATGGAATTGGGGGATGCAGCTTGATGGATGAGGTATCCAGGACTCTAAACAAATCCAAATCATATTATGTGATATCATCTACTGTTAAATTCTGCTCCGTAATATTTTTATTTTTATACTGCATTAAGGATTTGTTCTGTTCTGTGTATTGTATTGTATTGCATTGTATTGACCCCCTTCTTTTGACACCCACTGCACGCCCAACCTACCTGGAAAGGGGTCTCTCTTTGAACTGCCTTTCCCGAGGTTTCTTCCATATTTTCCCTACAAGAGTTTTTTTGGTAGTTTTTTCTTGTCTTCTTAGAGAGTCAAGGCTGGGGGGCTGCCAAGAGGCAGGACCTGTTAAAGCCCACCGCGACACTTCTTGAGCTATACAAAAATAAATTGTATTGTATTGTATCAGGTGAGGCGGCACGGTGGCGCAGTGGGTAGCGCTGCTGCCTCGCAGTAAGGAGACCTGGGTTCCTTAATTGGAGTTTGCATGTTCTCCCCGTGTCTGCGTGGGTTTCCTCCCACAGTCCAAAGACATGCAGGTTAGGTGCATTGGCGATTGTAAATTTTTATTTTTTATTTTTTTCTCCAGCCTTTGGAGTTTTTTTTGTTTTTTCTGTCCACCCTGGCCATCGGACCTTACTCTTATGCTATGTTAATTAATGTTGACTTATGTTTATTTTTTATTGTGTCTTCTATTTTTCTATTCATTTTGTAAAGCACTTTGAGCTAGCTACATTTTTTTGTATGAATATGTGCTATATAAATAAATGTTGATTGATTGATTGATAAATTGTCCCTAGTGTGTGCTTGGTGTGTGTGCCCTGCGGTGGGCTGGCACCCTAACCTGGGTCTGTTCCCTGCCTTGTTGGCTAGGATTGTCTCCAGCAGACCCCCGTGATCCTGTGGATAGGATATAGCAGGTTGGATAATAGATGGATGGATGTATAAGGTGAGGAATCCGGTTAAAGCAGAAATCCGGTTTCTTTAAAATTTGGCTAAACACTGTGATGTCATTAAACTGTGCAAAAACAGTGTTGAGGGGAACACTTTAAAAGTAACAAGCCGTATTTGGTCAAATTACTTTTCAAAATAAGGAGAATTGTAACATAATATGTATTTTCTTGAAGTAAAAATATCTGCTGTAAGAGCCAATCTTGGAAAGTAATGCTTAAAGTTAAGTTAAATTCATATTAGTGTTTGCTTAGTTAAAGTCATAGACAAAGGTATAGGCTTTTACTCCCTTGTAAATTAATAAGAGATAGAACAGTACATGACATTTTAGAAACTGGGTTTCTGTGAATAATTGGGTTATTAAGACGCATGTAAGCGCACTGATGCTGCGATGAGAACAGACTATCCATCCCAACAAGCTCGTTCCCTCTCATTGTCATACACACAAGCGACTAGGGGACAGTCAAATGGCCCGATGGCACGTGAAGCCACAGGAAACGGGGATTTGGAATACGCCACTAATGCTCTCTTTTCCTTTACACCGACAGTAAAACAACAGAATAAAAAAGCCTTACCGCAAGAAACGGCTCCGATGTCCCACGAAGAATACCGCCATATCACTCCATTAGTTCATCGCACCTCCAGCTTACTCCTGATGGGAAATGACCGTCCAAACCCAAATCCAGTGTCCAAACCCTGTCATTTCTGTCAGTGTGCTTTCTGTTTTCAGTGAGCCGTAAAAGGTCCCAGAAACCATACTCCGTGGTCAAATGTGAATTTCTTGTGCAGCCTTTTGACTGTGAGAATTTAAACTGGAACCTACGGCCAGTATACGGGGAGGTTCCCCAACTCTTTGCCATTCTTGTGTCTCTTGAGTTATTACATCATAATTGGTGAATTCAAGTTCCTGACCCTCCCACTGCATGTTTCTGCTTCTTGCAATAGCTTACATTCAATTTTATCTGGCAAAAGTATTACGCAAGCATGTATGCTGTCCAACAGAGTTGAGGGTAACGTGTTAAAAGTAACAAGCCGTATTTAGTCAAATTACTTTTCAAAATCATGAGAATCTTCTTTTATAATACGCTACCTTGGTGGTTTGCTTTTTCTGTCCAGGATTTTAAATCACCTGCAGCTCGCAAACCGTTTGAACTGTCGACCTGTAATTTGGTAACACATGTACTACGTGACCTCTACTGCCCGCTCTTGGAGTGATGCTTGACCTAAAAGGTCAAAGGTCAACTCAGGAAGGTCAAGTTCAAAAATCATATAACCTGCAGCCTGAAATTTGGTACACATATACTACCCTGAAACTCTGCACTACAGCTTTATATTAAAAGCGAAGAGTTTTGGAATCATTACTCTTTTTATTTTATTTTCTTGCAGAATCAACTCTCAGCAGCGGGCAGCACGGAGGCTGTGCGGCGCATGCGTACGGGCGCCGTTCTCATCCCTACCACCTTCGCTGTCACTTCTCCTACCTCATTGTACACATTGTGGCGAGCGGCTGGGGCGGTACCCAGCCAGGACACCCGGAAGGACCGGAGGAGGGACTACAAGGGGGTAACCGCCCTCCACGGTGGCTTTGGGGACCACGGGACAGAAGCTTGGAAGCTCAACCTTATAGATGCCTGTGGTCACCGTCGGGGGGCACCCAAATGCCTGAGGAGCCCTGGCCCTCAGCACTTGCTGGGGGGAAGAAGACCAGGGTCACCCGGAGTGCTTCAGGGTGCACAGCGGGCACTTCTGCCACACCAGGGAGTGCCAGCAGGCGCTCATTAGAAGGCACCCGGAGCATGTCTGGGTGGATATAAAAGGGGCCACCTCCCTCCATTCAATGGCTGGAGTCGGGAAGAAGAAAGACAGAGCTTGGGAGGAGAGGAGTGGAAGCGGACCTGAAGAAAGGCATTGAGAGAGGCCTGGACTTTGAGGGTGTTTGGTATGGGGTACTGGGATGTGAGCTGTGTCACTTATAGTTGTAAATAAACGTGTGTGGTGCTTAAAGCAATGTCTGCCTGTCTGTGTCCGGGTCGGCTTCCACAACATATGTGGTCAAAGAAGGTCAAGGGTCAATGGAGTATGGTCAAGTCAAGTGTACATTATCGTGCAGTGCGCCGTTACTGTCTAGTTGTAACATGATATGTATTTTCTTGAAGTAAAAATACCTGCTGTATGTTAAAATACATTTTTCTTTAATATTTTATGTCACTGTCCTGAACAACACTGTTAAAGTCTCCATTCACACGTGTATTGTGAAATAGAAAAATACAGATACCGAAGTATGAGATTGGAAAATTGGAATTAATGATCAGAACTGAAGTGCGTGCTAAGCAAAATGTGTAGTGCAAGTGCAACTTCCTGTTTTTTCTTTACAGACAAAAAATACAAGTGACCAACTGAGGAACTTTAAAAATGTTGATCCAAGCAAATTGTTGTAAAGATGTAATGTCTCAAAATTCTTGTGCAACTAAAGTCATAAGACAAAGCTTTGCTCTATAAAAGATTTAGGACACCGACTTCTCGGGGCAGATGAAGGGCAGGTGTCCTAGGACTGTGCTTCTCTGTCATTCTTACCTTTGCCTGGTGTGTATTAATAAAAGATTTTTTACTAACTTTAATTATATCTCTCTGTCTTCAGTCACGAGAAACGACACTAGAGAAAAAGTGTCCACAGTATGCTAAGTTTGGCACACAGGGGCTCAGCATTTCAATTGCCAACCAAGCACAGACCAGATAGCCAAAGACAACTGGAGGATTGTATACTCAGCTTAAACACCGAACTGTATTTTTGTCCTCCGTCAGCACAAAATCTTCTTTCCTTGCTGGGAGAATAAGAACCGGCATGTAAGCATTAGGATATGTCTGTATTTTGTGGAGGAGGAGTTCAGCCTCTACCTGTCCTCGTTTGGAGACAGAGAAGACCAGCACGTTCAGCAGACAGTATTAAAAGGCTTGGACAACCCTTTGAAGCAAGTGTCGGCAAAGTCCGAAAACCCTCTCAGCATGGGGATGAAAAATGGCAGACTGCGCAGATCCAGATTCCCACCTGGATAAAAGTCTTTGTCATATGCTTCCCGTCTGTAACCGCGTCAACCCTCAGTAAATGTAAGCTAAATATATTTCTCTCATGTGATTCTTGTACCGCCGTAATCACGATGGGAGGGATATCGCCTTTTCTGTCATATTACTATGCTGCTTAGTTACTTAATGTGTCGCAATTTCAAAAGAACACATTTCCGGAGAGCTAATGCCTCTTAAGGAAACACTGTAAGAGCCAATCTTGGAAAGTAATGTTTTAAGTTAAGTTAAATTCATATTAGTGTCTGCTTAGTCAAAGTCATAGCCTTTTAGAACTTTCTTGCTACAACTAAGGTACAGGGTGTTAATTGAGTCAGTTGATGTTAAGAATAGGTGGTCCCAGTACTCAGGGACATAAAGGACCCATGTTCAACATAGAAATGGCTTTGGCATACAGTTTCCTGACCGCCTTGAAATGGTTCAAACGTAACCCGATGAGGAGGATTTCAGAGTTGTAGTCGACTGGTCACTGTCACCACCCAGACAGCAAATGAAAGAAATGAAGACGACAAACAAGATGTTAAGTTATATAGCGCCCTGATGTGTGGAGTACAAGTCACAGGAGGTTGTGGTTAAGCTTTATAACACACTGGTGAGGCCTTCATCTGGAGTGCTGTGCGCAGTTTTCATCTCTGGGATACAAAAACTAAAGCCCAGAGAGAGAAGTGACTTGTCTGATTCCAGGACTACACAGTTACTGTACGAGGAAAGAATAAAAGAGGTGATATAACTGAAATGTTTCAAATTATGAAAGGAATTAGTCTACTGGATCGAGAATTGTGACTTTAAAATGAGTTCATCAAGAACATGGAGGCACAGGGTAAATTTCACTCTCACACACACACACACACACATCATTTCCTTTACACAGAGAATGGAATAAGTGATCGAGTAGTGTGGTAGACAGAAGGACTTTAGGGACCTTTAAAACTAAACTTGATGTCATTTTGGGGAAATTAAATAGATAGGACTGGCAAGCCTTGTTGGGCTGAACATCTAAATCTTTCTAATGTTCTAAAAAAGTCTAATAGTGGTGTTTATTTAAAGCAGGGGTGCCCACACTTTATTGGTTTGTGAGCTACTTTTAAAATGACCAGGTCAAAATGATCTACCTACATTAAAAACGCTATATATATATATATATATATATATATATATATATATATATATATATATATATATATATATATATATATATATATATATGTACAGTGCATCCAGAAAGTATTCACAGCGCATCACTTTTTCCACATTTTGTTATGTTACAGCCTTATTCCAAAATCTGCGGTGGGTTGGCACCCTGCCCAGGATTGGTTCCTGCCTTGTGCCCTGTGTTGGCTGGGATTAGCTCCAGCAGACCCCCGTGACCCTGTATTCGGATTCAGCGGGTTAGAAAATGGATGGATGGATTCCAAAATGGATTAAATTCATTTTTTTCCTCAGAATTCTACACACAACACCCCATAATGACAACGTGAAAAAAGTTTACTTGAGGTTTTTGGCCAGTTTCGCCCATTCCTCTTTGCAGCACCTCTCAAGCTCCATCAGGTTGGATGGGAAGTGTCGGTGCACAGCCATTTTAAGATCTCTCCAGAGATGTTCAATCAGATTCTGGCTCTGCTCTGGCTGGGCCACTCAAGGACATTCACAGAGTTGTCCTGAAGCCACTCCTTTGATATCTTGGCTGTGTGCTTAGGGTCGGTGTCCTGCTGAAAGATGAACCGTCGCCCCAGTCTGAGGTCAAGAGCTCTGGAGCATGTTTTCATCCAGGATGTCTCTGTACGTTGCTGCAGTCATCTTTCCCTTTATCCTGACTAGTCTCACAGTTCCATCCCCACAGCATGATGCTGCCACCACCATGATTCACTGTAGGGATGGCATTGGCCTGGTGATGAGTGGTGCCTGGTATCCTCCAAACGTGACGCCTGGCATTCACACCAAAGAGTTCAATCTTTGTCTCATCAGACCAGAGAATTTTGTTTCTCATGGTCTGAGAGTCCTTCAGGTGCCTTTTGGCAAACTCCAGGCGGGCTGCCATGTGCCTTTTACTAAGGAGTGGCCACTCTACCATACAGGCCTGATTGGTGGATTTCTGCAGAGATGGCTGTCCTTCTGGAAGGTTCTCCTCTCTCCACAGAGGACCTCTGGAGCTCTGACAGAGTGACCATTGGGTTCTTGGTCACCTCCCTGACTAAGGCCCTTCTCCCCCGATCGCTCAGTTTAGATGGCCGCCAGCTCTAGGAAGAGTCCTGGTGGTTTCAAACTTCTTACACTTACGGATGATGGAGGCCACTGTGCTCATTGGGACCTTCAAAGCAGCAGACATTTTTCAGCAACCTTCCCCAGATTTGTGCCTCGAGACAATCCTGTCTCGGAGGTCTACAGACAATTCCTTTGACTTCATGCTTGGTTTGTGCTCTGACATGAACTGTCAACTGTGGGACCTTCTATAGACAGGTGTGTGCCTTTCCAAATCATGTCACATCAACTGAATTTACCACAGGTGGACTCCAATGAAGCTGCAGAAACATCTCAAGGATGATCAGGAGAAACAGAAACAGGATGCACCTGAGCTCAATTTGGAGCTTCATGGCAAAGGCTGTGAATACTTCTGTACATGTGATTTCTCAGTTTTTTTTATTTTTAATAAATTTGCAAAAATCTCAAATAAACTTTTTCACGTTGTCATTATGGGATGTTGTGTAGAATTCTGAGGAAAAAGATGAATTTCATCCATTTTGGAATAAGGCTTTAACATAACAAAATGTGGAAAAAGTGATGCGCTGTGAATACTTTCCAGATGCACTGTATATATATATATATATATATATACATAAAATATATGTTGTCGTACCTTGCATAACTGAATAACCTTTATGGCACAATAACAATTCAATACATTTATGGTCACTGCAGTATTTGGATTTAATAATCTTCATGTGGGAAGAGGCTGACTCGCATAAATAAGCGAAGCTGAATAATGCAGTCAAGGAGCTTTTGAATTCAGCCGAGTGAAAAATGACGGCTGTCCGATTAACTGCGATTTTAGTTCCCTCTCCTTTTCTTTCTCAGATCGCTTTTTGGAAGGACGTCAGTTTCGTAGTTTTTATGAACAGTTCGAAAGTGCCTTTCCACATTTTCCTTCTTTGGAATAGCAATGATAGACTGGCAGATCAGACAAACGCACTTCGATTGTGACATTGTGAGAGAAAAAAATCCTCTTCCAATTCCACATCCAGCCCATAAACATTTTTTTTTTTAAATCCCTTCTTTAGTCGATATAAATTGGAAGGCTAACTAGGTCACAGCCGGAGTTTTGCAGTAGCTCGTGCATTTGATCGTGTGTGCGGGATGACCAGTGTGTTAGAAGAAAAGAGATCTCAGACTGGCCGCCCTGTATGCCAATCAAGTGGCAAATGCCATAGGGAGGAGATGTGATAGACTAACGTTTAAAAAAAAAAAAAATTTGAACGCAATGCGCTCTACCTGCACTACCTTTGAGATCTACCAGTCGATTGCGATCGACGTATTGGGTACCCCTGATTTAAAGATTTGATGGCATGTGGGTAGAAGCCCTTCAATGGAATCTTAACAGTCTGAGGGTTTAGGCTGCCGAGTTGTCTGCCTGACTTCAGCAGTTTAAACAGTTTACTTCTGGGATGACTGGTGTCTCTGAATACACTGAGAGACTTGACCAAGCACCGCCTGATGAAGATATCATGTCCAACAGCTAGTGGAGTCCCAATGATGTGCTCAGCTAGGCACACTACCCTTGGTAGAGATTTCCGCACATGGATTGTGTGGTTCCCATGCCAGGCAGTGACGCTCTCAGTGGCTCCAGAGTAAAAAGACTTTAGAATATCAGAGTGGAGCCTTAATGTCCTCATCTGCCTAAGGTGGTAAGGTCTCAGTTTGGCTTTACCGATCACAGAGTCTGTATGTGTGGTCCATGTCAGATCCTCGGTAATATGAAACTGGAGATTCTTAAAACTGCTTACCCACTCTACAGGTGTACACTTGATGACAATGGAGTGCAATTCCTCTGTCTAGAACACCAGCCGTCACTCAGTCACAATGTTCCACTAAAAGCCTTGCAGAATGGGCAGTGCCCGCTTTGTCTTACAGCCTGTTAAAGCCCATTGAGGCATTCCTTGTGTGATTTTGATTTTGAATTATAAAAATAAATTGTTGCCGATACCAACTGTAAAGTACGGTGGTGGAAGTGTTCTGTTTGGGGGCTGCCTTACTGCATCACGGCCTGGGCGGCTCACCATCATGGAATCCACTAGGAATTCTCCATTGCAGCAGAGGGTGTTTGGGGGACAATGAAAGACCATCTGTCAGAAGATTGGAGCTCAACCGAAAGTTTACCTTACACACATGGCAATGACCCTAAATCTACCAGTTAATCCAGCAAGGAATGACTGAAAAGAAAGAAAAGAACGGTTCTGCAATGGCTAAATCCTATCGTGCTGTCCTCGGGGGATTTGAAATGGGCTGTGAGCACAAGACTCGCCTCAGAAATGACACCACTGAAAGAATTCTGCATGGAAATGTTAAAAAAAAACAATCTTTACGTCCATGTCAGAGACTGCTAGACAGTTAGAGGAAATGCCATCTTAAGGGGGCAATACCAGCTATTTTAGCCAAGGATGGACTTTTTCCCCACAGATGGAACTGTCTGTTCCTTTGCCATTAAAATGCAGCTGCTCGATTTTTAACTGGTACAAGCAAGCATGAGCACGTTACCCCAATCTTGGCTTCCAGTTCGTTTTCGATTCCATTTTAAGATCCTCGTATTTATTTTGAAATCCTTTAATGGCTGTGCCCCATTTAATCTGTCGGAACTGCTGCACCCTTATGTACCGTCTCGCTCTTTCAGGCCAGCAAACCCGATTCTTTTACGTGTTCCTAAGACACGATGCAAACTTCGAGCTTTTTCAGTCACAGCTCCAAAACTCTGGAACAATTTGCCATTGCACATTAGGCTTTGCTTGCTATCTTTAATCTTATTTAAAAACACACTTTTACTCCCTGGCTTTTAACCCAGTGCGAGATGTTGAATATCTGTGTATTTTTTTATTATTAGGAATTTCTTCAGTTCTTATGCGTTTCTGTTTCTTTTACCCTTTGGCTATTGTGTGCCTTGTATGTTGGGTTTTATTGTACAGCACTTTGGTCAACCTTGATGTTGTTTTTAAAGTGCTTTATAAATAATTGTAAAGCAAAATTGTCAGTTTTGGTTTTTCAGTTCCATCACCTTTTATCTGAAGATACCTATTAATGAAGATCACATCTTGAGATGTCTACTTGTGTTAAAAAAAGACAAAGAAAAAAATCATGGGGTGCACATACTTTTTCACACAACCATCACAAAAAACACAAGCCAGACTGTATCACTAACTACTGTGCCACCAGACCACCCAAAAATCAAACGAGACTTCATTGACACTAGTAGTCACATGATGGTCTCAAAACATTAGAACATTCCATGTGTCAGAGCTGGGGGAGAAATCACAATTTTTTTAATACTGCCTGAGTAACCAGCAGAAGATTGAATCGCCTTCTTTCCTAAAAACACAAACAATGGGATTACGCATATTTTTAAAAAGCCAGTCGGCAAAACAGCACGTTGCAAGAAAAAAAATAAAAATAAAACTGTGGTGCAATGTCTTTTAATGAAAGCCCCTCAATCAAAAGCCACCCACTGTTGCTTCTCTCTGTATGCAAATGTCCCGGCGCTTTAATCAGTTGTTCAGTGACGGCAGCGCTAATGCAAACTAATTGCTTAATGCTGTGCTCTATGAAGTCAATTTAATACATTTATAGCGTTTTTCAAGTTTTTTTTCTTTTCTGTTGTGTTTGAAAGTGGGAAGATAATTAGAGTGGGTACACTTTGGGCTTTAAATGGAAAATTAATTTTTTTGCAATTAGGAATAAATTAAAAAGTACAGACTTATTCCTGGACGGCAAAGAAGGGAGATGAAAGAAGGAAATGTTTTCAAGCATGAAAGCCTTTGTAAGGTGGGCTCAAACCCTTTGGGTGGTGGCGTTGGAGGACTCGTTTAATCTTGACTGATTGTCCGCATACACCCTACACATATCAAACCCTGAGCAGGCCATTGATTGAAGTCTTTTTGGTTTGATGTGTGTTTTACGTGAAGCTCTGAACAAGGATGCCCACCACTGCTACTGAAGCAGAGCCAGGGCCTCATAATGACACTGCTATGGTGGGCTGCATCAGGAGTGGGCAGGAGTATAGGAGGCTAATCAAGGACTTTGTTAAATGGTGCGACTCAAACCACCTACACCTGAACACCAGCAAAACCAAGGAGCTGGTGGTGGATTTTAGAAGGACCAGGCACCTCATGGACCCCGTGATCATCAGAGGTGACTGTGCAGAGGGTGCAGACCTATAAATACCTGGGAGTGCAGCTGGATGATAAATTGGACTGGACTGCCAATACTGACGCTCTGTGCAAGAGAGGACAGAGCCGACTATACTTCCTTTCCCTAACCCTAACCCTAACCCTAACCCTAGATGTTCTACCAGACGGTTGTGGTGAGTGCCCTCTTCTACGTGGTGGTGTGCTGGAGAAGCAGCATAAAGATGAAGGATGCCTCACACCTGGACAAACTGGTGAGGAAGGCAGGCTCTACTGTAAGCATGGAGCTGGACAGTTTGACATCCGTGGCAGAGCGACGGGCGCTGAGCAGACTCCTGTCAATCATGGAGAATCCACTGCATGGGCACTGAACAAGATCATCTCCAGACAGAGGAACAGTTTCAGCGACAGACTGCTGTCACCGTCCTGCTCTACTGACAGACTGAGGAGACCAAACACTATGCGACTCTTCAATTCCACCCGGGGGGGTAAACGTTAACATTATTCAATGTTATTGTCTGTTTTTACATGCATTGTTATCACTCTTTAATTTAATATTGTTTTTTGTATCATTATGCAGCTGCTGGATTATGTGAATTTCCCCTTGGGATTAATAAAGTATCTATCTATCTATCTATCTATCTATCATCTAATCTGCTTCGATGAATGGTCTCCAGAGAGCATAAGGGGTAGACTTAAATCAGAATCGTGACCACTGCAAAACATAATATAGTAAATGGGCAAGAGGGAAATGTGGGAGCTTAGCAGTGGTTTGAGTATTGGCAACGTGGGCAGGTCAGAGGTATTCGTGTCTACAGGGCTGAGGGGTCCACAGTGACTGCATGGTGGTTGTTACACAAGGCTTTAATGCTATCATGCTTACCTACATTGGAATGAAAATGTTAGTGCTGTTATCATTCCCATAACTGTACAGCTTGCCCCTTTTATGTAGCTAGCGGTGTTTCGCCTCTAAGATGGGTTGACATCTAAATTATCAACGTAGACCTCAGCTTTGTTTGCAGTGCACCATCTGTTGGAATGTATTTTGTAATAAATCTATACTAATAAAAGGCAACGCTCTCACTGACTGACTGACTGACTGACTGACTGACTGACTCACTCATCACTAATTCTCCAACTTCCCGTGTAGGTAGAAGGCTGAAATTTGGCAGGCTCACTCCTTATAGCTTACTTACAAAAGTTAAGCAGGTTTCATTTCAAAATTCTACACATAACGGTCATAACTGGAACCTACTTATGTACATATATACGGCCATAGCCTGCAGCTCAGTCGCTGTGTGAGGCGGAGTTAGGTCCCACATCACCACGCCTCCCACATAATTGACTGCCTGCCCATATAAGGCCATCCATCAGCAGCAATCCAATAGACACGCTGCTGCTATGAGCCGTTTGTCATGCCTAAGACGAATACTATATTCGCGAGATATGTGTTTAGTGAGAAGATGCAAGGTATAAACGAGACTTTTGATCACTTTGAAACGGAGTTAAAATTGCTGGTGCAGGACTATGCTTATACAAACAAAGATGAGATGGTCAGGGATAGAATAGTGTTTGGCACAAGCTCAGCCAAAGTGCGAGAAAAACTTTTATGTGCCGGGACTGAGCTAACATTAAATAAAGCCGTGGACATTGCAACATCGCACGAGATAGCACAAGAACAGCGGAGAACCTTCAATGCATGTACTCCGAGCGGCTCATGTGAACTGACTGTCAACGCAGTTTGTAGACATATCAATAGGAAAGCAAGGTGTAAAGCTTAAGTTTAAATTAAGTTCATAGACACGCTGCCGCTAAATATTCACAGGCAAATCCACAACTTAATACCGGGAATGCCTGTTAAATATCTTAGATTCACGAGTACCGATTTGGGTGGTGAACACTTCGATGAATGAAACCTGTTATCTTTACAATGGTTGACAACGAAGATGAGATGGTCAGGGATAGACTAGACAAACACGGAATGTAACTTGAACACAACACAACCTCCAAATACGAACCTGATTGAAAGAAATAATGATAGTCAAATCCTTGATGACAGCAAAACTCCTAACAGTGACAAAACAATTACATTGACAATCATGTTACGTTATTTTTAAAATGTTTCCTTTTCTTTTTCATAACTTCTTTAACACACTACTTCTCTACTGCGAAGCGCGGGTATTTTGCTAGTGTAGTAATAAAATGCATTGCATTTGTCATTCTAGCAGATGTCAAACTCACTAACAATGTTTGTGATGCACCATCTGTTGGAATGACAAATGTAATGCTTTTTTATATGCCATTTGATATGGGATTTGTAAAAAGAAGCATTAATGTTTGTGATGCACCATCTGTTGGAATGACAGAGACACAGCATCCAGACAGACACACAGACACTTGCCTTTTTATTAAGGTGAACCCAGAGGATGCAGAAAGTCTTCAGAACCCTTCACTTTCTGCATATTTTATTGTGTTGTAGGTTTAATTTTTTTCTGCTAACTTTCTTAGATTAAACAGTGAAGAAACAGGTTCTTCTTGTAGTACAAACTAAAACTGTTTTGGCTAAATGTGAGAATATTTCTCTGATTTTTGACAATTCTCTAATCTCTTCTTCCTCCCAGGTTAAGAGTTTTGGTGTCATTCTTGATAGTACCTTAAAATTTGATAATAATATCACTCGGTATGCATATTTCCATCAATGTAATATTAGCCGTTTATGCCCGTCTCTTACAGCTAACAGCACTGCTATTCTTGTGCATGCTCTGGTTGCATTTCGCCTCGATTATTATAATTGCCCTCTGGTCTTCCACACAGACTCCTCCATAAACTCCAATAGGTTCAGAATGCTGCTGTTTGTATTCTTCCCAGAGCCCCTTCCATAAAACACGTTACTCCTGTCCCCCAGCAACTTCACTGGCTCCTTGTTAAACATCGTATTGATCTCAAGATTCCTTTTTTTACTAACAAGACCCTCGATAATTCGTCACCTCCGTATCTCTCTGATCTTCTTCACATCTCCATTCCTTCCTGTATTGTTAGCTCTGTTGTGGTGTGAAATTTTGCATTCAAGTTGATAAATATTTTGTATGTCTTTATTTGTAACTTACACAAACCAATGTAATATTAGTGTTACATTATTGATAAGAACAGCAATGGTTTAGTGGTTTAAGGACCACCACCCCCCACCCCGTTTCAGGAATGAGTCTCTTTGTAATTTTACGACAGGGTTGGGGTGAAGTGCCTCAAACAAGTTTGGCCAATATTTCTCTGCAGGACTCCCAGTCAAACCCCACAGAATTGCCAGGCTGCCTAACTGCCAAGCTTCACCTTAACACACAGTTTGGAGGGCAGGTGTGACCCCATTGGTCTGAAGTATGGCTGTTTGGAATTGGCTTGTCTCAGAGGCCTTTAAGTAGCATGACGCCCTATTGGCTGTAGGGGTTGGACAGAAAATTTATAAATTTGCTTGCTTTACCACACTCTCTCTCTCTTTCCAAACTGATGAAAGACCATCTCACACATCATGAACTGAAAAGGACAACACAATGAAGAGCACAGCTCAGCAGCCATATTGAGACAGGTATGCGGCCTGTTCTGAAGAAAGCTGACCACAAATGAGGACTTAACTATAAACATTTCAAGTAACGAACAAGTCTGTGTGCCGCCTGAAACTACACATTAATCAGGTTGTATGGTTGCCAATATTCAATGTACTTTGCATATTGTTATTATTCATGAATATTATCAATAATGCATTGTCTTTTACTACACCTAATTGCCTGAGGTTATAGAAGTAGAAGGGAAGGTGGGGAGAAGTTATTTCAAATCAAAATCTTTACTATCATTGTAGCAATGAGACATTGTACAAAGAATTTTTTAGGTGCAATTTTCCAGTGCAGAAAAAATAAGATAAAAATAAAAACAAAAACAAAACACAATTACTCAAGTTACAACTAAAATAAGGGAATAAAATAAGCATCCAAAATTGTCCATAATAGCAGAACAATGTTTTCCACTCATACATACATACATACTGTGAACGCTGGCCCGGACACAGACAGACGGACATCGTGAGTTCACCCAACACACTTTTATTTACAATATTTACAATTATATTTTCATTGCACTACCCAGTGCCTTCTGCACCGTTCCCCCAAAAGTCCAGGCCTCACAGTCCTTGTGCCATTCTCCTGGCCGCCTCCCGTCCTCTCTCCAGCTCTGTCTACTACTGCCCGACATCCACCAATGACTGGAGGGAGGCGGCCCCTCTTATAGGAACCCGGATGGGCTCCAGCTGCTTCCTGGCAATCAGTCTTAGCCACACCCCAGTGTGGCGGAAGTGCCGGCTGCGCACCCGGAAGCTGTCCGGTGTCCCCTGTCGTCTTCCCCCCAGCACTTCCTGGTGTGGCGGAAGTGCTGGGCTCCAGGGTTCCTCAGGCACCTGGGCGCCGCCTGGCGGTGGCCACGGGCCCCTACAGGGTTGGGCTTCCAAGCCCTCTACCCGTGGCCCCCAACATAACCAGGACGGACGCCCCCTCGCGGTCTGGAGGAGGCACAAGCCCTCCTCTGGTCCTCCTGGGCGTCCGGCCGGGGACCACAATACATACATACATACATACATTATATTGCACTTGTCCCTTATCTGATGTGATGAAGGTGCACTCGGTCAGATTGACCACTTAGCAGCATTCAGCATGGTGATGGCTGAAGGATAGAAACTGTTTCTCAGTCTATTTGTCTTAGTCTTTATGGACCTGAAACGTCTGCCTGAAGGCAGGCTTTCATACAATGCATGTCCTGGGTGTGATGGGTCCTGAAGAATTTTCTTGACGTTTCTGAGGCACCAGGAATTATGTAATTCTTCTAGCTAGTGAGGGGAGAGGACAGCCGACTATCCGCTCGGCAACCATAATGATCCTGTGGAGCTCTTTTCTCTGTGCTACTGTGCAGCTGGAGAACAGCAGACCAGGATGCTCTCTGCTATGCAGCAGTAAAAGGACACCATCAGTTTCTCAGGGATGTTGTTCTTTCTATGCACCCTCAGGAAGTAGAGTCTCTTTTGGGCCTTCTTCACTACCTCAGCAGAGTGTGTTCCCCAGGTCAAGTCCTCCCTAATGGTGACTCCCAAGAAGCGGAAGTGTGAGACCCCCTCCACACAGTCCCCATTGATGATGAGTGGCTGGATGTTGTCTGCCTTCTTCCTGAAGTCCACGATGAGCTCCTAGGTCTTGGCTGTATTTAGGAGCAAGTTGTTATTCCTACACCACGTTGTCAGCCACTCCACTTCATCTCCCCCAGAGATGAGCCCTACTACCGTGGTATTATCAGCGAACTTAACAATGGTGTTACTGAAGTGGGCAAGAATGCAATCATGAGTGTAGAGGGTATAGAGCAAAGGGCTCAGCACACAGCCCTGTGGGGAGCCAGTGCTGAGGCTGATGGGTGTGGAGAAGTAGGGGCCCACTCTAACCCTCTGAGTGCGATCACTCAGGAAGTCCTTTATCCAAAGGCAGGTGGAGT
Source organism: Polypterus senegalus (assembly GCF_016835505.1). Lineage (NCBI taxonomy): Eukaryota > Metazoa > Chordata > Cladistia > Polypteriformes > Polypteridae > Polypterus > Polypterus senegalus. Next base: position 176,669,088 of record NC_053162.1, read on the forward strand.
GTGGAAGTCCTATGTCTGACAGGTTGGTCACCAGTCTGTGGGGTAAGATGGTATTAAAGGCAGAGCTGAAGTCTATGAAGAGCAGCCGTGCGTACCTCCCCTGCTGCTCCAGATGGAACAGAACAGCATGGAGAACAGTGGCGTCCTCCGTAGATCTGTTTGTTCTGTAGGCAAACTGGTGCAGATCAAGCATGGGAGGCATGAATGACATAATGGGGTTCCTGACGAGCTTCTCGAAGCACTTCATAATCACAGGGGTCAGTGCAACTGCCCTGTAGTCATTAAGACTGGTGATGGTCTGTTTCTTGGCCGCAGGCACTATGACAGAGGATTTCAGGCAGGATGGCACAATGGACTGAGACAGAGACTGATTGAATATCCTGGTGAAGACCCCAGCCAGCTGGTCTGCACAGTCTTTCAGCACATGTCCTGAGATGCCGTCAGGTCCAGCTGCCTTTTGTGGGTTGACAGCTCGCAGCGTGCGTCTCACCTCTTGCTCCCCCACTGTGAAGATGGTGCTGTTGTTGGTATCTGGATGGGGTCTAGCTGTTTCTGGTGGATCCACTTCAAACTGAGCAAAGTAGTGGCTCAGTTCCTCAGCCAGCGATAAATTACCTCCTACAGCTCCGGGACTGGTCCTGTAGTTGATCATATGCTGGACACCCATCCACACTTGTCTGCTGTTGTCGCTATCCAGGTTTTCCTCGATCTTCCTTTTATAGTCTGACCTGGCTTCTCGGATGCCCCTCTTTATGTTGGCACCAGCTGTGCTGTAGAGACCCTTGTCACCAGACCTGAAGGCAGTGTTCCTCTGTTGCAACAGCCTCTGAACTTCCCTGGTCATCCAGGGCTTCTGATTGGGGAAGACTTGGATATGTTTATCCACTGTGACAATGTCTTATATGGTATAATACGTGATAAAGAGTGGGAAGTCTGGGAGATTTGAGGCATTCTGACAAAGGCTACATATTAAGAATACAAAAGGGGAAAGGAGAGCAATATATTACTCTACCAAGACAAACAAGCTCCTCCTCCTCCTCCTCCTCCTCTTCCTCTATCAATACCTTCTGCTCGCCTGACTATCATGGAGTTTGGAGCTTTCAGCTGAGTGGCCCCTCGCCTCTGGAAGAAGAAATTTGTAACAATGACTCTCTTATTACCTTTAAATCCCTCCTTAAAAAAACACAATTTTAAGCTCTGCTTATCCAATTTGATATAAATTTTAGGTGATATATTTTATTTCAATCTTGTATTAACACTGATTTTATTGTAAGTATATTTTATATTGTGACTGTAGCTATTAAAAAGTGTTTTGTAAGGTGTCCTTGAGTGCCTTGAAAGGTGTAAATAAACCTAGTATTAATAATAGTTGATTTTAAATGTTTTTGCCTATTAATCTGCACTCCATAATCCACAATGACAAGGTGATATTTTTTCGGTCTCTGCACAGCAGACTGAAGAAGTTGTCCCATTTAGTTCCAGCTGCAAAGAGATTGCTTCTGAGCCAGATGTTGTGGGTCTGCACCAGCAATTACCCAGCACAAATATTCAAAACGAGATAGTTTATGGTACGAGGCCACAGCAATTCAGTTTATAGATTTATTAAAAATCCAAAACCAGGACTCTCTCACTTATAGAAGTATTCAGACACTCCATTCAGCACTTTGTAGAACTGGCCCAAGAGTTACATTTTTATGAAAGTCAGACCAGAGAATCTTTTTCATCAGGCTCTCAGGGTTCTTTAAATGCCATGACAAGGCATCTAGCTACTTCTGATTGATGGGGCACTACCAAGATGGTGGTCCTTCTAACAGGTTCTCTCATCTCAGCAGAGGACCTCTGAAGCTTTGCTAGGGTGACCATTAGGTTCTTGGTCACCATCTTTACTAAGGCCTTTCTTGCCTGGTTACTCAGTTTGGCTGGACGATCATCTCTAAGAAGAGCAGGTGGTTCCAAAATGTCCTCCAATTCACATTTATTGGGGCTGCTGTGATCCTCTGAATGCTCAGTGTTTTAGAAAAGGTTTGATCCCCTTGTCCTGATCCCTGCCTCCCTAGAATTTGATCGTGGAGGTTTACAGAGAGTTCCTTGAACAGCATGGCTTGGTTTGTATCATGTGAATTGTAGGACCTTCTATAGAAAGGTACATGTTTTCCTTTCTGAATGACGTCCATTCAATTAACTTTGTCAGGTTCTGGACACTTCTCAAGAAGAAATAAAGCAAAAAACATGCACTGGACCATAATTTGAAGTGTCATAGACAAGATTCTGAATAACTCCATGAATGAGCGTTTTAATTTAGATTTTATTTTTTAATAAACCTGCAATCATTTCTTAACTCTTTCGAGATGGGTGTCAATTTGTAACGACATACAGTAGTGTCTTCACTACTGGTACTTCACATTCATTTGATCTCCAGGGGCCTCATGTATAGATGGTGCGTATGCACAAAAATGTTGCGTATGCCTGTTTCCATGCTCACATTGTGATGTATAAAAACTAAACTTGCCGTAAAGCCACATACATTTTCAGGCCAACTCAATCCCTGGCGTATGCAAGTTCTCTGTTCGGTTTTGCAAACTGACGGCACCCAGTGGCAAAGTAGTGCTTTTGTTCCAGGGTGGTTTCCCTTTCTTTTTTAGATGCACATCCCTGACGCGGCTTTATCATATACACTGAAATTAACTGCATATTGTTTATTAGTTTAAGGCCTCTGATTGTAATTAACCAGTAACAATATAATGGTCCACAGAATGGCCAAACTATTCCAAATACCATAGCTAATTTAGCATTGTTACTTTCAAGTATTTATCTCACTGTTTCTGAGTGTCGAATCACAGTTCTCAAGCAGCTGATTGGAAAGAGAATTATCGGTATACAGCATCAAGCACACGCTGCCTCAGCCATGCTGTCTATTTGAACTGCTCCCATACGGCAAACACTTCAGAGCATTTCTTGTATGGACCTCGCAGTTCAGAAACAGTTTCATCCCAAGAACTCTAAACGCACTCCATCAGTCCATCGAGTGCTCCTTGTAGAACTGTCTGTACTTATAGTACAATAGTTATAATATTCCACAACCTGAGCCACTTTATAAAGCGCGTATTTACATATGATGACGATATCATTTTTAAGATGAAATGAATGAAATTACATTATATAGATAAAATGTTGACTTCATTTAAATAATCTATATTGTTAATAATTAAACATGTGAAGACATGGTGTCGCAGTGCTAGCTAGTTCAGGGATTGTTCCTGTCTCGCGCTGTATTCTTGCTGGGCTTGTGCGACACTTGAAGGACAGATGGATAGAATAATTAAACATGTACTACAAAGATATTTCAATGTTCCTTAGAAGTTTTGAAGAATCATCGTTCAAAGCTTACAGATGGCTTAAGGTCTATTACTGAGCTGATTGTGTGGTGATTGGTTACTTGGAGAAAGAAAATGAAGGACAGGAACTGGAGGTTAGTTTGTTTGAAAGAGACAGTACTGCTGCAATAAATTATTTCATCGAAGGTCACGCATCTTACGATAGGCAGAACCAATCTGTGGACGGGGTGCCAGCTCGTCACTATCACTGCTCCACCGTGTTCCCATGTTTAATAATGTGCTTTAACTCCTATCATCATGAAAATATCAAGTATATATCTTAGTATTTAGATTATTAAGAGAGTTGTAATATCACAAATGTAATGGATTCTGTGTCCTGTCGGAGGAAGCGAAAGCCCGCTTAAGAAGCACATACTGATCCACACACATAGAGCACATTGAAGAACAAATACAATACAAAGCATTTAACATGCTACTTTAGTTACGATGGGATTTGAGAAACTAGTTAATTAAATGATTTTAAGATGAAGTTCATGATGTTCTACTTTAATGACAAAATAAACTACGTGATTAAAGTGGAAATTTCGAGATTAAAGTTGATATTTCGAGCTTTTTTGCCACTGTGTGGCTTTTTTTTTTTTTTCTCTGTACCCTAATAAGCTTCCATATGACACTCAGACGGTGGGCTACGACTCGCCTTTCACTGCGACTTTAACATCTGACAACATCTTTTTTTATTTCGGGCCCTATGCGACTTTGTGAACTTGAGCTTTCGAGTTTCTCCGACACTCTTGGTCACTCGATCAACTTCCTTTTTTTGTTTATACCACCATTTATACCAACAAATGATACGTTTTTCTTTGTCTCCACTTGGTATTTGTCGAAATTCTTCTTTTTCCCCCATGCTTTTGCCATTGTCTTTTCACAGAACACTGAGCTTAAAGGCTATTTATATTGATTTGCATATACAAAGAGGCGTAATTCTGGGAGGAGTTGGGGCGGGGCAGCAGGCGCATGCACGTGCGTTACTTTTCATGCTGACCGGGATTTCTGCAGCGGAAGAACGTGGAAGTTGGCGTACGCACAGATTTATGCATCCAGATTTTTTTTTTGTGCGTACGAACATTTCCGCTTTTGTCCGTACGCCATGTTTTAGTGTGAATTGTACGCACGCCGTTATTTGAGGCCCGAGATCACTTGCATCAAAATCAGAGTGCAATAAGCCAGAGTCCAATTGAGAAATAATACCCAAAACGTGGCCTATAAGTATTTTGCTCTGTGCAATCGCTTCGCTCTCTCGCCAGATCTGCCTTTAGCATTCCTGCCGGCCACCGGAAAAATATTCAGCCCTCAAAGAGTTAAAACAGGTTTTTAACTTTGTCATTATGGGTTACTGAGTGGAGGTTGATGGACAAATTTATTCATTTAAAATTAAGCCTACAACACAATAAAGTGTGCAGAAAGCGAAGGGGTTTGAAGACTTTCTAAATCCACTGTAAGCTTGATGATCTTTTATAAATTGGATTTAACTTAATCGCACGTGAGGGGGGCCTAATTTATTTTTTGCACTAGGGGCCCATCAAGTTCTAGTTATGCCACTAGAGCTTTCTGTAAGTGTGTGTTAAGTAATCTTCACAAAGTGTGATGAGTAAAATGAGGAGAACCTCATAAATAAGGGATGCTTGTGACCTTCAGTACGTGAGATTGTGAGGATGACATAGAAATGTGATCTTTACTAAATGTGATCATATGTAATGGAACCTCATTAATTACGACGGGAGGTGACCTTCCTTAATCTGTCACTGTGAAAAATGGAACCTCGTGGATCGGGATTTATTTTGCCTGGAAGGGAAATAGCAGACTGGAAAGTCGTCAAGGTAAAGAACCAGGAGATGAAAGACAAAGCGTAACCAGGGACAAGGCTGAGGTCAAAAAAACCAGGAGGTCTCTAAATGAACAAACAAACCCCAAAGCCCAAAACATGAACCTAAAAAAGTTCAAACTGAGAAAGCCTTGCAACATACTGCAGTAAGAGGTGATCACTATGGAGGAATATTTCGGACAAAATGAAATAAATAAATAAATAAATGCATAAATAAATAAAAGTACTGTGAAATGTGAGCATAAATAAATAAATGTGTCATGAAATGACAGCCTTAATAAACAAATATGTCATGAAATGAGAGCATAAATAAATAAATGTGTCACGAAATATGTTTTTCGTTGCTTATTTATTTATTTCATTTTGTCCATAACATTCCTGCAAACCGTCTTGAAATACGGCGTGAAATAAAACTGTCACTTTCACTCGTCAAAGTTGAGAGGGTGGGCTCTAACACGCCCTCTAGTTACTGATTGGTGAATCGATAGCACAAGAATTAATTAGAAAAATGCTTACTACTGCCGATGAAATGGATTCTGCCGAAGATATTACATATTTCAGAGAGAGAACTGAAGATTTATCGGAAGAAATTACAATGTTGGCGGCCCTTTTAGACTCCGATATAGATGAAACTGTTTTTGAAATTATCGAAGAACAGGGGGAACGAACTGTACTACACTCCAGTTCAGGTGACGCAGTTCCCTGCTCTGGACGTCCATCCTTTGACATTCCAGCCGAGTCAATAGAACACCTTCTGTTATGCGGTTTAAAAGTACAACAGATTGCAGATCTGTATGGTGTATCGGAGAAGACGATCACAAGACGAATGAGCCAGTTTGATATACGGTAAGCTGCAACGGCTCTATTAGTTTAGGTACTTTGACATGGAATGCCCAAAGCAGCTCCAACTAATATTTTGAACTCACCAACTTTACCACTGATCAGAGCTGTACAGTTGTTTGAAAAAGTAGCTGCGAATATGCAACTGACTTTCTACTCGTAAAACAAGGGTCAAATACTCAGTTCTAAAAGGGCCGCCAACATTGTAATTTCTTCCGATAAATCTTCAGTTCTCTCTCTGAAATACGTAATATCTTCGGCAGAATCCATTTAATTGGCAGTAGTAAGCATTTTTCTAATTAATTCTTGTGCTATCGATTCACCAATCAGTAACTAGAGGGCGTGTTAGAGCCCACCCTTTCAACTTTGATGAGTGAAAGTGACAGTTTTATTTCAAGCCGTATTTCATGACGGTTTGCAGGAATGTTACGGACAAAATGAAATAAATAAATAAGCAACGAAAAACATATTTCGTGACACATTTATTTATTTATGCTCTCATTTCATGACATATTTATTTATTAAGGCTGTCATTTCATGACACATTTATTTACGCATTTATTTATTTATTTCATTTTGTCCGAAATATTCCTCCATAGATCACTAGCTACTGCCTGCGGTTTTAGAAACAAAAGTCAAAGACTTAGACGCCCAAGATAACGTGACACAATCTTAAATAACGTCGACCTGCTGATGTTCTGGCAGGGTGTAATCCAGCTGTTAAATAATTATTTTCATTACTGTATCATTTTTCCTGGGGTACCGTAATTTTGTGCCGCTGTCATCAAGATGTGATGGTGGTTACTATGGAAAGTGGACCTGGAGACTGCATAATTAATATCATCAGAGAACCGCCATACTGTACTTGCTGTACAGTATTATCGTGGGATGAGTGGAATTCGCCAAGTTTGTCATTGGATTGGTCTACTCTAGTCACGTCACCTAAACTTCATTCACTCACACACAACTATTTTCACACAAGCACTGATCATGAGCGATTCCTCTGCGGGTACACACACTGGCTTTAGCGGTTGCAACACATTTCTGGATATAATACAGACGTGGGGGTACCTTGGTGCCCAAGAGTAACCTAGACATAACGTTTGACATACTTTCATTGCGTCCCCAGATATAATCTAGACCTAAAGGGTGATACACCTCGATCCCTGAGAATAACCATGACACATGGGGACCGATATGCAGTCAATTGAGTGGAGGCCATTCATACTTATGGCCAACGGCCACAGGAAAACAATAGTGTAATAAAGTTCTAGAAATTGCCAAAACCAGCCACAGGAATGAATCTTATTATTATTAATATATCACAGTGTCTCAAATGTTTTCTTACTCGTCGGGGGCCAGTTAAGGTTCATTTTGATCAGCACCGCTCCACGTAGCAGAATGGATTCAGCCCACACTGCCTTCCTTACACCGGTGTTCCTCAGCCTTTATGGACTTGTGACTCAGTTTTGCCTTTTTAAGTTTATTGACGACTCAAAAGCAACAATTACAAACCACCCCCTTGGTGAAACAAGCGTCATCGGGGAGGCACCTTGGTGTGACATACAGTATGTAGTATGTAGTGCTGCAGTTCACTTAGGTGACTCGTCGTAATCCATGACCTGGTGCAACACAGGCTGAAAAACACTGTATTGAAGATTGGTGAAGACTGGTTTGTGCTACCAGTGACCCTACCGGTGACCCAGACCAGCACCACAGAGCCTCAATCTGCAATGTCTTCTACATTTTGTGATCAAAATATGGCCAATTTGACATACTATATGAGTCACAAGTGTGACTTTGGTTAAAACCATTCACCAGTCAATGATACTTTACTTTGAAGTAATGTCCAGCCTACTGGTGGCATCACCCTCAGCCTGCTAACCCTGTTGAAAAAGAAAATGTCAGTCTCCCTCATGCCAGGTTTTTATTCACTCCGTATATAAAGAATTAATATCAAAATTTAAAAGCAAAGTTTGATCCCCATACTCACGACAAACCTTATAATGATTCAGCCATGGGGCTTCGAGTCGTCGCACCACGGACAAACCAGGGTGAAGAAGACACGATGGTAGAAAAACATATACTGTAATTATGTTGTTTCCACTGTAATTATGTTGTTGGACTTAAGTGCAGCATTTGACACCATTGACCATTCTATTTTACTGCACAGGCTAGAAAACGATGTTGGGCTTACAGGCCCCGTGCTCGCTTGGTTCAGTTCTTATTTATCAAATCGATTCCAATATGTACAGAAATGTGCTGACAGTACAACATCATTATACACAGAAGTTCAATATGGTGTCCCGCAGGGCTCAGTACTGGGACCTTTACTGTTTTCACTTTACATGCTTCCACTCTCATTAGGAAACATAATGTTAATTTTCACTCGTATGCAGATGACACCCAGTTATACCTTTCATTTAAATCAAATGAAGTTTCTCCGATGTTGTCTTTAATTAGTTGTGTTAGTGAATTAAAGGAATGGATGAATGAGAACTACTTGTCTTTAAATACAGATAAAACAGAGATGTTAATTGTTGGAGGGAATGACGCTGATCACAGCAATATTTTGTCATCATTTAACTCAGTTGGAATCCCAATTAATTTTACTGAATCAGCCCGCAATCTAGGAGTTATCTTTGACTCTAGCATGTCATTTAAAGCACATATTACAAAGTTGTCCAAAACATGTTTTTCCATCTTAAAAATGTTAGGAAATTAAGGCGCTTTCTAAATAAATAATTGTGAGAAATTAATTCATGCATTTATCTCTAGTAGGATTGACTACTGCAATGCGGTGTTCACTGGCTGTTCAAACTGTTCTCTATACAGCCTCCAGTTAATCCAAAATGCAGCTGCAAGAATTATTACAAGAACAAGAAAATATGAACACATAACTCCAGTTCTTAAATCCTTACACTGGCTCCCAGTTAAGTTTAGGGCAGATTTCAAAATCCTCCTTTTAACATATAAAGCATTAAATGGCCAAGGTCTGGCTTACTTGTCTGAACTTATCATGACTTACAAACCTGAGCGCACATTAAGATCTCAAGATGCTGGTCTGCTTAGGATTCCAAGGATTAATAAAATAACAGTGGGAGGTCGAGCTTTTAGTTACAGGGCCCCTAAACTGTGGAATGGTCTTCCTGCTTCTATAAGAGATGCCCCTTCAGTCTCAGCCTTTAAATCCCGGCTGAAGACTCACTACTTCAGTTTAGCATATCCTGACTAGAGCTGCTGATTAACTGTACAGACTGCATCTCTGTTGTTAGTCATTAGCACTAAAACATAAGTAACATGATAATTATATTTGAATACTAACCCTCACCTATTCTGTTTCTTTTCTCGGTACCCAAATGTGGCAATTGGTGCCACGCCCACCTGCCAAGTTGTTTGCCTGCCTATGGTAAAGTCATCCCTGATGGAGGATCACAGGAATCATGGGAAAGAGGGGTCCTTTCATCGGAGCAACGTTTCAGCCGTGGCATGGCCAAATGGGGAGGCAGCTTGATGGATGAGGTCTCCAGGACTCTAAAAATATCCAAACCTAATTATGTCATATCATCTACTGTTAAACCGACTTCTAAAATTTTATTATTATGCTGTCTTAAGGAATTGTTCTGTTCTGTGTATTGTATTGTATTGACCCCCTACTTTTGACACCCACTGCACGCCCAACCTACCTGGAAAGGGTCTCTCTTTGAACTGCCTTTCCGAGGTTTCTTCCATTTTCCTACAAGGTTTTATTGGGAGTTTTTCCTTGTCTTCTCAGAGAGTCAAGGCTGGGGGGCTATCAAAAGGCAGGGCCTTTGCGGCACTTCCTGTGTGATTTTGGGCTATACAAAAATAAACTGTATTGTATTGTATGTGTCTATCACGAAAATTAGCATTAGAAAATCAGGTGCACGTCATACATGAGGAAATGTAATTCTGTAATCTTTACTGCTTCTGCTTGGGCTCGCTCGTTGTCTCTCTCACTTGCTTGTGTGTCTCTCTCTCTTGCTTGGGCTCGCTCGTTGTCTCTCTCACTTGCTTGTGTACTCGCGCTCTCTCTCCCTCTCTCTCTCTCGCTTGCTCGTGCGCTCTCGCTCGTTGTGTCTCTCAGCACTTCCTATACAATCACAACGCGTGTCGTACACAGGGCAAAATAATTTTCGCGATTTTCTTTGTAAAAATTAGAGTGCGCGTCTTACACGAGGGCGCGTGGTACACGATTAAATACAGTATTTCTTTATTAAAAACTCAAAATATCAATTCTTTAGTTGAAGTGGGGAAAAAAAAAATCACATTGGTAAGTCCATAAAATAACTTGTCAGTTCAGGTGTATGAATAAATCTCTCCATTATAAAAAAAAAAAATATCTTGCAACGAGCCTTTTTTACTGGCGACGAAAAGTGATCTTTGGAAGAGAGACACTTTCACGTCCCGCAAGACAGTCAAGTCGCATCATACTTACAACCTGTGGAAGCAAGTCCTGTAATTCACATGCAGAGCAGGTTAGAGACAATGGAAGTAGGAAAATTCAAAAGTCTCAAAAAATTAAGAATAAAGATCGTATTAGCGCAAAATAAACTGAAAATATTACTTGATGAAATAACGGAAAAGCAAAAAGAGAACATTAGAACACTCCAGACGAGAACAGGCCATTCAGCCCAACAAAGCTCGCCAGTCCTCTCCACTTATTTCCTCCAAGAAAACATCAAGTCGAGTTTTGAAAGTCCCTAACGTCTTACTGCCCACCACACTACTTGGTCGCTTATTCCAAGTGTCTATCGTTCTTTGTGTAAAGAAAAACTTCCTAATGTTTGTGCGAAATTTACCCTTCACAAGTTTCCAAATGTGTCCCCGTGTTCTTGATGAACTCATTTTAAAATACAAGTCTCGATCCACTGGACTAATTCCCTTCATAATTTTAAACACTTCAGTCAGCTCTCCTCTTAATCTTCTTTTGCTTAAACCATAAAGGCTCAGCTCTTTTAATATTTCCTCGTAATTCATCCCCTGTAGCCCTCTAATCAGCCCAGTCGCTCTTCTCTGGACCTTCTCTAGTGCTGTTATGTCCTTTTTGTAGCCTGGAGACCAAAACTGCACCCAGTACTCAAGATGAGGCCTCACCAGTGCATTATAAAGCTGAGCAGAACCTCCTGTGACTTGTACTCCACACATCAAGGCGCTATATAACCTGACAGTCTGTTAGCCTTCTTAATGGCTTCTCAACACTTCTGAGGCTTCTGAGATCAAATAGTGTATCAGGATGTCTGGGGGAGAAGAGAGACAAGGCAGTGAGGCAAAAGGACAGCTGCTGTCCAGGCTTTTAAACATTGAAAGCACCGCATGAGAACACGACAGCAGTAGCAGTAAGCCAGCAGCTGATCGAGCAAAGAGGAGGTAAAAAAAAAAAACGTATTTTTGCGTCTCCTTGGGGTACGTTCAGCTGACCTCTTCACATAGCGGTGGTGGGTTGTGTTTGGGGAGGAGCAAGGGGTAGGTGAGCGAAGTGCAGATCACGCGGCCCGGCAGCAGCAGCAGCATGCCAGCAGCTGATTGAGCAAAGAAGAGGTAAAAAAAAATAAAAAAAACTGTATTTGTTTCCCATTGTATTACTATTTATGAGGGGGTTTCAGAGGAGCGGCTGCGTCTCCTTGGGGTGCGTTCAGTTCCCCTCTTCACAAGAGTGCATAGTGCAGGCAGTTTTTGGCGAGTGGAGTGAGCAGGTGAAGCCCCCTAGTATGATAAAATAAAAAGAAAGCCATTCCAAACTCAGACTCTGTTCCCTTGTTCAAGATGCTCACAGTGACCACCAAGGGCTTTTGGAGTTAAAAAAAATAAATAAATAAATAAAAATAAAATCTACACCCCCCTTCACCTTCTTTGAAGCTCTTCCATGAGAATGAAGGAGTTCTTCCAAAAGAGAAAAATAAAAATACTCAAATAAGACAAAAATGTCCCACTCAGTTTGCTCACTTTACAAAAGCAAAAAAAAAAAAAAAGATATTAATTGCATTTTGCTTCCAGTAAAGCTCATACTATTTTTGCAAGAAGACAGCTGTTTAGCTCCTGTCAGTAACTGTTTACATGCATTAATTCTGCACTCATCTACCTGTCATTTAGTGTTTAAAGTAACATTTATAGCTTAAAAAAGGCTGAATTGGCGTAAGCCTCCCTAACTCAAGGCATTCATAAGAAATCGAGTGATTTATGTTATGAGGTAGAAGAACACAATAAGGCAGGATAGTCGTGTCAAATATTTAAATATTTGTTTGATTCGATTTAAATCTTTAAATTCGAAATATTCTTGATTGTTATTTCACATCCTCTGACGGAGGTCGATAGATGACTAGTAAAGGATCAAAAATTTAAAATCATGTTTGTAATCACCGACTCTGAAATTTTGTAAAACGACACCACGTGTGCTTATGTTTGAAATTTCTCATTATTAACCCTTTGAGAGTTGCTCTTAGTGGGCTAAAACCACTGGCAAATGATCAAACAATAGAAATAGATAGATAGATAGATAGATAGATAGATAGATAGATAGATAGATAGATAGATAGATACTTTATTAATCCCAAGGGGAAATTCACATAATCCAGCAGCAGTATACTGATACAAAGAAACAATATTAAATTAAATAGTAATAAAAATGAAAAGAATTAAAATAAAATTAATGTTCGCATTTACTCCCCCGGGTGGAATTGAAGAGTCGCATAGTGTGGGGGAGGAACGATCTCCTCAGTCTGTCAGTGGAGCAGGACGGTGACAAAAGTCTGTCACTGAAGCTGCTCCTCTGCCTGGAGATGATCCTGTTCAGTGGATGCAGTGGATTCTTCATGATTGACAGGAGTTTGCTTAGTGCCCGTCGCTCTGCCACAGATGTTAAACTGTCCAACTTTAATCCTACAGTAGAGACTGCCTTCTTAACAAGTTTGTCCAGGCGTGAGGCGTCTTTCATCTTTATGCTGCCACCCCAGCACACCACCGCATAGAAGAGGGCACTCGCCACAACCGTCTGGTAGAACATCTGCAGCATCTTACTGCAGATGTTGAAGGACGCCAACCTTCTCAGAAAGTATAGTCTGCTCTGAGCTTTCTTACATAGAGCATCAGTATTGGCAGTCCAGTCCAATTTGTCATCCAACTGCACTCCCAGGTATTTAAAGGTCTGCACCCTCTGCACAGTCACCTCTGATGATCATACTTGTGATCATCATCCTCAGAACAGCACAAAACAACACTCCACGTGCCTATACAATACAATTTATTTTTTGTATAACCCAAAATCACACAAGGAGTGTCGCAATGGGCTTTAACAGTCCCTGCCTCTTGACAGCCTTGACTCTCTAAGAAGACGAGGAAAAACTACCAGAAAAAAACCCCAGTAGGGAAAGATGCAAGAAACCTCACGAAAGGCAGATCAAAGAGAGACCCCTTTTTCAGGGAGGCTGGGCATGCAGTGGGTGTCAAAAAGAAGGGGGTCAATACAATACAATTAGGGAATCCATTCCTGGAAATTCGGGAATCCCAGGCTCCCGGGGATGACACAGTGCACGGGCATCTCACATGTGAACGGTTTTAGAATGACCAACACTTATTTTTATTAAAACTACTGCAATACATTGACACCAATAAAAGACTAACCTTATCTACAGGCAGTTCATGCTGTCATATAAGTACATGTGTCTAGTTCAGGGGTGCCCAATGCATTGATCGCGATCGACCGGTAGATAGCAAAGGTAGTGGATGTGGAATTGGAAGAGGATTTTTTTCTCTCACAATATCACAATCGAAGTGCGTTTGTCTGATCTTTAGGATTAAAAGTCAAGACGGAGGTAAAAAGTTTAGGGGTGATTGTTGACTGTAATCTGAATTTTAAATCACATATTAATCAGATCATTAGGACAGCATTTTTTCACTTAAGAAACATAAGTAAAGTTAGACCGCTTATATCACTGAAAGATGCTGAGAAATTAGTTCACGCGTTTGTTTTCAGTCGACTAGATTACTGTAACGCACTCCTCTCAGGACTACCCAAAAAAGACATAAATCGTTCGCAACGAGTGCAGAATGCTGCTGCTAGAATCCTAACTGGGAAAAGAAAATCCGAACACATTTCTCCAGTTTTGATGTCACTACACTGGTTGCCTGTGTCATTCAGGATTGACTTTAAAATACTGCTTATGGTTTATAAAGCCTTAAATAATCTCGCTCCATCTTATATATCGGAATGTCTGACACCTTATATTCCAAATCGTAACCTCAGATCTTCAAATGAGTGTCTCCTTAGAATTCCAAAAGCTAAACTTAAAAGAAGTGGTGAGGCGGGCAGGCGGCCTTCTGCTGCTATGCACCTCAAATCTGGAATAGCCTGCCAATAGGAATTTGCCAGCTGGTACAGTAGAGCACTTTAAAACACTGCTGAAAACACATTACTTTAACATGGCCTTTTTATAACTTCATTTTAATCTTAATTTAACTTAATCCTGATACTCTGTATGTTCAATCTCCTCAAAATAACTATTCATGGTGGCTCTAAAATCGGTACTGACCCCTACTCTCTTTTCTGTTTCTTTTTCCGGTTTCTTTGTGGTGGTGGCGCAGGCCTACCTACTCAAAGCTTCATGATGCTCCAACAATGATGGACGGATTAAAAGGCAGAAGTCTACGTGACCATCATCATCATCAAGCCCTTCCATGAGAACCCTAAATCCAAAGAGGACGGTTTAATTTATGTTAGGTAGAATGCCCAGAGGGGACTGGGTGGTCTCATGGTCTGGAATCCCTACAGATTTTATTTTTTCTCCAGTCGTCTGAAGTTTTTTTGTTTTTTCTGTCCCCCCTGGCCATTGAACCTTACTCTTATTCGATGTTAATGTTTGATTTATTTTGTTTTATAATTGTGTCTTTCATTTTTCTATTCTTTAATATGTAAAGCACTTTGAGCTACTGTTTGTATGAAAATGTGCTATAGAAATAAATGTTGTTGTTGATCTGCCAGTCTATTCCAAAGAAGGAAAATGTGGAAAGGCACTTTCGAACTGTTCATAAAAACTACAAAACTGACGTCCTTCCGAAAAGCGATCTGAGAAAGAGAAAGGAGAGGGAACTAAAATCGCAGTTAATCGGACAGCCGTCACTTTTCAGCGCCTTGAATTGGGGAACATCCAAATCCAATGGAAGGCGTGTGTGCAACTTGACAGCTTACGCTACGCAGAGCAGATTGAAAATTGTCGGTCAGACTTTAACAGACGGATTCAAGACTCAGCTTTCCTTGAGCCAATCGCTACATTTAAGTGCTATCCATTTAGATAAGATGTTGAGGGTGATTTACTCGCATCAGAAATCGCAACGCTGTTTCACTGTGGGGCAAAAAACCGTGCCACTTAATTAATTTCAACTATAACTCTTATTTCTTTATCGATTTTTACACTTTTACATGCTGTATATGCAAGCTTGGCTCGGTAATCGGGAGCCCGGAAATGGATTCCCTAAATACAATACAATACACAGAACAAATCTTCAATACAGTATACAAATAAAAAATTTAGAAGTACGTAGCCAAATTTAACAGTAGATGATATCACAAAGACCAATTTATGACCAATCCCCATTTTCTCACATTTTTGTGAAACAGGGTACCTTTACCCTCCGGTATCACATTGTTGAACCACTGGAGGTTGGTTGATGTGGCCTACACAACTTCAGGTTTTTCTGTTCATTTTTGCGAATCAAGTCGCAGCATCACTGGGTCTCATGTTTTGGACATCATTCTGGACCAAAATTTTTAAGTGCCTTTGAGACAGCGTTGGTGTCACAATCTCTCCTAACCCACTAGCAGCTGTGTTTGGTGGGCACCCAAATGGGTTTAAAGTGGAGAAGGACAAACAAACTGTGATTGCCTTCACTACACTTTTGGCACGCAGACTTATTTTGCTAAACTGGAAGAATCCTAACTCTCCTCTTTTAAGTCAGAGGGAAACCGATATTTTATACTATTTGAAATTGGAAAACATCACATATTCAGTTAGAGGATATGTACAGAATTTTTTCAAAACCTTCCAGGATCTAATCAGTAATATTTTAGAATAAGCTCCTGAAGCACAAGGGGAGCAATTATCTCCTCACTTCTTGTTCTTCTCCATTCATCTCTATTGGTCTAATAAACTCATCAATGTAGGTATGTCTACAAGCCTTAAGTTTTACCCTGTTGGCTATGCTATCGCTCTCTCTCAGGGGTGGGGGGGCGACTTGTTTTTCAATCTCAATCCTATTTTTTGTAAAAATGAATCGATTTGTATGGAATGATTACAATAAAACTATTAAAAAAAAAAAAATGCTAAAGACTCCCATTGATGTACTCTTAATATCATAGGGGTTAAAATTTCCTACAAAAAAATAAGTTCCAAAAATGGACTAATTGGGTTTTCAGGACTAGAAAGCCAAAAATAGAAGGGAATCCGTACAGTAAGACATCTTGTATAACAACAGAAACAACGACATTTATTTATATAGCACATTTTCATACAAAAAATATAGCTCAAAGTGCTTTACAAAATGAATAGAAAAATAAAGACACAGTAAGAAAACAAAATAAGTCAACATTAATTAACATAGAATACAGGTGGTGTGAAAAACTATTTGCCCCCTTCGTGATTTCTTATTCTTTTGCATGTTTGTCACACAAAATGTTTCTGATCATCAAACACATTTAACCATTAGTCAAATATAACACAAGTAAACACAAAATGCAGTTTTTAAATGATGGTTTTATTATTTAGGGAGAAAAAATCCAAACCTACATGGCCCTGTGTGAAAAAGTAATTGCCCCCTTGTTAAAAAATCACCTAACTGTGGTGTATCACACCTGAGTTCAATTTCCTGATTACTGCCACACCTGTTTCAATCAAGAAATCACTTCAATAGGAGCTGCCTGACACAGAGAAGTAGACCAAAAGCACCTCAAAAGCTAGACATCATGCCAAGATCCAAAGAAATTCAGGAACAAATGAGAACAGAAGTAATTGAGATCTATCAGTCTGGTGAAGGTTATAAAGCCATTTCTAAAGCTTTGGGACTCCAGTGAACCACAGTGAGAGCCATTATCCACAAATGGCAAAAACATGGAACAGTGGTGAACCTTCCCAGGAGTGGCCGGCCGACCAAAATTACCCAAAGAGCGCAGAGACGACTCATCCAAGAGGTCACAAAAGACCCCAGGACAACGTCTAAAGAACTGCAGGCCTCACTTGCCTCAATTAAGGTCAGTGTCCACGACTCCACCATAAGAAAGAGACTGGGCAAAAACGGCCTACATGGCAGATTTCCAAGACGCAAACCACTGTTAAGCAAAAGAACATTAGGGCTCGTCTCAATTTTGCTAAGAAACATCTCAATGATTGCCAAGACTTTTGGGAAAATACCTTGTGGACTGATGAGACAAAAGTTGAACTTTTGGAAGGCAAATGTCCCGTTACATCTGGCGTAAAAGGAACACAGCATTTCAGAAAAGAACATCATACCAACAGTAAAATATGGTGGTGGTAGTGTGATGGTCTGGGGTTGTTTTGCTGCTTCAGGACCTGGAAGGCTTGCTGTGATAGATGGAACCATGAATTCTACTGTCTACCAAAAATCCTGAAGGAGAATGTCCGGCCATCTGTTCGTCAACTCAAGCTGAAGCGATCTTGGGTGCTGCAACAGGACAATGACCCAAAACACACCAGCAAATCCACCTCTGAATGGCTGAAGGAAAACAAAATGAAGACTTTGGAGTGGCCTAGTCAAAGTCCTGACCTGAATCCAATTGAGATGCTATGGCATGACCTTAAAAAGGCGGTTCATGCTAGAAAACCCTCAAATAAAGCTGAATTACAACAATTCTGCAAAGATGAGTGGGCCAAAAGTCCTCCAGAGTGCTGTAAAAGACTCATTGCAAGTTATTGCAAACGCTTGATTGCAGTTATTGCTGCTAAGGGTGGCCCAACCAGTTATTAGGTTCGGGGGCAATTACTTTTTCACACAGGGCCATGTAGGTTTGGATTTTTTTCTCCCTAAATAATAAAACCATCATTTAAAAACTGCATTTTGTGTTTACTTGTGTTATATTTGACTAATGGTTAAATGTGTTTGATGATCAGAAACATTTTGTGTGACAAACATGCAAAAGAATAAGAAATCAGGAAGGGGGCAAATAGTTTTTCACACCACTGTAAGTAAGGTCCGATGGCCAGGGTGGACAGAAAAAAAAAAAACTCCAGACAGCTGGAGAAAAAAATAAAATCTGCAGGGATTCCAGACCATGAGACCGCCCAGTCCCCTCTGGGCAAACAAGACATCAAAGACATAACTAGACATCAAGACGAGTGAAATGGCATATCACGTATGGCATTTTTGTCGTCCTGATGAGTCAAGGGGGCGCTGGGCAAAAAAAAAAAAACAACAAAAACCCCAAGTGATACCAAAGCATGCAGGAGTAATTCTTAATTCTGGATTCATTTCCTGTCAACAAGTAAAGAGATTTTGTTGAGCCGACAGCCGTGTGTTGTGGTTGCTCTGGTATTGCGTGCTACGACGATCGCTTGCCAGTTATGATGACAGTTTATATAGGAAACCAAAAGGAAACTCTGAGCTCAGTGGTGCTTGCAGTGTGCATATCCTTAACCAGAATAAGGTGGTTGCTAGGAAACAACAGGAGAGGGTTATGCAGAAGGTGTAATAATATTATGATAAAAATATGTACTTAGGAAAAAAAATAATACTTTACAAGTCAACTGTATGTACTACAGGTTATATATACTATAGTTCAAATCTCAGAAACTGGTCTGCTAGCCTGAGGGAATACAGGTAAGCTGAGATGAACGGCACGGCCATTAATAGCCTGGCATGGCCTGTAACGGAAGGGGTGGTTAAATGCATGTCCCCCTTTTCACCTCCAGTAGGAAAGGAGAGCATCGGCCAGAATGGGGGCTGAACGTGCCTCACTGGAAACTAAAAAACTCCCCCTCATGCAAGAGGTGTGCCAAGGACAGTGAGACAGTTGGATAAGCAAGGCCTGAAAAGGGCATGCCCTCTCGCTCTCTCTGTCTCTTGCCATTTTCCATTCATGGATGAGACCAAGCCATCACTGCATCCATTCAAAGGTTAGTGGGAGCAAACACCGAGCTGAACCAGAGAATATTCAACATAAGAAAGAGAAGACAACCACCTAAGAGTAAGCACGTGGATGCAAGATGAACTGCTGCTTACAGTAGGCTGTAGTGATATTTTTGTCACGCTCATTTTACTTTATTATTTTGGGCCTGTTACCTATAATCCTTATATATGATTTGATACTATCTGTATGTATAGTGTTCGCGTCAATACCCCGTATGTATGGTGTTCACCTCAATACCTCGACTCAGTACAAGTTAGAACCACGCAATGGGACTCTGCCTCTGTAGTTAAAACATCACGTGGCAAACGCGGACGCAGTATTGCATGACTGGCTAAGAATCTTCGAATGCTTCAGTGACACCGCTGGACGGCCGAGTATAGTAAGTCGGTGTTGGTTTGAGCAGATAACAGTAAGTTCTTGGCTTTGGTGGGGCGTACTTTCCAGAACTAACATTGTCGACTGACTTAAACCCTTTGACAGCTCCAGAACTGTAAGTAATTTAGAACGTATCGCCATTTGCTTGGTACGTCGAAATCTACCTTTGGGCAGTTCGGTTTTGGCATCCATCCTTCTGACATCAATTGGCAAACTGAGTAATGACTGCTGGGTATTAACAACGGTCACTGTTTAAATTTTAGCCGATCTCCGATCTAAAATGACCACTCCAACATAATTAGATAGATAGATAGATAGATAGATAGATAGATAGATAGAAAGGCACTATATAATAGATAGATAGATAGATAGATAGATAGATAGATAGATAGATAGATAGATAGAAAGGCACTATATAATAGATAGATAGATAGATAGATAGATAGATAGATAGATAGATAGATAGATACTTTATTAATCCCAAGGGGAAATTCACATAATCCAGCAGCAGCATACTGATACAAAGAAACAATATTAAATTAAATAGTAATAAAAATGAAAAAAATTAAAATAAAATTAATGTTAGCATTTACTCCCCCGGGTGGAATTGAAGAGTCGCATAGTGTGGGGGAGGAACGATCTCGTCAGTCTGTCAGTGGAGCAGGACGGTGACAAAAGTCTGTCACTGAAGCTACTCCTCTGCCTGGAGATGACACTGTTCAGTGGATGCAGTGGATTCTTAATGATTGACAGGAGTTTGCTTAATGCCCGTCGCTCTGCCACAGATGTTAAACTGTCCAACTTTACTCCTACAGTAGAGCCTGCCTTCTTAACAAGTTTGTCCAGGCGTGAGGCGTCTTTCATCCTTATGCTGCCACCCCAGCACACCACCGCGTAGAAGAGGGCACTCGCCACAACCGTCTGGTAGAACATCTGCAGCATCTTATTGCAGATGTTGAAGGATGCCAACCTTCTCAGAAAGTATTATCACCCTGACTCTGATAAGAGTCGTAAAATATGGCTTGTTTTGAAAATTTGTTTGCTGGAAAAAATCAAATGAGATGCGCCGAAGAGCTGAGTTCACGTCTCGCAGCCCCGTTTAAACAGGAAGCTCTTCATTACATCGGCCGAAAAGGTCTATTTTAAGCACAAATCAGTGCCATGATAACAAAATCATTTCAAGGACTTAAAAGAACAAATGATTCTTTGCAGAGAAAGCATGGATTTCACAAACGTAGAATTTGTAGCCCGATTCGATCGGGCTCCCAGTCGCTAGTGTATAAATAAATGTGCAACTTTCTCTCCTGCCTGCTCTGGTACTTTAATCACCTGGCCTTAAACATTAGAACTCTCTAGACGAGAACAGGCCATTCAGCCCAACAAAGCTCGCCAGTCCTATCCACTTGTTTCCGCCAAGAAAACATCAAGTCGAGTTTTGAAAGTCCCTAACGTCTTACTGTCTACCACACTACTTGGTCGCTTATTCCAAGTGTCTATCGTTCTTTGTGTAAAGAAAAACTTCCTAATGTTTGTGTGAAATTTACCCTTAACAAGTTTCCAACTGTGTCCCCGTGTTCTTGATGAGCTCATTTTAAAATACAAGTCTCGATCCACTGGACTAATTCCCTTTATAATTTTAAACACTCCAATCAGGTCACCTCTTAATCTTCTTTTTCTTAAACTGTAAAGGCTCAGCTCTTTTCATCTTTCCTCATAATTCAACCCCTGTAGCCCTGAATCAGCCTAGTCGCTCCTCTCTGGACCTTCTCTTGTGCTGTTATGTTCTTTTTGTAGCCTGGAGACCAAAACTGCACACAGGACTCCAGATGAGGCCTCACCACATTAAAAATGTAAAACAAACGGGATTTATAGATAGACAACAACTGTCAGCCCCAACAGTGTGCTAAAAGTATAGCATTCGGGGCATTCGGTTAAGGTCTATGTAAAAAAGAGATTAAAGGGGACCCTACCATAGGAAAAAATAGGAGTAACATGACATTTTTTCATCAGCTTTTTGATTTTGTTTTCTGATGTCCAGTGTTGGTCACCATTGACTATCTATTAGATGCTTTGTTATGTTTGTAATGCATGAAAATTTGAGATTAAAAATTGTTCTCACCCATCACTAAAAATGACATTCGAAAGCGAAACATAAAAAAAATCCCTTATCAGTGGAGAATTTCTTCATAGCGACTATGCCAAAAACAAAAATAAATAAATCTATCTATTATAAAAGAAAATCTTGTGATCTTTCACGTCCCGCCTCCTATCCACTATTTCCAGTTCACGGCCCACATCCGCAGTCCTCTCACCTCTCATTCGTGTGAATGCCTTTGTCAGACTCAGTTCCTGCGCTCTCAGCTCTTACACATTTTTACATCTTCCTCATGTTAAGTTCCCAATAAAAGAAGACGTATTATGTCCAAATCTTATTGAAGAATTTCATCCCAAAGGGTTATCAACAGAAGAAATGGGCAATCCTAGCACCGAGAAACGATGAAATCAAACAAATTAACGCAAAAATTGTCGATCAGTTACACGGCCAATTGGTTAAATGTTTATCAATAGACTGAAACAGTTGGTGGTGATGGTGTGGAAGCTGAAAATATCAACTTACAATATCACATAGAATATCTACAACCGTTAACGCCGTCTGGTCTTCCACCGGTCGAATTACTGTTGAAAGAACGTATCGCAATGTTATCGAGTAATTTATGTCTGAGTGATGGGCTATGCAGTAGGACAAGATTAGTTGTATTCAAAATTGGTCGAACAATTCTGACATGTAAAATTTTAACAGAAAGGTCATGCAGTCCATCTTCAGGGGATAACATGAGACACCAAAGGAGATCTTGATATGCCATTCGTATTAAAATGTTTACAGTTTCCCGTTAGAAGAGCTTTTACAAAGACAACAAATCACAGGGACACACATTCGAAAAAGTCGGTTTATTTATTAGAGAGAAAGAACTGAAATTCACTAATGGGTAGTTATACGTTTCGTTGTCACAATGTAAGTGCAAACACGGAACCAAAATTCAATGCAATATTAACGAAAAGTTAATTCCAAATATTGTTTTTACTGAAATTTTACAGTAAAAGTGTAAGCTTAAAAAGTATTTGCGTGTTAATTTCAAAGCCAAACAGAACGAAAACGTATAACGCAATGAATACCTCGAACGCAACATGAAACATAATTTTCGTTTAATTTATTATGTTTTACTATTTATTATATGGCTAATTACTCACTGTAATGTAAAATAGTTAGGTCTATTATGCATACTGTGAGATATGGTCAGCCATTCATCCCGGCCAATACCCCCAGGCCGCCAGATGGAGCCCTCCTTGCAGCATAGAGGTGCCCCGAATGCCAGCAGGGAATCATGGACAGTGGAGTCATAATACACAGCCCTGCTGGATACCATGGAGGCCGCCAGGAGTCGCTGCAGGGAGGCCCAGGGATTTATATTTTCCGTACAGCCCGGAAGTATTTCCAAGTCATGGCAACGGAAGAAATGATATACTTCCGGGCTGAAGAAAAAAGAGAACTTTTACCTGACCCGGAAGTGCTGGATAATCACATGGACTGAGGGTTCAGAAGCACTTCCGGGTCGAGGACTGTAAAGGACTGTGGGAGATCCCAGACGGATGAGCTGAGTTGAGAGGCAGGGTGGCTAAGCGTCTGGGAGTTTGGAGGATTGTTTATTGTGATTGTTATTGATTTGATTTATATATATATATATATATATATATATATATATATTATAAGAATTGTGGTGAGACGTGTGCTTTGTGCACTTTATTATTATAATAAATAATTATTGGACTTTTTATCTGGTGCCTGACATGGTGTCTGAGGGTTCAAGGGAGCGAGAAAGCCCTAAACTGTCACAATACGTAACAATTCCAATGAAAATAACAATCTATTTAAATTGTATATCCACTTCCCTCTACGCGAGCGGCAGAGCCGTGAAGTGACTAGTGCATAGCGCCTGCCCGGGGGTTGGCGAGCAAGACGAGCTGGGGCAGAGCACCCTAGTAAATAAATAAATTAACAAAATAAAAAGCAAATATGTATGAGCATTCCTTATCCAGGCTAGTCTCAAAACGTTTCTGTGTTCCTTTTGATTCATGTTTTCGTTGGGGTTTACGTTTAGACAATTTGACTTTTTTTGGTTTTCACTTTAAAGTTAGCTCTTTGACCACAACTCCTTTATTAAGCTCTTATCTCCTGTTTTTTGCTATCAGTCAAAAAAAAAAAACAAAAGTAAAAACATCTGAGCACCTGCTTCTCCGCAGGTAATCGTTACCAAAGGAAGATAATTAACAAACGTGAAACATTTAACAAAGACACAACCAAAAATAGGTAATTGAAAATAAAAAAGGGAGGAAAATCAAAAATGAACACAAAAACAAAAGTTTTTTTTTTTCCATTCTGGATTCCTGACACATAAATGTCTAGTTACAACAACAAAAATGTATTTCTTGTATGGCTCAAAATCACACAAGGAGTTCCAAAATGGCTTTAACAGACCGAGCTTGACTCACTACTAAAACAAGAAAAAAACTCCACCCCAAAAGGAAAAAAAATAAATATGCAGAGACCCCTTTCCAGGTAGTTCCAAGGTTTCTTTATTTAGTTATGATTACAAAAGAAGACATGTGTTTTATTTTGTTAGAGTAATATATGTATTGCTCTACTTTCCCCCTATTGTATTATTAATATGTAGACTTAGAATGCCTAATCTCACAGACTTACCACTGTATATAACTTCTCCCCACCTTCCCTTCTATATCTATAACCTCAGGCAATTAGATGTAGTACAAAGACAAGCAGGAGTTAAGTTGCACATAAAATAACGCATTACTGATAATATTCATAAATAATAACAAAATGTAAAGTACATTTGAATATTGGCAACCATACAACCTGATTAAATGGTGATGTGTAACTCAGGTGGCACACAGACTTGTAGTTACTTCAAATGTCTCTAGTTAAGACATCATTGGTGCTCAGCTTTCTTCAGAACAGGCCTCAAGCCTGTCTCAATATGGCTGAAGCTGTGCTCTTCATTGTGCTGTTCTTGTCAGTTCATGGTGTGATAGTCTTCATCAGTTGTTAACAAGAGAAATATACTTCTACATCATCACAGGTTAGCAAGAGAGAGAGAGAGAGAATGTGGTTGAGCAAGAAAATTTATAGGTTTTCTGTCCAACCCCTACAGCCAATAGGGCATCATGGTACTTAAAGGCCTCTGAGACAAGCCAATTCCAAACAGCCATACTTCAGACCAATGGGGAGAACTAGTACATCTTAACACCTGCAACTCCCCCAAGACCATATGTTAAGCTAAACTGGCTTTATGTGGGGGAGATGAGAGAAAGACTTTAGAAAATAAACACTCGTCAAACTGGTTTAAGACACATCCCCCAAATCCTGTCATAAAATTACAAAGAGACGGTCGTAAAGGGGGTTAGTTGTGGGGCGAATGCCTCTCACCAAAGTAACACTAAATTACATTGCTTCACCTAAATTACAAATAAAGACATACAAAACATTTATCAAGTTATATGCAAAATCTTACATCACAACAACATGAAATTTGCCTTTTCAGTTACTAACAAGACAGAAACAAATCGAACAAAACAAACAGAGACAAGACAGGTTAAGGTAAGGCAGTATAATAGACAAAAATGGTTACAGGATACATACCAAAACTTCATTACTTTTAAAGCACAGAGGAAGCAATTATCTCCTCATTTCTTTTTCTTCTCCATTCATCTCTATTGGTCTATTAAACTCATCAATTTAGGTATGTCTACAAGCCTTAAGTTTTACCCCGTTGGCCATGCTCTCTCTCTCAGATTCCTATCGATTCCAGTCGCCTCGAATGACGTCACCACATTGCGTAGCGTCATTTACCCAGCAGGAAACATTGGCGCCTAAGCGGCACAAACGCTCAAAAGTGTGGTTATACTTTACGAGAAAGGATGACAACAGGGCAACTTGCCATACTTGCAAAGTAGATATTTCATCAAAGGGAGGAAGCACTACGAATATGCAAAAGCATTTCCTCACAAAACACGCGATAACCTTAAATGAATGTCGTGTTTTTGATCTGCTCCGGACTAGTGAATCTCAGCCCAGCAGCAGCGGTAACGTTTGCACGTCCTCTCCCGTTAATACGGCAGGTAACTAATCAACTAACATTGCATATTATGTTGCCTTACTGCAAAAGCTGCTATTACTGTGCATTGCATTGAGATGACCATGACGAGAGAGACAGACAGAGTCTGGCTGGCTCAGATGCTGGCAGTTCTTGCTGCAGTCTACCAGTAGCTTCTCCTTTCACAGAGTGTGTGCAGGCCTCGTCCACCCCGTCTGAGAGGGTGTTCTCCACAGCTGGAGAGACCATAAGTCCAGAAGGATCACGTATCCTTCCTGAAAAAGCAGATACAGTATGCTTATATTTCTGCAAAAGAATTGTTAATTCTCCATAGTTGATGGTTGCAGAATTGCTCAGTGCACAGTTCCATTGGACTTGAGTTGATTGTATTTGTTGCTGGCTGATGTAGTTTTATTTCTGAGTGCTCAGCTCATATATACTTTTAAAAAGGAGAGTGTAAATGTTACTGGACATTCTTGTGTAATTGCCACAGAATAATTTATGTTATACTTTGTTATTGCTACAGAAGAATATTTATTTTATTATTATTTTACATTTACAAATTTTTTTTCTGGGGACCCCGTGTCACCCCATTAAGGAGCCGTAGGCTGTGGATCTCTTAAGATCTCACTGTTGGGTTTGTAAGGTCATGCTACTCCTACATTTCTATCTTGTTCAAAGATAAGATATAAAACAAAGTTCTAAGCTAATCGACCTGTGTGTTCTCCTTTGTTAAAAATAAGAATCGAATTGTTAAACAGAATCGAAATCGTGAATATCTTATCAATTCCCATCCCTACCCAACACCGTCGATAATGTCACCGAGATGAGCTGACAAGTGAGGACAAATCTCACATGAAGCCAGGGGATATTTCCACAAAGTAAATGGCCTGTATTTGATATAGCGCCTACTAGAGTTCAAGAACCCCCCCTAGGCGCTTCACAACACAACAGTCATTCATTCACACGCTGGTGATAAGCTACTTTGTAGCCACACCTGCCCTGAGGCACACTGACAGAGGCGAGGCTGCCGAACACTGGCACCACCAATCCTTCCGACCACCAC
This sequence comes from Polypterus senegalus, assembly GCF_016835505.1. Lineage (NCBI taxonomy): Eukaryota > Metazoa > Chordata > Cladistia > Polypteriformes > Polypteridae > Polypterus > Polypterus senegalus. The sequence goes on from NC_053162.1 coordinate 176,695,906, forward strand.
CAGCAGGCAAGGTAGGTTAAGTGTCTTGCCCAAGGACACAACAGCTGCATTCTCATGCCAGGAGCCAGGATTGAACCTGCGACCCTCCGATTGCTGGACAACCCACTCTACCGACTGAGCTACTGCTGCCCAAAGTGTTTAAGTGCCTTTATTAAACCAAACAAACAGTGTCCAAAGTGCAGTGCATCAGGTTCAATAAATAAATCCATAAAACAAGTGTCCAGTGGGGATAAAATCAATAAATAAATAAATTCTTTAAAATCAGAGGTTAAAAATGCAGAATTTGAAATGCAGTCTCACTGTTCCCGGTCCTAACATACCTTCTTTCTCCCCGGCTCACCCATAACTCCTGCAGCCGGCGGAGAATCAACAGCAACGCGCTTCTCCGTCTTGGCTTCCATAAGGACATCACTGCCAGACCGACGAGGTCGGCTCTCCTCCCTTCATCCTTCGCGCTCCTGTATTCGCTCCTCTGATCCCTCAGGAGGACACCTGCCTTGCTCACCCCACTCTTTTGAACATTCAGTGGGGCAAACTAGCTCCTAGAGCGCAACTGACAAACGCTCCTTTGCGGGGCCCCAGCTCGTTCTACTCCTCTTTCTAGGTGGCCAGATCATCCTTCTCGGACTGCTCTTTCCTGTCCATTAACCTCTTTTTTTTTTCTTGCCATCCAACTATCTCCCCATCCTTCCATTTGTCCTTTTTCTGGTGTCGACCCGTATATATACTCATCCCTCCGTGGGCGCAGCTCCTTAATCACACACCGCAGGAAGCCAATGAGACAATCGTGAACTACCGCACCCACACGTGCAGGTACGACTCACTCCAATAGCCTCACTAACTGCCCGCATAGTCGTGCAATCGCGCCCACGGAGAACGGCACAACTATGCAGATTTAAAACCCTGCCTTTCTTATTCAAAGCCGTGGACCCGCTATACCACACCTTGACTGTCTGTGAATGATTTAAAAGAAAGCTCTGAAACCATAATGTGATAAATGAGTTTATATTCATACTATTCAGTTTCCCAATCAGTATGTGAGGCTGGATGGTATTGAACGCTGAAGAAAAATCCAGAAATACTGCTCTGATATATGAACCATATTGATCAAGAAAAGTGTATAGTTGATGTAAGAAAAGGTTGGGCGTGTAATGGATGTCACCTCAGGAATACAATACAGTAGTACAAACTACAAAGTGAAATGCAAGAATAGAGGATATGACTCACTTAATGCAGATACAGATTTGCTCAAAGTCCTGGACACCTCGGCCAATAAGCCACCTCAACCCTACTGGCCATTCCACAGCTGAATCAGTGCTAGGCTGGTCAATCTGATGAAAAGACCCTTCTACCCGATGATTCCATTGCTCCTTCATCTGAGAGACTGGCAAACAACCTGGCAGCACAGCAATGGCACCAAGTGCCCCATGAGAACACCAAGAGGAGAAACTTTATAAATGTCATATTGTTATATTTTAGTACTAATGACTAACCACAGAGATTCAGCATGCACGGGTAATCAGCAGCTCTAGTCAGGGTGTGCTAAACTGTTTGGACTCTTCAGTGTAGACTTAAAAGCTGAGACGGAAGGGTACCTCTTATAGTAGCAGGCAGACCACAGCTTCAGGGTCCTGTAACTAATGCCTCAACCTCCCACTGTTATTTTATTAACCCTTAGAATTCTAAGCAGATCGACATCTTGAAACCTTACTGTGCGGTGTGGGATAGATAGATAGATAGATAGATAGATAGATAGATAGATAGATAGATAGATAGATAGATAGATAGATAGATAGATAGATACTTTGGGGAAATTCACATAACCAGCAGCAGTATACTGATACAAAAATAAAAAAGTAAAGAGTAATAAAAATGCATGTAAAAAGAGACAATAACTTTGAATAATGTTAGCATTTACTCCCCCAGGTGGAATTGAAGAGTCGCATAGTGTGGGGTCTCCTCAGTCTGTCAGTGGAGCAGGACGGTGACAGCAGTCTGTCGCTGAAGCTGCTCCTCTGTCTGGAGATGATCCTGTTCAGTAGATGCAGTGGATTCTCCATGATTGACAGTTGCCTGCTCAGCGCCCGTCGCTCTGCCACGGATGTCAAACTGTCCAGCTGCATGCCTATAATACAGCCTGCCTTCCTCACCAGTTTGTCCAGGCGTGAAGCGTCCATCTTCTTTATGTTGCCTCCCCAGCACACCACCGTGTAGAAGAGGGCACTCGCCACAACCGTCTGATAGAACATCTGCAGCATCTTATTGCAGATGTTGAAGGACGCCAGCCTTCTAATGAAGTATAGTCGGCTCTGTCCTCTCTTACACAGAGCATCAGTATTGTCAGTCCAGTCCAGTTTGTCATCCAGCTGCACTCCCAGGTATTTATAGGTCTGCACCCTCAGCACAGTCACCTCTGATGATCACGGGGTCCATGAGGGGCCTGGGCCTCCTAAAATCCACCAGCAGCTCCTTGGTTTTTATCAACGATCTTATTAGTGATAAAAAAATAGATCTTATTGCACTAAATGAAACATGGCTGAATTCAGATGCCGCGGCAGTTTTAATCGAATCTGCGCCTCCGGATTACAGTTTTACTCGTGCAAACCGCCAGGGAAAAAGGGGGGGCGGATTGGCTAACATTTACTCGAGCCGATTAAAATGTAAAGATGTCAGTTTTGGTAAGTTCAAGTCCTTTGAGTATCTCGCCGTTGTTATTCATGGAGATTCTCAAGTTCTAGTACTATCCGTGTATAGACCTCCTAAATATAACGCGTCGTTTTTTGAGGAATTCTCTGACTTAATGTCAATTTTAATTACTAACTATGACACACTCCTAATAGTTGGCGACTTTAATTTTCATATAGATAATCAGTGTGATCTAAAAGTAAAAGAATTTATGAACCTCCTGGATTCTTTTGATTTGAGACAACTCATAAATCAGCCTACACATAAAGCAGGTCATACATTAGACTTAGTGATTACTAAAGGACTGAAAGTTGATATAAAACAGATCATTGATATTGGTCTATCAGACCATTTTCTTCTACTTTTTAATATAGAAATAATGATAAAAAACACTCATGAGAAGCATATTGTTAAAAACGCTTCTTTGATTCGCAGCAGCTTTAAAACTTACAAACATTTTAAGCAATCAGTCCGTTTATAGTGCCAGCTATAATAGCGAGGACAATGTAAATAGTAAGGTGGAAAGATTTAATTCTAAAGTGAGAGCTGCTGTTGACATAGTTGCACCTGAAAAGACAGTGAAAAAATCTTCTAGCATTGGTATACCATGGAAGACCCAAAGAGTGTCTGATTTAAAGAGAACATGCCGTAGAGCTGAGCGTCAATGGAGGAAGACTAAACTTACTATCCACCACGAAATATTAAAAGTCAAAATAACAGAATACAATAACACTGTCCGTCTTGAGAGACGCTGCTATTTCTCAAGATTATAAATAACAATGCTAGTAATCCTAGAGTCTTATTTTCAACAATTGATCACCTACTAAACCCAGGTAGCTCAAAGGAATGCCTCCTAAGTGCTTCCAGTGAAACCTGTGAGGCTGTGCTGTATTTTCAATCAAAAATTAATGATATTAGAAATAACATAGTATATCTCCCCAACACTAAGGATCCCCCTAAACCCCAACATCCTGTTATAAACAAATTAAACTCTTTCACTAGGATAGATTTACCTGATTTACAAAAAATATCTCAATTAAAACCCTCCACCTGCGTCCTTGACCCGATACCAACAAGGTTTTTCAAAGAAGTATCAGGCGTGCTAATTGATAATGTTCTGACATAGTAAATTCGTCACTAGATACTGGGGTCTTCCCAGACTGTCTTAAGACTGCTGTAGTTAAACCCCTACTTAAGAAACATAATCTTGACCCCCTTGAAAATTTTAGACCCATCTCTAACCTGCCCTTCTTAAGTAAAGTTCTAGAGAAGGCAGTCATTATGCAGTTAAATGACCACCTAAATAAACATGCTATTCTTGATAAATTTCAGTCAGGTTTTAGAACAAATCACAGCACAGAAACTGCACTCGTTAAAGTAGTAAATGACTTGCGGGTAAATGCAGACAGAGGCCATTTATCTGTTCTCATCCTCTTAGATCTGAGTGCTGCATTTGACACCATTGATCACAACATTCTTAGAAATCGCCTTAGTCAATGGGTGGGCCTCTCTGGCAGTGTCTTAAATTGGTTTGAATCCTACCTGACAGGGAGAAAATATTTTGTTAGTTGTGGGAATTACAACTCAAGACACATGATATCCAATATGGTGTTCCACAAGGCTCTATCCTGGGTCCGCTGTTATTCTCAATCTACATGCTTCCGTTAGGTCAGATTATCTCAGGGCACAACGTGAGCTACCACAGCTATGCTGATGACACACAGCTGTACTTATCAATAGCACCTGATGACCCGATTCTATTGATTCACTAACACAATGTCTGACTAGTATCTCAGAATGGATGAATAGTAATTTTCTCAAGTTAAATAAAGAGAAAACTGAAATTTTAGTGATCAGCAATAATGGATACAATGAGGCTATTAGAAATAAACTGGATACATTAGGATTAAAAGTCAAGACGGAGGTAAAAAGCTTAGGGGTGATTGTTGACTGTAATCTGAATTTTAAATCACATATTAATCAGATCATTAGGACAGCATTTTTCACTTAAGAAACATAAGTAAAGTTAGACCTCTTATATCACTGAAAGATGCTGAGAAATTAGTTCACGCGTTTGTTTTCAGTCGACTAGATTACTGTAATGCACTCCTCTCAGGACTACCCAAAAAAGATATAAATCGTTTGCAACTAGTGCAGAATGCAGCTGCTAGAATCCTAACTAGGAAAAGAAAATCAGAACACATCACACCAGTTTATGTCACTACACTGGTTACCTGTGTCATTCAGAATTGACTTTAAAATTCTGCTTATGGTTTATAAAGCCTTAAATAATCTCGCCCCATCTTATATATCGGAATGTCTGACACCTTATATTCCAAATCGTAACCTCAGATCCTCAAATGAGTGTCTCCTTAGAATTCCAAGAACAAAACTTAAAAGAAGTGGTGAGGCGGCCTTCTGCTGTTATGCACCTAAAATCTGGAATAGCCTGCCAATAGGAATTCGCCAGGCTGATACAGTAGAGCACTTTAAAACACTGCTGAAAACACATTACTTTAACATGGCCTTCTCATAACTTCATTTTAATCTTAATTTAACTTAATCCTGATACTCTGTATGTTCAATTCATCATAATAACTATTCATGGTGGCTCTAAAATCGGTACTGACCCCTACTCTCTTTTCTGTTTCTTTTTCCGGTTTCTTTGTGGTGGTGGCCTGCGCCACCTCCACCTACTCAAAGCTTCATGATGCTCCAACAATGATGGACGGATTAAAAGGAAGAAGTCTACGTGACCATCATCATCATCAAGCCCTTCCGTGAGAACCCTAAATCCAAAGAGGACTGTTTCATTTATGTTAGGTAGAATGCCCAGAGGGACTGGGGGTCTCATGGTCTGGAATCCCTACAGATTTTATTTTTCTCCAGCCGTCTGGAGTTTTTGTTTTTCTGTCCCCTGGCCATTGAACCTTACTCTTATTCAATGTTAATGTTGATTTATTTTGTTTTATAATTATGTCTTTCATTTTTCTATTCTTTAATATGTAAAGCACTTTGAGCTACTGTTTGTATGAAAATGTGCTATATAAATAAATGTTGTTGTTGTTGTTGTTGTTGTAAGTGGTTTGAGTCACACCATTTAACAAAGTCCTTGATTAGGTTCCTATACTCCTCTTCCTGCCCACTCCTGATGCAGCCCACCATAGCAGTGTCGCCAGTGAACTTTTGCACGTGACAGGACTCCGAGTCATATTGGAAGTCTGATGTATATAGATTGAACAGGACCAGAGAAAGTCCAGTCTGTGTACTCCTGTGCTGCTGACCACAATGTCAGACCTTCAGTTCCCGAGACGCACATACTAAGGTCTGTCTGTAAGATAGTCCACGATCCGTGCCACCAGGTTTGAATCTACTCCCATCTCAGTCATCTTGTCTCTAAGGAGCAGAGGTTTGATGGTGTTAAAGGCGCTAGAGAAGTCCAAAAACATAATTCTAACAGCACCACTGCCTCTGTCCAACTGGAAGAGGGATCGGTGTAGCATAGAGATGATGGCATCCTCCGCTCCCACCTTCTCCTGGTATGCAAACTGCAGAGGGCCGAGGGTGTGGCGGACCTGTGGCCTCAGGTGTTGAAGCAGCAGCCGCTCCATGGTCTTCATCACATGTGATGTCAGAGCAACAGGCCGGAAGTCATTCAGCTCACCAGGACGTGATACCTTTGGGACTGGGGTGATGCAAGATGTTTTCCAAAGCCTCGGGACTCTCCCCTGTTCCAGGCTCAGGTTGAAGATGCGCTGTAGAGGACTCCCCAGTTCCTGCGCACAGGCCTTCAGCAGTCGTGGCGATACTCCATCTGGACCCGCTGCTTCGCTGGCACGAAGTCTCCTCAGCTCTCTGCTCACCTGGGCTGCTGTTATTGTGGGTTGGGGAAAACTCTCTCATATGCTGGTATCAGCAGAAGGATGGTAGGAGGATGCAATACTCTGAGATAAGAGTGGGTTAGTGGGTTTGCACATAATGATAAGTTTAGAGGAGTAAGCAGGACCTCAGCCTTTTAAGGCTTTATAGGTTGTGGAAACCAGGGGCACGTACGGCCGCCCCAACCCGACACAGACAGGCAGAGACGCAGGTGCAACACACAAGACTCTTTATTTACAGTGGGAAGACGCATTTCTGTTGCTCCCCACAGCAGCGCGGTACAAATAAGCACTAGTACACGGGGGCTGCTTCTTCTCCCTTTGTCATCTGGCTCCTCCTCCTCCTCCTGGCAAGCTTCATCCCTCTTCCTCCTGACTTTCTGAATGGAGTGAGGCGACCCCTTTTAAGCAGACCCTGGGAATGTAACAGGTGCCTCATTAATCAGACCTGGAATCACCTCCAGGTGTGGTGAAAGCCCCATGTAGGGCTCTCCAGCTCCCCCTGGCGGCCCTCATGGAACCCAACAGGGCTGTGCCACATTCCAACACCCAGCATGCCCTGCAGGAATCCATGGTGTATTAGCCACCCAGGTTAAACTGTTGTTTGGCAGATGCTCTCTCCCCATTTCCTCACATCCAGCTGGCGTCCCAGCCGAGCCAAAATGTTAAAAGGAATTTTAAAATCTGCCCTAAACTTAACAAAGAGCCAGTGTAAAGACTAAAGAACTACAGTCATGTGCTCATATTTTCTTGTTCTTGCAGCAGCAGCGTATTGGATTAACTGGAGGCTGTATAAAGAACAATTTGAACAGCCAGTGAACACCACATTGCAGTAGTCAATCCTACTAGAAATAAATGCATGAATTAATTTCTCAATACCCTGTATATTTACAAAACACCTTAACCCTTAAACTGCTGGAACCGGCTATAGTTGGTTCCTAATGCAATTTGCCAGCATATTCAGCAAAGGACATTCGTTGAACGCCTCAACCAGCTTTAGTCGGTTTCCAGTGCAATTTAGAAGCACGCCGGAGCAGAGTATATTCGGCGACGTATATTCATTGAATGTTGCAACCAGCTATAGTCGTGTCTCAGTGCAATTTGCCAGCACGCAGGGGCCAAGTATATTCGGCAACGTACATTCATTGAACGCTGCCACCGTCTATAGTCACTTCCTAGAGCCGAAGCTGATCAGCCAGTGCTGTACATTCATTGAGCAGCCCGCTCATGACCACTGCTGGCCACCGGCAGCACTGCAGCGTCACTGTCCCTGGGATTGAGCCGCTGCATCAGACTGACCTGCCAGCATCAGTGTTGGCCTCTGAGTGCTTGCATGCAGCCAGTTCAAGCGCAGTTGGCGCGGTGATTTCATCAATGGCGTCAGTTGCCCCTTGTACGTATAATAGATTGTTGCAGTCGTTTTTTTTTAAATAGTTTTTACAGTTCATTGGCAGTGTGTAAAATGATCAGTGTTGCAGTAATTGTGATGCTCTTTGTATGAAAAAAAATGTGTTGCATTAAAATTTCACATTATCTTTGTGAATTGTGACGTTTACTTAAAAAGTGCAGCAAAAAAGTATTTGATGTGCAGGGGTACTTTAAAACCCCCAAGTATGTGCCAGCTTAAAGGTTAATATTCCAACATTTAAGAAGAAACATCCATCCATCCAGCTATATCCTAACCATAGGGTCATGGGGGGCTGCTGGAGCCAATCCCAGCCAACACAGTGTGCAAGGCAGGAAACAAACCCCGGGCAGGGCGCCAACCCACCGCAGGGCACGCACACACACACACACACACCCCATGGACAATTTAGAACCGCCATTGCACCTAACCTGCATATGTTTGCAAGGGTTGAAAGAGGTGGTTCTCTTGCAGGGCGGCACGGTGGCGCAGTGGTAACGCTGCTGCCTCGCAGTTAGGAGAATCAGATTTGCTTCCCTGGTCCTCCCTGCGTAGAGTTTGCATGTTCTCCCCGTGTCTGCTTGGGTTTCCTCCCGCAGTCCAAAGACATGCAGGTTAGGTGGATTGGCAATTCTAAATTGGCCCTAGTTTGTGTGTTTCCCGCGGTGGGTTGGCACCCTGCCCGGGATTGGTTCCTGCCTTGCGCCATGTGTTGGCTGGGATTGGCTCCAGTAGACCCCCGTGACCCTGTGTTCGGATTCAGTGGGTTGGAATTTCACATTATCTTTGTGAATTGTGACGTTTACTTAAAAAGTGCAGCAAAAAAGTATTTGATGTGCAGGGGTACTTTAAAACCCCCAAGTATGTGCCAGCTTAAAGGTTAATATTCCAACATTTAAGAAGAAACATCCATCCATCCAGCTATATCCTAACCATAGGGCCATGGGGGGCTGCTGGAGCCAATCCCAGCCAACACAGGGTGCAAGGCAGGAAACAAACCCTGGGCAGGGCAGATTGACACACACCCCACACTAGGGACAATTTAGGTTTGGCAATGCACCTAACCTGCATGTCTCTGGACTGTGGGAGGAAACCCACGCAGACACGGGGAGAACATGCAAACTCCACTTAGGGAGAACCCAGGTCTCCTAACTGCGAGGCAGCAGCACTACCCACTGCGCCACCGTGCTGCCCTAAGAAGAAACATGTTTTGGACAATTCTGTAATATGCCCTTTAAATGACATGCCTAGACAGTGGGTCGATTCAGTCAAACCAATGGCGAGTTAAATAAGGACAACATCTTGTTGCGATCAGCATCATTCCCTCCAATAATTAACATAATAAGCAATGGCTGACAATATCTGCACATCATCCCTCGACTGGCTTCCAGGCCAATACAACCGACTGCGAACTCCAATGGCTCCTCATTAAGCTAATGACTCTAAATGCTCCATATCCAATAAGGACCAATGGTTTTATCATGAAAGTGTTCGTGAAAGTTATTTCGGCCTCCTAAGGTTCTTTTTAATTGGTGGATATGTTAATCCTAGAAACACCAAAGCACAGTTCTTAATGCCCATGTCATATTATGCAAATTCGAGTTGCTGGGTATGTCAGAGTGCAATTGTTTTCCTCATCGGCGGACAGGGTATGCACCACGAGGGGGCCTATCCAGTTACATTTGCCCAACAAAACGAAATCTTAAAGTAATTGTTTAGATATATTAAATATTGACTCCTGTAAAGGGTATACACCCTACTTACAAACTTTAAAAGATTTTAAAAACAATGTGGCAGTAGGGGGCAGTAGTGCACCCTTGAACCCTCAGGTACAACTCCGGAGACCAGGTAACAGTCCAAGACTCTTTTTTATTTCAGTGCACCAAGCACCTTCCACACTACTCATTAACTACAAATAAACACAATAACCTCTCCTCCTCGCCCAGACACTTTGCTCCTCTCCCACCCAGCACAGCTCAGTGTCTGGACTGAGACACCGTCCTTTTATAGTCCCTGACCCGGAGGTGTTCCTGTCCCAGCAGTCCGCAGTTCCTTATTCCTTCCGGGTCAGGGCAATCAGTCTTTCACATCACCCCGGGAGCACGCCATTCCTTCCCGTCACGTGACTGTGACGTACTCCCGGGTCATAAGGCACAACAGAACCCAGAAGTCCCCCCACAGCGACTCCTGGTGGTCCCCAAGGTATCCAGCAGGGCTGTGTATAAACACTACAGAGTCCATAAGGCCCTGCTGGACCTCGGGGCACGATCCTGGTGTCGGGAGAGCTCCTCCTGTCGGCCTGGGGGTGCAGACCGGCCTGGGAAGCCGGCAGTCTTCCACAACAAGATTTACTCCAACTTTTACGTAAACTTTTGTAGTGATCAGGTGCCGCTAAGATTCACACCGTCAAGATGACGGTGATTTATTTATTTTTTATAGTGGATCCCAGGGACGTTCCCAGCCTTGCCTCGACCCGCACACACTCACAACAGAGACAAAAATACAGCACACTGGGGAATAACAATAATTAAAGAATGTAATGCAATTAAATCATATAAACGAAAGCCCCAGAACCCCTACGGCGATATTACATCAAACATATAAACACAAACAACTCCACGCAGCAAAGCCAACGGAAACAACACCGGATGAAATGAAAGATGACGATAGCGAGTCCAGAGATCTGCACGCTGCAAGGGAATGAAAAACAGTCCACTGTAAGGGTGAAGATGGATGGATGGTTCAGCAGCGCTCGTTTTCTTGTGGGGAAGCCGTTGAATCCGTAATCAATCCTCAGGACGCAGGTAGACAGAAGACAATCCAGACTGCAACAACGAATACAATCCAGGACAAAAAAAAACGAATTACGGCTTAAACAGAAGGCTCTCTCACAGGTAAACGGAACCAAAATACAAGAACAAAACACCCTTTTCATCCTTTGGCCACCTGCCCTCCTTTTAAACTACTTTGACCACCTTTGCAGGGATGTCTGGGAGATGTAGTTCTAACTGATAGTAGCACTGCTACACTTTATTACAAAATTACCCAGCAACATAACATCTTCACCACCACAAAATTCCACAGACAGTACAAGAAAACCCGGAAATATTATTTGACTCACAAGGACGTCAAGTTATGGAAGGCATCTGGCTTTTTGGGGTTCCCCTCCTCTTTTTGGCCTTCCATACCAACCTCATTTTAAGCCAGTTTTGGACCACAGATTGCTGCAGGAAATTACACCCTCTTGATAAAGAGTAAGCCGATAGGCGTCTTCAGCAAAAATGATCAGAAGGACTTGAAATTGTGCAGGCCACATCAACTGACCCCTAATGGGATACAAGGAGTCAAGCTTACTCCTATTCACAAAACGTCGGTGCTATAGGCATGGAGGGGTCATCTGATGATATTTCAAGGTTGCTAATTATAAATATAACTAAGTACTGCCTTAAAATATTTATTAAGAAGAAAATTAAACCTTTTTAAACTGAGGGAAAATATACCAATAATTATCTGTTAAGGATCTCTTTGTATACCACATTGTGAGTTCGGCCCTCCGGTTGTAATCTGACCAAGCTGTGCGCTGAGCTTACTCTTGAGCATACAACGTACAGTCGGCCATGTGAACAGTAATCTTGTTTCAAATCTCACAGCTTGGATTGCTGCTGTCGTAATCGGTTTGAGTTTCATGGTTTGTTTCAATTACGACAGTATTTGTAGGACTTGTGTTGAAGTGACATTCGGCATCTGTCAAGCGTTGTAAGTATACAACCGGTTTCATCGATAACTTCACATCCAGCTTTTGAGAGTTTAAACATTCATAAACATCAAAGTGTCCACTACTGAAATCGTCACCTGTCAATCTAAGATGTTTAAGAGGCATTGGCGGTTGTCCAAAGGTGTAAAATATTTGTCCATTTCGGTACACTTGACAGCGACAACCGAACAATTCAGTGGCAGCCATCAACTCACATGCAGACCCAGAGGTGAAGGGCTTAAGCATTTCACTCTTCTAGTGCTGCTGTGTAGTCTAATTATCTCCTGTACCATCATCAGTCCACACCTTGAACCTGTCCCAGTCATTCAATACATAAGACACAATGGATATCAAGAGTGAGCCTGATATGGCCGTGCAATATGTAACACAGAGAATGGAAAAGGCAGGCGGCATCTCCGGGCATGGAAACCACTCGGTAAGTGACAGTTCTTTGATCGATGGTGATCACCTCGATAGACATGTTAATGGGGGTAACGGATGGAATGATAAAGGAAATGGATACCTGAACAATGTAAAGTAAGTCTAAAATACCTACACAATAACTATAATCGTAGTAAACGGACAATAAAACAGCGGAGAAGCCGTGGATTAAATAAAAAGGCTGTAGTTATCAGCAGGGAGACGTGAATCCCGTGGTGAAGCAAGGAAGGGAATGTAGAGACTGGAGTGACGGACAGCCTTATATAGGCAGGCAGCCAACAACGTGGGAGACATTGGGATGGGGGACCCAACGCCACAGTCACACGGTGACCGAGCTGCAGGCTATGGACATATATATGTACGTGAGTAGGATTCAGTTAGCGTTGGGAACCCGGGTACCAAATATCTTGAAGATGGGCCCATAAGTAACAAAGACAGTTGAAAAGTTCAATATGGCAGCCGACAGTGGCATCATACCACCAAAATAAGTACGTACATTGGTTTCAGTTAGCGCAGGGAAGCTGCCTACCAAATTTCGTGAAAATGGGGCCATAAATAAAAAAGTTCAACGTGGCGGACATTGTTGACCGTTATGACCGTTATGACCATTACGCGTAGAATTTCAAAATGAAACCTGCCTAACTTTTGTAAGTAAGCTGTAAGGAATGAGCCTGCCAAATGTCAGCCTTCTACCTACACGGGAATTTGAGAATTAGTGATGATGAGTGAGTGAGTGAGTGAGTGAGTGAGGGCTTTGCCTTTTATTAGTATAGATCATATTTTTTGATATTTCATTCTTTACTGGTGGTCCTAGACTTCGAAAGGCCACTCCCAGAAGGTTAAAAATAAAAACCTAAGGTTGAAGGTTGCATGGCTCTACCTAACTTTCAGTTTTATTCCTGGGCAGCAAACATACAAGCTATAAAAACCTGGACACAAATAGATGAACATACACAGGCTTGGTCTGCAATAGAAATAAAATCCTGCAGTACTTCTTTATATTCCCTGCTCTGTGCCCCAATAAATGCAAGTTATCGCCAATATACTAATAACTCAATTGTGCTTCACTCGCTCAGAATATGGAACCAATGTAGGAAGCATTTTAAGATGGAGAAGCTTTTATCTGTGGCACCTCTGCAAGAGAACCATCCATCCATCCATTATCCAACCCACTGAATCCGAACACAGGGTCACGGGGGTCTGCTGGAGCCAATCCCAGCCAACACATGGCGCAAGGCAGGAACCAATCCCGGGCAGGGTGCCAACCCACCGCAGGAAACACACAAACTAGGGCCAATTTAGAATTGCCAATCCACCTAACCTGCATGTCTTTGGACTGTGGGAGGAAACCCAAGCAGACACGGGGAGAACATGCAAACTCTACGCAGGGAGGACCCGGGAAGCAAACCTGAATCTCCTAACTGCGAGGCAGCAGCGTTACCACTGAGCCACCGTGCCGCCCTGCAAGAGAACCACCTCTTTCAACCCTCGCAGACATATGCAGGTTAGGTGCAATGGCGGTTCTAAATTGTCCGTGGGGTGTGTGTGTGTGCGTGCCTGCGGTGGGTTGGCGCCTTGCCCGGGGTTTGTTTCCTGCCTTGCACACTGTGTTGGGTGGGATTGGCTCCAGGAGACCCCCGTGACCCTGTAGTTAGGATATAGCGGGTTGGATAATGGATGGATGGATGAAACTGATTTGAGATACGAGCATTTTGACTTACGAGCTCGGTCACGGAATGAAAGCTATATATATAGTATTTTTAATGTACAGTGCATCCGGAAAGTACTCACAGCACATCACTTTTTCCACATTTTGTTATGTCACAGCCTTATTCCAAAATGGATTAAATTCATTTTTTTCCTCAGAATTCTACGCACAACACCCCATAATGACAACGTGAAAAATGTTTACTTGAGATTTTTGCAAATTTATTAAAAATACAAAAAATTGAGAAAGCACATGTACATAAGTATTCACAGCCTTTGCCATGAAGCTCATCCTGTTTCTCCTGATCATCCTTGAGATGTTTCTGCAGCTTCATTGGAGTCCACCTGTGGTAAATTCAGTTGATGTGACATGATATGGAAAGGCACACACCTCTCTATAGAAGGTCCCACAGTTGACAGTTCATGTCAGAGCACAAACCAAGCATGAAGTCAAAGGAATTGTCTGTAGACCTCCGAGACAGGATTGTCTCGAGGTACAAATCTGGGGAAGGTTACAGAAAACTTTCTGCTGCTTTGAAGGTCCCAGAGAGCACAGTGGCCTCCATCATCCGTAAGTGGAAGAAGTTCGAAACCACCAGGACTCTTCCTAGAGCTGGCCGGCCATCTAAACGGAGTGATCGGGGGAGAAGGGCCTTAGTCAGGGAGGTGACCAAGAACCCAATGATCACTCTGTCAGAGCTCCAGAGGTCCTCTGTGGAGAGAGGAGAACCTTCTAGAAGGACAACCATCTCTGCAGCAATCCACCAATCAGGCCTGTATGGTAGAGTGGCCAGACGGAAGCCACTCCTTAGTAAAAGGCACATGGCAGCCCACCTGGAGTTTGCCAAAAGGCACCTGAAGGACTCTCAGACCATGAGAAACAAAATTCTCTGGTCTGATGAGACAAAGATTGAACTCTTTGGGTGAATGCCAGGCGTCATGTTTGGAGGAAACCAGGCACCGCTCATCACCAGGCCAATACCATCCCTACAGTGAAGCATGGTGGTGACAGCATCATGCTGTGGGGATGGAACTGGGAGACTAGTCAGGATAAAGGGAAAGATGACTGCAGCAATGTACAGAGACATCCTGGATGAAAACCTGCTCCAGAGTGCTCTTGAACTCAGACTGGGGCGACGGTTCATCTTTCAGCAGGACAACGACCCTAAGCACACAGCCAAGATATCAAAGGAGTGGCTTCAGGACAACTCTGTGAATGTCCTTGAGTGGCCCAGCCAGAGCAGAGCCAGACTTGAATCTGATTGAACATCTCTGGAGAGATCTTAAAATGGCTGTGCACCGACGCTTCTCATCCAACCTGATGGAGCTTGAGAGGTGCTGCAAAGAGGAATGGGCGGAACTGGCCAAGGATAGGTGTGCCAAGCTAGTGGCAAGACTTGAGGCTGGAATTGCTGCCAAAGGTGCATCGACAAAGTATTGAGCAAAGGGCTGTGAATACTTATGTACATGGGATTTCTCAGTTTTTTTTATTTTTAATACATTTGCAAAAATCTCAAGTAAACTTTTTTCACATTGTCATTTTCGGGTGTTGTGTCAGAATTCTGAGGAAAAAAAATGAATTGAATCCATTTTGGAATAAGACTGGAACATAACAAAATGTGGAAACAGTGATGCGCTGTGAATACTTTCCGGATGCACTGTAGGTACTGTAGATCATTTCGACCTGGTCATTTTAAAAGTAGCTCGCAAGCCAAAAAAGTGTGGGCACCCCTGTTTTAGACTATGGTAGCACAGTGCCAAGTGCTGTTCTGTGGACTGGAGTTGAAATTGTGGTGTGAACACTAACTGGGTGGCGTTTATACACACTCTTGCTTTCTGTCCACGTGTCATCTCTGGATATTCTTCTTTCCTTCAGCATCATAAAGCATTTGTATTGACAAGTCAGTGAGAGTGCGAGTGTGACCAAGCATAATGTCCATCACTGAATCCAACTCTTCAGGTGCTTTGTGTCGATGAAATTGCCACAAGCAATCTAAATTGCAGCTACAGTGATCCTTGACCCCATACCATGCCACCGTGTTCGCTTGCGGCCCGATCTAATCCTCACATTCTCTTTAATAAAGATAGATTTGTGACATCTTCACACTCGGCTTCTGCTGTTGCATATTCTGCCATCGCTTCAGGAGTTGTTTTCAGCTTCACCAGTACTCCACCTTGTGTCGAGATTGGAGAAAATGGCCAGAGGAAATGAATGTTTAACCAGAACATCGGCCACGAGTCACTCCTTTTTTTTTTGTGTTGCCTAACTCCATAAGCCCGTGTCAAGTCCCTACTGCTGCAAGCCCGACAGTTCACTCGTCAAGAAGCGCCGGAGATCACACCTACTACGCCATCCTTTCATTTTAAATTGCATTTTTAACCTGCAGGGCTGAGTGGCATGTCACACAAAAAAGCAAAGAGCCAGCAAATTAAAAATCTTTTCAGTGGAAACGAGACCCCCGTACAGAATCACAACTGCGGATTTTAGCTTTTTTTTTTTTTTTAATTTGCTAAGAAAACTTTGATTTGTATGAAAAGCCTCAAGCATCCGGCTGGCTGTCTGTCAGGAAAGCAGGAAAGCAATACAGATTACTGCATAAGGGATGAGCCCAATAAATGATAGAATAAAACAACAAGAAAAGAGAGAGATAAGTCACACATTTGGCGAGAAAAAGTCACATTTTAAACCGCCCAAAGTGTCAGAAATGCAGTGATACGCGTACACTTGGTGACAAAATGGGTTTTAAAAATACAAAAAAAGAAGAATTCTAAAGAAGACCTCGTCTGAAAATGGAAGGGAAATGAAGACACCAGATGGGCACTTGTGCTGTAAGGTGCGATGCATGAACCTTTGTGTGGCCGTTCACACTGATAGATGCTTTTCTTGGTAGAGCTCTTTGCACCACCACTTAGTAGGAAAGGCGCTACATAAAGGCTCACTACGATAGCCTGACTGGTTTAAATTGATTTCTATTAGAAAGCCTTCAACAACAGCTCCTTTGTGATACTTGTAGCCACAGTGCAATTTCCATCCATCCATCCATCATCCAACCCGCTAAATCCTAATTACAGGGTCACGGGGGTCTGCTGGTGCCAATCCCAGCCAACACAGGGCGCAAGGCAGGAAACAAACCCTGGGCAGGGTGCCAGCCCAACAGTGCAATATATATACTGCATAAAAAAAAATACTTTTTAAAAACCACGCGTATATTAAGTTAAAAAGTGTACTAAAAAGAAAGTGTTCAGGGTTCAGAGTTCAGGGTGATGTTTGTAGATGGGTGCAGAATTGGCTCAGACACAGGAAGCAGAGGGTGAGGTGCGAGGAACCTCATCAGAACTGGCCGATGTTAAGAGTGGTGACCAGCAGGGGGCAGTGGTAGGGCCACTGCTATTTGTAATATCTATAAATGATTTAGATAGGAATATAAGTAACAAGCTGCTTACGTTTGCAGATGATACCAAGATAGGTGGATTAGCAGATAATTTGGAATCCGTTATATCATCACAGAAGGACTTGGACAGCAGACAGGCTTGGGCAGATTTGTGGCAGATGAAATTTAATGTCAGTAAATTTCAAGAATTATACATAGGAAGTAAAAATGTGAGGTTTGAATACACAATGGGCAGTCGGAAAATCGAGAGTACACCTTATGAGAAGGATTTAGGAGTCGTAGTGGACTCTAAGCTATCAACTTCCCAACAGAGTTTAGAAGCCATTATGAAGGCTAACAGACTGTCAGGTTATATAGCGCCTTGATGTGTGCAGTACAAGTCACAGGAGGTTCTGCTCAGCTTTATAAAGCACTGGTGAGGCCTCATCTGGAGTCCTGGATGCAGTTTGGGTCTCCATTGAGAAGGACCTGGGAGTCATAGACAATACACAATGGGTGGTCTGAAAATCGAGAGTCCACCTTAAGAGAAGGATTTAGGAGTCGTAGTGGACTCTAAGCTATCAACTGCCAGACAGTGTTGAGAAGCCATTAAGAAGGCTAACAGACTGTCAGGTTATATAGCGCCTTGATGTGTGGAGTACAAGTCACAGGAGGTTCTGCTCAGCTTTATAAAGCACTGGTGAGGCCTCATCTTGAGTCCTTTGTGCAGTTTGGGTCTCCAGGCTACAAAAAGGACATAGCAGTGCTAGAGAAGGTCCAGAGAAGAGCGACGAGGCTGATTCAGGGCTACAGGGGATGAGTTATGAGGGAAGATTACAAGAGCTGAGCCTTTAAAGGAGATGAAGAGGAGACCTGACTGAAGTGTTTAAAATGATGAAGGGCATTAGTCCAGCGGATCGAGACGGTGACTTTAAAATGAGTTCATCAAGAACACGGGGACACAGTTGGAAACTTGTGAAGGGTAAATTTCACACAAACATTAGGAAGTTTTTCTTTACACAAAGAACGATAAACACTTGGAATAAGTGACCAAGTAGTGTGGTAGACAGTAAGACATTAGGGACTTTCAAAACTCGTCTTGATGTTTTCTTGGAGGAAATAAGTGGAGAGGACTGGCGAGTTTTGTTGGGCTGAATGGCCTGTTCTCGTCTGGAGTGTTCTAATGTTCTTATGTAAAAAATAAGTCTGTCATACATCACTCGTAAAATAAAAGCGTGGGCGTTTTTGATAAGATTTTAAGAAGTGTTTTTTGAATGTTGATTGATGAAAAGCGCCCATGCTTTTATTTTATGTATGATGTATGAGAAACTTATGTTTTACTATTTAGTACACTTTTTAACTTAATATAAGCGTGTTATTTGTTAAACCCATACTTTCTCTGCAAAGAATTGCCCAGTCGTCATTACTCAGTTTGTCAATAGGTGTCAGAAGGACGGATGCCAACGCTGAACTGCCCAAAGATAGATTTCAACGTACCAAGCAAATGGCGATACGTTCTAAATTACTTACGGTTCCGGAGCTGTCGAAGGGTTTAAGTCGGTCGATGATTTTAGTCCTGGAAAGTACGCCCCACCAAACCAACGTTCCAAAAATACAACCTAACTTACTGTTATCTCCTCGATCCAACACCGACTTACTATACACGCCGTCCAGCGGCGTCACTGAAGCATTCGAACACTCTTAGCCAATCATGCAATACTGCGTCCGCGTTTGCCACGTGATGTTCTAACTACAGAGGCAGAGACCCATTACATGGTTCTAACTAGTGATGGGAAGTTCGGATCATTTTACCGACTCGGACCTTTGAGTCTCGTTCAGCCAAATGAACGAATCATTTTTCGAGTCATTTCGTTCAATTCTCTTTCCGGCTCAGACTGCATAGGTTAAGCTTATGGGGCTGTCACGTGATGAACGAACGACTCGAAAAACCCGAAGACTCGAAACAGGTGAATCAATTCCAATACAGAAACTATAGGAAGTTGCGCAAATGCGCATGCACGACTGAACGAATCACTCCCATGAGACGCCTCGTTCTTCCCGAGTCACATTAAAGATTCGTTCAAAATAAACGAATCGTTCAAGAACGACCCATCACTAGTTCTAACTTGTATTGAGTCGAGGTATTGACGCAAACACCACACATACGGAGAGTATCAAATTATATACAGTGGAACCTCGAGATACGATCACCTCTGTATACGAGAAATTCAAGATAAGAGTAAAGTATGAGCGAAAAATTTGGATCTAAATACGAGCATTGGCTCGCGTAAAGAGCCACGAGCCAGGCTGTGGGTATGCATGATGCATTTCCCGATCCGCCTCGACTCGGGTATTCACCCAAGCTGACGCTGCCAGCCCGTCAGCTCACTCAATGTTCCTTGTTCTCCCGTAGCGTGAGGATCTACGCGTTTGTGCGCTTGTGATTTCATTGTTTTGCTGTAGCAGTTCACCGTATGAGCGTATCCAAAAATATCGCGGACATGCAGACGGAGAATAGGAGATGATTGCCCTCGAGAGAGAGAGAGAGGGGAGGCGCGTGTGAGAGAGGGAGAGAGAAAGAGAGAGAGAGAGATAAGAGAGAGAGAGAGAGAGGCAAGCGAGAGAGATAAGGAGAGAGAGAGAGAGAGCGAGAGAGATAAAGAGAGAGAGAGAGACGCGCGCGCGAGAGAGATAAGGAGAGACGCGCACGAGAGAGAAGAACCATCAGCTCAGTTGTGATCACATGGCGCTCAGCAGACAAAGTGTATCCATACTACTCGTATTGCAAGACATCGCTCGTTTTACCAAGTCAAAATTAATTAAAAAATTTAGCTCGTCTTGCAAAACACTCGTAAACCAAGTGACTTGCAAACCAAGGTTCCACTTGTATATATTATTTATCAGTGTTATTTGTTAGGAAGATTGATTTTTATGTTGATATTTTTTGGGGTCCGGAACGGATTAACTGGATTTCCATTATTTTCAATGTCGAAGTTTGATCTAGATATGAGAAATTCGCTATACGAGCTCAGTGCTGGAACGAATTAAACTCGTATCTCGAGGTTCCACTGTATAAGGATATATATATATATATATATAAATTTGACCTTTTTAGTCTTGGGTTTGTTTTAGTATAGTTTGTAATCAATATTTTAACACTTCCTTTAATATTTCTATCCGTTACTACCGCCATCTATTGGTGAAACTTGAACTACTCTTCACATGAAAATTTCATTTCTTAATTAACATGGATTAATTGATCAATTAGTGAAACGGATTATTGATTCATTTATTGTCATTGGTAGTGAGTAAGTGTGCAAAATTTCAAGTCATTTGGACAATAAGAAGTGGATTAAATATCGATTACAAAATTTGTACCAGACAACAAACAGGTGAAGTTAAAATAAGCGTGATAATAATAATAATAATAATAATAATAATAATAATAATAATAATACTGTATGCATATATTCATTTAACCATATTTGCATTGCCCATTCACAACAGGACTAACGTTCATTCTTAAAGGCACTACAGTTTGTAGAACTCAATATAAAAAGCTCTATAGCAGGCATTGTGAATTTGGACGTAGCTCATTACACCACGTCTTTTGTATTAAGCACCTGGGCAGTTTTGTAATTTGCTTAGCATATTCCTCACTCTTAATAATACTAATTCTTTACATTTATATAGCTCTTTTCTCACAACTCAAAGCGCTTTTCATAGCGAGTGGACAGACACTTGCCACCAATGTGTAGCAAACGACAGCCATTAGTGCACCAGAAGGCTCACCACATATTAGCTGTTAGGTGGTGAAGGGGTGAGAGACAAGGAATGATTAGAGGGCCAGAATGACAAGGCCATGAAGGTCAGCTGAGCCTGGACATGGGGGGGGAAACACAGTGTTCTTTATGAAGGATGCCCAGGGATCCTTTATGACCAGAAGGAGTCAGAACTTTGGTTTGATGTCTCATTCTAAGGATGGCACCATGTTTACAGCACAGTGTGCCCATCACTGCACTGGGGCACTGGGATCCACATTCAGGTCACAGGTTAAGCACCCTCTGCTGGCCACCCCAACAGCTCTTCCAGCAGCAACCCAAGCTTTTCCTACATGGTCTCCCATCCACGTACTGGCCAGGCCTGAACCTGCTTAGCTTCAGGTGGATGACTTCTTCTGATGTGTATGTGGTATTGTGCAATGCTTATTATGAATGGCGCTATATAAGGACCATCCATCCATCCATTATCCAACCCACTATATCCTAATTACAGGGTCACGGGGGTCTGCTGGAGCCAATCCCAGCCAACACAGGGCACAAGGCAGGAAAGAAACCCCGGGCACGGTGCCAACCCACCACAGTATATAAGGACCAGTACTGTAAAAACCTTTGAGAGGACAAGGGGTGTCAAAGTATTCTGAATGACTGTATATATCAAGAATATCATGTATTGTATTTGAATTAACTCTCACAATGAAAGGCTTTGCACAATATTTAATACTAAAGGCATTATATGGGAACTAACGGCATGGCAATGAAGTTTGTTCAGGTGCTTAATATGAATGGCACTACATGAAGACGGCTAGCTTTGCATTGTCCCTGGGTTCGTTCGTCACTATCAAAGGTGCCGTGTAGTAGTCACAATGAAAGACGCTCTGTAAAGGTGGCCTGTTTGGCAGTGAGGCTGGGTTAGTATAGACTTTGAAAACAGAAGGCAATGCGAACAGAATGCCGATGCGAAAGGCACTGTAAAGAATGCTACGAAATGAAGAGTTTGAAAAACTGCCAATGATCCCAGTGAAAGAAGCTCTGAACAGATTTGCTTTATCCAGAGGTTTATTGTGCAAAGAACTATATGCAGCCCGCAGTGAACCCGGCATGCAGAAGGTTTCTTTTCATCTTTTTCTGGTGGTATTGTTTTGGTCCTGCCGTTTAGTTAATGTGGCGTACTGAAATGGAGGGCACTGAATAAAATACAATATCAATTCCTATTTTCTGGGCGCAGATGAGGCACTCAAAGAGATATAAAAGATATTTCACGCCTGAGAAAGTCTATGAAAATCAAGCGCCATTGTTTTCTGCATTTATCATTTCTATTTATAATAGTATCGCACATAACAATTACTTTTATTTCCCTGCTGGCAAAATAAATCCACTGTACTTGAAGTCAAGCAAACTGAGTTGCCCATAATTTATTAGATCAAACCCGCCTTGAGTACCGACAGCATACACATTTGTCCTTCACAGCTCATCGCGGCTCTAAGCCCGTTTAAAAAGAAGCAATGATGCGGGCAGCCATTATATACACAATCCCCCCCATAAACACCTCGTTGCAAAGAGCGGTGATAATTAACCGCGGCCTGATTGTGATGGCCCGCTCCCCGCCATATATTTTAATTATCTCCAGATCAGCCTGGCATCTGAGTCCTGGTGAGTCAAGGGGATGGCATTGTGCAGTTAGACGAGCTCCATTTTGGGTGTGCCATGTCCTTCTCTCTGCCCTTCTTTAAAAAAAAAAACAAAAAAAAACAATGTGCTGGGGATACTGGGAATATTCTTGCCTGGGAATCGCCTCCCTGGCACCAATCTTAACATGGGGCATCTTCTAGTTTATAACTGAGGATACACCAGGGTGAATGAGAGAGAGAAACAGAAATTAAATGGAAGACGGTAAAAATGTGACCGTTCTTTATTAAAGTAAGGAGAGAGCAAAAGTGCGCAAACCTGAAGATCAGTGCAAATTAAACAAGTCTATCGAAAGCTGTTTTCCAGATGGAATGAGAAAAATAAGTCTTCCTCTTTGTCTTTTCCCACTTCCAAGTGGGGTCCGTGTGCCTGGTTAACCTTCTTCATACAGCTTGATCCTGGCACTTCCTCCTCTGTCAAATGTTTTTCTTTCTTCCATCTACTTACACTTGGGCCTCCATCGCTTGGCAGAGACTTATGAGCATCTAGAACAAACTACCAAGTCACGCAGGGAGAGCAAAAGTGTGCAAAGCTGGAGATCAGTGAAAATCAAAAGCTACTTTCCAGGTGAAATCAAAAAGAGGATTCTTCTTCCACTTCCTCTTCATTATTTTCCCCACTTCCATGTGGGGGCGATTTCCTGGAAGGTTGATCTCCATAAAGCTCGGTCCTGCTCCTCTTCCCAAGTGAAACCCTTTTCCTTCACCCTTTCACCTCCATCACTTGGAGGAGAGTTATGAGCATCTGGAAAGAGACTACCATGGATTCTGAAGTCGGACACAACGGGAGACAAACACCAATTTAAAGTAAAAAGCAATTTCTTTATTCTTGGCGAGTCAAAAGGCTGCAGACCCCGTCATGTTCCAGTGTGATACAGACCATCATCCTTCCAGCAGGAAGGAGAGACTTCCTTTAAATACTCAAGTTCGTTGACAAGAAAAAATAAAAAGAGGAAACGTAGCAGTTCATCTTGAGATTATTACATGGATTGCTATAACCCCTGTCCACATCCTGAATTTGTACGTGCAGAAAAACACTTTTTTTACAGAAAAAGATTATTTTAGGAAATACACTTCTGCTAACTTGCACGTACATAAGTCCAGTTACAGCAAGTTTTGTCCTAACGGTTATAGGGAGTATGCATCTCTTGCTCACTTCCTTATACTTTTTTTGCACACACATTGCTCATAAAATATCAAGGGTTACAAAAAAAGGTTAGTTTAGTAGATTACATTAGTTATAAAGAAATGACATTCTTATAGCTTTAGTTATCTGCATTAGATTACATTTGATCAGTCACTGTAGCTTCGCACATTCTTATTTAATACATATTGTAAGTGTTAGACGCTTCTTATAGTTCTGTGAATCCCTGCAGGTTTTAGTTTGTTCTCCAGCTGTCTGGAGTTTTTTTTTTTTTGTTCGTTTTTTTCTGTCCTCCCTGGCCATCGAACCTTACTCCTTTTCTATGTTAATTATTAGTGATCCCTAATTTTAATTACTTTGTCTTTTTTCTCTTTCTTTGTCATGTAAAGCACTTTAAGCTACATTGTTTGTATGAAAATGTGCTATAGAAATAACTGTTGCTGTTTTTATGGCACTTTTCTCACTGCTCAAAGCACTTTACATAGGGAGTGGGAAGCCAAGTCAACCATCACCAGTAAGTAGCACCCACCTGAATGATACAATTTATGGCAGTAAGCTCACCACACATTAGCTATTAGGCTGTGAAGGGGTGAGAGAGATAGCCAGTTACAAATTAGGGGTCCACAATGACTGGGCCATGGTGGGCGATTTAGCCATCTTTGGACCATAATCATCTCTGTAACGTATTTGCACCCAGAACTGTGAGTTCTTTTTTTACTTATTTCTTATAGAGTATAAATCTCCTTTTCTTTTTTTTTTTTTTTGTACATCTCTTGTGCCTCTCTTATAAGACCCTCGATCCCGGTCCACCCCAAAGTACCAACAGCCTATTTGCTCCGGCCGGCAGCTTATGACAGAGCCCTCCTTCCCCTTCCAGGAGGACAGCCTGGAGGAATACAGGTGGCTGAGAACACGAACAGGTCCGATCGACCTTCTGCATAATGGGATTAATAAAGTATCTATCTATCTATCTATCTATCTATCTATCTATCTATCTATCTATCTATCTATCTATCTATCTATCTATCTATCTATCTATCATACACCCCGGCCCTGCTCTTTCTCTCTCCATAGCCAGGCCCGTTTCCTCCGGATCTTCTTTCACTTTATCCATCCACGTCCACTTCATCCTCCATCGCTTTCCCTTCCCTTGTACTTCCATTTCTGTCTTTCTTTTGCCCATATATTCGTGGTCTGTCCTCCTGTTGTGATGTAAGGTTTTGCATATAACTTGATAAATGTTTTGTATGTCTCTATTTATAATTTAGGCGAAGCAATGTCATTTAGTGTCACTTTGGTGAGAGGTATTCGTGTTTGCCCCTCCGTTTTGTAATTTCACGACAGGATTTGGAGGATGTGTCTTAAACCAGTTTGGCGAGTGTTTCTTTGCTAAAGTTTTTCTTTCATCCCCCACACAAAGCCAGGTTAGCTTAACATATGGTCTTGGGGGGTTGCAGGTGTTAAGATGTACTATTTCCCCCCATTGGTCTGAGGTATGGCTGTTTGGAATTGGCTTGTCTCAGAGGCCTTTAAGTACCATGATGTCCTATTGGCTGTAGGGGTTGGACAGAAAACCTATAAATTTGCTTGCTCAACCACATTTTCTCTCTAACCAACATATGATGAAGAAGCATCTCTCTTGCTAACCTGTGACGATGTAGACGTATCTTTCTCTTACTGATCTGATGAAGAAGACCATCACACCATGAACTAAAGACAACCCAATGAAGAGCACAGCTTCAGCCATTTTGAACAGACATGTGGCTGAAAGCTGAGCACCAATGATGCCTTAACTAGAGACATTAAGTAACTACAAGTCTGTGTGCCACCTGAGTTACACATCACCATTTAATCAGGTTGTATGGTTGCCAATATTCAAATGTACTTTCCATTTTGTTATTATTTATGAATATTATCAGTAATACATTATTTTATGTGTAACTTAACTCCTGCTTGTCTTTTTACTACATCTAATTGCCTGAGGTTATAGATATAGAAGGGAAGGTGGGGTTAAGTTACATACAGTGGTAAGTCTGTGAGATTAGGTATTCTAAGGCTACATAATAATAATACAATAGGGGAAAGTAGAGCAAAACATATTACTCTACCAAGATAAAACACCTCCTCACATGTCCATACTGCTCTGTCCTTTCTTAGATATCACAGCTCAATAAATGACTGAAAAGGCACATTTTCCTCGCCTTTTTTATTTAAGTAGATCATCCTTATCTGTAAGCACAGTTTACCTGTTCAAATAGGTTGGAAAATTTCCATGGGCTGAACTAACGTTTTCCGCACGACTGTATCTCCCCTTCTGTGGTGACCACCCCTATGTTACACTACAAGTCCCACAATCCTTTATTCAGCTGTGACGCTGGCAGGCAAGCAGGGATGACAAAAAAGTGACATATTACACAGCCTTGAGGGACAAAAAATTAAATGAGAGCTTTACGGTTTTTCCTCTGAAGAGTCAGATGGATGTGTCATTTCGGTGACAGGTGCACGGATAAGATTTGGGAAGAAGCCATCTGTTCCGAGCGCAGCCAATCAATCAACATTTATTTTATGTAGTGCCTTGAATGAATGGGCAATGAGAAAAAAACAAAATTTATGAAGCAATCAGGTTTGGACGGTAGGCACACAACACAGATTTTATTTCATTTAGTGCTATTTCTAACACTCTCTCAGATTTGATTTATAAAGATTCACCTGTAGAAGACAAATTGAAGGCTGTGGAGGCCTGTTTTATAAGAGTCCAATTAAATTAAATCGCCTTTAATGAACATGAAACCTTAAAAAGGACTGTTCTATACAGTGCATAGAAAAGACAACTTACATAGCTTATACTTATATAGTGCCTTTCATGTTGGGGCCTATTAAGGAGCCTTGTTTAATGCACTCTTCTATACCAGTATCTTAATGATGAATCATTCTGAAAGCCGGGGTCTTCAACGAAGGAAACAAACAAACGTGATTATAAAATTGTGTTTTTCTCATCTTCACACTAAATACAGTGGAACCTCGAGATACGATCATCTCTGTATACGAGAAATTCAAGATAAGAGGAAAGTATGAGCGAAAAAATTCGGATCAAAATACGAGCATTGGTAAAGAGCCACGAGCCAGGCTGTAGGTATGCCCGACGTGTTTCCCGATCCACCTCGACTCGGGGATTCACCCAAGCTGACCCTCGTCAGCTCATTCAGTATTCCTTGTTCTCCCGTAGCGTGAGGATCTATGCGCTTGTGCGCTTGTGATTTCATTGTTTCGCTGTAGCAGTTCGCCGTATAAGCGTATCCAAAAATATCGTGGACATGCAGACGGAGAATAGGAGACGATTGCCCTCAAGAGGAGAGAGAGAGAGAGAGAGAGAGAGAGAGAGAGAGAGACGCGCGCGCGAGCGAGCGAGATATGGAGAGAGAGAGAGAGAGAGAGAGAGACGCGCACGAGAGAGAAGAACCATCAGCTCAGTTGTGATCACATGACGCTCAGCAGACAAAGTGTATCCATACTACTCGTATTGCGAGACATCGCTCGTTTATCAAGTCAAAATTAATTAAAAAATTTAGCTCGTCTTGCAAAACACTCATAAACCAAGTTACTTGCAAACCGAGGTTCCACTTGTATATATTATTTATCAGTGTTATTTGTTAGGAAAATTGATTTTTATGTTGATATTTTTGGGGGTGCGGAACGGATTAACTGGATTTCCATTATTTTCAATGTCGAAGTTTGTTGTAGATACGAGAAATTCGCTATACGAGCTCAGTGCTGGAACGAATTAAACTGGTCAGGTCGATGCGACCACTAAACACCCTACAGTTTGTTTTTTTTTTAAAGTAAAACGATTGTTTTCCATGGTGAATGGTAACCCATTAGAATTCAGAGACTCAGAGATGAAAGGAATAAAAGGCTTATGACCATGAGATGTTGCTCTTGCTGCTTGAACATCCTGTTGGGCTTAACTGGTTCAGGTCATATCTAACTGGTAGACACTTTTCAGTGACTTTAAATTCCTCTTTTTCGTCTACTCCTCCTCGTAAATGTGGTGTTCCATTTTGGGTCCTATCTTATTCTCTATATACCTTCACCCTATTGGAGCGATTTTTGGAAATGTAGCATTTCTTTTCACTGCTATGCTGATGATACTCAGATTCATATTCCCGTCTGTACCTCTGCAATAAATCAACAGCACAACTGTCTTTCTGAACTAAGATCCTGGATGGCTAATAAGTTTCTTGATCTGAATTAAAATAAAATGGAGGTGCTTATAGTGGGCCCATCAGCTAAAGCCCAAATTGGTCTTGGACTTCTCGGCTCTTTCTCTGTCTTTTGCAAACCTCAAGTCCACAATCTTGGTGTTATCTTTGACAGTAACCTCTCTTTTGAGAAACACGTTAATTCTGTAGTCAAGAGTTGCTTTTTCCAGCTTCGTCTATTAGGTAAGATCAAGTCTTTTTTTATCTGCTAGGGATCTTGAGAAAGCTGCTCCTGCTTTTATCTTCTCTCGCCTTGATTACCGCAACTCGCTGTATTCTGATACGCAGGTTACAGTTGGTCCAGAATGCTGCCATTCGCTTTCTGGTTGGGGCAAGAAAGTCTGATTCTGTTTCTCCAATATTAGCTTCTGTACACGGGCTGCCTGTCAGTTTTCAAATTGATTTTAAAATCTTGTTGCTAGTTTTTCAATCTTTACATGGGCTTGCTCTGTCTGTCTATTTATCTTAATTGTGTGTTTTACACCAGCCATCTGGAGTGCTTAGATCTTCTGGTCAGTTGTCTCTTGTTGTCCCTCTTGTCCCCAAGTGTAAAACTAAGGGGCTCATCTGTGGAACTCTTTACCTCGTCACATAAAGGAGTCGTCTACAATTCAAAACGAGATTAAAGACTCATTTCTATTCAATTGCATTCCGTGACCTTCACTAATGCTGATGGTTTCCTCATTGTGATTATGTAACATCACTTCTATTTATTATTTCTTTTATTTATGTTCATTTATTTTATTTCTATTTATGTTATTCATGTTAATTGTATGCTTGTCTTTTATTCTATTAGTGTAAAGCACTTTGGCCACAGCATTCCTATGTTGTTTTAAATGTGCTATACAAATACATGTGACACTGACATTGACGTTATGAAACTGGGGAGGTGCTGGTGGTGGTGGTATGAGATGGCATTACAGACAAACTGACATGCAGACACCTGATTTGTTTTTCTAAATAAAACTGACAACAGTTCTCTTGTCCTTTAAACGTCTGTCTGGTTCTGAATCTTGCAGTGTTCTTAGGTTTTGTCTTTCAATAGCATATTGAGCCTAGACGTTTCTCTTTTTGTTGTTTTTCCTGGTTATGAATCCTCCAGAACCGCTCAATCCCTTAGATGACATAGGTGTCCACCTAGTGCACCGTCATCTGAATGGTGCCATTTATGAAAGTTAAGGGGTACATATAGAATGTAGGTACTGTATCTGGGGGTCGTTAATTAATTTTTCTTAGAGGCGAAAATTTGAACTGACGAGGCTAAAGGGGAAGATGTGCTCATTCCACGCATGACATCCACTGACATTCCCTGCTACTTGCATTTGCCTTGACTATAAATAAGGCTCAAGGACAGTCACGCAGGGTAGCAGGCATTAACTTAGAGACTTTTTTTGTGGTCATCTAGACTGGGCATGACAAAACATTTATACATTGTGACAGATAGCGGGCACTGTCGTCCCCTTGAACCGTCAGATCAGATGCCAGACACCAGATAAAAGTCCAAATAATGGGTTTATTATAATAATAATGTGCACAAAGCACCCTCCACTCCACAATACTCATTAATCAAATACAATTCTCAATAACAATAATCCTCCACACCTCCCAGCAGCTCAGTCACCCTTCCTCCCAACCCAGCTCACTGCTGGGATCTCCCACAGTCCTTTTATATTCCCTGACCCGGAAGTGCTTCTGATCCCCCCCCAGTCCATGTGACTCTTATCACTTCCGGGTCAGATTAAAACGCTTCTTTTCTTTAGCCCGGAAGTATGTCATCTCCTCTGTCCCGTGACTGGGAATTACTTCCGGGCTATATGGACGATATAAGTCTCTGAGCCTCCCTGCAATGTCCCCTGGTGGCCCCCATGGTAAAACTCCAAGGTCCATGAGGCCCTGCAGGAATTCGGGGCACCTCCATGTTGCAGCTTGGCGGCTTGGGGGTATTGGCCGGGATAAATGGCCAGCCATATGCCACAACATTTACACAGTGGAGGGGAAACCCAAAGGTATTTTATATCACAAAGCATTAGATCAATAAATTTGCCACTAGATATGCCACCCAACTAAGAAGGATTGAAATCTAAGAAATCAACACAGACCTCAGTGTTAACATTTACAATGCACCATCTGTTGGAATGTACAGTATTTTGTAAAAGCTGTAGTAACAGAATGCATTGCACATGTCATGAGTTACTTCAAATTGTTGTGATGCACCGCCTGTTAGAATGACAAATGCAATGCACATGCTTCGTTTATATGCCCTTTAGTATTGGATTTGTAAATGAAGTGTTAATGTTTGTGATTCTCCATTTATTGAAATGAAAAATGCAATATATTTTATTTTAAAAAATGTATGGGATGCTCCATCAGTTGAAATGAAAAAATGCAAATGCAATGCATATGTCTCTATTACATTCCATTTAGTATGGGATTTGTAAAAGCAGCGTTAATGGTTGTGATGTGCCTTCTGTTGGACTGACAAACGCAATGTATATATCTCTGTTACAATAGTTTGCTTGCGGTATCGATGGATTTATCCAAATCCAATAGAGTGGCTGTTGGCCGACAGCAGAGGGGCGGGGCCTTCCTCATTCCCTCGCCAGCCTCTGTTCGAGTTGGTTTACGTCCGTCTCGCCACGTGTTGGAGCGCACCTTGCCTCCGCTTAGCTAGCGATGCCGGTTTGTTCAGCAGACATTATCATCTACAGATTGTTAAGGAGTAACGTTTGACGTTTTTGAGAGAGAGATCAGAGCTCCGTGTGTTTTAGAGGGTCGCTGCTGATTGCCAGAGATCCCCACGTGGGGAACACTCTCCCGTCAGAGCTGAACACGATCAGATATAGTGCCAACGTCTATTGATTTTTAAAGTTTGTCCTGTTTCATTATTATGTGGGCACAACCACGGGGTACAGCTAGTGTACATATATATATATTTACACTCACCTAAAGGATTATTAAGAACACCTGTTCAATTTCTCATTAATGCAATTATCTAATCAACCAATCACATGGCAGTTGCTTCACTGCATTTAGGGGTGTGGTCCTGGTCAAGACAATCTCCTGAACTCCAAACTGAATGTCAGAATGGCAAAGAAAGGTGATTTAAGGAATTTTGAGCGTGGCATGGTTGTTGGTGCCAGACGGGCCGGTCTGAGTATTTCACAATCTGCTCAGTTACTGGGATTTTCACGCACAACCATTTCTAGGGTTTACAAAGAATGGTGTGAAAAGGGAAAAACATCCAGTATGTGGCAGTCCTGTGGGCGAAAATGCCGTGTTGACGCTAGAGGTCAGAGGAGAATGAATGGGCCGACTGATTCAAGCTGATAGAAGAGCAACTTTGACTGAAATAACCACTCGTTACAACCGAGGTATGCAGCAAAGCATTTGTGAAGCCACAACACGCACAACCTTGAGGCGGATGGGCTACAACAGCAGAAGACCCCACCGGGTACCACTCATCTCCACTACAAATAGGAAAAAGAGGCTACAATTTGCACAAGCTCACCAAAATTGGACAGTTGAAGACTGGAAAAATGTTGCCTGGTCTGATGAGTCTCGATTTCTGTTGAGACATTCAAATGGCAGAGTCAGAATTTGGCGTAAACAGAATGAGAACATGGATCCATCATGCCTTGTTACCACTGTGCAGGCTGGTGGTGGTGGTGTAATGGTGTGGGGGATGTTTTCTTGGCACAGTTTAGGCCCCTTAGTGCCAATTGGGCATCGTTTAAATGCCACGGGCTACCTGAGCATTGTTTCTGACCATGTCCATCCCTTCATGACCACCATGTACCCATCCTCTGATGGCTACTTCCAGCAGGATAATGCACCATGTCACAAAGCTCGAATCATTTCAAATTGGTTTCTTGAACATGACGATGAGTTCACTGTACTAAAATGGCCCCCACAGTCACCAGATCTCAACCCAATAGAGCATCTTTGGGATGTGGTGGAACGGGAGCTTCGTGCCCTGGATGTGCATCCCACAAATCTCCATCAACTGCAAGATGCTATCCTATCAATATGGGCCAACATTTGTAAAGAATGCTTTCAGCACCTTGTTGAATCAATGCCACGTAGAATGAAGGCAGTTCTGAAGGCCAAAGGGGGTCAAACACCGTATTAGTATGGTGTTCCTAATCATCCTTTAGGTGAGTGTATATGACAATGATGCTCAAAAATGCAGCTAGTTCAGGCATTTAGATTCTCAATGGCATCGATTTAGATGATCCAGCAGAATGAATGCTGTGTTTCGCGGTCTCAAGGACAACACTGGAAATGAAAGCAAAGTAAATTTCAGATTGAAGCTTGGAAGAGAGTTATGAGCATCTGGAACGACTTCCAAGTCATGGAGTCGAAGTGTATACCTTCTCAGGCATCTCCGGACCCCGTGACGTGGCGCTCTGTCATACGCATTCTCCAAATCAATGCTCACCACGTTTCTGTTTTTCCCGATGCCCCTCTATCAGCTGTCTCAATGCAAAGACTGCATCAAGTGTTCCTCTCCCTGGCATAAATCCAAATGGCTCCTCCACTGTGGTGGCCTCTTCTCTAAGCCTTCTCTCTGCAACCCTTTCCCACATTTTCACAGTGTGTGACGTCAGCTTTGTCCCTCTGTGGTTTTCCCCATCCTGGATGTCTCCCTTCTTCTTATGACGTTGTTCTTCCACTCCTCTCGTGTTCTCCCCAGTTCTCTCACAGCACGTCGTCTTCCTCTTCCCTTATACTCGCCCACACTTCCGCTGATCTTTTATCCGTTCCTGTTGCCGTTCCATTTTTCATTCTGCTCACTTCCTCCTTTACTTCCTCGCTCCTTATTCTTTGCTACTGGCCCTTCATTTGGGTCTCCATCCCCAAACACCACCCTTAGAGTTTCTGCATTTGACAGCTTTTCAAAGTACATCTTCCATCTCTTCTCGATCCCAAAACCACCCTTGCTCATCTTTCATCTGCTTTAACTGACTAAAGTCCTTCCTTGCCTTGATGCCAACATTCATTATTCCAAAAGCGGTAACACTTTACATTAAGAGTCCATAATTACACTTTAACTACTAAGTAATTACCTGTATAAGTACAGTGTAACTATGCGTTATTACTCCGTACTTACTATGTAATACTAAGTAGCGCTATAGTTAGTTACGAGTTTCTATCGGTCAGCTATTCCAGATTTTAGGTGCATAACAGCAGAAGGCCACCTCACCAGTTCTTTTAAGTTTAGCTCTTGGAATTCTAAGAAGACCCTCATTTGAAGATCTAAGGTTACGATTTGGAGGGTAAGGTGAAAGACCATCAGCAGTATTTT
Source organism: Polypterus senegalus (assembly GCF_016835505.1). Taxonomy (NCBI): domain Eukaryota; kingdom Metazoa; phylum Chordata; class Cladistia; order Polypteriformes; family Polypteridae; genus Polypterus; species Polypterus senegalus. The sequence goes on from NC_053162.1 coordinate 176,729,322, forward strand.
AAAGTCAATTCTAAATGGCACAGGTAACCAGTGTAGTGACGCTAAGACTGGGGTGATGTGCTCAGATTTTCTTTTCTTAGTTAAGATTCTGGCAGCCTCATTCTGCACTCGTTGTAACTGATTGACGTCTTTTTTGGGTGGTCCTGAGAGGAGTGCGTTACAGTAATCTATTCGACTGAAAACAAAGCGTGAACTCATTTCTCAGCATCTTGCAATGTTATAAGAGGTCTAACTTTTGTTATACAAACCGGATTCCAAAAAAGTTGGGACACTAAACAAATTGTGAATAAAAACTGAATGCAATGATGTGGAGATGGCAAATGTCAATATTTTATTTGTAACAGAACGTAGATGACAGATCAAACGTTTAATCCGAGTAAATGTATCATTTTAAAGGAAAAATATGTTGATTCAAAATTTCACGGTGTCAACAAATCCCAAAAAAGTTGGGACAAGTAGCAATAAAAGGCTGGAAAAAGTAAATTTGAGCATAACGAAGAGCTGGAAGACCAATAAACACTAATTAGGTCAATTGGCAACATGATTGGGTATAAAAAGAGCTTCTCAGAGTGGCAGTGTCTCTCAGAAGCCAAGATGGGTAGAGGATCACCAATTCCCACAATGTTGCGCAGAAAGATAGTGGAGCAATATCAGAAAGGTGTTACCCAGCGAAAAATTGCAAAGACTTTGCATCTATCATCATCAACTGTGCATAACATCATCCAAGATTCAGAGAATCTGGAACAATCTCTGTGCGTAAGGGTCAAGGCCGTAAAACCATACTGGATGCCCGTGATCTCCGGGCCCTTAAACGACACTGCACCACAAACAGGAATGCTACTGTAAAGGAAATCACAGAATGGGCTCAGGAATACTTCCAGAAACCATTGTCAGTGAACACAATCCACCGTGCCATCCGCCGCTGCCAGCTGAAACTCTACAGTGCAAAGAAGAAGCCATTTCTAAGCAAGATCCACAAGCTCAGGCGTTGTCACTGGGCCAGGGATCATTTAAAATGGAGTGTGGCAAAATGGAAGACTGTTCTGTGGTCAGACGAGTCACGATTCAAGTTCTTTTGGAAATCTGGGACGCCATGTCATCCGGACCAAAGAGGACAAGGACAACCCAAGTTGTTATCAACGCCAGTTCAGAAGCCTGCATCTCTGATGGTATGGGGTTGCATGAGTGCGTGTGGCATGGGCAGCTTGCATGTCTGGAAAGGCACCATCAATGCAGAAAAATATATTCAGGTTCTAGAACAACATATGCTCCCATCCAGACGTCATCTCTTTCAGGGAAGACCCTGCATTTTTCAACAAGATAATGCCAGACCACATTCTGCATCAATCACAACATCATGGCTGCGTAGGAGAAGGATCCGGGTACTGAAATGGCCAGTCTGCAGTCCAGATCTTTCACCTATAGAGAACATTTGGCGCATCATAAAGAGGAAGGTGCGACAAAGAAGGCCCAAGACGATTGAACAGTTAGAGGCCTGTATTAGACAAGAATGGGAGAGCATTCCTATTTCTAAACTTGAGAAACTGGTCTCCTCGGTCCCCAGACGTCTGTTGAGTGTTGTAAGAAGAAGGGGAGATGCCACACAGTGGTGAAAATGGCCTTGTCCCAACTTTTTGGGGATTTGTTGACACCATGAAATTCTGAATCAACATATTTTTCACTTAAAATGATACATTTTCTCAGTTTAAACTTTTGCTCCGTGATTTACAGTATGTTCTATTCTGAATAAAATATTAGAAGTTGGCACCTCCAAATCATTGCATTCAGTTTTTATTCACAATTTGTATAGTGTCCCAACTTTTTTGGAATCCGGTTTGTATTTATTAAGTGAAAAAATGCTGTCCTAGTGATCTGATTAAGATGTGATTTGAAATTCAGGTCAGAGTCAATAATCACCCTTAAATTCTTTACCTCTGTCGTGACTTTTAATCCTAATGCATCAAGTTTATTTCTAATACCCTCATTATGTCCATTTTTGACAATCACTAAAATTTCTGTTTTCTCCTTATTTAGTTTGAGAAAATGACTACTCATCCATTCAGATACACAAGTAAGACATTGTGTTAGTGAATCAAGAGAGTCGGGGTCATCAGGCGCTATTGGTAAATACAGTTGTGAGTCATCAGCATAGCTGTGGTAGCTCACGTTGTTCCCTGAGATAATTTGACTTCATGGAAGCCTGTAGATCGAAAACTACAGCAGACTCAGGAGAGAGCCTTGTGGACCACCATATAGAATATCAGGGGTCTTTGAAGTATAATTACCACAAGTAACAATGAATTTTCTACCTGCCAGGTAGGACTCAAACCAATTTAAGACCCTGCCAGAGAGGCGCACCCACTGACTAAGGAGATTTCTAAGAATATTATGATCAATGGTATCAAATGCAGCACTGTAAAGACTGGCACCATCCTTCTGATGAGACGTAAAGCAACAGTTCGGTCTCTCTGTGGTTGCAAAAGATCCCTGGACATCTCTTGGAAAGATTTTGGTGTACCCCGACATCCGGGATAAATCGCCCACCATGACCCTGTCCATTGTGTCCCCCTAATCATCCCCTTAGTATTTCTCCCACCACTTCACCACCTGATAGCTAATCTGCTGTCACATCATCCAGATGGCACCTTCGAGTTGGTAAGAAGAAAGGCATCATATAAAGGTGACCAATTCATTAATTGTGCCCTTGCCCCTGGTAGCCTCAGGCCGGGTGGGCACACATTTACAGTGTTTAGAATCAGTGGCACCTGCTGGCTTAATCGAAAGCTCAAGCAAGGTGGCACCTTTCACCAGTGCCACGTTTCTAATGGTGGCTAATGGACCATTAAATGTCTCACATCTTGAGAACTCATAAATGCTACCTTTGCATACATGTAAAAAAACAGGAAAAAAAAACAGCAGGATACCATACCATTAAAAAAAAAAAACTGCTTTTAAGATGACAGCTGGCATTAGCACAAAGTACCACTCTGGCTATCTCGTTTACAATGACGATGACAAGGTGCACTTACTGCCACCAGGCCACCAAAGGCTCAGCAGCTGGAGCTGACGGAAGTTATAAAACATCAGCAGGCTTGACAATGGAGGCGGGCAGGCGGAGAAGAAGTGCCTGTGTCAGTCGGCCTCAAAACAGATGGCATCCCCTGCGAGGGCCACGCCGGGCACACTTTGTATTATCTAGCTGGTCTCCGATACTGATACATGGCGCATGGAGGCTAAGTGTCAGTGTGATGTATCGCCTCTTGGCGGCGGGCCTCGGTGCGCCTGATAATCACTGACAGACTTATGCACGCCAGGATGAAATGCGGCTGGCGCTTGCACCGAATCTCACGCGGTATCTATTATCAAAGTTGTCCAAGTCCCCGCTATTGATATATATCTGAATTTTCTCTTGACAAATGGCTTTGTTTTTCGGCTTACCCTACAAATGAGATAAGATTTACCGCGACCAACTGTTCAGAGCTGGCGCGCAATTCCTGGGAGAGCCATGCGGGCTCTGATGCCCACTTTTGAAATTGCTTGAGAGTGAAAAAGAAATCTTCAGGCTTCTCCCTGTGAGCTTTTTAACCTTAGGAAACGCATGGCATGAATACCAATGGTGGCAGAAATCTGAGCACATTAACCCAGCGAGGCCGTTCTGATTGGTGGAAAATACTGAATGAACTGTGTGGCGCTGGAGCGGGTAAGCTTCTGGGCCTTGATGTTGATTTGTTGTCTGCTTTTAAAGAAAAAAAACAAAAGCCCCTTGTGAAAGGCACTATATAAAATGAAACTTGACCAAATGTTGCTTGATTTTAATTTAGGTAATTGAGCAGTGGTTTGCTCTGGTTAAACACAGTGTGGATGGATGCCACTGTAGGTTACGGTGTGTGACTGTAGGGGTCAGGGTTGCCTGTCACTCCCACCGGTCCATCATATTATCTGTCCATGTCGCCTGGAGATGAAAAAAACACCTACAACATACAATAGACAGTGTGCACTGAGGAGGCCATCACCAAGGCTTCTCTCTCTTCCACCATGGACGTGTTCACAAAGTGCTGCATGGCAGGGGATCCCTTCCATCTCTCCCACAATGTCTTTTCTCTGCTTTCATCCAGCAGAAGATGGTTGAAGCTGCCGCTTCACAAATCCTGGAGATCCAAGTTCCAATTCTGGTCTGGCCTGGTGCCTATGTGACGTTTCCACCTTCTCTAGAACAATGGCACCTTAAATTCTGCCACGTGTGGATTGGCGAGTTATGTGGCTTGTTTAAGATCAAAGAGGGAGTGGTGGGATTGAATTGACATCTGACAGCTTCTCCTGTTTGCACGCTTCTGCTCCTGGAGCAATGGTGAGCAAAGCACTAAATTTCCTGGTGTGGAGCCAACATGATGTGCCAATACCTCCTCCTTTCCTTAACAAAGAAAGCACAGCAGTGACTTCACTTTTGGCACCAGCTAAAGAGGCCAAGCCTTTCCACGCCATATCCTCCCCACTGGGGCACCATTGAAAGTATCCTGACCAGCTGCCTCACTCTCTGGTATTTGAACTGATCCTTACGATGGACAGTGTGCACTGTGGAGACCACCGTCGGGACTTCTCTCCCTTCTATCATGGACACGTTCAAAAAACTCTGCATGGCAGGTGATCCCTCCCATCTCTCCCACAATGTCTTTTCCTTGCTTCCAGTCACAGAAGGTATCTGATCCTGTGGACCTCCACTGCCAGATGGAACAACAGCTTCTTCCTACAGGCCCCTAAACAGAATTTCACCTCCCTGTTCCTGCGTGTGCCCCCTTACCATAAACTCATGCCAACTTACTGTTCTGCATTCCTTTGTTCTCCTGGTCCACTGCACATCTTCTCTCACCACCTATGGTTGATTGTCAATATGATGTGCATCTGTACAGACATTGTTCCTTGTTCTACATCCCATTACCCCTCCATATTGATATAATGTCACATTTCTTGTCTAAATATTACCATGGGAAACATAATTTTCTACCACTGTATAATGGACTCTTCTTGAGCTAATCCGGATATTAGCCCTGCAGAAAGTTGCCGACTTCTGCACACTTCAGCATGCGCTATTCCCGCTCAGTGATTTTACGTGACTCAGCTGCTGTTGTTCCCATTTGCTTCCTCTTTGTTATAATACCACTGACAGTTGACCACGGAATATTTAATAGCGAGGAAATTTCACGAATGGACTTATTGCCCAGGTAGCATCCAATCACGGTGCCACGCTTGAATTCACTGAGCTCCTGAGAGCGACCCATTCTTTCACAAATGTTTGAGGAAACCGACTGCATGCCGAGGTGCTCGATGTGATACACCTGTGACCATGGAAGTGATCGGAACACCTCGATTCAATGATCTGGGGGGGGTCCCAATACTTTTGTCAATATAGTGTATGTGCCAGTCTGAGAACGCTGATGTTTAATGTTAAATGCATATAGTGTTTGCTTACTTTCTATAGAATGTGAGATTCTGATAGCTACTAGGGTATGGTGCCCTGTGGTGGGCTGGTGCCCTGCCCAGGATTGTTTCCTGCCTTGTGCCCTGTGTTGGCTGGGATTAGCTCCTGTAGTTAGGATATAGCAGGTTGGATAATGGATGTATGGATGGTATGGTATGGTCTTTCACCCCATCCATCCATCCATCCATCCATCCATCCATTATACAACCTGCTATATCCTAACTACAAGGTCACAGGGGTCTGCTGGAGCCAATCCTAGCCAACACAGGGCGCAAGGCAGGAAACAAACCCCAGGCAGGGTGCCAGCCCACCACAGGGCATGCACACACACACACACCAAGCACACACTAGGGACAATTTCGAATCGCCAATGCACCTAACCCCTGTAAGTTAACATGAGACAGAGCTGTCTTCACTATATCTAAAGATTAACAGAGTGTTAATGAAGCCAGTTAGGGAAATAGTCTTTACTGCTAGCATGGACTGTTAGATATGTTTGCAAACAGAAGATGGCATCCAGTTTTCTGACCGTGTCCATCGTACCTAAAGTTCCTCAGGTACGACTGTATGACCAAACTTAGATTTCATGATTCATTACAACATGGCCTGACGATAACCTGAATTGTAACTGGCACACAGGGTGGCACTGGGTTCTCCCTTTAAATCGGGGGTGTCGAACTCCGGGCCTGGAGGGCCACAGTGGCTGCAGGTTTTCATTCTAACCCTCTTCCTAATCAGTAATCAGATTTCATTGCTAATGAACTCCTTTTCCCTTCATGTAATAATAGCCCTGTTCTTTTAAGGATTCAGTCCTCTGAATTGATTCTTTTCTTCATTAAATGGCCGCCAAATAGAACTGAGACGTGAAGTGAGCCGACAGAAGACCAGCTAAATCGGGGCTTCAAACTCCAACCAGTTTCTTAATGAGGAGCCGACTCTTGCGGTTAATTAAACCCGTTATTTCATTTCGCGACTTGTTGCTGCTCTCATTCTGCCACAGCAGACATTTCCAAAACTGTCGATTTTTTGTTTTTTCTTAGAACACCACCATAATGCTTTGAGGTCTTGTTCAAAAAGCGGACGCCATCTCCTTTGCGGATGCAATCTCCTTCTTGTTGTTTGTTTTAGACTGGCCTACCCCAACTATAAACCGTGAACTTAAGGTTCGTGGGGATGAGGCCAGATACACCAGGGTCCCTAATGTTAAAAATTTAGAGTAGGTGCCTAATCTTAAAATTGTGTAAGGGTGCCTAATCTTAAAAACAAGTGGCGTCTGCTTTTGGCGTCTGCATTTTGAACAAGACCCATGTTTTGGTGACCTGAGCAGATCAGCCTTACTGAGACTTTCACTTTTCTTTATTTTCAGATATTGTGTGATGGGCACAGGTGAGCTGGTCAGGAGGCAGCTCGTTTTGTGCCTCATAATTGTTTGGCTGCTAATTAAGGAAAAAGAGACAATTAAGGGGCCTGAGTCAAGTTGATTAAAACTTAAACAAAAGAAGTTAATTAGCAGCAAAAACAGTCACTAATTAAGAAGATGGTTAGAATGAAAACCTGCAGCCATGGTGGTCCTCCATGCTTTGAGTTCGACACCCATACTCTAAATGTTTGGCAAAAAAAATGCCACTTTGATCTTGTGGGACTTAAATGTCTCTTATCCTGTGCTCGAGTGCCCCCTAGAGGCTAGAATTATTGTTGGCCGGACCCTTGAGCGTCCTGGGTATGACGTACTGTAAATCTGCATCCAGCCCTGAAAGTAGGCCCTGCAGGGAAAAAGGTTGGATATTGGTGGCAGAATTGGCACACCAGCCACCATAAAAAACCTCCCACTGTTCCATTCCACCTGAACTGGTGTGGTGCTGAGGTGTCACCCGTCGCGTGGCTGGCACTTGGGTCCTAATCTGGGATTTTGAGGTGGTTTGTCATGTGGAGGGTGTGCCAATGCACTGTGTGCTCCTAACCTAAGCTTGCCCATTCCAGTGTCATGGCTGCACAGCAGTTAGCACAGATCCAGAATCCCAACGACAGATATGTAGTTGGCCCAGAGATCATTTTCCTCTCACATCCCAAAGTTATGAATGTTATGTGAATAAGTAAACGCACCCCAACAGGTTATTTATCCTAGGTTAGCTTCTGCCTTGCACCCCAAGCTACATGGATAAGCTCTGGCCTCCCTCGATCCTGTCTTGGATTAAGGAGGGTGGGAGGATCAATGGATTTCTCCTCCATGTTTTCTGTGCCACCCTGCAGAGAAATACATTATGAGCTGCTGGAAGCAGAACGCTACCCAACCGTACACACAAATGCAGTCGACGTGCCTAAACTGCGGTTGTTTATCATGCCAGATGCCCTCTGGGGGATCGATAAGGCCGAGCGTTGCCAGATGTTATCTATAAAATGAGAGAGAAATCCTTCCATGCTGAATAAGTGAGAGGTGCGGGTGGTGGGTCACGACTAGAGTTCAAAGGTCAAGCCCAACTACACATGCTCTTTCCAGGGGGGTGCTGCCACTTAACACATTCAAGATATGCATTTGCCACACTGGTGGGCATGGTGGTTAATGCTGTTTCCTCACAGATCCTGAAGATCCAACTTGCATTGGTGGCCTGGCCAGTGGCTGCATGAAGGTTTCACCTTCTCTAGCATAATGGCACCTTTACTGTAATTCTGCCATGTGGGGACTGGAGAGTTAAGTGGCTTGGTGTGAGGAACCTCATCAGAACTGGTCACTGTTAAGAGTGGTGACCAGCAGGGGGCAGTGTGGGGGGCTGCTACTATTTTTAATAGAAATGGTTTAGAAAGGAATATAAGGAACAAGCTGGTTAAGTTTGCAGATGATACCAAGATAGGTGGATTAGCAGATAATTTGGAATCCGTTATATCATCACAGAAGGACTTGGACAGCAGACAGGCTTGGCAAGATTTGTGGACGATGAAATTTAATGTCAGTAAATGTAAAGAATTACACACAGGAAGTAAAAATGTGAGATTTGAATACACAATGGGCGGTCTGAAAATCGAGAGTCCACCTTATGAGAAGGATTTAGGAGTCATAGTGGACTCTAAGCTATCGACTTCCAGACGGTGTTTAGAAGCCATTAAGAAGGCTAACAGACTGTCAGGTTATATAGCGCCTTGATGTGTGGAGTACAAGTCACAGGAGGTACTACTCAAGGTTTATAACACACTGGTGAGGCCTCATCTGGAGTACTGTGTGCAGTTTGGGTCTCCAGGCTACAAAAAAGACATAACAGCACTAGAGAAGGTCCAGAGAAGAGCGACGAGGCTGATTCAGGGCTACAGGGGTTGAATTATGAGGAAAGATTAAAAGAGCTGAGCCTTTACAGTTTAAACAAAAGAAGATTAAGAGGTGACCTGATTGACGTGTTTAAAATTATGAAGGGAATTAGTCCAGTGGATCGAGACGGTTATTTTAAAATGAGTTCATCAAGAACACGGGGACACAGTTGGAAACTTGTTAAGGGTAAATTTCACACAAACATTAGGAAGTTTTTCTTTACACAAAGAACGATAGACACTTGGAATAAGCGACCAAGTAGTGTGGTAGACAGTAAGACGTTAGGGACTTTCAAAACTCGTCTTGATGTTTATTTGGAAGAAATAAGTGGATAGGACTGGCGAGCTTTGTTAGGCTGAATGGCCTGTTCTCATCTGGAGTGTTCTAATGTTTATGATTAAAACAGGGAGGGGTGGCATTGAAATGGCATGCAATGTCCCCTTCTGTCTGAATATTTCTAACTCCGAGAGTGATGGTGAACACAAAGGGAGTCAGTGACGAGTTGGAGCCTGTGAACTTGAGATTTTGTGTATTTCAGCACCTTGGTGTACAGGTGGGCAACCTTCACCGTCCAAGCCATATTTGGTAAGTTAATTGAGTCAATAAATGTCACAATTCTTGCGACTTACAGTTCCACTTCTGTCCTGGGGGTGACCAGTGTGTGCACCAGCAAGATCAAGTGTCATGCTCAGGGTCACACATACAGTCAGTGGAGGGAAATGACTCAATATGGTTGTTAACCACTAGGGGGAAGCACTGCCTATAAAGTAGCAGACAAAGGACATTGTGATGTCTTCACCCTGGACAATGGCAGGTAAAATGAGCTACTCAGGGTTACGGAGCTGGGGACTGAAGCGCAGCCTTGTGATTTACAGTTCAACTCTTTAGCCACGAGGGGGCGACACGGCCTATTAAGTTGTTTACAAATCATCAGGTTACTTTGGTAAAATTGGATCTTCAATGTGGGCATTGGCACGTAAAATGAGTTACACAGGGTGTGTTTTGTCTTGGTAGCGTTCTCTATTATTCTTCTTTCCCCTTTTGTATTATTAATATGTAGCCTTTGTCAGAATGCCTCAGATCTCCCAGACTTACAACTGTTTATAAGGGTATTGTACCATATAACTTCTCCCCACCTTCCCTTCTACATGTATAACCTCAGGCAGTTAGGTGTAGTAAAAGACAAGCAAGAGTTAAGTTACGCTTTAAATAATGTATTATTGATCACTAGGAGGCTCTTCCCTCTGCTCGCTTCGCTCGCCAATCCCCAGGCGGGCACTATGCGCTAGCCCCTTCACGGCTCTGTCACTCGCGTATGGGGAAGTGGATGTACAATTTAAACAGAATGTTATTTTCATGGGAATTGTTACAAAATAGAACTATTTTGCATTACAGTGAGTAATTAACCATAGTAAAAAATAGTAAAACACAATAAATTGAAAGCAAATTATGTTTCATGTTGCGTTAGAGGTATTCGTTGCGTTATACGTTTTCGTTCTGTTTGACTTTGAAATTAAAACGCAAATACTTCCTAAACTTATACTTTTACTGTAAAATCTCAGTAAAAACAATATTTGCAATTACCTTTTCGTCAATATCGCATTGAATTTTGATTCCGTGTTTGGAGTTACATCGTAACAACACAACGTATACCTGCCTGTGACTGAATTTCGTTTCTTTCTCGACTTTTTCGAATGTTTGTCTCTGTGATTTGTTAATTGAAAGCTATTCTAACGGGAAACTGAAAACGTTTTCATGAGAATGGCATATCAAGATCTCCCTTGGTGTCTCATGTTATCCCCTGAAGATGTACTATATTACCTTTCTTGTCGCCTGTTAAAATTTTACATGTCAGAATTGTTCGACCAGTTTTGAATACAACTAATCATGTCCTACTGCATAGCCCGTCACTCAGACAGAAATTACGCACTAACATTACGATCGTCCTTCTTTCAGCAGTAATTCGGCCGGTGGAAGACCGGACGGTGTTAACGGTTGTAGATATTCTTTGTGATATTGTAAGTTGATGTTTTCATCTTCCTCACCATCACCACCAACTGTTTGAGCAGAGTCTATTGATACGCATTTAACCGATTTACCGTGTAACCGATCGGAAATTTTCACGTTAGCTCGTTTGACTTCTTCGTTTCTCGGTGCTAGGATTGCCCGTGTACTCATTTCTTCTGTTGATAACCCTTCGGGATGAAATTCTTCAATAAGATTTAGACATGCTACATCTTCTTTAATTAGGAACTTAAAAGTGAGGAAAACGTAAAAATTTATAAGAGCTGAGATCGCAGGAACTGGGTCTGACAAAACCATTCACACGAATGAGACGTGAGAGGGCCGTGAACCGGAAATGGCTGAGAGGAGGGTGGGAATTGAATAAAATCTCCTGCCAATAGTCTCATCTCCTCTCAAGATTTTCTTTTATAATAGAGAGATATTCATAAAAAATAACAATAAGCAAAGTACAAGTGAACACTGGCAACCATACAACCTGATAAATGCTGATGTGTAGTTTCAGGTGGCACACAGACTTGTTAGTTTCTTAAAATGTTTCTAGTTAAGTCCTCATTTTTGGTCAGCTTTCTTTAGAACAGGCCGCATGCCCGTCTCAATATGGCCGCCGAGCTGTGCTCTTCATGGTGTTGTCCTTTTAATTCATGGTGTGTGAGATGCTCCTTCATCATGATGGTGTGAGAGATTAGGGACAGGTAAAGCAAGCAAATTTGTAGATTTTCTACCCAACCCCTACAGCCAATAGGGCATCATGATACTTAAAGGCTTCTGATACAAGCCAGTTCCAAACATCCATACTTCAGACCAATGGGCACAGAATTCTTTCACACCTGCTCCCAAAAAATAGGTGAAGTTTGCTAGCTAGGTGGTCCGGCTTTCCTGTGGGGGTTGATTGAGAGGGTCCTGCAGAGAATCATTTGCTAAACTAGTTTGAGGCACTTCACCCCAACCCTGTCATAAAATTCACTATGCTGAATAAGTCCTGGGGGGAGTGGGTTGTTGGGGTGGGGGATACTTTAATATAAATGCTTCTCACTAATGAAATACTAATATCACATTGCTTTGTCTAAGTTACAAATAAAGACATTCAAAATATTTATCAACTTGTATGCAAACTTTCACATCACAAGAGGCTGACAAGGGTGGGCAGCCTTGTGATTTACACTTCAGGCCTGTCTTAGCCACTAGGGGGTGACACTGCTATAAAGTAGTTTAACAAATCATCAGATTACGTTTGTAAACATATATCTTTAATGTGAGCACTGGCAGGTAAAATGAGTCACTCAGAGTAACACATTCAGTCAGAGGCAAGGATTGTTCTAGGACTCTTTAGCCACTAGGGGGCAGCACTTACTATAAAGTAGTCTATAGCATATTCCATTTGTAAATTAATATCTACAATCAAAGCTGCATTTTTCCTGCCTCTTCAGTGTCTCACTCAGAGTCACACAGGGTCAATGGTGGGAAACCCCTTAGCCACTATGTGGGATATGTTGCCTATAAAGTTGTACACACATTACATTGTGCCATCTTCAGTGTTGGCACTGCCAGGTAAAATGGGATTCAGAGGGTGGGTAGAGAAGCAGCATCCTTGTGGTTTACAGTTCAAACCTGTCTTAACCACCAGGGGGCAACATGCTATAAAGTAGTTTACAAATCCTCAGATTACACTTAAAATTAAAACCCACCAGTGTAAGCACTCGTCGTCTCTATCTGGAAAGGGAAGGGTGATCGCCTGGATTGTGACAACTACAGGGGGATAACGCTGCTCTCCGTGCTGGGTAAGGTCCTTGCTAGGGTCGTCCTCAATAGGATTTGTGATCACTTGCTCACCTACCAGCGACTGGAGCAGTCTGGTTTTACGCCTAAGAAGTCTACCATCAAGTGCATCCTGGCACTGAGTGTTTGAATGGAGTGCAAACATGAATGTCGGCAGAGTTTCTTTGCAGCCTTTGTCCATTTTCGTAAAGCATTCGACTCAGTTGATCGAGCTGCCCTGTGGGACATCCTGAGGGTTCGCTGGATCCCCTCGAGGTTACTGGATATCATGGCCGGCCTGTACACTGTGTGAATAAGATGCTGTATAGTGCCCGTCCCAGCACAGACATCACACAGAGGCACGTGTAAAAAACACAAAAAGACTTCATTTTCTTCAGCTGGAGGGCATGTCTTCCCCGTGAACCTCCCCAGCACAAATAATCAAACCAACACACGTCCTTCTGGCTCCACCACTCCTCCCTTGAAGTGTCGTCCTCTCCTCCCAACTCTGGCCAGTGAGTGGCGGTGGCTGGCCCCTTTTATAGCCCACCTGGAAGTGTTCCAGGTGCTTGACCACCAGGTTCCAATTGCACTTCCGTGTGGGGCTGAAGATTTGTCCAGCTGGGCTGTGGAATTCTTGCAGCACCCCCTGGCGGCCACCCCAGCTCCCAACCGGGCTGTTGAGGACTCCATCTCCCCTGGAGCCCTGCAGGAGGTTGAGGCATCAAAGCCGGCCTGGGAGGCTGCCACTAAGCATCCTGGGGGAGTTTTTGAGTTGCCCATGGTTGCTCCACTGGAACATATGCAGCAGGGGTGTCCCGGGCGGGTATGGGACCCGGCCGCCCATTACAACAGGTACTGTGAGTGCTGTGCAGAGTGGAGGCAGGACCTCTGTGTTTTTCCCAGTTGATTCTGGGGTTCATCAGTGGTCTGTTCTGCTCCTACTCAGTTCAATGCTTGTATGGACTGGGTGTTGGGTAGGGTCCAGCGGCTGTGGGGCATCTGCTGGGGAACAAAGATTCATGGATTTTGACTTTGCTGACGATGCTGTGATCTTCATGGAGTCAATGGAGGCTCTGATCGGGGCACTCAAGAAGACTGAGCGAGGAGCCTGAGTGTCTGGGCTTGTGAGGGTCCTGAGAAAAACCAACATCCAGGCCTTTGATGACCTGGTGGGCACGGCCATCAGCAGTGTGTCTGTCTGTGGAGAGAGTGTCGACTTCATCGAGAGGTTTACTTACCTTGGCAGTGACATTCATGTGACTCTGGTGACTCTTCCTGTGAAGTCAGTAGATGGATTGGGAGAGCATGGGGGTCATGAGGTCATAAAGGGGTGTGTGGCGCTCCCAATATCTCGGCAAAAGGATGAAGGCCTAAGTCTTTAGAGTCCTGGTGCTTCCTCTCTTGCTATAAGGTTGTGAGACTTGGATGCTATCCAGTGACCTGAGACGAAGACTGGACACTGGTGTGACTGTGTGTTGCTCATGGAGTCCTGAATGAGGCACATGACCTGCATTGTGAGGGTTAAGGCACTACGGCCACGTGGCATGTCTTCCAGAGGGTGATCCAGCTTTTAAGATCCTCATTGTTGAAGACCCGAGAGGCTGGGCCAGGCCAAGGGGTCGCCCACGTAACACCTGGCTGCGGCAGATAGGGGGTCATTGCCGGAGGGTGAGACTGGACTGTGTGTCTGTCTGGGGGTTTGCCAACTGGGATCCCAAGTTGTTTCGTCGTGTGGTGGGGGCAGCAACTCACTGTACCAGTGCCTGCTCCCCAACTTATCTTGACTTGAATGTAAGCACTGCCAGGTATAATGAGTCAGTCAGGGTCATGTGTGGAACTGCAGCTGTATCCGTGTACTACCGCGGTCACTAGGGGGTGACACTGCCTAAAATATACTTTAACAATCCTGTGTTAAATTTGTTTCAATATTTCTTCAGTGTGAGATCTGGACCTGCTCGGAGTCATTTAAGGATGAGGACGTTTGTGATTTGCAGTTCAGCCTCTTAGTCACTAGGGGGTGACTGTGCCTGAAAAAGAAATTCACAAATCCTAATCAGACTGTGGCTACTCCATGTGAGGAGTCCAAAGTGACTTAAAAAATCACAGAAGCATTAGATATGGATTTTAAATTTCAGTGGAAGCTATTCTACACCATGCATTAGGAAAGGCAATATATAAAGCAGATTGGTAGATATGAGAGAAACTGTATAATAGATACACACTGAAGACACCGCAGAGAGAAAGACAAGAAAGGCCCTATAGAATAGATGGATACAATTGAAAGGCACTATATGATAAATAGATAGATATTAAAGGCACTATATGATAGATATAGAGATGGATAGATATAAAAGACACTATATTATAGACAGATAAACACGAAAGGTGCTGTATCATAGATAGATAGATAGATAGATAGATAGATAGATAGATAGATAGATATGTGAAAGGCACTATATGATAGATAGATAGATAGATAGATAGATAGATAGATAGATAGATAGATGTGAAAGGCAGTATATGATAGATAGATAGATAGATAGATAGATAGATAGATAGATAGATAGATAGATGTGAAAGGCAGTATATAACAGATAGACAGATATAAAAGACACTATATTATAGACAGATAAACATGAAAGGTGCTGTATCATAGATAGATAGATAGGAAAGGCACTATATTATAGATAGATAGATAGATAGATAGATAGATAGATAGATAGATAGATAGATAGATAGATAGATAGATAGATAGATAGATAAGACATTTACTATACAGAAAACACCCTGCATTAGCCCAAATTGACGTGAATTATAAAAGGCAGCTCTATTTTCACTAGGGGGCGCTGCTCTGATCAGGGGTCTTACACACCCCCTCTTTACATTTATTTGCACTTCTCCGCAGTGTGAGCAGTGTCAGGTTAAATGAGTCACTCAGAGTCACTCAGGGAGTTGGGGCTGAGGACTGAACCAGTGACCTTGTGGTTTGCATTTCTACATTTTAGTCTCTAGGGGGCAGTGCTGCCTGCCAGTGTCCCTTATCAGTCCCAAATGCTCACTAAGATTGCTATATTTGGACATTTCCTCAAGGAGTGTCCTTAAACCACCGTCAGAGCCCCAGCCAACCTTCCTCAAGTTTTCCACACACAGAAGCGAATAACTGAAGCTCCGTCTTTCACACCACTGGCTTTGTCTTTCAGGTGCGTCATCATCTTTGTTTGGAGCTGAAACAGTTTGGCTCGAGAAGATAAAGTGCAGTTGAGGCCGAGTGAGCCGACTCAAGGCCGGTATTGATATTCTAATGCTGAATGATTAGGAGACCCCAAGAGTCCTAATTTTTGCTGCCAACACTTAATCCATGCTGTATTTAATTGAAGTCTCCGAGGGGATGGCGTGACACTTCATAGAGATGAAGAGGAGGAGGTGGTGGAGGTCACTGAAATGTGATTGCTTCAGCCCTCCAGCATTTATAATGAGGCCAGGAGCAGACAGACAGACGGACAGGGGTGTGCATCCTCAGTGTAATAAAACACGCTTCTTAAATGACCCTTGGTGGGGTTGGCCTTGGGGTCATGAAGGACAATTTTTTTTCTTTTATTGCTGGTGTTTATGCAGGGCAGCTACCATGAAAGCTGCCTTATAATAAAATTCCATATATTATCTATTAAATAATACTGCTGTATATACACTCACCGGCCACTATATTAGGTACACCTGCTCAACTGCTTATTAACACAAATATCTAATCAGCCAATCACAAGGCAGCAACTCAATGTATTTCGGCCTGTAGACCTTGTGAAGACCACCTGCTGAAGTTCACACCGAGGATCACAATGGTGAAGAAAGGGGACTGAAGGGACTTTGAATGTGGCATGGTTGTTGGTGCCAGACGGATTGCTCTGAGTATTTAACAAACTGCTGATCTGCTGGGATTTTCACACACAGCCAACTCCAGGGTTTACAGAGAATGGTCCGAAACAGAGAAAATATCAGTGAACGGCACTCTGGGAGAAAATGTCTATCATATAGTGCCTTTCACATCTATCTATCTATCTATCTATCTATCTATCTATCTATCTATCTATCTATCTATCTATCTATCTATCTATCTATCATATAGTGCCCTTCACATCTATCTATCTATCTATTATATAGTGCCTTTCCTATCTATCTATCTATCTATCTATCTATCTATCTATCTATCTATCTATCTATCTATCTATCTATCTATCTATCTATCTATCTATCTATCTATCTATCTATCTATCTATCTATCTATCTATCTATCTATCAATCATATAGTGCCTTTCACATCTATCTATCTATCTGTTATATAGTGCCTTTTAATTATCTATCTATCTATCTATTTATCTATCTATCTAAGTAGTGCACTGGGACCCCTGATTTGACAGCACAATAGAAACATACACAGGCATCACAAACATCGTTGGTCTCTGTGCTCCTGGGGGCCCCCAGCCGGTGCCCATTGTGCCCATACGTTTAGATGGCCCTGCACAGTCGTCTCCATCCTGCACTAGTGTGGCTGAGTTGAGATCTTTTTCCATTTCTTAATGCTAATGGTGGCCAACCAGAGGGGTCCATCAGGGTCCACAGGCTGGACTCTCAGTCTGATGCACCTGCAATTAAATACAAACGCGGGGCACAAATCTAAGGTCGCACCTGCTCAGGCATTTGAAAGTTTGAAAAGAGAGCGAAAAAAAGCAAAACCCAAACCTTTCCTTTTATCTTTTTTCTTTTGCTTCATTTATTACCACAGGATGAAGAAAGACAATAATCTGCCACATTGGATTTAGGGCTAAATAAAACAGCAATGTAAAAAAAAATACAGTTTCCATAGCACCAGTGCCCTGGGTTGCTGCTGTTATGAATAACAATGGTAGTCTTGAATTCACGGTGCCACGGCATTCTCGTGCTTTGCCTCCGCAGGTAATGGCACCATGTAGTTGAAAATGTGCATCCTAATTACCATCCTGCGTGAACTCCATTCTTATGCCAGAGCTCGTCGTGCGTGATGCTTTCTTCTGTCTTGCAGGTATTTATTATACAGCATACTCGACTGTGCGACGGGGTGGATGCCGAGTATTTAAGGCTGGTTGCCGGAGGGCACAGCTGCTGCTTGTTTGATCGCTGCCACAAAGGTGGAACATGTTCATGTCATCCCGCTCCTTTAATTTAGCTCACTTAAAACAAAAAAAAAAACCCAAAAAAAAATAAAAAACGGTGCTGCATCTGGAAAACAAGCAACTCCAAAGAAAGTGGCAGCGTCTTGTGGACACCAGGGGGCACTCCAGCTCCCCAAACACCCGACACAACCACACAGACACAAGTTCTCCATTACAAGAATGGCTTTTATCGTGCCAAACTCTTCCAACATAAGCGTTTCTCACTCCCAGAATATAATTCTCCCTTTCTTCACTCTGTCGTCCTTCCAGTCGAATGTTGCCTGACTCCTCAACTGGCTCAGACTCGACTGGATGTGACAGGGTGGCTCCTTTTATCTTGGACCTGGGAGGGTACTGTCTAGCCTGACAGAAGCACTTCAGGGTCAATTGGAAGTCTTGTAAAACTGGGATTACCAACCCTAACAGCTCCCTTTGGCGGCCCCCACGGGACTACAATTCCCACAATGCCTTGCGGGTATCCATGTGGGTATCCTGGTCTGGGAGTGCTGCCATCTTGTGTATCAGGGAAGCCACTGCTCTCTCTCTCTCTCTCTGTTCCTAAATCACATTTTCCACCCAGATGGGTAATGAATCATGTCCTGTCCTGGTCGTGACGCCAGCTCATGCCTCTCGTCCCTTACAGCCCGTGGTGGAGACGCATCACGTCAGAAGGTCTGTCCAGATCAGCTGTCAAAACATAACGTCCACATTTCACAACACAGCGAAGCCGAACCTGTTCTCACTGTGACGATATCTCACACTGCCACCTGGTGGAATCTCCCAGATTTATGGAAAGTACCCGCTCAAGTATGAACAGTGCACCGCTTGTGTAGCAGTAGCCTCCACTGGAGCATGTGTTGCGTCATGTGAAGTATAATGGAAGCAGCCTAAAGAAGAACTTAGATGTTATATTATATTACTGCAGCCATGGCACCTGTTGCAGGCAGATAATAGAATAAGTACAGGTGCCCCCTTGTTTACGCGTGTGTGAACACCTCTTCACCGTCCCTCGAACGCGTTCCTGTAAAGCCAGGGTCTCACTGTCTGCCATCACTTGTGAGGCACATCTCTCGCCTCCAGTCTGGTTTTACCCTTGCCGTCTCTGATGGCGACTCTCTCTACGTCTTGTGAACGACCAGGAAATGTTGGGGCGCCAAATTGGCCCTCCCTGTTTGCGTCATGAAACCTTTAAAGAAAATACAGACGCAAAGGCCACCAAACAGTAACAACAAAATCACCCCACCTGGGTTAAAATCAAATTCGGTTAAGGTCACAGGACGTCTTGCACTTGCAGAATGACGCCTCCTTCGTCCGACCTCGCAGTATACAGCGGGACAAACACAAGGGGCGGAGTCAGGTGCCTCTGTGTCGCTGGAGGAAAAAAAGGAGAGGACGCAGTTAGCCACAGCGCCCCCTCTCACCCTGGGGTGGTACTGCAATACCTGGTGGATGACCTATTCCGTGTTTCCCTTAGCATGATTTTCAGGCTGCTCTGTAATATAGATAGATAGATGGATAGATAGATAGATATGAAAGGCACTATATGATAGATAGATAGATAGATAGATAGATAGATAGAAAGATAGATAGATAGATAGATAGATAGATAGATGATAGATGAAAAGATAGATAGATAGATAGATAGATAGATAGATAGAGATAGACAGAGTGAAAGGCACTATATATAGATAGATAGATAGATAGATAGATAGATAGATAGATAGATAGATAGCCCGTCGCTCTGTCACGGATGTCAAACTGTCCAGCTCCATGTCTACAATAGAGCCTGCCTTCCTCATCAGTTTGTCCAGGCGTGAGGCATCCTTCATCTTTATGCTGCCTCCCCAGCACACCACCGCGTAGAAGAGGGCACTCGCCACAACCGTCTGATAGAACATCTGCAGCATCTTATTGCAGATGTTGAAGGACGCCAGCCTTCTAAGGAAGTGTAGTCAGCTCTGTCCTCTCTGGCACAGAGCATCAGAATTGGCAGTCCAGTCCAATTTATCACCCAGCTGCACTCCCAGGTATTTATAGGTCTGTACCCTCTGCACAGTCACCTCTGATGAACACGGGGTCCATGAGGGGCCTGGTCCTCCTAAAGTCCACCACCAGCTCCTTGGTCTTGCTGGTGTTCAGTTGTAGGTGGTTTGAGTCGCACCATTTAACAAAGTCCTTGATTAGGTTCCTATACTCCTCCTCCTGCCCACTCCTCATGCAGCCCACCATAGCAGTGTCGTCAGCGAACTTTTGCACGTGGCAGGACTCCGAGTTGTATTGGAAGTCTGATGTATGTTGGCTGAACAGGACCAGAGAAAGTCCAGTCCCCTGCGGCGCTCCTGTGCTGCTGACCACAATGTCAGACCTGCAGTTCCTGAGACGCACATACTGAGGTCTGTCTGTAAGACAATATAAGCCCTGTGACTTTAAAGTCCCTCTCACAGTGTCCATGGCTGTTGAAGTGGGCTGCTACAAGAACATCTGTGTTGCCATGTTTGATGTGGCACCTGTGTAAATTTATTCTCTGGCGGAGTGTTTGTCCAGTTTCTCCCACATAGAGTGCAGTGTTGGGACATTTAGAATTAGGTAGGCCGCATTAGATGATCTGCAGGAAAATGATCCCTTTTATGTGATGTTCTAGTCGGCAGTGTGGTATGACTATACGGTGTGTATTATAAATGTGGGCACACATTTTACATCTTTTCTGTAGGCAGGGAGATGTGCCATTTTCTGTTGGTTCACTTAGGGATCTTCGGACAGTTAGATGCTGAAGGTTTGGTAGTTGTCTGTATGCCAGGAGGGGAGGTTCAAGAAATACATTATTCAGTGTTTGGTCACCCTAGTACTATTGTTGTACATGAATAAATATAAGATCCATCCATCCATTATCCAACCCACTGTATCCTAACACAGGGTCACGGGGGTCTGCTGGAGCCAATCCCAGCTAACAAAGGGTGCAAAGAAGGAACAAATCCTAGGCAGGACGCCAGCCCACCGCAGGGCAAACACACCCACATACCAAGTACACACTAGGGACAATTTAGGATCGCCAATGCACCTAACCTGCATGTCTTTGGACTGTGGGAGGAAACCCACGCAGACACGGGGAGAACATGCAAACTCCATGATGGGAGGACCTGGGACTATATAATAGATAGATAGATAGATAGATAGATAGATAGATAGATAGATAGATATTGTGAAAGGCACTATATAATAGATAGATAGATAGATAGATAGATAGATAGATAGATAGATAGATAGATAGATAGATAGATAGTGTGAAAGGCACTATATAATAGATAGATAGATAGATAGATAGATAGATAGATAGATAGATAGATATAGATAGATAGATAGATAGATAGATAGATAGATAGATAGATAGATAGATAGATAGATAGATAGATAGATATTAAAGGCACTATATAACAGATAGATAGATAGATAGATAGATAGATAGATAGATAGATAGATAGATAGATAGATACTTTATTAATCCCAAGGGGAATTCACATATTCCAGCAGTAGCATACTGATAAAGAACAATATTAAATTAAGAAGTGATAACAATGCAGGTATAACACAGACATCTGACACTATCACTGTGCCACCGAATATAAGACATTCCCTAAGAATAAGCCCTAGTGCATCTTTTGGAATAAAATTAATATAAGACCCGGTCTTATTTTCTTGGAAACACGGTAGTTGTGAAGTCAATGGCAATTCTAGTAGTCGAAATGTAACTGAAATTTGTGAGCCCATTAGCTAACCTGTTTAATCCAGATCAGGTTTTTGGGGATGGAGCCCAACCTGGAAGCACTGAACACAAAGCAGGAGCCAGTCCAGGATGAGGTGCCAGGATGTGTTCATCCAGACTCTGCCTTACAGGGACAATTTACAGGGGCCACAGCCTGAACACCCTGACACTCAGATCTGCTGATGTCTAAAAATGGACGCCAGTGAATTTAAATGCTTAACTTAATTTACCAAGGGTTTCAGGATAAAAGATGAAAGTAAAAAATATGCCCTAATTGGTACATTGCAGTCACTGATGGTTAATTGTATCAAAGATTTCATTTTCTCTGCAGATGGATCCCTGTGACTGCCTTTCTTTGATTCTGTTCATCCTTCACCCCTTTCTGCTCCTCCATTGGTGCATTACAACGGGTTAACGAAATTCTTGCGCATTGATTACCTTCAACTGCTCTATTGACTGCTCGCTAATTAGATTAAAACAAAAACGCTCTACGACTTTTGCACACATTGGTGTATTTAAACACATGTGATTGCATTGGAGTTTGGGGGTGTTGAGAACAGATTTCCAGCTAATAATTTCCCTAATTAACTCATCAATAGTAAATCCCATTGGAGCTGAGGCCGTTGCAAAGGGCAATGTGTCCATCCATTATAAGCAAGAGAAGAAGGAGATACACAGCTTTAGAGGCTTTAGAGTCCTGCTTTGTGCTCCAAGCAAAGCAAATCCAACAGACATCAAACCCCGATCCTGGCGACTGCTTCAGAATGGTAGCTCGTCTTTGTTGGACTGGTCAGGTCAGGTCATGTTGGGGAGCCTGTACTGGTACCGTGTGCTGCCATACCCACCACACAACGAAACAGCTCAGAATCCTGATTGGCAAAGGCAGATACGCACTCCAGTCTCACCCATCTATATGCCACAACCAGGTGTTACGTGGGCGTCCCCTTGGCCTGGTCCTGCCACTCGGGTCCTCGACAATGAGCAGGATCATCCTCGGGTAATCGCGCCACATGGATGTAGTGCCGTAACTGACGCTAATTAAGAAAATGGTTAGAATGAAAACCTGCAGCCACTGTGACCCTCCAGGACCGGAGTTGGGGACCCCTGGTCTACAGAGAGGGTTATTGGACCTCATGGTTTGGTTTTTGTCCTGTGTGGACCTTCTGTGCTCAGGTACACGTGGGCCTTTCTTAAATGATGTCCAATCCTTTTCAGCCTGCCACAGGTGGACTCCATTCAGGTTCTAGAGCAGGGGAACTGCGGCCCTCCAGGAGTGGAGTTGGAGACCCCTGCTCTCGGGTGTATGATTGGTGCCTGTCAGTCAGAGACGGACTATTATCTCTTCTGTCCGCTTAAGGAATTTTCAGGAGGGAAGAAATTCAAGTCGAATGAAGAGGTTACTGGCGCTGTGTGAGGACGGGTCAACATGCAGTCAAACGACTTCTGAGCGCTGGAACAAAGGACTACATCAAACAATAGGAGTGTGCAAGTCAATAAATAAAGAGTAGCTCATAAATGACAGTTTATATTTGAACGCCCCTTGTATCATAATAGATTGTTGCAGTAGTTATTTTTTTAATAGTTTTTACAGCTCATTGGCAGTGTGTAAAATGATCAGTGCAGCAGTAATTGCGATGCTCTCTGCATGAAAAAAAAAATGTCATCCATTAAAATGTCACTTGTTCTTGGTGAATTGTGACGTTTCCTTAAAAAGTGCAGCAAAAAAGAATTTGGCATCTGGGGGGTGCATTAACCCCCCCACCCAAGTATGCGGCACTTTAAGTGTTAAAACGGAGTATGGAGGGTAATGATGTGTCTGCTCCACTGAGAGGACTGCGTTTTTTGATTTCTCCAGTGTCTTCAGTGCCATTTATCTTAAGGGTGAGGGATGTGCTGGTGGGTGAGTCTTTGGTATCCTGTGTACCACAGTGGGGGCACTGTGCCCCAAATCTAAGACACAATAATAGGCAACATGAAAGATATTTATTCACCTAAAATCACCCCCGGTGCAAAGATCATTGAACAAAGCACAATACAAGGCCAGTTCTTCCTCCTTCTGTCCCCCAGTGTTGCCCACTCCTCCCGACTCCGACTCCCCCTGTGTGAGATGGAGAGCTTCTTTTCAAGCTGGATCTGGGAATGCATCTTCTTGGAAGCACTTCCGGGTCACATGGAGTAGCAGGATGGTCCTCCCCTGACAGCGCCCTCTATTGGCACCCTAACAGGGTTGCACTTGTGGACTCCCCACTCCCAAGCACCCAACAGAGCCACCACAAGAGGACCACCTGCCATATGGGGAATGGAACTGCAGCCCAACTTGCGACTTCCATCGGTCCATCCATCATATTACTCCAGCCGGTCGTGCCGCTCACAGGTAAGAGACTATCCTCCTTCCCGGCCGGGATGCCTGTTTTTCTTCTCAGACCTGAATAACAGGACTATCTGGGCACACAGCGAGTGGGCCGCCCTCCTTTTCTTTTCATCCTCCACCCCTCGGACTACCAGTGTAACAGCAGGTCAGGTCCCTTGTAGATGTCCTCATTCTGTTTGTTCTCTGGTCATTTTAGATCCGCGTTTAGTTTAATTTCTTTGATTCTGGTTTTCCTTAATTGTTTTTTTTTTTTAATTATTTGTCTGCCTTCCTTTAGTCTCGCCTCTTTTTATCTTCACTAGCTCTTCCTTTGTTCTTTGTTGATTAATCAATCAATCAATCAATCAACATTTATTTATATAGCACATATTCATACAAAAAAATGTAGCTCAAAGTGCTTTACAAAATGAATAGAAAAATAGAAGACACAATAAAAGATAAACATAAGTCAACATTAATTAACATAGAATAAGAGTAAGGTCCGATGGCCAGGGTGGACAGAAAAAAAAAAAAACTCCAAAGGCTGGAGAAAAAAAAAAAAACAAATTTACTTTGTACTTTCGTACTTTTATCCTGAAATCTCCTTTTCTGCTAATGTGAGTTTTGAGGAGGGGTTTCTATTACATTCTCTTTGATGATCTGTCTCAGTTCTCACCTTCCCTTCACATGAACTGAACCTTGTCAGACCAGGCGATGACGTCCAGGCGCGAGTCACCCGTTTTTGACTAACAAGGCCCACTGCTGGCCCAGTGTGACCTCCTGTGGCTGTGGCCTTCCTTCTGCTTCACGGCCCAACACAAGCGGTTGCTCTTCTCTTGGCCTTTCTTGCCATTTTTGTGAAATGGATTTTTTTTTGTTCTTTTATATTGCTTGGCCTTTTGTATTACTTGCTTTGTTTTGCATCCTGGCCTTTTTTTTGTGTATCTCGTTGTCTGATATTTCTGGCCTTTTTTATTGTTTGACCTCATTTTATATTCCTGGCCTTTTGATATCTTGTTTTTTTACTTTTATTCCTTGACTTTTTACACTCTTGGTCATTTTGTATATTATCCTTTTTTATTATTTGACCTTTTTATTGCTTGTATCTGTGAAGCACCATCTGTTGGAATGACAAACGGCATGCATATATTTCTATTAGACGTCATTTGGTATGGGATTTGTAAAAGCAGTGTTAATGTTTGTGATATGCAATCTGTTGGAATACCAAATACAATGCATTTAATTACTAAATATGTTTGTGATGTGCCACCTGTTGGAATGACAAATGTAGTGCACTTTATTACTGCAAATTTTTGTGATGCACTGTCTGTTGGTCTGACAGATGCACTGTTATATACTATTCAGTATGGGATTTGTAAAAGCAGTGTTAATGATTGAAATGCACCATCTGTTTGACTGACAAATACAATACATTTCATTACTACAAATATTTGTGATGCACCATCTGATTGGACTGACAAATGCAATGCATGTGTCTCTGTTATATGCCATTTGTTATGGGATTTGTAAAAGCAGTGTTAATGTTTGTGATATGCAATCTGTTGGAATACCAAATACAATGCATTTAATTACTAAATATGTTTGTGATGTGCCACCTGTTAGAATGAAAAATGTAGTGCACTTTATTACTGCAAATTTTTGTGATGCACTCTCTGTTGGTCTGACAGATGCACTGGTATATGCCATTCATTATGGGATTTGTAAAAGCAGTGTTAATGTTTGTGAAGCACCATCTGTTGGAATTTCAAATTATTTCATTACTACAAATATTTGTGATGGGAAGGACAAATGCAACTAAGTTTCCATTATATACCATTTAGTATGGGATAAAGCACCAAATGTTGGAATGACAAATGCAATGCTTATGTCTCTGGCCAATGGGATTTGTAAAACAGCACCATCTGTTGGAATTTCAAATTATTTCATTACTACAAATATTTGTGATGCACCGTCTGATTGGAAGGACAAATGCAACAAATAAGTTTCCATTATATACCATTTAGTATGGGATTCGTTAAAGCAGTGTTAATATTTGTAATGCACCAAATGTTGGAATGACAAATGCAATGCTTATGTCTCTGTTATATGCCATTCGTTATGGGATTTGTAAAAGCAGTGTTAATGTTTGTGAAGCACCATCTGTTGGAATTTCAAATTATTTTATTACTACAAATATTTGTGATGCACCATATGTTGGAATGACAAATGAAACGCATATGTCTCTGTTTCATGCCATGTGGCATGAGATTAGTAAAAGCAGTGTTAATGTTTGTAAAATCCAATCTGTTGGAATGGCAAACATACTACAAATGTTTGTGATGCACCATCTGTTGGAATGGAAAATGCAATGCATTTCATTACTACAAATATTTGATACACCGTCTGAATGACAAATGCAATGGATAAGTCTCCATTATATTCCATTTTGTATGGGATTCCTAAAGGCCGGTGTTAGTGTTTGTGATGCACCACATGTTGGAATGACAAATGCAAAGCACGTGTTTCTGTTATATGTCTATTTTTTTGAATGACAGAGACATAGAAACCAGATGGACTCACTCACTTTTATCCTTTCAGTGCGGTGATTTTTTGGCAGTGATGTGATATTTCATCCACTAGATGGCAGCAGAATGCTTAACTTTGGAAAGCCTATCATTACACGTTACACTGAGTCTGACTCGGGTTTAACCGTATTAAAAACTTAAAAAGTGTCATTTTAAAAGTGAATTGGTTATTAGAGAAGCCTTTGTAATTGCATTAGCACCACTGAAGCCTCTCATTCTGTTCACTTTGGTTGTAAGGTAGTGGCATTTGTAAAGATCAGTTCTTGGATTAAAACGGTCAAAATTAAGACTTAAGAGACAAGTCCGTCTATTGTTATTTTATTTTTTTTTTTGGAGAATGAAGGCTTTTCAATTAAACAGGTTGCCATGAAAGTGAAGATTTCACACAAAGGTGTCTACTGCTGTCTACAGAGAAGTTTGCAAACTGATAGAAAAAGAAGGGCAAGGCCCAGATGGAGAACTGCGTAAGAGGAGAAGGACGCGAGAGTGCGCAGTGTGGGAAGCAAACCCCTTAGAGGTCCTCAGATGGCTTCCATGTGAAGTGAACTTTAGGGATTCCAGTGGCTTTAAAACCCAAGTGAACAGGCCGACAGGTGTCAGCGGTGGGAATGCAATGACAAAGGTTTCTCTAAGAACCAATTCGAATTTCAGCAGGACTCATTAAGGATGAGCGAAGGGAGCAGAGCATTAAGACACTGAAGGGATGGCCACTGAAGATTTGGCCTTACAGTCCCATATGAATAATAAATTAAAAAGCCGTCATGTCAAGCAGTTAATAGCCATTAGACACACAAGTGAGGCATCAGTTTAATGAAAAGGGTGTCGGTTTTTATCAAAAATATGAAATTTTCCGAGTGTGTCCAGCCTGTTGACTGGTAGTGTAGATGTGATTAAAATGTCTGATGAGTGTGACATGGAGAATCCAGCAAGGCAGAGGGGCCACCTCAGGTCCCGTGCCACACACAGCACATAATTAACTTCAATTACAGGGGTAGGGATCGATCTATTCTTAACATAATTCTTTTTTTTTTTTTGTAAAAACTTGATTGCTATGTATGGATTGTAATAAAATTAAAAAAAAAAAAAAAAAAACCTTCAATTACAACAATGCACTGAATTGTTGTGTCGCCAGTTTGGGGGCTGCACTAGCAGAAACCATTCGGACCACTCTTGAACCACGAGAGACCATGAAAAAGACCAGTTAGAAAAAAAAAAGGGGGTGTGGGTAGGGGGCGGACCCTGTGCCACGTGCATCTGTGCAAACCGACAGCATAACAAGCTGACCTTGGACCTCCCAGCCTCCCGCCGCATCGCCTGCCTGCCTCTTTTGCGGCTTCTTCTTCTCTTCCTCCCGGCGAGGTGCGCTGCTTCCTAGGGAAAAAAAAAAAAAGTTTTTCCTTTATTCTTTCTTTTTTTTTTTAATTTCCTGCTGCTCATCTTGACCTCCGCATCTGGAGACCCCCCGAGGTCACTCTGGCCTCCGCATGCTAATGTGCTCCCAGGGTCTTTTCTTGGCTTCCCTAGGCCTGATCACAGGAGCTTATAATGCATTCTGTCTCCCTGCTTCACCCGCCGCCTCGAGCTGAACAGAAGTGACCAGAGAGTTGCCCGCTTGCTTCCTTCTTTTCTTTTCCTTCTTTCTTTCATTCTTTAATTTTTTAATCACATTACTCAGTAACAGCTGGGGGTGAAGCCTCAGTGTGATACGTGCGGCCAGGAGGTTGAATGTGATGCCCTGCCTTGCCCACCGCCTGGCATCTTCCTGTACCCAGGAAATTAATAGTCATGAAGGCGAGGACACAGACAAGCAGGAGAGTTGAAAACACGGCAAAGGGGGTTTTAGTTCAGCAAATGAGTGTCCCTAGAAAAATTGCAGTGCAATTCCATCCATCCACCTGCTGAATCTGAACACAGGGTCACGGGGGGTCTGCTGGAGCCAATCCCAGCCAACACAGGAATCCAATCCCAGGCAGGGTGCCAACCCACCGCAGAACACACACACACATGCACCAAGAACAAACCAGGGTCAATTTTAAATCTCCAATCCACCTAACCTGCATGTCTTTGGTCTGTGGGAGGAAACCCACGCAGACACGGGGAGAACATGCAAACTCCACGCAGGGAGGACTCGGGAAGTGAACCTGAGTCTCCTAACTGCAAGGCAGCAGCGCTACCACTGCGCCACCGTGCCGCCCTACCGCTCGGGGTTGAAACCTCCACCCTAACCCTGCGTGGCGGGGAGAAGGTGAGGCGAAACTGGGTCATTGAACCGCATCGCCGAAGCAGCCAGGTAGGTGCGCAGTGCAAGTCTTCAGTAAATAAACCACTGCATGGGACCCTGGCCTGGGACGCCCCTTTGACACTGGATCCGGGGGAACACCCATGGGCTGCGCCCTACATCCCCTGGAACACTTGGTGGCAGCCCCCCTGGGTTGCATCGGGTCACAATGGTGGAACACTGGAGCTCATCCCTGTTGTTTAGGCTCCGTGGCCACCGCCAGGGAGAGCTGCATGTCTTCCTGAGCCCGTCTGGGCTGTAATGCAACCAACACCCAGAAGTGCAGCATTAATTAGGTTAATTATCACCTGAAGCACTTCTGGGTGGGCTATAAAAGGAGCCGACACCCACCACTCCGGGCGCCAGAGTCGGGAGGAGGAGGACGAGCTGCCTGGGAAGAGTGGAGGAAGAATTAGTTGTGTTTTTGTTTCACTTTGGTTTTGGCTTTGTGGGAGTGTGCTGTGCCTGTGGGACACGTGGAAGGCGCTCCCCACGGGTGAAGAAGATAAATTTGTGTTTCACTTTTACACGTGCCTCTCTTGTCGGTCTGTGTCAGGTCGGGTGCCTATATAGCGCCTTTCACACCACATAAGGGGCATATGGGATGGACGGGAAGCCCAGAGAATACAGAAAAGCATCTCAACAAAGAGAGGGAAGGAGGTCGCACCCGGACAAGGCTCTCCTGAGCGATGGGATGGACATCCCAACCAGACCTGTATTGTGAGGGACGGCCATGTGGCGCGTTTCCCCAAGGCTGATCCAGCTCGTAAGATCATCATTGTTGAACCAGGCCAAGGGGTCGCCCACATAACACCTGGCTGCAGCAGATAGAGGGTCACCTCTGGAAGGTGGGACTGGACTGCGTGTCTGCCTGGGGGGTTGCTAATCGGGATCCCGAGTTGTTTCGTCGTGTGGTGGGTGCAGCAATGTGCTGTACCAGTGCATGCTCCCCAACTTGAAAACTTGATAGATGGCAGCAGCCCTTCACATTGGTGCCCGTTCGGGAACCAGCAGGGCATGATGGGAGTTGTAGTCCGGCTCCCGTGGGTGCTGCAGGGAGATGCGCTCTCCAATTTATGGGACTTCCATATGACCTGGCACCAGAAGTCCTCCCGGGTCCTCAATAAAAGGGAGCCGCACTCCCTTATCCAGGCGAATTCGGAGCTGGGAGGACGTGGAGTAACACTCGACTGGAGGAGGTGAGAAGAGAGACTGATTATTTTGTGCTTGTGCTTACAAATGTTTCTTATTGTATAATAAAACGATCCATTATTTGAACCCGAGAAAGTGTTTGTGTGATCGTGTTTGCAGTTTGGGGGCTCACAGATGCCCCAGTTCCACCACAACTACCAGTCAAAAGTTTCAGAGCGCCTCAGTTTTTTATGGAAATGAATGCAGTTTAATGTCTTAATGTTTCACGAAATCAAGGCATAGAACAAATAAACAATGGCAAATAACAAAAAAAAAAAAGTTGAGGAATCATTAAGTGTACAAAATTGCATTCCAATGTTTGATTCCTCAAAGGTGCCTGCAACTCTTGCTGACATAACAGCCAAACTGTGGTAACCCTTTGGATTCAGAAGGCCAGTCACTCTGTGCCAGACCATCACATTTCATCCTCCATGTTTGACAGTTGGTGTCACCCACTGAGGAACCATCCCTGACACCAACTCCGCGGCGTACAAACACCCGGCAGTAACGAAAAGCGAGATTTCAAATTGTGAACCATCGACCCCTAAGACTGCAGTAGTCCTCAGAACGGCTTTCTTTCCAAGCCAGACCTGCAGCACAAAGTCTCCTCTTCGCGGTACAAACCGACATTCGCTTTTGTCGACCTGTGAGGTGCCTATCAGGTGACCCTCAGAAACCTGTCCTCCGATTGGCTGGTGATTTTGTGTCTGCCTATCCGAGGTTTTGCCATTGGATTGTGTAGGACACCACTGGACTCTCCGACACCCTGATATTTGTTTTTTTTTTTTACAATTTCTCCAAATGAAAGGCCCACACTTTTATGGGTAATGGCGCTTGGCCTCGTTTCATTTGTTAACTGCCATTTTCTTGACATTGTCACTGGAATCTACAACTTTCTACGGGATAATGTTATCCAAGTCGGGCTTCAGAGGGTGTAGTCTGCTTTAAGACCCACAGAGGGTTTTTAACTCTTTCGGGGCGGATGTCGACTTTTGTCAGCAGGTGGGGTTGAGAGCCGTACAGTATCTCACAAAAGTCAGTACACCCCTCACATTTTTGTAAATATTTTATTATATTTGATATCTGCCAATCTGGCTTTAGGCGTTATCATGGTGTTGAGACGGCCCTCCTTAAAGTACAATACAACACAATACAATACAGTTTATTTTTGTATAGCCCAAAATCACACAGGAAGTGCCGCAATGGGCTTTAACAGACCCTGCCTCTTGACAGCCCCCCAGCCTTGACTCTCTGAGAAGACAAGGAACAACTCCCAAAAAAAACCTTGTAGGGAAAAATGGAAGAAACTTCGGGAAAGGCAGTTCAAAGAGAGACCCCTTTCCAGGTAGGTTGGGCGTGCAGTGGGTGTCAAAAGTAGGGGGTCAATACAATACAATATACAGAACAGGACAAATCCTTAAGACAGCATAATAATAAAAATTTTAGAAGTACGGTGTAACAGTAGATGATATGACATAATTAGGTTTGGATATTTTTAGAGTCCTGGAGACCTCATCCATCTAGCTGCCTCCCCATTTGGCCATGCCACGGCTGAAACGTTGCTCCGATGAAAGGACCCCTCTTTCCCATGATTCCTGTGATCCTCCATCAGGGACGACTTTACCATAGGCAGGTGGGCCGTGGCACCAATTGCCACATTTGGGTACCGAGAAAAGAAACAGAATAGGTGAGGGTTAGTATTCAAATATAATTATCATGTTACTTATGTTTTAGTGCTAATGACTAACAACAGAGATGCAGTCTGTTCAGTTAATCAGCAGCTCTAGTCAGGGTGTGCTAAACTGAAGTATTGAGTCTTCAGCCGGGATTTAAAGGCTGAGACTGAAGGGGCATCTCTTATAGAAGCAGGAAGACCACTCCACAGTTTAGGGGCCCTGTAACTAAAAGCTTGACCTCCCACTGTTATTTTATTAATCCTTGGAATCCTAAGCAGACCGGCATCTTGAGATCTTAATGTGCGCTCAGGTTTGTAAGTCATGATAAGTTCAGAGAAGTAAGCCGGATCTTGGCCATTTAATGCTTTATATGTTAAAAGGAGGATTTTGGAATCTGCCCTAAACTTAACTGGGAGCCAATGTAAGGATCTAAGAACTGGAGTTATGTGTTTGTATTTTCTTGTTCTTGTAATAATTCTTGCAGCGGCATTTTGGATTAACTGGAGGCTGTATAGAGAACAGTTTGAACAGCCAGTGAACACCGCATTGCAGTAATCAATCCTACTAGAGATAAATGCTGAAAGTATTCAGTGACATCTCTCTTATTACTGACCTGTCCACTGCCTTTGACACTACTGACCATGAGATGTTGCTGTTGCTGCTTGAACATCCTGTTGGGCTTAACTGGTTCAGGTCCTATCTAACTGGTAGACACTTTTCAGTGACTTTAAATTCCTCTTTTTCGTCTACTCCTCCTCGTAAATGTGGTGTTCCATTTTGGGTCCTATCTTATTCTCTATATACCTTCACCCTATTGGAGCGATTTTTAGGAAATGTAACATTTCTTTTCACTGCTATGCTGATGATACTCAGATTCATATTCCCGTCTGCAACTCTGCAATAAATCAACAGCACAACTGTCTTTCTGAACTAAGATCCTGGATGGCTAATAAGTTTCTTGATCTGAATCAAAATAAAATGGAGGTGCTTATAGTGGGCCCATCGGCTAAAGCCCAAATTGGTCTTGGACTTCTTGGCTCTTTCTCTGTCTTTTGCAAACCTCAAGTCCACAATCTTGGTGTTATCTTTGACAGTAACCTCTCTTTTGAGAAACACGTTAATTCTGTAGTCAAGAGTTGCTTTTTCCAGCTTTGTCTGTTAGGTAAGATCGAGTCTTTTTTTATCTGCTAGGGATCTTGAGAAAGCTGCTCCTGCTTTCATCTTCTCACCTTGATTACTGCAACTCGCTGTATTCTGGGATTAGCAAATCTCTGATACGCAGGTTACAGTTGGTCCAGAATGCTGCCATTCGCTTTCTGGTGTAGGCAAGAAAGTCTGATTCTGTTTCTCCAATATTAGCTTCTTTACACTGGCTATCTGTCAGTTTTCAAATTGTCCCCCAGTGTTGCCCACTCCTCCCGACTCCGACTCCCCCTGTGTGAGATGGAGAGCTTCTTTTCAAGCTGGATCTGGGAACGCATCTTCTTGGAAGCACTTCTGGGTCACATGGAGTAGCAGGATGGTCCTCGCCTGACAGCGCCCTCTATTGGCACCCTAACAGGGTTGCACTTGTGGACTCCCCACTCCCAAGCGCCCAACAGAGCCACCACAAGAGGACCACCTGCCATATGGGGAATGGAACTGCAGCCCAACTTGCGACTTCCATCGGTCCATCCATCATAGTACTCCAGCCGGTCGTGCCGCTCACAGGTAAGAGACTATCCTCCTTCCCGGCCGGGATGCCTATTTTTCTTCTCAGACCTGAATAACAGGACTATCTGGGCACACAGCGAGTGGGCCGCCCTCCTTTTCTTTTCATCCTCCACCCCTCGGACTACAAGTGTAACAGCAGGTCAGGTCCCTTGTAGATGTCCTCATTCTGTTTGTTCTCTGGTCATTTTAGATCCGCGTTTAGTTTAATTTCTTTGATTCTGGTTTTCCTTAATTGTTTTTTTTTTATTATTTGTCTGCCTTCCTTTAGTCTCGCCTCTTTTCATCTTCACTAGCTCTTCCTTTATTCTTTGTTGATTAATCAATCAATCAATCAATCAACATTTATTTATATAGCACATATTCATACAAAAAAATGTAGTTTAAAGTGCTTTACAAAATGAATAGAAAAATAGAAGACACGATAAAAAATAAACAGAAGTCAACATTAATTAACACAGAATAAGAGTAAGGTCCGATGGCCAGGGTGGACAGAAAAAACAAAAAACAAAAAAAAACTCCAAAGGCTGGAGAAAAAAAAAAAAATCTGTAGGGGTTCCAGACCACAATTTTAAAATTATTTATTATTATTATTTAAAAGATTTTAAAATCTTGTTGCTTGTTTTTCAGTCTTTACATGGGCTCGCTCCTGTCTGTCTATTTATCTGAATTGTGTGCTTTACACCAGCCGTCTACAGTAAGATCTTAGATCTTCTGGTCAGTTGTCTCTTGTTGTCCCTCTTGTCCCCAAGTGTAAAACTAAGGGGCTCATCTGTGGAACTCTTTACCTCGTCACATACAGGAGTCGTCTACAATTCAAAACGAGATTAAAGACTCCTTTCTATTCACTTGCATTCTGTGACCTTCAGTAATACTGCTGGTTTCCTCATTGTGATTATGTAACATCACTTCTATTTCTTTTATTTATGTTCATTTATTTGATTTCTATTTATGTTATTCATGTTCATTGTATGCTTTTCTTTTATTCTATTATTGTGAACACTTTGGCCACAGCATTCCTATGTTGTTTTAAATGTGCTATATACAGTAAATACATTGACACTGACATATCTTTTCATGGGACAACACTGAAGATATATCAGACACTTTGATATAATGTAGAGTAGTCCGTGTACAGCGCGTATAACAGAGTAGATTTGCTGTCCCCTCAAAATAACTCAACACACAGCCATTGATGTCTAAACTGCTGACAACAAAAGTGAGTCCACCCCTCAGTGAAAAATGTCCAAATTGTGCCCAAAGTGTCAATATTTTGTGTGGCCACCATTATTTTGCAGCACTGCCTTAACTCTCCTGGGCATGGAGTTCACACGAGCTTCACAGGTTGCCAGTGGAATCCTCTTCCTCTGATGACATCACAGAGCTGGTAGATGTTAGAGACCTTGCGCTCCTTCACCTTCCGTTTGAGGATGCCACACAGATGCTCAATAGGGTTTAGGTCTGGAGACATGCTGGGCCAGTCCAGTACCTTTACCCTCAGTGGTCGTCTTGGAGGTGTGTTTGGGGTCGTTATCATGTTGGCATACTGCCCTGTGGCCCAGTTTCCGAAGGGAGGGGATCAGGCTCTGCTTCAGTATGTCACAGTACATGTTGGCATTCATGGTTCCTTCAGTGAACTGTAGCTCGCCAGTGCAGCCCCAAACCATGACACTTCCACCACCATGCTTGACTGTAGGTAAGACACACTTCTCTTTGTACTCCTCACCTGGTTGCCACCACACACGCTTGACGCCATCTGAACCAAATAAGTTTATCTTGGTCTCATCAGACCACAGGACATGGTTCCAGTAATTCATGTCCTTAGTCTGCTTGTCTTCAGCAAACTGTTTGCGGGCTTTCTTGTGCATCATCTTTAGAAGAGGCTTCCTTCTGGGACGACAGCCATGCAGACCAATTTGATGCAGTGTGTGGTCTGAGCACCGACAGGCTGACCCTCCACCCCTTCAACCTCTGCAGCAATGCTGGCAGCACTCAAAAGACAACGTCTGGATATAAAACTGAGCACGTGCACCACGGCAAGGCCTGTTCTGAGTGGAACCTGTCCTGTTAAACCTGTCGCTGTATGGTCTTGGCCACCGTGCTGCAGCTCAGTTTCAGGGTGTTGCCAATCTTCTTATAGCCTCGGCCATCTTTATGGAGAGCAGCAATTCTGTTTTACAGATCCTCAGAGAGTTCTTTGCCATGAGGTGCCATGTTGAACTTCCAGTGACCAGTATGAGGGAGTGTGAGAGCGAGAACAGCAAATTTAACACAACTGAGACTTTGTAACACTAGCGAGTCGCTTGACACCGGGGAGGGAAGATGGCTAATTGGGCACAATTTGGACATTTTTCACTGAGGGGTGTACTCACTTTTGTTGTTAGACATTAATGGCTGTGTGTTGAGTTATTTTGAGGGGACAGCAAATCTACTCTGTTATACAAGCTGTACACGGACTACTCTACATTGTGTCAAAGTGTCGTATCTTCAGTGTTGTCCCATGAAAAGTTATAATAAAATATTTACAAAAATGTGAGGGGTGTACTCACTGTTGTGAGATACTGTAGGTAACTGGAAACGGTGACAAAATCCGCCATTACATTTTAGTTTGACTCTCTTTGCTTAGAAGGAAAGTTAGCTTCGTCGGTTTGATTTCCATGCACTTGCGGGAGTAGAGAGGAGCAAACAACGACTGTTATGGGGTATGAAATCTGTACATTTTGGTTTCCATTATATTTTGTTCGAGACACGACAACAGATGAACTAAGACAAATCAAAGCAGGTTTTCTTCCCTTACCCCTTACTTTTATGACACTTGTTCATAGCTTAGTGCGAATTTGGTATTACAGCCTGGGAAAGGATGCTGAGCTGATACCTCAGGCTATTGATTAATTTATGGATGGACATCTGGTACAACAATTTGGTTTACAGCCTGGGAAAGGAAGACTTCTTCCAAACAAAGAACTTTATTATCTGGGAAAGAGTTTGAGCAAAATTCATCAATCACATGGACAGCCAGCCAATCAGGTGCATGTGTTGTGAAACCACGGCATGACATTTCATAATAAATATGCCTTGGTTTGAAAGTAAAGAGAAGAAGAAAGTGCAGAAGGAGAAGAAGAGGAACGGACGAAGACGGCACTGGTCGTCAGAAAAGCTTCGTGAACATCGATTGCTGAATCAAACACCTCCCTGGGACATTCATCCTTGTCATCTCTACCTTTTTTCGTAAGCTTTTTCTAAAATTTTCAGACTTTCCTGTCAGTACCTATTTTCTACTATTCTTTGTTACACTGGTATTATTATTATTCTTGTAATAAATGCTATGCTGCTTTTAACGTTCTATGCTTTGTCTTAATGTCTAGAGTGATTGAATTAATAAGTAAGATTTCTTTGAACACCTGGTGTAGCCAGATTTTTTGCCATTATATCTGTGCTGCGAGGTTTATAAGGCTGAGAGTGAGAGCGCCACTCAATAGTTGGAACAGTACGTGAAGAAGGTTTTCTTGGCTGATAAATGGCCTATAGTCAAGAGTGCTGAGTCCTTGTATGTTTAAATGTATTCTTGTAGACCAAAAGTAATATTTAGGTCTGAGATCTCACTAAAACATCGTATGTTGTTCGTGTCGATAATAAGTAAGTCTCTTGAAGTGACAGGCTGTGTATTCCTAAAGCACTTGTGTGGTTTAAAGTGCTAAGGGTTAATCAGCATGTGTGTGTCATTCATGGGGCACTGTTGTGGTTTAGGGTCTATTTGTGTGTGTGTGTGTGTTTAGATATGTACGTGTGTGTTCATCTTAAAGTGCAACGGTAGACCAACCCGATAACGAACTTGACGAGAACACTTACCCTTTGAGAATACAGGTAAGGGGTAAGTAGAGGGAAAACACTACGATAATACAACGACCAAAATGGCATCGACATCTGGCGAGAGATCAAAGCGAACGCACAAAGCAAACTACTCCGCGGACGATGTTTTGTATATTTTCGCTGAATTGGACTCTGACCCGTCGGACTCCAGTTCTGATGCAAGTGATCTGGAGATTGAGATCGGCAATGAAAGTGAGGTATCGGCGTCTGCTGATCGATCTCCAGCTAATCTTGGTTCCACAGTGTGACACGAGGTACAAACCAGATTTCGTTGTGCTGCTGCTGCTGCTGCTGTCCCCGGCCTTGTCAGCCTGCCACCCGTCATGCTGCCCGTGAGCATCTCGAGCCACAAGTGACTGTGAACAGGCGGCCATTTTAGGTTGATCTATGTGGTAGAGCCTTGCTTGGGGTGCTTTTGGAAAAAAAATTCAGCCCTCAAAGAGTTAAGTAATCAGCAGAAGTTGTTTGCAAGTTTTTTATTGACTTTGATTGCTGCAGAACATCTTCAGGTTGTCACCTATTAGTTGTTCCCCGAGTAAGGCCCATTTGTAATATTCTCACATTTCCCTTTTTTCCAGTTTTTGCTAACCCTAAACTTTACATTTAAACCTCTGGCAGTTTACTTCTTACCTTTTCACCATTTTAGGTCATTCATTGCAATTCAAATGATTAAATCTGAAGAAAAACTGAGGCGTTCTAGAACTTTTCTGACCAGTAGTGTTATGAGCCACAAAATAATCCACAAAACGAGGGCACATGTTGCAGATAAAATGTGGAAGGTGTGAGTGACAAGACTGGATACAGAAAAAGAGTCAAAAGCACGACCATCAAAGCCGAACTCGAGGTCAAAAGTGCAAGAGCTAAAGATCAGAATCAGAACGGCGATTGATTATCAAAGAAGGATGTTTAGCAAAGAAGGGTTTTGAATTCACAGCTCAGATGAGGAGGTGATCACTGGAGCGACCATTTAAGCCCAGCAGATCGTTTACCCCTAACAGCATGGGACACGACGGTTGCCCAAAATGGCGTTGATCGTTCCAAAATCACACACAACAATTAAAGCAGACAGAGAATTCAAATTTCATTCTGTGAACCCCAAAAACCGTCCATCAAAAAGCAGCAAAAGAATCCAAACCACAATACAGGAGTGTGCTGGGATGGGTGGGCATCCTGTCTGGGAGGTGTCCCTGTGTAGTTGGAAAATAATTCTGACCTTGGACACGATTAACTCAACTCACTAAGGGATGGATGTTATGGTCTGCATGCCCATAAATGGCCAAAAAACAAGGTGTGAGACCCCTAAAAACAGGCCTACCAAGGCAGCCTGACCCCAAACTGTACTGCCAGGCTGTCAAGGCCCTAAAATTATAGAAAAGTGTTTTATTTATATAGTGCTCACACACACAGACACAATAATAATAATAATAATAATAATAATACATTTTATTTATATAGTGCCTTTCCCAAGCTCACACACACACAATAATACCAATAATACATTTTATTTATATAATGCTCTCACACACAGACACATAATAATAATAATAATAATAATAATAATAATAATAGTACATTTTATTTATATAGTGCTCTCACACACAGACACAATAATAATAATAATAATAATAATACTAATAATAATAATACATTTTATTTATATAGTGCTCACACACACAGCCACATAATAATAATAATAATAATAATAATAATAATAATACATTTTATTTATATAGTGCTCACACACACAGACACAATAATAATAATAATAATAATAATAATAATAATAATAATAATACATTTTATTTATATAGTGCTCACACACACAGACACAATAATAATAATAATAATAATAATAATAATAATAATAATACATTTTATTTATATAGTGCTCACACACAGACACAATAATAATAATAATAATAATAATAATAATAATACATTTTATTTATATAGTGCTCACAACCACAGACACAATAATAATAATAATAATAATAATAATAATAATAATAATACATTTTATTTATATAGTGCTCACAACCACAGACACAATAATAATAATAATAATAATAATAATAATAATAATAATAATACATTTTATTTATATAGTGCTCACACACATAGACACAATAATAATAATAATAATAATAATAATAATAATAATAATAATACATTTTATTTATATAGTGCCTTTCCCAAGCTCACACACACTCATATCAGGGCCAGTTTAGCGTCACCAGTCCACCTAACCTGCATGTCTTTGGACTGTGGGAAGCCCACATAGGAACACAAGGGGAACATTCAAACTCCATGCAGGGAGGACCCGGGTCTCCTGGCTGCGAGGCACTGTGCCACCTGCTGCCCCATAAGGCAACCAACGCCCAGCCACAAATAGAAATCCTCCACACAATAATCAAAATTGAAGAACAGGAGCAGAATTCCAAGAAGACCTCAGACATGGTCATTCACACTCCTCTGCACCATTAGACATAAGTGTCCACCCGTAACAGAGGTACACACACTGCAATCCAGACTCACACATTGCCTGTTCTGCTTGTCACAGATGAGGACATTTCTGCCTGGACACACAATATCTTTTCATTTCTTTATTCTCTGGGTAGGTGAAGGAGAGGATGTGGCATCCGATGTGAACACAAGATGGCGCCGTGCTCTGCGGCTCATTGATTTGTGTCAAGTCTTTCAGTGCAAAGCAATTTTTAAAATCAATAAACATCATTTATAAAAAAAAAAAAAAATCAATCATATCATTCACACTTTTTCACTTATAATGCGTTCATTGATCCGTGCAGTCAGTGCACCCGAGCACAAACAATCAATTACACACAGTTATGCTAATTTTAAACATTAGACAAAGTATCACAGACACACACACACACACACACACAGAGACACACACACACACACACACAGAGACACACACACACACTACTGCACAATTAATCAGCAGCACACTAACATGCAGTTACTCAGATGGACACCCACACCCTCATGGACGTTAACATCTTTCAGCAGAGTCACCCATTTGCCTTTACATCACTACACACTGGAAATGAAGGAGTCTCAACACACAGGGAAGGTTTGGGGCAGCCACCTGTTTATTGTCCTGGGCTGCAAAAAGGGTTTTCAAGTCAGCACTGATGTGCATAGACTGAGCTCCAGTATGAGCTAAACTGGTGGAGGAGAAGATGGTGGTTTTAAAAGGTGAGACCACAAGTGATGTCATCTGAGGCCAGAAACCAGAAGTCACGTCTTTCTTTGGCACCGGAACCATAAGTGACACTGTTGCTAAATCAGCCATGTTTTCCCCATATTTGGCCTTCAGAGATAACAGAATAAGGTTTAGCGCACCGTGCCACTCCCTGGCCTGGCAGGTAATTTACTTCCACTTGGTCCTTTCAGCTCCCTCCTAGTCGCACGTATGTGACAACGCATTCACACAATTAGACACAGTCAGACCCGTGTGCTGTCCGGTCCCTAAGTATCTGAGCAGTGACACAATTGTCATCATTTTGGTTCTGTGTGCCACCCCAATGGATTTGAAACAAAGCAATCAAGATGTGATTGAAGTGTAGACTTTCAAAAATAATTCAAGGGGTTTAACAGAAATATCGTATAAGCTGTTTAGGAATGACAGCCATTTTTATTTATGGTCCCCCTATTTTCAGGGGCTCAAAAGTATTTGGATGACCAAACATAATCATGAAAATAACAATCATTCTCAATATTTGGTTGAAAGTCCTTTCCGGTCAATGACTGCAGCATCTTATTGCAGATGTTGAAGGACGCCAGCCTTCTAAGGATAGATAGTCACAATCAGCTGCATTCACTTTGACCCAAAGAGACACAATCACCTGAATTAATCTTTCCACAATTACATAGACTCACGGAATCAGACTCTATCACCTGTATATATATTTACAAACTAAACATATTCACACAATTAGGCACAATCACCTGTATATGTATTGACAGAATAAACACAATAACATGATTGATTATGTTTATACAAGTGTAGAAATTCACACAACTGAACACAATCTTCTCTTGTCACACACGTGCGCATTTGAGAGGCTTTATAGGCTCATATAGTGTCATTTCTCAGCCGCACCAGGGGTTGGCGCTGCCTTCTAATTCTCTCTCCTTTTGTCCCTCTGCAGATTGAGTGAAGACCGTACCTCCCAGCAGCACTGCCTCTGATCCACCCACTGATGATGTCACTTCTGGCACCCTCTGATGACATCCCATCCGCTCCAGACCCGACCTCTACAGACATCACTTCCTTTTCTGGCTTCCCTGACTCCGCCTCTTCCTGCTTGAGCAATACATAAACAACAGAAGCTCCCTTGTTAGCCAGTTCCATTTTGAACTCCGTTTGTAAAGTTGTGTTTTTTTTGTTTTGCTGCCTAATTTTTCAGTGTACGGGGTGGCCATCCCAAAAACTTTTTCCGCCTTCACACTCCACACATTTAGAGACCTGCACACTGACACAATCAGACTCCGTGCCCTGTGTGTGTGCATTTACAGACTGAACACAATCACTCAGTCGCATGGACACAACTGCACACGCTCCCACAGTTTAGCCCCACCTTTTCACTTGTTGAGCCACATGATCAGTCAGAGCTAACGACAGTTCACTCACATGACCCTCTCTGCACACACCCACACTGTGTGTTGGCACAGAAATGCCCTGAAGGCTTTGGGTCGACTTTTGTTCTGCTCCCCTTTGCTGCTCTGAGTTGTTCTCTTTTCCCTCGCCTCGCAGCTCCATTCTGTAAGTCTAACCTGAGGGGCATCGAGCTCGACTCCATGGTGCTGTTCAGCCCCTCTTTTATTCCTCTTTTTTTTTTTTAGTGCAGTGACCTAATTTCTTGCGTAATTAAAGAAAATTGTTTCTTTGAAACAACGACTTTTACCGCTTTACTGAGTGAATCAAATAGAATGAGAATGGAGAAGGCCATCTCAGGGGAGAAGCTCAATCTAATTATAAGATAACAAAATATTTAATGACTTGCTTTTCAAATACAATCAGCATGAGCCGGGCACGTAAACTGGCACACGCCTGATCTCCGTGGGTCAGACGGCAGGGATGACCAGCTCTGCAGTTCTTTCTGCAAACAATATGGGGGAGCAAAGGCTGATGCTGTGACTTGAAGCTGCCATACATGAAGAGTGTCACCGACCTCACTGTCAGTGAGTGGCACCCGTTGGCACCCCTGGGAGGGCCGAGCTTCAAGGTCATGGTGGCATTCTCTGGTCACACACCAGCATGAGGGCCCTGAAGCTGTCATGTGTCAAGCACTCTGGAGCACAAAATAAAGAAGAAGAAGAAGAAGAAAAACACACAGTAAGGACAATGACATCTCGAGGTGCTTCATATGACAGTATTACAAAAAAATAGAAGAATTCTATCTATCTATCTATCTATCTATCTATCTATCTATCTATCTATCTATCTATCTATCTATCTATTATATAGTGCCTTTCTATCTATCTATCTATCTATCTATCTATCTATCTATCTATCTATCTATCTATCTATCTATCTATCTATTATATAGTGCCTTTCTCTATCTATCTATCTATCTATCTATCTATCTATCTATCTATCTATCTATCTATCTATCTATCTATCTATCTATCTATCTATCTATTGTGGCTTGTGCCTCCTCCAGACCGCGAGGGGGCATCCGCCCTGGTTATGTTGGGGGCCTCGGGTGAAGGGCTTGGAAGCCCAGCCCTGTAGAGACCCATGGCCACTGCCAGGCGGCCCCCCAGTGCCTGAATATCCCGGGAGCCCGGCACCCGCCACACCAGGAAGTGCTGGGGGTGTGCAGCCGGCACTTCCGCCACATTGGGGCGTGGCTACGGAGGAATGCCGGGAAGCAGCTGGAGCCCATCCGGGTTCCTATTTAAGGGGCCGCTTCCCACCAGTCATCGCCGGAAGTCGGGTGGAAGAGGACGGAGCTAGGAACTATCTATCTATCTATCTATCTATCTATCTATCTATCTATCTATCTAAAAATCCTGGAAGGCCCTTTTTGTTTCTATCTGGAGGTTGTTGATGGGATTTCCCCCTCTAGTGGGAATTTTTGTAGTTTTTTTTTTTTTTTCCTTTTTTTAGTTTTGAATCAGCATTGTATTTGTGTCAATACCATCAAGCAGTATGTGTGTCTGTTTCTGTTCAGCCAGAATTTCTCTCCTGGCTGGTGTTCAGAGTTCTGGTTCTTGTGTGTTTTGTCCAGTTTTGTGCCTTTTATTGATGTGAATGTTTCTTTGTTTTATTATGTACAGTATCCTTTGTGTCTATTTACAATTGGAAAACACCTTGGTTAAGTCTCAAGTGTTTTGTGGGCAGTTCCCCAAGAGGCTGGGTCACCTGTCAATCATTATCCGGTACCGCCCTCCACCCCATATATTGTAGGACCTCCCACAGTTCCTGGCGGCTCATTTTTGAATGCACTAGGCAGTGGAGTGTTTACTTGTATTTTGCTTTTTGTGATTTCCAGGATTTTTTGACTTCACCTTGGGATTCTGTACTGGGACTACACTTGCTATGAATTACCTTGCATTCTCAGGCTATTTCTTTGTGTTCTTAGGAGCTTCTTGGACTTCAGACCAATGTATTTAAATAAATATTTTATAAAGACCCCTTTTGTATTTAGTCA
Organism: Polypterus senegalus; assembly: GCF_016835505.1. Classification (NCBI taxonomy): domain Eukaryota; kingdom Metazoa; phylum Chordata; class Cladistia; order Polypteriformes; family Polypteridae; genus Polypterus; species Polypterus senegalus. The sequence continues at coordinate 176,773,165 of NC_053162.1, forward strand.
GGGTTTGGAGGGTACTCCCCTGCCCCTCCCCTCCACACCCCGAGCCCCCCGAGGGCAATCTTTGATAGTATTTTTGGATCTTCTGTGCTTTTGAGACATTAGGACCTACTTAAAGCAGGCAGGCACTCACTGGTGACTATTACAGCCAGAGGCTGAAAAAAGGACAACAAAAGAGCAGGAACTGGGAGACTAAGAGCCATCTGAGACCAAAGGTCACAGCACCACCTCAACGCCGGGCACCAGAATCGTAGGCCGCAAAATGTCCTGCAGTAACGAATGATTCTTTTTGTTTTTGTTTTTTTATTTTTCCAGATCTAAATGAAGCACACTTTGCCGTGGGTGGCTTTGAAATGACCCTAAAACTTGAACAGCGTGTGCCATCTTAAATAACGTGAGGGCTGTGACGGCGTGTGTTGTATTGACGTCCTTTTTGTTTCCAAACTGAGCCTGAAAATGTCGTCATTTCATTAGGGAGTCCCAAAGAAATGCGATGCCCATTTTGCGGTTTATCACACACGTGCTCTTACTGTATACAGTATACTCGCGGGTCTTGAAACCCGAAAAATTGATCATAAAATGAGACCCCAACTTATACGCCTGTTCAAAAATATGACACTTAATTTTTTTTTTACATCTTCTTGCCTCCTCCAACCTCACATCAGTTTCTCAGACACATCAAATTTTTGTTGCAGCAGCGCAGTTACCAATTTCTTTTGTCACTTCAATGACTTTTAATTTAAAACCAGCTTCATATTTTCTTCTGATTGAACACTCCATTGTAGATTAGGGATGCTCTTGCAATAAAAGTGTATGAGGGTGTGAGATACAAAAAACAGTGCAAACGTCACTTTGGAACAGTTTGGGTATTGCCGTGTGGTCACGTTGGCACCACAGAGTGAGAGAGAGGGTAGGAGCACCCGCTGATGCAGCGCATTGCCGCACACACATGGAAATTGAAGGCCGTGTGCTCTGTGGTTACTCTCTCAGGTGGGCGGGCGTTAGCATGTCATAATTTCTTGGACCAATAGTGTGAATTTTCCGGATTTGACTTAAATGACCGACATTACAAAACACCGGAAAATCAAACCCCAACTTATCTGCGAGAGAAGTTAAATGCGAGTGTGTACGGTAGGAGGAGTTGAACAAGCCATGAGGTGAGTGCAACATCGCGAGATGAAGGGTTGATTTCTGGTACTAACGTCAGAATCAAAGAAGAGAAATAATGATCCCATTTACTCACCTGCACCACTTCTGGATTCACAAAATGGCCGCCCTCCCAATAAAGACGTCACTTTCGGCACCTGATGATGATGTCACTTCCGCCCTCCCAATAATGATGTCACTTCTGGCACCTGATGATGACGTCCCTTCTGCCCTCCCAATAATGATGTCATTTCTGGCACCTGATGATGATGTCACTTCCGTCTCAACTCTGATGACATCACTTTCGGTCCCCACTCGATGATGTCAATACCACCCAACAGTCTGTGATGTCATTTCCTTCCCCATCACATCCGACAACCATTTTCTGTATAAATATGGCCATCTTTCAACTGTATATTGTCAAATGTGGTTCTTGATTATTTTTTCATAACATTGTAGGGGTCAATTCCCCAACTCTTTTATTACAAAATGTCAACAGGTTTTGGGGCTTCGTTCTTGAGGAAAGATCAAAAGTCCAATTTGTTGTGGTGGCACGGATTTCTCTGAAGGTGCCGCTTACAGTCGAGCCCCTCTGGCCACGTGACTGACCGCTAGACACGTCCTGTTCACGTTCATTTTTCTCTCTCTCTCTCTCTCTCTCTCTCTTAAATGTCATTATTTAAATCATCAGCATTATGAATTCACAGCCCTCCAGGTTCCCAGAAATAATTTAATTTCAATCCTTTTTTTAAATATCTGCCTGGTCATTTTTATTGTCAGGGTGTAATGAGCGCCAACGAGACGAGTGAGGAGATTGATTTGAAATGAAAATACGGATAATGTCCATTACAAATGGGACATGACATCTTTGTTAGATTTGCAGTTAAACTCATCACACCTCATTTCAGGCTGATTAATCGCCGGCGACTTGAGGGCTCTGGCACAGTCGGGGTCAGCAAGTGGCTTCCTGGGTGCCGTTCTCTTTAATGGACCCGTCTCTCCTCAGTGCCCTAGGAGACAGCTGGTGACCACCCATATGTCCTCCTCTTCTTGTTTCTGGATGTCCTGTAGTTTCAGTTCTTTTTTTTTTTTGTAATGAAAGTCCTTATTTATTGAAGGTGTTGAGCAAAATGGCACTGGGCAAAACAGGTGGGCACCTAATAAATTAATGTGTGCACATGGCAGACAGCTTAAGGGCCCTGGTGATAGTAATTACCCTCCAAACCAGAGGCAGGCGCTGTGTTCTTAATGCCTTCTCTCTTCCTCCCTCTTTCAGAATGGAAGATTGACGGCTGATGTCACTTCTGGTATCCTCCCTCCTAGACACGCCCCTTCTTGCCTGGAACCCCCCATGATTGGTCCTTCAGCCATTTTGAGTTCAGTTTAGCTCTGAGCTCCCGTCTGAAAGGATGTTATTAAAAAAACCTTTTGCAGAAGTGGATGGATAAAGTCAATGATGACGTTAATTAAAAGGATCTGACTGAGGAGGAGGAGGAGGAGGAGGAGGTGACAAGACGATCTGCCTACCTCAGGAAAAGTCATCAATAATGGAGGAGTACCGGAATCATCAGGCAGAAGGGCCTTTCATCGGACTGGCCAGCCCAGCGCTGACTCAGTCGTGAATTGGCCAATAGGGGGAGGCGGCTTGATGGCAGAGGTTTCGAGGACTCTGGACAAATCAGAATCCTCTTATGTGATATCATCTAGTGTTGAATTCTGCTCTTTACTTGTAATATTTCTATTGCACTATTATACTGCATTGAGGAGGACTTGTGTTCTGTTCTGTGTATTGTGTTGTATTGACCCCCTTTTTTTGACACCCACTGCACACCCAACCTACCTGGAAAGGGGGTCTCTCTTTGAACTGCCTTTCCCTACTAAGGCTTTTTGGGAGTTTTTCCTTGTCTTCTTAGAGAGTCATGTCCAGGGGGGCTGTCAAAAGTCAGGGCCTGTTAAAGCCCATTGTGGCACTCCATGTGTGATTTTGGGCTCTACAAAAATAAATTGTATTGTATTGTATTGTATTGTATTGTATTGTATTGTTGGTCAAGATCATCAACCTCACATATAAATGGAAAAAGAAAAAGAAGAAGATGTTTCCACTTGGTCATTTTTGGGCTATTAGTGGAGATATCTGAGAAAGAACAGAAAAGTCGATTGAAGTGGTATGGACATGTGATGAGGAGACACAATGAAAACGTTGGGGCAAAAAAGAGATGGGAATGGGGAAGGGAAAGTGGGAGAGACCGAAGCGGAGGTAGACGGGTAAAGTCAAAGGAAATTACTGAAGGAGAAGTGCTTGACTGGAGGTGCAGGAGAAGGTTGATCAGGCTTGTCAGCCCCACATAGAAGTCAGAAAAGATTCAAAGTTGCCCGCAGAAGTTGAGGGAAAAGCATCAGGGAATGGAGCTCATATAAAAAGAAGAAGAAGAAGAAGAAGAATGACTTCTCAGATCACTTAGAGTTCTCCTTGTTCTGTAAACTGAGGATGGCCAGAGGACTGTTGGGACTTTAAAAGACAGAGAGATTCTTCAGACAGAGATGGTCGGCTGGCTAGGTTAGAAGAGAAGCATTGGAGCTCAGTGTTTTAATGGAATGTCTCTGATTTTTAAAGGCTCCCAAAATGGAAGAGGCTGCGTGGAGTCAACCTGCACCGTCACAGTGGGAGGAAACTATAGCACAGGCATAGCAACTGGACTAAGATTTGAACCTACAGATGTGTCCTCACTAAGCAGTGTGCCATGTTTCTGTCCCTTTATTGGTAATACTTGCTCTGCTATTCATCTAAGATGGTTTAAAATCTAAGCAGTTCACCATGCAGTGCATATGCCTCTTGTTATATGGCATTTGGTATGGGATTCGTAAAAGCAGTGTGAATTTGTGTGATGCGCCATCTGTTGGAATGACAAATGCAATGCATTTTATGTCTAAAAATCGGGAGTGGTCTCCCCTGGACTTTCTCATATACTCAGATATCCATCCATCATCCAACCCGCTATATTCTAACTACAGGGTCACAGGGGTCTGCTGGAGCCAATCCCAGCCAACACAGGAAACAAACCCTGGGCAGGGTGCCAGGCCACCGCAGGGCGAGCACACACACACACACACACCAAGCACACACTAGGGACAATTTAGAATCGGCAATGCACCTAAACCTGCATGTCTTTGGACTGTGGGAGGAAACCCAAGCAGACACGGGGAAAACATGCAAACTCCACGAAGTGAACCTGGGTCTCCTAACTGCGAGGTAGCAGCGCTACCCACTGCGCCACTGAGCTACCCTATACTCAGATATGGGGATGGATATTTGAGGAGTAAACCGCAAGACAATGGCTATATTTTTATATTATGTACAACATATTGAACAATTATTATAAAAGGTAAAGTTAAATAAATCGGACTCAGCAGCTGCATGGATAAAAAAAAAAACATCAAGTATGTGTTCAGGTAACGTACCGCTTCCAGTTGATGGATTTGGCCCAAAAGTTAATACAGATCACAATTTTGGTGTAATAACCACATGGCAAATTTCATCCATCTATCTCATTGTGTTTACACACACACAGATATAATTCCAAAAAGCAGTATTTTCGGACTCATAGCCGAGATTCATCAAAATCTCAAAGTCGAATTTTTTCAGGATTACTATTCTTTCTTTACATTTCGTATACAAGAAACTAAAAATGTTTGTGATGCGCCATATTCTGGAATGACAGAGACATTGTAAGCGGACAGACACACAGACGCTTTTCCATTTATTAAGGTGGATTATTGTTCTTCCGAAGTGACTTCACTTCTATTGCCGCATGCTGCACACTCTCAACTCTTTTTAAAGACACCCTGGGCTTAGAATTCCAAGAACTAAACTTAAAAGAAGTGGTGAGGCTGTAACAATTCATCCCGCACGCTGACATGAGACGATTCCTACCGCTAATCTGTCCTAGGTGACGGCAGATGATAAAAGGATAGGCCAATATCACACCCCAATAAATGTCCTGTATACCCTTTATTCTACACGGTTCAGTCCCTTATTGCCTATACATTTATAGCCCACAAAAACTAATAGTCAATATCAATCATCACATAACGAAATATTACATAAAGTAAAAAAAGAATACAATCCGTTACACATGTGCCCCCTTTCACCCTAAGTAACCCTTATATTGTAGCGCCACAAATATATTGTGGCAGTAGGGGGCGCTAGTGCTCCCTTGAACCCTCAGGGATGACTCCAAACACCAGGTAAAAGTCCAAGACCTTTTATTTTCTTTTAACACAAATGTGCACCACGCACCCTCCACACTACTCATAAACAAGTAATTCACAATCCCAATAAACACAATACTCTCCTCCTCGCCCAGACACTTTGCTCCTCTCCCTCCCAACTCAGCTCAGCGTCTGGATTGAGCCTTCGTCCATTTATAGCCCCTGACCCGGAGGTGTTCCTGTCCCGGCAGTCCACAGTTCCTTATTCCTTCTGGGTCAGGGCAATCTGAAAAGACTTTGTGCCAGCAAAGCAGCGGGTCCAGATGGAGTATCGCCACAACTACTGAAGGCCTGTGCGTTGGAACTGGGGAGTCCTCTACAGCGCATCTTCAACCTGAGCCTAGAACAGAGGAGAGTCCCGAGGCTTTGGAAAACATCTTGTATCACCCCAGTCCCAAAGGTATCACGTCCTAGTGAGCTGAATGACTTCCGGCCTGTTGCTCTGACGTCACATCTGATGAAGACCATGGAGCGGCTGCTGCTTCACCACTTGAGGCCACAGGTCCGCCATGCCCTCGACCCTCTGCAGTTCGCATACCAGGAGAAGGTGGCAGCGGAGGATGCCATCATCTATATGCTACACCGATCCCTCTCCCACCTGGACAGAGGCAGTGGTGCTGTAAGAATTATGTTTTTGGACTTCTCTAGCGCCTTCAACACCATCCAACCTCTGCTCCTTAGAGACAAGCTGACTGAGATGGGAGTAGACTCACACCTGGTGGCATGGATTGTGGACTATTTTACAGACAGACCTCAATATGTGCGTCTTGGGAACTGCAGGTCTGACATTGTGTGCAGCAATACAGGGGCACCGCAGGTGACTGGACTTTCTCTGGTCCTGTTCAATCTATATACATCAGACTTCCAATACGACTCGGAGTCCTGTCACGCGCAAAAGTTTGCTGATGACACTGCTATTGTGGGCTGCATCAGGTGTGGGCAGGAGGAGGAGTACAGAAAGTTAATCAAAGACATTGTTAAATGGTGCGACTCAAACCACTTACACCTTAACACCAGCAAGACCAAGGAGCTGGTGGTGGATTTTAGGAGGCCCAGGCCCCTCATGGACCCCGTGATCATCAGAGGTGACTGTGTGCAGAGGGTGCAGACCTATAAATATCTGGGAGTGCAGCTGGATGACAAATTGGACTGGACTGCCAATACTGATGTTCTATGTAAGAAAGCTCAGAGCAGAATATACTTTCTGAGAAGGTTGGCATCCTTCAACATCTGCAGTAAGATGCTGCAGATGTTCTACCAGACGGTTGTGGCGAGTGCCCTCTTCTACGCGGTGGTGTGCTGGGGAGGCAGGATAAAGATGAAAGACGCCTCACGCCTGGACAAACTTGTTAAGAAGGCAGGCTGTACTGTAGGATTAAAGTTGGACAGTTTAACATCTGTGGCAGAGCGACGGGCATTAAGCAAACTCCTGTCAATCATGAAGAATCCACTGCATCCACTGAACAGGATCATCTCCAAGCAGAGGAGTAGCTTCAGTGACAGACTTTTGTCACCGTCCTGCTCCACTGACAGACTGACGAGATCGTTCCTCCCCCACACTATGCGACTCTTCAATTCCACCCGGGGGAGTAAATGCGAACATTAATTTTATCTTAATTTTTTTAATTTTTATTACTATTTAATTTAATATTGTTTCTTTGTATCAGTATACTGCTGCTGGATTATGTGAATTTCCCCTTGGGATTAATAAAGTATCTATCTATCTATCTATCTATCTATCTATCTATCTATCTATCTATCAATCCACCACTTCAACCCGGGAGCACGACATTTCTTCCCGTCACGTGAACATGACGCACTCCCGGGTCGTACGGAACCACAGAGCCCATAAGCCCCCCCACAGCGACTCCTGGTGGTCCCCAAGGTATCCAGCAGGGCTGTGTATAAACACTACAAAGTCCATAAGTCCCTGCTGGACCTGGGGGCACCATCCTGCTGTCGGGAGAGCTCCTCCTGGCAGCCTGGGGGTGAGGACTGGCATGAGAAGCCGGCAGTCTTCCACAATATACATATATATATATATTCACAATAACATTCCTTCCTAATGTTCCTTTCCCCAGTTCCCCTTCCAGAGATGGTAAATAAATCCACAGTTGTCCACAATTCTGCCCCGCTGATGCACAGCAGGCAAAACTAGGAGTTCTGACAATTGCGGACTCCTGGCTGTAATCACGTCTTCGTCATAAAAGACATACAGTCAGTCTTGCGCCGTGATAACAATACAACAGGTCCTTTGACATACTGTAGCTCACCCGAGTCTGTAGGAATTAGCAGAACGTTCAATTCCCCGATCAAACGAATCACTTCCACCTTCTGACAGGACTGTAGGAGCTCCTGGATTTCTTACATGGCCAGTGCAGTAGCTGATCTGTTTTTTTTTTTTATTCTCCGATTCTCTTTTTATCCTTTCCTTTCCTCTTCTTCCTTCTCTCTTTAAAACGGCGCGCTTTATGCAAATCACTCCCCGAAAGAAATCAGTAAAACCGGAAGTTCCACCTCTGGGGCACCGCTGTCAATCTCCGGATGTAAGAATCATCCCCACAACACCCGATCGACAGCAGAAAACATATTACAGTGGACCCTTGACTTATGAACTTAATTTGTTCGCGAGGGCTGGTTGTATCTCAAGTTGGTTGTAAGTTGTTGTGATGTGAGATTTTGCATATAACTTGATAAATGTTTTGTATGTCTTTATTTATAATTACCAATGTAATTTAGTGTTACTTTGGAGAGAGGCACTCGTGTTAAACCCCCGTTTACGACTTTACTTTGTAATTTTACGACAGGATTTGGGGGATCTGTCTTAAACCAGTTTGATGAGTATTTCTCTGCTAAAGTCTTTCAACCCCCCCTGCAAGGAAGCCAGGATGTTTAACATGTGGCTTGGGGGGGGTTGCAGGTGTTAAGATGTTCCAATTCACCCATTGGCCTGAGATATGGCTGTCTGGATTGGCTGGAGGGCTTGGACAGAAAACCTATAAACGTGCTTGCTCAACCACATTCTCTCTCTCTAACCAACATATGATGAAGAAGCATCTCTCTTGCTAACCTGTGATGATGTAGAAGTATCTTTCTCTTGTTAACAACTGATGAAGAAGACCATCACACCATGAACTGACAAGAACAGCACAATGAAGAACACAGCTTCAGCCATATTGAGACAGGCTTGAGGCCTGTTCTGAAGAAAGCTGAGCACCAATGATGCCTTAACTGGAGACATTTGAAGTAACTACAAGTCTGTGTGCCACCTGAGCTACACATCACCATTTAATCAGGTTGTATGGTTGCCAATATTCAAATGTACTTTGCATTTTGTTATTATTTATGAATATTATCAGTAATACATTATTTTATGTGTAACTTAACTCCTGCTTGTCTTTTTACTACATCTAATTGCCTGAGGTTATAGATATAGAAGGGAAGGTGGGGATAAGTTATATACAGTGGTAAGTCTGTGAGATTAGGTATTCTAAGGCTACATATTAATAATACAATAGGGGACAGCAGAGCAATACATATTACTCTACCAAGATAAAACATAATTCAAGACTATTTTTCCCATAAGAAATACAGTAATCCCTCGCTATATCGCGCTTTGACTTTCGCGGTTTCACTCTATCGCGGATTTTATATGAAAGCATAACTAAATATATAACGTGGATTTTTCGCTGCTTTATGGTTCTGGACAATGTGTCTTTTTACTTCCTGTACATGCTTCCTCAGTTGGTTTGCCCAGTTGATTTCATACAATGGACGCTATTGGCGGATGACTGAGAAGCTAACCAATCAGAGCACGCAGTTAAGTTCTCCTGACTGAGAAGCTAACCAATCAGAGCACGCAGTTAAGTTCCTGCTTGCTGAATGCAGTGTTAACCAGGAAGTCTCGTCTCGCTCATTCAGCATCAACGTGTTTCGCTGTGTAAAGAGTTGTGCTCTTTTGTGTTTATCTTTGTGCGTAGTCAAGCCCTTCATTATGGCTCCAAAACGATCTGCTACTGCTTCAGGGGCCGTGCCCAAGCGCAAACGGAAGATGTTAACGATTGCGAAAAGGTAAAGCGTTTTGGATTTGTTGAAGGCTACGATTCTTTTATTTAAAAAGTAGGAAAGGAATATAATATCTACGCCGCAGTGTCCTTTTAACCAGGGTGCAAAACAAGTTGTAAGTGGATGTAATAAGGCAGTAGTCTGGATGGAATCTGCTTTAGGGATTTGGATTGAAGAAGAACAACGGCAGTGCTACACAATCGCCTGAAGTGGCTCCTTTAAGGGCTGTAACGCTCTCCTTTGTTGTGCAGTAAAATAAAACTCATTGTTATTGGACAAGTCATCGTGTCATTGTTGGTGAGTAACCATAATTAATTTCCTACTTACAGTACTTAGTACATGTACGTACGTTTAGTGTCACTGTACACACACATTTACTGTATACTATTTTTGTTGCATTGTACGTATTTATTGCTGGTGGCCTGTCTATCGTAATGGCCGTAACATGTGATATTGGAGACACTCAATATCTTTAAAATAATATTTAGGTTTTACTGTATGTTTATATACATCATTTCAATGAATCTTACCTAATATCTAAGAGAATACAAAGGGATTATGCTGTATAACTCTGCGGGGAATATTTATAAACAGTGTGGGAGAGTTTATAAGGGCTTAAAATATATAAAAATAACCATAGAAACATATGGTTTCTACTTCGCGGATTTTCACCTATCGCGGGGGGGGGTCTGGAACGCAACCCCGCAATCGAAGAGGGATTACTGTAATGGAAATACCCATAATGCACTCCGAACCTCCCACAGCAACACTTACTTAACTTTTTCATAATAAAAAAGGGTTGTATAATGCGCATAATTTACCAAAACACCAATCATTTTTCTAATGTACTAACCAAAAAGTTATAAAAAGTGCGTAGCCTACCAGAAACAACAATTTCATACTGTACTCACCATTTAATTTGACATCTTTGGGCTGCAGGAACGGAGGAGGAGGAGAATGAAACAGAAGGTGGTTATTGTTTAGAAGGAGCCTCCCTATGCAAATCTTTTCTTTGTAAAATTGTCGAGATGGTGGATTTCGACATGCTGTACATATTAGCGAGATCGGTCACACGAACGCCACTCTCATATTTCCGCACAATTTCCTTCTTCGTCTCGACTGTGATTGCTTTCTTTACCTTCATTACCTTCTCTTTCTTCCTTAGCAATTATCAAAATACATTATATAAATCACTGCACTGATCGAAATTACGTCCACAAACACATGTATCTGGGCTCCGACTGACTCTTACAAACGCTCTTTCTCGACTCTTTCTTTACAATCGCAGAAGCGGATACACGTGACCACATTCGGGTCATAACGCAAGACGTCGGTCGTAATTCAAAACAAAAATTTGGGTCGTAAACCAAGTTGTTCACATGTCAGGCCGGTCATATATCAAGAGTCGACTGTATATTTATGTGGCAGCGCTACAAGGCGGCCTTCTGCTGTTATCCACCCAAAATTTGGAAAAGCTGACCGAGAGAAATTCACCGGGCTAATACGGTGGAGCACTTAAAAAAAACTGAAACTAAAATCTCATCACTGTAACTTTCATTACTTACAACTTACATAACTGTGCTTTCTCAGAGCTTCATGTGAGTGTAACCCTGATATTTTGTATGTACATTTAATTATCATTATCATTCATGGTGGCTCTGAAATCCGTACTCACCCCTACTTTCCCTGCTGTTCTTTATCTGGTTTTCTGTAATGCCAATCTATGCCCTCACCACTTAATCAGGGCACCGTGCAGTCCCTACATTGATGGATTGAAGGCCAGATGACCATCATCATCATCATCAGATTCTTCTACATGAAGCCTGAAAACCCCGAGGACTGATTGAGATCATTGATGTTAGGTGGGCCGGGTGGTCTCGTGGCCTCGGAACCCCTGCAGATTTTATTTTTTTTTCTCTCTGGAGTTTTTCTTTGTTTTTCTGTCCTCCCTGTCCACCGGGCCTTACTTTTATTCTTTGCTCATTAATATTGCCTCATCTTATTTTTATATTTGTCTTTTTTTCTCTTTCTTCATCTTGTAAAGCGACATCATTTGTATGAACACGTGCTCTAGACATAAACATTGTTGTTGATTTTTTCAAACCCAGGTGACACTAGGACCCCATTGTTCTGTCATTGTCTTGATTTTCCATGCTCGTGTACTCCGCCGCACTGCCTGATTTGCCCAGTGGCAGCGAGCGACATGATGGATGCTGACCTTTGTCACCCCTTAGACTGGAACTGCCTCTTTGATGTCCGCCCCCACTGGGCCCTCAAGTCACAGAGCTGGCCGAGCTCTCCGCGGCGCCATTGACAAGCCTAACTAAGCGTTGCAGGAAGTCAGTTAAACATTTCCATTGATCAATTTACAAATTTGCTGTAAAAATTCTCAGCATTTATTAAAACTGGCTGTGGAGGAGAAAAGGACAAAAGAAGCCAGCGAAAAAGAAAGGAAAAAAATAAAAGAAAGAAAGCATTTCCATAATTACGTGAACACAAAGGGACAGCACAAAAACCTTGGAAAAGGCAGTTTGAAATCAATAGCACAGGGCTGATTTTGCACCGTTCTCATTCATTTTTTCCCAGTTCTTCCCGCATGGGGTTTTTTGTTCTTTGTCCGGATTTTGTACAATAAAGTAGCCATTTCTGTTATTAGTTCTTACCTTTCAGTTATTGTTTTTTCACATCCTATTTTATTACAAGGTGCCATTTTGTTGCCCCATTGCTAAGACACGGGTCTCGTGCCTCGGGTCCCACCCATGTGACATCTTCAGCCTGATGAGTTATTGTTAAGTCTCACTCAGGGTTACGGCCAGCCTGATGCTGATGTTCTGTTTTGTCAGTTTTTAATGATCATTTTTCATGTTAGAACATTAGAACACTCTGGACGAGACCAGGCCATTCAGCCCAACAAAGCTCGCCAGTCCTCTCCACTTATTTCTTCTAAAAAAACATCAAGTCGAGTTTTGAAAGTCCCTGAAGTCTTACTGTCCACCACACTACTTGGTCGTCTATTCCAAGTGTCTGTCGTTCTTTGTGTAAAGAAAAACTTCCTAATGTTTGTGCGAAACTTACCTTTAACAAGTTTCCAACTGTGTCCCCTTGTTCTTGATGAACTCATTTTAAAATCACCGTCTCGATCCACTGGACTAATTCCCTTCATCATTTTAAACACTTCAGTCAGGTCTCCTCTTCATCTCCTTTAAAGGCTCAGCTCTTTTAATCTTTCCTCATAACTCATCCCCTGTAGCCCTGAATCAGCTTCGTCGCTCTTCTCTGGACCTTCTCTAGTGCTGTTATGTCCTTTTTGTAGCCTGGAGATCCAAACTGCACCCAGGTCTCCAGATGAGGCCTCACCAGCGTGTTATAAAGCTGAGTAGAACCTCCTGTGACTTGTACTCCACTCATCAAGGCGCTATATAACCTGACATTCTGTTAGGCTTCTTAATGGCTTCTGAACTCTGTCGGGAAGTCAATAGCTTAGAGTCCACTACGACTCCTAAATCCTTCTCATAAGGTGTACTCTCGATTTTCAGACTGTCCATTGTGTATTCAAATCTCATATTTTTACTTCCTGTGTGTAATTCTTTACGTTTACTGACATTAAATTTCATCGTCCACAAATCTTCCCAAGCCTGTCCGCTGTCCAAGTCCTTCTGTGATGATATAACGGATTCCAAATTATCTTCCAATCCTTGGTATCATCTTAAAACTTAACCAGCTTGTTCCTTATATTCCTATAAAAATTATTTCTATACATTAAAAATAGCAGCGGCCCCAGCACTGCCCCCTGCTGGTCACCACTCTTAACATCGGCCGATTCTGATGAGGTTCCTCACACATCACCCTCTGCTACCTGTGTCTGAGCCAATTCTGCACCCACCTACAAACATCACCCTGAACTGCCACTTCTTTTAATTTGATGCCCAACCTCTCATGTGGCACCTCATGTTCTTGCTTATTATTTGTATGCTGCCATTCTGTATGCTTTGTAGGTGGAACCCACAGGGGGCGGGGTCAGCCTGATGTCACTGCTGTCGGGCCCGCCCACTGGCTTTATAAGTCAGCCAGAAAAAAAAATCTGCCGGTGGAGCGTTGAGTGTGATTAGAGGCCTTTTGCTGTATTTTGTTTTCATTTGAATGTATTGTCTTTTCTATGACTTCTACTCTGTCTTTTAAATTTTAACTGCAGATTTATGGCAGTATTAATAATAATAATTATTATTTCCGTTTATATGGTATGTTTCTCACTACTGAAAGTGCTTTACATAGGGAGTGGGGAGCCACTTCAACCTCCACTGATGTGTACCATCCACCTGGGTGATGCGACGGCAGCCATTTTGGCTCAAGTACGCTCAGGACACGTGAGCTGTTAGGTGGTGAAGTGGGGAGAGATATAACCAATCAGAGACAGGGAATGATTAGGGGGCCAGAATGATATTCCAGGATATCGGGATACCCCTTACTCGCTCAGGAATCTTGGCTTGACATTTTTACAGCACACTATCCCCATCGCTGCACTGAGGCATTGCGGTCCACACAAACAGCCCAGGGTAAGAGCCCCCTGCTGGCAGTGCCAACATCTCTATAATAATAATAATAATAATAATAATAATAATAATAATAATTCTTTACAATTATATAGTGCTTTACCCCTCCTCAAAGCACTTCAGTGAGTGGTGAGCCACTACAACCACCACCTAGATGATGCTATGGTGGCCATTTGTTTTGCACCAGTGTGCCCACCACACATTATCTATCAGTTGGTGAAGTGGTGAGGTAGACAGGACAAGGTCGTGGTGGGCAATTTAGCCAGAACATCTTTACAAAGAATGCCTGGGGATCTTTAATAACCACACAGAGAGATAGGATCTCAGCTTGATTCAAGTTTCAGATCTCCCACTGTGTGTTCAGGTTAAAGCGTTAGAACAATTGTGATGAGAACAGGCCATCCAACCCAACAGGCTCGTCCATCCTATTCACCACGTCCTTCAGTCTCTCTTCATCACTCATACCTGGTAGTCCCGGAGTCAGCCGAGTTGCTCTTCTCTTGTGCTGCTATGTCTTTTTTGTTATATGGTATGAGGGATGACACGTTGGGACCGGTGTTCTAGCAGGAATTGGTTTGGGATCCTTGCCTGGTCAGGGCAGCAATATCATGGAAGTACAGGGGAGAGCAACATATTCAAGTTATTGTCCTCCCCCATACTCCAGGTGGCAGCATCCCTGGGCTTTGGTACACATTCGGACACCCGCAGTGAATGCTAGGAATTGTAGTCCGGTAGAGTAACCCTGCTGGGGTCTGTGGGTGCGGTTAGGGGGCGCTGCAGGGAGCTTCACTCCTTACTCTTTGGCCCTGAAGTGCTTCCAATGAGCAGATGTACTCCCAGGTCTTCAATTAAAGAGGCCGCACTGCCTTGTCCAGGGAGTCAGAGCCGGGAACAGAGATGGGCAACACTCGCCTAGGAGGAGAAAGAGAGGAGAAGAAACCACTTGTATAAAGAATGGAACCAAAACATCCTCCGAGAGCAACTTCTCCCAGCCATCCCAGAACAGTTTGGTGTCCAACATGAACAATCCAGCATGACGGAGCACTGGGCCATAAGACAAAAGTGAGATCTAAGAGGCTGTGGGAACAAAACATTGAGATTTGGGGTCCATGGCCAGGAAACTCCCCAGACCTTAATCCCATTGAGAACTTGTGGTCAATCGTCAAGAGGCGGGTGGACAAACAAAAACCCACAAATTCTGATTCTGCAAGAATGGACGGCTGCCATCAGTCCGGATTGGGCCCAGAAGTTGATTGACAGCCTGCCAGGGCGAATTGCGGAGGTCTTGAAAAAGAAAGAAGGGCCAACACTGCAGATATTAACTCTTTGCATAAACATGTTGCTATTGTCCTCCCCCATACTCCAGGTGGCAGCATCTCTGGGCTTTGGTACACATTCGGACACCCGCAGTGAATGCTGGGAATTGTAGTCCGGTAGAGCAACCCTGCTGGGGTCTGTGGGTGCGGTTAGGGGGCACTGCAGGGAGCTTCACTCCTTACTCTTTGGCCCTGAAGTGCTTCCAATGAGCAGATGTACTCCCAGGTCTTCAGTTAAAGAGGCCGCAATGCCTTGTCCAGAGCTGGGAGCGGAGACGGGCAACACTCGCCTATCAGGAGAAAGAAACCACTTGTACAATTCTTATACACAGGTATTTGATAATAAAAAACCTTATGTCTGAACCCAGGACTTGTGTCTGGTGTATTTGTGATTGGGGTTTGGCCCTCTGTGGTGCCCTCTAGCTTTCACAATGGGTACTGATCTGCTCCGAGGGAATGACAGACTTGACAAAAATAAATTCTGAGGCACCACCCCGGTCTTATTAATGTAACTCATTCATCATCCAAAGTACCAGGAGGCACTAAGAGGACAGCGAGCTGCTGCTGCTTCTTCTGCTTTCTTTACAAAAGACGGTCGTTTTTAAAAAAAAAATTGCATTGCCACTTTCGATCTTATTATCCATCTCATTTGCATATTCAGACATAAAAATCATAAAAAGGAGAGACAGAGAGGAGAAAGAACAACCGACAGCTGCTAAATGTTTACAGGACAGCTTCGCAACGCAACGCTCGGTGACAACGCACAGCTGTTTAGTGACGTGAGGACTCGGAGTCCTACTGATCTGGGCTGTCATTGAGACTCGGCTCTGTCTGAAATGAAAATGGAGATCAGGCTACTGTTACGTTGTCAGGAGAAAACAGAGCTTATTGGCAATTAATAGAAGCTGAAGGAAATGAATCCAAAGCCAGAATGAATCTAAATGCGGAAAGTCGCTATATACTGTCACAAAAATGACACAAAGTCATCAAAAAGGTTTGGGGCAGCCAGCCATATACTGTGCCTTGGCTGCAAAACGATTACTTAATTGAGAGATGTTCACAGGTTTGAGTCCAAAACAGAACTGAACCATGTAGGTAAGATGGCAGCTTTATATGCCGAGAAGCTAAAGTGACGTCATCAGTGCCACCAGAACCAAAAGTGATGTCGTCAGTGCCACCAGAACCAGATGTTATGTCGTCAGTGGCACTGAAACTGGGAGTAGTGTCATCAGTGGCACTGGAACTGGAAGTGATGTCGTCAGTGCCACCAGAACCAGAAGTGACGTCATCAGTGGCACTGGAACCGGGAGAAGTGTCATCAGTGTCACCACAACCAAAAGTGATGTCATCAGTGGCACTGGAACTGGGAGTAGTGTCATCAGTGCCACCAGAACCAGAAGTGACATCATTAGTGGCACTGAAAACTGGAAGTGATGTCGTCAGAGGAACTGGAACCCTACAGGATTTCCTGTGGATGGTCTGCAAGGGATTGAAAGAGACAGTTAGTGCACCCCGCTGCCCCCTGGTCTGGCATGAAAGTGCTATCATTCTGGCCCTTTAGCTGTCTCCCAATTGCACGTGTATGACAATAGCCTTACTGAAGGAAGATTCTCTTTAGACATGGACATGATATCTGAAGTGTCAATGAAGGCCTACAGCTGAAAGTCACTATAAAATCACACTACTGAAAGTCAGTTGTAACAGATGGCAGGCTGGGACTGGTGTCCCTGCCAGAATGGACTCCCTTTCTGTAATTGATATTGCTTGAAGTGCCTACACAACGATCTGGGCCTAAAATGCCATTCAAAGAGTGGGCATGCTGGCATTGGGATTGTTACCTGGCCAGGATGCCAGCTTGAAGGAAAGACAGGGGGAGCTGAACAGGTCAAACTACATGCACCCCCATCCCCCCGAACAGCTCGGTGGCAGCAACCCTGGGATCCAGTACACCAATGGACACCCCCAGGGCATGCTGGGATTTGTAGTGCCGTATAACAGCCCTGTAGGAATCCCTGGGTGCCACCAGGGGGTGCTTCTAGGAGTGGTGCTCTATGGTTTTGGGACTTCTGACTGACCCTGAAGTGCTTCTATTGGGCTATGACCTGCCACTGGAAGTAAACCAGGGTCGAAATTAAAGGAACCCCCCACACCTCGCCACATCTGGGTGGGTCTTAGTCAGGAGGAAGGAGGAGAAGAAGAAAAAGAAGCATGTGAATCTGTGTTGGTCTTTAGTAGAAAAGTCATTTGTAAGGTAATTGATAATAATAAATCACTGATTTGAACCAGCGACTTGTATTTGTGTGGTGGTGTCTGAGGTTTGGGGTGTTACTGGTCACACAGTATGATCAGTGGGTTAAGAAGGTCTTCGGACCCCTTCACTGTCTGCACACTTCATTCTGTTGTAGGTGTAATTTTGAATGGAGAAGTTTGCCATTTTGGCCCATCACTCTACATTCAATAACCCACAACGTGAGAAAAATTAAAAACTGAAAATTCTCATTCCTCAAAATATGAGGGACGTTCAAAAAGTTTCCACACTTTTTTTAAACTCTATTTATTAAGAATTTCAAAAACTTTCTATATAGTAACCTTCGCTTGCGATGCAATTTTCCAAAAATATGTGTTTGCCTTCATCGTTTCCAATGAAAATATAAAAGTATGGGAAACATCCCTCGTATGTAGTCTCTTTGCTGTGGCCCTCCAGATTGAGCTCAGGTGCCTCCTGTTTGCTTCAGTTCTTCTTGAGATGTTTCTAGAACTTGATAGGAGTCCACCTGTAGCCAATGGAATGGACTGGACATCATGTAGAAAGGCACATGAAGTTCCCACAATTCACACTGCCTGTCAAGACAAAAAACAAGCCATGGAGTCCCAAGGAAGTCACTGGAGACCACCGTGGTGAGGCCCAGATCAGGGCAAGGGGATCAAACCCTTTCTAAAGCTTTGAGTGTTCCTGGGGGCCAAAAGTGGAAGAAGTTAGGGACCCTCAAGCCAAACTCGGCAAGAAGGGTCAGGAAGGTGACTGAGAACCCAATAGTCACTCTGCTCAGACGGGAGAACCTGTCATGTCAGCCGTGGCCAAAAGTTTAGAGAAGTGTTGGCTTTCACAAAGTTTGCTGCCTCAGTGTTTTTAGATCTTTTTGTCAGAAGTTTCTCTGGCAGACTGAAGTAGAATTACAAGCAGTTCAGAAATTTCAAAGGCTTTTATTGACAACTAGCAAAATACCCGCGCTCCGCAGGGAGAAGTAGTGTGTTAAAGAAGTTATGAAAAAGAAAAGGAAACATTTTGAAAATAACGTAACATGATTGTCAATGTAATTGTTTTGTGACTGTGATGAGTGTTGCTGTCAACAAGGATTTGATTATCATTATTTCTTTCAATCAGGTTCTTGTTTGAAATTCATCGAAGTGTTCACTACCCAAATTGGTACTCGTGAATCTAAGAAATTTAACAGGCATTCCCGGTATTAAGTTCTGGATTTCTCTGCGAGTATTTAGCGACAGCGTCTCTATTACTTGTGGATTTCTCTGCGAGTATTTAGTGACAGCGTCTTTATGAACTTGTGGATTTCTCTGCGAGTATTTAGCGACAGCGTCTCATGAACTTGTGGATTTCTCTGCGAGTATTTAGCGACAGCGTCTTTATGAACTTGTGGATTTCTCTGCGAGTATTTAGTGACAGCGTCTTTATGAACTTGTGGATTTCTCTGCGAGTATTTAGTGATAGCATCTTTATTACTTGTGTATTTCTCTGCGAGTATTTAGTGACAGCGTCTTTATGAACTTGTGGATTTCTCTGCGAGTATTTAGCGACAGCGTCTTTATGAACTTGTGGATTTCTCTGCGAGTATTTAGTGACAGCGTCTCTATGAACTTTAAACTCGTCATCCGCCCTGAAAGAGTTAACTTCTGAGCCCAATCCTGACTGATGGCCGCCGTCCATTCTTGCAGAATCAGAATTTGTGGGTTTTTGTTTGTCCACCCGCCTCTTGAGGATCCTCAATGGGATTAAATGTTGTGGTATATGGCAGGCTTGTCATCCCGGCCAATACCCCCAGTCCGCCGGATTGAGCCCTCCCTGCAGTATGGAGGTGCCCCGAAGACCAGCAGGGAGTCATGGACTATGCAGTTTTTATACACAACCCTGTTGGACATCACAGGGGCCGCAAGAGGGAGCTGTAGGGAGGACCGAAGAATCATTTGTGCCCTATAACCTGGAAGTACATCATAGGAAGAGCGACAACAGAAGTGACGTGCTTCCGGGATGAAAAAAAGGACTTGTTCCTGACCCGGAAGTGATAAAGAATCACATGGACTGGGGATTGGAAACACTTCCGGGTCAGGGTGTATAAAAGGACTGTGGGAGCTCCCAGACAGTGAGCTGAGCATGGGTGGAAGGGTGGCAACATGTCTGGGAGTTGGTATTGATTTGTATATGAGTATAGTGGAGGAGAGGGGGCTTTGTGCACTGTAGCATTTGAATAAAGTCAACCTTTGGACTTTTTCCTGGTGTCTGGAGACAGGGGTTCAAGGGAGCGATGGCGCACCCTATCTGTCACAAGGTCTGGAGAGTTTCTTGGCCATGGACCCCACATTTCAATGTTTTGTTCACTGAGCCTCTTGGTTCTCACTTTTGTCATATGGCCCGGTGCTCCATCATGCTGGATTGTTCATGCTGGACACCAAACTGTTCTGGGATGGCTGGGAGAAGTTGCTCTCAGAGGATGTTTTGGTCCCATTCTTTATACAAGTGGTTTCTTCTCCTCTATTTCTCCTCCTAGGTGAGGATCAGTCCAATCAATGCTTGGGGTTTGTCAGAACTGGTGGGTTTTTGTTTGTCCACCCGCCTCTTGACCACAAGTTCTCAATGGGATTAAAGGTCTGGGGAGTTTCCTGGCTATGGACCCCACATTTCGATGTTTTGTTCCCTGAGCCACTTAGTTCTCACTTTTGCCTTATGGCCCGGTGCTCCGTCATGCTGGTCACCAAACTGTTCTGGGATGGTTGGGAGAAGTTGCTGTCGGAGGAGGTTTTGGTCCCATTCTCATGCTGTTGTCATCACTCATGCAATGCATTGTTTTGTGGCCTCCCAGCTGAATATATCAAGAGATTACAGGATGTTCAGAATTCTGCTGCTCGTCTACATACACACAGTAAAAAAATCTGCTCTCATCACTCCTGTCCTCTAGGATTTGCATTGCTTACCAGTTTCTCCAAGAATCAAATATAAAATGATCATTACCTTTAAAGCCCTTCATGGTTTGTCCCCTCATTATCTGCTTCCTGACACTCCTGCCTGTGCATTAAGATCATCGGACGCTAACTTACTCACTTACATACTAAATACAGGTTAGTAACTATCTGCGGGGAAGAGCTTTCAGTGTGATGGCCCCTAAATTTTGGATTGCTCTTCCTCTCAGCTTGTTATTCATGTCAAGCTCCTGTTAAAAACACATCTCTTCAAAGAGTAGTATTTGTTTTCTTGTATGTAATGTCTACTCTCTTGTTACTGTCAGTCAGTCAGTCAGTCATTATCCAACCCACTATATCCTAACTACAGGATCACGGGGGTCTGATGGAGCCAATCCCAGCCAACACAGGGCACAAGGCAGGAAACAAACCCCAGGCAGGGTGCCAGCCCACCGCAGGGCACACAAGCGGGACAATTTAGGATCGCCAATCCACCTAACCTGCATGTCTTTGGACTGTGAGAGGAAACCCACGCAGACACGGGGAGAACATGCAGACTCCACGCAGGGGGGACCCAGGAAGTGAACCCGGGTCTCCTAACTGCGAGGCAGCAGCGCTACCCACTGTGCCACCGTGCCACCCTGTACAATACATTTCATCATTAAATGTATTTTGTAATGTTGAACGTCAATTGAAAATGCCCCGATTCCCTGCACCACCCTGTATTTGTTGTCCCTCTGGTGGACCACGGTGGTCTACAGAGAGTCCCCTGGTCTTCATGGCTTGGTTCTTGTCCTGACATTCAGTGTGAATTGTGGGACTTTCTGTACACAGGGACTCTGTGCCACTGTGCCACCGTGCTGCCCGCGTCTTGTTAATGTGTTTATTGAATTGTAAAGTGTCCTTTAGTGTATGAAAGGCACTACATAAATAAAACGTATTATTATTATTATTATTAGAGTGGCGAGATGGGTAAGGAGCCTATGGCAGTTTAAAGGAACAGAAAGACGCACAAAAACGGAACTCCAAGCACTACGTCTGGAGACGACAGGGCCCTGCGCCTCACCTGCCTAATACTAACGTCAATGTCCGCTTATTTATAACAACATCACCAATGCTGTAGCCAAAGTGCTTTACATTAAAACACACACTGGACGCAGAGAAAATAAATACAAATAAGTAGAAAGAGCAGCCAGCAGTGAGGTAAAGAAAAAGAAAGAAGATGACAAAGAGTGGGGAAAAATAAGCACCAGCATCACTGGAGCGAGAGAATAGAAATGCGTCTTCAGTCTCGTTTTAAACAGCTCGATCGGTGGGTGACTGCGTAATGTGACGAGGGCCAGCAGCTGCAAAAGCCCTACGTGTTACACTCAGGCCACCAGAGACAACTGACCAGTAGATTCTTCTTCTTCTTCTTCTTCGTTTGGCTGCTTGTGTTAGGGGTCACCACAGCAGATCATCTTCTTCCATATCTTCTTGTCCCTGTCATCTTGCTCTGTGATACCCATCACCTCACCACATCCATACAGCTTCTCTTAGGCCTTCCTCTTCTCCTCTTCCCTATCAGCTCTATCCTTAGCACCCTTCTCCCAGGATACCCAGCATCTCTCCTCTGCACAGGTCCAAACCAGCGCCATCTCACCTCTCTGACTTCGCCTCCCAACCGTCCAACCTGAGAAGTGGCATTGCTCGAGTTCGCGCCGCTCGGGGCGAGGCGGTGTTTTAATTTGCTGCCCTCCAACATATCTGAATAGGTTAACCTATTTAAATGGAAAATTAAAATGACGTATAGAGAAAAAGTAACATACATTTTGCCTGGATTTATTCCTATATAGAGAAACCGCAATAATTTTTCACAATAATTATTTATAATCATCAACTAGACAAGAATACAGTATAAACACACTGATCAGCCGTATTCTGATTATTAGTTTAATAGAATTACGCTGTGAAAACCTGAACCAGTGTGGTGTACCAGTGATAGGTGGGTATTGTTTCTGCACTTCTTCTTTCGGCTGCTCCCGTTAGGGGTCGCCACAGCGGATCATCTTCTTCCATATCCTTCTGTCCTCTGCATCTTGTTCTGTTATCCCCATCACCTGCATGTCTTCTCTCACCACATCCATAAACCTTCTCTTAGGCCTTCCTCTCCTCCTCTTGCCTATCAGCTCTATCCTTAGCATCCTTCTCCCAATATGCCCAGCATCTCTCCTCTGCACATGTCCAAACCAAACACAACCTCACCTCTCTGACTTTGTCTCCAAACCGTCCCACCTGAGCTGACCCTTTAATGTCCTCATTTCTAATCCTGTCCATCCTCCTCATACCCAATGCAAATCTTAACATCTTTAACTCTGCCACCTCCAGCTCTGTCTCCTGTGCCACCGTCTCCAGCCCATATAACATAGCTGGTCTCGCTACCGTCCTGTAGACCTTCACTGTCACTCTTGCTGATACCCGTCTGTCACAAATCACTCCTGTCACTCTTCTCCACCCTGCCTGCACTCTCTTCTTCACTTCTCTTCCGCAATCCCCGTTACTCTGTACTGTTGATCCCAAGTATTTAAACTCATCCACCTTCACCAACTCTACTCCTCACCATTCCACTGACCTCCCTCTCATTCACACACATGTATTCTGTCGTGGTGGTCCTACTGACCTTCATTCATCTCCTCTCCAGAGCAGATCTCCACCTCTCCAGGGTCTCCTCAACCTGCTCTCTGCTCTCTCTACAGATCACAATGTCATCAGCAAACATCACACTCCACGGGGTCTCCTGTCTAATCTCATCTGTTGACCTGTCCATCACCACTGCAAATCTGGATGGTGGGTGTTAAAATACCCTATTCAGATAAATAGGCAGGAGCAGACACACATGTAATGATTTTAAAACCAGTAGCAAGGTTTGAACGTCCGTTCTGAAACTAACAGGCAGCTGCTATTGGAGGTACAGAATCCAACTTTCTTGCCCCTACTAAATTAAACGGGCAGCCGCCTTCTGGACAAGCTGGCACCAGCGTGTCTGCTGATCCCAGAATACAACGAGTTGCTGCAATCAAGTTGAGAAAAAATAAAAACGCGAGTCGCGTTCTCAAGACCCCTAGGTACATAACAGGGCTTCAACCGTAGCTCAAAGACAAAACCGACGACGGAGTGAATCTGCTTCTCAAAGGAGAGGTGACTGTCAAAAAAATGACACCAAGATTATGGACTTGAGGTCTGCAAAAGTCAACAGAAGAGCCGAGGCATTCGAGACCAGTTTGAACCTCGGCTGCAGGACCAGCCATCAGCACTTCTGGTTTATTTAGACTGAGATCAAGAAAATTATCAGCCATCCAAGATCTCATTTCAAAAAGACAATCGTGTAGCTGATTAATTACAAACAGGGATATAAAGCCGTGAATCATCAGCATAACAGTGAAAACAGCAAGGGTTACATCATCAGGCTACAGGGGTGCCAAACATAGAGTGGTCCTTCAAAAAAACCTGCTCCAGAGTGCAGACCACCTAAGACCAAGGTGACGACTCACCATTCAGCAAGGGAGTGCAGACCACCTCAGAGCAGGGAGATGATTCGAAATTCAGCACGAGAGTGCAGACCACCTAAGACCAAGGTGACGACTCACCATTCAGCACGAGAGACCACCTCAGAGCAGGGGGACCACTCGCCATTCAGTACAAGAGTGCAGACCACCTAAGACCAAGGTGACAACTCACCATTCAGCACGAGAGACCACCTCAGAGCAGGGGGACCACTCGCCATTCAGTACAAGAGTGCACACCACCTAAGACCAATGTGATGACTCACCATTCAGCATTAGAGTGCAGACCACCTCAGAGCAGGGGGACCACTCGACACTCAACATGACAATTCAACACTGCAATTACTGATTTGCTCTCCTTTAGTACTCTTAGTTTGGATTTATTTCTATTTTTCGTTGAGAAACTGCACTTAAACACATTCGGCCCCCCACCGCCGAGTCACTTAAAATGCCGGTGCTCATGTCCTAGAAATATGGAAACAGCTGTAGCTTTGTGGCCTGGGACTCCCTTTGACAGGCAGTGTGGCCCCCTAGTGGCTAAATCATTAGAATGCAAAGCACAAGGTGGGCTGCTAGTGTTTAATCAGCACTGCTGGTTCACTTCATAACCCTGAGTGACTCACTAAATCTGCCAGGACTTCAGCGGCAAAAAAAATACACAATACACACCATTGTTCTTGGCTGCAGACCCTTGAAATATCCTGAGGTGGTCTTATTTCTAGAGAGGCGCAATATAAAAAAAGCAATTTGCTTGTTCACTCAGGCTGCTGCAGAACATTGCCTTTGTTTTTTTGTTTTATTATTATATTGGTGGAGCTTATAGAATGGGAAAGGCCGATTTACCTGCTTGCAGTTAATGTGGGTTTGGTGGTACGATGGCACAGTGTTTAGTTCCTGAACCCCTGGTTCACATCCTAGGTTTGTCTGGAATGAGCATCTTGTTTTAATATTTCCAGTTCATCTTCCGAATGACATAGACATACACCCACTGGCCACTTAATTAAGTACACCTTGCTAGTACCTGGTCGGACCCCCTTTTGCCTGCTGTAATTCTTTCATGGCATTGATTCAACAAAGTGCTGGAAACATTCCTCATATTGACATGATGGCATCATGCAGTTTCTGCAGATTTGTCGGCCTTACACCCATGAAGCGAATATCCCGTTCCAGCACATCCCAAAGGTGCTCTACTGGATTGAGATGTGGTGACTGTGGAGGCCATTTGAGTCCAGTGAACTCCTTGTCATGATCAAGAAACCAGTTTGAGATGATCTGAGCTTTGTGACATGGCGTGTTATCCGTCTGGAAAGAGCCATCAGAAGATTGGCACACTGCGGTCATAAAGGGTTGGACATGGGCAACAGCAATACTCAGGTGGGCTGCGGCATTCAAATGATGCCCAGTTGGTATTAAGGGGCCCAAAGTGTGCCAAGAAAATATCCCCCACACCATCACAACACCAGCACCAGCCTGAACTGTTGATACAAGGCAGGAGGAATCCATGCTTTCATGTTGTTGATGCCAAATTCTGAGCTCGCCATCTGAATGACCAGCAGAAATCGAGACTCATCAGACCAGGTGACGTTTTCCAATCTTCCATTGTCCAATTTTGCTAAGCCCGTGTGAATTGTAGCCTCAGTTGCCTGTTCTTAGCTGACAGGAGGGTCACCCGCTGTGGTCTCCTGTTGCTGTAGCCCACCTGCTTCAGGGATTGACGTGTTGTGTGTTCAGAGCTGCTCTTCTGCACACCTGGGTTATAATGAGTGCTTATTTGAGTTCCTGCTGCCTTTCTCTCAGCTCAGACCAGTCTGACCATTCACCTCTGACCTCAACAAGGCATTGTCACCCAGAGTACTGGTGCCCACTGATATTTTCCTTTTTTCAGATCATTCTCTGTAAACCCTATGGATGGTTGTGTTAGAAAATCTCAGCAGATCAGCAATTTCTGAAATACTCAGACCAGCCTGTCTGGTACCAACAACCATGACACGTTCAAAGTCCCTTCAGTCCCCTTTCTTTCCCATTCTGAAGCTCGGTTTGACCCTCAGCAGGTGGTCTTGAGAAGGTCTACAGGCTGGAATGCACTGAGTTGCTGCCTTGTGATTGGCTGATTAGATATTTGCGTTAAGGAGCAGTTGAGCGGGTGTACCTAATAAAGTGGCCGGTGAGTGTATATGTTAAGTTAATTGGTTGACCCAAATTGTCCCCATGTGACTGCAGGTGCTCTGTGAGGGTCTGGCCTCTTGCCCAGGGTCACCTACTGCCCTGCACCCAAGCACATCATGTGGTGGATAAACTAGAGTCTCTGAGCACTTCACGCTTCTTGAAGTTTTTATTAAATTGCAATGTTAATTTTCCATTATAATGGATGGCAGACATGGGCTGTCTAGTTCAAGAGTCCTTACCTGTATGGGAGGCCGGACCAGGGTGGTCCCTGCTACAGCCAGGAAAGGATATGCTGGCATCCCAGAAGGTCTTGATAACAGATCATTAACCACAATGGAAGGACATGGGAAGACAACTTACCTGGGGTATTTAAACCCCCATAACACTAGGTGGCAGTGTCCTTGGGTTATGGATACCCACAGGGCATGCTCGGAACTGTAGTCCCATGGGGCATGCCTGTTGGGTTTCATGGGTGCCACCGGGAGGTGCTGAAGGGATTATTGGTTCCTATTTTACGGGTCTTCTGCGTAACCTGGAAGTGCTTCTGAGGGACAGTCTCGTGACACCGGAAGTACTCCCAGGTCCTGGATAAAGCAAGCAGCTCCGCTTCAGCAGAGGCGAGTCAAAGTCGGGTGTAAAGGACGGACAAAGCCCACCTGGGAGGTGTGGAGGAGAAGTAAAGGGAGAGACGAAGAACTGTGTTGTGTTTATGTCACTTTGGGAGCCTTAGTGTGAGGTCATTGTGAGAACAAACCTTTTATTTAAAACGGGAATTGTGTTTGTGGATTGGGAGGCTGCAATGCCCCCTAGTGGTCACACCTTGTACTGTGGATTCATTTAGAATTAAGGGCCCCTTCACTTTCTGCACGTAGGTGTAGATTTCATTTTAAATCAATAAATCTGACATTTTTGTCCATCAGTATTACACTGAACAGTGAGACCACGTCTTCAGAAATTTTGGAATATTTATTTAAAACAAAAACTGAAGTCTCCCACTCCAAGAAGTATTCAGATCTTTGCCTGTGCTCCACCAAAAACCCAAATTTTATCTCCTGTTTGCTTTAATTCTCGTTGAGAAGTTTCCAGAAGTTGAATTGTCACGTGACGATTGACATGTGTTCCTGTGTACAGAAGGTCCCACAATTCACACTAAATGTCAGGACAAGAACCAAGCCATGAAGTCCAGGGGACTCTCTGTAGACCACCATGATCCACCAGAGGGACAAGAAATACAGGGTGGCGCTGGGAAACGGGACATTTTCAATTGATGTTCAACATTACAAAAATACATTTAATGATGAAATGTGTTGTATAGGGTGGCACAGTGGGTAGTGCTGCTGCCTCAGAGTTAGGAGACCCAGGTTCGCTTCGCTCCTGCGAGGAGTTTGCATGTTCTCCCCGTGTCAGCATGGGTTTCCTCCCACAGTCCAAAAACATGCAGGTTAGGTGCATTGGTGATCTTAAATTGTCCCTAGTGTGTGCTTGGGGTGTGTGTGTGTGTGCCCTGCCCAGGGTTTGTTTCCTGCCTTGAGCCCTGTGTTGGCTGGGATTGGCACCAGCAGACCCCCGTGACCCTGTAATTAGGATATAGCGGGTTGGATAATGGATGGATGGATGTTATTTGTATAAAAGCCAGATTGAATGTTATTTACCTCGATTTATTTATGTCTCTCTCTACAGCGTAAAGTCACAAGTAGACTGCAGAGCTTCCTCTGTTTGATTGGCTGGGCCGAGATCACAAATGACACATGCAAAGTGCCTGCTGACACTTCAGTACGTGAACAACGGTACAAGAATGCAGTCAGACTTCTTTTTTGGGCACATACAGCGTCCAGATCTAAACTCTAGCGTGGAGAGTCGCTCGTTCGCATACTGAAGAGTCTGGAGCTGCAGGTGGACTCTGCCATTGCACTTTTGCCGTCGCTGTACTACGAGTGAGCCGTTCTCCTTCTTACCAAAGCTGTCGTGCCAGCGCCGCACCCTAACCTGATATTTTTGAATAAAAGTGCACTTGTTTTCTTATACGTGTATGTTGTGATGTAAGATTTTGCATATAACTTGATGAATGTTTTGTATGTCTTTGTATGTAATTTAGTGTTACTTTGGTGGGAGGCATTCGTGTTTGCGCCATTTACGACTTTTCTTTGTAATTTTACAACAGGATTTGGGAGATGTGTCTTAAACCAGTTTGGCGAGTGTTTCTTTGCTAAAGTCTTTTCTCCCATCCCCCACACAAAGCCAGGTTAGCTTAACATATGGTCTTGGGGGGGTTGCAGGGGTTAAGATGTACTATTTCCCCCCATTGGTCTGAGGTATGGCTGTTTGGAATTGGCTTGTCTCAGAGGCCTTTGAGTACCATGATGTCCTATTGGCTGTAGGGGTTGGACAGAAAACCTATAAATGTGCTTGCTCAACCACATTTTCTCTCTAACCAACATATGATGAAGAAGCATCTCTCTTGCTAACCTGTGATGGTGTAGAAGTATCTTTCTCTTGATAACAAGTGAAGAAGACCATCACACCATGAACTGAGGACAACACAATGAAGAGCACAGCTTCGGCCATTTTGAACAAACATGTGGCTGAAAGCTGAGCACCAATGATGCTTTAACTAGAGACATTAAGTAACTACAAGTCTGTGTGCCACCTGAGTTTTACACATCACCATTTAATCAGGTTGTATGGTTGCCAATATTCAAAAGTACTTTGTTTGTTATTATTTATGAATATTATCAGTAATGCGTTATTTTATGTGCAACTTAACTCCTGCTTGTCTTTTTACTACATCTAATTGCCTGAGGTTATAGATATAGAAGGGAAGGTGGGGAGAAGTTACTGTATATACAGTGGTAAGTCTGTGAGATTAGGCATTCTAAGACTATATAATAATAATACAATAGGGGAAAGTAGAGCAAAATATATATTACTCTGTAGCGGGGCCACATAGTTAGTGTTTAAATGTCATTCTTAGTTTCATTGTCGTTTCATTGTCCCATTTGCTGTTTGTATGTGTATCAGTTAATGCCGTCCCCGTAAAGGAGGACGGATGATGGAAGGAGACCACAGCCGCAAACCTGGAAAACACCTGTTCTTAATTAATCAATTACAGCCGTCACCGACTATTTAAGAGGAAAGAGAGAGGAAGAAAAAAAAAGACCGTTTTGTTTCAACCACTTCAACTTGCTTGCTGTTTCTTCACATCGCGCCTTTCACCGGTTTGCTTTTCATTTTCCGGACTGTCTTTCAACCTGCATCTGCTGAGACCCCGGGGTCGATTCACCATCCACCATACGCCGAGGAATCACGGTGCGGTTGCTCCAATCGCCGGGAAAATCAAACACCACAATTGCCGCTAGTTCAGTCATCCGTATTCAGGACATTTTTTATATTCGGACTCAAGTTCACAATCATTCTGTTTATCAGTCATTTTGTTGTTCGTGTTGTGTGTTATATGTTACAGGGACAAGGGAGGGTTTTTGTATTTATATTTGGTGCTGTCTTGTTGTTGCTGGGGTGGAGGGATATTTATATTTATATCTGTTTTATGGCATGTCTTGTTTCATTTAATACATTTAATCTGTTTAATTTTACATCCTGCTTTTGTGTACTTGCATTTATACCGTCGATTGTGGGGAAAAGTTTAATTGTGTAGAAGTACGGCTTGATAGTTAGATTTCTCAGTAAATTATCCAGGCCACGGGTCTTGGAGGTGTAGCTGCCGGCTGGGTAAAGGGGTCGGTCGTTACAACTCTACCAAGATAAAACAGTCCTTATTTAATATTCAGACTTCAGTCTTCACACATTATACACTTCATGTCAACATTTTGTCAATTATTACTATAATTTGAAAAGTATTCCTTTTTTAGTTATGTGTTCAACAATAGGAAGAGTCACCAGAGACGTGAATGTCAGATTTTGGGGGGGGCGTGAACATGACTGAGAGAATAAAACTGAATAAAAGAATTAATGTTACATTTTACAAGTACCATACATTTACAGCGGCTGTTACAGACTCAAATCATACGGACGGTTATATTCTATAATAGTAAGAATAAGAGCAGCTCACAACTCACTATGGGCACGCTCGGAATTGAGCCGGCGACCTCCTGGTTACGAGTAAGCAGTTCTTACTGCTGCACCACCCAAGCGGTCGTGTCGTACCCTAACCCCATTTCTTTATCTACGGTTAGAATCTTGAATAAAAGTGCACATCATCATCAGGTCCTTCCATGAGAACCCTAAATCCAATGAGGACTGTTTCATTTATGTTAGGTAGATTGCTCAGAGGGGACTGGGTGGTCTCGTGGTCTGGAATCCCTGCAGATTTTATTTTTTTTCTCCAGCCGTCTGGAGTTTTTTTGTTTGTTTTTTCTGTCCACCCTGGCCATCGGACCTTACTTATTCTATGTTAATTAATGTTGACTTATGTTTATTTTTTATTGTGTCTTCTATTTTTCTATTCATTTTGTAAAGCACTTTGAGCTACATTTTTTTGTATGAATATGTGCTATAGAAATAAATGTTGATTGATTGATTGATGTTCTGTTATGCGTGTACCTTTTGTGAAAGTCCTTATTTGATATTTGGACTTCAGTCTTCACACTTTATACACTTCATGTCTACATTTTGTCAATTATTACTAAAATACCAGAAACGCTTCATTTTAAGTTATGCGTTCAACAATAGGAAGGATCACCAGAGACGTGAAAGTCACTGCCAAGGTAAGTAGACTCTTCCTATGAAGTCAATAGACGGATTGGGAGAGCATGGAGGGTCATGAGGTCGCTGGAAAGGGGTGTGTGGCGCTCCCGAAATCTCTGCAAAAGGACGAAGGTCCAAGTCTTTAGAGTCCTGGTGCTTCCTGTCTTGCTATATGGTTGTGAGACATGGACGCTATCCAGTGACCTGAGACGAAGACTGGACTCCTTTGGTGCTGTAGCCGCTGAAGTGTAAGGTCTTTTGTGACCTCTCGGATGAGTCGTCTCTGCGCTCTTGGGGTAATTTTGGTCGGCCGGCCACTCCTGGGAAGGTTCACCACTGCTCCATGTTTTTGCCATTTGTGGATAATGGCTCTCACTGTGGTTCGCTGGAGTCCCAAAGCTTTAGAAATGGCTTTATAACCTTTACCAGACTGATAGATCTCAATTACTTCTGTTCTCATTTGTTCCTGAATTTCTTTGGATCTTGGCATGATGTCTAGCTGTTGAGGTGCTTTTGGTCTACTTCTCTGTGTCAGGCAGCTCCTATTGAAGTGATTTCTTGATTGAAACAGGTGTGGCAGTAATCAGGCCTGGGGGTGGCTACGGAAATTGAACTCAGGTGTGATACACCACAGTTAGGTTATTTTTGAACAAGGGGGCAATTACTTTTTCACACAGGGCCATGTAGGTTTGGATTTTTTTTTCTCCCTAAAAAATAAAAACCATCATTTAAAAACTTTATTTTGTGTTTACTTGTGTTATATTTGACTAATGGTTAAATGTGTTTAATGATCAGAAACATTTTGTGTGACAAACATGCAAAAGAATAAGAAATCAGGAAGGGGGCAAATAGTTTTTCACACCACTGTATATGCTGTGAACTGGGACCTGGACACAGGCAGATGGACAACCCAACACACTTTTATTTACAATATTTACAGTTTTAAATCAGTGCACTTCCCAGTGCCTCCAGCACCATTCCCCCAACTGTCCAGGCCACACTCTCAGTCACTGTGCCTCTCTCCAGCTCTGTCCTCTTCCACCCGACATCCACATCTGACTGGAGGGAGGCGGCCCCTTAAATGGGAACCCAGATGGGCTCCAGCTGCTTCCCGGCAATCAGTCCTAGCCACACCCCAGTGTGGCGGAAGTGCCGGCTGCGCACCCGGAAGCCGTCCGGGTGTCCCCTGTCGTCTTCCCCCAAGCACTTCCTGGTGCGGTGGAAGTGCTGGGCTCCAGGGTTCCTCAGGCAAGTGGGCGCCTGGCGGTGGCCACGGGCCCCTACAGGGTTGGGCTTCCAAGCCGTCTACCCGTGGCCCCCAATATAACCAGGGCGATCACCCCCTTGTGGTCTGGAGGAGGCACAAGCCTTTCTCTGGTCCTCCTGGAGCCCGGCCGGGGACCACAATGCATTTAATTATCATTATCATTCACGGTGGCTCCTCAATCCCACTAACCCCTACTTTCTCTGCTGTTCTTTTTTCGTTTTCTGTGATGCCAGTCTGCACCCTCACCACCTGATCAAAGCACCATGCTGTCCCTACATTGATGGATTGAAGGCTAGAAGTCCACATGACTGTCATCATCTTCTATAAACAGCTTTTCTTGAGAAACTTTAGTTATTTCTGTACTTAAAAGTTCTTTCCTTCTTCTTTCTATGCTTAAAGGTTCTTACTTTCTTCTTCTGTACGCCTTAAGCGTATGGTACAATCCTTCTATATAAAAGCGGTCGGGATTGTCCTTCCGTCAGTGCTACGTAGGCGCAGAGTTTCACACACGCCCCGTCCATTTTGCAATGCATGATGGGATTTGTAGTTTCGTTTTCCTAGGTAAAAGATGATTTTCTACTCCAGACTGTGCGATATCTTCTTCTTCTTTCTTAATATGTAAAAGCGGTCGGGATTGTCCTTCCGTCCCGTGAGTGGAAAGCGTAGCGGTATTCCGCTTATCACAGACTTACTACTTGCAGCTTGCGGTACGAAGCGACATGATGTGAGCAGAGTTCTGGTACTCCCATCGTTCCCTTGCTTTTGTGCGCGATGCGCTGGAAAAATAGACAAAATTATGTCTATAATTCATGTTGATGGAGTACAAATGCCTCATCGCGTAGTAAATATCAGGGGGGTTCAAAAGGGCGACCTCAATATAGAAAAAAAGTTTAAATTTCATCACAAAAATAACAGAAACTATGAGTATTAAAGTAATACCGCTCAAATGCAATATAACCAAATGAATGAGTTTGTATGAAATATCAAATTGATCTACATATTGAATTGCCTTAAGAAGTGGTCAACTTAAAAGTCGGTTGCCTTAAAAGGCGGGTCAGCCTAATATTTAAATAAGCGTTGTTTTCTTAGAGTTGTTTCACACACTCAAAAGGCCCGTAGGTCCGTAGGCACAGTTTAAAACCTTATGCCCTCTACACCTTACACATGGCAAGGCTGGTCACTAACTGAAGAATAACGTTTACTCAAAGCTGGTAGAAATGGCAAGAATATACCAATACAATTGTACTTACGGGGGTTTTAGGAACCTCCCATAGATTATGCTTTGTCATCGAGTAAACTTATAGAACTAGGAAAATGGCTCTTACAGGTACAGTGTCTCCCCAGAAAATCCTTGGGTACCGTTGGTTTGATTTTGTGTTGCTCATGGAGTCCCAAATGAGGCACATGACCTGTATTGTGAGGGAGCATCAGTTCCGGCACTACGGTCATGTGGCGCATTTCCCCGATGGTGATCCAGCTCATAAGATTCTCATTATTGGGGACCCGAGTGGCTGGACCAGGCCAAGGGGTTGCCCACGTAACACCTGGCTGCGGCAGATAGAGGGTCATTAACAAAGGGTGGGACTAGGCCGAGTGTCTGCCTTGTGGGTTGCCAACCGGGATCCCGAGTCGTTTCGTCGTGTGGTGGGTGCGGCAACGTGCTGTACCAGTGCCTGCTCCCTAACCTGACCTGACCTGTTCAACAATTCCTGCCTCACGTTTCATCCTACATTTACACAGATGACAATATTCTGCATTATTTATCCTCTACAACTCCAGGCACCTCACACCGAGATAAACAGACTTGACCTGGCAGAACGTTGTGCCCGAGTCAAGCTCTGTCAATTGGGACAGCAGGCTGCTTGCTGCTTGTGCTGATCGACGCATTTACAGAACAAAAGATGCTGATGACGAGAGGTGCAAAGGAATTTAAGGTGGGCCGAGATTACGAGTTTTTTCATAGGCTTCAGGGATTCTAGTGTTAAGAGAAAATTGTGACAGACTGGAAACGATCCGTTTTAAGTTTCAAATCATTTGATTGATATCCTTGGAAAGAAAAACGCCCCCCATGCCCACCCCTGGGATAGAATGTGCCGAAGATGAAGGGGTCCGGAGACCATCTCAATCCGCTGTATATCTGTGCTTCCTCTTTTGTGTGCTGGCCCATTCAATGTGTGTTCGTTCCTCCTGTTCTTTAGGTGGACCCTCAAGAGGCCGGACCACCTGGATGTCACCACTCCTGAGAACTCCGTCTGGTTATTTGAGTCAAGGAGAAGACAATCTCAGGAGTGGAGCCCTGACGTTGTTGGTTGAGTTTCATTGTCGGCTCTTTTGCTTTGTGGATTGGGGTTTGGTTTCCTTGGACTGCCTTTTAAAGTTACTTCTTTTTTTGCTCTTTTTGAGCCTTTCTTTCTTTTTTTTTTTTTTGCTAATAAATTATTCCCTGATAACGATTCATGGCTTTGAATTGTCTCTTCAATCCCGGGATTTTCACTGTTTTTTTTTTTTTCCTCCCTCCTGTGAGGCCCCCTTTTGATATTTCACGACCCTAAAAGTCTGTTTTGACCTCTGAAAGCTTGTTTTCTCCATTCTGGGTCAGAACAGTCAGGATAAGGATTGTCAGCAAAGATTTTATGAGAAAAGAAAAAAAACAAAACAAAGCGAAGGTCAAAGCCGGAAGTCAGAGGTGCATTCATCAAAAGTCAGTAACGGTAAGAAGAAAAAAAACTGAAAAATCAGAGTCGGAAAACAAGCCTGGGACTCGAGTAGCAAACAGTTTCAAAGAAAGTCGCACACACAGTCGCTAAGGGCCTTCATCCAGTCTTGGATAAATGAGAATAGTCAGGCCGATGATATCGGAGTCCCACCCACGTACTGTATAGTGGGGCGCGTCATCTGAGGTGTCAGTAAATGTATAGAACAGAGTGGCATGCTGGTTAAGACTATGGACTTCTGACCTTGAGGCTGTTTGTTCAAATCCCACTACTGACACCAATGTGAGCAGATGTGTAGAGCAGCGTGGCATGCTGGTTAAGGTTTTGGACTTCTAACCCTGAGGTTATTTGTTCAAATCTCACTTCTAACACCAGTGTGACCAGATGTATAGAACAGAGTGGCATGCTGGTTTAGACTATGGACTTCTGACCTGAGGTTGTTTGTTCAAATCCCACTACTGACACCAGTGTGAGTAGATGTAGAGCAGAATGTCATGCTGGTTAAGACTATGGACTTCTAATCCTGAGGCTGTTTGTTCAAATCCCACTACTGACACCAGTATGAGTAGATGTAGAGCAGAGTGTCATGCTGGTTAAGACTATGGACTTCTAACCCTGAGGCTGTTTGTTCAAATCCCACTACTGACACCAGTGTGAGTAGATGTGTAGAGCACTGTGGCATGATGGTTAAGGCTATGGACTTCCATCCCTGATGATGTTTGTTCAAATCCCACTACTGACACCACTGTCAGCATGAACATGTCACTTCACCGGCCTGTGCTCCAATTGGAAAAACCAAACAGATGGAACCAGTTGTATCTCAAAGGTTGTAAGTCACTTTGGATAAAGAAGTCCGCAAACAAAGTAAACAATCGGTCGGCTGTCTGTCATGTTGTTTGTGAGCGAGCAGCGGATCGGCAAAACCACAAGTGCGGAGGGGTGGCCACTCAGCTTGGGCCTATTAAAGAAGTCAGCGGTGCTAAGGGCCTTTAAAATAGCTCAAGTCAGCTTTAATATCGTATCAGCGCCCAGTTTTATTTTTCTATTGTTTTACCTGACTGACCTGCAAAATGGAGCTGAGCGGAGAGTTGATCACCGCCTGTGAAAACGCATTACGAGGCTCAAATGTGTAAATGGAAGCCGACAGGAGAGTATGGAGGGGCGCTCAAGCTTTTGATTTAAGCTTTAATTACAGTTTGTCCTGTTTACTTATTCTGTGTTATTTCACATCGTACTAACCTATAAAGATGTGCATTTAATTTTTTTTTTTATTGGAACTATTTTAATGGGTTTAATCAATTTTAATTACAAAGCAGGTATAGGACGACTGTCTAAATGCAATGAGAAAAAAATGAACAAGTGCAGCTGTTCACTTTATCGATCTAATTTAAGTTTAAATTTTACCCGCAGGGGGCGTTGCAGCACCCCACACCCCAGACACAACAGCACAGGCACAAGTTCCGGGTTCAAATGCAGACTTTAAATCAATAAAATACACAGCAGAGGCTCTCCTTCAACAACTGCACAAGCACGATACGGCACACTCTTCATCTCCTCTCCTTCCCTTCCACCCCGAGAGAGCTTTGTCCACACTCCGCACCCCACCCGACTTCAGCCCCCCTGGTGCCTGTAGAAAGCCCCTCTGGGTCAGGTAGGAGCCACACAAGGTAGGGACCCATGGAACCTAACAGGGCTGCTCCACAGGCACTACAGTTCCCAGCATGCCCTGCAGGTGTCCATATGGGTATTGAAGCTGCCATCTAGTGTATTGGGGAAGACTGTAGCCACGTTCAGTTGTCACCCCCTGTCCTTCCATTATTTTGGCCTACTGGTCTTTGCTCCACCCCGGCCGGGATGCCAACACACTCTTTGTATTGTTGGTATCTTCTTCCAGCTCCCTGGCAAAGAAACAAATTGCTCTGTCTTCTCCTTATCTCTGGTCACCTAGCAAAGAAAAACAGATGAGTACCCCATCCTGGAAAGGATGCCATCCTATAAGTGCTGTCCATCACAGTAACTTAAAGTAATCACTTTTGTTGAAATTACATAACTTTTTCTAGTTAATGTCACATGATTCTCTCAGACGTCACACTAACACAATTAAGTCATGTTGAAACAAGCACTTGAATGAAGCTGATTTAAATTAAAATGAACCATCCAGTATTTGCATAAAGACCCGCCCCCAGGTCTGTGGGGTCACCACACCTTTGTACAGTCAGAAGGAAGGTTAGAGGTGTGGGCGGAGTTTGATGTTTAGGCTTGGGGGGCTGAAGAGCCATCACAAATATTTGCAATTGTACTGCTGCATATTTACATTACATATACTGTATATATATTGTGGCATCCGGCCGGGACGCCCAGGAGGACCGGAGGAGGGCTTGTACCTCCTCCAGACCGCGAGGGGGCATCCGCCCTGGTTATGTTGGGGGCCCAGCCCTGTAGTGACCCGTGGCCACTGCCAGGCGGCGCCCCGGTGCCTGAATATCCCTGGAGCCCAGCACTTCCGCCACACCAGGAAGTGCTGGAGGGAAGACGACAGGGGACACCCGGACGGCTTCCGGGTGCGCAGCCGGCACTTCCGCCACACTGGGGCGTGGCTACGGAGGAGCGCCGGGAAGCAGCCGGAGCCCATCCGGGTTCAGTCGACAGCGGAAGTCGGGTGGAAGAGAGACGGAGCTGGAGAGAGGACTGGAGGCGGCCAGGAGAGAGGCATTGTGACTGTGTGGCCTGGACGTTTGGGGAAACGGTGCAAGAGGCACTGGGGTGTGCACGGAAAGAACTTGTAAATATTGTATAATAAACGTGTTGGGTGCAAGAACGATGTCTGTGTCCGGGTTCAAGTCCACTATATATATATATACTGTAATAAAGACAAGAACAAACTCATAAAGGTTTGAGGTTTTTAAGGTCAAATATTTCCACAAAATCATAAGACCAAAAAGAATGGGTGGACGGACAATTTATAGAGCCAGACCCGAAATTAGAATCGTGGAATGCTGGGAAGGCGTGAAGGTGGATGGGTAGTGGACGTCATCAGCGAGGGACCAGAGGAGAGGAAAGGACCCAGAAGTGTTGTTCTCTTAGTTGTCCGGGTAGGAGTATGGTGGTGGTGCTTTGTCTTTTCTATGGGAAGAGAGAGAGAGAGAGAGAGAGTTTAGTACCCTGGCATTGTCCCCTGGCACGACTTGTCGCAATGCACATCGGGTCCTTAAGCTGCTCCCCATGGGCTCGTGCGGGACAATATATTGTGGTGGCCGGCCGGGACGCCCCTTTGACACTGGATCTTGGGGGAGCAACCATGGGATGCATATTATGTCCCCCGGAACACTAGGTGGCAGCCCCCCTGGGTTACATCGGGGCCACAGTTGTGGAACACTGGAGCACATCCCTGTTAGGCTCCGTGGTCACCGCCATCTTCCTGAGCCCGTCTGGGTTGTGACGCAGCCACACCCGGAAATGCAGCCTGAATTAGGTTAATTATCACGGGAAGCACTTTCGGGAGGGCTATAAAAGAAGCCGGCAGACACCACTCCGGAAGCCACAGCCAGGAGGAGGAGGACGATGAAGCTTGCCTGGAGGAGTGGTGGTGGCAAAGGAAGATTTGATATTTTTGTTGGTGCTTTGCTTGTGTGTGTTTTTGGGACTGTGTAGTGCCTGTGGGACACGGGGAAGAAGTGCCCCACGGGTGAAGAAAAGTACATTTTTTTCTTTAGTTTTCACGTGCCTCCGTTGTTATTGTCGGATTAGCGCTAATGAAGTGCTATTCTCACTATATATATATGTATATATACATATATACATATTTACATGATATGCTACATATTGCTATATATTCACATCCATGTCAGATATCATAAATTGTTTTTAAAGGATGTGACAGATGGACGGGGTCCTTACCTGGCCGGGACGCCTCCTCAAAGGAAGGACTGGGGGAGCAGACACACACAGGTCACTGCCTCCCCCCAGAGCTCTAGATGGCAGCCGCCCCCCTGGGTTGCCGGCAGCAGTGCCTCAGATTCCCACAGGGCTCCATGGGAGTTGGAGTCTGGCACAGCCACCAGGGGGAGCTGCAGAGCCCTACTTTGTCGGGCTTCCTCCATACCTGGGAGTGTGTCCACACCTCAGTAACAAGCCCCTCTGGTAGTACTACCTGGTGCAGCATGCCTTCATTCGGGGAGCCAGTGTCAGGAGGAAGAGGGACGAAGCCTGCTGGAGGAAGAGTGGAGGCGGACTGAGAAAAGAGAGAGAAAGAAGAGAAGGAGAGCGCTGCGGACAGTGGAACTTGGGCTTTGTAAACTGTGCTTTCCTGGGAAGCGTTTCCCCAGCAAACAAAAGGTGGGTGTTGTGCTGAACTTGAACTTGTGCCCACCGTCTGACTGTATCGGGTTTGGGGAGCCCCCTGGTGGCCTCAAGGATGAGCTTGATTATTTTTCAATTCAAAGACAGGATGGGGTCTTTGCATTTGAAGTTTGGTTCTTTGTGCTTTAAAAAACTTTTGTAAGGTCCATCCATCCATTATGCTATATCCTAACTACAGCGTTACGGGGGTCTGCTGGAGCTAATCCCAGCCAGCACAGGGTGCAAGGCAGGAACAAACCCCGGGCAGGGCGCCAGCCCACTGCAGGGCAGACACACACACCAGGGACAGTTTAGGATCGCCAATGCACCTAACATGCATGTCTTTGGCCTGTGGGAGGAAACCCACGCAGACACGGGGAGAACATGCAAACTCCACGCAGGGAGGACCCAGGAAGCGAACCCAAGTCTCCTAACTGCAAGGCAGCAGCGCTACCCACTGCGCCACCGTGCCGCCCAACTTTGTAATATGTAGAAGAAAAAAAACTTGAAATCTTTAATGTATGGTGGGCTTACCGAGCAGGACACCAACAAACCGTAGCCTGAGTGATGGTGTGCAGCAAGATTCCTGTTAAAATCATTACGGATCTAAATAAATGAAGGGTTCTTTCTGGAAGCTTCATGTGGATGGGTCTTTGGGGGGCAAAATGAAGAGTGTACATCAAGAAAGCACCCGCTTTTTTTTTTTTATATATAAGTTATTAATCCCTGACTGTATTTTCACTTGACCCCTTCAGAGTGCAGGGTCCACTCTTGTGCTGCACTCCTGGAGAAATCCTCAGGTTAATCTTTTAATCCGATACACAACAGAATTATTAATATTAGGGATATGCAGAAAGTGCAAATCCCTAAAATTAAATATAAAAAGGTTCCTCATATTCTTCACTACCCGGGTTGATAGTTTGAGAGTTTTTCAGTTCCACAGTTGATGTTCATCCAATATACCACGAAATGTAAAAAAACAGTTTAGAAAAATAATGAATCAAGTATAATAAACCAGCTAAATAGGTTATAGCTAAAAATTTTGCAGGTGGCACGGTGGTACAGTGGGTAGCGCTACTGCCTCGCAGGTAGGAGACCCTTGTTTGCTTCCCGGGTCCCCCTTGCGTGGAGTCTGCATGTTCTCCCCGTGTCTGCGTGAGTTTCCTCCCACAGTCCAAAGACATGCAAGTTAGGTGTATTGGCAGTTCGAAATTGTGCTTTGTGTGTGTGTGCCCTGCGGTGGGCTGGCACCCTCCCTGGGGATTTGTTCCTGCCCTGTGCTGGCTGAGATTGGCTCCAGCAGACCCCTGCGACCCTGTGTTAGGATATGGTGGGTTAGAGAATGACTGACTGACTAAAAATCTGGCAGAAATTGCTAAAATAATTTTCATTGAGGGCGGCGCAGTGGCGCAGTGGGTGGCGCTGCTGCCTCGCAGTTAGGAGACTCAGGTTCACTTCCCAGGTCCCCCCAGCGTGGAGTTTGCATGTTCTCCCCGTTCTCCTCCCACAGTCCAAAAATATGCAGGTTAGGTGCATTGGCGACTCTTAATTGCCCCGTGTGTGTGCCCTGCAGTGGGCTGGCGCCCTCCCCTGGTTTTGTTTCCTGCCTTGCACCCTGTGTTGTCTGGGATTGGCTTCAGCAGACCCCTGTGACCCTGTGTTCGGACTCAACGGGTTAAATAATGGATGGATGGATTTTTTATTAACATTTTGGTTTACTATAATACAATCCATTTAATAATAAAATAATATTAGCAGCACATTATATTTATATAGTGCCTTTAACAGAACACATCATTCATTTTGCATTAAATAAATTACATTTTTTCTGCACAGATTGATCAAGTCTGTTAAGCATAATGAAGTCACTTTTCATTAAAACAATGTTATCACGTGCAGCTGATGTAGATTATTTTTATTTGATTTGCTTTATTTTAATCCAACGCACAAAGCAAACGAATAAATCAGGGGAGGGCGCCAAACACTCCTTCATTGCGCCATTACGGCCTTCCACGGTGGGATTTAACCTGAAATAATAGCAGTCCTGATAAAACAGGAGCCGTCAATGTGAAGGTCACTGCGATAATCTCGTTGGCGGGGTCTCACAAGTACACACTCCTCTCCGAAGGACGTTCTGTGGAAAAAAAGGTTGAGACGTGCAGTGGTCACTGAACTCACCCGGCTAGCCCTCTGTATACAAGCAGAAAAGATAAAAAATAAAGTAATAAATAAAAAAGGCTGCCCATCTGTTTTCATGATGGCATTAAAGGGAAGCGCCAGAAGGGCATTTGAGGAAAAAAAACGTGAAGTGCTCCACGAGGGGACCCGCTAATGAGCCAGCGGGGACCCTTTGAGTCTGCTGGGACGGCTTAGAGGTTTGTATCCAGCGCTTTATTGACTGCTAAGGGCGATGATAATAATAATAATAATAATTATTAGTAATTATTACAGCAGGAGAGACCCTTCAACTACAAGCATCCAATATGTGTCATCCCACAGCAGCCCCAGCTTCAGAACGAAACAGTAGGAAGGAACATCTGAAATACTAGGTGGGTCATGATAAAGTCCCAAAACTCCATCAAGATGACTATGTGGGGAGGGTGGACATGACACTGGCTATGGGACCCCCGCTGGTGCCAGGCTTGTCCGTCTGGATGATGTTACGACTGCCATTCTTGCATCAGAACCATCACCACACGTTAGCTCTTAGGTGGTGATGGTGGTGAGAGAGACCAAGGATGGTTAAGGGGGTCAGAATGACCAGGCCATGGTGGGCACAAAAGAGAGACATGGATTCCCTCTTGACCAATTCCTCAATTCTTCAATTTCACTTTATGGTTCTTTACTGGAGCTGTGTGGCTCCTCTTGCTTGGCCGAATACCATTGCATTCTGGGAGGGGCTCTTTGTACATGAAGTTGGTGCTTTGTGGTTTGAAAAACTTCCTAATAAGTAGAAGAAGAAAAAAAAAAGTGAAATCTTTAATGTGTGGTAGGCTACCTGGCAGAACACCAACGGATTAAGCAAACCGGGACTTAGCCTGCATCACTGGACATAGGCAGCGAGGGTCCTCCGAAAATCAGGAGCTATTGGCATCTCACAAATCTGTTACCATCCATCCATTCATGGTCATTTACTGTTAACTTCTTTCGGCTGCTCCCGTTAGAGGTTGCCACAGCGGATCATCGTCTTCCATCTCTTCCTGTCCTCGTCATCTTGCTCTGTTACCCCCAGCACCTGCATGTCCTCTCTCACCACATCCATAAACCTTCTCTTAGGCCTTGCCTGTCAGCTCATTCTTTAGTACCCTTCTCCCAATATACCCAGCATCTCTAATCTGCACATGTCCAAACCAACGCAATCTCGCCTCTCTGACTTTGTCTCCTTACCATCCAACTTGAGCTGACCCTCTAATGTCCTCATTTCTAATCCTGTCCATCCTCGTCACCCCCAATGCAAATCTTAGCCTGTTTAACTCTGCCACCAGGCCCGCCGCCAGAAGGGGGGCAAACAGGACTCTGGTCTGGGCCCTAATGGAAGGGGGCCTCTTCACGCTTGACTTTTTTTATGCCATGTAGATATATATTCGGACAGTTATTCAAGTTACATGTAATAGAAAAGTTAAATCATTTAGCTTACAACAATACAAGTGAGTGTTTTAATAGCCGCACGCTCCACGCAAGTAGATATCGCGCTCGTGTCATGTGAAGCACGTTTCTCAAAGACAAAGGAGAGCCGACGCCGACGTCCTTGAGCTTGACGTTGAGTACAGGGTACGTGGATAATAGATTGACTTCGCCGCTGTAACTGAACACTTCTGTTTCACACACACAGGCGCTGTTCTGTCTCAGACAACAGCGATATTGTTGTGCACTATCGTGGATGTTGATGTGTATGGTGTAGTAGAAGTCCGTCTCCGTAGTTTGATAATTCATTCGCTTGGGTGTTTATTGTTGCTTTTAAAGCAGTGACGAGTGTGCGTTGGTTTTGTGTGTATCACTGAAGATTCTGGATCACCCGGATTTTCTGAAAACTTTGAAGTTTGATACAGCAAGTTATCATACTGATTGTACACCATGTAGATAACCCTAACCGTTAGTATATATGAACATGTTCAGATGTTCCACCTATTCATTGTATTGATATAATTGTACCGTTACACGGTAGATAATACATAGGCCTATCTCATTAATGTATTGTTTCAAATCCGCTACGAGCTTCCGTTATCACTGGCTTTCCTTCTCGCAGTCAAACTTTGATGTGCGAGAAGGTTTAACTCATCAAGTATGGTATTCATAAATGCAGCATTGTCGCTGTCGGATAAACTACATTTCGATCATTTTGTATACGTATTTGAAGGTTTTGGCATATGGGGACCTGGGGGAAGGCAAAGGGGCCAACACGTGCCCAAATATTTCTGGCGGCGGGCCTGCTGCCACCTCCAGCTCTGCCTCCTGTGCCACCGTCTCCAGCCCATATAACACAGCTGGTCTCACTGCCGTCCTGTAGGCCTTCCCTTTCACTCTTGCTGATACCCGTCTGTCACAAATCACTCCTGACACTCCACTCCACCCTGCCTGCACTTTCTTCTTCACCTCTCTTCTTCAGTCCCCATTACTCTGTACTGTTGATCCCAAGTATTTAAACTCCTCCACCTTCACCAACTCTACTCCCGTCATCCTCACCATTCCACTGTTCTCCCTGTGTCTGCGTGGGTTTCCTCCCACAGTCCAAAGACATGCAGGTCAGGTGCATTGGCGATTCTAAATTGTCCCTAGTGTGTGCTTGATGTGTGTGTGTTTGTATGTGTGTGTTTGCGCCCTGCCTTGCGCACTGGGATTGGCTCCAGCAGACCCCCATGACTCTGTAGTTAGGATATAGCAGGTTGGATAATGGATGGATGGATGGAAGTAAGCTGCCCGGGTGATGTTATTAATGTGAGATTGGAAAGACAGAGTGCTGTCAAGGATGACACCCAGACTCTTAACCTGAGGTGATGAGGAAACAACGGAGTTATCAATCACAAGAGATTAGCGGCTTTGGGTGATGATGATTTTGAGCCAATGAGGAGAACCTCAGTTTTGTCACTGTTTAATTTAAGAAAATTCGAAGAAAACCAGGATTTAGTTTCAGCAATACAGTCAATAAGCGAAGATGGTGGAAAGGAAGAGGTGGGTTTACTAGCAAGGTAGAGCTGGGTATCATCAGCATAACAGTGAAAATTAATGTTGTGTTTACGAAAGATATTACCAAGGGGAAGAAGGTAAATAATACAAAGAAGAGACCTCAGGACAGAGCCCACCTGAAGGATGTGAAAGTTGTAGGCTGAATGAACTGAGTGCGGCCTGAGAGGTAGTGTGGAATGTGGGTAATGCCAATCAAAGATAATCTATTAAGGAGAGTGGTATGACAAATAGTATCAAAGGCCGCACTCAGATCAAGATTAGCAGTTGACTTCTGGAAGACCCGTTGGGCAGTGTACTCTGACACTCCCTCTAAAGTTGGTTACCTACCTGTGCACTTGTGCCCATTGGCACGGCCGAGCGCAACAAGCCTATTTCACATCCGTCTTGTCTTTCACAGAGCCCACGTGGCACACTGCTACTCGTTGTCACCCTACGAACCCCGTAGTGCATGACACAGCTCTATGTAGAATGGCATTCATACTCGGGTGCCAACTGTTGGTGTCTGAAGTAGGTAT
Organism: Polypterus senegalus; assembly: GCF_016835505.1. Lineage (NCBI taxonomy): Eukaryota > Metazoa > Chordata > Cladistia > Polypteriformes > Polypteridae > Polypterus > Polypterus senegalus. The sequence goes on from NC_053162.1 coordinate 176,818,125, forward strand.
CACCTCTTACATGGACGATGAGTTATTTTTTGTCTGCGGAGTTTATTAAGATTTTAATTTTTTTGTCGGGCGCTGTCTTTTTGTTTGTTTTTAGCACAGACTACTTTTCATTGTACACACTGTGGATGTACAAGAGGGAGAGCATGCATCCTGCCCAGGTAGGATGATAGTTTCTTACCCGGATGAGAAGAATGACACATGGGTTGGCCGGCTAGACAAAGAACCAACTTTGTGCCAGGCCATAATAATATAATGAGAGGACCAGCAAAAGTCAGAGGCTGGGAACACCTCTGATCCCCATATGGTAGGTGGCAGTGGCCCTCTGGTAGCATCCCAGTTTGAACGCCCGCAGTGGTGCTTGGGAGTTGGAGCCCGGAACTGCAACCCTATCAGGGTCCCTGGGTTTCCTTAGAGGGCGCTGCGGTGGGAGGACTTCCCTGCTTTCCATGTGACCCGGAAGTGCTTCCAAGAAGACACGCTGTGGCACCAGCAGCATTCCCGGGTCCGTCTTGGAAAGGAGCCTGACAACCTGACATCATGGGGGAGTCAAAGTCGAGGGGGCACTCAACGGAAGAGCAGAAGGAGTGGAAAGAGAGACACTTGCGCTCATTGCAATCATGGTTGGTCCTTACTGTACCTTTGGTAACTTATTTAAAGTAAAATAGTTTATTTGAACCCGGGACTGTGTGGGGTTTGGTGGGGGCTGAGTGATGCCCCCCTCCTTGATGACAACAGAGCTGAATTGAATGAAATTTCGATCTCAGGTGACCTATCGCTCAAAGCCTGGTCGACCACAAACATACTTCTTTATTTTTGCTTTCCCGAGCCACACGTGACAGGGACAAAAATGTTGACTTTGAGGTTTTCATGGATTTTTCCCATTTTTGGCCACCTTGAACCCACCTGGACCCCTTTCAAAGTGTTGTCTGTCTCGGTGTGCATCAGGATGTGATTTAGTGTGCACAGTCACTTTAAAAAATTAACAAATCAATTTGAGAGAGACTTGGCAATGTGAGTGGCATTGTTGTGGTAGAAGGTTATTGATTTGAAGCTGAAACACTCCAGGATACCTGACTCGACAGAGGCAATCATTCTGTATTTCTGTACAAATTGCCCTGGGTTATTTTTACTCCGCTTTATGTAGGGAAAGTCATGTGCTGGACGCATCTGATGTTTTAGAGAAAAAAAAAAGCACCTTTTCCATTTGCCTGAGCTTCCTTGGTGCTAATTACAGGCTAAAAATAGCGTAGTTGGCAGGATTGCTAGGCTACACGTCGGCAGTTTTTTTGTATTTTTGTGCAAAATGTTTCATTACTCACTGACACATGAAAGAAATGGACAAAGAGTGCAGTGGACAGTAGGACTGTAAGGACCCTCAAATCTCGACTTGATGTTATTTTGAAGAATCCATGAAACTAGGATTGGCGAGGCTGTTGGCTGAATGGCCTGTTCTTGTCCTGCCAGTGAAGCTGAACTGTGAGAAAGGGAGAGAACACACGGGACCAGGCCATGAAACATACTGAGAGAACAGAAACGAGTCGAAATCGAAAGTCCATCCTACACCGAGACTTTTATGATCTCCACCTTTCATCATAAACTTCTTTGCAGCTCCTACCAATCTTGATTTCGGATGCGAGGTTTCGAGTCTCGACAAATTCGAATTTTAAGTTTAATTTTGTCTAGAACCTGTTTTGAGAAATGTCCTTGTTTTTTATCCCGTTTTTGTTGCCACGCCCATTTTGTTTCCCATGTTACATTTCTGTTTCTCTTGTCTTCAAGGAGATCTTTCCCAGAATTCCCCAGGGTGCGCTTGTTTGCAACATCAACTTTGTCAGAACACAAAGGTCACCCCAGGCGTTTCTAGACTATCCTATCCAATCTTGATATGGAATGCAAAGTTTTGAAGAATTCAAAATTCAAGTTTAATTTCGTCTAGAATCTGTTGCAAGAAATTTCAATTTTTTAATCCCATCTTTGTCGTTACGCCCATTTTGTTTCCCATGTTACGTTTCTGTTTCTGGTGTCTCCACGTAGATCTTTCCCAGAATTCCCCAGGGTGCGCTCGTTTGCCACATCAACTTTGTCACATTACAAAGGTCATCCCAGGTGTTTCTTGACTATCCTGTTCAATCTCGATATGGAATGTAAGGTTTCGAGTCTCATGGTATTCGAATTTTAAGTTTAATTTGGTCTAGAATCTGTTTCAAGAAATTTCAATTTTTTAATCCCATCTTTGTCGCTACGCCCATTTCATTTCCCATGTTTCGTTTCCGTTCCTGCTGCCTTCCACGAGATCTTTCCCAGAATTCCCCAGGGTGCGCTTATTTGCCACGTCAGCTTTGTCCCAACATAACGGTCACCCCAGGCGTTTCTTGGCTATCCTATCCAATCTTGATATGGAACACAAGGTTTCAAGTCTCATGGAATTGGAATTTCAAGTTTAATTTGGTCTAGAATCTGTTTTGAGAAATTTAGTTTTTTTTAATCCCGTTTTTTTGCCACGCCCATTTCCTTTCCCATGTTAGGTTTCTGTTTCTGCTGTCTCCAAGGAGATCTTTCCCAGAATTCCCCAGGGTACGCTCATTTGTGACATCAATTTTGTCACAACACAAAGGTCACCCCAGGCGATCCACGCTTAACAGATAAACTTTGTTTCACTGCGTTAATAGATCAGGATTTAGTCCTTCTGGTTTTTCATATCTCAGCTAAAATTTTGCTCTCTAAATTTTTTGATCACATTTTTTTTTTCTTTGAAGAAACAGCTCCTTGACTCCCAGGTTTTGACCCTTAGCCCATTCTTTGACTTACGATTCTCCTGGTTACTTTCATTTTGTTTTTACTGTCTCTAGTGAGTCGGAATAGGAAGGCCAGAACCAGAGTGCAAACCGAGTATCCTCGTCATGAAAGAAGCAAGAATTTCAGATCAAGGATCGATAAGAAAGACACCAACGCAAACTGAATTGATGAAAAGTCGGAGTTTCCCACAGAGAGACTTTTATTTTTCTCCATGATGCTGCTCCATTATAACAGCTCAGGCTTGATGTTTGTATTGAATAAATGAAGCTCCAATGGAGGACTAGAGATGTTTAGGTGAGACGACAGGAGAGTTTCTAACTAGAATGTTTAACAAAACCTTGAAAAGCGAGAAGATGCCTGAGGAGTGGAGAAGAGGTGTATTAGAAGAAGAAGAAGAAAAGGAGAAGGTGGGAGCGGAGGATGCCATCATCTACCTGTATATGCTACACCGATCCCTCTCTCACTTGGACAGAGGCAGTGGTGCTGTAAGAATTATGTTTCTGGACTTCTCTAGCACCTTCAGCACCATCCAACCTCTGCTCCTTAGGGACAAGCTGACAGAGATGGGAGTAGACTCATACCTGGTGGCATGGATCGTGGACTATCTTACAGACAAACCTCAGTATGTGCGTCTCAGGAACTGCAGGTCTGACATTGTGGTCAGCAGCACAGGAGTACACAGACTGTACTTTCTCTGGTCCTGTTCAGCCAACATACATCAGACTTCCAATACAACTCAGAGTCCTGCCACGTGCAAAAGTTCACTGACGACACTGCTATGGTGGGCTGCATCAGGAGTGGGCAGGAGGAGGAGTATAGGAACCTAATCAAAGACTTTGTGAAATGGTGCGACTCAAACCACATACAACTGAACACCAGCAAAACCAAGGAGCTGGTGGTGGATTTTAGGAGGACCAGGCCCTTCATGGACCCCATGATCATCAGAGGTGACTGTGCAGAGGGTGCAGACCTATAAATACCTGGGAGTGCAGCTGGATGATAAAATGGACTGGACTGCCAATACTGATGGCTCTGTGCAAGAGAGGACAGAGCTGACTATACTTCCTTAGAAGGCTGGCGTCCTTCAACATCTGTAATAAGATGCTGCAGATGTTCTATCAGACGGTTGTGGTGAGCGCCCTCTTCTACGCGGTGGTGTGCTTTTGGAGGCAGCATAAAGAAGAAGGACGCCTCACGCCTGGACAAACTGGTGAGGAAGGCAGGCTCTATTGTAGGCACGGAGCTGGACAGTTTGACATCCATGGCAGAGCAACGGCCGCTGAGCAGACTCCTGCCAATCATGGAGAATCCACTGCATCCACTGAGCAGGATCATCTCCAGACAGAGGAGCAGCTTCAGCGACAGACTGCTGTCACCGTCCTGCTCCACTGACAGACTGAGGAGACCCCACACTATGCGACTCTTCATTCTATCTATCTATCTATCTATCTATCTATCTATCTATCTATCTATCTATCTATCTATCTATCTATCTATCTATCTATCTATCTATCTATCATAATTGAAGAGTAGGTGACATCACATAAGAGGATACCAATTTGTTTAGAGTCCTGGAGACCTCGGCCATCATGCTACCTCCCCCCTACTGGCCATTCCACCGCTGAGTCAGTGGTGGTCCGTCTAATATGATGAAAGGACCCTTCTTCCCGACAAATCCAGTCCTCCTCCGTCAGAGATGACATTTCTTTAGGCATAAATTCTCCAAGTCACTGAACATCCAGTAAGAAATGGAAGGAATATGGCAGAGCTGGAAATCTGACAGAGCAGGCTCTACACAAAAACTGAAGAAGGTGAGTGAGGGAATCCAACAAGAGGTGTCTGAGAACTCGGAAGGAGTGACAAGCTGCAGTGAATCACACTGGGGAGACAATAACTGTGCCCTGGTGCATCACGAGAGAGGGCAAGGAGAAAAAGCATACAGGACATCGCGGGCAGGTGGCACCGTGGCACAGTGAGTAGCGCTGTTGTTTAAGATATACAGGTAATTTGCGGTGGAATATCAGGTCGCTGCCTCACAGTAAGGAGACTTGGTTTCGCTTCCCGGGTCCTCTCTTCATGGAGTTTGCATGTTCTCCCTGTTTCTGTATGGGTTTCCTCCCACAGTCCAAAGACATGCAGGTTAGGTGTATTGGCGATCCTAAATTGTCCCTAGTGTGTGCTTGGTGTGTGGGTGTGTGGGTGTGTGTGCCCTGTAGTGGGCTGGTGCTCTGCCCGGGGTTTGTTTCCTGCCTTGCACCCTGTGTTGGCTGGGATTGGCTCCAGCAGACCCCTGTGACCCTGTATTTAGGGTATAGCGGGTTGGATAATGGATGGATGGGTGGGCACGTGGGGGACTGTGGAGTCAGCTGGAAGGAGGTCCTGTGGTGCGACTGGACCAAAGTTAAGTTTTATGGCTGTCTGACTACACAGTGTCTTTGGCCTCACATTATCACAAACACGTGAAGCATTTTGGGCAGAATCAGGCTCTGGGCATGCAAGTCTTCAGCAGGCACTGCGTGGCTTATGAGGGTAAAATGAATGCGGCAAAAATCTCGGAGGACGGATATCTGTTAGAAACCTGCACCTGGAGGAGGGACAAAGTGACACAGGAATGGCTTCAAGCCGGTAATTTGAATATCCTGGAGTGGCCCAGTCCGAGTCCCGCTCTCCATCTGATGGACTTGACAAGGGCCGGCCATTCACTCAGGATCTCCATGACACTTGACGGCAGCTTTAAAGAAGATGGAGGACGACACCTGAGCACACCGACTCGATGCTGTCATGGCTGCCATTTACGACATACTGACTTGATATGATGAGCGCTGCCATGGATTTCCCTACAAAGTCGGAGGGATTGATTCATGGATTTCTCCTTCTCTTGGGAAAAAAATAAATAAAACAACAACAATAATAGAAGAAAGAAAAAGTGATGGCCCGTGCTGTGAACAAGCCGGCTAGGAAGTAAAGCGAATCCCATTTAAGTGAAGCACTCTGACTCTTCTCTGTTCTGCGCTATTTGTATTCTGCTCGATTGCTGGATTTTCTTTTCAATTTGCGCCCGTCAACCACTTTAAACGGAACCGAAGGCTCTTGAGTGTTTAAGTAGGCCCGAGTTAAATGATGTCACAATGGCTGCCTGCTCATTTCAAACATCGAAACCATTCGTTTTCCTCCAGGCGCGTCTTGTCTTTAAACCCCCAGGAGGAAATTACAGGGTAGGGTTGTCTGCATTGGCCTCTTCCGCCTCTAGGGGGCAGCAGGTGGCATCTTATTATTCCTGCCTTCACTCGGAGGCCTCAACAAGTGAACTGCCAATTTAAACCCCTCAAATTAGTGGAAGCCCCCCCTCCCTGGATGGAGGATAATGATTCCCCATGGATTTCAGCCATGATTTGTTACGCCTGTCACACTATTATGACAAAGTGGGCATTGCCCATTCTGCTAGGCTTGTCGTGGCACACCAATTTAACAGACATCCATCTGCCCCTTGTCCCCTTTACGTTCCAAACTAAGTGGTTGAACTCTTCGTAGCAGGGCCCGCCTGTGCTTCATCCGATAACTATTCTGCCCAAAGGGCAAGAGAAAATGAGACGGACTGGAAGGAAAGACGTGGAATAAAAAATACAAAGACGAAGCAAAGAGTGTGAACCAGGAGAACACGAGCAAGGAGAGAAAGGATGGCAGAGTTCAACATCAGTAAGAAATAAAACACTAATTAGGGGCCGGATAAGGAAGTGAACCAAGACTGGCCCTGAGTAATGATTGACAGGATCGTGACCTCGGAAGCCACGCCCCTTCCCGGTCAAAACCTGGCACTTGAGCACAGCTGAACACAAAAACAAAATGGCGGCGGAAATTGAGTGTGAACTTTAAAATGAAGTGTGAAATCAAAACAACTTCTCCATATTCAGGGACAAAGAAGTGGAAGGGAAACGTCAGGAGAAGAGCAACTTGGCTGATTCCACGACTTAAAGCGCAGCGGATGAGGTATGAGGAAAGATTACAAGAGACAGTGACCGAGTCAAGAACACGAGGACACCTTTGGAAACTTGTAAAGGGTAGATTTCGCACAAACATTAGGAAGTTTTACTTTACCACAGACCACAGACACAGTGTGGTGGACAGGAGGACTTTAGGCCAATTGTACCAATCAGCCTGAAGTAATATGGCGCTATACAGGCCACCTCTCCACTGCTCAGCCTGAAGTAATATGGCGCTATACAGGCCACCTCTCCACTGCTCAGCCTGAAGTAATATGGCGCTATACAGGCCACCTCTCCACTGCTCAGCCTGAAGTAATATGGCGCTATACACAGTTTCGTATCCACTGGTTGGTCCCAACAAATTTAGCACCATAATGACCTGTTGCTCCAGTGGTCAGCATAATTATTCACTTTACACACTGGTTGGTTTACTGTAATTAAGCATTTCACACACTGGCTTTTTTACCAATCAGTCTGAAGTTATCAGGCGCCATCCTCTTATTATTCACTTTACACACTGGCTTTTGTACCAAGACACAGACACACGGAATAAGTGACAGAGTAGTGTGGCGGACAGGACGACTTTAAGGACTTTCAAAAGCACTTTCCGCACTGACTTTTGTACTGATCAGTCTGAAATAATCAGGCGCCATACAGGCCACCTCTCCACTGGTCAGTCTGAAGTCATGTGGCACTATATACAGTTGTCCTTCCACTGGTCACTCCACACCAGTTTAGTGCCATACCAACTTGTTTGTCTGCTGGTCAGTCTAAGTGCTCAGACACTTACAGTTTCTCCACATTGGTCACTCCACAGCATTTACATTGCCATGTAGGTCAATCTCTCCCCACTGGTCAGTCTAAAGCAGTGTTTCTCAAACTCGGTCCTGGGGACCCCCTCTGGCCGCAGGTTTGTGTTCCAACCAGATTTCTAATCAGTGACAACACCTGATAACACTGATCTCATTTTAATTAGCTGGCATTTTTTTTCCTTTTATTCGGCACTAGCAAAATACCCATGCTTCGCAGCGGAGAAGGAGTGTGTTAAAGAAGTTATGAAAAAGAAAAGGAAACATTTTAAAAATAACGTAACATGATTGTCAATGTAATTGTTTTGTGACTGTGATGAGTGTTGCTGTCATCAAGGATTTGACTATCATTATTTCTTTCAATCAGGTTCGTATTTGGAGGATGTGTTGTGTTCAAGTTACATTCCGTGTTTGTCAACCGTTGTAAAGATAACAGGCTTCATTCATCGAAGTGTTCACCATGCAAATCGGTACTCGTGAATGTTTAACAGGCATCCTCGGTATTAAGTTGTTTACACGTTTACAAGTTTACACCCTGCGTCCTCTCATTAAACTTGTATCTCGCGAATATCGTATTCGTCGTAGGCATGAACCTAATTTAAAGTTAAGCTTTACACCCTGCTTTCCTATTCGTTTGCATAAGCACAGTCTTTCACCAGCAATTTTAACTCCGTTACAGCAATTTTAACTCCCGTTAAAAGTCTCATTTATACCCTGCGTCTTCTCATTAAACTTGTATCTCGCGAATATCGTATTCGTCGTAGGCATGACAAACACCAGCCTGTCTATGAACTTAATTTAAGCTTATGGTTTACACCGTGTGCTTTGTTTCCGCAGTAGCTGCACTTATGAATATGCTTGTATGCGTCACTCTGTAACGGCCGACCCCTTATTCCCAGCCGGCAGCTACACCTCCAAGACCTGTGGCCTGGATAATTGACTGAGAAACCTTTTCCTGTCAAGCCGTACTCCTACACAGATTAACTTTCCCCACAATCGACGGTTTGAAAAGCAAAGACAATAAGCAGAATGTAAAAGGAAACAAGAATAAATGTATTAAATGGGACAAGACACGCCACAAGACAAATGTACACTCAAATATTCCTCCACCCCAACAATCCCACAGCAAACCCGACAATATATATATATATAAATCCCCTCCCTTGTCCACGTTACATATGACACACACCACACAAACGACAAATGGCTGGCAAACGGAATGATCATGAACTTGAGTCCGGTACGTGAAATAAATGTCCTGAATACGGGTACTGATTAATGACGATAGTAATGTTCGTATTTCCGGCGTTTGGAATAACCTCACCGTGATTCCTCGGCGTGCGGCGAATGATGATTCGACCGGGGTCTTCAGCGGTAAGCAGGTTGAAAGGCAGTCCGGATGAATGAAATACAAACTGGATGATAGCGCAATGGAATGAAACGGCAGGCAGGTTGTAATCGTGAATGCGTTATTGGTTGTTCTCCTTCTCTCTCCTCGTGCTGGTCTCCTTTTCGTCTCCTCCTCTTCTCCTTAAACAATCCGTGACGGCAGTAATTGATTAATTGATATACAGGTGTTTTCCAGGTAAGTGATTGTGAACTCCTCCCATCATCCGTCCTCCTTTACGGGACAACATTAACTGATACACACAACGCAGTCAATGGGACAATGAAACGAGACACACACAGCACTGACATTTAAACACTATGTGGCACCGCTACATTCCCCCAACCTTGGACAAGGGAGGGCGGCACGGCTTGAGGTTGGCCACATGGATGGTGTCTAACTTGGAGGCAGCGCCGATACCCCTTTGGATCTGGAAATTGACTGGACCTGTTTGTTGAATGATTTTAGCTGGACCTAACCATTTAGGCGCTAGCTTGGCGGAGAATTTTCTGCTGGCATCTGAGAGATGGTGAGCTCTAATCCAGACCAAATCACCCGGCTGGAAGTGCGCTTCCCTCCGCGGGCATTATACAGTTTGGCGTGTCTGGATGTCGAACTCACCAACCTCCCTTGGATTCTCCGCCGTAAACCCTCTACCTTAACCAAATTATTGTAACTGGTGGATTCTGGACTAGGGGTGCTGGGAAGGAGTCGGTCGAGTGGGCCCTTAAGCTGTCTGCCCAGCGCAACCAAAGCAGGCGTCTCACCTGTGGCTTCATGCACGGTGTTCAGGGCAAACCGGAGGCTCGGGGAGCCATTTATCCCAGTCCTGATGGCGTTCACCCACATAGGAGGCGATCATGTTCTTCAGGGTCCGGTTCACTCGCTCCGTCATGTTGGCCTGGGGATGGTAAGCGGTGGTGAGGTTTTTCTTCACTCCCCAGGCTGCATAAAGTTCATCCAATATGGAGCTTGTGAACTGCGGACCCGATCCGAGATGATGTTTCTTGGCACCCCAGCGGGTGAAGATTTCATTCTTCAGGATGGAGCATATTTTGTTAGCCCTTGCATCGGCTAACGCAAACAGCTCCACCCACTTGAAAAATAGTCTACTACTACCATCAGGACGGTCTTCCTCGAGCTGGTGATAGGAAATGGCCCCATTAGGTCGACTCCCAAAGTCTCTCCTGGTCCATCTGCGATCGTCGATTGAAGTAATCCCGCCGGTTTACCAGGTGGGTTTTTTAGTTGTTGGCAGGTGGCACACGTCTTCACATGGTGGCACACGTCTTTCGGACAGACGGCCACCACGCAACCCCAGAATCTTTAATAAAGTTTTTGTCCTTCCAAGGTGACCACCTAAAGGACTGTCATGGTAGTGCTTCAGAAAGTCGGGGACGAGCTCTTCCGGGACCACCAGTTGATGTTGCAGACCCCCAAGGGTGGATGGAATAGTCCTGTACAAGACCCCTTGGAGGTCCACAAAGTGTACCCGGTCAGTTGCTGTTGCTCCAGCCCTTCCCTGATGTTCTGGCAGAATGGACTGGTAGCTTGTGCTTGGGCTAGGTCTTCAAGGCTCCTTGGCAGAGGGAGGATCATCTTTTCGCCTCTGCCAAACACACCATCCCCGACGGCTCCGATACCTAGATAGTGCATCCGGCACGATGTTACCACAGCCCTTCCGGTAAGTCACCCTGAACGTAAAATTCTGGAGGCGGAGGACCCACCTGGTCAGACGGGAGGAGGTCTTCGGGTGATTGAACACCCAGGTCAGAGCGTGATGGTCGGTGTACACTTCGAATTCAACCCCCTCCAAATAATGTCTCCATTTCTCCACAGCCCACACGACAGCCAAACACTCCTTCTCAGCTGTCGAGTAGTTCAGCTCAGCGCCCGCAAAACTCGTGGCGCGACGCGATGACATGTTCAGCCTGGTTAATTCTTTGAGTGAGCACGGCGCCGAGCCCCAGGTTGCTGGCATCTGTCTGTACCTGGAAGGTGAGCTGTGGATCGGTTGGGCCAGAACGGGTGGCTCTTGTAGGTGGCTCTTTAGTCGCTCGACCGCGTCCTGGCATTCTGTCGTCCACTCCCACGGGACATCTTTTTCCTAAGCTGGTTCAAGGGAGCCGCTATATCTGCCATCCGGGGAATAAACTTATGGTACCACCCCACTAACCCAAGAAAAGCGTTGCAACGACTTCAAATCTGTGGGCGGGGTACTCCCGGATGGCCAAGGTCTTCGGGGTCTACAGCGACCCCTCCGATGAAAGAATGTGCCCGAGGAAGCGTATGTGGGGTTGAATGAAGGTACACTTCTTCGTGTTCAGCGTAAGGTGCGCTTGATGAAATCGCTGGAAAATGGTGTCTAAATCCCGGAGATGTTGATTTATAGAAGGGGAGTAAACAATGGCGTCATCGATGTACACGAAGCAGATCTTGCCTATCAACCCCTCAGAACCTGCTCCATGAGCCGCTGGAAAGTGGCCCCAGCATTTTAAGCCCAAAAGGCATGACATTGAACTGGAACAGGCCTTCAGGGGTGATGACTGCCGTCTTCTTTTACCCCCTCGTCCATCGGCACCTGCCAATAGCCACTGCGGAGATCTAAGGTGCTAAATACTGCAGCTCCATGCAGTGACTCCAGGATTTCATGAACCAGGGGCATGGGATATGCGTCCAGGCTCGTCTTCTCGTTAACCCCCCTGTAGTCCACACAGAAACGATAGGAATTATCCGACTTCTTCACGAGGACCACAGGGGACGCCCAGGAGGAGGAAGATGGTTCTATTATTCCCTCGGCGAGCATCCGATCGAGGTGTTCTTTAATGACGCCCCTCTTCAGTGGAGAAACCCGGTAAGCTCGGTGCCTTATAGGGACTTCGTCCAAGGTGTGGACCATGTGGGTCACCCCACGGGCAACTCCTAACTTCTCCGCCCACACCTCGGCCCACTTCTTCAGCACCGGCCTCACCTCTTCAGGTTGTCCCTCCACTGGGGCTGCCGCCGAGGGGCTTGCGCCTCCTCTCTGCTGCGTAAAACCCGATAAATTCGAGCCCAGATCTTCTTTGGATTTGTAAATGAATTCGCATATCCCTTCCCCCGGTACCGTATACCCCCTGGGACTGAGATGGATGGTCATCCTCATGGTGGCTAGAGAATCCAGCCCAAGGAGTAACGGAACTGACAGGTGCTGGTCCTCCAGGACATACGTATTCATATCCCAGGTGGTGGCGAGTACACTGTACCTCAAGGGGACTCTGCCCAGGGCCTTGTGTTCACTCCCATCCGCCAATACAAATCGGACGGAACGGGCAGATGTTAATTTGTCTGTCGGTCGGCTAATCTTCTCCCACTGGCTTGAGCGGATTAAAGTATGGTTACAGGCATTGGGTTTTAGGGGCTGGGCGTGACCACCTCTTCTTCAGCCATAGCCGGCCGCCACTTCAAACACAAAGCCCGGTATTCATAGGCGAAGTCCCGGATGGTTTGTGAAGGTAGTTGCACCATGGACCGCAGCTTGTCCTCCAGTTCGGTCTCGTAGTCTTCGGAAGAAAAGCGCGAGGAAAGATCGGCGAAAGGATCCCCAGTCGAAAATGGTCTTCTTGGCCGTCAGCCACCAGCTCCGCACCGGTCCCGAGAGGGATGTCCCTATCACCCCAATTAGCTCTTCCGGGGTTAGAGGGTTAACGGCCAGGTACGCCTCCCGTCCTCCACAAAGTTCAGGACATCATCGACATTATATGGAGCCCCTAACTTGGGAAAAGACAGGCGCACCCCAGGAACAAATGGCCGATTGAGGCATGCGCCCTCCCGAGATACGTGACGGCGTTGAATGACGGCGGACGGTCTTATCTTCTGGAGACACCTTTGGACTTCCCCTGAAGAGAATCTTGCCAGCGTCGATCCGCCTCTGGAGGCACAACATTTCCGCCCAGGAGTTGAACTTGCTCGTTGATGTATTCTTTCATTTCCTCCTGGGAGCTGCTGATGCGAGCCCGCAAGGCTGCTTGGCGCTCCAGCGTACTTTCGGCAACCTCGCGGATCTTCTCCTCCAGCCGGGTTATTTGTTGCGCCAGATCCTCCCACAGAGGCGAGACGTCCTCCAGGCCTTCCTCTTCAGGTCCACGGTGATCTTCGAGGTACAGCGACTGCAAAGAATCCACCACCTCTCGCACCGCTGAACACGCTCTGACCGTGACGTGCCGCGCCCGGCTACTCCATCATCACACCGAGGCGAAGCAATGGTGTCGTCCTGCTCGGAACACCCTAAAGACATGATATTTTTGGGGAAAATTTAAAGGCAGACAGTGATCGAATTAAATAAAGATTCCTCAGAGAGGGCACCACTTATGTAACGGCCGACCCCTTATTCCCAGCCGGCAGCTACACCTCCAAGACCTGTGGCCTGGATAATTGACTGAGAAACCTTTTCCTGTCAAGCCGTACTCCTACACAGATTAACTTTCCCCACAATCGACGGTTTGAAAAGCAAAGACAATAAGCAGAATGTAAAAGGAAACAAGAATAAATGTATTAAATGGGACAAGACACGCCACAAGACAAATGTACACTCAAATATTCCTCCACCCCAACAATCCCACAGCAAACCCGACAATATATATATATATAAATCCCCTCCCTTGTCCACGTTACATATGACACACACCACACAAACGACAAATGGCTGGCAAACGGAATGATCATGAACTTGAGTCCGACGTGAAATAAATGTCCTGAATACGGGTACTGATTAATGCGATAGTAATGTTCGTATTTCCGGCGTTTGGAATAACCTCACCGTGATTCCTCGGCGGCGGCGAATGATGATTCGACCCGGGTCTTCAGCGGTAAGCAGGTTGAAAGGCAGTCCGGATGAATGAAATACAAACTGGATGATAGCGCAATGGAATGAAACGGCAGGCAGGTTGTAATCGTGAATGCCTTATTGGTTGTTCTCCTTCTCTCTCCTCGTGCTGGTCTCCTTTTCGTCTCCTCCTCTTCTCCTTAAACAATCCGTGACGGCAGTAATTGATTAATTGATATACAGGTGTTTTCCAGGTAAGTGATTGTGAACTCCTCCCATCATCCGTCCTCCTTTACGGGACAACATTAACTGATACACACAACGCAGTCAATGGGACAATGAAACGAGACACACACAGCACTGACATTTAAACACTATGTGGCACCGCTACATTCCCCCAACCTTGGACAAGGGAGGGGGCACGGCTTGAGGTTGGCCACATGGATGGTGTCTAACTTGGAGGCAGCGCCGATACCCCTTTGGATCTGGAAATTGACTGGACCTGTTTGTTGAATGATTTTAGCTGGACCTAACCATTTAGGCGCTAGCTTGGCGGAGAATTTTCTGCTGGCATCTGAGAGATGGTGAGCTCTAATCCAGACCAAATCACCCGGCTGGAAGTGCGCTTCCCTCCGCCGGGCATTATACAGTTTGGCGTGTCTGGATGTCGAACTCACCAACCTCCCTTGGATTCTCCGCCGTAAACCCTCTACCTTAACCAAATTATTGTAACTGGTGGATTCTGGACTAGGGGTGCTGGGAAGGAGTCGGTCGAGTGGGCCCTTAAGCTGTCTGCCCAGCGCAACCAAAGCAGGCGTCTCACCTGTGGCTTCATGCACCGCGGTGTTCAGGGCAAACCGGAGCTCGGGGAGCCATTTATCCCAGTCCTGATGGCGTTCACCCACATAGGAGGCGATCATGTTCTTCAGGGTCCGGTTCACTCGCTCCGTCATGTTGGCCTGGGGATGGTAAGCGGTGGTGAGGTTTTTCTTCACTCCCCAGGCTGCATAAAGTTCATCCAATATGGAGCTTGTGAACTGCGGACCCGATCCGAGATGATGTTTCTTGGCACCCCCCAGCGGGTGAAGATTTCATTCTTCAGGATGGAGCATATTTTGTTAGCCCTTGCATCGGCTAACGCAAACAGCTCCACCCACTTCGAAAAATAGTCTACTACTACCATCAGGACGGTCTTCCTCGAGCTGGTGATAGGAAATGGCCCCATTAGGTCGACTCCCAAAGTCTCTCCTGGTCCATCTGCGATCGTCGATTGAAGTAATCCCGCCGGTTTACCAGGTGGGTTTTTTAGTTGTTGGCAGGTGGCACACGTCTTCACATGGTGGCACACGTCTTTCCGGACAGACGGCCACCACGCAACCCCCAGAATCTTTAATAAAGTTTTTGTCCTTCCAAGGTGACCACCTAAAGGACTGTCATGGTAGTGCTTCAGAAAGTCGGGACGAGCTCTTCCGGGACCACCAGTTGATGTTGCAGACCCCAAGGGTGGATGGAATAGTCCTGTACAAGACCCCTTGGAGGTCCACAAAGTGTACCCGGTCAGTTGCTGTTGCTCCAGCCCTTCCCTGATGTTCTGGCAGAATGGACTGGTAGCTTGTGCTTGGGCTAGGTCTTCAAGGCTCCTTGGCAGAGGGAGGATCATCTTTTCGCCTCTGCCAAACACACCATCCCCGACGGCTCCGATACCCTAGATAGTGCATCCGGCACGATGTTACCACAGCCCTTCCGGTAAGTCACCCTGAACGTAAAATTCTGGAGGCGGAGGACCCACCTGGTCAGACGGGAGGAGGTCTTCGGGTGATTGAACACCCAGGTCAGAGCGTGATGGTCGGTGTACACTTCGAATTCAACCCCCTCCAAATAATGTCTCCATTTCTCCACAGCCCACACGACAGCCAAACACTCCTTCTCAGCTGTCGAGTAGTTCAGCTCAGCGCCGCAAAACTCGTGAGGCGTACGCGATGACATGTTCAGCCTGGTTAATTCTTTGAGTGAGCACGGCGCCGAGCCCCAGGTTGCTGGCATCTGTCTGTACCTGGAAGGTGAGCTGTGGATCCGGTTGGGCCAGAACGGGTGGCTCTTGTAGGTGGCTCTTTAGTCGCTCGACGCGCCCTGGCATTCTGTCGTCCACTCCCACGGGACATCATTTTTCCTAAGCTGGTTCAAGGGAGCCGCTATATCTGCCATCCGGGGAATAAACTTATGGTACCACCCCACTAACCCAAGAAAACGTTGCAACGACTTCAAATCTGTGGGCGTGGGGTACTCCCGGATGGCCAAGGTCTTTCGGGTCTACAGCGACCCTCCGATGAAAGAATGTGCCCGAGGAAGCGTATGTGGGGTTGAATGAAGGTACACTTCTTCGTGTTCAGCGTAAGGTGCGCTTGATGAAATCGCTGGAAAATGGTGTCTAAATCCGGAGATGTTGATTTATAGAAGGGGAGTAAACAATGACGTCATCGATGTACACGAAGCAGATCTTGCCTATCAACCCCCTCAGAACCTGCTCCATGAGCCGCTGGAAAGTGGCCCCAGCATTTTAAGCCCAAAAGGCATGACATTGAACTGGAACAGGCCTTCAGGGGTGATGACTGCCGTCTTCTTTTACTCCCCTCGTCCATCGGCACCTGCCAATAGCCACTGCGGAGATCTAAGGTGCTAAATACTGCAGCTCCATGCAGTGACTCCAGGATTTCATGAACCAGGGGCATGGGATATGCGTCCAGGCTCGTGCTCTCGTTAACCCCTGTAGTCCACACAGAAACGATAGGAATTATCCGACTTCTTCACGAGGACCACAGGGGACGCCCAGGAGGAGGAAGATGGTTCTATTATTCCCTCGGCGAGCATCCGATCGAGGTGTTCTTTAATGACGCCCCTCTTCAGTGGAGAAACCCGTAAGCTCGGTGCCTTATAGGGACTTCGTCCAAGGTGTGGACCATGTGGGTCACCCCACGGGCAACTCCTAACTTCTCCGTCCACACCTCGGCCCACTTCTTCAGCACCGGCCTCACCTCTTCAGGTTGTCCCTCCACTGGGGCTGCCGCCGAGGTGCTTGCGCCGCTCCTCTCTGCTGCGTAAAACCCGATAAATTCCGAGCCCAGATCTTCTTTGGATTTGTAAATGAATTCGCATATCCCTTCCCCCGGTACCGTATACCCCCTGGGACTGAGATGGATGGTCATCCTCATGGTGGCTAGAGAATCCAGCCCAAGGAGTAACGGAACTGACAGGTGCTGGTCCTCCAGGACATACGTATTCATATCCCAGGTGGTGGCGAGTACACTGTACCTCAAGGGGACTCTGCCCAGGGCCTTGTGTTCACTCCCATCCGCCAATACAAATCGGACGGACGGGGCAGATGTTAATTTGTCTGTCGGTCGGCTAATCTTCTCCCACTGGCTTGAGCGGATTAAAGTATGGTTACAGGCATTAAGGACGCGGCGGACCACCTCTTCTTCAGCCATAGCCGGCCGCCACTTCAAACACAAAGCCCGGTATTCATAGGCTAAGTCCCGGATGGTTTGTGAAGGTAGTTGCACCATGGACCGCAGCTTGTCCTCCAGTTCGGTCTCGTAGTCTTCCGGAAGAAAAGCGCGAGGAAAGATCGACGAAAGGATCCCCAGTCGAAAATGGTCTTCTTGGCCGTCAGCCACCAGCTCCGCACCGGTCCCGAGAGGGATGTCCCTATCACCCCAATTAGCTCTTCCGGGGTTAGAGGGTTAACGGCCAGGTACGCCTCCCCGTCCTCCACAAAGTTCAGGACATCATCGACATTATATGGAGCCCCTAACTTGGGAAAAGACAGGCACCCCAGGAACAAATGGCCGATTGAGGCATGCGCTCCCCTCCCGAGATACGCACGGCGTTGAATGACGGGCGACGGTCTTATCTTCTGGAGACACCTTTGGACTTCCCCCTGAAGAGAATCTTGCCAGCGTCGATCCCGCCTCTGGAGGCACAACACGATTCCCGCCCCAGGAGTTGAACTTGCTCGTTGATGTATTCTTTCATTTCCTCCTGGGAGCTGCTGATGCGAGCCCGCAAGGCTGCTTCGCGCTCCAGCGTACTTTCGGCAACCTCGCGGATCTTCTCCTCCAGCCGGGTTATTTGTTGCGCCAGATCCTCCCACAGAGGCGAGACGTCCTCCAGGCCTTCCTCTTCAGGTCCACGGTGATCTTCGAGGTACAGCGACTGCAAAGAATCCACCACCTCTCGCACCGCTGAACACGCTCTGACCGTGGCGTGCGCGCCCGCTACTCCATCATCACACCGAGGCGAAGCAATGGTGTCGTCCTGCTCGGAACACCCTAAAGACATGATATTTTTGGGGAAAATTTAAAGGCAGACAGTGATCGAATTAAATAAAGATTCCTCAGAGAGGGCACCACTTATGTAACGGCCGACCCCTTATTCCCAGCCGGCAGCTACACCTCCAAGACCTGTGGCCTGGATAATTGACTGAGAAACCTTTTCCTGTCAAGCCGTACTCCTACACAGATTAACTTTCCCCACAATCGACGGTTTGAAAAGCAAAGACAATAAGCAGAATGTAAAAGGAAACAAGAATAAATGTATTAAATGGGACAAGACACGCCACAAGACAAATGTACACTCAAATATTCCTCCACCCCAACAATCCCACAGCAAACCCGACAATATATATATATATAAATCCCCTCCCTTGTCCACGTTACATATGACACACACCACACAAACGACAAATGGCTGGCAAACGGAATGATCATGAACTTGAGTCCGCACGTGAAATAAATGTCCTGAATACGGGTACTGATTAATGGCGATAGTAATGTTCGTATTTCCGGCGTTTGGAATAACCTCACCGTGATTCCTCGGCGCGCGGCGAATGATGATTCGACCCGGGTCTTCAGCGGTAAGCAGGTTGAAAGGCAGTCCGGATGAATGAAATACAAACTGGATGATAGCGCAATGGAATGAAACGGCAGGCAGGTTGTAATCGTGAATGCGTTATTGGTTGTTCTCCTTCTCTCTCCTCGTGCTGGTCTCCTTTTCGTCTCCTCCTCTTCTCCTTAAATAATCCGTGACGGCAGTAATTGATTAATTGATATACAGGTGTTTTCCAGGTAAGTGATTGTGAACTCCTCCCATCATCCGTCCTCCTTTACGGGACAACATTAACTGATACACACAACGCAGTCAATGGGACAATGAAAACGAGACACACACAGCACTGACATTTAAACACTATGTGGCACCGCTACATTCCCCCCCCCAACCTTGGACAAGGGAGGGCCGGACGGCTTGAGGTTGGCCACATGGATGGTGTCTAACTTGGAGGCAGCGCCGATACCCCTTTGGATCTGGAAATTGACTGGACCTGTTTGTTGAATGATTTTAGCTGGACCTAACCATTTAGGCGCTAGCTTGGCGGAGAATTTTCTGCTGGCATCTGAGAGATGGTGAGCTCTAATCCAGACCAAATCACCCGGCTGGAAGTGCGCTTCCCTCCGCCGGGCATTATACAGTTTGGCGTGTCTGGATGTCGAACTCACCAACCTCCCTTGGATTCTCCGCCGTAAACCCTCTACCTTAACCAAATTATTGTAACTGGTGGATTCTGGACTAGGGGTGCTGGGAAGGAGTCGGTCGAGTGGGCCCTTAAGCTGTCTGCCCAGCGCAACCAAAGCAGGCGTCTCACCTGTGGCTTCATGCACCGCGGTGTTCAGGGCAAACCGGAGCTCGGGAGCCATTTATCCCAGTCCTGATGGCGTTCACCCACATAGGAGGCGATCATGTTCTTCAGGGTCCGTTCACTCGCTCCGTCATGTTGGCCTGGGATGGTAAGCGGTGGTAAGGTTTTTCTTCACTCCCCAGGCTGCATAAAGTTCATCCAATATGGAGCTTGTGAACTGCGGACCCGATCCGAGATGATGTTTCTTGGCACCCCCCAGCGGGTGAAGATTTCATTCTTCAGGATGGAGCATATTTTGTTAGCCCTTGCATCGGCTAACGCAAACAGCTCCACCCACTTCGAAAAATAGTCTACTACTACCATCAGGACGGTCTTCCTCGAGCTGGTGATAGGAAATGGCCCCATTAGGTCGACTCCCAAAGTCTCTCCTGGTCCATCTGCGATCGTCGATTGAAGTAATCCCGCCGGTTTACCAGGTGGGTTTTTAGTTGTTGGCAGGTGGCACGTCTTCACGTGGTGGCACACGTCTTTCGGACAGACGGCCACCACGCAACCCCAGAATCTTTAATAAAGTTTTTGTCCTTCCAAGGTGACCACCTAAAGGACTGTCATGGTAGTGCTTCAGAAAGTCGGGGACGAGCTCTTCCGGGACCACCAGTTGATGTTGCAGACCCCCAAGGGTGGATGGAATAGTCCTGTACAAGACCCCTTGGAGGTCCACAAAGTGTACCCGGTCAGTCTGCTGTTGCTCCAGCCCTTCCCTGATGTTCTGGCAGAATGGACTGGTAGCTTGTGCTTGGGCTAGGTCTTCAAGGCTCCTTGGCAGAGGGAGGATCATCTTTTCGCCTCTGCCAAACACACCATCCCGGCGGCTCCGATACCCTAGATAGTGCATCCGCACGATGTTACCACAGCCCTTCCGTAAGTCACCCTGAACGTAAAATTCTGGAGGCGGAGGACCCACCTGGTCAGACGGGAGGAGGTCTTCGGGTGATTGAACACCCAGGTCAGAGCGTGATGGTCGGTGTACACTTCGAATTCAACCCCCTCCAAATAATGTCTCCATTTCTCCACAGCCCACACGACAGCCAAACACTCCTTCTCAGCTGTCGAGTAGTTCAGCTCAGCGCCGCAAAACTCGTGAGGCGACGCGATGACATGTTCAGCCTGGTTAATTCTTTGAGTGAGCACGCGCCGAGCCCCAGGTTGCTGGCATCTGTCTGTACCTGGAAGGTGAGCTGTGGATCGGTTGGGCCAGAACGGGTGGCTCTTGTAGGTGGCTCTTTAGTCGCTCGACCGCGTCCTGGCATTCTGTCGTCCACTCCCACGGGACATCTTTTTTCCTAAGCTGGTTCAAGGGAGCCGCTATATCTGCCATCCGGGGAATAAACTTATGGTACCACCCCACTAACCCAAGAAAACGTTGCAACGACTTCAAATCTGTGGGCGTGGGGTACTCCCGGATGGCCAAGGTCTTTTCGGGGTCTACAGCGACCCCTCCGATGAAAGAATGTGCCCGAGGAAGCGTATGTGGGGTTGAATGAAGGTACACTTCTTCGTGTTCAGCGTAAGGTGCGCTTGATGAAATCGCTGGAAAATGGTGTCTAAATCCGGAGATGTTGATTTATAGAAGGGGAGTAAACAATGCCGTCATCGATGTACACGAAGCAGATCTTGCCTATCAACCCCCTCAGAACCTGCTCCATGAGCCGCTGGAAAGTGGCCCCAGCATTTTTAAGCCCAAAAGGCATGACATTGAACTGGAACAGGCCTTCAGGGGTGATGACTGCCGTCTTCTTTTACTCCCTCGTCCATCGGCACCTGCCAATAGCCACTGCGGAGATCTAAGGTGCTAAATACTGCAGCTCCATGCAGTGACTCCAGGATTTCATGAACCAGGGGCATGGGATATGCGTCCAGGCTCGTCTTCTCGTTAACCCCCCTGTAGTCCACACAGAAACGATAGGAATTATCCGACTTCTTCACGAGGACCACAGGGGACGCCCAGGAGGAGGAAGATGGTTCTATTATTCCCTCGGCGAGCATCCGATCGAGGTGTTCTTTAATGACGCCCCTCTTCAGTGGAGAAACCCGGTAAGCTCGGTGCCTTATAGGGACTTCGTCCAAGGTGTGGACCATGTGGGTCACCCCACGGGCAACTCCTAACTTCTCCGTCCACACCTCGGCCCACTTCTTCAGCACCGGCCTCACCTCTTCAGGTTGTCCCTCCACTGGGGCTGCCGCCGAGGTGCTTGCGCCGCTCCTCTCTGCTGCGTAAAACCCGATAAATTCCGAGCCCAGATCTTCTTTGGATTTGTAAATGAATTCGCATATCCCTTCCCCCGGTACCGTATACCCCCTGGGACTGAGATGGATGGTCATCCTCATGGTGGCTAGAGAATCCAGCCCAAGGAGTAACGGAACTGACAGGTGCTGGTCCTCCAGGACATACGTATTCATATCCCAGGTGGTGGCGAGTACACTGTACCTCAAGGGGACTCTGCCCAGGGCCTTGTGTTCACTCCCATCCGCCAATACAAATCGGACGGACGGGCAGATGTTAATTTGTCTGTCGGTCGGCTAATCTTCTCCCACTGGCTTGAGCGGATTAAAGTATGGTGGCTCCCGGTATCCACCACCGCATCCATCTGCCACCCCCGCAGCATCACTGGGACGATCAGAAGGGACGTGCTCGCTTGCATAATGGCGAGATCGGCTTCCGACCGGCAAGGTTTGGCTCGTTGTGGTTTTAGGGGCTGGGTTTCTCGTGTACTGGCCTGAACTTTGTGCCAGTACGTCTTGGAGTTTCCCCAGTCCCGTTCCACTTGGGAGCCTACCCTCACCAAGTCCTCCACCGATCCCACCACCCCCCTGAGACTCCCAGCTAACCGCGGGTTACAGGCATTAAGGACGCGGCGGACCACCTCTTCTTCAGCCATAGCCGGCCGCCACTTCAAACACAAAGCCCGGTATTCATAGGCGAAGTCCCGGATGGTTTGTGAAGGTAGTTGCACCATGGACCGCAGCTTGTCCTCCAGTTCGGTCTCGTAGTCTTCCGGAAGAAAAGCGCGAGGAAAGATCGACGAAAGGATCCCCAGTCGAAAATGGTCTTCTTGGCCGTCAGCCACCAGCTCCGCACCGGTCCGAGAGGGATGTCCCTATCACCCCAATTAGCTCTTCCGGGGTTAGAGGGTTAACGGCCAGGTACGCCTCCCCGTCCTCCACAAAGTTCAGGACATCATCGACATTATATGGAGCCCCTAACTTGGGAAAAGACAGGCGCACCCCAGGAACAAATGGCCGATTGAGGCATGCGCTCCCCTCCCGAGATACGACGGCGTTGAATGACGGGGCGACGGTCTTATCTTCTGGAGACACCTTTGGACTTCCCCCTGAAGAGAATCTTGCCAGCGTCGATCCCGCCTCTGGAGGCACAACACGATTTCCCCCCAGGAGTTGAACTTGCTCGTTGATGTATTCTTTCATTTCCTCCTGGGAGCTGCTGATGCGAGCCCCAAGGCTGCTTCGCTCCAGCGTATTTCGCAACCTCGCGGATCTTCTCCTCCAGCCGGGTTATTTGTTGCGCCAGATCCTCCCACAGAGGCGAGACGTCCTCCAGGCCTTCCTCTTCAGGTCCACGGTGATCTTCGAGGTACAGCGACTGCAAAGAATCCACCACCTCTCGCACCGCTGAACACGCTCTGACCGTGGCGTGCAGGCCCGCTACTCCATCATCACACCGAGGCGAAGCAATGGTGTCGTCCTGCTCGGCACGCCCTAAAGACATGATATTTTTGGGGAAAATTTAAAGGCAGACAGTGATCGAATTAAATAAAGATTCCTCAGAGAGGGCACCACTTATGTAACGGCCGACCCCTTATTCCCAGCCGGCAGCTACACCTCCAAGACCTGTGGCCTGGATAATTGACTGAGAAACCTTTTCCTGTCAAGCCGTACTCCTACACAGATTAACTTTCCCCACAATCGACGGTTTGAAAAGCAAAGACAATAAGCAGAATGTAAAAAAACAAGAATAAATGTATTAAATGGGACAAGACACGCCACAAGACAAATGTACACTCAAATATTCCTCCACCCCAACAATCCCACAGCAAACCCGACAATATATATATATATAAATCCCCTCCCTTGTCCACGTTACATATGACACACACCACACAAACGACAAATGGCTGGCAAACGGAATGATCATGAACTTGAGTCCGGTACGTGAAATAAATGTCCTGAATACGGGCACTGATTAATGCGATAGTAATGTTCGTATTTCCGGCGTTTGGAATAACCTCACCGTGATTCCTCGGCGGCGAATGATGATTCGACCCGGGGTCTTCAGCGGTAAGCAGGTTGAAAGGCAGTCCGGATGAATGAAATACAAACTGGATGATAGCGCAATGGAATGAAACGGCAGGCAGGTTGTAATCGTGAATGCGTTATTGGTTGTTCTCCTTCTCTCTCCTCGTGCTGGTCTCCTTTTCGTCTCCTCCTCTTCTCCTTAAACAATCCGTGACGGCAGTAATTGATTAATTGATATACAGGTGTTTTCCAGGTAAGTGATTGTGAACTCCTCCCATCATCCGTCCTCCTTTACGGGGACAACATTAACTGATACACACAACGCAGTCAATGGGACAATGAAAACGAGACACACACAGCACTGACATTTAAACACTATGTGGCACCGCTACAACTCGCTTCATATTCTTTTGCTGCCTTCTCAATTGTGTAATGCGTTTTTTGAACAGGTTTCATTCATCGAAGTGATCACTACCCAAATCGGTACTCGTGAATCTAAGATGTTTAATAGGCATTATCGGTATTAAGTTGTGGATTTGCCTGTGAATATTTAGCGGCAGCGTGTCTATGAACTTAATTTTAACTTAAGCTTTACACCTTTATTTCCTATTGATATGTCTACAAAGGCTTGTTCAGCATCAGAGGGTTTCTGCAGTAGCTGCACTTATGAATATGCTAAGCACAGTCCTTCACCCGCGAATATTTACCTTATATGGGCAGGCACTCAGTTACGTGGGAGGCATGATGATGCGGGACGCAACTCGGCCTGACAGGCCGACCGAGCTGCAGGCTATGGCCGTATATATGTACATAAGTAGGTTCCAGTTATGACCGTTACGCGTTGAATTTCGAAATTAAACCTGCTTAACTGTTGTAAGTAAGCTGTAAGGAAAGAGCCTGCCAAATTTCAGCCTTCTACCTACACGGGAATTTGAGAATTAATGACGTTGGAAAATTTAATATGGCGGCCGACAGTGGCGTCATACCACCAAAATAAGTACGTACGTCGATTTCGGTTAGCGTAGGGAAGCCGCCTACCAAATTTCGTGAAGATGGGGCCATAAATAAGAAAGTTCAACATGGCGGACGTTGTCGACCGTTATCGACTGTTATGACCGTTACGCGTAGAATTTTGAAATGAAACCTGCCTAACTTTTGTTATGTAAGCTGTAAGGAATGAACCTGCCAAGTTTCAGCCTTCTACCTAGACGGGAAGTTGGAGAATTAGTGATGAGTCAGTCAGTCAGTGAGTGAGTGAGTGAGTGAGTGAGGGCTTTGCCTTTTATTAGTATAGATTCAGAAAAGCATAGCAGCATGATTTTTACATTTATAAGACACTAGCAAAATACCTGCGCTTTGCAGCGGCGAAGTACTGCCTTAAAATTTTTATTAAGAAGAAAATTAAACCTTTTTAAACTGAGGGAAAATATACCAATAATTATCTGTTAAGGATCTCTTTGTATACCACGTTGTGAGTTTGGCCCTCTGGTTGTAACATGACCAAGCTGTGCGCTGAGCTTACTCTTGAGCATGTAACGTACAGTCGGCCATGTGAACAGTAATCTTGTCTGAAATCTCACAGCTTGGATTGCTGCTGTCGTAATCGGTTTGAGTTTCATGGTTTGTTTCAATTACGACAGTATTTGTAGGACTTGTTGTGTTGAAGTGACATTCGGCATCTGTCAAGCATTGTAAGCACACAACCAGTTTCATCGATAACTTCACATCCAGCTTTTGAGAGTTTAAACATTCATAAACATCAAAGTGTCCGCTACTGAAATCGTCACCTGTCAATCTAAGATGTTTAAGAGGCATTGGCGGTTGTCCAAAGGTGTAAAATATTTGGACATTTTGGTACACTTGAAAGCGACAACCGAACAATTCAGTGGCAGCCATCAACTCACATGCAGACCCAGAGGTGAAGGGCTTAAGCATTTCACTCTTCTAGTGCTCCTGTGTAGTCTAATTATCTCCTGTACCGTCATGAGTCCACACCTTGAACCTGTCCCAGTCATTCAATACATAAAAGTCAATGGATATCAAGAGTGAGCCTGATATGGCCGTGCAATATGTAACACAGAGAATGGAAAAGGCAGGCGGCATCTCCAGGCATGGAAACCACTCGGTAAGTGACAGTTCTTTGATCGATGGTGATCACCTTGATAGACATGTTAATGGGGATAACAGTTGGAATGATAAAGGAAATGGGTACCTGAACAATGTAAAGTAAGTCTAAAATACCTACACAATAACTATAATCGTAATAAATGAACAATAAAACAGCGGAGAAGCCGTGGATTAAATAAAAAGGCTGCAGTTATCAGCTGGGAGACGTGAATCCCGTGGCGAAGCAAGGAAGGGAATGTAGAGACCGGAGCGATGGACGGCCTTATATAGGCAGGCAGCCAACAACGTGGGAGGCATTGGGATGGGGGACCCAACGCCATCTCACACGGTGACCGAGCTGCAAGCTATGGACGTATATATGTACGTAAGTAGGATTCAGTTAGCGTTGGGAACCCGCGTACCAAATTTCTTGAAGATGGGCCCATAAGTAACAAAGACCGTTGAAAAGTTTAATATGCCAGCCGACAGTGGCATCATACCACCGAAATAAGTACGTACATTGGTTTCGGTGTGCGCAGGGAAGCCACCTACCAAATTTCGTGAAGATGGGGCCATAAATAAGAAAGTTCAACGTGGTGGACGTTGTTGACCATTATGACCGTTATGCGTAGAATTTCGAAATGAAACCAGCCTAACTTTTGTAAGTAAGCTGTAAGGAATGAGCCTGCCAAATTTCAGCCTTCTACCTACACGGGAATTTGAGAATTAATGACGTTGGAAAATTTAATATGGCGGCCGACAGTGGCATCATACCACCAAAATAAGTACGTACATCGGTTTCGTTTAGCGCAGGGAAGCCACCTACCAAATTTCATGAAGATGGGGTCAGCCTTCTACCTACACAGGAAGTTGGAGAATTAGTGACGCTAGAAAGTTCAATATGGCGGCCAACAGTGGCGTCATACCATCGAAATAAGTATGTACATCGCTTTCGGTTAGCGCAGGGAAGCCGCCTACCAAATTTTGTGAAGATGGGGCCATAAATAAGAAAGTTCAACATGGCGGACGTTGTCGACCGTTATCGACCGTTATGCGTAGAATTTCGAAATGAAACCTACCTAATTGTTGTAAGTAAGCTGTAAGGAATGAGCCTGCCAAATTTCAGCCTTCTACCTACACTGGAAGTTGGAGAATTAGTGATGAGTCAGTGAGTCAGTCAGTCAGTCAGTCAGTGAGTCAGTGAGGGCTTTGCCTTTTATTAGTATAGATTTATAAATATTTCTGCTTTTGCTATAGATTTAAATGCTTAACTCTCTTTTGTTGATTTCATTATATTTTGCTCTTTTCTCTGTGCAGTTTTTCCCTTTCGTTGTTATCTTATTAATGACAATTAAAAATGAGCAGAGCAGACACGCTGACAAACAACACGGAATAATCAAAGGCTGTAGCTACTTTAGCATCAGACCCATTAATTAGTAAATAAAGGATTAATTAAACAATTAGAACACCTAGAATGAAAATCAAGATGAAAATATTGTTAAAAAGTACAAAAAAAAATACATTATTCTTATATAACTGCTTCGTACATTTTAATTTTATTTTTAGCAAACTTAGTTTTCTAATTAATATATTGTTCATTAAACACAGATCTTGGGAAATATCAGTTCACTTAATTAGCCCAGGAGTTCAATTAAAAACAGAAGCTGATTGGAACAAAAACCTGCAGCGACAGGGGGTCCCCAGGACTGACGTTGAGAACCCCTGGCCTAAGTAATACAGCGCTATACACAGTTTCTTATCCACTGGTTGGTCTCGACTACTTTAGCACCACAATGACCTGTTCCTCCAGTGGTCAGCATAATTATTCACTTTACCCACTGGCTTTTGTAGCAATCAGTCTGAAGTTATCAGGCGCCATACTGGCCATCCTCTTCACTGGTCACTCCACAGTACTTACATGCCACGTAGGTCAATCTCTCCCCACTGGTCAGTCTAAAGTAATATGGCACTATATACAGTTGTCCTTCCACTGGTCACTCCACACCAGTTTATCGCCACACCAACCTGTTTGTCTGCCGGTCAGTCTAAGTGCTCTGGTGCTTTACACACACGTTTTTTGCACTCCACGGTAATCAGGTGCTATCCACACCAATCTCCTCACTGGTCATTCTGAAGTAACATGGCGCTCTACACAGTAGCCATTTTGTAATGGAACCAGGGCCGTCAGCGAGCCCCAAAACCCAAACACGATCGCACCAAGAGTCCTGGGTTCAAATAAAGAAGTGTTTATTAAACACACCTCCACAAAATTGCAATGCCCACAAACACAGTTCCCTCTCTCCCTCTCTCTCTCTCTCTCCACAATGCCTCTCTTCTTCTCCTCCTCCTCCAGTTGAGTGTTGATCTACGTCCTCCCAGCTCCAACTCACCTGGATAAGGGAGTGAGGTCCCTTTTATTAAGGACCCAGGAGTACTTCCGGTCCCAAGGTCACTGCTCAATGGAAGCACTTCCAGGTCATACGGAAGTCCCACTTATTTGGGAGAGCATCTCCCTGTAGTGCCCCCTTACTGCACCTGGCAGGGCTGTGTTGCTGGACTACACTTCTCAGCATGCCCTATGCCCTACTGGTTCTGTAGTGGGCACTGATATGCAAGGCTGCTGCCATCTGGTGTCCTGGGGGAAAAAAAAGTCCCCAGCAACTACTTCTTCTTGTGGACTGTCCGTCAATCCCACCCAGCCATCACTTCCTGGACTGGCTCCTTCCTTTCCCCTGGTCGGGATGCCCATCTGCCTGCTTGGAACCTCCCATCCAGATAAGGAACCATTTCCTTTTTTGGTTGGGATGCTCATCCAACCCCTGTGGCATTTACACTTTCTACTGGTCAGTCTGTACTAATCTATCACCACACAGGCCTGTTTGTCTACCTGTCAGTCTACACTAATCCAGTGCCCTCCATGTCCACGTGCCCACTGATGGGTTTCTGTGCAGATGCCACTCATTTTTCTCTTGTGTCCAACCTAAAACTTCCTGAATGCCTGCCAAGGCCCCCCTCCTTCTTTCCGACTCCCAAATCAGCGTGTGCCCAAGTGGTGACCTCCACTTGCCAGGCTCAAGCGCCTGGCACTTTTGTGTGGATAACTGGAGTGCGGTTCTCCGATCTGATTAGTGTCCTAATTAAACGTCCGTCTCCAGGGCCAGTTCTGAGGGCTCGTTAATGAATTCAGGGAAGCGTGCGTGATCACATCTGACAGCGTGGGCACAAATGGACACACCAGGAACATCCAAACACAGAAGACGGTGGCATTGTCCAGGTCCCTGGGTTAAGATTAGCCACGGTCACGTACGTAATGGGTCATTCATAATTGGATGGCCACTTAGCCAGGGGGCTCTGAACGGGGAAAGAAAGCATCACCGACCAGGAAGATGGAATTTATCGACACCAGTCTGAGCTTCAGTTCACCCACAGCCATTGCCCCAGGAGTTCTTCGTCCTTACATTCTTCAAAAGTGTCAAGCGAGGTGCCACGGGTAAAGCTGGCAGTGAGTTGACTTTTCGCTCGGTATGAGGCGGACGTTTTCTCCAACAGTCTGGTGGTTTTCACCCTGGAGGCCCCTGGATGACGAGCAAAGTCAATGACTCCTGTCCAGCAGGGAGAAGAAAACAAAATGAAATCCTAGACAAAGATTCTCTGTGCGTCTCCAAGTCGAGCCTTCCTCTCCTTCTTTGTGTCTCCTCCACGGACGGCTGAAAGGTTAGAAGATCGAGTCCCACCCCAGCCGTGGACGGCCCCTGTGCTTCTGAGCCATTCACTCCCACAGGACTTTTAGGCTGAGTCACCCATAATTCTAATCTTCAGGTTTGTACAGTTATGAGAGAGACCACTCCAGACACACAAGTGCAGACTGCTGCCTTCTTAACACCAGGGTTCAAATCGCAGCCTGGTCACATTTTGTATGGAGTTTACATGTCCTGACCCAGCTGTAGTTGCCAGAATTTTACGGTAAAAAATAAAGTGGCAATATTTTTAGGTCTACAGTACAACTTTATAGTAAATAAGACTTTTTTCTTTATATCACATTACAATAGATGTCAGCATTTAACCGTAACCTGTGTGAAAATAAAAAGCCTTGACACGTGAAAGAAGGTTTGAGGCAGACACCCGTATACTTGAATCCTGGCTGCAAAAGACAAAATTGGATGCAGAGACGTGTACAGATGTGGAGTCCAAAACAGAACTGAAAACGAGTGGAGGTTATCTGGCTTTTAAAGCAGGTCAGTGGAAGTGACGTCATCGGGGAGCCGGAAGGGGTGTCATGGGGTCGGAGCAGGAAGTGACGTTCTTGTGTCCGGAACTGGAAATGGCCTCACTAGGGTCACCAGAACCAGAAGTAGCATCATGGGGTCGGAACCAGAAGTGAGATTCTTGTGTTTGGAACTGGAAATGACATCACTGGGGTCGCCGGAAACAGAAGTGGCATCATGGGGCTGGAGCCAGAAGTGACGTTCTTGTGTCTGCAACTGGAAATGACATCACTGGGGTCGCCGGAACCAGAAGTGGCATCATGGGGTCGAAACCAGAAGTGACATTCTTGTGTCCGGAACTGGAAATGGCCTCACTAGGGTCACTAGAACCAGAAGTGGCATCATGGGGTCGGAAACCAGAAGTGACGTTCTTGTGTCCAGATCTGGAAATTACATCACCGGGGCCGCCGGAACCAGAAGTGGCATCATGGGGTCGGAACCGGAAGTAACATTCTTGTGTCTGGATCTGGAAATTACATCACTAGGGTCGCTAGAACCAGAAGTGGCTTAATGGGGTCGAAACCAGAAGTGACATTCTTGTGTCCGGAACTGGAAATGGCCTCACTAGGGTCACTAGAACCAGAAGTGGCATCATGGGGTCAGAACCAGAAGTGACATTCTTGTGTCTGGAACTGGAAATGACATCACTGGGGTTGCCGGAACCAGAAGTGACATCATGGGGTTGGAACCAGAAGTGATGTCGTTGGAGTCAGGCAGAATTTTCCATATCTGGTCTGCAGAGATAAAAGAGAAAGGTTTACTGTACCCTGCCTCCCCCTGGCCTGGTGTGGAATTACCTTCTTTTGGTCCTTCTAGTTGTCTCCCATACCCATGTGCGTGAATGAAAGCTCTGTAATAAATATGCCAGTCATTAACCCATTCAAAAATGTTGTCAGGATCAAATGCCAGCACAGAAGTTGCATCAGTAAAGTAACAACAACTAATAGCCAATGTGCTGCATCATTGAATTATATAAATGGAAAAGAATTCCATGTTTAAGGAAGTTATGGCACATTATCTGCTGGGGAAGTAAATTGTGCTTTTGTGGTGTTTGGTGTCCTACAGGTGTGCCAGCTTATCAAATGCAACCCACCATAAATCAGCTTCCATAACCTCAATAAACCTTCAGCACACTGGGAACAAGATGTCAGCTAACTTTATTTAAGTTTTTTTTCTTCCCACCGTGCAAAGGTATGCAGTACGCTATGGTAAAGGGGGCGTGTCCTTATGCAAATATCATAACTTCCGTGTTACTTGGGTTCCGAGACTTGGGTTCACTTCCCGGGTCCTCTCTGCGTGGAGTCTGCATGTTCTCCCCGTGTCTGCGTGGGTTTCCTCCCACAGTCCAAAGACATGCAGGTTAGGTGCATTGGCGATTCTAAATTGTCCCGTGTGTGTGTGCCCTGTGGTGGGCTGGCACCCTGCCCAGGGTTTGTTTCCTGCCTTGTGCCCTGTGTAGGCTGGGATTGGCTCCAGCAAACCCCCGTGACCCTGTAGTTAGGATATAGTGGGTTGGATAATGACTGACTGACATTAACAAGACAGTAGACGTTACATACAAGAAAACGAATACTACTCTTTGAAGAGATGTGTTTTTAACAGGAGCTTGACATGACAATACAATTTATTTTTTCTTTAGCCCAAAATCACACAGGAAGTGCCGCAATGGGCTTTAACAGGCCCTGCCTCTTTGACAGCCCCCCCAGAAAAACTCCCAAAAAAAACCTTGTAGGGAAAAATGGAAGAAACCTCGGGAAAGGCAGTTCAAAGAGACCCCTTTCCAGGTAGGTTGGGCGTGCAGTGGGTGTCAAAAGAAGGGGGTCAATACAATACAATACAATACACAGAACAGAACAAATCCTCAATACAGTATAAAAAATTGAAAATTTTTGAAGTTCGGAGCAAAATTTAACAGTAGATGATATCACATAATAAGATTTGGATATTTTTAGAGTCCTGGAGACCTCATCCATCAAGCTGCCTCCCCCATTTGGCCCTTCCATGGCTGAAACAGTGCTGGGCCAGCCAATCTGATGATAGGCGATCCTCCATTAGGGATGACTTTACCATAGGCAGGCAAACAACTTGGCAGGTGGGCTGTGGCACCAAGTGCCATATTTGAGTACCGAGAACAGAAACAGAACAGGTGAGGGTTAGTATTCAATTATTACTCTCATGTTACTTCTGTTTTAGTGCTAATGACTAACAACAGCGATGCAGTCTGTTCAGTTAATCAGCAGCTCTAGTCAGGGTGTGCTAAACTGAAGTTGTGAGTCTTCAGCCGGGATTTACAAGCTGTGACTGAAGGGGCATCTCTTATAGTAGCAGGCAGACCACTTTCAGAGTTTAGGGGGTCCTGGAACTAAAAGCTCGA
This sequence comes from Polypterus senegalus, assembly GCF_016835505.1. NCBI lineage: Eukaryota > Metazoa > Chordata > Cladistia > Polypteriformes > Polypteridae > Polypterus > Polypterus senegalus. The sequence goes on from NC_053162.1 coordinate 176,850,655, forward strand.
CCTCCCACTGTTATTTTATTAACCCTTGGAATCACAAGCAGACCGTCATCTTGAGATCTTAATGTGCGCTCAGGTTTGTAAGTCATGATAAGTTCAGACAAGTAAGCCGGACCTCAGCCATTTAATGCTTTATATGTTAAAAGGAGGATTTTGAAATCTGCCCTAAACTTAACCGGGAGTCAGTGTAAGGGTTTAAGAACTGGAGTTATGTGTTCGTATTTTCTTGTTCTTGTAATAATTCTTGCAGCCACATTTTGGATTAACTGTCAGCTGTATAGAGAACAGTTTAAACATCTAGTGAACACCACATTGCAGTAGTCAATCCTACTAGAGATACATGTATGAATTAATTTCTCAGAATCCTGTTTATTTAGAATATATAGATATATATTAGATATAGAGGGTTGGATAATGGATGGATGTCAGGTTACGTTCCTTTTTTTTCAGAGAAGGTGTTTGACTTTCACCATTCACCGTATTTTTAGAGTTAATTTGTTTCCAGTACACATCTACAGGGCCTGGAATGAAGTCCACACACGGACATGAAGAGGAGGGTTCAGACTCCACTCAGTAAACATCCAGGCCCAGATTTGAACCCAGACGTCTGGGGACATTAAGGTGGTAATGATGACTGATCTGCTCCAGTCAGTTCAATAAGGGTACTTCTTAAACGGTGGTCTTCACTGAGTATGGAGAAAGCTAACAAATCAAAGACTAGATAAGGATTCCCATCTATAAGGTGTTGTGATGGATGGCCAGGTGCTTGGTCACTTGGTCCAGGGGAATTTCCATGGGCTACACACCACTTCCCCCAGAATGCTTGGTTGGCAGCCCCCCTGGGTTGCATCGGGGTCACAGGCATGGGACTTCGGAGTTCAGCCTTGTTGGGCTCTGTGGTCAATGCCAAGGGGAGCTGCATGGCTTGACTAGCCCGTGTGGGCTGGAATGCAGATACATATGGAAGTGCAGCCTGAGTTAGGTGAATTATCACCTGAAGTACTTCCGGGTGGGCTATAGAGGGAGCCAGCAGCCAAGAGCCAGAGTCGGGAGGAGGAGGAGGAGTGGTGGTGGTAGTGATGAAGAGAAATGTGTTTTGTTTTGTGCTTTTGGGACTATGCTGTGCTTGTGGGACGCGGCGAAGACATGCCCCACGGGTGAAGACAATGAAAGTTTATTTCTTTTTATACGTGTGCCTCCGGTGTCAGTCTGTGTCAGGTCGATTTCCACAGGTGATTGGTTGGAAATTTTCCTTTTGTCCCCCCCCCTCCCACATTTGCCTCTCCATCATGATGAACCTTCACTTCTAGTGATGCCCGGCCATAAACAGACTGCTTCGGGTGGCCCTTAAGCCCTCAATTAGGCCTCGCCCACTTTGCCCGCTGCCCACAGTTGGTCCCTAAAGCGGCCACTGGAATTTGTGCTCACAGGTTGGATGTCTTTGTAATTTGTGAGAAGGTGCCAGCAAATTGCAAGCTGCCAACTTCAATTCAGCAACAATCAATGCAAAAGAGAGAGAGAGAAAGAAAGAAAGAAAGAAAGAAAGAAAAGGAGGCGGAAGAAAAAGTCTCTTTGTGGAGAAGCTTTTATGCGTTTTAGCAAAAGTGCTTAAAAGCAACAGAAAGAAATCCAAAAGTCACCTCAGGATTTATTTGCAGATCAAAAGGGAAAGTAGAAAAAGGAAATTGGGACTTATTTCCACACTTAATGCGATCACATGTTCACTTGTGCCTTCGCTCTCATCAAGAAACAGAGAATATGAGACGCGACAAGGGAAACATGTCACCAGGAAGTCACCACAGCTGACAGACAGACGGAGGGACGGACGTTCGAGATCTGAAGTGCCTGATTGATTTTGAATGAATAAATCACCGACATGAGTGAAGATAAAACTCACCGCGTGGCCCATCCATCCATCCATTATCCAACCCGCTATATCCTAACTACAGGGTCACGGGGGTCTGCAGGAACCAATCCCAGCCAGCACAGGGCGGTCCTATGTCAAAAATCAACACGTAATGACGGATAACGGGAGACACACAAAGTTTCCCTTTCCTCTTTTTCTTTTCTTGTTTACGGTTTGGTGGCTTACAGTGGATTCAGAAAGTCCTCAGAACCCTCAGTATTTGTGGATTTCCTCTCTATGGAGAAGTTTGCTATGTTTGCTTTGTGTCCTCCCCCACCATAACCGATCGTCTGTGGGGAAGTGGCAGAAGTTTTAGATTCGTCAAAAATTTCTGTCTCCGGTTTTTGATGGACCTCGACATTTTAGGGTCCCCCGATACCAAAAAACATTGATATCTCCATGATGGGTGTGTGTCTGTCTATGGGTCACAGTTTCTCGAGGACGGTCCAGAGCTGATACGGCTGGACAGAAAAATACCAAACTCGAAATTTAACGATGGGCGGGGTACATGTTCTTGACCAACCTGCTCGGTCCTGCATCTCCTCATCCTCCGTCAGACCCTTTTCTTCTTTAAATTTATCCATTGTGAAAATGAACAGACTCGACACACTTAAAAAAGGTTTTGGAGCAGCCACCCGTATAATATGCCTAATATAGTCAGTCAGTCAGTGATGTTCTTGTGTCCAGATATGGATCACCGGGGTCGCCGGAACCAGAAGTGACATCATGGGGTCAGAACCAGAAGTGACGTTCTTGTAGCCGGAACTGGAAATGACACCACTGGGGGGTCGGAACCAGAAGTGGCATCATGGGGCTGGAACCAGAAATGGCATCACTGGGGTTGCCAGAACCAGAAGTGGCATCATGGGGCTAGAACCAGAAATGGCATCACTGGGGTTGCTGGAACCAGAAGTGGCATCATGGGGTCGGAACCGGAAGTGATGTTCTTGTAGCCGTAACTGGAAATGACACCACTGGGGGGTCGGAACCAGACGTGGCATCATGGGGCTGGAACCAGAAATGGCATCACTAGGGTTGCCGGAACCAGAAGTGGCATCATGGGGTTGGAACCAGAAATGGCATCATGGAGTCGGAACCGGAAGTGATGTTCTTGTGTCCAGAACTGTAAATTACATCACTGGGGTCGCCGGAACCAGAAGTGGCATCATGGGGTCAGAACCAGAAGTGACGTTCTTGTAGCCGGAACTGGAAATGACACCACTGGGGGGCCGGAACCAGAAGTGGCATCATGGGGTTGGAACCAGAAATGGCATCACTGGGGTTGCTGGAACCAGAAGTGGCATCACTGGGGTTGGAACCAGAAATAGCATCATGGGGTCGGAACCGGAAGTGATGTTCTTGTGTTCAGAACTGGAAATTACATCACTGGAGTCACCGGAACCAGAAGTGGCATCATGGGGTCAGAACCAGAAGTGACGTTCTTGTGTCCAGAACTGGAAATTACATCACTAGGGTCGCCGAAACCAAAAGTGGCATCATGGGGTTGGAACCAGAAGTGGCATCACAGGATCGGAACCGGAAGTGATGTCGTTGGAATCGGGCAGAATTTCCCATATCTGGTCTGCAGAAATATCCAACCCGCTATACCCTAACTACAGGGTCACAGGGGTCTGCTGGAGCCAATCCCAGCCAACACAGGGCACAAGGCAGGACACAAACCCCAGGCAGGGCTCCAGCCCACGGCTGACACCTAATATATGTATAATATGTTTTTGAATAGCATAGAGATTTTCACAATACTGAGTCCAAAACAGAACTGGTGAGGGTTTGCCAAGATGGTAGTTTTAAGGGTTGAGAAGGATAACTGAAGGTTTATGGATGTGGTGAGAGAGGACATGCAGGAGATGGGTGTAAAAGAACAAGATGCAGAGGACAGAAAGATATGGAAGAAGATGATCCTAACGGGAGCAGCTGAAAAATGAAGAAGAGACCAGAAGTGATGTGTAGGAACCGGAACTGATGTGGGGGAACCTGAAGTGATGTTCTTCTGATGTCAGTCTGTGCGCCGGAAGTGATTTTTTTCTGGGTGCTGGAACCGGAAGTGATGTCATCAGCTCTGAATCAGATGGACTTTCCCGCGGCTGGGCTGTCGAGATAACAGGAGAAGGTTTAGTGCACCCTGCCACCCCCATGCCTGGCGTGGAATTACCTTTGCTTGGTAATAATAATAATAAAAATAATAATAGTAATAATAATAATGTATTTTATTTATTGTGCGCTTTACATTAGCAGTAAATCTCAAAGGGCTACATAAAAAGTTCAAACAAAGGCAAGACAAGATAAAAACAGAAATAAAACAATAATTATAGTCTTCTTGTTAATAAGCTTTAATAAATAGAAAAGTCTTTAGCGGTGTTTTAAAACAGCCCACAGTCTGCTGTGTTCTCCAGTCCAGAGCCGTGGAGTAGCGGCTGCAAAGGCTCGGTCACCCATTTTCTAAAGTTTGGTCACGGGGGGTGGCGAAGGCAGTAGGATGGCGGTTCTCAACCTGTGGGGGTCACGAAGTAACAAAAAAGGGGGCGCGAAGATATTCAAAAATATTGAATTGAAACCAAACAAGTGAACTTAAACTACATTCTGATACTAGAAAAATAAATCTAGAGTTAGATAAATGTCGATAAAAGTTAAAGTAGGTATAATAAAAGTTGTAGCGGTGTATCGGCAGCAAAAAATATAGGAATAAATTTTATTAGGGTTTCAAAAAAACGTTGGGGCGATTAAAACTGTTATGAAAACTCGGAGCGCAAATACGTAAAGGTTGAGAAACACTGCAGTAGGTATCTTGCAGTGGATTGTGATATAAGGAGTTCCTTCAGATACTGTGGAGCATTTCCATGGATACCCTGGTGAATAAACAAGCAGAGTTTGTATTCGATATGGAGGTGGATATGAAGTGACTGAAGGATTGGTGAAATGTGTTCATATTTCCGCATACAATGCTTGGTCCATACAATGTCCTCCTACTCGCACGTGTGTCACACCATCCACCTCAAATTTGGCCTCCCTTGCTGACTGACCAGTCCAGCCTATCAGGTCCCCTGGACTTTATTCCCCTTCACTCTTTTGCCCGCCTATTCCTTGTCTCTCCTCATCACAAGTCCATACCACTTTCACCTCCTTTCCTGTCGTTTCTTACACATCTCACTCCCTTTTGTTGGACCTCTCATGGTCTCATTTCTGTAACTGCACACATCCACCCTCCCATGTCTGCCACATTCAGTTTCTTCTCCTGCTGTTCTCCCTTTTCACTACCCGTGTCTCAGCTCCGTACATCATCGCTGGTCTTACCACAAGCTTAAAACCCTCACCTTTAACCTCCACCTTAATTCTTTGATCACACAACACTCCTGATCGCTGCTCTCCATTGTCTCGTCCACACTGCACACTCCGTGTCTTAACTCTGCATCTAGTTTTCTGTCTTGGACTACCGCTGATCCCAGACGTTTAATCTTCCCCACTCTCCCTGCAGGCTAACTTCTGACTCCTGATATTTATTAAACCTCAGACATTCTGTCTTCTTCTTCTCCTTCCTATTAAACTTCAACTCTCATTCTTCCAAAGCCCTTCTCCATTCTTTCAACTTCCTCTCCACGTCCTCTTTTCGCATTGTCATCACCAACAAGCCTGCACCGGGGGGGGCACTGGTCTTTCACCTCGTGAGCTAACACATCCATACACTGGCGTAACATCGGTGGGGTGGAGGGTGCGGTCCTCCCCGGGCAGCATTTCATTTAATTAACACAGGACTTTGTAGGCTTATTGATAATTTTGTTTGGATGGGGCGTTGGCAAGCTAACGTCTGTTGTCTATGTCAAAGTGACACCATTTTTAATGTTTAAAAACTGCTCAAAATACATGGACGAAAAAGTTCTATTTTTCACATGGCTTGCTTGACCAGTTCGCCAACTCTCTCCATCGACTTATTCTGACTTAAAAGGGACGAATCCTTCAGTCTCATCTTCTTCTATAATACGCCAACGTGGCTGCCTGTTTGTCTGTCCAGGATTTTAAATCACCTGTAGCTCGCAAACCGTTTCACCAATTGACCTGACATTTGCTACACGTATACTACGTGGCGTCTCCTGTCTGCTTGATGATCGACCTCTAAGGTTATTCCTGTTCATCCATCCATCAATTATCCAACCCGCTATATCCTAACTACAGGGTCATGGGGGTCTGCTGGAGCCAATCCCAGCCAACACAGGGCACAAGGCAGGAAACAAACCCCAGGCAGGGCACCAGCCCACCGCAGAGGTTATCCATCCATCCATTTTCTAACCCGCTATATCCTAACTACAGGGTCATGGGGGTCCGCTGGAGCCAATCCCAACCAACACAGGGCGCAAGGCAGGAAACAAACCCCAGGCAGGGTGCCAGCCCACCGCAGAGGTTATTCCTCTTTTAATTTTATGTTATTGTACAATCAACTCTTGGCAGCAGGGCGGCAGTGTGGCACAGTGTTAGGGGGCCTGCCAAAGGGTCCAAAAGAGCGTGAAAGAGCAAGAGATAGGGGATCGGAACAAAGTGCTAACGCCTTTTCTCTTCTCCAATGGAAGATTAATTAAACATTCTCACCTCAATCCCACGCAGCAGCACCACTTTAGTGATGGCGTCACTTCTGGCCCCGTACTGACGATGATGTCACTTCCGGCTCCTGATGACGACATCACTTCCATCCCTCACTCCTGACATCACTTCCAACAAGATCATTTCCACTTCCTCCCAGTCTCTCATTTCCTGCCGTCATTCCATTAAAGACCCGCACAGAGATTGTTTCTTGTCACGTGCGTATTTATCAAATTTTCAACACTGAGTCAGTCTTCTATGATGACTCAGTCTGCCGACATTATATGGGGAATTCCCCCCACTCTTTACTTTTGCTTTATTTCTTCACAAGCGTTTTAACTACTGCCAAACATCAGGCACGAGGAGTCCAGTTCAGAGTTACAAGTTAATTCTGTGGCATTGCCACTAAGATTGGCACAAACTCTGAATGGGTTGCCAGCTTGTTATTCATCCATCCATCCATCAATCCATTCATCCATTGTAGATACCAGGAAGGAAGGACAGGCTTCCTGGCCGGGATAAAGGAAAGATTCATGCCCGGCCAGGGCCAGTCATCATGGAAGGAGCAGCAGAAACAAGCCCACTGGGAGTAGCTCATTCCTCCACACAACAGGTGGCAGTGTTCCTCATGGCTGGGCCACTTTAGGTGGCATGGGGATTGGGGTCTGGAGATGCCAGCCCTGTCGAGGTCTTTGGGAACTGCCAGGGCGTGCAGACTGTGGGACTGTGGCAGGAAGCCAAAAGAAGTTCTCAGGTAGGGTTTGAAAAGAGCCGAGAGACAGCGGGCAACACTCAACTGGAGGCACAAGGAGAGAAGAAAACTTTATTATCTCTATGACGTTTGGATTGTATTTCATTACTTTGCTAGTCGTTGGATTAAAAAAAATCCACTATTTGAACCTGTGACTGTGCTGGGTATTATTGGGTGTGGCATTTGGGACTCAGGGGTGCCCCCTACAGGTTATGCCATCCATCCATGCCAGTATGCAAAGTCAGAGGAGCCTAAAAGGTGTCCACATGCAACTAGGTGGTGCTCTTCAATGGCACCCCGTCATGAGCGGCGCCCCCTCCACACTTGGCTCAGGCAGGTGGCACCGATACTTTAGGACAAAGTCAAAGTGGCCCTCTCTGCTTTGTTAAAAGCTGCTTTCTCCACAATTCTAAAGAAGCAAATTAATTTATAATCCTCCGGACCTGCTCGCCGCTCAAGCCAGCCTTCTGCAAAAAGACATTTTCTAGACAATAAGTGTTTGGCACTGAGTGCCGAATTCACAGGTGACAACCAACAAAGATACTCATTAGCAAGAACTCATGCAGAATAAAGTTTAAAAAACGAAGTCAAATCAACCTTTTCAGCAGAGCACAATGGCAGAGCTCTCTTTGGGATCTGCTGGCAGCCTGGCCTGAAAAGGAGCTGCCTTTTTTAACATTCACGCCAAGTTCTGGCCGCCCTCAATTCCTCGGAGGTTTTCTCCAGCCTTAAGTATATTAGCCAGTCAATTTGAAAAGTAGTTAATAACTACTCAAAGAGCTCAGAAAGAGAAAGAAAGAAAGAAAGAAAGAAAGAAAGAAAGAAAGAAAGAAAGAAAGAAAGAAAGAAAGGGTCTAACAAGACAGAGCCGTCCTTGAGCTTCATCTTGACCTCGGCAACATCAATCCGGAGGTCCATTCATTTAATTCTCCTCATGCCGTATAATTAATGGCAAGCAGTAAGCAATCTGCAGACTGGCACCGGGGAAATTTGACGTGGCGTAGAGTTCAAGCTTTTGTGTACAAGAAAAATGCAAGTGAAGTGTCTGCGGCAGACGCTGGTGGTTAGTTTGCCTGGAATTAATCTGCAATGTCACTGCAGGGGGCTTTGGGTTACGGGAGTCCGGTATTGGCAATGGATCTGACTTTTTCAAATGACTCTGATTCTGCCAAAGGGATAATAAGAGTGGATGTGTTATCAGCAGTGAGCACGGCCAATAGTATCAAAGTCTACAACCATTAAAGGGTTTATTCATTCGAAAAAATCAAAAGCCATTAGAGTGGAAAAAAAGAAAAAAAAAAAAACTGGCAGAATGGCAGACTTCATGGGCAGCCAGAAGGAAGCAATGGTAGGACAAACAAGAAGCTGGGAATTCCGATATGTATAATAAGCAAGGCTCGGGTATTCGTCTGGCTATCCTTCTGTCTGTCTGTCCAGCTACTCACACACCTGCCTGTCCATCTGTCCTTCTCTTTGCCAGCCTACTGTTCTGTCCCTCCAGTAAGGACATTCCTATGTAACTTCTTCACCTCACTGTAATATGCAGGCTTTATAGTTGGTAAAAAATAAAGAAGACAAAGATGGGGCACCACATAGGCAAACCCCATGGCTGGAAAAATTAAAAAAATAAAACAAAAGAAAGAAAAGAGTGACCGGAAGGGACGGGGCCAGGAGACTGTGATGTCACTGGAGCTGCTGGTCATCTTATCTGTAGGAGAAAAAGGAAGAGATGCAATTAGACAACAGCGCCAACCCTTGACTTGGGGTGGAATTACCGCTAGATAAGCCTACAAGTTAACTCCCAAGCATACAAGTATGACAAGTCAAAGCGTGTGTGCATAGTAATTTATTAATGTACACACTTATCTACCTATCCATCCATCAATTATCCAAGCCGCTATATCCTTACTACAGGGTCACAGGGGTCTGCTGGAGCCAATCCCAGCGAACACAGGGCGCAAGGCAGGAAACAAACCCCGGGCAGGGCACCAGCCCACTGCAGGGCACACACACAAACACACCAGGGACAATTTAGGATTGGCAATGCAACCAACCTGCATGTCTTTGGACTGTGGGAGGAAACCCACGCAGACACGGGGAGAACATGGAAACTGCATGCAGGGAGGACCCGGGAAGTGAACCCGGGTCTCCTATTTATGTATTATTTATTTATTTAAAGAGCCCCTGCAAAAAGCCAAATGGGACAAATACAGTCCTATCTATCTATCTATCTATCTATCTATCTATCTATCTATCTATCTATCTATCTATCTATCATATAGGGCCTTTCACATATCTATCTATCTATTATATAGTGCCTTTCATATCTATCTATGTATTATATAGTGCCTTTCATATCTATTTATCTATCTATTATATAGTGTCTTTCACACATTATCTATCTATCTATCTATCTATCTATCTATCTATCTATCTATCTATTATACAGTGTCTTTCACATATCTATCTATCTATCTATCTATCTATCTATCTATCTATCTATCTATCTATCTATCTATTATATAGTGCCTTTCACATATCTATCTATCTATCTATCTATCTATCTATCTATCTATCTATCTATCTATCTATCATATAGTGACTTTCACATATCTATCTATCTATTATATAGTGCCTTTCATATCTATCTATGTATCTATTATATAGTGCCTTTCATATCTGTATCTATCTATCTATCTATCTATCTATCTATCTATCTATCTATCTATCTATCTATCTATCATATAGTGCCTTTCACATCTATCTATCTATCTATCTATCTATCTATCTATCTATCTATCTATCTATCTATCTATCTATCTATCTATTATATAGTGCCTTTCATATCTATCTATCTATCTAACTCTGTCTGTTTATCTATCTGTCTCTTTGCATTTATTTTTCACATTTATTTTTCTCCTCTTTCACATTGTAGTTCTGTAGATTAAAGAACTAATTTGATTTTGCATTGTTGCATTATTTGAGGCATTCTCTCGTTGCATTGCAAATTAAACATTATAACAGCTACATACTGTACAAGAGTGACGACAGTAAAGATGCGATCTGAGATAAATTAAGTTGAGGTTACGTTCCTGTTGTGGCTACTGGAGAGTAAATGCGCACCATCCTACAGTTCAATGAAAGTTACGTGATGAGTGTGCTGTCACCAGGAGTGTGAAAACACTTTAAGACTGAAGCCAGGAAGCACCCCTTTACTTCTTTAAGATGGAGTCATGGAGTTGAATTTCTTGGCCTTTATGAAGCTGTTTAGCTAAACAAATGGCCTCCTCTCGTTTGTCAGATTTCTTCTGTTTTCAGTTTCCCCTCCGAGACGCGATGCTCCAGTCGTACTCAACACTCTAAGCAAAGGAACATAAAGAAAGGAACAGGGCAGAACCAGGAACTAATGTCTTATTGGACCAAGCACACCAATTTCGGAGCACCAGCAGCGACTCGATGCCCTTGATGAGGTAACACCTTTTTGTCCTGCGGTAGCTTAAATTCTCCTCATCCGGCGTGTTGCCTTAATGACGGTGGCAGGCGTGCTAATTGCATTTTAATACGTGAGACATTTCTCAGAGCAGTAGTGAACTGCATGAAGCTTTGCATGAGGTATGTGCTCCATGTCGGCTAAAGCTGGAGACATATTAACCTTTTAGCTAATGACCCCTGCCGACTGTCTGTCTGTCACCGGTTATAATTAACGATGGCTTGTGAAAACGCTGCTTTTAATCGGTCCTATCAGGATCTGTTAGTGGTGGCCCAGTGGTGGTCCGCTATCCCCGGCACTCGCTGTAATCTCTCATCTGTCCGTTGTGTTCTTTTCCAAGGGAGCTATTTGGAAGGTGCAGGCTGTGTGTTCGGCAGGCTTTATGACTTATGAAAGAACAAAAAAAAAATCAATTTTTCAAAGATTTGCATAGCCATTTAATTCCTGCCACGTTTCCAGAGTGCAATATGCTCTTTTATGATAAATACGTTAGTTAACAGACTCTGATGTGCCAGGCACTTGTTAGTGGCAGAGAAGTGAGCAAATCGGAAAAAAAAAAAAAACAAGCAAACAAGCAAAAAAAGGAAAAGAAAAGAAAAAATGACAAATGTGACGCGAGCTCGGCGCCTGCAGCGTGTGATAAATCTGGGAAGTACTACGGTACTGTAAACACGCTACGCACAGGAGACACGCGCCTGTCCGGCTCTGGTTTGTCTTTGTGTCGGATTGGTGAAGAGGATGACGAGCGGGAAGAGAAAGGTGTTTGTGAGTAGAGCTTACGTGAAGGAGGGTCACACAGTGAGACCATCTGGCGTCAGACGTCACCACTCGGACACGTGGAAGTGTGCAGATCAGAGGGGATCAAAGGACATTAAGGAAGGGCAACCGGCAACTCAAACAGGCATGGACACTCCTTACAAAAATGAAATCTATTGCAATCCAACCAAAAAATATGTGGACATACAATATAATATAATGTACAAACCCCCACTTGCAGAAATGTTGGGACATTTTCCAAAATGCAATAAAAACAAAAATTTGCGATTTGTTATGACTTCAGCTGTCCCCTGCGGCTCCCCCTCGGCTGTTGTAGGCCACGCAGAATGTGGTCTGGCATTGTCCTGTTGAAATAAACATGGACATCCCAGGAAGAGACGTCACCTTGATGGCAACATATGTCTCTTATCACACACGTGCGCATAGGAGACACTTTACAGGCTCAAAGGTAAGTGTTTCTCAGCTGAGCCAGGGGTTGGCGCTGTCCAGTAACACTCTCTCCTTTTTTTCCCTCTGCAGACCCTCATCAGAACTCGCCTCTTAAAGATGCTTCCCAAGATCCAGCCTAAAGATGACATCATTTCCGGTTCCAGTTCAATCCAAGATCCCACCTCTTCCTGTTCCCATTATATAAATCTGCCACCATCTTATCCCACCTCAGTTCCGAATTGAACTTGTGTCTGTAAAGACATTTTTCTTATTTTACATTTTTTGGGGTTTATATTCCCCCATACCTTTATGCTTGTGACTGAGTCTCATTACACTCACTGAATATCCTAATACAGTAAAACCTTGGATTGCGAGTAACTTGGTCTGCGATTGTTTTGCGAGACGAGCTAAAATTTTTAATAACTGTTAACTTGATAAACGGGCGAGGTCTTGCAATTTTCCTCATAATTCATCCCCTGTAGCCCCTGAATCAGCCTCGTCGCTCTTCTCTGGACCTTCTCTAGTGCTGTTATGTCCTTTTTGTAGCCTGGAGACCCAAACTGCCCACAGTACTCAAGATGAGGCCTCACCAGTGTGTTATAAAGACTGAGCAGAACCTCCTGTGACTTGTACTCCACACATCAAGGCGCTATATAACCTGACATTCCAGTTGATAGTATCAAGTCCACTATGACTCCCAATTCCTTCTCATAAGGTGGACTCTTGATTTTCAGTCCGCCCATTGTGTATTCAAACCTCACATTTTTATTTTCTGTGTGTACTTCTTTACATTTACTGACATTAATTGTCATCTGCCACAAATCTGCCCAAGCCTGTCTGCCATCCAAGCCATGGAGTCACACTAGTCGCTCTTCTCTGGACCTTCTCTAGTACTGTTATGTCCTTTTTGTAGTCTGGGGACCCAAACTACACCCAGGACTCCAGATGAGGCCTCACCAGTGTGTTCTAAAGCTTGAGCAGAACCTCCTGTGACTTGTACTCCACACATCAAGGCGCTATATAACCTGACAGTCTGTTAGCCTTCTTAATGGCTTCTGAACACTGACTGGCAGTCGATAGCTTAGTCCACTATGACGCCTAAATCCTTCTCATAAGGTGGACCGCCCATTGTGTATTCACACCTCACATTTTGACTTCCTATGTGTAATTCTTTACATTTCCTGACATTAAATTTCATTGTCCACAAATCTGCCCAAGCCTGTCTGCTGTCCAAGTCCTTCTGTGATGATATAACGGATTCCAAATTATCTGCTAATCCACCTATCTTGGTATCATCTGCAAACTTAACCAGCTTGTTCCTTCTATTCCTATCTAAATCATTTCTAAACATTAAAACCACTGCCCCATGCTGGTCACCACTCCTAACATCGGCCAATTCTAATGAGGTTCCTCACACCATCACCTTCTCCTTCCTGTTCAGCACCCATCTAAAAACATCACCCTGAACTCCCACTTCTTTTAATTTGATGCCCGTGCCTAAAGTCCGTTTCTGACGACCAAAAGTGACGACAGAACCTCAAGAAATGCAGTTTGAGACAGGATACACCATTTAAAAACTTGTTAGGTTACACGAGAGACAGAGAGCATCGAGAAGCATCTTACCTGCAACAGCGTCATCCAGCTTTTGCCGGGGAGTCTGCTGTTATGCTACATGTGCACTCTATGGGTGTTCCGTTAATTAAACCCCCTGCTACAACAGGCAAACAGGAACTATTATACAAAAGATACACCGATTGCATTCATATTAAACAACATTCACAACATATAAAACAGAAGCATTTCAGTATTAAAAAGTCCAGTCTTGAGAATGTTCACAAAAATAAAACATAATAAAACTGACTCAGCCACAAGAGTCCAGGCTAAAACATGAACTGTAAGCGTGACGGGTTTTTGACATGTCGAGATAAATTGTTAATAAAGTTACAGTGCGACCAATTTGTTAAATGTACAATGTGCCTCTTCAATATTCGTTCCCAGAGATGAATAAATCTGCTGTCAGGCAAACAAAGTTATCTCTAAATATATCTGGAATATAAGAGCATCTGTTCTAAAGCAAACATTCTATTAGTGGACAGTTAATAAAAAAAGACAAATATAAATTAAAATATATTAGAATATTTGGTAACACTTCGGGCATGTATTACTCATTTATTCTTATGTAACAAAATGTTAACAATGGCTTCTTCTGGTGTTAATGATGCATCAGTTCATAGGCTATTCATCTCCGTACAGTGTGGCATATTGACATGCTGCTAAAATGGCTTACAAATATGAAGGATTCACTGGCTGCACAGTATACAGAAATATGAAATATCAGGAGAAATGTGTCTCACTTGACACGCTTCAGACCGCTCCAAAGTGAAGCTATTTTAGTAGGCCACATTGCACAGATGAATAGCCACATTACTGCTGCTTTATAAGAGTCATTACATTCACAACAAGGTCTTGTTACAGAGGAGTAAATTAGCACTAGACGCATTTTTGCAGGACTTAAACTAAAGTGTCACCAAATACATTGTATAGTATATGACAGGGGTCTCAGACTCCGGTCCTGGATGGCCGCAGTGCGCAGTGGCTGCAGGTTTTCATTCTAACCCTTTTCTTAATGAGTGACCTGTTTGTGCTGCTAATTAACCTCTTATAATGAACTTTACTTGGCTTGTTCTTCACGTGTCTGACCCTTTAATTGTTTCTTTGTCCTTAATTAGCAGCCAAACAATAACGGGAGTGCGGTGGGCTGGCGCCCTGCCCGAGGTTCTGTCGTCACTTTTGGTTGGCAGAAACGGACTTTAGGCACGGGCATCAAATTAAAAGAAGTGGGAGTTCAAGGCGATGTTTGTAGGTGGGTGCAGAATTGGCTCAGACACAGGAAGCAGAGGGTGATGGTGTGAGGAAACTCTTCAGAACTGGGTGATATTAAGAGTGGTGACCAATAGGGGGCAGTACTGGGGCTGATGCTATTTTTTATATATATATATATATATATATATATATATATATATATATATATATATATATAAATGATTTAGATGGGCTGTGGTGGGCTGGCGCCCTGCCTGGGGTTTGTTTCCTGCCTTGCGCCCTGTGTTGGCTGGGATTGGCTCCAGCAGACCCCCGTGACCTTGTAGTTAGGATATAGCGGGCTGGATAATGGATGGGGGTGGCACGGTGGCGCAGTGGTAGCGCTGCTGCCTCGCAGTTAGGAGACCCGGGTTTGCTTCCCGGGTCCTCCCTGCATGGAGTTTGCATGTTCTCCCCGTGTCTGCGTGGGTTTCCTCCCACTGTCCAAAGACATGCTGGTTACGTGGATTGGCGATTCTAAATTGGCCCTAGTGTGTGCTGGGTGTGTGGGTGTGTTTGTGTGTGTCCTACCCAGGATTGGTTCCTGCCTTGTGCCCTGTGTTGGCTGGGATTGGCTCCAGCAGACCCCCGTGACCCTGTGTTCGGATTAAGCGGGTTAGACAATGGATGGATGGACAATAATGAGATACAAAATGAGCCGAAACAGCTGGTGTCCATCATACAATATCTGAAAACAAAGAAAGATGAAGATCTCAGGAGTGCTGATCTACTCAGGTCCACAAAACATTTGACCAGAGCTCTTACAAAAGAGAAAATCAATAATTTCGGAAATGTCTGCTGTGGCACAATGAGAGCAGCAATAAGCCATGGAATTAAAAATTGAATTTAATTAACCAGACTCGGCGCCTGATTAAGCAACTGGTTGGGGTGAAATTGGTTCGAGTTTGAGGCCCTGACTGAGTTGGTCTTCTGTTGGCTCACTCACTTCACACACACTTTATTTCTGTTTGGATGCCATTTAAGGAAAGAAATGAAGCAACTGAGAGGAACGATGAAGAAATTCGGGGGGAACAAATCTTAAATTGTATGTCTAGGTCAGCGTTTCTCAACTATTAAGTATTTGCGACCTGAGTTTTCATAACAGTTTAAATCGCGCCCCCCCCCTAACATTTTTTTGAAAGGAGCCCACTAATACCAATTTGTTCTTTTTTAATTAATGATATATCATAGATGCATATTTTATTATACCTACTTAACTTTTATCGACATTTATCTATTTATTTTTCTAGTATCAAAATATAGTTTAAGTTCATTTGTTTTGGTTTCAATAGATCTATTTTTCATATTTTCGATTCTTGTTTTCTTTTTTTTCACATCTTCACGCCCCCCTTTTTGTTACCTTAGGGGGGCCCGACCCACAGGTTGAGAACCACTGTAGTAACATATAATTGCTGTGATTTAGTGCAGCGTCTTTCATCGTGGAGCTGTCAGACACAGGAGGTGATTTTCATTTTGTGTAGTGCCGTTGCCCCAGCTCTCCATCCCCAGATGGCTTTCTTCACGCCCCTCTTTTTGATACTTCGCGCCCCCCCCCTCCCCTTAGGGGGCAGGCCGCCTCACAGATTGAGAACGACTTGATCTGCGGCAGTTCTTGGGGGCTGGGGAGTAAGAGGATGATATAGCAGGCTGGCTACTTGCTGCCTGTGCAGATTGGCACATTTACAACACAAAAGACGCTGACGGAGAGGTGCGAAGGGATTTACGGTGGGCCGGGATTACAGGTGTTTTTTGCGTAATTCTAGTGTTAAATTTCAGAATATCTTAGATACACCTCAAGGAAAAGAAAACCATGAAGAGACAAACCAAACCAGAGAATCTTTGTGAATAATGCTATTTATTTAAAAATAGAAAATATAGAAAAATGTTCAAGCTTGCAAAAAAGTGGTTAAGAAAAAGATAATTTTCAGCGAAAAAGTCCCAAAAACAAAATGTAATTGAAATCCGGAAACCCAAGCAGAAAATCAAAAAAAAGATCATAAAATCTGAACAACAAAAAAAATACTCGCAATTACTCCTTTCCAAATACAAAGTGCCACTCCTGAGATCTCAACAGTGGTGACGTCAGTGTCCCTTCCTCTCGAGGTACCTCACACAGAAGGTACTGTGGCGGACGGCCGGAGTCCAATGCCTGGCCGGGATTCCCCTACGACACTGGATCTGGGGGAGCAGCCATGGGATGCACGCCCTGTCCCCTGGAACGCTTGGTGGCAGCCCCCCTGGATTGCATCGAGGTCACAATGGTGGAACACTGGAGCTCATACCTGTTGGGCTCCATGCCCACTGCCTGGGGGAGCTGCAAGGCTTAATGAGCCCGTCTGGGCAGGAGCGCAGCCAAACCCGGAAGTGCAGCTAGAAGTAGGTCGACGAGCACCTGCAGCACGTCCGGGTGGGCTATAAGAGGAGCCTGCCTGCACTACTCAGGGCGCCAGAGTCGGGAGGAGGACGACTGCCCAGGGAGGAGTGGAAGAAAGAAGAGTGTGGCTTGGCGTTTTTATTTGTGATTTGGGACTGTGTTGTGCCTGTGGGGTTCACGGGGAAGACGTGCCCCACAGGTGAAGAAAAATAAATATTATGTTTATTTTGCCCGTGCCTCTGGCGTCAGTCAGTGTCAGGGTGGTGCCAACCAAGCGCCTTTATCATAGTCCATAAGGGGACAATATCTTACACACAAAATATAACAGAAAATGCACAACTGGAATAAAGAAGATCTAAAAGAGGAACACAATAAAAGCCAGGAAATGTAACCTAGCTGAAATGTAACACGTGTAACAAAGGCGCTATATAGGCTCCTGACCCGACACAGATGGACACAGAGGCACGTATAAAAATAAACAAACTTTTATTTTTCTTCACCCGTGGGCGCATGTCTTCCCCGTGACCCACAGGCAATGCACAGTCCCAACACACAACTGCAACACCAAAACAATCTTTTTCTCTCCTCTACCACCACATCCTACTGAAGCTTAGTCCTCCTCCTCCTCCAGACTCTGGCCCCTCGAGTGGTGGTGGCTGGGCCCTTTTATAGCCGACTCAGAAGCGTTCCAGGTGATTGCCCACCTGGTCCTAATTGCACTTCCGGGTGGGGCTGAAGACTTGTCCAGCCGGGCTGTTGGAAGCAGACAGCCCCCCCTAGCGGCCACCCCAGGCCCCAACCTAACTGTGGAAGACTCCATCTCCCATGGAGCCCTGCGGGTGGTTGGGGAATCACCGCCGGCCAGGGAGGCTGCCACCAAGCGTCCCGGGGGAGGTATTGGACTGCCCATGGCGGCTCCCCCGGAACATAAGCAGCAGGGGCGTCCCTGCCGGGCATGGGACCCGGTTGTCCTTCACACACTCTAATGGTGGATAGCTCTGAAAAAGGCTTAGACTTTGATCATTTAAGTATCTGCAAGGCACTTGATCTTGTCAAGTGTGTTTTCTGTTGTATGTCTAATTTCCATGTAAAATATCATTTATGGGCCGTCTAACATTCTCCGCGGACCACTCGCACCGTTGCCCATCACAGAGTTTACTAGCATTGCTTTCTGTCCACAGAGTCCATTTACAGGCCGGTGATCCGTCAGAGCAAAAACTTGTAAATGAGACACATGGCAGCTCGCTTTTAATATAATACCTTCAGTCCTGAAATATCCACTCCATAACAATAGTTTAGACATTTAAACCTTAATACCTGTAGGATAAAGGACAAGGCCAATGAAGAATATTTATTAATGAAGAATTTACTCACCAAAATCATAAAATAGAACAAAATAAAAGGTAAAAGGATTTATCTAGCAAAAGTAATCCAAAGCAAACGGATCCAAATGTGAAATCCAAGGAGCAAAAACAGAAGCAATCCAACAACCAAAACAACACACACAATAAATCTTTCTTCACTAGCTAAAATGAACCTCTGACAGAACTCCGTTTCTCCACTTTATATATAGATAACAAAATACCTGCGCTTTGCAGCGGCAAAGTACTGCCTTAAACTTTTTATTAAGAAGAAAATGAAACCTTTTTAAACTGAGGGAAAATATACCAATAATTATTTGTTAAGGATCTCTTTGTATACCACATTGTGAGTTCGGCCCTCCGGTTGTAATCTGACCAAGCTGTGCGCTGAGCTTACTGTTGAGCATACAACGTACAGTCGGCCATTTGAACAGTAATCTTGTCTCAAATCTCACAGCTTGGATTGCTGCTGTCGTAATCGGTTTGAGTTTCATGGTTTGTTTCAATTACGACAGTATTTGCAGGACTTGTGTTGAAGTGACATTCGGCATCTGTCAAGCATTGTAAGCACACAACCAGTTTCATCGATAACTTCACATCCAGCTTTTGAGAGTTTAAACATTCATAAACATCAAAGTGTCCACTACTGAAATCGTCACCTGTCAGTCTAAGATGTTTAAGAGGCATTGGCGGTTGTCGAAAGGTGTAAAATATTTGGCCATTTCGGTACACTTGAAAGAGACAACCAAACAATTCAGTGGCAGCCATCAACTCACATGCAGACCCATAGGTGAAGGGCTTAAGCATTTCACTCTTCTAGTGCTCCTGTGTAGTCTAATTATCTCCTGTACCGTCATCAGTCCACACCTTGAACCTGTCCCAGTCATTCAATACATAAGACACAATGGATATCAAGAGTGAGCCTGATATGGCCGTGCAATATGTAACACAGAGAATGGAAAAGGCAGACGGCATCTCCGGGCATGGAAACCACTCGGTAAGTGACAGTTCTTTGATCGATGGTGATCACCTCGATAGACATGTTAATGGGGGTACGGTTGGAATGATAAAGGAAATGGGTACCTGAACAATGTAAAGTAAGTCTAAAATACCTACACAATAACTATAATCGTAATAAATGAACAATAAAACAGCGGAGAAGCCGTAGATTAAATAAAAAGGCTGTAGTTATCAGCTGGGAGACGTGAATCCCGTGGTGAAGCAAGGAAGGGAATGTAGAGACCGGAGCGATGGACGGCCTTATATAGGCAGGCAGCCAACAACGTGGGAGGGGTTGGGATGGGGGACCCAACGCCACCTCACACGGTGACCGAGCTGCAGGCTATGGACGATATATATACGTAAGTAGGATTCAGTTAGCGTTGGGAACCGCGTACCAAATTTCTTGAAGATGGGCCCATAAGTAACAAAGACCGTTGAAAAGTTCAATATGGCGGCCGACAATGGCATCATACCACCGAAATAAGTACGTACATCGCTTTCGGTTAGCGCAGGGAAGCCGCCTACCAAATTTCGTGAAGATGGGGACATAAATAAGAAATTTCAACATGGCGGACGTTGTCGACCGTTATCAACCGTTATGACCGTTACGCGTAGAATTTTGAAATGAAACCTGCTTAACTTTTGTAAGTAAGCTGTAAGGAATGAGCCTGCCAAATGTCAGCCTTCTACCTACACGGGAAGTTGGAGAATTAGTGATGAGTGAGTCAGTCAGTCGGTGAGTCAGTCAGTCAGTCAGTAAGGGCTTTGCCTTTTATTAGTATAGATATATTATGATAGATATAAAGATAGAGGGTTGTCCCTCAGTGGTGACATCATAGTGGCCCCACCCCTGAAACGTATTTTTTTTTAAGGGAACAGGGCACACTAAACATAGTCACACAACAAACGAAAAATATGTCATTTAACACGTAATTACAAAAAAAAACATGCATAGTAACAAACAAAATAATTTCTTGCCAAAACATAACACCAATATGCACAGTAAAAAGAAAACTATGGCTAAACCATAACAGTTGTCTGTTAATAAATGTCTTTATAGCCAATTTATAGAAAAAGCCTCCGTCCTCTGCCATTCCTTGTCCATTAGGACGAGATGTAGCACTCTGTCCCCTGTTCAGGACTTGTGCCATCATGCCATCTGGGTTGGCTCTGAAGCTGTAAGTTGGTGTTATGCAAGTCTTGAACTTCCAGTGTTAGCCACTAGGGGTCCCTGGTGTCTGCTGTTATCTCTCTAGTGGTTATTAAAAGCCTTTGGTAACAAAAACAATAATGAATCCTGTAACTCGGTACTCAATGCTAACAATAACATTGGGATAACAATTCCAATAATGGAAAGGAGACAAGACTATTAATTCTAACAGTAGAAAGGCAATAACTGCAATACTAATGGAAACCAACAGCTTGTTTAAATATTAATAAACTCATAGGCCGACATAATAAATAAAGCATTATTTGTGTTCACTTAGGTACTATTGATGTCAAAGAGTTGTAAGGAATATATCAACAACAAAAGAACAAAGAATTAATTTCATCTGAGAAACATAAAAGGTCAAAGAGCAACAGATTTACTGATTGCATGGTGCGGCGTGTTACATTCTGGATTTCTGATGTTTAATGCAAGATGAAATTGAAACAAACCTCCGTGTATTAGGACTGCATAACTACTGTATAACTAACTGCCACCCCAGACTGCCCCAGATATAGTGCTGCCACCTGCTGGCTTTTCTCGGAATATCTTGACCTCTTTGTTATGTAGTTGATGTCAATTGCCGTTCAGTCACAAACCTGTTACAGATTATTCAAGCTATTTTTTATCATTTTTGCAATTACTACTGATGTATTATTATTATTATTATCCATCCATCCATTTTCCAACCCGCTGAATCCGAATACAGGGTCATGGGGGTCTGCTGGAGCCAATCCCAGCCAACACAGGGCACAAGGCAGGAACCAATCCTGGGCAGGGTGCCAACCCACCACAGGACACACACAAACACACCCACACACCAAGCACACACCAGGGCCAATTTAGAATCGCCAATCCACCTAACCTGCATGTCTTTGGATTATGGGAGGAAACCGGAGCGCCCGGAGGAAACCCACGCAGACACGGGGAGAACATGCGAACTCCACGCAGCGAACGGAAGCGAACCCGGGTCTCCTAACTGCGAGGCAGCAGCGCTACCACTGCGCCACCGTGCCGCCCTATTATTATTATTATTATTATTATTATTATTATTATTATTATTTCTTTTTATGGTCAGAATCTCAATTTTGTTTTGTTTCATTTCTGGATTGTTTTTCTGTTGTTAGGTGTGTTTGCCTAAAATGTTGCAGTTTCTAGTGTCTGTTTATCTACCTAAAACAGTGAATCCGATTTTGTTCCAATTTCACACTCTTATTCCTCAGGGGAAATTTATCAAGAAATGTTCATTTTTTTGTTGGAATATAGTGAATAGAGTCTGTCTTGCAATTTTTTTGTTCTGAAATTTCAAAAACTCCATGATGGAAAGCATTGGGAAATATTTGGAATTGCCTTATCGTAAAACAGAGAAGCAGTGCGTGCAGTTTCAGTTTCTGACGAATCCGCTCTCCTCCACTAATTTACCTTATTTCAGCTTGGATATTTTTGTCTTTTACGCGTCTGACAGCAAAACAAATCTCCAGTGTAAGCTTGTGAAATGCAACCAGTGGCACATGACCAAGCAGCTGACACGATGGCAACACATGCAACTGCCATGCACTGACACATCAGCGACTTGTGCACACACACACACGGACTTTACCGTATATTTACTTATATTATACTTATCAGTAGCACCTTATGAATCCGACTCTCTCGATTCACTAACACAATGTCTTACTGGTATTTCTGAATGGATGAATAGTAATTTTCTCAAACTAAATAAAGAGAAAACTGAAATCTTAGTAATTGGCAATAATGGATTCAATGAGGTTATCAGAAATAAACTTGATGCACTAGGATTACAAGTTAAGACGGAAGTAAAAAACTTAGGGGTAACCGTTGACTGTGACCTGAATTTTAAATCGCATATTCATCAGATCATTAGGACAGCATTTTTTCACTTAAGAAACATAGCTAAAGTTAGACCGCTTATATCACTGAAAGATGCTGAGAAATTAATTCACACGTTTGTTTTCAGTAGACTAGATTACTGTAACGCACTCCTCTCAGGACCACCAAAAAAGACATAAATCACTTGCAACGGGTGCAGAATGCTGCTGCTAGAATCCTAACTGGGAAAAGAAAATCCAAACACATTTCTCCAGTTTTGATGTCACTACACTGGTTACCTGTGTCATTCAGAATTGACTTTAAAATACTGCTTATGGTTTATAAAGCCTTAAATAATCTCGCCCCATCTTATATATCGGAATGTCTGACACGTTATATTCCAAATCGTAACCTTAGGTCTTCAAATGAGTGTCTCCTTAGAATTCCAAAAGCTAAACTTAAAAGAAGTGGCGAGGCGGGCGGGCGGCCTTCTGCAGCTATGCACCTCAAATCTGGAATAGCCTGCCAATAGGAATTCGCCAGGCTGATACAGTAGAGCACTTTAAAACACTGCTGAAAACACATTACTTTAACATGGCCTTCTCATAACTTCACATTAACTTAATCCTGATACTCTGTATGTTCAATTCATCATAATAACTATTCATGGTGGCTCTAAAATCCATACTGACCCCTACTCTCTCTTCTGTTTCTTTTTCCGGTTTCTTTGTGGTGGTGGCCTGCGTCACCACCACCTACTCAAAGCATCCTGATGCACCAACATTGATGGACTGAAAGCCAGAAGTCTATGTGACCATCATCATCAAGCCCTTCCGTGAGAACCCTAAATACAAAGAGGACTGTTTCACTTATGTTAGGTAGATTGCCCAGAGGGGACTGGGTGGTCTCATGGTCTGGAATCCCTGCAGATTTTTTTTTTTTTCTCCAGCTCTTGGAGTTTTTTTTTTGTTTTTTCTGTCCCCCCTGGCCATCGGACCTTACTCTTATTCTATGTTAATTAATGTTGACTTATTTTTATTTTTTATTGTGTCTTCTATTTTTCTATTCATTTTGTAAAGCACTTTGAGCTACATTTGTTTGTATGAATATGTGCTACAACAACAACAACAACAACAACATTTATTTCTGTAGCACATTTTCATACAAACAGTAGCTCAAAGTGCTTTACATATTAAAGAATAGAAAAATAAAAGACACAATTATAAAACAAAATAAATCAACATTAATTAACATCGAATAAGAGTAAGGTCCGATGGCCAGGGGGGACAGAAAAAACAAACAAAAAAAAAACTCCAAGAGCTGGAGAAAAAAAATAAAATCTGCAGGGATTCCAGACCATGAGACCGCCCAGTCCCCTCTGGGCAATCTACCTAACATAAGTGAAACAGTCCTCTTTGTATTTAGGGTTCTCACGGAAGGGCTTGATGATGATGATGGTCATGTAGACTTCTACCTTTTAATCCGTCCATCATTGTTGGAGCATCATGAAGCATGTGTGCTATATAAATAAATGTTGATTGATTGATTGATTGATTGATTGATTGATTGATATTTGAACTCTCTGTCAGATATTTCTTTCAAAAATTGATTGCTGAACTACATCATCATCATCATCATCATCATACTTTTTGAAGCTACTGCTAAAGGCCCGTGCGCTGGAGCTGGGGAGTCCTCTACATTTCTATATGAATCTGAAAGATCACGGTCACATTAATAAAAAACCAACATGTGACGAATTGTCAGCGGTAATAGTTTTGAAAGACGGAGATGTCAAAGACAGAAGTTTAAAAAGTATTTGTGTGTTAATTTCAAAGCCAAACAGAACGAAAACGTATAACTCAACAAATACCTCTAATGCAACATGAAGCATAATTTTATTTCAATTTATTGCGTTTTAATATTTTTTACGATGGTTAATTACTCGCTGTAATGTGAAATAGTTCTGTTATGCGTATTGTGAAGAGGGGGGCTGAACACACCCCTAGAAAACGCGGCCGCTCCTCCGAAACCCCCTCTTAAACGGTGATACAATGAGAACAAATAGTTCTTTTTACCTCCTCTTTGCTCCATTAGCTGCTGCCGTGTCGCGTGATCTGCTTTTAGCGCAGCTCTTCGAACATTTAAAAGTCTGTACAGCACCTATCCTGTTGTCTCATTACCTTGTCTCGCTTCTCATGTTGGGGGTCCTGCTCCCGTGGCGCGCCCCTTTTGAAGAGGAAGATGATTTTCTATTCTTTTAATTGGGAGGCTGAGTTACCCCCTCTGTCTACACACGGACCTCGTTTTATTTCCGAAAGAGACACATGTTTGTTTGAAGTGTCTGAATAAAGGTCCTGTCTCTATCATCTCCTGTGTGTTTCTGTGCAATTCTGTGACTCAAGTGTGACAATATGTAACAGTTCCCATGAAAATTACAATCTGCTTCAGTTGGATTTCCGCACTTCCCATTGTGAATAAAGACAAGAATCGCATAAAGGTTTGGGGTTCTGAGCCCCGTATACTGTAACGTACAGTAAATAAGGTCTTTCTTTTTTCCAGACAAAATTCCATGAACAAAATACAAGACAAAATGGAGGGACACTTTTAAAGGGAGGGACCGGAAATCAGGTGTGATGGTTGCTGGGTAGGCATGGTGGTGTATGGGAGATTTAACGTCATCACAGAGGGACCAGATGGGAGAAGGGAACCCGGAAGTGCCGTTCTGTTTTCACTCCGGGCTGGTCGCTTTGTATGAAACAAGAGAGAGTGAGGTTAGTATGCTGCCTTCGTTCCCCGGCCGGTTGTTCCGCGGTGCGCGTCGGGTCCTTCAACTGCTCCCGATGTGCCCGTGCGTGACACCATACATGAACGGCAGAGATGCGAAGTGGCTGGCACATAGCACATGCCCGGGGGTTGGCGAGCAAAGCGAATAGGGGGCAGAGCCCACTATTATTTATTTATTTAAAACCATTCACCAGCCGCTAAGCCACAGACCCTCTAAATCGCCCCAACTGCATAAGGTGATCTAATGCCACAGTCCCTAAGGAGAAGAGCCAGTGGCCACGTACGTAGGCCAATGAATTTTAGTGGAGGAGATGCACCTTCTGCTTGCATTTAAGTGCTGTCTATCCACACACCGTCTTCCATGATCTTCACCGGCTCCTTTCACACCCAGGTGCTAACTCCAATGGTTCTGCTCCAACTGTTACCCTCTGTGTAATCTACGTTTTATAAAAGAGGTGGATCACTACTCATGTAGCATAGACATTGTAGTATAGTAACTTCAGACATTACGTAATTTTAACAATAGACTAAGACTTGTAGAGAGGATCCACCATGGCTACCACGACGCTCTAGCAGATAGGTACTTGAATTTGAGCTTGAGCTGAGCATGTTAAATAAAAGATTTCATTATAAAGGAGATTCATTCTTTAACCAAGATATTACTATACTGATGAAGTAAATTAGAATTGTCATTGTTATGAGTCCTGTACCCTATAGCGATCATGACATCAGTTGCTTGACAGTGATTATGATGGTCTCTTTCGATGGCCTTGATACCAAGTTGCAAGATACTGTATATGTGCCAAATATGTTTTACTAGCAAAATACCCGCGCTTCGCAGCGAAGTAGTGGGTTAATGAAGTTATGAAAAACAAAAGGAAACATTTTAAAAATAACGTAACATTAGAATATTAGAACACTCCAGACGAGAACAGGCCATTCAGCCCAACAAAGCTCACCAGTCCTCTCCACTTATTTCTTCCAAGAAAACATCAAGTCGAGTTTTGAAAGTCCCTAACATCTTACTGCCCACCACACTACTCGGTCGCTTATTCCAGGTGTCTATCGTTCTTTGTGTAAAGAAAAACTTCCTAATGTTTGTGCGAAATTTATCCTTAACAAGTTTCCATCTGTGTCCCCGTGAACTTGATGAACTCATTTTAAAGTCACCGTCTCGATCCGCTGGACTAATGCCCTTCATCATTTTAAACACTCCAGTCAGGTCTCCTCTTCATCTCCTTTAAAGGCTCAGCTCTTGTAATCTTCCCTCATAATTCATCCCCTGTAGCCCTGAATCAGCCTTGTCGCTCTTCTCTGGACCTTCTCTAGCGCTGCTATGTCCTTTTTGTAGCCTTGAGACCCAAACTGCACACAGGACTCCAGATGAGGCCTCACCAGTGTGTTATAAAGACTGAGCAGAACCTCCTGTGACTTGTACTCCACACGTCAAGGCGCTATATAACCTGACAGTCTGTTAGCCTTCTTTTTCAGAATTGACTTTAAAATACTGCTCATGGTTTATAAAGCCTTAAATAATCTCACGCCATCTTATATATCAGAATGCCTGACACGTTATATTCCAAATCGTAACCTCAGATCCTCAAATGAGTGTCTCCTTAGAATTCCAAAAGCTAAACTTAAAAGAAGTGGCGAGGCGGGCGGGCGGCCTTCTGCTGTTATGCACCTCAAATCTGGAATAGCCTGCCAATAGGAATACGCCAGGCTGGTACAGTAGAGCACTTTAAAACACTGCTGAAAACACATTACTTTAACATGGCCTTCTCATAACTTCACTTTATCTTAATCCTGATACTCTGTATGTTCAATTCATCATAATAACTATTCATGGTGGTTCTAAAATCCATACTGACCCCTACTCTCTCTTCTGTTTCTTTTTCCGGTTTCTTTGTGGTGGCGGCCTGCACCTACTCAAAGCATCATGATGCACCAACATTGATGGACTGAAAGCCAGAAGTCTGCGTGACCATCATCATCATCAGGTCCTTCCATGAAAACCCTAAATACAAAGAGGACTGTTTGACTAATGTTAGGTAGATTGCCCAGATGGGACTGGGTGGTCTTATGGTCTGGAACCTCTACAGATTTTATTTTTTCTCCAGCCGTCTGGAGTTTTTTTTGTTTTTTCTGTCCCCCCTGGCCATTGAACCTTACTCTTATTCGATGTTAATTAATGTTGATTTATTTTGTTTTTCTTATTGTGTCTTTTATTCTTCTATTCTTTAATATGTAAGGCACTTTGAGCTACTGTTTGTATGAAAATGTGCTATAGAAATAAATGTTGTTGTTGTTGATGTTGTTGTTCTTAATGGCTTCTGAACACTGACTGGAAGTTGATAACTTTGAGTTCACTACGACTCCTAAATCCTTCTCATAAGGTGGACTCCTGATTTTCTGACCGCCCATTGAGTATTCAAACCTCACATTTTGACTTCCTGTGTGTAATTCTTTACGTTTACTGACATTAAATTTCATCGTCCACAAGTCTGCCCAACCTGTCTGCTGCCCAAGTCCTTCTGTGATGATATAACGGATTCCAAATTATCTGTTAATCCACCTGTCTTGGTATCATCTGCCAACTTAACCAGCTTGACATGATTGTCAATGTAATTGTCGTAGGCTTCTTTTAGTACTGTGAGTGAATTTGATGATTGTAAAGTTTCATTTATGATTGTAAATGTTGTGTATGAGGAAATGCACATTTTTAGGATGTAAGGATCTTTTTGTAAATGACATTTGCAGTTCTGCCCTTGGGTTTGTGTTGGCACATGAGGGCGGGATGTGGTTAATGTATACAGGCGGTGAGCCAACCACGTGTTAGGTGCACGGACATCGGCCGTGCGGAAAAAGGAAGGGGGAACCGGGGGGTGGCCCTTGTGCGTCTTTTCTATAAAATAAATCGTCTGTTAACGGAAATGAGGAATGAAACGGAGAGGTCAGTTCCGAAACTTCCTTACGCCATAATGAGGAGAACCACCAAAAAGAAGACGTTATTTTCGAAAGTTCGTTACGGTGCACGGCACGACAATAAGCATACTTAACATTTGTAATTACGTACAGTGTAAAGGATGAGCATAGGAAATTTGGGCTTCCTACGTATAGTGCAAGTCTCAGAAATAATGAGGAGGGGTTTCCCCTGTGATAAAGGTGCTATATAGCGCCCGACCCGGCACAGACTACGCAGAGGCACGTGTAGAAGTCACACAGGCTTTTATTTTATCTTCAGCCGTTGGGCATGTCTTCCACGTGTCCCTGTGGTGTAGCGGGTCCACAGCTCATTGTGCAAAAGCCATTCGTTTTAAATAAATGATCGCGGCTTAGCGAGGGGATGTTGGGCCATCGCGAGCCATGGGGCGATCCGTAGGGTGTGGGCGTTTCTCACCGAGTGCACAGGTGAGGAACTGCCCACATCCGTGATTGTCCCGTGGCTAATGCTACAGCTGTGATGGCCCCTCGTCATTTAAAAAGAAGCGCGAGTCGGTTGTGGTGGAAAAAATGAAAAAAAAGATCGAGATCAAAAAAGAGAGGAGAAAAGAGGACAGAGGTTACAGGGAGCGAGGAAGCAGGCGGTGCGTGCATGTGGTGAGCGCGCGATCGAGCGCTTGAGGGCAGCTGCAAGGAAGCTGGGTGTAAGGCCGTCACCCGGGTGTTTGAGTGGATGTTGCTCCCGCTGAGCGACCATGTAGCGGGAGTGACCTGGTGAAAGCGATGAGCCCCAGAAGGCCGTGGAAAGGCAGCGGAAGTCGGGAGACTTGGTGGTGGAGTCCCCAATGTGTGCGCCTGGCCATTGGGGTAATCAAGTCTCGGGGACTGGGATGAGTGGCAAACCGAAGCCAGGGATCGGGAGGTCTCCAGTCTCGAGTGTGTAGAGGAGGGCAGCTGCAGAGAGCGTCTTGCCTGCTGCTAAGCCCAAACGGGATAAGCAGGTGAGACGCTAACAGAAAAGAAGCACCGAGCTTGTTTGTTGTTGTTTTAAAGACTGCTTCCATGAGAAGATTTTAACCTCTGGTTTTAAGGATTGTTTTTTTCTATTTATTGGTTTTAACCTCCACCTTTTCTTGAAAGATTTATTTATTTATTGAAGAGCAGAAGAACTGCACTATTTATTTGAACACCTGTTTTGTTGGATTTTAAATAAAAGCACTATTCACTTTTTGCACCACCCCTTACTCAAGTGTTTATTTGCCTTCATTGACTAGCTCACTCGGTTTCATTATCGACAGTGTTGGGTTCAAGTGCTTCCAAACAGCAATGGGAGTGTGGAGCCAGAACCCACATCGTCACAGACCCAACACAGTCCCAAAAGCGCTTTAACACAATCAACAACAACTCTCCACCTTGCACCACCACTCCTCCCAGGCAACCTCGTCCTCTTCCTCCCGACTCTGGCCCTTTAGTGGTGGAGGCTGGCCCGTTTTATAGCCCACCCGGAAGTGTTCCAGGGGTGGGGCTGATGACTCGTCCAGCCAGGTTCTTGAATCTCGGCAGCACCCCTTAGCGGCCACCTCATCTCCCAACCAGGCTGTGGAGGACTCCATGTCCCATGGAGCCACGTGGGAGACTGGGAAATGAACATCGGCCAGGGAGGCTGCCACCAAGCGTCCCGCGTGAGGTATTAAGCTGTCCATGGTGGCTCCCCTGGAATATATGCGGCAGTGGCGTCCCGGCTGGGCCATGGGACCCGGCTGTCCATCACACCCCTATCTATATATACAGTTTAGGGGGTACAAACTCGTTGGGTGTTGCAATGGGACATGAAACACACCTAACTTTTGTAAGTACACTGCAAGGAATGAGCACCTGTATGGAAAGTGGGAGAGTTAGTGATGAGCCAGTGAGGGCTTTGCCTTTTTATATGTACAGATACTGTCCAAAATGTGGGTCCATATGAATCTCGTCAAATTGTGCACCCAAGGATCATATGGGTCAGTACAGTATTACTGATTGTGCTGTGAGTGAGTGAGCAAACACCTGGACAGTTTGGAGGTCCCGGTTGAGTGGTCTAAATAACATGCACCTATGTTTGAAGCAATCATTTCAAATAATGAAAAGATTTATTAACATAAAGGCTGACACATTTATCAAACATAACTAACAACATTTGAACAACAACAACATTTATTTATATAGCACATTTTCATACAAACAGTAGCTCAAAGTGCTTACAGAAATACAATTTCTGTTTTTCCAATTCAAGCCTAGGCAGGTGAAGTGACTTGCTCATGGTCATACAGTGTCACTAGTGGGATCTGAAATCCACGTCCTCAGGTATTTGCTCATTCCCAGCACTCAATAACAGAGTACTAAACCCATTTGGGCCCCACATAAACCTTGGGTGCACAATTTGATGGGTCCCAAATGGGCCGCACATGTGATGCTCATATTTTGGACCGTGTAAAACCCATTTTGGGAACGAATGAACTTGCTGCCTGAGAAATGAAGCATATTTGAGCCAGTGACTCTTTGCCATTAAACATGGGTGACACCCCAAAACCAACTCTCTGACACTGCCACCCTGCCGGCACATTGTCTTTCTGTTGGTAAGCAGTAGGGGCCATCGCAGAGAGCTGAAACCAAGAGCCAGTAATGCCCAGCAAAGTCACAGGTTCACATAATGGATTTTTCTAAATCCACTAAGCATCCTGCACAATGACGCTCAGTCAATAATCATACAAAAACAAGGAAACTCATTTCTCTCCTTCCACCTCCAGCCGAGTGTCACCCGCCTGCTTCCCGACTCTGATTCCTTGAGGTAAGGTAGTGGGCTCCTTTCATGCTGGACCCAGAAAAGGCTTCAGGTGACCCAGCATGATTTGTGGAGAGCACTTATGGGTTGTTTGGGAACCAGGGTACTCCTCCCTCCCCTGGCAGCGCCACCTTGCTTCACCCAGGGAACTGAACAGGGCTGCACTTCTGGACTCCACTTCCTATGAGCCAATGCGGGTATCCAAGGTGGTGTGGTCCATGGCCGGCTTTTCATCCTGGCCAATACCCCCAGGCCGCCAGATGGAGCTCTCCCTGCAGCATGGAGGTGCACCGGATACCAGCAGGGAATCATGGACAATGGTGTTTACCACAGGGGCCAACAAAGGATGCTGCAGGGAGGCTCAGAGAGTCGTTTGTGCCCTGTAACCCGGAAGTGCGTCTTAGTAACAGCGACAGGAGAGATGACGTACTTCCGGAGTGAAGAAAAGGACTTTTATCTGGAAGTGATAAGGAATCGTGGACTGAAGGATGGGGAACACTTCCGGGTCAGGGACTATAAAGGATTATGGGAACTCCCAGACAACGAGCTGAGCTGGGTGGAAGGGTGGCAACGCGTCTTGGAGTGGAGGAATTGTTTATTGTAGAGTATTGTGTTCAATTCATGAGTATTGTGGAGAGGAGGGCACTTTGTGCACTGTTTAATAATAAAACGTCAACTATTTGGACTTTTACATCGTGTCTGACATCTTGGTCAAGGGTTCAAGGGAGCGATAGCGCCCCCCAATCAGTCACATGACCAC
The DNA here is from genome assembly GCF_016835505.1 of Polypterus senegalus. Classification (NCBI taxonomy): domain Eukaryota; kingdom Metazoa; phylum Chordata; class Cladistia; order Polypteriformes; family Polypteridae; genus Polypterus; species Polypterus senegalus. The sequence continues at coordinate 176,882,536 of NC_053162.1, forward strand.
TACCACCTAACGTATGGGGGATGGAATTGCACCGGGACTCTGGTTCCTACTTGTCCATCCCCTGGCACCTTCCATCTTGGCAAGGGGTTGTGCCTTCATCCCGCCGGGATGCCCTTCTATGCTCCCATTGCACTCATAGTGTTCAGCTTGTCCTCAGACATGACCCTTGCAGCACTGTGCCTTTTTAAATGGCAGGTTTGCAGTTGTGGCTGCCCTCCTTACAAACCTTTCAAAAGATGCTTACAAAATGGGTTACAATATGTTTTGTAATTTAAAACGGCAACCAAAAAAAAAAAAAAGAAAAGAGAAATGCCCACCCAGGTGGGATTTTGTAATAAAAAAAAAAATCAAATGCACTAGAGGAGCTCTGCTAATGCATTATTTGTGTGTCAGGAAGGCAGACCATACGAGAGGCGCCAGGGAGCCCATTTACTGAATATGCTGGACCTTGTGCAGTCAGAATATATAAATGAGAAAAGGAAAAACCTGTGTGAGAGTTCGGCTTGGAATTCAATTTGCACAGTTCACCAAGTCCACTCCAGAGAAGGAACGCGCGTCACATAAAGAGCCATCGATTTCAATTGAGTTACTTTCTGATCTGCCGAATGTATTTTGCTACTAATATGTTTAGGATTGATTGACTTAGTCGAGACAGAGCAGAGGCTTTCCCAAGGTGTACATCACTCCTGGAAAAGAATAAGATTAAAAAAAGTCAGTATTTAAATTCTGCTCATTTCTAATTCACTTACAGAAGAGGTGCTGCATCTCCATTCTGCTGGAGAGCTCCCCTGGGTCTCATTTGGGCAAGTGCTGGCACTTGGGGGGCGGCATCGGGAACTAATAGATGTTGACCTGCCTGTTCTTTCAGGGCTGAGTCCATGTGGATGTCGAGCTTTATTGGGTTATTGAACAGGTTTTGAGTTATTCAGTCATTATAAAGGAGATTCATTCTTAAACCAAGATATTACTATACTGATGAAGTAAATCTGTGGTGGGCTGGCACCCTGCCCGGTGTTTGTTTCCTGTCTTGTGCCCTGTGTTGGCTGGGATTGGCTCCAGCAGACCCCCGTGACCCTGTAGTTAGGATATACTGTAGCGGGTTGGATAATGGATGGATGATGAAGTAAATTAGAATTGTCATTGTTATGAGTCCTGTACCCTATAGCGATCATGACATCAGCTGCTTGACAGTGATTATGATGGTCACTTTTGATGGCCTTGATACCAAGTAGTAAGATATTGTATGTGTGCCAAATATGTGTTTTATACTGTCCAAAATGTGGGTCCATATAAATCCCGTCAATTTGTGCACCCAAGGATCATATGGGTTAGTACAGTATTATTGATTGTTGTATGGTACACGCGTGCTGTGAGTGAGCAAACACCTGGACAGCTTGGAGGTCCCAGTTGAGTGGTCTAAATAGATAGATAGATAGATATGTGAAAGGCACTATATAATAGATAGATAGATAGATAGATAGATAGATAGATAGATAGATAGATAGATAGATAGATAGATAGATATGAAAGGCACGATAGATAGATAGATAGATAGATAGATAGATAGATAGATAGATAGATAGATAGATAGATAGATAGATAGATATGTGAAAGGCACTATATAACAGATAGATAGATAGATAGATAGATAGATAGATAGATAGATAGATAGATAGATAGATAGATAGATAGATATGAAAGGCATGATAGATATAGATAGATAGATAGATAGATAGATAGATAGATAGATAGATAGATAGATAGATAGATAGATAGATAGATAGATAGATAGATAGATAGAGATATGAAAGGCACTATATAGATAGATAGATAGATAGATAGATATGAAAGGCACTATATAATAGATAGATAGATAGATAGATAGATAGATAGATAGATAGATAGATAGATAGATAGATAGATAGATAGATAGATAGATATGAAAGGCACTATATAGATAGATAGATAGATAGATAGATAGATAGATAGATAGATAGATAGATAGATAGATAGATAGATAGATAGATAGATAGATAGATACTTTATTAATCCCAGGGGGAAATTCACAATAGAAACAAAATAACATGTACCTACAGTTGTGCTTGAAAGTTGGTGAACTCTTTAGAGTTTTCTATATTTTCTGCATAAATATGACCTAAAACATCATCAGATTTTCACTCATCCATAAAAGTAGATAAAGCGAAACCAGTTAAACAAATGAGACAAAAATATTATACTTGGTCATTTATTTATTGAGGAAAATGATCGAATATTACATATTTGTGAGTGGCAAAAGTATGTGAACCTCACGGATGATCAGTTAGTTTGAAGGTGAAATTCGAGTCGGGTGTTTTCAATCAATGGGATGCCAATCAGGTGTTGGTGGGCACCCTGTGTTATTTAAAGAACAGGATCTATCAAAGTCTGCTCTTCACAACACACGTTTATGGAAGTGTATCAAGGCACAAACACTATATAATAGATAGATAGATAGATAGATAGATAGATAGATAGATAGATAGATAGATAGATAGATAGATAGATAGATAGATACTTTATTAATCCCAAGGGTATATTCACACATGTAAATTCTAGTATCAGAATGTAGTTTCAGTTAATTTGTTTTGGTTTCAATAGATGTATTTTCCATATTTTTGATTCTTGTTTTCTTTTTTTCACATCTTCGTGCCCCCCTTTTTGTTACTTTACGTCCCCCTAGGGGGCCCACCCCACAGGTTGAGAGCCACTGCCTTTATGTATTGAACCTAAGGGGTCAGGGCCACCTGATACAGCACTATTTAAGGGTGAGCAGCTCAGTTACTTTAAAATAAATTATTCAACAACGGCAAAGAAGCAAGGCTGGAAAATGAAGAACAGATTTGGCTCACATTAGAAAGTTTGTCTTCATACAAAGAACCACAGAGAAGTGGTGTGGTGGTGGAGAGCAGGATTTCTGGGACCTTCCAACCTCAACTTGATGTAATTTTAGAGAAACTCGAGGAATCGAATTGGCGGGTTTTGTTGGACTGAATGGCCCGTCCTTGTCCCCACTGCTGTATTATTCTAATCAGACAATAACCCAATTATTGCAGTGCCCTCTACAGGTCACATTCAGTAGTTTCACCTCACTAGTTAGGCCTTGGAGATTAAAATGCATATTGTCAGCACGGTTCCACATGAAAACCAAGCATCTGCTCCCTTCTTGTTTTCTAATTTGCATGTCTTTAGTATAATAATTACAGTTTTAATTTTCCCTCGCAGGATAAATGAAATGAGAAGTTGTAGTCTGAACAGGAGTGCATCATGATTACAGGTCAGCATTGTTTGAGAAAAGTGGAGATGCAATTTCACAATGGCTTTAAGCTAAATAAGGCCCTTCTGCTTACCAAACTGACAAAACAGATGTGTGAGGCCAACGGCAGCGTGTTTGCCGAGCTTGATGAAGACGGCGCCGTCAGAATGCAGAGGCCAAATGAGATAAATGAATGAGTCGCAATTCAGCTCCTGCTTCTCCACCCCCGCAATTTTAGAAATGTTAAAAAAAAAAAATTAGACGGGAGACATCAAATGAGTCACTTTTTCTTGCTTTTGTTTTGTTTTTTTTTAAATTGCTCAAGGTCCTCCAACCAGAGGTTTTCTATCAAAGACTCATGCTGGAGCGTCCACATCTGCTCTTCTCAATGAAATCTCTCGCTGCCTGCAAATGGATCGGGCAATTAAAGCGGCTTGAGTTTTGGTGCGTTCATGATCGAGGCTGAAATGATCAGCCTCTGGCAAGGAAGAGGAAGAACGTGCAGAAAAAAGTTAAGCTCCAGAGTAAGCAACAGTTTCCATTTTTCAAGTGAGACAGGTCGACCATCTCTACTGAACAAAGAGAGAGTTACATGCAGTTCATTGAACGGAGAGAGAGATGGACACATCCAGGTGATGGACACATCCAGGTCACCCCGTTGAGAAATCGTAAAATGTGATATTGTCGGCTTCATTTGAGTACCGAGAGAGACAAGTCATTGCCATTGAGTTAACAGTCTGATGTAGTCCTTATCTTCTCCACTGGTTTATTACCACTTGATTTGGGTGACCTGTGTTCATGGTAGGGTCCTAAGGTGATCCGATTCTTCCCTTTGTAGACCTTAACAAAATGTCCCCAAATCTCTGCTATAGCCCTCATATTTTACGTTACCTTTTAAATTTACAACAAGATATAAGAGTATGAGAACAGGCGAGAGAAAAAGTTACACATTTATTTGTGTACTAGGGGGGCAAGCCCCCCTGGCACCTTTGGTGGCCAACCTCCAGTTGCAGCCAGTCGGCCGCTTGCATTGTGAAGAGGGAGGCTGAACGCACCCCAAGGAGACACGGTCGCTCCTCCGAAACCCCCTCTAAAACAGGGATACAATGGGAAACAAATACAGTTTTTCTTTTTACCTCCTGTAATGGACAGCCGGGTCCCATGCCCGGTCAGGACGACCCTGCTGTATATGGTCCGGGGGAGCAGCCATGGACTTCTCAGTACCTCCCCCCAGGACGCTTGGCGGCAGTCTCCCTGGTTGATGATGCCTCAGTTTCCCGCAGGGTTTCATGGGAAATGGAGTTCTCCCCAATCCTGTGGGAGCCCGGGATGGCCGACAGGGGGCGAGGCAGAGATAGTTAAGCCCAGCTGGTTTAATCATCGGCCCCACACGGGAGTGCAATTGGGAACAGGTCAGCAAGCACCAGGAGTACTCCTGGGAGGGCCATAAAGGGAGCCAGCAACCACCACTCTGGGCCAGAATCGGGAGGAAGAGGTTGCCTGAGAGGAGTGATGGTGCCAGCGCTTTGGGACTCTGTTATACCTGTGGGGTTCACGGGGAAGACGTGCCCCACAGGGGAAGAGTGTTTGGACTGTGTTTAAGTGTTTGGGACTGTGTTGGGCCTGTGGGACACGGGGAAGACGTGCCCCAGCAGCTGAAGAGAAAATGAAAAGATTTCTGTTCAATTTATACGTACCTCAGTGTGAATCTGTGCCGGGTCGGGCGCTTATATGGCGCCTTAATCACACTCCTCTTTGCTCGATCAGCTGCTGCCGTGCCGCGTGATCTGCGCTTCGAACATTTAAAAGCCTGTACAGCAGCTGTTCTACTCTTTGTCTTTTATTTCCGGCCCCGGGCGGGGTTAAATCTCTTGGCACTCTTGGTTAAGTGTCGTCTCGCGGGAGGTGAGTTCTTTTAGTTCATAACTTAAAAACAGAATAAGAATCTGAAATTCTAACAAAATCACATTAACGCTCAATACATTTTGAAAAGAATGATACCAAACGGGCGGCACGGTGGCGCAGTGGTAGCGCTGCTGCCTCGCAGTTAGGAGACCCGGGTTCGCTTCCCAGGTCCTCCCTGCATGGAGTTTGCATGTTCTCCCCGTGTCTGCGTGGGTTTCCTCCGGGCGCTCCGGTTTTCTCCCACAATCCATGGACGTTAGGTGGATTGGTGATTCTAAATTGGCCCTAGTGTGTGTTTGTGTGTGTCCTGCGGTGGGTTGGCACTCTGCCCGGGATTGCTTCCTGCCTTGTGCCCTGTGTTGGCTGGGATTGGCTCCAGCAGACCCCCGTGACCCTGTATTCGGATTCAGCGGGTTAGCAACTGGATGGATGATACCAAACACATATATGTAGGTCTTAAAATAAGCCCGGTTTAATGCGTGACACAAAAAAATCACATAAAATTGTTGCACTTTTAGGCTTAGGATTTTATATAGAGAGAGTAGATTAAGGATAACTAGCTAAGTTACCAGTTGAAGACTTAATAGAGTAAATTCAAAAATATTTGATATCTGTTGCCCTAAGTGTGCCCTCAGCATTCCTCTTTATCTTTGTGTGTTTCAGCCTCTTCACTTTGTCTCTCAGTCAAGTCCCTGTAAAGCCTACTTCTCAAACTCTGTCATTCGGCGACAACATGCTCGCCTGCTGTTCGCTTTTTGACTACCACCTATGGTAGATGGGCCCCCATGACCCCACTGTGTAAAGATCATTTGTATTCAGTTTGCACCTCATTAGTATTTAGTGACCCAGAGTCACTCGGTTAATTATTTGTTATTGAAATGCTCCATTTTAACTCCTTTTTTATAAATTAAAAAAAAGAAAAGTTTGTCACAATCAGGAAGTAAACTATGTACCCCTAAGGGCTATGGACATACTTGAGACTAAGCAATGAGTACCCTTGCAGATGTTGCTATCTGCTACGCAAGCAGTGGACTGACTGCACTTGCCTGTGTACTTAAGGTTTAAGGTTTCTTTATTTAGTCCTGTTTACACAAGAAAACATGAAACTTGCCTTCTCAGTTGCATCTAATAACAGACAGAATGAGATAAAGCAGACAAATAGAAACAACAAAGGTTAAGGTAAAGCAGTTAGATACTTAATGTAAATCTGGAGGATTCCAGCAGGTGGCAGTGCAGTGGTAAAACGACGTCTGGTTTTATTGTGTTGTGAATTAAGGGAAAAAAAGATCCATCCATCCATCCATTATCCAATCCACTATATCCTAACTACAGGGTCACGGGGGTCTGCTGGAGCCAATCCCAGCCAACACAGGGCGCAAGGCAGGAAACAAACCCCGGGCAGGATGCCAGCCCACCGCAGGGCACACACTAAGTACATACAAGGGACAATTTAGAATCGCCGATGCACCTATCCTGCATGTCTTTGGACTGTGGGAGGAAACCCACGCAGACACGGGGGGAACATGCAAACTCCACGCAGGGATTAAGGAGAGAACTGCGAGGCAGCAGCGTTACCCACTGCGCCACCGTGCTGCCCGGGAAAAAAGATGTCAAAGATAAAAATTCTTTGCATTCTGATTTTGGTGCAAAAAAAGATGGCAACAGTGGCACAGAAGGTGGTATGTGAAACCTTTAAGTGTATTGCATCATTACGATGGGAAATATGTAACACTTATATTGCCTGTACGAGAAACGGATGAAGGAAAGCACCATGAATACATTCGCCACATCAAACCGTTCATCAAACATTGAAGGTGATGGTAATTTCTAACCTTCTACTTCAGCTATTCCTCGAAGCTTTCAGCCATGTTGCTAGTAAACAATGATGCTGGTGTCACGTACCTCGGCCGTCTGGAATATGTGTGCATCACTGTGAGTTTGTACCTTTCCTCATTCCTGTTATTATTGTACAGGGGGAGGGGAGCACCTGGTTGGGAGGAGCCAACAGACGGTATGGGGAGGAACCAACAGACGGTATGGGGAGGAGCCAACAGTATGTAAAAGGGTGGCGGGAAAAAGGAGAGCAGAAGCGCAGAGCCAAGAGAGAAGCGGACACAAGAAAAGGCAAAAGAGGAAGAGATTTCCACCGCATGGAAAATGTCAGGTGAACCCGGGTTCAGTTCAGGATGAATTATTATTACTTTCTGGTGAAGGTATTCGGGAGAGGACCTGATGGGCCGGCACAAGGAACTGTTGACTGTGTGCTTCCCAGAACAGGAGGTATGGTTCGGCACCTCAATCCCCACCGCAGATTGAGATAGTCAGTCCGTACGGAGAATATTTAAAGGACTACGAATACATTATTCATTTTTTTCTTGCTCAAATTTCTGTATTAGTAGCGCATGTGTTTAAAGTGTTTTGTACGGTGATTTGTATTGGGTGGGGAGCGCTGCAGCGTGATATTATGTACTAGCCGACGCCCGCCTTAGGAACGGAAAACAGTGAGAAAGGAATTCAGAAATCAAGAAGAAAGAAATACTTCTTGAAAGACGCAGCTGTGAATAGGTGTTTTGCTGGAGATGACAGATAATGAGTCGAAAGATCTAACCCTAGAAAAAGCCACGTACAACTGACCGTGGCTGAAGACTGGTTATTGTAGATTAACGCAAATATGTGCACAACGTTTGTCCTTGGGACTTGTTGATAGTCATGGAGAAGGTCATAGTACAGAAACGGCACTAACACGGGTTGTAAATGACATTCTGATATCCTCTGATGAAGGAAATTCCACTGTAATTATGTTGTTGGACTTAAGTGCAGCATTTGACACCATTGACCATTCTATTTTACTGAATAGGCTAGAAAACGATGTTGGGCTTACAGGCCCCGTGCTCGCTTGGTTCAGTTCTTATTTATCAAATCGATTCCAGTATGTACAGAAATGTGCTGATAGTACTCCATCATTATACACAGAAGTTCAATATGGTGTCCCGCAGGGCTCAGTACTGGGACCTTTACTGTTTTCACTTTACATGCTTCCACTGGGATCTCTCATTAGGAAACATAATGTTAATTTTCACTCGTATGCAGATGACACCCAGTTATACCTTTCATTTAAATCAAATGAAGTTTCTCCGATGTTGTCTTTAATTAGTTGTGTTAGTGAATTAAAGGAATGGATGAATGAGAACTACTTGTCTTTAAATACAGATAAAACAGAGATGTTAATTGTTGGAGGGAATGACGCTGATCACAGCAATATTTTGTCATCATTTAACTCAGTTGGAATCCCAATTAATTTTACTGAATCAGCCCGCAATCTAGGAGTTATCTTTGACTCTAGCATGTCATTTAAAGCACATATTACAAAGTCGTCCAAAACATGTTTTTTCCATCTTAAAAATGTTAGGAAATTAAGGCGCTTTCTAAATAAACAGGATTGTGAGAAATTAATTCATGCATTTATCTCTAGTAGGATTGACTACTGCAATGCGGTGTTCACTGGCTGTTCAAACTGTTCTCTATACAGCCTCCAGTTAATCCAAAATGCGCTGCAAGAATTATTACAAGAACAAGAAAATATGAACACATAACTCCAGTTCTTAAATCTTTACACTGGCTCCCAGTTAAGTTTAGGGCAGATTTCAAAATCCTCCTTTTAACATATAAAGCATTAAATGGCCAAGGTCCGGCTTACTTGTCTGAACTTATCATGACTTACAAACCTGAGCGCACATTAAGATCTCAAGATGCCGGTCTGCTTAGGATTCCAAGGATTAATAAAATAACAGTGGGAGGTCGAGCTTTTAGTTACAGGGCCCCTAAACTGTGGAATGGTCTTCCTGCTTCCATAAGAGATGCCCCTTCAGTCTCAGCCTTTAAATCCCGGCTGAAGACTCACTACTTCAGTTTAGCATATCCTGACTAGAGCTGCTGATTAACTGTACAGACTGCATCTCTGTTGTTAGTCATTAGCACTAAAACATAAGTAACATGATAATTATATTTGAATACTAACCCTCACCTATTCTGTTTCTTTTCTCGGTACCCAAATGTGGCCATTGGTGCCACGCCCACCTGCCAAGTTGTTTGCCTGCCTATGGTAAAGTCATCCCTGATGGAGGATCACAGGAATCATGGGAAAGAGGGGTCCTTTCATCGGAGCAACGTTTCAGCCGTGGCATGGCCAAATGGGGAGGCAGCTAGATGGATGAGGTCTCCAGGACTCTAAAAATATCCAAACCTAATTATGTCATATCATCTACTGTTACACCGTACTTCTAAAATTTATTATTATGCTGTCTTAAGGAATTGTTCTGTTCTGTGTATTGTATTGTATTGACCCCCTTCTTTTGACACCCACTGCACGCCCAACCTACCTGGAAAGGGGTCTCTCTTTGAACTGCCTTTCCCGAGGTTTCTTCCATTTTTCCCTACAAGGTTTTTATTGGGAGTTTTTCCTTGTCTTCTCAGAGAGTCAAGGCTGGGGGCTGTCAAGAGGCAGGGCCTGTTAAAGCCCATTGCGGCACTACCTGTGTGATTTTGGGCTATACAAAAATAAACTGTATTGTATTGTATTGTAAGGTGAGTCTGAGTGGGAATTGTGTGCATTTAAATTTAAAAGGGAGATTGGTGTCAGAAGGAAGGACAGAGATTCTGGGAATGAAGATTGTTTCAGAATTCTGGATAGCAATCAGTTTGCCCTATGTCATAGTGAGAGTGCATTGCCTTCGTCAGCCATTTGTGTCAAGAAATAACCCACTGATAGGAACAGGCAGTTGCTGGAATAGAGATGACGTTGTACAAAAACCCGTCGACAGAGAAGATACTGTTGTTCATTTTATAACAAAGGCTTAGGACACAACAGTCACAGTATAACGAAAATAACAAGGAGCGAAACCAATGCCAATGGTCGAGAGAGTACCTTCCTGTAGCAGGCTATGGAAAAGACTCCCAGACGCACACATGACCGAAGTGAAAGGTCACGAGGTCAGGCTAGATATAGGGAGGTGACGTGACAACCAATGGGATCATGAGAGAGGAGCGGGGAACGCGGTAGTCTGAAGGAGGAATAGGAATCGAGAAAAGCGAAGTGGGGGTGTATGGGAGGCCACAGGCAGCGTGGGGAAGGGTTTGGAAGAGGAGGAATAGGAATCGAGAAATGTCGTACAGGCTGTGTGTGTGTGTGGGGGGGACCGGGTTTGAAGAGGGAGCAGGACGAATCAGAAGAGAAATATATATAAGAGATACAGTGGAACCTCGGTTCACGAACGTCTCGGTACACGTACAAATCAGTTTACGACCAAAAGTTCGCCAAACTTTTGCCTCGGTTCACGACCACACACTTGGTATACGAACAAGCCAGTTTCCCTTTCGGTTGGTACATGTTCAGTCTCTCCCTGTGCGTTTCCTGTGCAGCAAGCAAGAGAGAGAGAGTGCGATTCCTGTGCAGCAAGCAAGAGAGAGACACACACACACACACACATAGAGGCACGCGAGAGAGAGACACACACACACACACACACACAGAGGCACGAGAGACACACACACACACACACACACACATAGAGACAGAACACACACACACACACACACACACATAGAGGCACAGAGGCACGCGAGACGACACACACACAGACACAGACACACACACACACACACACACATACACACACGCGAGAGAGAGACACACACACACACACACACACACACACACATAGAGCATGAGAGAGACACACACACACACACACACACACACACATAGAGCCGCGCGAGACAGAAGACACACACACACACACACACACATAGAGGCACGCGAGAGAGAGACACACACACACACACACACACACACACACACACACACGCATAGAGGCACGCGAGAGAGAGACACACACACACACACACAGGCGCTCCACGCTCGTGAAAGAGACACACGCACACACGAAAGAGAGAGAGAGGGAAGGCTGGACACATAAGGTAGAAAAGGCTTGTTTTATGTTTTCAGTTCTGTTTACAGCGATCGGTTCATAGCGTGCATTGTGCCGATGTTACTTTTCTTGGTGGTTTATTAAATTACAGATTTTTCAAATGTTCATTTTTAAAAGCATTAAAAAAGTGTTTTTAGCGAGCAGTTCCTAGCACTATAGTTCGAACTCTTCCAGTGTTAGTTTTCTCTGTTGTTCAAGGTTTTCTCAGTGTTATTCAATGTTTTTACATTTAATTTACTATTACGCTGTGCATTCTATGGTGTAATTAACAATATTTGTGCTTAAAAACTAAAAAAAATATATTTACATACAGTTTGTACTGTCTGGAATGGATTAATTGCATTTACATACAATCCTATGGGGGAAATTGCTTCGGTTCACGACCGAATCGGTTTACGGCCAGAGTTTTGGAACGAATTATGGTTGTGAACCGAGGTTTCACTCTATAGGGTTTTTTTTTTTTTGTTACAGTAAGTGGCCGTATCTTCGTCCTATAATCATTTTTTTACTTAACCCTGCTTTCACTGGTGTGTCTCTGTATTTGGGGTGGTGTAGTATTAAAGTAGTGTTGGTCACTCGGGCCCAAGATCATTTTTTTTTCCTTTGCTGCCACTCTAGGAGGGCAGTGCATATTATAATCGTGCCAGTTTATAGCTGAAAACACTGGCCACCCAGATTTGTACTGGTAGTGCAACTCGCACACACGTTGCATTAATTTCTGATAAGGTACTCGGATGAAGCATCAAAAAAGCGCAGGGAATTCGTGGAAGAGTTCTGAGAGTCAAGTGTATCCCGGCCCTAACGTATGCTGTCATTATCCCTAGCACTGAGCCGCCAAAGCTGAACTGGCCAAATTGACCGATCAAATTGCTCAGATGGATCGGACACCCATGTCTACACAGATAGCAGGTATGCCACAACATTACAGTGGAACCTCGGTTTGCGAGCATAATTCGTTCCGGAAACATGCTCGCAGTCCAAAGCACTCGTATATCAAAGTGAATTTCCCCATAAGAAATAATGGAAACTCAGATGATTCGTTCCACAACCCAAAACTATTCACATAAAAATGATTAATACAAAATATAAAGTAAAACTACATAAAAAACAAATTAACCTGCACTTTACCATTAAAAAGAATCATGGCTGGTGTGAGTGAGTTTCTAAACGCTTGTGGGATTCCACCCAACGGGACGACACGCGGAAGAGCGTCCCAAAGCAATCGCAGTCTCCCAGCGCTGTAGCAGTTCACTGTATAAGCGCATCCAAAAAGATCGCGGACATGCTGTAAGCGCCTGCCGTCGATGGGTGATATATCCATCCATCCATCCATTTTCTAACCTGCTGAATCTGAATACAGGGTCACGGGGGTCTGCTGGAGCCAATCCCAGCCAACACAGGGCACAAGGCAGGAACCAATCCTGGGCAGGGTGCCAACCCACCGCAGGACACACACAAACACACCCACACACCAAGCACACACCAGGGCCAATTTAGAACCGCCAATCCACCTAACCTGCATGTCTTTGGACTGTGGGAGGAAACCCACGCAGACACGGGGAGAACATGCAAACTCCATGGGTGATACAGGAAACATTAAAGATCCCAATACAATAAATAACCGTGCTGTTGCTGTTTCAAGCTAAATAAAGCTGGTGTTGTTAAAGTACTGAAACTCAGCTTCATGTTTTGGGGAGCAAGATGGGGACTCGCACTTCACAGCGCACACACACACAGTCACAATGCTGTAGTAAACAGTACTAGCCAACCCGGCGTACCATACGCTGCATAATCAGGCCGGTTTTTTAATGATTTTTAAGCACAGGGAGAAAATTAACATTTGAAAAATCGGTAATGTAATAAATCAGCAAGAAAAGCAACTTTGTAACAATGCACGGAACGAACCAACACAGTAAAACAGTTTGCTGTGGTGCATGCGGTCGTGCGTCGTAGCTCGAAACTTCGGTTTTAAAGACTGCTTACTTCATTGTGTTTTAACCTCAGTTGTAAAGGATTGTTTTGAGGATCCCATGGGATACCCCTCGCAAACCGTTTAACGCGCTGCATATGGCGATTCACCTCCGCGAGAAACATGCCTCTATGAACAGTCAACGTGGCTCGGAGGTGCCAGGAGTTGGTGGGCATGGCTCCTTCTGCGTGCGCCATAGGTGTCTTACTTGTCGGCAGCTCAGTGAGTCCACGCCCCTTCCGGCATGCTTTCTATGGTTGTCTTGCCTTAGTGAATTATATATATAGAGATACGCTCGTACGGATGTTGACTATATGAGTGAGGCACACAGACTCAGACGGAGACGATTGCCCTCAAGAGGAGAGAGAGAGAGAGAGAGAGACGCGCACGGGAGCGAGTGAGATAAGGAGAGAGAGAGACGCGTGCGCGAGCAAAAGAGATAAGGAGAGAGAGACGCGCGTGAGCGAGAGAACCATCAGCTCAGTTGTGATCAAATGACGCTCAGCAAACAAAGTGCTTGTATTGCAAGACATCGCTCGTTTATCAAGTCAAAATTTATTAAAAAATTTTGCTCATCTTGCAAAACACTCGTAAACCAAGTTACTCGTAAACCGAGGTTCCACTGTATAATCAAATGGGCGTTAGCAAAATGATAGTAATATGACTTGGGTAATAATCAGTTCATCTTGCTTAGGTTACCAAGTGGCTTTCTGCCTTGCTCTCTTGTTCCAATGTAGCCTGGCATGGCCCTTGGATGGAATGCCAGGCAGCAAGCATGTTCTGTTCGAATATGGCTGCCAAGTCAAGGGGATACAGTCTTTTCTTTTCAGGATGTAAAATGACATAGAGAGAGAGACAGAGAGCTGCCTTTGCAAGTGTTTTCTTATTGTTGCTCTGCAGCCCGTGGCTCACCAATGAAGCAGCTCTGGCACAACACCCTCAGTCTTGCTTTGTCAGCATGTTCTTCAATTTGGAAGGAATACACAAACAAAGTTTCATAAAACAAGAAACAAAGGGATGTGCAATAATTAAGTCATAAACTGGCACATGTTGTGCTCATCTTCTCATTGAAACTCTGGCTTATGGAGCTTCTTCGTACTTTAAAACGAGATGGTTTAGAAATGATTCAAAGATTTATATTGCTAGATATACTGTATTATGAGTAAATAAAAATGTATACTACCAACATAGGAGAGAGTTTTCCCCACCCACAATTACAGCAGCGCAGGTGAGCAGAGAGCTGAGGAGACTTCGTGCCAGCGAAGCAGCGGGTCCAGATGGAGTATCGCCACGACTGCTGAAGGCCTGTGCACTGGAGCTGGGGAGTCCTCTACAGCGCATCTTCAACCTGAGCCTGGAACAGGGGAGAGTCCTGAGGCTTTGGAAAACATCTTGCATCACCCCAGTCCCAAAGGTATCACGTCCTGGTGAGCTGAATGACTTCCGGCCTGTTGCTCTGACGTCACATGTGATGAAGACCATGGAGCGGCTGCTGCTTCACCACCTGAGGCCACAGGTCCGCCACACCCTCGGCCCTCTGCAGTTCGCATACCAGGAGACGATGGAAGCGGAGGATGCCATCATCTATATGCTACACCGATCCCTCTTCCACTTGGACAGAGGCAGTGGTGCTGTAAGAATTATGTTTCTGGACTTCTCTAGCGCCTTCAACACCATCCAACCTCTGCTCCTCAGGGACAAGCTGACAGAGATGGGAGTAGATTCAAACCTGGTGGCATGAATCGTGGACTATCTTACAGACAGAGCTCAGTATGTGCGTCTCGGGAACTGCAGGTCTGACATTGTGGTCAGCAGCACAGGAGCGCCAAAGGGGACTGGACTTTCTCTGGTCCTGTTCAGCCAACATACTTCATACTTCCAATACAACTCGGAGTCCTGCCACGTGCAAAAGTTCACTGGCAACACTGCTATCGTGGGCTGCATCAGGAGTGGGCAGGAGGAGGAGTATAGGAAGCTAATCAAAGACTTTGTTAAATGGTGCGACCCAAACCACCTACAACTGAACACCAGCAAAACCAAGGAACTGGTGGTGGATTTTAGGAGGACCAGGCCCTTCATGGACCCCGTGATCATCAGAGGTGACTGTGCAGAGGGTGCAGACCTATAAATATCTGGGAGTGCAGCTGGATGACAAATTGGAAAGGACTGCCGATCCTCTGTGCAAGAGAGGACAGAGCCGACTATACTTCATTAGAAGGCTGGCGTCCTTCAACATCTGCAGTAAGATGCTGCAGATGTTCTACCAGACGGTTGTGGCGAGCGCCCTCTTCTACGTGGTGGTGTGCTGGGGAGGCAGCATAAAGAAGAGTGACGCTTCACGCCTGGACAAACTGGTGAGGAAGGCAGGCTCTACTGTAGGAGTAAAGTTGGACAGTTTGACATCCGTGGCAGAGCAACGAGTGCTGAGCAGACTCCCGTCAATCATGGAGAATCCACTGCATCCACTGAACAGGATCATCTCCAGACAGAGGAGCAGCTTCAGCGACAGACTGCTGTCACCATCCTGCTCCACTGACAGACTGAGGAGACCTCACACTATGCGACTCTTCAGTTCCAACCAGTTTGGGAATAAACGTTAACATTATATAATGTTATTGTCTGTTATATCTGCATTGTTATCACTCTTTAATTTAATAGTGTTTTTTATCAGTCTGCTGCTGCTGGAGTATGTGAATTCCCCCTTGGGATTAATAAAGTATCTATCTATCTCTCTATCTTATAGTGCCTTTCATACTATCTATCTATCTATCTATCTATCTATCTATCTATCTATCTATCTATCTATCTATCTATCTATCTATCAATCACATGGACAAAATCACATACCGCGCACTTCCAGCCATTTTTTCAGGCAACAAGTAAGGAAATGAAAGACAAAATGGTATTGAAAATTGCACAAAAGTATAATTACATTAATAAATTTGAAATCCAAAAGCTGTTTTTAAGATTTGGATTCACCACCCTACAAAATCCAAAATGGGTGTGAAATATCAAAGAAAAATATATACAGTGAACCCTCGTTTATCACAGTTAATACGTTCCAGACTCTGCCGCGATAAATGAATTTTCGCGAAGTAGGATTCTTTATTTATAAATCAAATATTTTCGCAGTTAGAGTGTAGAAAACCTGTTTACGACCTTCTAAATTCGTTTTTTAACATTATTAGAGCCCTCTAGACATGAAACAACACCCTTTAGTCACCATTACACTCGTATTACCCAATATATTAGACAAAATAAGAGAAAATAAAACATATTAGACGTTACAAATATCATATTACTAGGCGCACTCGCCTTTTAAGGCGACCGACTTTTATCCTCAATTTTTGTGCGCTCCATGTGTACATCAGGCATGTAAGTGTAGGGAATGAGAACATCAAAGTGTCCATTAATAACATCTCCCGAAAACCTACGTTTTTTTTTTATCCCCTCAAGTGCCTGTCCAAAGTCGTACAATGTCAGCCCAAATCTGTACCGCTAAAGACGGAGTTTCATGCACTAAATAAGCTATAGATGAGAATAAGCAAGCACCATCTCCTCTGATATTTACTACGCGGTGAGGCAATTGTACTCCATCAACATGAATTATTTCCAGAGACATAATTTTGTCTATTTTTCCAGCGCATGGCGTACAAAAGCAAGGGAACGATGGGAGCACCAGAACTCACATCATGTCGCTTCGTACCTCAAGCCGCAAGTAGTAAGTCTGTAATAAGCAGAATACCGCTACGCTTTGCACTCATGGGATGGAAGGACAATCCCGAGCGCTTTTCTATAGTAGATTATTGTACTGTACATTTAATTGCACACAAACACTAACCTATGAAGGCACGACCTCAGTAGGAGAGTCTTCAGAGGTGGTGCAGTATCTTCAGCAGGTGCGTCGTTGTCTTCATCCGCTGAAGGAGTACTAGGAGTAGGCAGTGGGTGTCTGGGTGCGCGGCTGAAGAACATCTTGATAGACAGTTGCTGGCGTGAGGAGGCTTTTGTAGGGTATTACCATCTTTAATCATATACAAGAGTTTCACCTCCTTCTGGATAGTAAGCATCTTCCTCCGGCACTTAGTTTTATTGTCAGAAGGCTTAGAAAAAGCAGCACGTTTAGGAGCCATCGTGGGGCTTAGATAAAAATTCTCAGAAAGCGCATGCGTAGTGACGTAAGCGTGTATGAGAAAAAATCGTGATAGAGGGAAGCCGCGAAAGTCGAAGCGCGATATAGCGAGGGATTACTGTAAAATAAATTCAGATGGTACCAAATGATGCCAATGTTTTTTGCTTTCTTTACTACATCTCCCCTTAATCCACCTAAAGAGTTCATTAAAGGTTCATTTATTTGATTGCTTATTTTCATTTAGACCCCACGTTAGGCGGATTGGTGGCTGTGTGGCTAAGGATCTGCGCTGGTATCTGGCACTCTGTTGGTTCCAGTGGTGTAGCTCGAGTTTGCGCCACTCGGGGTGGGGCAGTGCTTCAATTTGCCACCCCCAACATATCTGAATATGTTAACCTATTTAAATATGAAATTAAAATGATGTACAGTATAGCTAAAAATTAAGATAGATTTACTCATATGTAGAGAAACAGCAATAATTTTTCACATATGATAATTTATAAGCATCAACTAGACAAGAATTTAGTATAGACGCACTGATAAGTTGTGTTCTAATTGTTAGCTTAATATGATTACACTGCAAAAACCGGAACCAGTGTGGTGTACAAGTGATAGGTGGGGATGTTTTCTGCACAGAGCGAGAACGCATTGATATATACAAAACAAAATTATAAATTGTAAATTAGTTGTTTATCTTCCTAGAAATTATTATCGGTGTCATGTGTGTTTATTTTTGTTATAATGTGACCTTGAGAGATGCTCTGGACACAGTGGCTCCCCTAAAAACAAAAGTAATCAAAGCACATAGAAACTCTCCCTGGTTTAATGAAAACACTCGAGCTCTTAAATTAGAGTGTCGAAAACTGGAGCGCAGATGGAGAACAACAAAGCTACATGTCTTTCAAATTGCATGGACAGAGAGTGTTAATAAATATAAAAGGCCCTCTTTAAAGCTCGCTCAGAATACTATTCTACATTAATAGATAGCAATAATAAAAATCCTAGGGTACTTTTTAGAGCAGTGGCTAAATTAACAAATGGGAATTCAGATCAACAGTGCAAAATACCAACAGATATTAGCAGTACAGACTTTATGAACTTCTTCAATGAGAAAATTAAAAATATAAGATCCCAGATCTCAGCATCACAGTACAAACCAAATACTAGCTTAGCAGACCCTGCTCACATTGCATTCAGCACTTTAATAATTTTAATCCTGTAACTGAGCAGGAAGTCTTAACTTTAATTTCGAAAATGAAGCCCACTACTTGTTCCCTAGATCCAGTGCCAACAAAACTAGTAAAAGTGCAATGGATGTTCTTGTAGCACCAATTCTAAACATTATCAATAGTTCATTATTGCATGGCACAGTACCTGATGCACTAAAAGTGTCAGTCATTAAACCTTTACTTAAAAAGTCAGACCTAGACCCACACATACTAAATAACTATAGGCCTATTTCAAATTTACCATTTCTCTCTAAAATACTAGAGAAAGTAGTCGCCAGTCAGCTTCAGTCACACCTTATGCATTACAATTTATTTGAGAAATTCCAGTCTGGCTTTCGCACTGGTCATAGTACAGAAACGGCACTAACACGGGTTGTAAATGACATTCTGATATCCTCTGATGAAGGAAATTCCACTGTAATTATGTTGTTGGACTTAAGTGCAGCGTTTGACACCATTGACCATTCTATTTTACTGCACAGGCTAGAAAACGATGTTGGACTTACAGGCCCCGTGCTCGCTTGGTTCAGTTCTTATTTATCAAATCGATTGCAGTATGTACAGAAATGTGCTGACAGTACTCCATCATTATACACAGAAGTTGAATATGGTGTCCCAGGGCTCAGTACTGGACCTTTACTGTTTTCACTTTACATGCTTCCACTGGGATCTCTCATTAGGAAACATAATGTTAATTTTCACTCGTATGCAGATGACACCCAGTTATACCTTTCATTTAAATCAAATGAAGTTTCTCCGATGTTGTCTTTAATTAGTTGTGTTAGTGAATTAAAGGAATGGATGAATGAGAACTACTTGTCTTTAAATACAGATAAAACAGAGATGTTAATTGTTGGAGGGAATGACGCTGATCACAGCAATATTTTGTCGTCATTTAACTCAGTTGGAATCCCAATTAATTTTACTGAATCAGCCCGCAATCTAGGAGTTATCTTTGACTCTAGCATGTCATTTAAAGCGCATATTACAAAGTCGTCCAAAACCTGTTTTTTCCATCTTAAAAATATTAGGAAATTAAGGCGCTTTCTAAATAAACAGGATTGTGAGAAATTAATTCATGCATTTATCTCTAGTAGGATTGACTACTGCAATGCGGTGTTCACTGGCTGTTCAAACTGTTCTCTATACAGCCTCCAGTTAATCCAAAATGCGCTGCAAGAATTATTACAAGAACAAGAAAATATGAACACATAACCCCAGTTCTTAAATCTTTACACTGGCTCCCAGTTAAATTTAGGGCAGATTTCAAAATCCTCCTTTTAACATATAAAGCATTAAATGGCCAAGGTCCGCTTACTTGTCTGAACTTATCATGACTTACAAACCTGAGCACATTAAGATCTCAAGATGCCGGTCTGCTTAGGATTCCAAGGATTAATAAAATAACAGTGGGAGGTCGAGCTTTTAGTTACAGGGCCCCTAAACTGTGGAATGGTCTTCCTGCTTCCATAAGAGATGCCCCTCGGTCTCAGCCTTTAAATCCCGGCTGAAGACTCACTACTTCAGTTTAGCATATCCTGACTAGAGCTGCTGATTAACTGTACATACTGCATCTCTGTTGTTAGTCATTAGCACTATAACATAAGTAACATGATAATTATATTTGAATACTAACCCTCACCTATTCTGTTTCTTTTCTCGGTACCCAAATGTGGCCATTGGTGCCACGCCCACCTGCCAAGTTGTTTGCCTGCCTATGGTAAAGTCATCCCTGATGGAGGATCACAGGAATCATGGGAAAGAGGGTCCTTTCATCGGAGCAATGTTTCAGCCGTGGCATGGCCAAATGGAGATGCAGCTAGATGGATGAGGTCTCCAGGACTCTAAAAATATCGAAACCTAATTATGTCATATCATCTACTGTTAAACCGTAATTCTAAAATTTTTATTATGCTGTCTTAAGGAATTGTTCTGTTGTGTATATTGTATTGTATTGACCCCCTACTTTTGACACCTACTGCACGCCCAACCTACCTGGAAAGGGGTCTCTCTTTGAACTGCCTTTCCGAGGTTTCTTCCATTTTCCTACAAGGTTTTATTGGGAGTTTTCCTTGTCTTCTCAGAGAGTCAAGGCTGGGGGCTGTCAAAAGGCAGGGCCTGTTAAAGCCCATTGCGGCACTTCCTGTGTGATTTTGGGCTATACAAAAATAAACTGTATTGTATTGTATTGTATTATTGTCTCATAAATGTCTGAAGCCATCACAGAAGGATGGTCTGAAAATTATTTCTGAAGCATTTGTGGATACAAATCAGAGAATTTGACTTTTTTTTTAATTCATGAGTGATATTTTTCCGAACCCTGCCGCTTACACATGAATTATTACTGAGCCGTTTGGCCAATGATGCCGCCCCCAAAAATGTGCTGCCGAGTGCGGACCGCCCCCTCCTAGTTCTGCTTCATGCACCCATCTGGCTTCATGGGGAGCTCTCGAACCCGACACCATCGGTAATGTGACTGATGAGCTAGAGACAGTGAAGACATCAACAATGAAGCAAAGGGATGGTGCAAAAAAGTGCAGAGTGCTTTCATTTAAAAACAAAACCAAAATCAGGGCGGTGTCTCAAATTGTTCTTAAATGTTCTTTCTGTCCCCCCTGGCCATTGAACCTTACTCTTATTCGATGTTAATGTTGATTTATTTTGTTTAATAATTGTGTCTTTCATTTGTCTATTCTTTAATATGTGAAGCACTTTGAGCTACTGTTTGTATGAAAATGTGCTATAGAAATAAATGTTGTTGTTGTTGTTGAAATGAATAATCCATTAAAACAGGTGAACTGCGGAGGTTCAAATCCTATAAGTAAATCCTTTTTAAAACGAGATTAAAACAATGGCTGGAGGCAGTCTTGTCTTAAAACTCCGGTGCTTTCTTCTTTCTACTGCCGGCTCCCTACCTTCGTATTGTGGTCCGGTAGCCTTCCGATCCCCAGCTATGTGAGGCTTCAGCCGGACCGAGACTTGGGTTCCCACCCTAGCGGTCAGGGTGCTCACGCTGGGGCTCAACATGGCCAAAGCCTTCTCGACTGCCGCTCTCTTCAATGGCAAGTCATCTCCTTTACTGATCACTCCAGCTCCTCAAAACTGCTCAGCTGGAGCGACCGTTCAATCTGCTCCCACATAGAGTTGGCCAAACACTCCTCCGGGGCTCTCCTACCAGCTGCATTCAACGTTCAACGAGCCTGCTCTCGCTCGATTGCTTAAGCACCGGCTTTCTCCTTCCTGCCGCCTTCTTCTCTCCTAATCTCCGTTCCCGTTCTTTCCTTTTAGCTTCCTCCTATCCGCCTAGTGCTTATATACTGCTCAAAAAAATTAAAGGAACACTTTTTAATCAGAGTATAGCATCAAGTCAATGAAACTTCTGGGATATTAATCTGGTCAGTTAAGTAGCAGAGGGGGTTGTTAATCAGTTTTAGCTGCTGTGGTGTTAATGAAATTAACAACAGATGCACTAGAGGGGCAACAATGAGATGACCCCCAAAACAGGAATGGTTTAACAGGTGGAGGCCACTGACATTTTTCCCTCCTCATCTTTTCTGACTGTTTCTTCACTAGTTTCACATTTGGCTACAGTCAGTGTCACTACTGGTAGCATGAGGCGATACCTGGACCCTACAGAGGTTGGTGGCACAGGTAGTCCAACTTCTCCAGGATGGCACATCAATACGTGTCATTGCCAGAAGTTTTGCTGTGTCTCCCTGCACAGTCTCAAGGGCATGGAGGAGATTCTAGGAGACAAGCAGTTACTCTAGGAGAGCTGGAGAGGGCCATAGAAGGTCCATAACCCATCAGCAGGACCAGTATCTGCTCCTTTGGGCAAGGACAAACAGGATGAGCACTGCCAGAGCCGTACAAAATGACCTCCAGCAGGCCACTGGTGTGAATATCTCTGACCAAACAATCAGAAACAGACTTCTTGAGGGTGGTCTGAGGGCCCAACGTCCTCTAGTGGGCCCTGTGCTCACAACCCAGCGCAGTGGAGCTCGATCGGCATTTACCATAGAATACCAGAATTGTAAGGTCCACCAATGGCACCCTGTGTTTTTCACAGATGAGAGCAGGTTCACTCTGAGCACATGTGACAGACGTTGAAGGGTCTGCAGAAGCCATGGAGAATGTTATGCTGTCTGTAACATCATTCGGCATGACCAGTTTGGTGGTAGGTCGGTGATGGTCTGGGGAGGCATATCCATGGAGGGACGCACAGACTTCTACAAGCTAGACAAAGACACCTTGACTGCCATTAGGTATCAGGATGAAATCCTTGGACCCATTGTCAGACCCTACGCTGGTGCAGTAGGTCCTGGTTTCCTCCTAATGCACGACAATGCCCGGCCTCATGTGGCAAGAGTATGCAGGCAGTACCTGGAGGATGAAGGAATTGAAACAATTGAATGGCCTTCACGATCCCCTGACTTAAACCCAATAGAACATCTGTGGGACATTATGTTTCGGTCCATTAGGCGCCGCCAAGTTGCTCCTCAGACTGTACAACAGCTCAGGGATGCCCTCATACAGATCTGGGAGGAAAGGCCACAAGACACCATCCGTCGTCTCATTAGGAGCATGGCCCGACGTTGTCAAGCATGCATACAAGCTCGTGGGGGCCACGCAAGATACTGAAAAGCATTTTGAGGAGCAGAAATTAAGTTTTTGAAAAAACGGACTAGCCTGCCACATCTTCATTTCACTCTGATTTGAGGGTGTCTACACAATTGAGCCCTCTGTAGGCAGAAAACTTTTATTTCCATTAAAAGACTTGGCATCCTTTTGTTCCTAAGACATTACCCTGTCGTTATTTGTATAGATATCCAACTTCATATTGAGATCTGATGTATCTAATGTGTTTCTTTAAAGTGTTCCTTTAATTTTTGTGAGCAGTATATATTACAGGGACGTAGATCAGGCGTGGTGATTAACAGCTCCCGGCTTTAATAGCGGATGTGCCCGGGAACCGCTCTGGCCACACTACCACACCCCCTCTATCTATTTAAAACTGGCGTTGTCAGTTTGAGCTGTGGACCCGCTGTACCACGCCGCCCCTAGCTAGGCCACTGGTTGGTTCGAATCCCAATACTGCCAGAAGGGATCCTATGGATTTGGGCCCTTTTTGCAAGGCCCTTAACTTGAAAATTTCTCCATGTCCTCGCTGTACGATGGCTGACCCGGTACTCTGACCCCCAAAGGTCATGTGAAACCAACTTCTCCTTGGTGGTTAACAAAATACGTTTTCAAAAAAGTTTTAGTAAAAACTCATTTGGCAGCCCTGGTGGTAATCCCACACTCTTTAATATGTTCAGGTAACACACATTCCTGTTTGGTTTTTATTCATTTTGTTACACCTTTGTATGGTTTACCCTAATTATTTTACAGAACTCTTCCAAAAAATGAACTGCCAGCCAGAATCTCAGAAAGTGGTATGAGGAGAAAATAAAGAGATAAAGCTGTAGATGGTGCCAAGAGTAATTAGCCATTTAACTATTGTTAATTTACATGTTAATAAGAAATCTGCTGTTAATTAAGCGAGTTGAAACTGACACGCATTGTTTCAAACAGGCTGCGCCAGTCAGGCTGCAGTTAATGAGTCTGCTAGCAGAGGACAACAGAATATCATACACGACAAATGGATTTGTTTTGAAAGGTTGCAGAACATTAAATAAATAAATAAATATTATAATAAAATTGCCCAGTAGTCCGCAAACTGCATGGTGGAATGAGTTAGATGATATTAAAGATTAATGAACATGTTTTAGCTCTGTATTGAGGAGCAATCTAATCAGATGTTTTGTGCAATTAAGGGTGTCTGGTGTACTGATTGCACATCTATGTCAACAAAGCAATCAAGCAACGCGCTCATTAAGACACCGGAGAGCTGCCATCAAATGACAAATTGCCTGTGGGTAAATATTTATTGATACCTAGCAAAAGTACGGGCCTACAGCTGTGTTGGACTTGGCATCTAGGTGGGCCGGGTAGCACTCCGGACAGGTGTCACTCACCTTGAATATCATATGTCTGAGATATATCACGTGAGCTGGATGGCACGAGGGAGTTTTAATCAATCAAATTTGTCAATTAGTCAGCTTTAATATTAAATGATATGACGACGTTCAAGGAGCACATCAGGTGAGCTTGCTGGGCTGCAGAAGGTGTGTTGATCACTCAAGTCGGTCAATCAGTCAACTTCTACTAAGTTATGATATTTTGGTTTTTCAGGAAGTATGTCTATTGGATGTACGTCACATGAGCATGCTGGTGTATGAGGGTGTCAATCACTTGATCGGTCAGTTAATAACTTTTGTTAGCAAGCTCTGCCTGTGTAGTACTGAAGAAAAATCAATAAACAAAAAGGCTTCGCTAGCTAAGCGGAGGCAACTTACACTCCAAAAACACAGACTTCCCACTCCTGATGTCACGCTTCCCCCTACCCTCGGCCCACAGCCTCTGTCTCGGATTAGCGTGCATATATCGCTCCTGCTAGCAAACTATGATACCGGGTGCGATGAGAGAAGTCGCAAAATCAACCGGAATGTTCAAGCAAAGTATAGAGAAACACCAGACTTAAATCCGTGAAGAAGTTCTCTTGTGAAAAGCAGACAGACAGACAGACATTGGATTTTATATATATATATATATATTGTGATAAAGAAGAGTCTTCACAAAATAGATCGTCCCCATATATTGTCGTCCAGACAATTGAAATAAAGAAAGCGATTCAGTACACAATTAATGATTTACTGTAGACAAGATGGCGTTTATATAACAGAATGTATGATGGGAGAAGAAATGGTTGGCAGGAAGTGACGATTGCCCAGAGGGAACTGGGCGGTCTCTTGGTCTGGAATCCCTACAGATTATTTTTTTTTTCTCCCGCCAGTTTTTTCTGTCCACCCTGGCCATCGGACCTTACTTATTCTATGTTAATTAATGTTGACTTATGTTTATTTTTTATTGTGTCTTCTATTTTTCTATTCTCCATTTTGTAAAGCACTTTGAGCTATATTTTCTTGTATGAATATGTGCTATATAAATAAATGTTGTTGTTGTTGATTGGAGGCGGGAACACGAAACCAGCGTCATCAGGAGTAGACAGAAGTAATGGATTGTGGACCAGGAGGTGACGTCATTGGAGTGGACCGGGAGTGACGTCATCGCGGCCATTTTGAAGCCGGAAATGGAGAGGTTTTATTTTTCTTCCAGTTTTCTGCAGGTAGAAAGAGATTCAGGTAAGTACCATGTGATAGTCCCTTGTCTCGCGAGATTTCACTCACCTTTAGGCTCTTTGACTGCCTCCAACTCGCACGTGTGTGACTATATACAGTATATATACAGTATATATCTATACTAATAAAAGGCAAAGCCCTCACTCACTCACTCACTCACTCACTGACTCATCACTAATTCTCCAACTTCCCGTGTGGGTGGAAGGCTGAAATTTGGCAGGTTCATTCCTTACAGCTTCCTTACAAAAGTTGGGCAGGTTTTATATCGAAATTCTACGCGTAATGGTCATAACTGGAAGCAGTTTTTCTCCATTTACTGTAATGGAGATGAGCTTCAACGCCGTGGGGGAGTTTCGTGTGACATCATCACGCCTCCCACGTAATCACGCAGTACATAGAAAACCAGGAAGACCTCAGAAAAGCGCTGAAGAAAACATGCATTATATAATTGAGAAGTCAGCGAAACAATAAGAAGCGAGCGAGTGACATATACAGCCATATTCATGAGTTCTGCTACTTCGGAAACAAAGCACGATGTAAACCTACACTTTAAATTAAGTTCATAGACAGGCTGCACTGGCGTTTGTAATTTAGTGCCTGCCCATATAAGGCCGTCCGTCAGCGGCAATCCAATAGCAAACTGCCACGGGTAAATATTCACGGGTGAAGGACTGTGCTTATGGAGAGGAAGATGAGATGGTCAGGGTGGTGTTTGACACAAACTCAGCGAAACTGCGAGAGAAAGTTTTAAGTGCCAGGACTAAGGTAACATTAAATACAGCCATGGACATAGCAGAGATGGCACCAGCACAGCTGGGAACCTTCGATGCATGTACACGAGTGGCTCACGTGAACTGGCGCAGTGCACAGATAAAAGCAACAGTTCCAAAAGCTGAACAAAAACCGAATTACACAATTGAAAAGGCAGCAAAAAATATGAAGCGTCTGATACAAGCATATTCATAAATGCAGCTACTGTGGAAACAAAGCACACGGTGGAAAAAGTCAATGTCCGCTAAAGGAAGACAGTGTAAAAAACCCGTGCATGCAGTGTGTCAGGTCTCAGATAAAGAAGAAGACGAGCTGTTTATTGATGCAGTAAGAAGCGAATCGATGAATGAAACCTGTCATCTTTACAGCGATTGACAAACACGGAATGTAACTTGAACACAACACATCCTACAAATACGAACCTGATTGAAAGAAATAATGATAATCAAATCCTTGATGACAGCAACACTCAGTAACACTCACAAAACAAATACTGTATATTGACAGTCATGTTACGTTATTTTTAAAATGTTCCCTTTTCTTTTCTAGCTTTTTAACACACTACTTCTCGCTGCGATACGCGGGTATATATATATGTATATATATATCCCGATCTACATACTCGAATAATGGATACTTTATTAGCCATCAATGATTGTTTTGGTAAAGCCATACTCAGTGTATTCATTAGATGAGCGGTAAAAAGTAAGAGCGAGGGAGGATGACTTATTGAGGCATGCAGGCTGTAGTCTTGCGTCAACTCTATCTGAATTGCGATCACATTTGAAAAAATATATCTTTTCAAGTTCTATTTAGTCCATATGTGTCAAACTCAAGGGCCGCGGGCCACATCCGGCCCGGCGTGTAATTATATCCGCCCCGAGATCATTTTATATACTGTATTATTGTTATTAAAGCCGGGTATATGAAGCGCTGGTAACACAATAAACTACAGATCCCATAATGCAGCGCTTCAGCTGCCTTGCGAACACTTACGCGTTAATCAAGTCTAGCTTATGATGCTGCAAGTTATTGCGAAGCTAGCTCACGATGCTGAAGAGAAAAGTTGATTCTGAAAATAGAGCCTTTAAA
The DNA here is from genome assembly GCF_016835505.1 of Polypterus senegalus. Classification (NCBI taxonomy): domain Eukaryota; kingdom Metazoa; phylum Chordata; class Cladistia; order Polypteriformes; family Polypteridae; genus Polypterus; species Polypterus senegalus. Next base: position 176,910,154 of record NC_053162.1, read on the forward strand.
AACCGATGGGAGGCTGAGTATATGTTTACTGAACCCGTGTGTCTCATTTGTGGAGCTAATGTGGCTGTAATTACAGAATTTAATCTAAGACGGCACTATGAGACAAAACATCAGGGAGTTCTGTGTTGTGGAGATTCTCAGAATGGATTGCAGGTGCTCATCAGTGAGGCTGAAAGACCTGAATGCAATGCAGAAGATACAGAAAGCAGAAGAATTAAATAAGAATCTGACACTTCAGCGGACGTTTTACCCGTGCACAATCACAAAGTGATTTCAAGTGAAGTTGCTTTTATGGGAGACACAAATGCACCAGTGCAACTTTCCCTGTTGCCAAGTAATGTTAAACCAAGTCGTCACTACGGTGTTCCCAAATCGCACTTTGCTGATAAACTGGCGCACTGAGTTTGCGCGCTTTGGTGACTTTGAAGAACAAAAAAATCCGTCTACATGCGGCTCGAACCTTGTGCATGTTTGGTAGCACATATCTGTGTGAGAAGCTCTTCTCAGTGATAAAGACTAACAAAACAGCACACAGGAGTCGCCTCACTGATGAGCACCTGCAATCCATCCTGAGAATCTCCACAACACAGAACCTCACACCAAACAGAAACGAACCTGTTGCCAAAAAGATGCCAGGCGTCCAGCTCTAAAATGACATATGAGCAAAGACAACTGAATGATTTGATTTGTTATTGCTGAAAGGAACACATTTTATTTATATTTCCAGGTTTTGTTATGCAGCATGTTCATATTTGAATTTGTATAATTTTGAAAGGATATATTTTTATGGAGAGCAAAATCTTTTGGGATATTTAAAATCTAAGTTTATTTTTTATATAAATTTACATAAGAGTAAAGAAATTTGAATGTTTGTTCTTTTAAGTTATTTAAGGTTTGAGTTGATTTATTCACGAATAATATTCCTGTCTGTTTTTACCATTCCTACCAAAGATATTTCTGTCGACTAAATAAAAATTCCTTCTATTTAAAATTTAAATAGAACTTGAACAAATACGATAGTTCATAATATCCACGCAGACTTGCGTAAGAGCGGGAGTTATCCGTTTTAACAAGCAGCGTATTGCACTGATACGAAATAGCTGTGTGTGTATATATGTAGATATGTATGTATATGTATATATATGTTTATATATGTGTGTGTGTATGTATATATATATATGTGTGTGTGTATATGTGTGTGTATGTATGTATGTGTGTATGTATATGTATGTGTATATATGTAGATATATATATATATGTGTATATATGTGTATATGTATAGATATGTATATATATATGTTTATGTGTGTGTAAATAAATATATATATATATATATATATTTATATATATATATATGACAGCAACACTCATCACTCACAACAGTGACAAAACAATTACATTGACAATCATGTTACGTTATTTTCAAAATGTTTCCTTTTCTTTTCATTGCTTCTTTAACACACTACTTCTCGCTGCTTGGCCTTGGTATTTTACTATATATATATATATATATATATATATATATATATATATATATATATATATATATATATATATATATATATATATATATATACATACAGGGTGGTCCAGATCTAATTATGCAATTATGAAAAGACGAACACATCGCATCTGCTGTTCGACTGACAACCATCTCCCCACCATTTTGGAATGCAGGGTAGGTGCTGCCATCTATCGACAACAAAAAGAATCTTTTGTGAATTCTCTATGTAATTAACTTAATAAGTCATCGCGTAATGAAAATTGCATAATTAGATCTGGACCACACTAAATATACCGTTTTTACTCGTGTACCACACGCCCTTGTGTAAGACGCGCACCCCTAATTTCACGAAAATCATTTTGTCCCATGTACGACGCGCGTTGTGATTGTGTAGGAAGTGTTTAGAGAGAGAGAGAGCGCGAGCGACAGAGAGAGCGAACGAGTGAGTCCAAGCAGAAGAGGTAAACATTACAGAATTACATTTCCTCGTGTATGATGTGCACCTGATTTTCTAATGCTAATTTTCAAGAAAAAATGTGTGCGTGGTACACATAAATACGGTATATATATATATATATATATATATATATATATATATATATCAGTAACAGCACACGATAACGTGCAGTGAATCCACTTGACTTGAGCACTCGTAGTCTTCATCCTCTTTCTTTCTCTGTATGTTTATCATTCGTTTGCTCAGAGGTTGATGCACTTGTTGCTTTCTGAGCAGCTCTTCTTTCCTCCACCCTAGCGGCCCACTTCTTCTCTTCTCGTCGGCATCTTTTCGCGTTAAAACTGATTAAGTCAGTGTTTGCGTTGCAATTACTTAGTACATTTTCCTTAATTTTTCACTTAAGCTGGCACTTAAGTCTTCAGTCTACCTCAAGAATGATCTAAGATACGCAGAGGTAGAGGAAGTGACAGTGAATGTGGTACGGAGGAGAACGACACCTGGACAAATGGACTGCAAGGCTGCACCACTGCTGAGAGTTGATTCTACAATAAAATAAAATAAAAATATAAAGAGGAATAACCTTGGAGGTCAATCGTCACCCCATAAGCAGATAGTAGATGTCACGTAGTATATGTGTAGCAAATTTCAGGTCAACAGTTCAAACTGTTTGCAAGCACAGCCACCACTGACAGCCACCACTATGGAATAACTGGTCAGCTCCAGGCACTTCTTGGACATCCAAGCCTATGAACAAATCAAAAGCAATCTCTGTGTGTTGGTTTTTGTGTTTATTATTAACTTTGATTTTTAGTTTAGCAATTGTATTCGATGAACTCTGTTCCTATGAACGATATCCCGATATTCAGGATCGACTTTCTTTTCTGGCATTTTGATGTTGCTTCTCCTGGGCACCTCCATTATTCTAGTTTGCCTTCTTTATTCTTGGTGAACATAACATTAGCATACTCACTGATGCACACATCACAGCTCCACAGTGTATATTGTCACAAACTCGACAAGAAGGTTTGGAGCAGCGGCCTGTATATTATTTCCTGGCTGCAAATTTAGAAAATAATTGTACTGAAGTGTACATGTTGGAATCCAGAACAGAACTGATTTGCTTGTAAAAAAGAGAACGGCAGAGGAAATGATGTCATCAGTAGGGCCGGAACCAAAAGTAGTGTCATCGGCCCCAAGACCAGAAGTGACGTCATTGAGCTGGACGGAATTTCCAATAACAGTTCTGCAGAGAAGCGAGAGAAAGAGTTAGCACACTCTGCCACCCTCTGGTCTGGCATGGAATTGCTGTTATTCAGGCCCTTTAGCTGCCTCCCATGTGCACGTGTGTGACAATATTTATTTCATATACTGTAGTGCCTTTCTTGATTCACTTTAAAGAGAATACCAGCACTATGGGGTCAACAGTTTCATAAAATGCAGTACACGGTCGTAAAATTCATGGTGAACTGAAATAAGAGAACACTTCACTTGACTTCCAATCGTGATGTTGTCTGCCGTGCACAAGTGGGCTACAGTATGTGATGAAGAAAGGCAAGAAGACACACAAAGAAAGAGGAAAGTGAGGGCTACTTGCTGCTTTTGATGCTATAAGAAAATAGACACCGCCATCGAGTTTGGCGTTCTGCGGTCAGCATAATTAACTGTATGCGCTGAAAGACCCGCTGTGTTCTCTTACAACAAAATCCCTGTCATAGCAAATTATTTTTTTTTAGATCCAAGCATTTTGTTCTAATTGAATTTGCCCCGTACTTTATATGTCCCCAAGGGTAAATGAATACTTTATAAGAGCTAAAGAAAAAAAGAGAAAATATAACAAAAAATGTTTTCTTTATACATCTACTCTCTATATATAAAATCCTAAGCCTAAAAGTGCAATGATTTTACGTCACATTTTTTGTCACGCTTTAAATCTGGCTTATTTTAAAACCTACATACTGTATATACGAGGTGCGATCCAAAAGTTCCCGGAATGCATTTATTTAAAAGCATATACACCCAATGGTGAACAGTTCCTTCAAAATAGTCACCCGCTGAGTTGATACACCAATCCCAGCGAGATTTCAACCTTTCGAAGCACCTCTGGAAGTCGTTTTGTGTCAGTGTGTTCAAGACGTGGGTTGTTACCGCTTGGATCTCCTCCACCGTCTCAAATCTGCTTCCCTTGAGCCTCATCTTCATCTTAGGAAATAAAAAACATATCAGACAGCGCTAAATCAGGGGAGTACAGAGGGTGGGGAATGGCAGTAAACTTTGTAGAAGCCAAAAATCTGTGCACAATCAGAGATGTGTGAGCTGGTGCATTGTGATGCAAAAGAAATGACTTGTCAGCCCACATCTGAGGACGGGTTCGGCGAATTCGATTTCGCAGACGCCTTAGAACATCACTGTAGAACGCTCCATTCACCGTCTGTCCTTGTGGATGACACCCTTCACATCAAAGAAGCAAATGAGCATTGACTTGGTGTTGCTGTGAACTTGTCGAGCTTTTTTGGGTCTTTCAAATCACTCATTTTCACGAACAACCCTTCACAGACATGACGGAAGTTTAAACGAGAACTGCGACTTGGAAAAACAACTGCGCTGACGTTATAACGCATGACAACAGCTCTCAAGGACAACTTGAACTGCTATCTAGCGGCGATTGATATAACCAAACCCTTCTGGCTGCAAAATAAATGCATTCTGGGAACTTTTGGATCGCACCTCGTATGTTTGGTATCGTTCTTTAAAGAGTTTATCAAACTTTAATGTGATGTTGTTAGATTTTCAGATTCTTATTCCGTTTTCATATTATAAAGTAAAATATCAAGAACGCACATCCCGCGAGACGAGACTTTGTGCCAACAGATATAACCACGCCCGGGGCCGGAAATAAAAGACAAAGAGTGGATGACAAAGACAGCAGCTGTACAGGCTTTTAAACATTCAAAGTGCCAGCTGCTTGAGCAAAGAGGAGGTAAAAAAAATGAAACTGTATTTGTTTCCCATTGTATCACCATTTAAGAGGGGGTCACCTTGGGGTGTGTTCAGCCTCCCCCCCTTCACAACATGAGCAGCAGAGACGTGAAGTGGCTGGTGTGTAGTGCAGGCCAGGGGGGTTGGCAAGCGAAGCAAGCAGGGGGGTGAGCCCCCTAGTACTGTATACAGTGGTGTGAAAAACTATTTGCCCCCTTCCTGATTTCTTATTCTTTTGCATGTTTGTCACACAAAATGTTTCTGATCATCAAACACATTTAACCATTAGTCAAATATAACACAAGTAAACACAAAATGCAGTTTTAAATGATGGTTTTATTATTTAGGAGAAAAAAATCCAAACCTACATGGCCCTGTGTGAAAAAGTAATTGCCCCTTGTTCAAAAATCACCTAACTGTGGTGTATCACACCTGAGTTCAATTTCCGTAGCCACCCCCAGGCCTGATTACTGCCACACCTGTTTCAATCAAGAAATCACTTCAATAGGAGCTGCCTGACACAGAGAAGTAGACCAAAAGCACCTCAAAAGCTAGACATCATGCCAAGATCCAAAGAAATTCAGGAACAAATGAGAACAGAAGTAATTGAGATCTATCAGTCTGGTAAAGGTTATAAAGCCATTTCTAAAGCTTTGGGACTCCAGCGAACCACAGTGAGAGCCATTATCCACAAATGGCAAAACATGGAACAGTGGTGAACCTTCCCAGGAGTGGCCGGCCGACCAAAATTACCCCAAGAGCGCAGAGACGACTCATCTGAGAGGTCACAAAAGACCCCAGGACAACGTCTAAAGAACTGCAGGCCTCACTTGTCTCAATTAAGGTCAGTGTTCACGACTCCACCATAAGAAAGAGACTGGGCAAAAACGGCCTGCATGGCAGATTTCAAGACACAAACCACTGTTAAGCAAAAAGAACATTAGGGCTCGTCTCAATTTTGCTAAGAAACATCTCAATGATTGCCAAGACTTTTGGGAAAATACCTTGTGGACTGATGAGACAAAAGTTGAACTTTTTGGAAGGCAAATGTCCCGTTACATCTGGCGTAAAAGGAACACCGCATTTCAGAAAAAGAACATCATACCAACAGTAAAATATAGTGGTGGTAGTGTGATGGTCTGGGGTTGTTTTGCTGCTTTAGGACCTGGAAGGCTTGCTGTGATAGATGGAACCATGAATTCTACTGTCTACCAAAAAATCCTGAAGGAGAATGTACGGCCATCTGTTTGTCAACTCAAGCTGAAGTGATCTTGGGTGCTGCAACAGGACAATGACCCAAAACACACCAGCAAATCCACCTCTGAATGGCTGAAGAAAAACAAAATGAAGACTTTGGAGTGGCCTAGTCAAAGTCCTGACCTGAATCCAATTGAGATGCTATGGCATGACCTTAAAAAGGAGGTTCATGCTAGAAAACCCTCAAATAAAGCTGAATTACAACAATTCTGCAAAGATGAGTGGGCCTCCAGAGCGCTGTAAGAGACTCATTGCAAGTTATCGCAAACGCTTGATTGCAGTTATTGCTGCTAAGGGTGGGCCAACCAGTTATTAGGTTCAGGGGGCAATTACTTTTCACACAGGGCCATGTAGGCTTGGATTTTTTCTCCCTAAATAATAAAACCATCATTTAAAACTGCATTTTGTGTTTACTTGTGTTATATTTGACTAATGGTTAAATGTGTTTGATGATCAGAAACATTTTGTGTGACAAACATGCAAAAAAATAAGAAATCAGGAAGGGGGCAAATAGTTTTTCACACCACTGTATAATTGACTGAGAGGGAGTACGCTAATCATGGAGGAAGTGTTTGGGCTGCCAGCTGCATCGCCCTTTGAATATTTACACAGTCCTTAAACAAATCAGTTCAATAAAGCAAAATGAAAAGCAGGTTAACAAAAAATGAAACTTGAGGCCTCGATATTTTACTTCGAAGAACTGCTACCAGTCAACAATATGAAAATAATGGAAGGACAGAAAGAAATACAGTAAAACCTTGGATTGTGAGTAACTTGGTCTGTGAGTGTTTTGCAAGGTGAGTTCACATTTTTTAAAAATGTTAACTTAATAAACGAGCGAGGTCTTGCGGTACGAGTGGTACGTATACGCATTGTCTGTCGGGCGTCACGTGATCATAACTGAGCCGATGGTGGTTCTCTCTCTCGCTGCGGGATTGTGGGTAATCGTTTCCCATTCTTGTTCTCTGTCGGCGTGCCTCACTCGTATAATCAACACCTGTATGAGTGTATGCTGTTTACTAATGGCATTGTCACCTCGTTTGCGTGTGTGTTGTAGCGTGAGAGTCCCTGTCATGCGCCCCGAAACACGAAGCTGAGTCTCAGTACTTTAGTGACACCAGCTTTTTTCAGCCTGAAACAGGAACAGCGCGGTTATTTATTGTTGCGGATCTGCCGCTCTCCTATACACAGACACAGCCGTCAAGCAGAGTCATGACCAGGTTAGTGGCCAAGTAATCCTGTGCCCTGCACGTTTATAATGTTCCTTGTATCACCCGCCAACGGCAGGCGCTTATAGCAAGTCCACGATCTTTTCAGAACTGCTACAGCGCTGGGAGTCTGTGTTTGCTTCGCGACGCTCTTCCACGTGAAATCCCACAAGAGTTTAGAAACCTTACAGTGCGTAATGATTTTTTTAATTTTGTGTCCAAGTGTAGTGACTCTTCAGGCAAAAGCAACTGTCATTGGAGAGGCTCCTTGTTAAAGTTGCAAAAAAAGAGGAAAAAGATTCCAGATAGCAGGGATACCCTTAGTTAGAGTGAACGTCGTCCTACACAATAACCCTCCTCCTCCTCCTCCTCCTCCTCCTCCTCTCTCTCGTCTCCCTCACTCCAGCCTTTACAAAGGTAAAGTGTAGGTTAATTTGTTTGATGTATTTTTACTTTATATTTTGTACTAGCCATGTGTGCCCAACTACCTTGTGCGTGTTAAAGTTGTCTGTCAACGGCTCCCTGTTTAAACGCGGCTGCCAGTCGTGAACTGGGCCCTTCGTCGCACAGCATTATGATTTTTTATAAGGGAAACAAAATTACAAAAGAAAACCCCTGGACATTGATTCGATAGGAACGGCCTACTCTGAATCACTGTCCGAATCGTAATTATGTGGTGGTGGTGGAGCATTTCTGCTTCTGTCTGTTCACAGTCCGTCTCGTTTTCACGATGCTGTCGTTTCCTCTCACGATGTCTTCTCAACCTTTCTCCAATCTCGCAGGTTGCTTTGTGGCAATCCAAAGAGTAAGGCAATATACACGGAGCAATGGTTATAAAAGGGGGACACATAGGTATCCAGGCTCTTTAAAGCATAAATAGGGATCACTTCACTGACATGTGAGCAAGCCACGGTACAACTGTGAGGCAGCAGCACTCACGGCTACAACGTAACAATAATAATTTCCAGAACGTGCTGTTACGTTGTCATTCATTTTACCCACTGTATTTCTTTCATTCATATGTTACGTAGGCACGTACCTTTTATCTTCGGCAATCTCATTCTCTAACCAGGCCTCAGGAGCTAACCAGCGTAACACTGTCCACCACCCCTTTCGTTATTCCGGCACATCCGTGAGTAGCAACAACGTACTAAACTGGAAGGTGGTCTACGCATGCGTGACAAACAAACAAAGATCAAGATCTAAATGAAGATCTCTTTAGCTAATTCAAAGCACAACAATTTGTTAAGTTTGAATGTCTGTGTTTTGAGGTGTGACTGGCGTACTGCAGTCTTCAGTAGTATAAGCCTGGAGGAGATTCTTAATGCAATGCCTATGTTTTAGCTGTCTCTCTACTGCCATCTAGTGCTTCTTCTTCTAATTCATTCGTGGACAAACAAAGATCAAGACCCAAATGAAGATTATATATAGAGATGAATTATTTTTAAAGGAATATTTTGGGTTGTGGAACGAATCATCTGAGTTTCCATTATTTCTTATGGGGAAATTCGCTTTGATATACGCGTGCTTTGGATTATAAGCATGTTTCCAGAACGAATTACGCTCGTAATCCAAGGTTCCACTGTAAAAGGTTATGCAAGAAGACCTCCAACACACTGGGGGTTGCCTGACCATGTAATGGACCAAGTTTGACAGTGTATTGGTTTCCAGGGGCCACCAGAGGGGGCTCTAGCCATGTGACTCCAGTGTCTCTACGCAGCTGACATGACCTCACATGGAGTTCAGGGGGTAAAGCAGAGCTGCTCTTTTCAAACCAACTTGGAGGACAGGGTGGTGGGAAGACATGAAGGGGCTATGGAAGGTGAATGATGCAGAGTTCTGGAGTATGTTTGGTGTTTTTGACCCACTGCCCAGTAAGGTCAGCGGCTCTTTATTTCTGTTTTGTTCTTTTGTTCCGTTTTTTAAAATAAAGCTTTGGTCTCACTGGAGTGCATTCAGGGTTCACGGAGGGCTCAAAAACGCTCCCTATTGTGCACAATTTATTTTATTTTGACTTCTTATTTTTTATATAAAACACTGTAGAAATCAGTAGAATTATAGATCTCAAAATAGCTATATTGTATATTTTAATCATTTCGACTCTGGTATACTGACCAGAGTTGGTTTCGGTGTTGCACTAATTGCTGTTCAGATGAACTTCAGGACCTTGACGTGGATAAAGTTGATCAGGTGATGGATGGATGGAGGGATGAAGAGCCTATTGGAGGGTCCACAGAGAGGTTGATTTGTTTATTATGGTGTCTCTCAAGGTGACTTGGCTTGGAGGTTTGTGCTGGTTAGTTGCCTAACAAGATTTTCCATAAAGGCCAAATGCATGTAAAGAAAAACACCCCCTGTCCCCAAAAAGGTAAAAGATAACAGTAAGGGTACAGGGTGTGGAGACCAGGATGTCCTGACAGGGGTAATAAATAAGCAGTGCACCTTTGTCCACCTGCTTCTCCCTTCAGCTTGATTCCCTGGTTCCCTGGCATCTCCTCAACCTCCTCCTGACTCTTAAGTTTGCACGGCCTATGATGAGGAGGTCCTTTGTCCTCTATGTGCAGGGTAAGGGAAGGGCTATCCCTGGGGGTATTGCAGCTCAAGCCATCTCTTATTACCCCCAACGTGTCTCTGCACTATCCCAGAAACCCTGGTCATCGTAATCGGGAGTCATACACTCGATAAGTTTCTCTGCTGCCACCAAAGGGCACGGACGACTCCTGGCATACTTAAACCCACTCCTCTGGGTCCTGAGATTATACTGGTGCCCCAGGAGAAAGTTGTACTGCCCGCTATCAGCAATGCTAACATTTCCAGTGTCTCTGCCCTTTGGGCGTCTTGCAGCCGGCACTGTGATTACAGTTCCTGCTGGGTCCCTTTTAACAGAAAATAACGTACTGAATCTTTTCAGTGCCGCCTCTCTAGGCGCATGCAGAAGAGGACAAGAAATCTCTGCAGTAAAGGCAGGCCAGCTTTGTTTATGTTGTGCCTTTCATGGTGTACACCATGTGGGCATAATAAACTTTTTACATTGCAAAGAGTCCTCTTGGTGTCCATATTCGAGGTGCCTTCAAAGTGCTGATCTGTCTTTATGTTATATAGCGCCTTTAGTCTCTAAATAGCCTCTAATTATACAGAATAGCCTTTCATAAGTACAGTAGGTGGCCTGTTTTACAGCATAACATTGCAAAATTTCCCAACTAACTATATTATACAGTGCTTTTCATTTCTAAATAGTTATATAGGCGGGAGTGGTGGTTCTGAGGCCAGGGATCTGTGCTGGCAATCGAAAGGTTGCCAGTTTGAATCCTGTAAATGGCAGAGGCGACCTGCAATTGCTCCGTCCCGGGAATGACGTTAACCCGCACCCAACCCTGCAAGCAGCTCCTCCAACTTGCTGGGAGAAGTTGGGAGCTGGTGGCGAGATTGGCACTCCAGCCACTGTAAAAAAAAAACCAAAAAAACAAAAAACAAAAAACACACCTCCCACTGGTTCATTCAATTCAAAATAGTGTGGCGCTGAGGTGTCACCAGTCGCATGGCTGCACTTGGGTCCTAATCTGGGATCCTAAGGTGGTTTGTTGTGTAGTGCGTGTGGTGTATTAATGTGTGCTCTTCCATATTATATGGTATAGTACTGTAGATGTGCTCATCTGACGTTATATAGTGCCTTTCACCTCTGACTAGTCATATCACGTAGTACAGTACTACAGGCATGCTCATCTAACTTTAGATTATAGTGTGTGTCACAGATGTCTGGGGTTCTTACCTGGCCGGGATGCCTGGAGGGATCGAATAGAGACATTAAAAGCTTCCGGGTCAGGAGGACACAACCGCCCTGGAGCAGGAGAGGACCACGGGAGAGGAGGAGAGACTTTCCAACTCGTTGGGACCCGTGGCCACCGCCAGGGGGCGCCTTAAGCCTCCTAGAACCCGGGAGAACTTTACTTCCAACACACTCTGCAAGATGGCGGAGGAACCTGCCAGGGACGCCCGGAGTGCTTCCGGGGCAAAGGGCAGCACTTCCGCCACACCAGGAAGGTGCTGCCGGGAGTTCATTTCCAGCCACCTGGAATGCATCTGGGCGGGAATAAAAGGGTCTGCCTCCTAACAGTCGGGAGTGGGAGCTGGACGAAGCTCCCCTGGAGGAGACAGGCGGCCAAGGACTGAGAGAAAGAAGGATTGTTGGGTGATTATTGCTTTATGCATTGTGTGGTGTTTTGGGACTGTATTTATTTATGTTAAATAAACGTGTGAACTTTATAAAGATGTGGTCTCCGACTGGTGGTGTCCGGGCAAGTCTTACATGTGTTAATCTCTAAATAGTCATATTACATAGTATAACAATGCAGAGATGCTCATCTAACTTTCTATTATAGTGTGTTAATATCTAAATAGTCATATTACATAGTATAATCATACATACATGCTCATCTGACATTATATCATATAGTGCCTTTCACCTCTAACTAGTCATATTACGTAGTACAGTACTGCAAAAATGCTCATCTGAAGTTATATAGTGCCTTTCACCTCTAACTAGCCATATTACATAGTACAGTACTGCAGACGTGCTCATCTAACTTTATATAGTGCCTTTCACCTCTGACTAGTCGTATTACATAGTATAGTAATGCAGACATGCTCATCTGACATTATATAGTGCCTTTCACCTCTGACTAGTCGTATTACATAGTATAGTAATGCAGACATGCTCATCTGACATTATATAGTGCCTTTCACCTCTGACTAGTCGTATTACATAGTACAGTACTGTAGACCTGCTCATCTATCTTTCTATTATAGTGTGTTAATCTCTAAATAGTCATATTACATAGTATAATAATGCCGACATGCTCATCTGAAGTTATATAGTGCCTTTCACCTCTAACTAGTCATATTACATAGTATAATAATGCCGACATGCTCATCTGACGTTGTTTAGTGCCTTTCCCCTCTAACTAGTCTTGTAGTAATATACTACTGTGAAAGTGCTGATCTTCCTTTTTTTGTTACACAGTGTAGTTTATTTCTAAATGGCATATTATACAAAACAGCACTGCAAACTCGCTCATGTCACTTTATATTATGTGGTCCCTTTCATCTCTGAACAGTCACATAGTGTCGTGCCATAAAAACGCTGCTCTAACGGTATGTTTTATAGTGCCTTTTATCACTAAATGGTATATTATACTGTATAGTATTGTGAAATTGCTGATCTAACGTTATATAATAGAGTGCCTTTCTCCTCTAAGTCATCCTAAAGTACTGTAAAAGTGCTGATCTACGTTTGTTTTATTGTGCAGTTAATCTCTAAATGGTATATTACAGAAAAAGCAATGCAGAAATGCTCGTCTGTGTGTATTATATAGTGCTTTTCATCTCAAAATAGTCCTATAGTATAGTAGTGTAAAAATACTGATCTAACTTTATATAATATAGTTCCTTTTGTCATGGTGTGTATTGTAGTACTTAAAAATGCCAACCTGTCTTTGTTACACACTGCCTCTCATCTCTAAAATTGTCACCTACAGTACAGCACTGCAAATGACTTTGTTATATAGTGCCTTTTATCTGTAGTAATGCTCATCTAACTTTATATTTTAAAGTGCCCACCATCTCTACTGTAGATAGCTAAATCATACGATCTAGTAACACAGCGTTTCTCAGCCTTTAAGTATTTGAGACCCGAGTTTTCATAACAGTTTTAATCGCGCCCCCCTAATGTTTTTTTGAAAGGAGCCCACTAATACCAATTTGTTCTTTTTTAATTAATGATATATCATAGATGCATATTTTATTATACCTACTAAACTTTTATCGACATTTATCTAACTCTATATTTATTTTTCTAGTATCAGTTTAAGTTAATTTGTTTTGGTTTCAATAGATGTATTTTTCATATTTACGATTCTTGTTTTCATTTTTTTTCACATCTTTGCGCCCCCCTTTTTGTTACCTTAGGGGGGCCCGCCCCACAGGTTGAGAACCACTGTAGTAACATATAATTGCTGTGATTTAGTGCAGCGTCTTTCATCGTGGAGCTGTCAGACACAGGAGGTGATTTTCATTTTGTGCAGTGCCGTTGCCCCATCTCTCCGTCCCCAGATGGCTTTCTATTCATCCAGCACTGCATTCCACACATGCGGGTTAAGTGAGGGGGTCAGGGATGCCCACATCACCTGCTGTGATTTTTACCAGTGACCCTGAGATAAAAATGTCCACTAACTGTCATGATGGCACACCGGGCGTCTGTTTTTTCCCTAACTGCTCCTCAGTCGTACCTCGGTTACTGCCTGTAGTGACTCTTCATGTTCTCTCTGTGTGTCTGGTGGGTTTTATTCCCAAATCCTTCAAACAGTTTTGTGTGTGTGTGTGTGTGTCAGTGGGATTTGTGGTGCACTGGTGCCTTGTTCAGGACTCGCCACTGGCTTGACCTGGAAAAGCAGATTATAAAATGGATGGACAGTTGAGCTGCCATTTTTAAGCACACATACTCACTCAGTCACTCCCACACTTGTTCTAGTACACACACACACACACACACACACACACACACGTTGAATTGGGCTTGGTCTCTTTTTACTGAAGAGTGATTGCTAAACTGCTGCGCTCGTTCGTGGGGTACTCGATCAAGTGAGAGAATCTTCAGCTGTAAGATTAAATTTAAAATTATTGCCTTGCAGGAACAAATTGTTGGGAGAGAAACCCATTAAACATCTTAGAGAGTGATAGAAAAAAAATTAAATACATGAAAGGACACAATAAATGGAGAAGATCATTAACAGGAAACTCAGAAGGCAAAAGGACACACCATGGAGGGCTGAGGTCAGCAGCCACCCTCTCAGACCCTGCTGACCATACATGCCCTGTGCCCGCTCTTCAGATGCACTCACTTTTATTTATAGCACCTTTTAAAGTCATTTACTTATTCATAGGTGGTTTCCAAGGTGATGTTGGCATTTAAAACGAGACTATTAAGAGTACTGGGGAGGGCAACACTGCTGCCTCACAGATGCAGCATCTTGGGTTCATATCCAGCGCATCATTTCTGTGGAGTCTGCATGGCGTCTCACACTCAAAAGCTAGGAGAGTTAACTTATTTAGCTGCAGACCGGGTTCAAATGCTGAGCCTGGTCGGTGTGAAGTGTGAATGGTCACTCTGTGTCACTCCTTAAGTACTCCAGCTTGCAAAAGTGGCTCCATGAGAGGGCATTCAGGGACCTAAACCACCCTTAGAAATGCCAGTGTCACCACATAGCCACCACTGATCGTGAAACGCAAAACTCCACAAAGTATAACATTATTAATGAATTCCGACATGGAAAGACTGAGGCACACACCGTATAACAGCTCGGTCATTTAACGGACGCCTTTCCTTAAGAAAGACAAATCATCACTCTGTACTTCAGAATGTGTGTCGCTCCTAGTCGTGTTCAGGGTGGCCAGATTAGACAAGCAGCCCAAAATCCCACCCAATCTTACAAAACCCACCCCAATATTGATAAACCGCATTTCAAGCAAACAATTCGCCACTCAGATACACCTCCGTACTCCCAAGCAGCAGACAGCCTCAAAAAGCACTCCTCCGATTGGCCAATTGGCCCTTAATCTGCATGAGTGGGCAGGGCCAGAGAGTCCAGTTTTGAGAGTAATTAGTGTCCGAGGGTACGGCTCACTGTGCAAAGCCTTTCAATGGATTTTTAAAAATTGAGTGGAGTGCCAAAGTATTTATTTAGTCCCCTTGAAAGTCATCCTAATTTTCTCCATGACAAAAGATTTTTACAGTATTTATTTCTATAGCACATTTTCATACAAATGATGGAGCTCAACATGCTTTACAGGATGAAGAAAGAGAAAAAAGAGAAAATATATAAGAAAATAAAATTAGGCAATAACATAGAATAAAAGAAACGTCCGATGGCCAGGACCAAAAAAAAAAAAAAAAATCTGCAGGGGTTCCAAGGCCTCAAGACCACCCAGCCAGCCCCCTTTAGGCATTCTACCTAACATCAATGACCTCAATCAGTCCTCGTGGTATTCAGGGTTCACATAGAAGAACTTGATGATGATGATCATGTGGACTTCTGGCCTTCAATCCATCAATGGAGGGACATCGCGGTGCTTTGGTCAGGTGCTGGGGGCGCAGATCAGGATAACAGAAAATCGGAAAAAGAACAGCAGAGAAAGTAGGGGTTAGTACGGATTACGGAGCCACCATGAATAATAATGATGATTAAATGCAGAAACAGAACATCGGGATTAAATTAAAATGAAGTCATGAGAAAGCCCTGTTAAAGTTATGTGTTTTTAGAAGTTTTTACAAAGTGCTTCACTGAATCAGCCTGGTGAATTTCTATCAGTAAACTCGTATTCCAGATTTTAGGCGCATAACAGCAGAAGGCCGCCCGCCCGCCTCACCACTTCTTTTCAGTTCAGCTCTTGGAATTCTGAGCAGACCCTCTTTTGAAGATCTAAGGTTATGATCTGGAGTGTAAGGTGTCAGACATTCTGAGATACAGGATGGAGTGAGATCACCTGCGCCACCACCACCTACTCAAAGCATCATGATGCACCAACATTGATGGACTGAAAGACAGAAGTCTACGTGACCATCATCATCAGGTCCTTCCATGAAAACCCTAAATACAAAGAGGACTGTTTGACTTATGTTAGGTAGATTGCCCAGAGGGGACTGGGTGGTCTCGTGGTCTGGAACCCCTATAGATTTTATTTTTTTCTCTAGCCTTTGGAGTTTTTTTGTTTTTTCTGTCCACCCTGGCCATCGGACCTTACTCTTATTCTATGTTAACTAGCAGAATACCCGCGCTTCGCAGCGGAGAAGTAGTGTGTTAAAGAAGTTATGAAAAAGAAAAGCAAACATTTTAAAAATAACGTAAGATGATTGTTAATGTAATTGTTTTGTCATTGATATGAGTGTTGTTGTCATATCTATCTATTTATATATATATATATATATATATACACACATCTATACACATATATATATAGTTATATATATACACATATACACACATACATATATATACATATACATATATATACACACACACACATATATACATACTGTATATACAACATATACATATCTACATATATACTGTGTATACATATATATATACAAATCTACATATATATATATATATATATTAGGGGTGGGACTCGATTAAAAAAATTAATCCAATTAATTAGAGGCTGTGTAAGAATTAATCTTGATTAATCGTATGTAATCGACACGTAAATTTGCCCCAAATCGCAAATGTTTTTTTTATTTAAAACGGTTTTAGTGGGCGACAGAATCAAATAATAGACATGGACATGAATATTGTAAACTGAAGCTGTTTTAATTTCTGTAAAAAATAAAAAGCCTTTAAACTGCATTTGAATTCAAAACAGAAACAAAAATATCATCCCTGGTTAAAATTGGGCAGACTTAAAAATAAAGTGGTAGTTTAAGTACTTTAAGTACATTTTCAGAATAGTATTGTCTTTAAATAATAATAACCAAAATTTCAACATAAAGTGCAGTTTTTCTTCTTAAAAAAATAAGTCAGAAACATAAAAGGTAATTTGACCAACTTAATCTTTAAACTCTGAGTAACATTAGCCAAAATTATTTTGTACATTAGGCTAAAACAGTGTGTTCATTGAACATTTTGTAATTAGATGTATTTAGAATTACTAACGGTCACGGAAGTCCAATGATCCCCAGTAAGAGCCACAAAGTCCGCTTTCTGTAATGCATCTAATTTTGCTTGCTTTTCAGTGTGCACAAAACCATGCTTTTATCAAGGCTTCGCTCGGGAAGTCGAAATGATCAGTCGTAGGAACGCGCTTTATTCCGACTCTAACATTTTTGTAGCTGTGATGTGTGCATCAGTGTAATGGATGTACCAGGAAATCATGCATTGACAAAAGTTCCCGTTTGCTTGGAATTGAAAGTGTGATTAAATGCGTTATTTTTTTAACGCGTTATGGAGTACATGCATCGAAGCTTCTCAGCTGTGCTTGTGCTAAGAAAGGAAAAATTTTAAAAATAACGTAACATGATTCTGCGTTAACCTAATATTTTTTCATACGTCCCAAACCAAGGAGATGGGAAGGTAAAATGAAACGGGTAGCGCGCGTATATAGTCAGTACATCCCCTCTCGGGAATCGAACCTCGAATGTCGGCGTTAGAGGCGAAGACTCTACAATTGCGCCACCGCTTGTCTATAGGATATCGCGCATGAGTCGAGGTACGGCTGCAATTCTTGAGAGACGAACTACCAAAAATTACTGCAGGGAGGCGAGTTCGAATCCCGCTCAAGGCACATTGCCGAATGGAAAAAAAAAAACTTTCTCTTCAACGAACGGTGCTTTGAATCCTACATTGCAGTTGTAGTTTGTTTATTTTTCTTTTTTGATTAAACGAAAACTGTTTAGTGTATGATTTGTCAAGGAACACACAGACAACAAGCAAAGTTAAAAATCACACTTAAACAAACTGCCTGCCCGTTTTATTGAATCATAATTATAACAAATAATAATGCATTTCACTTCCTTATAAAGTGCCTTTACTATCGTCTGAGACGGCTGCACAGATAATCGAGAAGGATAAAATAAAAATGAAAGCACAATAAAATTTAATAAATAATAGTGCACAGCTTTGTGTTTGTATATATTTATATCATTTGGGAAGTAATATATTCTAGTTGATGCTGACAATTAATTTGAAGTAGGTAAAATTAAATATTTGGAAATATTGCAAAGTAAACAGTAAACAGCACTTATATATATATAGCATTATATATATAGCATTGTCTGAGTATTAAAGGTGTAGGTCTACTTTATAAGCATAATTTATAACATCAATGTTAATATAGAGTATTATTATTATTCTATATTGGCCTTGATATGAACGATTTGTGAAATTAGTGTTAAGTATTAAAAAAAAGCATACCGGTCTCTTGTTTTTACAGGTACATATACACACAGTATATATATAATTTTTACTGCAGTAATTCATTGGTCTTTATATACCAGAAAGACTTTCCAAGAGTCTTTTGTAGGAAATATGTACACATAGTTGATTTATCATTTTCAGATAAAAATGAACTCGCCCAAACAATTCAGTTTAAAGTTTTTAAATTGGCAAAGATAAAGTCAAGAAAAAAAGCTTTTCACTTTCTATGATTTGTATTTTTATAATTATAGAGCACTTCATATTATTTTTAAAGCTCACTATGTAAAATTGAACTGATTATACAATTCAATGTTTATTATATTTATAGATTATTATACATGTCTTTACACTTGTTGCATAAATATTTAATAAATGTAATAAACTTAACCAAGAATGTTTAAAAAATCATTCAAAAAATGTGCAGGTAAATGTAATTATATCTGCACAAACTGACATTCTTGAAGTAGGTAAAATAAATATTTGGAAATATTGCAATATTGCAGAGGGAAATGTTTATATACTTAGTGCAAAATAGCTATATGTGTTCTAGTAAACAAGCATAATTAACTATATATATATATATATATATATATATATATATATATATATATATATATATATATATAATATAA
Source organism: Polypterus senegalus (assembly GCF_016835505.1). Lineage (NCBI taxonomy): Eukaryota > Metazoa > Chordata > Cladistia > Polypteriformes > Polypteridae > Polypterus > Polypterus senegalus. The sequence continues at coordinate 176,929,155 of NC_053162.1, forward strand.
TATATAATATATATGCTATTCTACTGCATGATATATCTATCTATCTATCTATCTATCTATCTATGCTCAGCAAAAAAAGAAACGTCCTTTGACATTCAACTGTTTTTACTTTCAGTAAACTTAATGTGTAAATATTTGTATGAACACTAAAAGAGTCAACACCATAAGACAAACTACAAATGTTTCACAATGTGTCCCTGAATGAAGGGAGGCTCAAAATCCAAAGTACCAGTCAGTCTCTGGTGTGGCCACCAGCTGCTTGAAGTACTGCAGTGCATCTCCTCCTCATGGACTGGACCAGATGTGTCAGTTCTTGCTGTGAGATGTTACCCAACTCTTCCACCAAGGCACCTGCAAGTTCCTGGACATTTCTGGGGAATGGCCCTAGCCCTCACCCTGCGATCCAACAGGTCCCAGACGTGCTCAATGGGATTGAGATCCGGGCTCTTCAACTGCGAGGATGATCAGCTGTCCTTCCTGTCTCCCTGTAGCGCTGTCTTAGGCGTCTATTTTACAGCATGTATATCTATAATATATATGCAATTCTACACAGCATGAGTAGAATCATCTGAGTATTAAAGGTGTAGGTCTGCTTTATAAGAATAATTTAGTGTTAAGTATTAAAAAAAAAAGCATACCAATCTTTTGTTTTTACAGGTACATATATATACATATATATTTATATACCAGAAAGACTTCCCAAGGGTCTTTTGTAGGAAATATGTACACATAGTTGATTTTCTCTATGATTTGTATTTTTATAATTAATGAGCACTTCATATTAGTATTTTTAAAGCTCACTCTGTAAAATGAAACTATGATTATACAATTCAATGTTTATTATACTGTATTTATACATTATTATATCTGTTAAATGTTGATTGATTGATTGATTGAAGGCTTTGTAAACCATCATCAGGATTTTAAAGACAATTCTAAATGGCACAGGTAACCAGTGTAGTGTCTTCCTTTAGCAGGACATTCACTTTTTCCACCGTGTGCTTTGTTTCCGAAGTAGCTGCACGCTAAGACTGGGGTGATGTGCAATGAGTTTGTGCCAAACACACCCTGACCATCTCATCTTCCTCTGCATAAGCGCAGTCCTTCACCCGTGAATATTTACCGGCAGTGTTTGTATTGGATTTTCTTTTCCTAGTTAAGATTCTGGCAGGCACATTCTGCACTCGTTGTAACTGATTTATGTCTCTTTTGGGTGGTCCTGAGAGGAGTGCGTTACAGTAATCTAGTCGACTGAAAATAGATTAAGCTTATGTTTATTTTTTATTGTGAACTCATTTCTACATTTTTGTATGAATATGTGCATCTTTCAATGTTATAAGAGGCCTAACATTTTGTTATGTTTCTTAAGTGAAAAAATGCTGTCCTAGTGATCTGATTAAAATGTGATTTAAAATTCAGGTCAGAGTCGATAGTTAACTCCCATATTCTTTACCTCTATCTTGACTTTTAATCCTAATGCATCAAGTTTATTTCTAATACCTTCATTATTTTCATTTTTGCCAATCACTAAAATTTCTGTTTTCTCCTTATTTAGTTTGAGAAAATGACTGCTCATCTATTCAGAAACACAACATTGGCTGGAGTGGTGGCTCTGAGGCTAAGGATCAGCGCTGGTATCCTGAAGGTTGCTGTTTCAAATCCCTGTCAGTGCCAAAAGAGATCCTGCTGGGCCCTTGAGCAAAGGCCCTTAACCTTCAATTGATCCAGGGGTGCAGTACAATGGCTGACCCTACGCTCTGACCACAAGGTGTATGCGAAAACTAACAAATTCCTAATACAAGAAACTAGCCAACCCGCGGCGTAGCATACGCCGCACAATCAGGCCGCTTTTTAAATGATTTTTAAGCACAGAGGAAAAAATAAACATTTGAAAAATCTGTAATTTAATAAACCACCAAGAAAAGTAACACTGCAACAATGCACGCTACGAACCAACATACAATTGTCTGTGACTGAAAACCGGAGGAGCGCCGTCGCGCTTTCTCCTTCCAAAGCGAAGGACGGGGTTGAACGGCGCTCGTTCAGTACGCGCTGCCCGCTTATGTGCCCGCCCCCAACTCCCTACCTGAGTCGCTTTCATCTGTGTACAGTCCACACGCACCTGTGAGTCACGTTGGCTGTTAATTTTCCAAACACCGCCTCAGTCGGTTTCCACGTTGATTTTTCATTGTTCTTTGCGGTTCCGGCTGCTTTTTTATATATAATCCACCAAGTCACCCGACCATGGGGGCTTTACAAAGCAGGGGCGTAATCAGTGTGGCGTATGACCCGCACGTACTGGGAATTTCTCGATCGTGGGGAACAATAGGAAGCCACGGTCACCATCACGAATGGGGTTCAACGCCAGGTAGACACACGTTGATCCATTCAGTGTAGCGCGCGTGCAGTACCGGACATGCAAGTGTATCACAGACCTGTTAATGTTCAATCTCACGTGGCTGAAAGCCACTTGTCCCTCTAAGAATTTGGACGCCGACCACTGTTATGTCGTGTAACTATTTAGCAGGCGGGAGTCTCGTTCGTTTTAGGAATTAACCAGCCAAATCGCTCCACCAACTACGAACTGCCATGCACCACCACCCACAGAATCGAGAAAGAGCTGTCAATCTGTCAGTCCTGTCCGTGTCCGGGCCGGGTGAGGTTTCCTGTGTTGAGTCAAATGAAGCGAAAGGCTCCACACCTGGTGCTGCCCTTCCGTCAATTCCTTTAAGTTTCAGCTTTGTAACCATACTCCCCCTGAACCCAGAGACTTTGGTTACCCGGTTGGCTGCCCGGCGGGTCATGGGAATGACGCAGCCGGATCGCCTGTTGCGGGGCCTGCATTGGTGAAGCAGGTGAGACGGTAATGAAACAGAGGCACAGGGCTTATTGGTTTTTAAAGACTGCTTCCTTCATTGGGTTTTAACCAATGCACGGAACGAACCAACACACAATCGTCTGTGCGGCGCTCAGGGTGGAACGGGAGGAGAGGAGAAGGAGATCCACTCCGCTCCCTCCGTCATGGATTTCTCGTTCAGTATACACTGCCTGCTCATGTGCCCACCTCCAACTCGTCACTCGAGTCGTTGTACAGTCCAGATGCACCTGTGACTCACGTAGACTTTTCATTGCTCTGTGCGGTTTTGGCTGCCTTTCTATATATAATCCACCTAGACACCCGACCACGGTGGGAGGGCGGTGTGTACAAAGTGCAGGAGTATCTAAGAAGACGCATGTTTGTCGCGGATGCTGTATGTAGCGTGTAAAACAGTTTGCTATGCTGCACGCGGTCGTGAGTCGTAACCGAAAACTCGTTTTTTAAAGACTGCTCACTTCATTGTGTTTTAACCTCAGTTGTAAAGGAACGTTTTAAAGATCCCATGGGATACCCCTCGCAAACAGTTTTACACGCCGCATATGGCGATTCACCTCCACGAGAAACACGCCTCTATGAACAGTCAACGTGGGACGGAGCTGCATGTGACCTCTACGACAGACGAATATAAATTTCTGTGTCGTCGCGTCCGAGTTGGTGGGCGTGGCCCTTCAAGTTTTTGTCGTATCCAATGGTCTTGGAGTTGGTGGGCGTGGCTCTTTCCTGCATGCGCCATAGGTGTCTCACTTGTCGGCGGCTTAGTGAATCCACACCCCTTCCGGCGTGCTTTCCATGGTTGTCTTGCCTTAGTGAATTATATATACTGCTGAAAAGAATTAAAGGAACACTTTTTAATCAGAGTATAGCATCAAGTCAATGAAACTTCTGGGATGTTAATCTGGTCAGTTAAGTAGCAGAGGGGGTTGTTAATCAGTTTCAGCTGCTGTGGTGTTAATGAAATTAACAACAGATGCACTAGAGGGGCAACAATGAGATGACCCCCAAAACAGGAATGGTTTAACAGGTGGAGGCCACTGACATTTTCCCTCCTCATCTTTTCTGACTGTTTCTTCACTAGTTTTGCATTTGGCTACAGTCAGTGTCACTACTGGTAGCATGAGGCGATACCTGGACCCTACAGAGGTTGCACAGGTAGTCCAACTTCTCCAGGATGGCACATCAATACGTGTCATTGCCAGAAGGTTTGCTGTGTCTCCCTGCACAGTCTCAAGGGCATGGAGGAGATTCTAGGAGACAAGCAGTTACTCTAGGAGAGCTGGAGAGGGCCATAGAAGGTCCATAACCCATCAGCAGGACCAGTATCTGCTCCTTTGGGCAAGGAGGAACAGGATGAGCACTGCCAGAGCCCTACAAAATGACCTCCAGCAGGCCACTGGTGTGAATGTCTCAGACCAAACAACCAGAAAGACTTCATGAGGGTGACCCAAGAGCCCCATGTCCTCTAATGTGCCCTGAGCTCACTGCCCAGCAGCATGCAGCTCGACTGGCATTCGCCATAGAATACCAGAATTGGCAGATGCACCACTGGTGCCCTGTGCTTTTTACAGATGAGAGCAGGTTCACCCTGAGCACGTGACAGAAGTGAAAGGGTCTGGAGAAGCCATGGAGAACATTATGCTGCCTGTAACATCATTCAGCATGAGCAGTTTGGTGGTGGGTTAATGATTGTCTGGGGAGGCATATCCATGGAGGGTCACACAGACCGCTACAGGCTTGACAAAGGCACCTTGGCTGCCATTAGGTATCAGGATGAAATCCTTGGACCCATTGTCAGACCCTATGCTGGTACAGTGGCTCCTGGTGCACGACAATTCCTGGCCTCATGTGGTGAGAGTATGCAGGCAGTTCCTGGAGGATGAAGGAATTGATACCATTGACTGGCCACCACACTTTCCTGACCTAAATCCAATAGAACACCTCTGGGACATTATGTTTTGGTCCATCCAATGCCACCAGGTTGCACCTCAGACTGTCCAGGAGCTCAGTGATGCCCTGGTCCAGATCTGGGAGGAGATCCCCCACAACACCATCTGTCATCTCATTAGACGCATGCACCGATGTTGTCAGGCATGTATACAAGAACACAGGGGCCGTACAAAGTGCTGCGGACAATTTGGAGTTGCTGCAATTTAATTTTGACAAAATGGACTAGCCTGCCACATAATTTTTTCACTCTGATTTTTGGGGCGTCTTTGAATTCAGGGCTCTGTAGGTTGATCATTTTCATTTCCATCAAACGATGTGGCATCCTTTCGTTCCTAACACATTACCCAGTCTATATCAGTATAGATATCCAGGAAGATTTCTTTTTCTCATTGAGATCTGATGTGTTTTCAAAGTGTTCCTTTCATTTTTTTGAGCAGTTTATATAGATTGTATAAGGTGAAACAAAGAAAAAAAACAGACATTGGGGGTCAGTGCATCAAGAGTGTCGTGTTTACATGTATATACCATTCGGTATTTTTAATGTGAACTCTTATGCTGTAACAATTCATTTCCACAGTCCAAATGAAGCATTTTCTGTAGATATTTAATCAAACTTGGAAGTTAGTGTTTGCTTAATTATTTTAAACCTCTGTGTTTTGGAAGCTCCAGGTTTACACAAATGACAGATTAATCATAGACGACACAAAGGTGACAGTCATTTTGATAGTCATGATGAAACGTAATTAGGTACTTTAATATCTCTCTGGATATAAAAAGCCCCCTTTGTTAGGGCCATAGTCTTTGTTGCACAATCACAGTAAATATCTGCTGATGTGAGAAACTAATTCATTGAAATGCACAAGGCAGGAAACAGAGACAAAAAACAAAAAATGACCCGTTAAGCACTGCTGGGACCCATCATCCGAAGGTGGAAGGTTCATCAAAGCACCCAGACTCTTACTAGAACAGGCCGTCCATTAAAACTAAACATCAGAGGAAGACATCTCTCTATTATAAAGAAAAATCTTGGAAGGAGACGAGACGTGATTTTCTCAGAGAGACACTTATACGTCCCGCAAGACGAGTCCATGCCCAGAGCCGGAAATAAAAGACAAAGAGTAGATGACAAAGTAAATAGATAGATAGATAGATAGATAGAGATAGATAGATAGATAGATAGATAGATAGATAGATAGATAAACAGAAAGGCACTATATAATAGATAGATAGATAGATAGATAGATAGATAGATTAGATAGATAGATAGATAGATAGATAGATAGATAAAGGCACTATATAATAGATAGATAGATAGATAGATAGATAGATAGATAGATAGATAGATAGATATAGATAGATAGATAGATAGATAGATAGATAGATAGATAGATAGATAGAAAGACAGATATATAATAGATAGATAGATAGATAGATAAAGTGAAAGACACTCTATGATAGATAGATAGATAGATAGATAGATAGATAGATAGATAGATAGATAGATAGATAGATAGATACTTTATTAATCCCAAGGGTAAATTCACATAATCTAGCAGCAGTATACCGATACAAAAAACAATATTAAATTAAATATTAATAAACATGCATGTAAAAACAGACAATAACGTAGAACGTCGTAAAGAATTCAAAAACGTTGGCGCGATACACATGCAGAGAAGGTTAGGGACAATGAAAGCGCAAAAATCCTAAAGTCTGAATAAAAGGATAGTAAAGACCGCATTAGCAAACAAACGGAAATTATTACAGAACAGCGAAAAGAGATTGAATATATTGTTCAGATTTAAACTTTAAGTCAGAGACTTGTAGATTGTCTAATTCGTGTTGCCATCAGGGAAAGAATCAAGGAGTGTTTCTTCCTAATGAAGAGGCGTATACACGAGAATTAGAAGATTCCAAAAATGTTGGCGTGGTACACATGCAGAGCAGGTTAAAGATAATGGAAGTATGAAAATTCGAAAGTCTCCAAAAATTAATAGTAAAGATCGCATTAGCACAAACAAATGGAAATTATTACTCAATGAAAAAACGAAACAGTGAAAAGAAATCGAATATATTGTTCGGATTTAAACTTTAAGTTGGAGACTTGTAGAACGTCTAATTCGTGTTGGCAGCAAGAATTAAAAGATTCCAAAAAACGCTGGTGTGGTATGAAGTCCCGCGAACTGGAGACTTTTTATTTGAGATTCTTTCAAGTCACGCCCTACTTACAACTGTTTTCAAACAAGATCACGGTCATCAGTCATGTGAAAACTTTTGTCAGACACTCTTCCTGCGCTCTCAGCTCTTATAGATTTTATCAGGACAATAATTTTATACGTTCGAGATGACACGTCAATGATTAAGTGAAGAAGAAAAAGCACGGACAAACATTTGAAAAAGACATTTTATTTATTAGAGAGAAGGAAGTGATATTCACTCACGGGCAGTTATATGTTGCGTTGTCAGGATGTCCAAACACGGAATCAAAATTCAATGCGATCTTGAAGAAAAGTTAATTCCAAATATTGTTTTTACTAAAGTCCCATGAAAATAACAATCAAACAAACCAAACTCGGGGGTGGGCGAGCTGGGGGCAGAGCCCCCTAGTCAACTAAAAATCCAATCATCCCTCTCAGAAGTCCGGAATGCTCTTTGGCTGAAACTAAAGTGAAGCTTCAGGGGTCCACAATTTCAAGAGCTCTCCATAACACAGGCCTCAATGGAAGAAGGGGAGCAAGAAAGAAGGCATTTACTACAAAGTGTGAGAAAGACCCAGTTAAGATATGAGAGAAGGATTTATGGAACGTTTTGGCCCGACTGCAAAGATGTATGCATGGCGTAAAAGTACTACTCCTCATTCCTCAGGAAACACCGCACCTACAGTAAAATATGGAGGTGACGGTATCATGCTATGGTGATGCTTTTCACATACTGGGACTGGGAATCCTGGTAAGAGTTGATGGGACAATGGATGGACACAAAGGGTGCACAAATGTTGCAGGAGAACTTGTTCCAGTCTGCTGTGAACCTACGGTTCAGGAGAAGATTCATCTTTAAGCAGGTCGGTAACCCTCAGCATAAGGCCAAAGTGACACGGGAATTGCCCAAAAACAGAAAGGGTGAATGTTTAGGAAATGGCCAAGTCAAAGCCCTGATCTTAATCCTATCGAGAATCTGTGGCACTATTTTGAAAACTGCTGTCCGGACGCACCAGCCCACCAACCTAGAGGATCTAGAGAAAGAATGGGGAACAATCCCCCGTGGAGAAGTTGCAAAATAAGAAATATCTACTTACATACCGACAAGAATGAAGGATGTTAACTGCAGCAAAAGGGTCCTCGACAAAGTATGAAGGTGTACGGCTTGAATACTTACGGAAACAACTAACTTTGGAGTTTGTCAGTTTAAAAATCTACAGGAAATGTGTTGTTATAACATAAAGTTTCACATTAAAAATACTGAATGGATAAATATGTGGACCAATCTTTTGTCATGCAGAATCAAAGGGGTTGAATACTTTCGCACACCACTGTAGATATGATCAGATAGATAGACAAACAGATAGATAAAGAGGAAAGGCACTATATAATAGACAGACAGATAGATATGTGAAAGGTGCTATATAATTCCATCCATTTTTCAACCCACTGAATCCAAACACAGGGTCACAGGGGTCTGCTGGAGCAAATCCCAGCCAACAAGGCAGGAATCCAATCCCGGGCAGGGTGCCAACCAACCGCAGGACACACACAAACACCAGGGCCAATTTAGAATTGCCAATCCACCTAACCTGCATGTCTTTGGACTGTGGGAGGAAACTCACGCAGACACGGGGAGAACATGCAAACTCCACGCAGGGAGGACCCGGGAAGTGAACCTGGGTCTCCTAACCGTGAGGCAGCAGCGCTACCACTGCGCCACCGTGCTATATAATTTATAAATATTGTGGTCCCAGAAGGACGAGAGGAGGGCTTCTGCCTCCTCCAGACTGCGAGGGGGCGTCCGTCCTGGTTATGTTGGGGGCCGCGGGTAGAGGGCTTGGAAGCCCAGCCCTGTTGGGACCCGTGGCCAGCGCCCCGATGCCGGTTTATCCCGTGTGGTCCTCGGCCGGGGCAGGAGCTCGGCCGGGACGCCTTGCAGGACCAGAGGAGGGCGTGTGCCTCCTCCAGACCGAGAGGGGGCGTCCGTCCTGGTTATGCAGGAGGCCTCGGGTAGGGGGCTTGGAAGCCCAGCCCTGTAGGGACCCGTGGCCACCGCCAGGCGGCGCCCCAGTGCCTATTTATCCCGGGAGCCCGGCACTTACGCCACACCAGAAATTGCCGGGGGGAAGACGACAGGGGACACCCGGACGGCTTCCAAGTGCGCAGCCGGCACTTCTGCCACACAGGGGTGTGGCCAACTCTAATTGCAGCTGGAGCCCATCCGGGTTCCCATAAGAGGGGCCGCCTCCCTCCACTCATTGGTGGATGTCGGGAGGTAGCGAGACAGAGCTGGGGAGAGGACTGGAGGTGGCCAGGAAGAGAAGGCACAGAGACTGTGAGCCCTGGACTTTGGGGGAATCGGTGCAAGAGGCACTGGGGTTGATGCACTACAAACTTGTAAATATTGTAAATAAACAGTGTGGTGGGTGAACTTAAGATGTCCGTCTGTGTGTGTCCGGGCCAGCTTTCACAATATTAATAAAGTATCTATCTATTTATATATCCATAATAGATAGATAGATAGATAGATAGATAGATAGATAGATAGATAGATAGATAGATAGATAGATAGATAGATAGATAGATAGATCGGAAAGGCACTACATGATAGATAGATAGATAGATAGATAGATAGATAGATAGATAGATAGATAGATAGATAGATAGATGAAAGCCAGCCTTCTAAGGAAGTATAGTCAGTTCTGTCCTCTCTTACACAGAGCATCAGTATTGTCAGTCCAGTCCAATTTAGCATCCAGCTGCACTCCCAGGTATTTTTAAGTCTGTACCCTCTGCACAGTCACCTCTGATGATCACGGGGTCCAGCAGATCAACAGAAGAAAAAAAAAATTCAGAGAGTCCATTTGGCTATACGTGTAACATTTTAATCTTACAGGTGAAACAACATAACTGTGAGTGAGGGGCTGCGTCCACGTGCTTCTGCAAAATAAAAAATATTAAAAGGTTATTTCGGCACAACATTTTGGTTTTACTGTACAGCCTTCGTCAGGTGTGTCACCGAGATGTCACAGCCAAACATGGCGCCTCTCACCTTCTTTCTTGTGCATTTTTTGTTCTTATTAGAAAGGTATAACCGGATGACATGTGGAAACTGGAGGGGGTTGGACTTTATGATGTAAGCCAGTGGGCGGAGCCTTTTCACTGACAGATTTCTCCACTCTTCTCTATTGTTCAGGTTTAGTCTGAATGGGATCCACATTCTCCAAGACATGAACAATACACTTAAAGTATGACGTTTGGCTCAGTGCGTAGGTAGGTGACAGTTTAACTGTTGCAACGTTTTTTCTTTTTTGTCCATAGGAGTTTGCTGAATGCATTGAAATGACTTAAGCTTTATTGTCTGGTGCCTCCTGACTCACCATTACAAGAAAACCCCCACATATGATAAACCATTCAACTCGTCTTGATCTCTAGTTATGCACGACATCAAGCCTTTTGGTGACCGCTAGTATAAGTCCTTCGATTTTTGGTCACTTATGACCCAAGAACCCAATTTATAGGCCATATTTGTCTTGTGCAGGAAATTACACCCTTCATAAAGAGTGAACCAATAGGTGTCTTCAGCAGGACATGAAATTGTGCATGCCACATAAAGTGACCCCCAATGTCACAGGTAATTTTGTTTTTGTGATTTTTGGTACTTTTATTAATCCCTGAGGGGAAATTGTCATTTTTCATGACCCTTTACAATTTTCAGGTTAAGGGCCTTGCTCAAGGAGCCCAACAGAATAGGATCCCTTCTGGCAGTAATGAGATTTGAATCGGGCGAACCTTTCAGATACCAGCGCAGATCCGTAGCCTGTTCTTTTCTCCCAAATTAAAAAAAAAAATAGGGCCTGGTAATGTAAGGTTGCTGATCACGACTGTAATCACATTTTTGATATTTGATTCTCTGCCGGTAGTCCTAGTCCTCTAATAGACCCCCCCGCTCCCCTTGAATATTTCAAATATCAGCATGTGATTTGTTTAACATTGTTGTAGACTATTTCAAGGTTAGTGATTACAAATGGTGGGTGGCACAGTGGTAGCGCTGCTGCCTCACAGTAAGGTGACCTGGGTTTGCGTCCCGGGTCCTCCCATCATGGAGTTTGCATGTTCTCCCCGTGTCTGCGTGGGTTTCCTCCCACAGTCCAAAGACATGCAGGTTAGGTGCATTGCCGATTCTAAATTGTGTTTGATGTGAGTGTGTGCCCTGTGATGGGCTGGTGCCATGCCTGGGCATAGACATATATAGATAGATGCCGCATTCACTGTGTTTCCCAGCTGACATGATACGTCAGTCTTATTGAGAGTGGCAAAGTGCCATTTAAACGAATACAGGTAGATGTGGAAAATGGGATTTCTGCTGAAAAAACAATAACGTTTAAAACAGTATCGTTTACATACAACAGATTTTGGCGAATCGTTTAAATGCAATTGTTGGTTAATGCCGACTCACCTCACGTATCTAATACTCTAATGCTATTCTATTGATATTTGATTCTCTGCCGGTAGTCCTAGTCCTCTAATAGACCCCCCCGCTCCCCTTGAATATTTCAAATATCAGCATGTGATTTGTTTAACATTGTTGTAGACTATTTTAAGGTTAGTGATTACAAATGGTGGGTGGCACAGTGGTAGCGCTGCTGCCTCGCAGTAAAGGGTTTGCGTCCCGGTTCCTCCCATCATGGAGTTTGCATGTTCTCCCCGTGTCTGCGTGGGTTTCCTCCTAAAGTCCAAAGACATGCAGGTTAGGTGAATTGCCAATTCTAAATTTTGTTTGATGTGAGTGTGTGCCCTTGTGATGGGCTGGTGCCCTGCCTGGGCATAGACATATATAGATAGATGCTGCATTCACTGTGTTTCCCAGCTGACATGATACGTCAGTCTTATTGCGAGTGGCAAAGTGCCATTTAAACGAATACAGGTAGATGTGGAAAACGGGATTTCTGCTGAAAAAACGTGTTAAAACAGTATCGTTTACATACAACAGATTTTAATAGAATTTTTAATTAGAATCGTTTAAATGCAATTATTTATATCCATTTATACATTAATAATGGCAATTATTAAATAATAATTATTATTATTAAATAATTCCTCCCATATAAGTAACATTTCTTGGACTGCCTTCTTCCATCTCCGAAACATTTCTAGACTTCTTACGTAACACAGTACTGAAGTATCGGTTAATGCCCAAGTCACCTCACGTATCGATTACTGTAATGCTCTTCCATCTGGCATCCCACAAAAACGTATCCATCACTTAAAACTTCTTCAAATTTCTGCTGCCAGGATAATAACCTGCTGCTCTAAATCCACTGAACACATCACACCTCTTCTCTCTCAGCGTCACTGGCTCTCTGTTAACTACTGAACACAATACACAATCCCGCTCTGAACATTTAAAGCTCTCCACAACCTCACTGATCTCCTCCAGACTGACACTCCTCTCGCTCACTCAGATCCTGTAATTTGAGAGTATTCAGTCTGTCAATATGGTGCAGCCTTAGTTTGTGGAAGACAGACACAACTAAAGACACGAGCATAAAATGATGGTTGTCAGTTTCAAACTGTGTTTCCTCGATGTGCTCCTTGAGAAAAAACACATCATCTGAACCAATCTCAGCCCGAACAAACTTACTGATCAAAGATCCGCTGACAGCTTGCCGTAATTGTCGACTGTCGGATAACACGCTCAGCTACTTTGACCACCTTGACTGGACCCTCAGACGGAATCGTCAAACCTCCTTTGTTTTTGAATGTGAGCGAGTGGTAGCTTTGATCATATGACGCCGGTACAGCATCTGTTACCAAACTAGCGCGGCACACATCACAGGACAGCTTTCTCAAAATCCCGTCTAAGGGCTACCTGACCTCCCACTGCTTCCTGAGGTGGATGTCTTTGGGAAAACTTCAAAGATTGAGAAATGTTAACAGTTAACAGAGTCATAGTGACTAAATTTAGCCAAAACGATGTTTGAAGGCTTACTTGAGCACATACACTCACCTAAAGGATTATTAGGATCACCTGTTCAATTTCTCATGAATGCAATTATCTAATCAACCAATCACATGGCAGTTGCTTCAATGCATTTAGGGGTGTGGTCCTGGTCAAGACAATCTCCTGAACTCCAAACTAAATGTCAGAATGGCAAAGAAAGGTAATTTAAGCAATTTTGAGCGTGGCATGGTTGTTGGTGCCAGACGGGCCGGTCTGAGTATTTCACAATCTGCTCAGTTACTGGGATTTTCACGCACAACCATTTCTAGGGTTTACAAAGAATGGTGTGAAAAGGGAAAAACATCCAGTATGCGGCAGTCCTGTGGGCGAAAATGCCTTGTTGATGCTAGAGGTCAGAGGAGAATGAATGGGCCGACTGATTCAAGCTGATAGAAGAGCAACTTTGACTGAAATAACCACTCGTTACAACCGAGGTATTCAGCAAAGCATTTGTGAAGCCACAACATGCACAACCTTGAGGCGGATGGGCTACAACAGCAGAAGACCCCACCGGGTACCACTCATCTCCACTACAAATAGGAAAAAGAGGCTACAATTTGCACAAGCTCACCAAAATTGGACAGTTGAAGACTGGAAAAATGTCGCCTGGTCTGATGAGTCTCGATTTCTGTTGAGACATTCAAATGGTAGTCAGAATTTGGCGTAAACAGAATGAGAACATGGATCCATCATGCCTTGTTACCACTGTGCAGGCTGGTGGTGGTGGTGGTGGTGGTGTAATGGTGTGGGGGATGTTTTCTTGGCACACCTTAGGCCCCTTAGTGCCAATTGGGCATCGTTTAAATGCCACGGGCTACCTGAGCATTGTTTCTGACCATGTCCATCCCTTAATGACCACCATGTACCCATCCTCTGATGGCTACTTCCAGCAGGATAATGCACCATGTCACAAAGCTCGAATCATTTCAAATTGGTTTCTTGAACATGACAATGAGTTCACTGTACTAAAATGGCCCCCACAGTCACCAGATCTCGATCCAATAGAGCATCTTTGGGATGTGGTGGAACGGGAGCTTCGTGCCCTGGATGTGCATCTCACAAATCTCCATCAACTGCAAGATGCTATCCTATCAATATGGGCCAACATTTCTAAAGAATGCTTTCAGCACCTTGTTGAATCAATGCCACGTAGAATTAAGGCAGTTCTGAAGGTGAAAGGGGGTCAAACACCGTATTAGTATGGTGGTCCTAATAATCCTTTAGGAGAGTGTAAATGCATGGCTTTGCTAGCTTAGCCTGGCGTAGCTAAAGTTGAGATTATAAAACGGGATTTTCTAATGGCCAAATATAACCAAAACAATTGTTCAGCCTTACCTATGAAATGTAATCCCCCGGGATCTGCTTTGGAGCGTACAGCGGTTTGTAAAATCCCAAGCAGCACATGTGAGGCATCCTTATCCATTACTTCAATCCACAGCAGTGCCACTCTCAATATGGCGGCGACGTTGTTGTACGATTCAGCTGGTCTTGAGGCATCTAGTAATTCTATGTCTATGTGTCCGGGGATTTGTTTCCTGCCTTGCTCCCTGTGCCGGCTGGGATTGACTCCAGCAGACCCCCGTGACCCTGTGTTAGGATGTAGCAGGTTGGGTAATGACTGACTGCCTGATTGTATCAGAGTGTGAAAAATGACAAATTTCTATTACAGCTGCAAATATTTAGACTTTAAGCATGTAAACTGAAGCACACATTTAAACATTTCAAATATCTGACAGAACTCTTCTCGTTTATACTACAATTTGCCTCACCCTCAGCAGATACTGCTGCTGAAGTACATCTGCCTCATGAAGTAAATCATTGCATTTCTCATGAACACCCTGAACTAGGGTGGCGTACGCTAATTCAGACATTTTCTTTTTCACACTGTGTACATAGCCCTCTACAATTACCTTGGTATTCAAGGTTTGCTTCTCTGTCAGCATGTATAAATGTCCCATTCTGCGTATACAAACAGATGTCCTTAAAACAGCACTGACACCAAAGGTGCTACTCTTTGAGACCACAAGTGTAAACCAAAGAGCAAATGCAGGTGAAGAGCAAAGCTTATCATAGAATCGCCAGACCGGCCGCTGTGCCGGTGCCCATGTGGGTCTCTCAGAGGACTCCAGCAAAAGAAATCAGCTGCTCATTTCAGGTCCGCTGCTTTATTTGGTCACCAGGTGCCAATGCAAAAGTGCATCGACTGCACTTGGCAGTGCCTGCTGCTTCAGCTCATACATCAGGCAGGGAGAAATATCTTTAATGCATGTAATGCGTGGCATTGATTAATGTGCAGTCCACCGAGCCGGGAAATAAATGGCTTATCTGGCTTCCTCTGACAACGACTGTGATGTAGGGTTTCTTTTTTTGGGGTGGGTTGTCTGGAAAACCAAATTGAAAGAAAGAAAAAGACACACGAGATTTCTTTGTTGTTGTGGTTTTTTCATCAATGTGGGATTTTGATTCCTAATCAGGAACTATGGAAAAAGGGAAAGGGAAGTAAAAAAAAATAAAACAGACCCACATTTTTACATGTTACATAAAAATATACTGTATGCATCAGCAAGTCATACAAATAGTGTCACATTTTCAAGTACGGAACATATATGGCACTACTGAATATAAGAAAAACATGAAGGCACAGATAGGTATGAAAGGGTTAAGTGTAATAGATGGCCGGAGTCCTTGCCCAGTCGGAGCGGGATGCCCTTCTTAGGACAGGACAGATCACCAGCAGTACCTCCCCCAGGACACGAGAGGGCAGCCCCCCAGGGTTGAGTTTAACCCTGCTGGGGCCCGTGGCCACCAACAGGGGGCGCCTGGACAGCTCCGTAGCCGTGGTCTGCAGAACTTTCATCACACCCGGAAGTGTTGCCAGAAGAGGGGCCAGATTCCCATGGAGCCCTTCCGGCACATCTGAAAGTGCTGGCGGAAGTTGATCAAGGAGCACCTGGAGCACTTCGGGGTGCAGTATACTCCACGACCCGGAAGAAAATAAACTTGTATGTGTTTTTGGGACATTGTTGATCTGTGTGTCTGTCTGTGTCCGGCCTTCTTCTACAACAGATACATAGATAGATGGACCTGATATACAGGGTATACTGCACATAAAAATGTTTACATTAACCAGATAAAAAATATCATTCTTCTTCTTTCAGCTGCTCCCGTTAGGTGTCGCCACAGCGGATCATCTTCTTCCATATCTTCCTGTCCTTGTCATCTTGCTCTGTCATACCCATCACCTGCATATCTCCTCATAGCTCATCCATAAACATTCTCTTAGGCCTTCCTCTTCTCCTCTTGCCTGTCAGCTCTATCCATAGTACTCTTCTCCCAATATACCCAGCATGTCTCCTCTGCACATGTCCAAACCAACGCCATCTCGCCTCTCTGACTTTGTCTCTCAACCGTCCAACTTGAGCTGACCCTCTAATGTCCTCATTTCTAATCCTGTGCATCCTCGTCACTCCCAAATCTTAACATCTTTAACTATCATTGATAACAGATAAATAAGCACTTGTGACCAGGTAGACAGACCACAAATTGCCAGGAAGGAGAATTGGTTTGTCAACAAGGCAACTCCATTTAATGTTGTGTTTGAAAAACAAAGGGCACATGTGGGTGCAATGTAAATATTGGCTATAGCGATAGCCGCGGTAGCTCAAAAGCAAAAGATTCTCTGCTCCGGAGGAAAAGATGCTGTCACACTGGAGCTCTGTCCTCCTCTGTGATCACTGGCTCATAATGAGAGGCCACCTTCTGGGGCTTGTCCAGTTTTATGGCATCTGGCTGAAAGGGGTGGTGTCTGCTCTGGGTGTCGTGGGCGGGGCTAAGTGTCTTCCTGGGATGGCTTCTCGGAACTGCATGTAGAAGAGATAATTAAGAGACAGTGCAGGTACCACTTGTCTTAGTAGAGCCAAGGAGATGATACCTAGACGCCCATGTTTGACAAAATGAAAAGTGCTGCAAAAAATACATGGAGGAGGTACTACAAACTAGACAGATAAGAACTATAAGAACATGTTCTTTTGATTTATTACTGTCTGAATTTATTTGTAAACATGCCACTTGTTTGTTGTTATGTACACTACTTATAATACGTATCTGTTTTAGGTTTGTATGTATGCTTTAACAAGCACAGGGTATATCTATCTATCTATATATCATATAGTGCCTTTCACATCTATCTGTCTATTATATAATTCCTTTCTTTCTATATATTGAGACCACTTCTGCAGGGGGACATGGCTGCATGGCTGCTCTTCAGAAACCCCCTCTTAAATAGTTTTTTTAATAGGAACCAAACACACTCTTACAGCTCCTGGTTGCGGAATCAGCTGCCATCCTACTGTGCAACATGCTCCTCCCGCGGGGTTTCAAACATTTAGAAGACCAAGCCGTGGCAATCCTAAGGTCTCACTCTCCTGTCTCTCTTCCCTCCAGGCTCCCTCTGCTCCGGCCTCTGCTTCCGAGTCTCTGTACCCCTTTGATAAAGTAGACTTTGTGTTCTTTTGAGCAGGAATTGACAAGTTTGACAGCTGTTCCTTGTGAGGCCTAATCACCTCTGAAAGAGACTTGTGTTTGTATCTGTCTGAACAGCAATATGGCTTCTACTTCTTGGAAAACCTGCTGTACTCTCCTGTGCAACTTTGTGCCCCAAGTTTGACAATATCTATCTATCTATCTATCTATCTATCTATCTATCTATCTATCTATCTATCTATCTATCTATCTATCTATCTATCTATCTATCTATCTATCCATCTATCATATAGTGCCTTTCATATCTATCTATCTATCTATCTATCTATCTATCTATCTATCTATCTATCTATCTGTCTGTCTGTCTGTCTGTCTGTCTGTCTGTCTGTATGTCGCTTTTACTACAAGACTAGAAACTGATGGTCCTCTCAACATCAGGGTTCAAGCCCCCGTACTTTTTGAGAACCACCAAGTCACCACATGTGCTTAATGTGTAGACAATGCCAGAGCTCTTCTTCTTCTTCTTCTTCCTGTCACCTAATTGTTTTCTGCAATTTGCCTCTCCCTCAGCAGATACTGCTGCTCTTCTTATTTTTTTCATTCTGCCATGTCACCTTCTCAATCAGAAACATTCAAACCCTGATAGCTTTGTAGAGGTTGCCACCAGCCACATTTTTTTGCTTTGCCAGTGTGTATCAAATCATAATCATTTTATAAAGATCAAGATTTTAGCCCCAGTGATTTACGAGTAATCATGTGACAGACAGATGCAGCCCTCAGCAGTTTTTTATATTTTGATGCGGCATTTGCTTTACGCCAGGCATGGCAGGACGTGTGTCATCCTGAAAGTTCCCCTTTTGTCACATCTGTCCACAGGACAGAGCTTTTGGGGATCATCCAGGTGCATCATTGCAAATAACAGATGGTTGATATCTGCCTTGCTTCTTTCTGTTTGTGCCCCCAGGTCTTTCTGATTAACAATAATCCTTGCTGAGGTAAGCAAAGCTTGCGGCACTTGGATTGTTTTATTTTCCTAGGATCCCCTGTGACTTTCTTAAGGCCTTCATGCTGTGCCCTTGGAGTAGTTTCAGTAGGCCTGTCACTCCTTAGAAGATCCACTGCTGTTCTGAGCATTTTCCATTTGGAGATTGCAGCTTTCACTGTAATTTGATGGACTCCTGGAGAATTACCGGCGGCATTGACACCCTTTCCAGACTAACGGGTATCAAGCACTAACTTTGTGCGTGTTGAAGCTTTGAGATGGCAACTAAACTCTCATGACATGGACAATTAGACTGAGAAGGGCTGACCGGCTAGGGGACAATTATGTTTTCATGCAGAGCTAGCTGGTGTTAGACATCTTCGTTCATTAGTCAAATTTTAAATCATTTTTTTTTCCACTCTGACGCCCTTTATCTAACATTAGGTTTTAGTGTCAAAAATGTGCACTAATTGAAGAAATCTGGAAGGTGTTAAATACTTTGACACTGTATGCTTGGACAGATGCCATTATTTGTTTAAAAGAGTGAAAAAATTCCACCATTTATCCGAAAACGAGAAAAGCAAAGTTCACCAAACTTCTAACCGTTCCTCTGTCGGCACGTAGGGGGCGCTCTGCAGCTGTGAAAGTCGCCATTCAAGCCATGCGGGCAGTTTTTAGCTGTTTGTTTAATTGTCCCAAATCAGAGTCAGTGACATTTACATAAGCGCTGCGGGAGTTAAGAAAATCATACTTGGATGACAGAGGGGCCCTCTGGACAATCGGCAAATGTCCCCGGACCTCACATGAAAGAGAACGACGTTCAAAAGGAGTTTATTGTGCGTGCGCCTGTGTGTGTTGTGCTGGACTGATAAATATGCAGTTCAGCAGGCAATCTCCCATTAGAAGTACAAATTAGAAGAGCAATTAGTGCTGAGGCAAAATAAAACCATTGGCTTGTTATGCATCTATTTGCATATTGTGTTAATAACCATCTAAAAAAAGAAAATTAATTTAATGATGGAAAAAAATTCAAACATGTGCAAATGTTTTCCATGGAAGTCTGAGGAGTTTTATTAAGATGCGGTGAATGTCATGAAAAGCCTGAAGCTGTGTCACATTTTCTGGGAAACTGAGGCTGAGGTGGGACCAACTAAGAAGCTGTTGGACCTCCTGGCCAGTAGGCGGCGGTGTTGTGAGATTCTCAGAAAGGGGACAGAAAAAACTTGTCTTAAACACTATTATGAAAACGTGAAACTCATGATCTCCACTCAAGAATGGGGATGATGAGGTACGTCTAGAAATTCTGAGAATTCAATAATAAATACAGAGGAGTAATTCTGAAATAACCCTTCTGTAAAGATGAAAGTGATGCTGTCGTACGCTTAATGGTTAACTACCGGCTCTTCTGTACTGCGAGGGACTCAGACCACTCAGCCCATTATAAAGCCGGATGATGGACCTGTTTCTTTTGGAGGCATTCGATCTCTGGAAATGTGTTCTTTTGAAATTGCGGCATGTTAAGCAGCCGAGAAATATATAGAAATATGATATAAAAGGCGATATCCCTCCCATAGTAATTACGGCGGTACAAAAATCACAAGAGAAAAAGATATACTTTAGCTTTCTTTACTGACGATTTTACGCAGTTACAGACGGAAAGCTTATAACAGACTCTGTCAAGGTGGGGGTCTTGATCTACGCAGTCGGCCATCTTTTGTCACCACGCTGAAAGGATTTTTCCGGACGGATGACTTAATCTTCCGCCCGACAGCTTCAAAGTGTATTGGCTATGGCAAGCCGAGTTAACATTTAGAGATATCTCAAAATGGATTTTAAGATATCTGGAAATGCATTTTAGATATCTCAAATTGACTTACAGATATCTAAAAATGCATCTATTTTAAGATATCTAAAAAGCATTTTATGATATCTTAAATAGATTTCAAGATATCTTGAAATGATATGCTGTACATTTTGAAATATCTGAAATGCATTTTAAGATATCTTTAATGCAATTCGAGATATCTTGAAATACGTTCCTGTGCATTTTGAGATATCGCAAATACATTTCGAGATATCTTAAAATAACTTCCTGTGCATTTCAAGATATCGCAAATACATTTTGAGATATCTCGAAATCACTTCCTGTAACATTTCCTATTCTTTCAATGGGACTTCCTGTCTATTTCGAGATATCTCAAAATGAATTTGAGATATCTTGAAATACACAGGACGTTATTTTAAGATATCTGAAAATGTATTTGTGATATCTTAAAATGTACAGGAAGTTATGTTGAGATATCTGAAAATGCATTTAAAATAAATTTGAGATATTTTAAAATGATTGGGATGTTATTTTAGAATATCTCAAAAAATAATTCAGATATCTCAAAAAACATTTAAGATAACTTAAAATTCACTGTTGTTTGAGATATCTAAAATACATTTTTAGATATCTCAAATTAATTTCATGATATCTTAAAATGGGTCTCTGCTCCATTTCAGATATCTAACAATGTATTTCAAGATATCTCAAATTGTATTTCAAGATATCTAAAATGCATTTTAAGATATCTGAAATACATTTCCAGATATCTCAAAACAGCTTCCTGTCCATTTTCAGATATCTCAAGTACATTTTAAGATATCTTATAATAAACAAGAAGTCCCATTGAAATAATACGCAGTTTTACAGGAAATGATTTTGAGATATCTTGAAATACAGACACAATTATTTTGAGATATTTGAAAATGTATTTGAGATATCTCAAAATGTATTTAAGATATCTCAAAGCGAGTTTCAGATATCTTAACAAGTAAATTACATTTTAAGATAGCTCAACTTTATTTTGAGATATCTCTAAATGTTAATTCGGCTTGCCATAATTGGCAGTAGATCCATCCTTATATACTGGTTGCTCCACGTGCAGGCTCTTCCTCTGGTCTCCAAACAAGGACAGGAAAGGACTCAACTCCACCTCCAAAAAATACAGGAATAGCACAATGCTCATTCTCCCAACAAGGAAAGAAGATTTTGTGCTGACAGAGGACAGAAGTGTGCTATTCTGTCTTTTAGGCTGACTATTCAATCCTCCAGTTGTCTTTGGCTATCGAGTCCTATGCTTGGCTGGCAATTCTAAGTGCTGAGCCCCTGTGTGCCATACTTGGTCTGCCTGTATGAATGAATCCATAACACAGAGACAGTGACATTAAACTTCATATTATAACAAACATATTACAGTAATCCCTCCTCAATCGCGGGGGTTGTGTTCCAGAACCCCCCGAGATAGCTGAAAATCCGAGAAGTAGAAACCATATGTTCATATGGTGATTTTTATATATTTTAAGCCCTTATAAACTCTCCCACACTCTTATAAACATTTCCTGCACAGTTATACAACATAAACCCTTTGTATTCTCTGAGATATTAGGTAAGATTCATTGAAATTATATACAGTATGTAAACCGACTGTTTATATACAGTAAAACCTAAATATTATTTTAAAGATGTATGTAGTGGACCCTAAGCTATCGACTTCCCGACAGTGTTGAGAAGCCACTAAGAAGGTTAACAGAATGTCAGGTTATATAGCGCCTTGATGTGTGGAGTACAAGTCCAAGGAGGTTCTGCTCAGCTTTATAAAGCACTGGTGAGGCCTCATCTGGAGTAATGGGTGCAGTTTTGGTCTCCAAGCTACAATAAGGACATAATAGCACTAGAGAAGGTCCAGAGAAGAGCGACGAGGCTGATTCAGGGCTACAGGGGATGAGTTATGAGGAAAGATTAAAAGAGCTGACCCTTTACAGTTTAAGAAAAAGAAGATTAAGAGGTGACCTGATTGAAGTGTTTAAAATTATGAAGGGAATTAGTCCAGTGGATCGAGACTTGTATTTTAAAATGAGTTCATCAAGAACACGGGGACACAGCTGGAAACTTGTTAAGGGTAAATTTTGCACAAATATTAGGAAGTTTTTCTTTACACAAAGAACGGCAGACACTTGGAATAAGCGACCAAGTAGTGTGGTGGGCAGTAAGACTTTAGGGACCCTCAAAACTCGACTTGATGTTATTTTGAAAGAATGAAGTGGAGAGGACTGGGCTGAATGGCCTGGTCTCATCTGGAGTGTTCTAATGTTCTAACAGTCATCGGGCCAAATGAGCCAAGCTCATCTCCTTCCAGGTCTCCCCAGCTCACCCATGGCTCACTCAGCTGGTGAAGAGTTTAGCAGTCCTCGTCTTGGCTGCCAGTCCGCTCGGGGTCAGATGTCCTCTCGCCCTTCTTCTCGCGCACGCAGTCTTCCATCGGAGAGGATGCCACCTTGATCGCACCCACTCCTCAGCACAATCAGTGGGTACAATCGGTCCCTAGGGTGCTGATCCCTCGCTTCATCACAGGACCCGCTGACCTCACTGCCTTCTCTGTTTCGCTGGCGGTCTGACTCATTCTCTCTCTTTCTCTTTGTCCCAATGCTACACTCTCACTCTTCCTTGCTTTTCTTTCCTCTTTCTTTCGATCTTCTCCCCTTCTTTGCCGCCTCGAACTTATACGGCTCCATAGGTGCAACGTCACAATCACGCACCACAGGAAGCCAATGAAGCACCTGAGAAAGATCGCACCCTCTCGGGCAGCTGGGACTCGCCCCAGTTACCTCAT
This sequence comes from Polypterus senegalus, assembly GCF_016835505.1. Classification (NCBI taxonomy): domain Eukaryota; kingdom Metazoa; phylum Chordata; class Cladistia; order Polypteriformes; family Polypteridae; genus Polypterus; species Polypterus senegalus. Next base: position 176,952,301 of record NC_053162.1, read on the forward strand.
CAACTCTCTACGGCTGTACGTTCGCGTCCACAGACACTGGCATGGCCAAATGGATCATTTAAAAACCCGGCCACTATACCACGCGTATGCTTTAAAAGTCCTTTTCAAAGTGGGGTCCCACTGGTGTTTACCAATCGGTTATCTATTCATGCTCATTTATGGAGCCTGTTATGGATCTAAATAAATGAAAGTTCTTTCCGGAACCTTCACATGGATGGTTTTTTTTGGAAAGCAAAATGGTTCTCTTGTAGCATCTCCCTGAAGAAACACTTTTGCGCCTGGATTTTTAAGAGTGTACCTTCTCCAAAGCAGGTATCTGTTTCCAAAGAATGGAAACTTTCATATTTAATATCAGCGTTGATAAAACCAAATGTTTTTTAGTGCAGTGCCATCTCTGGTGCCCCTTCAATCTCCATGGCATTAGGCCATATTAGTTCTCAGTTGCCATGCCCTTGCATTTCTTTCCCTTGGAGGTTTTTCTCAAATTGGGGGATTTATTGCAGCTCAAAGTCTCCATTAAATGTGCAGACACACTCCTGTATAATGAGCAATGGCGGCAGGCTGTCATTAACATCGGGACTGCTCGAAACGGAGGAGAAGACTATAAAAGTGTCATCACATTTACAGCCTTCTTCTGATTTCCCACATTTTATGTTTGCATATTTATTTGCTGATGTGCAGATTGTGGTGGTAATGCACAAACAAATAAATAAAACATCAAAGCCTTACTTTGTCTTTCTATTTCTAATATTTTTCTTACCTTTACTCGGAGGCTGAGATTTGAAACTGTGTGCTGTCTGTGGGGTTTTCCTCCATTAAGGCAAAATGGTGTGAGGCCCGTAAATGCTGTTACTCAAGCCAGGCAGGATCTTCATTGGTCTGTCCTGCAGATCCATACCTTAACCCGAGTAGACACCTAAACAACTATAAAGGTCACCAAAATGTAACAAAAGGCCTAGAAGAGGAGGGAGGACTGTAAACCCTTGGCTTGCAATGAAAGGGCAAAGAAAGATTTTTTTTTATTAATCAAAGATTTCTTAACAAAAAGAGGCGCAATTCAATGAAAGGCTCACAAGAGCAAAAAGGAGTTGCCTAAAAGTCAATCCACAGTAAAGAAGTCCCAAAGTGATATCCAAAAATCAAAACCCTTAAAACAAAGAGAAAAATAACCAAAAGTCAAGGAAAACCAACACAGGAAACGCAATACTCACAGAAACTCTAAGAAACGAATGATTCACAACTCCTGAGCCTTCTCGGCCAGTTTCATTCTTTGAGGGCTGAATATTTTTCCCCATAAACAACTACTAACAAAGCAATGGTTTCCCACATAAATCAACATAAAATGTTTGTTGCTGTGTGCTGTGGCTGCTGTTGGTGCCTGTTTGTCGGCTCTGGCAGCTGCACTGGGGCAGCTCGACAGCCAAAACGAATGCTGTGGTGGGCCAGCTGCCTAGCTATCTTTGTGTGATGGTGGCAGTCGCAGAGCAATGCTGTCTAATTTGTACCTCTTGTCATCGTAAGCGCGGGTATCCTCCTAGACGAATGTTGCCCTTAACGGGCACATAAGCTATGTGAACATGTTCAGCACTATGATCAGCTGATGCTGGTACATCTCACAAAGAATCACACTAGACATCATAAAGGTTTGGGGCAGCCATCCGTATAATATATCCTGGCTGCAAATGTAGCACATTTTCACAGAGTTGTTCACAAGACTGAGTCCAAAATAAAACTGATTACAAGAGATAACGATGAAGGCTTTAAAGGCCCGTATAAGAAGTGACATAACCATTGGGGCTGGAATCGGACATGATGTCGTCTGGACCAGAAGTGATGCCATCAAAGGGCCCCCACACTGAAAGTGATGTCTTCTGGACCAGAACTGACGACATCAGATGGGCCAGCACCAGAAGTGATGTCTTCTGCACCGGAAGTGACATCATAATACAGGCCTGCACTGAAAGTGATGTCTTCTGTGCCGGAAGTAACATCATCAGAGGGGCCTGCACCAGAAGTGATGCCATCTGGACCGGAAGTGATGCCATTAAAGGGCCCCCACACCGAAAGTGATGTCTTCTGGACCAGAAGTGATGACATCAGAGGGGGCCCACACACACACACACACCAGAAGTGATGTTGTCTGGACCGGAAGTGATGTCATCAAAGGGCCCGGCACCGGAAGTGATGTCTTCTGCACCAGAAGTGACATTATCAGATGGGCCGACATCAGAAGTAATGTCATTTGGACAGAAAGTGACACTATCAAAGGGCCCCCATGCCAGAAGTGATGTCTTCTGGACCGGAAGTGACGACATCAGAGGGGGCCCACACACACACACACACCAGAAGTGATGTCGTCTGGACCGGAAGTGATGTCATCAAAGGGCCCGGCACCGGAAGTGATGTCTTCTGGACCAGATGTGACATCATCATAGAGGCCAGCACCAGAAGGTATGTCTTCTGCACCAGAAGTGACATCATCAGATGGGCCGACATCAGAAGTGATATCATTTGGACTGAAAGTGACACTATTAAAGGGCCCCCACGCCGGAAGTGATGTCTTCTGGACCGGAAGTGACAGCATCAGAGGGGGCCCACACACACACCTGGGAAGTGATGTCTTCTGGATCGGAAGTGATGTCATCAAAGGGCCCCCACACTGGAAGTGATGCCTTCTGAGGCACAGGAGCCTTGCCGGATTTCCCGGGAAAGGTCTGTAGGGAACTGAGAAAGACAGTTCCCCTGGTCAGATATTTTATTACAATTATTCAGGCCCTTTAGCTGCCTCCTACTCTCACGTGTGTGACATACCTCAGTTTCATTTTCGAGTCCCAGCAAGTTCAGTGGTAACACACAAAATGTCACCCATTTTGCTTGGCACATTCGCTTTGGTCTCTCACCATATCTCAATGCCATTTTAGAGGTTATTTGCTCTTCACTACTCATTCATTCACGCACAGCAAATCAAAGATCAACGAAGCTAACTTTCCTTCTACCAAAGAGAGTTAAACTAAAATGTTATCAGCAAGTTTGGTTGCCGTTTACCGCTGATTACCATCCTCTACCCCCTGAATTTCAACATCCGCCCTGAAAGAGTTAAGTACCCTGAGGGAGGGCTCAGGTATAATAATGTCAGGGTGGTCATCAAGTTCTTCCACATGAACCCTGAATACCATGAGGACTGATTGAGGTCATTTATGTCAGGTAGAATGCCTAGACGGGGCTGGACGGTCTTGTGGCCTGGAACCCCTGCAGATTTTTATTTTTTTCAGTCCTCCCTGGCCATCGGACCTTACTTTTTTTCTATGTTAATTAGTGTTCCCTTATTCTAATTTCTAATTTTTGTTTATTTTGTCTTTTTTCTCTATTCTTCATCATGTAAAGCACTTTGAGCTGCATAATTTGTATGAAAATGTGCTATAGAAATAAATGTTGTTGTCCCACCTCCGAAAAGAAAACTGAGAACATAACTGCATTTAATGTGACAGCACACAATTACAAAATCAATCAAAAATATATAGACATGAAAAATAATAACTCGAAATGAATAAAAACCACAGTAACAAACCTTGGAAGAGATAAATAACTGACCTGGACGGAGCGGCCTGTACACGTTGAACCAGCGGCTCAAATTGATTTTCGTACGTGCACAGAATAGCAAGACTCTTACTAGCGTGGCATGCTGGTTAGATTGACAGGTGACTCCATACTGGCCAAGTGTAGGTGTGCCTGAGTGGGCCTTGTGATGGATCAATGCCCTGTCCAGAGCTGACGTGTTGATGCAGGGATAGGTGCCAGTCCTGTGTGAAACCGGCATTAGATGAAGTGGCCATGGGAATTTAGTTCACATACAGTTGTGCTTGAAAGTTTGTGAACCCTTTAGAATTTTCGATATTTCTGCATAAATATGACCTAAAACATCATCAGATTTTCACTCAAGTCCTAAAAGTAGAGAAAGAGAAACCAGTTAAACAAATGAGACAAAAATATTATACTTGGTCATTTATTTATTAAGGAAAATGATCAAATATTACATATCTGTGAGTGACAAAAGTATGTGAACCTTTGCATTCAGTATCTGGTGTGACCCCCCAATAACTGCAACTTAACGTTTCCGGTAACTTCTGATCATTCCTGCACACCAGCTTGGAGGAATTTGAGCCCATTCAGATTGTTGGGGGCGCAGAATTATTCCAGTTAGAAATTTGGCGTGAAATATGAAAGATTGAGAACCGCTGGTCTAGAGCAGGGGTCTCCAACTTTTTTTCCCCTGAGAGCTACTTTAATAAAATGAAAATGGCCAAGAGCTACTCCTGTTTACTAACGTTTATTCTCATAGCTTATGTCAAGCCAAACAAAAAATATTTCGTTCGCCTGCAAGTGCATTTTCTAGTGTCTCTCACACTATTAAATTTAGGCCTTGTTCACACGGGCGTTAAAATCGAGCGTTTTTGCGTTCGTAGCGTCCGGTGAGCGCGGATCAAGCGCCGAGTGTTTTCTACACGTAGGAGTCAATGAGAGTGTTACTTAGGTCTTGATGAGTTTGAGTCCGGATTTAGTGGTGCCTCAGTTTACAAGCGTAATTCATTCCAGACACGCGCTTGTCATTCAAAGCACTCGTATATCAAAGCGAATTTCTCCAATAAAAAATAATGGAAACTCCGATGATTGATGCAAAATATAAAGTAATATAAAGTAAAAATACATCAAACAAATTAACCCGCACTTTACCTTTGAAAAGAATCATGGCTGGTGTGAGGAAGACTAAAAAGAGGAGGAGGAGGAGGGTTACTGTGTAGGTCGACTTTCAGTCTAACTAACGGAATCCCTGTTATTTGTTGGCTCACCGGAATCTTTTTTCAATTTTTTGTGACTTTAACATGGAAACCTATTTAGTGACAGTTGATTTTGCCTCCTTTCGAGAGTTTTGTGGAAATGTGACATTGCATTGTCGTTAAACAGAGCCATCGCTCGCATGGATGCAGCCTTATTGGACACAAAATAAAAAAAATGCTTTACGCACACACACGTGGTCACAATGCCATAGTAAACAGTATACGCTCGTACGGGTGTTAACTGTACGAGTGAGGCATGCCGACTGAGACTGAGCATGGGAGACTGGGATTACCCACAATCCCCCAGCGAGAGAGAGAGAGAGGAACTATCATAGACATAGAATAACTAGACGCCTCATGACCAGCCGAATCATACGGCAACGTCGCCGCCATATTGCGAGTGGCACTGCTGTGGAGTGAAGTAATGGATAAGATGCCTCACATGTTCTGCTTGGGATTTTACAAACCGCTGTACGCTCCAAAGCAGATCCCGGGGGATTACATTTCATAGGTAAGGCTGAACAATTGTTTTGGTTATATTTGGCCATTAGAAAATCCCGTTTTATAATCTTTACTTTAGCTACGCCAGGCTAAGCTAGCAATGCCATGCATTTATGTGCTCAAGTGAGTCGCCAAACAACGTTTTGGGTAAACGTATTTAGTCAATAACTGTGTAGATTGTTGTTAGCTGTTAACATTTCTCAAACTTGCTGATGTTTTTTTTCTCAAGGAGCACATCAAGGAAACACAGTTTGAAACTGACAACCATCATTTTATGCTCGTGTCTTTAGTTGTGTCTGTCTTCCACAAACTAAGGCTGCACCATATTGACAGACTGAATACTCTCAAATTACAGGATCTGAGTGAGCGAGAGGAGTGTCAGTCTGGAGGAGATCAGTGAGGTTGTGGAGAGCTTTAAATGTTCAGAGCGGGATTGTGTATTGTGTTCAGTAGTTAACAGAGAGCCAGTGACGCTGAGAGAGAAGAGGTGTGATGTGTTCAGTGGATTTAGAGCAGCAGGTTATTATCTTGGCAGCAGAATTTTGAATAAATTGTAAGCGATGGATACGTTTTTGTGAGATGCCAGATAGAATAGCATTACAGTAATCTATATGTGAGGTGACTCGGGCATTAACTGATACTTCAGTACTGTGTTACGTAAGAAGTCTAGAAATGTTTCGGAGATGGAAGAAGGCAGTCCAAGAAATGTTACTTATATGGGAGGAATTATTTAATAATAATAATTATTATTTAATAATTGCCATTATTAATGTATAAATGGATATAAATAATTGCATTTAAACGATTCTAATTAAAAATTCTATTAAAATCTGTTGTATGTAAACGATACTGTTTTAACACGTTTTTTCAGCAGAAATCCCGTTTTCCACATCTACCTGTATTCGTTTAAATGGCACTTTGCCACTCGCAATAAGACTGACGTATCATGTCAGCTGGGAAACACAGTGAATGCGGCATCTATCTATATATGTCTATGCCCAGGCATGGCACCAGCCCATCACAGGGCACACACTCACATCAAACACAATTTAGAATTGGCAATGCACCTAACCTGCATGTCTTTGGACTTTAGGAGGAAACCCACGCAGACACAGGGAGAACATGCAAACTCCATGATGGGAGGACCCGGGACGCAAACCCCTTTACTGCGAGGCAGCAGCGCTACCACTGTGCCACCCACCATTTGTAATCACTAACCTTAAAATAGTCTACAACAATGTTAAACAAATCACATGCTGATATTTGAAATATTCAAGGGGAGCGGGGGGGTCTATTAGAGGACTAGGACTACCGGCAGAGAATCAAATATCAATAGAATAGCATTAGAGTATTAGATACGTGAGGTGAGTCGGGCATTAACCAATACTTCAGTACTGTGTTGCGTAAGAACAGGACGAAGTCTAGAAATGTTTCAGAGATGGAAGAAGGCAGTCCAAGAAATGTTACTTATATGGGAGGAATTATTTAATAATAATAATTATAATTATTATTTAATAATTGCCATTATTAATGTATAAATGGATATAAATAATTGCATTTAAACGATTCGCCAAAATCTGTTGTATGTAAACGATACTGTTTTAACACGTTATTGTTTTTTCAAATGCGGCATCTATCTATATATGTCTATGCCCAGGCAGGGCACCAGCCCACAGCAGATTATAATTATTATTATTATTATTATTATTTAATAATTGCCATTATTAGTGTATAAATGGATATAAATAATTGCATTTTAACGATTCGCCAAAATCTGTTGTATGTAAACGATACTGTTTTAACACGTTGTTTTTTCAGCAGAAAACCCGGTTTCCACGTCTACCTGTATTAGTTTAAATGGCACTTTTGCCACTCGCAATAAGGCTGACGCGCTGACGTATCGACTGGGCAACACAGTGAATGTGGCGTCTATCTATATATGTCTATGGGAACTATCGGCTCAGTTGTAATCACGTGACACTCGGCAGACAGAGCATATACGTACTACTTGTATTGCAAGACCTCACTCGTTTATCAAGTTAAAATGTATTAACGATTTTATCTCATCTTGCAAAACACTTGCAGACCAAGTTACTCGCAATCCAAGCTGTTACTGTATTCTCTTAAGTGAACGCCACATTGAACAGATAGATTGCAATTCAGATTGTGGATCGTGATTTTGTGTTAAAAGGATCGTGATATGATTTTTTGGAAAGATCGCCCGACCCTAATTTGACTAATCAAGTTTTCAGATTCATGTAGGATTCATTAGCCCTTTGGCGAGCTACTTGGAAAAGGGTGGTGAGCTACCGGACGTGTTGGAGACCCCTGATCTAACAACTAGTGTTGCTTCATCTCTGATGTCAGAGCCTCTATTAACAGGTAGTCTAAAGGTTCTCTTTATTTTAAATCTCATATTTAGTTTTGTTAATAATGACACTAATGACTCTTGATGGCTACGGAAACTCCACACCCTCTTCCATCTGGTACTGTCCACAACTAACGTACATTACAGTTGACAGTGTAGCTCGGCCAACCCTCACATTGAGGTCATTTTAACTAATGTAGTGCGGTGTGCTGTGACCTTTTTCTAGTAAACACAAACTGATCTTCCATTAAAGACTGAAGGCTAATAACTCACAGCAGCAGGATGAGCAGATTTACGTGGCTGGTCCTCTTTCACTAGGCCTGACTTTTAGAGTGTGGCTTGTCATGTGCCAGTTCTTTCCCTCTCACCTGACACTACTGTCACTGCCCCCCAAGGGGACGCATGATGAAAAAAATCATTTTAAGAAATGAAACCAAGAATGTCTTATTAAATTCAAGAGCAGCTGAGGTCAAAGGGTTCACACTTCTCTTTTCAGATTGCAATTGTAAGACAAAGGCCTCGGAGTGACTTGATCAAGACCCCATCATGTTCGTTCATATTGGATAGCAACAGTGACAGTGGATAACAACCAGTTAAATCTTCATAATGAAGAAAAGGCTCTGCTGGTAGGCTGGGGTATAGGAATCGGTGGGCTTTTAAACATCCTGTTGGGTTTAACGTGTCTGGAGGCTTATGCCAGGAGGTCAGTTCGCTCACAAGACCACAGTGATCACAACAGAAAGAAGAGCCTCTGGCTACCTGTGAGTGTGATTGAGAGCCTGGTGATGGACTGACGTCTGCCATCAACTTCATGTCTAATGGTGTTGGGGTAGACTTTGACATTTTATATTGAGACTGCCAGAACTACCAAGAGAGCAGCAGTGGGACGAGGTTTAGGCTGTGCTGGTTGTGCATTAAAAAAGCTGCTCATTCTATCTATAAATGGCTCAGAAAAGATGAGGCACCCAACACTTAACTGTGGAATGGGCATAGACAGGTGGAGTCTGGCACACGGCATGAGCCAATAAGGTGGTGGACTTGTAGATAGATTAGAGTTAAATTATAAAAACATCACTGCCTATCTATCTATCTATCTATCTATCTATCTATCTATCTATCTATCTATCTATCTATCTATCTATCATATAGTGCCTTTCATATCTATCTATCTATCTATCTATCTATCTATCTATCTATCTATCTATCTATCATATAGTGCCTTTCATATCTATCTATCTATCTATCTATCTATCTATCTATCTATCTATCATATAGTGCCTTTCACAATATCTATCTATCTATCTATCTATCTATCTATCTATCTATCTATCTATTATATAGTGCCTTTCACAATATCTATCTATCTATCTATCTATCTATCTATCTATCTATCTATCTATCTATCTATCTATCTATCTATTATATAGTGCCTTTCACAATATCTATCTATCTATCTATCTATCTATCTATCTATCTATCTATCTATCCATCTATCTATTATATAGTGCCTTTCACAATATCTATCTATCTATTTATCTATCTATCTATCTATCTATCTATCATATAGTGCCTCCTTTCTATCTATCTAACATTTCTTTCTGTACTTTATTAGATTAACACCACTGTTGAGTTTTCTCACTTCATTGTTTCAAAATCTAGGAGTTCTATTACTGAGCTCATTTTTATTTTTGGAAATTCTGTGCCTAGGAAAAATATGAAAGACTGCTTACTTAGCAACTTTTTGTTGGGTCAAGCTAAAATGTCCATTGAAAAACAAGAAGAACTAAGGATAGAAATGGGCCAGCTACTGAGGATTTATTAATGTTTAAGGTGCTCAGTCATAGCAGAAAGTTTAATTTGTATATTTTAAATTAACCAATTAAATAGATATATTTCATGACCTTTGTAAATGGTGCTTCATGCTGTACAGAAAATTCGTTTATAGAAGTTAATGAGTGGGCGGCACGGTGGCACAGTGTGTAGCACTGCTGCCTCGCAGTTAGGAGACCCAGGTTCGCTTTCCGGGTCCTCTCTGCGTGGAGTTTGCATGTTCTCTCCGTGTCAGCGTGGGTTTCCTCCCACAGTCCAAAGACGTGCAGGTTAGGTGCATTGGTGATCCTAAATTGTCCCTGCTGTGTGTGTGTGTGCGCCCTGTGGTGTGTTGGTGCCCTGCCCAGGGCTTGTTTCCTGCCTTGCGCCCTGTGTTGGCTGGGATTGGCTCCAGCAGACCCCTGTGACCCTGCAGTTAGGATATAGCAGGTTGGATAGTTACTGAGAAGAAAAGCCAGGAAGTTGTGCATTTTCCCATTTATTATAGACTGGCATCTGTTAATAATTGTAAACGAATTGTAAAAATGTAATTCTATCTATCTATCTATCTATCTATCTATCTATCTATCTATCTATCTATCTATCTATCTATCTATCTATCTATCTATCTATCTATCAAACTTGAACTGGCGTTTTACCATTCAGAAGATAATCCGATGAAGTATTTTTAAAGTATTAATCATGGATGACATGATTATTTTTTCTGCTCCCTTACAGCTTCATAGACCTGGGATCAACTCCTGGCCCTGTCACTTTCTTCAGGACACTCGTTCCTTCCTAAAGATGTCCATGTGCTGCTAATTGTCCCAGATTGAGTGGTCAGGTCAGTGCAGTTTTGTAACTGGTAGTCCATCCAGGGTTGGTTCCTTGCCTTTGGTTTGCCCGGATCCTTTATTATAATAATTGTGCTGGCCATAAAAGCAAGTAAATGAATCTGATTGCCTTTTATGAATTCCTTTTAACACTCTATGGTATTTACGATTATGCTGGGAAGTTAGTGATTAGTTTATTAGTACCTAACATTATATGTTTATTTAAATCCTGTTATTCAGTTATTTTCTGAATCCTGTTAGTCCAACTCAGGGTTACGGGAAGCTTAACCCTAACCTTGCAGTACTGTCTTGTGACGCCTTCTCTGTGTGGCATAAAGGTGACATAGATGTTAATTTAGATGTAAAGGAAGATGGACATGATGGAAGATGAACATTTAGATGTTCCAGCCTTTACAACCAGAGCCTGAATTCTATTTGCAGTGCCTGCTTTTCATTTCTGTTATATGGAGTGTACTGTGTATGACAAGAATCAGACCCTTATGAGAGTCCAGGTCATGACCACCAAATCACACTTGGACAATTTTAAAACATCCGTCCATCCGGAAGGAGAACAAAGGCCTTAAATAATTCAGGAGCAGGGGGCAAAACACAGAAAAGGGAGAACTGCAAGTAGACAACTTCCGATCCAGGAGCTTTGAGTTAGCCGTGTGCCAGCATGTCTCTGACCAGTGAGTCATTCTGACTTTCAGATCTTCACATGTCCCCCTTTCTCATTCTCTTCAGCCCTCCCTCCACAGCTGATCAGTATCTCCTCCTTTTTGATTTTTCACAGCCATTTTAGAGGTGCTCCTGGGCCCACTTGGTGACACAAGCCATTTGCCGCTCTCCTCCAGTGGCTCATTTCAAGCGCGTGTTTATCTGATTTGCCGGGTTGACCTTAAAAGAAGCTGGAGCTTTTGTAGACATTCATCTTGCCCATTATTAATACGTGGAATTGACTCCCATGGATCATCTTTAGTTTGCTATTGAATTCTGCACTTGGGAGATACTGGCTCTCTTTGTTTTCATGAACAAGACACAGAATTCACTTTTAATAAAGTGAACTGTCACTTCATTATGGCATTGGGATGTTGGATGGTCTCATGTGCTCTACATTGGCATCAGAACAAAATGAGAAGATACAGAGCGTTGCCAGCCTCATTGTTAAATGCTATCTTGGACCAAGATTGGAGTCTAGTCTGGACAGTTAAATGCCCACTGGGAACCAAAGCCCTTTATGTGTTTATTTTACTCTATTTTATAACATTGGCATTACATTTAAGTGTGGCATAAAGATGACTTTAATTTAGACCTGAAAGAGACTGTAACCCTAATCCTAACCTCCACGACCTGAGCTGAATTTCATGGGCAGTGCTGCCCATTCATTTCTGAGCACCCACTTCGTCAAGTCTACTCACCCTGACCAGGTCTTCAATGTCTCGCTGAGTGATGGCATCACAGTGCTCCTTTGGGCAAGTCTTGCCTAAAGTACGGCATGCAGTTTAGGTCTCCATATTACAAAATGGCCTAGCAGTGCTAGAGACAGTCCAGAAAAGAGTGATTAGGAGGATTTAGATGACTGAGAGGTGTGAGTTATGAGGAGAGGTTGAAGGAATTGAACCTTTTCAGTTTAATTAAACAGTTAAGAGGGGACATGATGAAATGTTTAAAATTATGAAAGGATTTGGTACAGTGGATCAGAGTAGGTACTTTAAATTCTTTAACAAAAACACAGGGAGATATCTGGAGACTTGTTAAGGGTGAATGTGGAACCAATGTTTAACAGGTTTTCCTCAAACAGAGAATGTCAAACCCATGGAATAAATGACCAAGCTGTCTTGTAAGGCAGCGCTTCTCAAACTGTGATCCCACAACACCTCTTAGGGTTGGGTCTTAGGACCCCAACTGGAGCACCATGGGAAAAATTGTTAGATTAGAAAATTCTAGGAGCTAAAAATGATAGTCTTGAGGGATATGAGGACCTCAAGTTCCTAGAAGGTTAGAACAAGATACTCTTCAACGTCCTTTCCTAGTGGTGTCCCCTAAATTTCCACCAGGGGTACCACAGAATAAGTTGATTGATTTGAAAATTCCTAGAAGCCGAAAGTGACAGTCTTCAGGAATATGAGGACATCAAGATCCACAAGCTACCATTTAACCTGCATTCCTAGTAGTGTCCACTAGGACCCCACCTTTGGTGCCATGGAATAAATTGTTTGATTTGAAAATACTATCAAGTGACATTCTTGAGGAATATGAAGACTTCCAGTTCCTAAAAGGTTAGAACAAGTTACTCTTTAATGTCCATTCCTAGTTTTGTCCCCACAGGACTCCACCAAAGGGTACCATGGAATAAGTTGTTTGATTTGTAAATTCCTAGAAGCTGAAAGTGTATGTCTTGAGGAATATGAGGACATCAAGTTCCATGAAGATTAGCACAATTTACCATTTAACCTGCATTCCTATTAATGTCCACTAGGACTAGGAAGTTGTTTGATCTGAATATTCTAGGAGTTAAAATTGATAGTCTTGAGGAATATGAGGACCTCAAGTTCCTAGAAGGTTAGAACAAGATACTCTTCAACCTCCTTTCCTAGTGGTGTCCCCTAAATTTCCACCAGGGGTACCACAGAATAAGTTGATTGATTTGAAAATTCCTAGAAGCCGAAAGTGACAGTCTTCAGGAACATGAGGACATCAAGATCCACAAGCTACCATTTAACCTGCATTCCTAGTAGTGTCCACTAGGACCCCGCCTTTGGTGCCATGGAATAAATTCTTTGATTTGAAAATACTAGGACCTTCAAGTGACATTCTTGAGGAATATGAAGACCTCCAGTTTCTAAAAGGTTAGAACAAGTCACTCTTTAATGTCCATTCCTAGTTTTGTCCCCATAGGACTCCACCAAGGGTACCATGGAATAAGTTGTTTGATTTGTAAATTCCTAGAAGCTGAAAGTGTATGTCTTGAGGAATATGAGAACATCAAGTTCCATGAAGATTAGCACAATTTACCATTTAACCTGAATTCCTATTAATGTCCACTAGGACTAGGAAGTTGTTTGATCTGAATATTCTAGGAGTTAAAATTGATAGTCTTGAGGAATATAAGGACCTCAAGTTCCTAGAAGGTTAGAACAAGATGCTCTTCAATCTCCTTACCTAGTGGTGACCATTAGGATGCCAACAAAGGTGTCACGCAATATGCTGTTTGATTGGAAAAGTCTAGCACCTGCAAGTGACGGTCTTGAGGGATATGACGAATCTAAAGTTCCCAGATGGGTATAATAATTTACGCTTTAATCTCCACTCCTAGTATTGTCCCCTAGGACCCCACCATGGGTGCTACAAGATAGGTTATTTAATTTGAAAGTTTTAGGAGCTGAATGTGATAGTCTTGAGGAATTTGAGGAACCTCAAGTTCATTGAAGGCTAGAACAAGCTACCATCTAGTAGTGTCCACTAGAACCCCAGCATGGGTACCATGGAATAAATTGTTTGAAATAGGACCTGCATGTGACATTCTTGAGGAATAAGAAGACCTCAAGTTCCTAGAAGGTTAGACCAAGCTACAATTTAATCTCCATTCCTAGTAGTGTCCTCTTGGACCCCACTGAAGGTACCATGGGATATGTTGTTTGATTTTAAAGTTCTAGGAGCTGACAGTGATAGTCCTGAGGGATAGGAGGACCTCTGGTTCCTAAAAGGTTAGAACAAAGCTACCCTTTAATCTCCTTTCCTTGTGGTGTGCCCTCTTTTCCACTCCTTCTTTCACAGGAAGGAACATACCCTTTAGTTTTTCAGTTCGCTAAAAGCTTAGGAAGGAATCGGTCTGCTTAAAGTCCTGTTTGGATGGGATTAGTTTTCCTCCAGGAGGCATCCCAGGCTGAGTGCCACAACCAAAGAATTTTGTTTTCCTTTAATTTATTGAGAGGGGAATTTGGGGGCTGTGAGGATCTTTGTTTTGGCTTAGAGAAGCCTTGGCAGAAAACAGTTTAAGAAGCACAGTGGTAGAGAGTAGGACTGCAGGGAGCGGCAAATCTCGACTTAATGTTATTTTGGAAAAATTTAGGAGGGTAGGATTGGCGAGCTTTGCTGGGTTGAAACACATGTTCTCGTCACAGTGACACAATGACATTGTCTAAAAATGGGATTTGAAAGGAAATCTTTGCTATCAAACCCAAAAGACTGACAGCATCTAGAAAACCAAAGGGTATTATGATGACGAGACATCCTAAAACATGCACACTGTATACATAAAATCATTTCACATTGTATTTCAGGGTTCTGCTTCATAGTAATTTTACTTTCATTTGCTGATGGCCATTTGCACAAAAATGATGATAAATCCATCCATCCATTTTCTAACCCACTGAATCCGAATACAGGGTCATAGGGGTCTGCTGGAGCCAATCCCAGCCAACACAGGGTGCTAGGCAGGAAACAAACCCCGGGCAGGGTGCCAGTCCACCGCAGGGCACACACACATTAGTGACAATTTAGGATCGCCAATGCACCTAATTGGCAGGGCTTTGGACTGTGGGAGGAAACCCACGCAGACACGGGGAGAACATGCAAACCCCAAGCAGGGAGGACACGGGAATGATGATAAATGAAAGAGAGAATCGGTTTTTAGGGGCTTTGTGAATGTTTGACCCACAACTGACACTTTATGCAGGAAACAAATCTTTGACTTGATGTGAACTCTTGCTGTTCAGATACGTCTGATCTTTCACATACAGTAGCTAAATGAGAATTCTTTTATTTTGCTAAGATGTTCTTATAGTAAGAGAATAAAGTAAATGCGCAGTAGAGGAGGTGTCACGACTTTTCTGACACTCTCTAATACTTTAGCCAGGATTTGTTTCCCCGTGTTTTTCTTTTCTGTGTCCACTTGGTTCCTAGAAGGCTAGAACAAGCTACCATTTAATTTCTATTCCTAGTATTGTCCACTTGTACCCCACTATGGGTACCATGGAATAAATTGTTTGAATTAGGACCTGCATGTGACACTCTTGAGGAATATGAAGACCTCAAGTTCCTAGAAGGTTAGAAAAAGCTACCATTTAATCTCCACTAGCCGACCCGCAGCGTAGCATACACCGCATAATTATTCTTTGGTGGGTGAACACTTCCTGAAAGACACAGTTCAAAAATCCCCGCGATAGGGCGGCGGCCATCACTCCGGGTTCGGTGTCGGTCTAACAAAGGAAAAAAAAAGAAGGGGCACAGAAACAACAGGGAGAACAGAAGCTTGCGGGGACAAACAAAGATGGCAGCAATGAGAGAGACCTGTTAGCAAAGCAAAGCAGCCCGAACCGAGAAGCGCAATGAAAAGTCAACGTGGGTCAGTGGTGCATGTGGACTGTAGCAGGGACCAAAGTGACTGAGGATGTGTTTGGTGAGGTGTTGGGCGCGGGCACATGAGCAGGCAGTACGCATGCCTCGAGAGCGAGGGTGGGCGCGGGAGGAGGGTTGGAGTTGGCAGGCGAGGATCCGTCATGCGTACCCCATGGTCGGGCGACTTGGTCGATTATATATATAGATTCCTAGTGTGGGGTACAGCCAGGCAGACATGTTGGTTCACCACACACGTTTATTTACAGACGTAAAGTGCACAACCCAGTGCCACACAACAATGCCTTCTTGTCTTCTTCAGACCGCCTGCACTCCTCTCCTTCGAGCTCCGTCCTCTTCCACCCGACTCCCGCCATCGAATGGAGGGAGGCGGCCCCTTTAATGCACCCCCGGATGGGCTCCAGGTGCTTCCTGAGGAGCCTCCGCCGAAACACACCCCCGTGTGGAGGAAGCACCAGCTGTGTAGCCGGAAGTCCTCCGGGTGTCCCTGCTCCTCTTCCCCCCAGCACTTCCTGGTGTGGCGGAAGTGCTGAGGTCCAGGGGTCCCAAGGCATTGGGGCACCCCCGGGCGGTGACCACGGGCCCCTACAGGGTTGGGCTTCCAAGCCCTCTACCCGTGGCCCCCAACACAACCAGGGTGGTCGCCCCCTCGTGGTCTGGAGGAGGCGCAAGCCCTCCTCCGGTCCTCCTGGGCATCCCGGCTAGTAGTGTTATCTTGGGATATGTTGTTTGATTTTAATGTTCCGGAAGCTGACAGTGATAGGCCTGAGGGATATGAGGACTTCAAGTTCCTAGAAGGTTAGAGCAAAGCTACCCTTTAATCTCCTTTCCTTGTTTTTCTTTTCTTTTCTGTCTCTGCTTGGTTTATTAAATGCTATTTTTATGATGTGTACTGTACGGAAGCTGAGAGAGGACGTGCAATATTGTTATTTTTTTTTTAAATTGTTTCCTCGATTCTAAATTGGCCCTGGTGTGTGCTTGGTGTGTGGGTGTGTTTGTGTGTGTCTTGCGGTGGGTTGGCGCCCTGCCCAGGATTGGTTCCTGCCTTGTGCCCTGTGCTGGCTGGGATTGGCTCCAGCAGACCCCCGTGACCCTATGTTCGGATTCAGCGGGTTGGAAAATGGATGGATGGATGTTTCCTCGAGATAACGGACTAATGTTATTGAGATCTTGATTGTTTTCTCGAAATTCTGAAATAATTGTATCTAACGTTTCATGTTTAGCTTATCGAAGCCATGTCCTGTTTGAAATGGCAGAAGAGCAGAACTGTAGTGATCAGTGCGTCACATTTTTGTTCAATCAAGGGCCGATGCGGGCTGTTTACACCTTAGTTTAGGAAATAACGTACAGTAAGTGTCTGTCATTTAAGAAGACGATTAGCAAGGCTTCAGCTGTATAGGCGTTGCAATCTAAGAGAGCCTGATTCCAGGAGCAAAGGTTAAGTTTCATTTTCTCGAGATCATGATAAAATGAATCCATTATCTCGAGAAAACAAAGTTCGTTTTTTTTCGAGATCTCGATAAAATAAGTCTGTTATCTCGAGGAGACCATTTAAAAAAATAACGATATCCCACATCCTCTCTCGGCTTCCATAGTATTGCTGTATTTCTGTCACTCTTATTCTGCTTATTGATTTATCATTTGACCCTTGTACTTTCTGACTAGAATGCCCCCCCACCCAAGGGGCGGGGTCACACTGATGTCAGCGATGAAGGACGCCCCCCCCAGCCTTTTGCTGCATTCCATTGGAGTTTCCACTTTGGAGCCTTTAGTTTCAAAGGTCTGACACAGAAATTCATTCACCCTAATAAATCAACCTGGACCACCAGTGTCCAGCACTCCGGATTCATTTCTCATCTCTTGCTGTTGTGTTTACTGTTGCTATGACAACAATTACACATAACACATTCTTGTGGACTAAATTGATGTGCTTAGTGGCCACTACTGGTAAGCAGTGTAAGTGCACGGACTATTTATGGTTTCATTACATTACGCCTCCAAGCAAAAATTATTGGCGAGTTGTCAAAGTTACAACATAATGATAAATACAGTAGTGAAATAATCACATTTTATTAATATTATTTATTTATTTTTCAGGCTTCCTTTATTTAAAGGCACAGGAAGAAAGAGAAAAAAAGACAAAATATAACAAAAGATTAGGTGGACCAACCCTTCAGCTTATGGCTCCCAATAAGAAGATGCTTGGTGTGCCTCATAACCTCATACTCCTTAAAGTAGCAGTCATGGAGTGTGTTTACATGCGTTCTAATAAACCATTTAATCATGGAAATACACTTTCACATGAGCCCAGGAGATTCCCCTGAGCTCTAATAGATCCAACTGGATTATTAAAATGTGAGCTCAATAACGGGAGCCTGACGGCTGAGGGACACAGCTCCACTGCCACTCCATTTTCTTTGTGTCTGTTTGGTTGGCTTCTATTGCTGTGTCTCTGTATCTGATGTTATAGAAGTGTGAGGCACTGGTGCTGTGGTGGCGTTCACTGTGAAAGGCGCTGTAAGAAACACAGAATGATACGAGCGTCAGTCAGCTGTGAGCCCGAAGCAGCCGCTCTTAGAATATTTATGAAACTGCTGATTACATATGGGATCCGAGCCCGTGGATGGCCACAGTTGTTTCTCTCATTCTGTATTTTGATTCAATGCCGCAAGATATGACTGAGGTGTAGCCGAGAGGAGGGGTGGGAGGCAGGAAAGCAGCATTTTAGAACAGTTTCCTGGAAAATAATTCTGTGGCCTCCCAAGATGAATTAATGCTAATAAAAGTGAAGGCCAATAGAGCAGCAGCATAGCCATGCGCTTTTTTTACTGGTGGTCTTATGCACAGGAAATGCAAAGTGCAAGGGGGATTATGGCGGGTGTGTTAAGTGAACCCAAACAAATACCGCCACGCATTTACGAAGTTACTTCCTTGAATAGAATTTATCTGAACGCTCCCCTCCAGGTAAAGCAGATAATTGAACTCGGGCCTGAGCAGAATATTAATCACGGGCAGATATAACTTATTTATAAGGCTGCTGCAGCGGTGCATTCGGGTCAGGGAAACCTGAGTGGATAAATATTAATATTGGGATACTTGGGATAAAGTCGGAGTAAACAGCTTCCTGCATACTGCAGGCATACACCCACACAAATCACATATCTATCTATCTATCTATCTATCTATCATATAGTGCCTTTCTATCTATCTATCTATCTATCTATCTATCTATCTATCTATCTATCTATCTATCTATCTATCTATCATATAGTGCCTTTCTATCTATCTATCTATCTATTATATAGTATCTTTCACATATCTATCTATCCATCTATCTATCTATCTATCTATCTATCTATCTATCTATCTATCTATCTATTATATAGTGCCTTTCTATCTATCTATCTATCTATCTATCTATCTATCTATCTATCTATCTATCTATCTATCTATTATATAGTGCCTTTCACATCTATCTATCTATCTATCTATCTATCTATCTATCTATCTATCTATCTATCTATCTATCTATTATATAGTGCCTTATCTATCTATCTATCTATCTATCTATCTATCTATCTATCTATCTATCTATCTATCTATCTATTATATAGTGCCTTTTACATCTCTCTATCTGTCTGTATTAAATAGTATCTATCTATCTATCTATCTATCTATCTATCTATCTATCTATCTATCTATCTATCTATCTATCATATAGTGAGGCGGGTTCATCCTCCCTTCCAAGTGTTTCTAAAACTGCTCAGATGGAGGTTGAGAAGCTTGTCATTCCTTAGTATTACTGAATGTGCTGGGTGTTACACAGTGGAGACCCCTGCTGGTAGATGCTGTGTATGCAGGTGTTGTCCTCGACAGCAGTGCTGGACAGTGAGAGGTGTGTGTGTGTGTGTGTGTGTGTGTGTGTGTGTGTGACACGGTGGTGCAGTACTTTCTGATGCCGCCCATGGCCTCCAGTGCTAATTCCAGCCTGCTCATTTACTTTGAGGAGGGTTGTACGTTCTTCCCATGGGGGTTTTCCGTGGGCACTTTGACTTCCTCCCGTATCCCCAAACACCGGCGTGTCAGCTTAGATTGTTGATTCCGTATTAAAACTGTAAGAGTGTAAGTGTGAGTGTTTGCATGAGTTGGCCTTTTATGGACTGGTGTGCTCTTCACAGCTAACTGCCCACCAAAGCTGCCATGATGTGCTGCAGCCCCCTGCTGCCTGAATTGGATCAAGTGGGTTTGAGGATGCTGTGCTGTTTTACTTTGTGATGTGTTACATTTTGTTACTTTATTTTATGTTACACCCAAACACATATTAGGGTGACTGGCTTTTCCAATCTGTTCCTGTGTGAGTGAGTGAGTGGGGTGGGTTAATGGACATGGCCCCCTGTCCAGGTTAGACTTCTGCTTCATACTACCAGGTTAAGCTTTAGAACCCCTTGACCTCAAACTGGATTAAGCTGGCTTGAGATTGTTAAAGTAGGGTGACCCCACCGACTCCTCAAGGACACCACCAGGCATGTCTCCTGTGAATCTGCAACTTGCCCTGCCTGTCAGAATATACTCAGGGGTCTCTCACTGTGCCAGGGCTGAAGCCTTCTCTCTGCAGAGACTCTGTGCCTCCACTCCCTCAATGAACTGACAATTGTAATCGGCGAGGCGGCTGACAAGCGCTTTAGATATAATCTGCCGTTTGCGCTCCATCTTTAACAAAGAGGGTCTTAACTGTAATTATGCAAATACAAAAAATGTGCATTACACGAGAGCACCATGCGTGACAATGGCTCCGAGATGACTGTCCTCTTTGTCATTTTGACATACACCAAACCCCAATGTTAAGAACTCATTTTTTTTTTTTAACTGCATTATTTATTTATTTTTAATATTTTGGTTGTGGTCGTCCTCTGTGGCCTCAACCTGAAGCGGTCCTGAGGAGGAAAAGCAAAGCCGATTTTGATCCATAAGAAACGTGGCTCATGGAAACCCCTGAGTGGCTGTTTTGATTTATTTTTTTTTTCGAAGCTGGGGTGGACAGTTGTTCCAGTGGTGGGGGGTTCAATCTGTCATTTGGAGTCTAAGTGATGGCACAGGATTTAAGACCCACTAGGCTCATAAAATCTTCTGGTTGACCATTTTTGGTTCAGGCTGTGAAACTCAAATGAAACTCACACGGCATTTGCACCCAGGAGCAGCAGGCAACTGAGATGTGCACATGAGGTGACACCAAACTGAGAGACGCCTTTCAAATCAGAGCAAAGGGATGAAGTCATGAGGACCCCGGTAGCTGAAAGGTCAAGGCGTTGAGCCACAATGTGGTGTTGGGTGGCTCACCAGGTAATGGCCTTGATGGATGAAACGCCATTAAACCCTTTTATTATGTGTTTCTTTGCGCCGGTCCCAAGCCTGGATAAATGGGGAGGGTTACGTCAGGAAGGACATCCGGTGTAAAAGTTTGCCAAATCCATATGCGGACAGATGTGGTGACCCCTAACAGGAGCAGCTGAACGAAGAAGAAGATTACGACGCCTTTTTTTATGACTTGTGGGGAGGTTTACTTACCTTGGCAGTGGCATTCATGTCTCTGGTGACTCTTCCTGTGAAGTCAGTAGACGGATTGGGAGAGCAAGAGGGGTCATGAGGTCACTGGAAAGGGGTGTGTGGCGCTCATGATGCCTCTGAAAAACGGACGAAGGTCCAAGTCTGTAGAGTCCTGGTGCTTCCTGTCTTGCTATATGGTTGCGAGACATGGACGCTATGCAGTGACCTGAGATGAAGACTGGACTCCTTTGGTACTGTGTCTCTCCGGAAAGTCCTTGGGTCCCGTTGGTTTGACTGTGTTGCTCATGGAGTCCCGAATGAGGCACATGACCTGCATTGTGAGGGAGCGTCAGTTACGGCACTACGACCATGTGGCACGATTACCCAAGGGTGATCCAGCTTGTAAGATCCTAATTGTTGGGGACCTGAGTGGCTGGACCAGGCCAATGGGATGCCCACGTAACACCTGGCTGTGGCCAATAGAGGGTGAGACTGGACCGCATGTCTGCCTGCGGGGGGGTTGCAAACCAGGATCCCGAGTTGTTTCGTCGTGTATTGCTTGCGGCAACGCGCTGTACCAATGCCTGCTATCCCCACCTTGACTTGACTTGATTATGACGCCATTCCAATTAGCATCTTCACCTGTAATGATGACTTGCTGTTGTTCCTTAGTGGGGCAAGAACCATCAGGGTCTTTTATGGAAATGATAAGGGCATTGGGACCTTCAGCTTTCTTGAATGGTAATCACCAGGAACTTCTGCTTGTCACTGTGACATCACAGGTACTTCAGCCGCCTTACCTGATTGCCTTGAATGAAAGAAAGGGTCCCAGCTGGAAATAGTCGTAGGTTGGCACACTCTGGAATGCCAACTTCACTCTCATGACAGACCATCGCTTCTCTAGAAGAGCCGCTACACATTACTTGTCCATTATACAGTGGGTTCAAAAGCTTTCAGTCCCCTTGACTTTCTGCACACTTTATTGTTTTGTCGATTTAGTTTGAAATGATACATTTGCCGCTTTAGCCTATCAGTCCTCACTCAGTAACCTATAAGGACGAAGTGAGGATGTGTTTTCGGAAAGGTTTGTAAATTTATTATCTCTCACTCATTGAAGTATTCCAGACCCTTAATTCAATATTTTCCAGAATCCCCTTTGGCAGCAATTCCAGTTTTGAGTCATCTCGGTACGTCTTCACAGGCTTTGCACACCTATATACATCAGACTTCCAATACGACTCGGAGTCCTGCCACATGCAAAAGTTCGCTGATGACACTGCTATTGTAGGCTGCATCAGGAGTGGGCAGGAGGAGGAGTACAGAAAGTTAATCAAAGACTTTGTTAAATGGTGCGACTCAAACCACTTACACCTTAACACCAGCAAGACCAAGGAGCTGGTGGTGAATTTTAGGAGGCCCAGGCCCCTCATAGACCCTGTGATCATCAGAGGTGACTGTGCAGAGGGTGCAGACCTTTAAATATCTGGGAGTGCAGCTGGATGACAAATTGGACTGGACTGCCAATACTGATGTTCTATGTAAGAAAGGTCAGAGCAGACTATACTTTCTGAGAAGGTTGGCATCCTTCAACATCTGCAGTAAGATGCTGCAGATGTTCTACCAGACGGTTGTGGCGAGTGCCCTCTTTTACGCGGTGGTGTGCTGGGGTGGCAGCATAAAGATGAAAGACGCCTCACGCCTGGACAAACTTGTTAAGAAGGCAGTCTCTATTGTAGGATTAAAGTTGGACAGTTTAACATCTGTGGCAGAGCGACGGGCACTAAGCAAACTCCTGTCAATCATGAAGAATCCACTGCATCCACTGAACAGTGTCATCTCCAGGCAGAGGAGTAGCTTCAGTGACAGACGTTTGTCACCGTCCTGCTCCACTGACAGACTGAGGAGATCGTTCCTCCCCCACACTATGCGACTCTTCAATTCCACCCGGGGGAGTAAATGCGAACATTAATTTTATTTTAATTTTTTTCATTTTTATTACTATTTAATTTAATATTGTTTCTTTGTATCAGTATACTGCTGCTGGATTATGTGAATTTCCCCTTGGGATTAATAAAGTATCTATCTATCTATCTATCTATCTATCTATCTATTACCTGGATTTGGGCAGTCGATCCCATTCTTCCAGGCCGATTCTCTCAGCCTCCCTTAGATTGGATGGGAAGCGTCTGTAAAGTGCCATCTTCAGGTATGTCCTCAGATGATGGGTGTGGTTGAAGTCTGGGCCACTAAAGGACACTAATACAGTAGACTTGACTTGTCCTGAAGCTGCTCCAGTGTAGCCTGGGCTGTAAGCTTCAAGTCATCGTCACTATCGGTCCAGTCTGAGGTGGCCTGCACTCTGGAGTAGGTTTTCCTCAAGGACCTCTCTGTGTTTGGCTGCAGTCACCCTTCCCTCAGTTCTTCACATCCATGCAACTGGGCAGCACCCCATAGCATGCTGCTGCCACCAGAGCAAGGATCCTAACTGATGTCTGTGACTCTGGTGACATAGCGGGAGTGCTCAAGGTCCTGCAGGGAGGGCAGACGGCCGCCTGTGATTTTTTTGGGCTGAGTTTATGACTCTCTGGAGAGCCCTCTCATCTGTTTTCATGAATCTGGAGTACCATATTGCCATACAGTATGCCAGGATGCTCTGGATGGTTGAACAATAAAAAGCCACCAAATGTTTTTGCTCCATTTTGTTCTTCCTGGGTCCTCTCAGAAAGTGCGGTCTCTGTTGTGCTTTTCTGACCATTGCTGTGCTGTTCTCAGACCAGGAAAGGTTCTCTGAAATGAGAATTCACAGAAATTTTGAAGGCGTGCACCCTCTCCGCGTGGTCTACGTTGATGTAGAGAGGAACGGGTTCTGTGCTGTGCTTTCTGAAGTCCAGAATGAGTTCCTTGGTTCCTGTGGTGCTCAGTGCTACGTTATTCACTGAACACCATTCTTTCAGACTCTGAACCTCGTCTCTGATATGAGCCCCCCATTACAGTGGTGTCATCTGTGACTTTAATGCTAGTATTTGTGGGATAAAGTGTAAAGTAGTGGGCTCAGCACACAGACTTGTGGAGATCTTATGCTGAGCAGAAGGGAAGAGGAACGATGAGGGCTGAGTTTAACCCTTTGAGGGTGGTTTTTGTCTGTCTGAGGTAATGAATATGACTTATTTAAACCTGGTGGTATGTCTAAGGACACCTTCAGCTTTGCAACCAGTATTTCTGAGATGTGACCCCGAAGTGGAGTATTGGATGAATTGGACGATTCCTGGAAGATGCATGTTTATTTTTTTGGGTCTAAGTTTACTTTAAACGTACATAACTAGGCTAGAAAAAAGAATATCCTGATGACCACATAGATAGGGGAGAACATGCAAACTCTTCATGGACATTGATCTGGGATTTGGAGACTGCATCCACGAGGCAGCAGCGCTAATCCCAAAATATCTTTTCAGGAGATTTCTCATCACAGGGAAGGTTTGGTCCAAAGCCCTGCAGGCCTTCATCATGAGCAGCCTTCTATGGCTCTGCATTGCCATCTGTCATTTCTTTACTAAGATATTGCTATTTACCATCCACCTTATTTAAAGGACATGTGTCTGTCCTCCCAGTTGCTATATCTCTGTTATGTCATTTGGTATGGAATTCGTAAAAGCAGTGCTAATGTTTGTGGTGCGCCATCTGTTGGAATCAAAAGAAAATGCATTGTATTGCTGTAAATGTTTGCGATGCACCATCTGTTAGAATGAAAAATGAAATGCACGTTATTTCTGCAAGTGTTTGTGATGTGCCATCTGTTGGAATGAAAACTGCAGTGCATGATTTTTTATAAATATTTGTAATGTGCCAACTGTTGAAATGAAAAATGAAATGCACATTATTTCTGCAAGTGTTTCTGATGTGCCATCTGTTGGAATCAAAAGAAAATAAATTTTATTGCTGTAAATGTTTGTGATGCACCATCTGTTGGAATGAAAAATGAAATGCATGTTATTACTGCAAGTGTTTGTGATGCAACATCCTTTGGATGAAAAATGCAGTGCAGGATTTTTTATAAATGTTTCTAATGTGCCAACTGTTGAAATGAAAAATGAAATGCAAGTTATTTCTGCAAGTGTTTATGATGTGCCATCTGTTGGAATGAAAACTGCCATTTGTTTTATTACTACAAATGTTTGTGATGCACCATCTGTTGGAATGAAAAATGCAGTGTATGATTTTTTATAAATATTTGTAATGTGCCATCTGTTGAAATGAATAATGAAATGCACGTTATTTCTGCAAGTGTTTGTGATGTGCCATCTGTTGGAATCAAAAGAAAATACATTTCTATCCATCCATTTTCCAACCCGCTGAATCCGAACACAGGGTCACGGGGGTCTGCTGGAGCCAATCCCAGCCAACACAGGGCACAAGGCAGGAACCAATCCTGGGCAGGGTGCCAACCCACCGCAGGACACACACAAACACACCCACACACCAAGGCCAATTTAGAATCGCCAGTCCACCTAACCTGCATGTCTTTGGACTGTAGGAGGAAACCGGAGCACCCGGAGGAAACCCACGCAGACACGGGGAGAACATGCAAACTCCACGCAGGGAGGACGCGGGAAATGAATCTGGGTCTCCTAACTGCGAGACAGCAGCGCTACCACTGCGCCACCGTGCCGCCCAAAATACATTTTATTGCTGTAAATGTTTGTGATGCACCATCTGTTGGAATGAAAAATGAAATGTACATTATTTCTGCAAGTGTTTGTGATGTGCCATCTGTTGGAATGAAAACTGCCATTTGTTTTATTACTACAAATGTTTGTGATACACCATCTGTTGGAATGAAAAATGCAATGCATTTTAATACTACAAATAATCCTGATGAACTTGAAGGGAAAGCCCACATAGATAAGGGGAGAATGTACAAACTCTTCACAGACATTGACCCGAGATTTGGAGACTGCATCCATGAGGCATCAGTGCTAATCCCAAAAATATCTTTTCAGGAGATTTCTCATCACAGGGAGGGTTTGGTCCAAAGCCCAGCAGGCCTTCATCATGAGCAGCCTTCTATGGCTCTGCATTGCCATCTGTCATTTCTTTACTAAGATATTGCTATTTACCATCCTCCTTATATAAAGGACATGTGTCTGTCCTTCCACATGCTATATTCTCTGTTATGGAATTTGTAAAAGCAGTGCTAATGTTTGTGGTGCGCCATCTGTTGGAATCAAAAGAAAATGCATTGTATTGCTGTAAATATTTGTAATGCACCATCTGTTGAAATGAATGATGAAATGCATGTTATTACTGCATGTTTTTGTGATGTGCTATCTGTTGGAATGAAAACTGCCATGTGTTTTATTACTACAAATGTTTGTGATGTGCTTTCTGTTGGAATGAAAATGAAAAGCATTTTATGACTGCAAATATTTAATTATGTACCTTCTGTTGGACCAAAAATGCAGTGCATTTCATTACTATAAATGTTTATGATGTCCCATGTTTTGGAAAGAAAACTTCAATGCATCTTATTACTACAAATGATCCTGATGAACCTGAAGGGAAAGACCACATAGATAGGAGAGAACATGCAAACTCTTCACGGACATTGACCTGGGATTTGGAGACTGCATCCACGAGGCAGCAGTGCTAATCTCAAAATATCTTTTCAGGAGATTTCTCATCACAGGGAGGGTTTGGTCCAAAGCCCAGCAGGCCTTCATCATGAGCAGCCTTCCATCTCCTGCACCTGCTCATTCCAATATTAGGTTAGCATTGATCACAAAGTAAAAGCCCACCCTGGTCTGAACCAAGCATACCCACTCACACCGGACCAGTCAACATAACCTTGACCTCTTTAGGATTTGGATTACTGAAACGTGTGCCTTATAAACACAAGGAGATCAGGCAAACTTCACACGGACACTGACCTGGGAATTAAGCCTGACCATCTGGAGCTCAAGGAGCACAACACTAACCACTGCACCACCATATCTCCCTGGTCCTGTCTCTCCTGTGTTAAATCCTTTCTGATTTCAGCTTGTGGAGTGGTACGGTCCACAGAGACTTCTTCCTATTGCCTTATAACAAGCTGCCGTTTAGCCATTACTCAAGCAACCAACTCTCGGTGGCAGCCAGTAGAATAATTAACATCTTATTTCCAGTCTGAGTCCCTTTTATTGTTCTTTGGAGATGAGACTTCTTTATATGCCTGACGTCAGCCCCGCGCCATTTGTTAATTTGCCAGCCGCGAGCCGCCTCCCCGTCACTTTCTGTCACGGCTTTGTCTTTTCACGGATTGGATTAACATAATGCCTGACAAATAGCCGTCTTAAAAGACTCCAAGGTGTTCCTAATTCCAGATCTCGGATTTACTTGCACAAGGCATTGGTGTCATTAAAACTGACAGCACTGGTAACGGCTTTAACGGACACCCGCATGGAGAATGGCGTCAGTGACCACTAAGTGGCGCCGGAGCGTCGTGAGGTGCACCTCTGACCGTTTCCAGAGCCTGTTCACTCCATGAAAGGGCAGTGGGAGGCAAGCCAGTCCATCACGATGGGGTTCTCGTCTCTTATATGAGTATACATCCACTTGGAAGTTCTCACATTTTCTTCTCCTACAACAGCGTTTCTCAACCTTTAAGTATTTGTGACCTGAGTTTTCATAATAGTTTTAATCGCGCCCCCCTTTTGAAAAGAGCCCACAAATACCAATTTGTTCTTTTTTAATTAATGATATATCATAGATGCATATTTTATTATAGCTACTTAACTTTTATCGACATTTATCTAACTCTATATTTATTTTTCTAGTATCAGAATGTAGTTTAAGTTCATTTGTTTTGATGTATTTTTCATATTTTCGATTCTTGTTTTCTTTTTATCTTATCTTTGCGCCCCCCCTTTTTGTTACTTTGCCCGCCCCACAGTCTGAGAACCACTGGTATAGAGTCTGCTATTTTTTCCGCTGCGCTGGAAGGATTTTCCTGATCGGATGATGTTATCTCCCATCCATCCGTCGGCTTCAAAGGTGTGCCGGGCAATGTTCCAAGGCTTTATACTCTTTCTTTATATGCAGGCCCCCCCACTTCAGAAAATCGTGCCATTCCAAACAAGGCAAAGAAGATCCCATGTCATGCTGACTCTGTCACACAAAAATAGTACAATGTCCCTGTCTTGTCTTCTAATGCTCGCCTAGCAGCCCTAAATGATGAGCCCCTGTGTGATAAATCTGGCCTTGTGTTAGCTGTACATGTGAGTCACCAGTCAGTCAGTCTCCAACCCGCTATATCTTAACACAGGGTCACGGGGGTCTGCTGAAGCCAATCCCAGCCAGCACAGGGCAGGAACAAATCCCAAGCAGGGCACCAGTCCACCACAGGGCACACACACCCACACACAAAGCACAATTTAGAATCGCCAGTCCCCCTAACCTGCATGTCTTTGGACTGTGGGAGGAAACCCACGCAGACACGGGGAGAACATGCAAACTCCACACAGGGAGGACTCGGGAAGCGAACCCGGGTCTCCTAACTGTGAGGCAGCAGCGCTACCACTGCGCCACCGTGCCGCCCATCATAAAAATGGCAGTAAAATATTTGAATACTGAAAAAGCAAACTAAACAAAATAATGCTGTGAAAAATGTAAGTTCTTCTCTGGTGCTCAGGGTTGCTGGATTGGCTTCATCCCACAAACTGACCTGAATTCATTTTTTTATTATCAATCCATCAGTAAAGTTTGATTTGAACTGAAATAAGTTGAAACCAGATTGAAACTGATTTTTTTTTAACAATTCAGCAATTAAATGTGAATCTCAACTGAACTGAATGTGCTGACTTGAATCCTTTTTTTTATCAGTTAATCATCCGATCTGCTACATCATTGAAATTGTCCTGTCAGTGTTCTGGCAGGTAAATGTTTGAGCAGAACTGGGAGATACGCGTAAAGACAGCAGAAAATGATATGGGGGAGGGGGTCGTACAGTCGGGAGAAATTTACGGCAAAGTGAGAGACAAAATTTGCAGTCACAAGAAACGGAGCAGCAAGTCAACAGTGAATGAAACACACGAGGAGACTTTCAACAACACCTTTTGAAAGAGATTTGGTATCTGCTGATAGGATAAAGAAAGGGAACCCCTCGCCGACCTTTTATCCCGTCATGTCATGACCTCTGAGGCCACGCCCCTAGACAGGCAGGACGCAGGTACTGAAAATGGCGTCCGAGATGCAACAAAATCATGACACAGCATCACAACCGTTAGGAATTTGGAGCAAATCACTTCAGGAACTAAACCCTTAACCCCAAACCCCCCTGGTTCAAGTATAGGAGGAGCACCAATTACATCCAAATGTGCCAACAGCAAAACCAAAACGTGACAGAAAATTAATTCAGTTGAGTACTGCTTTTAATTGAATAGCATTTTCATTACCAATCAGTCAGTCAGTCAATTGTAACTGAATTGAATTTTGTCTGATCAATCACCCGATTCAATTTGTTTTGAATTAAATGTCATTTAAATCAAATTTTGAGTGACTGAAACCCTTTAAAAGGTTTATTTAGACACAGGATGTTATTTAAATTATTTTGGCACCTTGTCTTGGCTGGCCTCACCTCAGAACCTGGCCCTAGAGACCCTGAGATGAAATAAGCACATTCAGTAATCGACGTTTCCTTTCAGAAGAAAAGCACTGTGGCTCTGCATTGCCATCTGTCATTTCTTTACTAAGATATTGCTATCTACCATCCACCTGATTTAAAGGACATGTGTCTGTCCTTCCAGGTGCTATACCTCTGATATGTCATTTGGTATGGAATTTGTAAAAGCAGTGCTAATGTTTGTGGTGCGCCATCTGTTGGAATCAAAAGAAAATGCATTGTGTTACTGCAAATGTTTGTGATGCACCATCTGCTGAAATCAAAAATTCAATGCACATTATTACTATAAATGTGATGTGATATCAGTTGGAATTAAAACTGTCATGTATTTTATTACTGCAAATGTTTGTGATACGCCATATTTTGGAATGAAAAATACAATGCATTTTATGAGTACAAATATTTAATAATGTGCCATCTGTTGGACCAAAAATGTAATGCAGAATTTTTGCAAATATTTGTAATGCGCCATATGTTGAAATGAAAAATGAAATGTACATTATAGCTATAAATGTTTGTGATGCACCATCGGTTGGAATGAAAACTGCCATGTATTTTATTACTGTAAATGTTTGTGAAATGCCATCTTTTGGAATGAAAAATGCAATGCATTTAATTACTACCAATGTTTTTGATATGCCATCTGTTAGAAGGAAAACAGCAGTGCATTTTACCACTACAGATGTTGGTAAAGCCACGTGTTGGAATGAAAAATACAATGCATTTTATGACTAAAAATGTTTATTATGTACTATCAGTTGGACTGAAAAAATGCATTTCATTACTATAAATGTTTGTAAAGCACTATCTGTTGGAATTAAAACTGAAATGCATTTTATTACTACAATTGTGATGTGCCATCTGTTGGAATGAAAACTGCAGTACATTTTACAGTATAAATGTTGGTAAAGTGCCATCTGTTGGAATGAAAAATACAATGCATTTTATGACTAAAAATGTTTGGAAAATGCCATCTGTTGGAATGAAAACTGCAATGCATTTTATTACTACAACTGTGATGTGCCATCTGTTGGAATGAAAACTGCAATGCATTTTATTACTACAGATGTTGGTAATGTGCCACGTGTTGGAATGAAAAATACAATGCATTTTATGACTACAAATGTTTATTATGTACTATCAGTTGGACCAAAAAAATGCATTTCATTACTATAAATGTTTTTGATGTCCCATCTTTTGGAATGATAACTTCAATGCATTTTATGACTACAAATGTGATGTGCCATCTGTAGGAATGAAAACTGTAGTGCATTTGACCACTACAGATGTTGGTAATGTGCCATCTGTCGTAATGACAAATGCAATGTATTATATAAATAAATTCCAATAGACAGTGCACTGTACTGTATATGTTAATGCTGGATATGTCCAAAAGAGAAAGAAATACAGGTATCCGCTTGTTAGATTTTAATCCATCTTGGGTGGGTAGCACAGCTAGTGTTCAGTAAACTTCGAGTAAGAAGACTTGTGAAAGGTGCCATATCAACAATTTCCTTGGTTGCTTAAAGTGTAGGATTTTGCAAACAGCATTGTTATCATGAAATATCACCAGCCTGTCTCTTTCTCTGTCTCTTCCAGTCTGCCCGAGTGTGCGTCTAGTATCATTAGTTATTCAGATTAATATTTCTATTTACTCTTTCCCTTGTCCAAACCTCTATTATCCTTAAAGATAAATATTCTTCACGGGACCCTCCTGTTGACACTTAGGAGTAATCGAGCAGTAAGCAGAGCGCATTTGACACGGCTGGATGTAAAACGTGACAGTCCTTGTCTTATTTTTCTGGCTGGCTTCCTTCCCCGGCATCCATTCTGTCGTTTGCTTAGCCGTATGCCTTCATTAAATTCAAGTGCGAATTAATTAGAGTGGAGGTTAGTGGGTGGCACACAGCCTCTGTTTGGTAGAGCAATGACATTTATTGCTTGAAACCCTTTGAATTCTCTGGAGTGTGTGAGCAAACATAAAAACCTGAACACTCACTTTGGATTTCAGGCTTTCTGTGGCTGCTGTGATGAAAGGGGGGGGAAGAAAAAAAATCATTTTATGTTTTAAAAGTGAGAAAAATTACATCTTTGCTCATCAGATAATAATGGAAATCATTCCATTCAGTTAAGCATAAAGCCGTCAGTCGGTCGAGGAGATGAGAAGGAAAAACGTGTGGTGTGGATGGATGGTTTGACGACGGGCAGACACGGACACCTTCCTTTTATTATTGCTTGGCTGGTGCCGTACAACATCTGCGAGACCATTGCTTCCATTTCTTTTGGTTTTCCAATTCGTGCAGCAGAAGATGAAGTGACTTATTCATGGTCATGCCATGTTAGTTTTAGGATTTGAACCCAGAGCCTTAGGGTTTGAAGTGCAAAGTCTTAACCCCTGCACCTCCCTGACTGCCTTCATGTGCTGATATGGAGAGGTGTTTGTTACAGGGTGTGATGGATGGCAAGGGTGGGTGGGCTGACATCCCAGCTGGGATAAACCCCCGTACCCGGCAGGGAAGCACATGCTCCCGTCGACACAATGGGTGGCAGCATTCCCTATGTCCATCCATGTGCCTGCAGGGCATGCTGGGAATTGCAGTCCTGTGGGTGCCAACAAGGGGAGCTACGATACATTTCATCATTAAATGGGTTTTGTAATTTGTTTATTCGTGTATTGAACGTTAATTGAAAATGTCCCGTTTCCCTACGCTTACCTTGTATTTGAACCCAAGACTTCCCTTTCTTGTGCCTGCAGGGCCTGCTGGGAATTGCAGTCCTGTGGGGCAGCCCTGCTGGGCTCTGTGAGTGCAGACATGGGGAGCTACTTGGGGGAGGGCTGCCCTTACTTTCAGGGGCTTGCTTCTTGACACCGGAAGCTTTCTTGGGTCAGGCGTTAAAAGGGGGCTGCTCAAGGGTGAGAGGTGGGCAAGATGGCGTGGGAGGTGAAGAAGGAGAAGCGCATTGCTTTGTTTGCATACTGGAAAAGGAGGAAATTGAAACCTTGTGGAGATAAAACGTGAAACAAAGGCCTTGTATTTGAACCCTGGACTGTGTTTGGGGGTTTGGAGTGTTGCAGTGCCCTCCCAAAACAACAATCACAGGTCACAGATGGTACAAGCCCACTGACAATCTGTTTTGTTCTCGATATGGCAAAGTGGCCAAATTCAAACTCTGCCATAGATAGACCTTCTACCTGGGAAACACCTGATAGATCCTGAACAGCTGGGGACATTTGGGACATTAGAGGACAAGAGAGAGAGAGAGAGAGGGGTGGAGGGGCATAAGAACTCATACTTAACGCCAACTGGATTTGAGAGTTGGGCTTAAAACCCCTTCTGCAGTTCTTGTACAGTCCGTTCGTCCATCTTTGGCTCATCCTTCCAACCACACAACTCACCAGTGGCAATTAAGGGGAGGCTGGGGAGCACAACAGTCGTGAGATTCTGAAACAAACCACACACAGCAGACCCCCTAAGAACCGTTAAGAAGAATCTGGTTGAGTTATGGGGACATCTTGGCAACAAGCTAACTTGATGGACTCAACAAGCTCCCCTCATTGATCAAACTCCATCTATTACCATATGGCCCAAAGCCTGTGGACGCCTGACCATCAGGCCATTATGAGCTTGTTGGACATCCCCTTCCATAGCCATTGACATTACTATGGAGTCTGCCCACCTAAAACAACCCCCCCACTCTCCTCTTTCTACAAGTGTGTCTGTAGGAATTTGTGGCCGTTCAGCCAGAAGAGCATTTGAGAGGTCAGGTACTGATGTTGGAGAAGGCCTGGTTCATCCCAAAGGTGTTCAGTAGGGTTGAGGAGCAGGCCGCTCAGGTTCCTCCTTGTTTTTCTGGACCACACAGTCGTGCTGGGACACCAAAGGACCTTCACAGACTGAAGTGCACACGTGTCTGCTGTGGTATTAACAGGACCCTTTAGTGGTCCCAAAGGACCTCACCCAAACCTTACCATTACCCCCCCCTCCAGATGGTATTGAGTCAACCCTGAATTATACATCACATCAACAGGAGCAGATTGGGTCTCAAAACCGGCCCAGCATCCTTCAACGAGTGAGTCGATGAGATCAACCCACCCGGCCCAGGATCCTTCAGCAAGTGAGGTGATGAGGTCGACCCACCCGGCCCAGCATCCTTCAGAAAGTGAGGTGATGAGGTCGACCCACCCAGCCCAGCATCCTTCAGAAAGTGAGATGATGAGGTCGACCCACCCGACCCAGGATCCTTCAGCAAATGAGGTGATGAGGTCGACCCAGCCGGCCCAGCATCCTTCAACGTGTGAGGTGATGAAGTCGACCCACCCAGCCCAGCATCCTTCAACGTGTGAGGTGATGAAGTCGACCCACCCGGCCCGTTATTTATTGTAATTTTCTTAAAATTTGTGATGAGTACGCGGCTCACTACTTGCTATGAGCCTATGATATGAACTCTATCTAAACCGTTGCCAAACTAACCTGTACTCTGTTGTTTAGACACAACTTAAAATTTGATGACATGCTTAGAAATAAAATTTAATGAAAAATAAAAATGTAGTAACATGACTTACACGTGATTAGGGTACATGTCAAATGTCAATGTCATGTCCAAGTGCCAGTACCCTAGTAGGCTAATAGCTGCTCATTTACAATGGAAAAAAAATAATAACCGAGGTCACATGATTAAAATGTTCCATTAACTTAACGATAAACTAGAAATGTTCCATCCTAAAATGAAAAATTCCCATCCTGTGCTTTACAACTTTATTTCATCACACTAATAATTGCAGCTGAAAACCATTAATTATCGCTCACGCTGACGACCAGAGAACAATAAAATGCATAATACATAACATTAGAGCATTAGAGCTCTCTAGACGAGAACAGGCCATTCAGCCCAACAAAGCTCGCCAATCCCATTCACTTCATTCTTCCAAAAAAAACATCAAGTCGAGTTTTGAGGGTCCCTAAAGTCTTACTGCCCACCACACTACTTGGTCGCTTATTCCAAGTGTCTATCGTTCTTTGTGTAAAGAAACACTTCCTAATGTTTGTGTGAAATTCACCCTCAACAAGTTTCCAGCTGTGTCCCCGTGTTCTTGATGAACTCATTTTAACTCTTTGAGGGCTGAATATTTTTTCCAAGCAATGGCTTCACACAGAAATCAACATAAAACATGTGTTGCTGCATGCTGTGGCTACCAGTTTGCCAAGAAGGTGCAGCAGGCTTGCTTGCTGCCAGGCTGTCTGTCTTTGCGTAGCTGGGACGCGGTCGCAGTGCATTGCCATCTGGTTTCTACCTCTTATCATTGTTAAGTGGCAGTCCTCCCTGGTGAACATTGTCAGTACTACGATTAGCTGGGGGACCAATCGCTGAAGCTGGAACCTCACATTCGTTTTTAATCACTTGTATCAAAATCTGACAAGTCATAGACCAGTTCAGAGATAATAATAGGCAACAACGTTGTCCACGGAGTATTTTGCTTTGATCTCTCTCCAGATGTCAGTGCCATTTTTGCCATTGTTTGCGCCTTGCTACTCACGCGAGTGCAGGAAGTGTTGGTCAAACCAATGAATCTAACTTTACTTCTAGCAATGAGAGTCCAACTAAAACATAATGGTGGTTTTTGTCACAGTTGACAGTCGATTACCATCGTCAACTCTTCCTTTTGATAAAAGTCGACATTAGCCCTGAAAGAGTCACCGTCTCGATCCACTGGACTCATTCCTTTTATCATTTTAAACACTTCAGTCAGGTCTCCTCTTTGTCTCCTTTAAAGGCTCAGCTCTTTTAATCTTTCCTCATCACTCATCCCCTGTAGCCCTGAATCAGCCTCGTTGCTCTTCTCTGGACCTTCTCTAGTGCTGTTATGTCCTTTTTGTAGCCTGGAGACTAAAACTGCACACAGTACTCAAGGTGAGGCCTCACCAGTGTGTTCTAAAGGTTGGGCAGAACCTCCTGTGACTTGTACTCCACACATCAAGGCGCTATATACCCATCTTGGCTTCTGAGAGACACTGCCACTCTGAGAAGCTCTTTTTATACCCAATCATGTTGCCAATGGACCTAATTAGTGTTTATTGGTCTTCCAGCTCTTCGTTATGCTCAAATTTACTTTTTCCAGCCTCTTACTGCTACTTGTCCCAACTTTTTTGGGATTTGTTGACACCGTGAAATTTTGAATCAACATATTTTTCCTTTAAAATGATGCATTTACTCGGATTAAACGTTTGATCTGTCATCTGCGTTCTATTACAAATAAAATATTGACATTTGCCATCTCCACATCATTGCATTCAGTTTTTATTCACAATTTGTTTAGTGTCCCAACTTTTTTGGAATCCGGTTTGTAGTTTGATGCCCACCCTCTCATGTGGCACCTCATCAAATGCTTTCTGACAGTCCTGATCAGTAATCTCCTCTGCTCGTATCCTTTTGTTGCCTCCTCATAGACTTCCAGCATGTTAGTAAAACACGACCTCCCTCTTCTGAGCCCACACTGAATGTTCAGTTAAACTCCTGTCCTTGCCAGGTGTTGCCCTTAATAATTCTTTCCATTAATTTCCCTGCGATTCATGTTCATAATCTAAACTAACTATTAGTACCAAATAATTTAAATACGACATATGAGATAAAATAAATTGCAATAATGTATATGCTAACCGAAATCGAAACAGAAATCGGCAAAAGGCAGTTTTTTTTCTCTACAATGACAACTAAACCAACTTGATAACGTAATACGGTATATTATATAGGACTATATAAATCGCAGTACTGGACAGATAATGTTTAGTAGTTTAAAAAATGTATTTGAATGTCAAACAGTAACCAGTACATAAAATTTATTTCATGAAACGGTCGGCCTATAACCAGACCAGAGTCCGTGGCCCACCTGGCATTGCCCAAATGCCCTAATGGCCAGTCCGCCCCTGCACATCAAAGTGTGCTTGAGGTCAAAGTCGCAAAAGTTAAAGTTGGACCTTTTGACATGACAACGACCTGAAGCAGACTAGCAAATCCACCAAGGAATGGCTTACAGAGAAGAAAAACGGGTTGGTGGTGTTTATGGACTGGCCGAGTCAAACCAAACCCATGATTGAAATTCCATTGTTAAGGGGGGAATTTAAAGGCAGGCTCCACACGTAACAAAACTCACAAATGTCTTGGAACTGAAGGACTGGTCTAAAATGTCAAAGACGGGTGGGCAGTTAATGGAAAACACCTTCAACCTTCAAGAAGTCATTTCTACTAAACTGGGGTAAACAACGGCATCTGAGGTCCTAAGGGTGGACTTGCTTTTTCCCCAGTAGACCTTTACATCGACTGATGTTTTTGGTTGAATCAATGATTGTAAAGCCTAGTTGTCCCTGTGGTTCAATTCAGATGTGTCACCTTTACCTGTAGGTCCTGTTTGCATGAAGATCTACCACCTGCCTGTGTGGAGATGTTGAAAATGTCAACAGTTTCCATGGGGTGCACTTACTTTTTCACACGACTCTGAATCTCGCGAAATGGACAGCGAGAAGTCAACAAGAAGGAATGGCAACACACGCTGGCAGCCCAGGCCAGCATCTACAGGTCACTTGCTTTTAAGGCTTCACTTGGTGACGCTCCAGAGCTGTGGCTGCCAGTTTGTTAATGTACCGCTAGTAGGGGGTGGGGGGCTCTTCAGTGCTCTGTGCCCACCACTACCCCTCCTGAAAAGCGGCGCCAGTGCTGGCGGCTCTCTGCAAGCTGTTGAGTGAGTGTCAGCCAAATGGCATTAGTGACGAGCCAGCTAAATAAAGCGAGCTGCACGCGCAGATTTTGGATATACAGAAGGTAAAGCCCAAGCCGCTCAATGAGATTACACGTCCATTATTGGATTTAAACAACAACAGCGACAACGGCAGAGCCCCCGTCTGGGAGCAATTGAAGTTTTAACAGGGGCCACGGCGCTGGATGAGGAGCCGCCATCAGATCATCTGAAAAACGCGCAATGAGCTTCTCCTGGGCACCGTTTGGAGCTGTCAGCGTGATGCGTCTGGAATCGGCGCAGCCTAAATTATTCAGCAGGCTTCGGGAACATCACTTAATAAAGACTTTCACTAATGCGCTAGCTGATGGCACAGAAAACAATGATGGGGGGGCCGGGTGAAGCAGCTGTGTGCCCAGATTGACCTCTCATGTGCCACAGCTGGACTGACATTTGTTTATGTAGGACTTGCAACTCACTTGGTCACTGAATTGTCACACTGATACCTGAATGCCACCTAACTGAAAGATTTCTATAATAATCCATTTTTTTTATTTATGCCAATCTCCCTTGGCTTTCATATAATAATAGAAATGATAATGGAATGGGGCGGCATGGTGGCGCAGTGGGTAGCACTGTGGGTTTCCTCCCAGAGTCCAAAGACATGCAGGTTAGGTGCATTGACGATCCCAAATTGTCCCTGGTGTCTGGGTGTGTGTGTGTGCGTGCCATGTGGTGGGCAGGCACCCTGCCCGGGGTTTGTTTCCTGCCTTGAGCCCTGTGTTGACTGGGATTGGCTCCAGCAGACCCCTGTGACCCTGTGGTTAGGATATAGCTGGATGGATGGATAATGGAATGTATCATTTTATCAATGTAATTAAAATAATCTAATATTACAAACCTGCACAATACTTCCTAAAACAAACCAAGAACTGAAGCAGCGACCAGGCACTGTTGAGTCACCTGAAAATAACGATTTTAATAATCATCATCATCATCATCAACATAGTCTTCATCATCAAGATGGCCTTCATAAATAATATTCACCATCATCTTCATCATTATCATCCATCCATCCATTATTCTAACTACAGGGTCACGGGGGTCCGCCAGAGCCAATCCCAGCCAACACAGCGCGCAAGGCAGGAAACAAACCCCAACCAGGGTGCCAGCCCACCACAGGGCATACACTCACAAACACACACACACACACACACACACCAAGCACACACACGGGACAATTTAGAATCGCACAATGCACCTAAACTGCATGTCTTTGGACTGTAGCAGGAAACCCACACAGACACTGGAAGAACATGCAAACTCCACGCAGGGAGGAGCAGGAATAATAATTACAATAATAATTGTGACCATCACTTCCACAAATGTAAAAAATGTATAATAATAATCATCTTAACTGCTTATATCATTAACAGACATCATCAACTCCATCATCTAAATCATCAGCACCTGGCTGGAGTCGATTATTAATTATCATCATCATCCCCATCATTACCATCAAGATGAACTACAATAATGATGTTAATTTTTAATATTCATGATTATTAACATGATGGCTGCATTATTAATAATAGAAATCATAATAAATTAATATCTTCATTACTCTTATAATTTTATGGGGGGGCTTACATCACTTACAGTCATCATCAACATCATCATCATTAGTACAAAAATTGTGAAGATTATTTTATCACATCATCATCATCATCATCACTAGGAGAACATACAAGAATCATCATCATTAATACAAGAATTATGAAGATGATTTAATCACATCACC
This sequence comes from Polypterus senegalus, assembly GCF_016835505.1. Lineage (NCBI taxonomy): Eukaryota > Metazoa > Chordata > Cladistia > Polypteriformes > Polypteridae > Polypterus > Polypterus senegalus. The sequence goes on from NC_053162.1 coordinate 176,991,732, forward strand.
TTCATCATCACTAGGATGGCATACAAAAATAATCATCATGGTTATCATTGTGATCATCAGCACCGGGATAGGATCGATCAACTTGAATCAGGATTATTGCAAATGCTAAGCTGCTGTACATTATTAATAATCATCATCATTGGCAGTATCCTGTGCAAGAATAAACATCACCATCATCATCATCATCATTATACCTACCAGAATGACTTAAATTATAAACAGTAATCATCATTACTATCACAATATTGATTGTTCACCATCTTTATTATAGCTGCTAGGATAGTGTGTATTAATAAGAACAACAATAATAAATAATGGTAATCGTTACAAAGATGGTATATATTGTATTCAATCATCATCATCATCAATGACCAAAATTGCACACGGTGTTATTAATAATCACTGTCTTTACCAGGACTGTATTCATGAATCAATATCTCCATCATACAACTTTGACATCGTGTGTCATTCATTCATTCTCCTTTTGTTTAACTGAAGATGAAAAGAAAAGGGAACAGCATTCTGGCCCCTAATACAATACAATACAAGAGGAAGACAGTGGGCTTTAACACTTTTCACAGACCCCCAGACTTAACTCTCTAAGAAGACAAGGAAAAAAACTCCCAAAATAAAACTATTAGGGAAAAACAAATGGAAGAAATCTTGGAACAGGGAATTCAAAGAGAGACCCCCTCTTCCAGGTAGGTTGGGCATGCAGTGGGTGTCGAAAAAAGGGGGTCAATAAAATACACAGAACAGAACACAAGTCATCCTCAACACAATATAATAGTGCAACAGAAATATTATAAGTACAGAGGAGAATTCAACACTAGATAAAATTACATAATGTGATTGGGGGTCCTGGACACCTCAGCCATCAAGCCATCTCCCGCTATTGGCCATTCCACAGCAGAGTCAGCGCTGGGCCAGCCAATCCGATGAAAAGACCCTTCTACCTGATAATTCCTTTGATCCTCCATCACAGACAACTTTACCTTAGATAGATAGATAGATAGATAGATAGATAGATAGATAGATAGATAGATAGATAGATAGATAGATAGATAGATAGATAGATAGATAGATACTTTATTAATCCCAAAGGCAGAACAACTTGGCAGCTGGGCAGTGGCACCAAGTGCCACATTTGAGTACTGAGGAGAGACACAGAATAGGTAAGGGTTAGTAACAAATTATTACTCTCATGTTACTTAGGTTTTAGTGCTAATGACTTACAACAGAGATGCAGTCTGTACAGTTAATCAGCAGCTCTAGTCAGGGTGTGCTAAACTGAAGTCGTGAGTGAAGCTGTCCCTAACTGGCTATCTCTGTCATCCCTTCACTACGTAACAGCCAATGCGGCACAAAATGGCTGCCGTCACCTCATCCAGGTGGATTCTGCACATTAGTGACATTAGCAACATTAGTGAAGTGGCTCCCCCTTCTCTATGTAAACTGCTTTAAATAGTAAGAAAAGAGTTATATACATGTGAAGAATTATTGGTCATTCCATAGCTGAGTTAGTGGTGGGCCGGCCAATCAAGACCTTTCTACTCGATGATTCAAGTACTCCATCATCAGAGATGACTTTACCTTAGGAAGGGAGACAACTTGGCAATAGGGCAGTGGCACCAAGTGCCACATGTGAGTATCGAGAAGAGAAAAGTGCTATATACATGTGAAGAATTATTATTATTATTATTGTTAGTAATCCAGACCTCCATTACTTTTCTGGATCAGAAGTATGCCCCCCATACACCACCAAACACCGATTTTTGTCTCTCCCCTCTCTGGATGGCCGATTTGTTAAGGTGGTGTCACGTGGCCATCTTTAAAGTCCCCCTCTCAAGACGTCTCTTGTCCTTAACATCGCTCTACACCCCCCAAATCTTGGCTCTCGTCACCCGGCACTGTGCGTCTGAAGTGACGTCTCCACCTGCCTGGCCCCTTTCCGTCTTGCTCCCGCGCTGTTACCTAATCTCATTTCATCGCTAATCACTCTGAAACACCTGTGTCTGCGGAAAGCAAATGGAGGCGGGTTATCACTGGGAGATCTCCTTGGCGAGTGAGTGTGCCAGGATGCCGTCCTTTAGCTGTGCCAGCGACTGCTTCTTGAAGTTTCCAGCTTTTGTTAACCCGTTAGACCTCCTTAGGCTTTATTTTTACTATTAGCCATACAGACTTCTGCCTCCTCTTCCTCCTCCTCCTCATCAGCAGTCGTGTCATGTATGCCACAGTCACATCAACAACAAATCTGTTTGTGTTGTGGCCGGATGCAAGAGTGACAGTTCCAAGACTCCATGAAATTTTGAAGACAAAAACAAAGGAGAGTGGTGTATGTCCCATTGTGCAGGCAATTTTTAAATGGGTGTGCTGGGTAGCCAAGCCGTAAGTAGCGGAGCTCACCCAGTGGTTTCGCTTGAGCCAGTAAATGATGCCTCGTTCTGGGACACCCAGGTTTTTATTTGACAAAAGTGGCAAGGTCAGTTGCCCTCACTGGGCGGCTTCTCTGCACTGTGGAGAAAGAAGGAGATGGCAGTGTTAGCCACAGTGCCCCCTTTCATCTTGGCAGGTTATTACATACCTCAACTGAGCCTGTGAGGAGGACCTCCGACGTGCATGTGTGGCACAGGAATTTATAATGTTGGGCGCTATACAAAATAAAGTGTGATTGACAGTAGGGTGACAATGGCTTGTCGAAATTATTGGCCAAACTGACATCCTCTCACAGTTACTCACTTGGAAGGGATGGACTGTGACGGGCACCGTCGGAAAAAAAATAAACAAAACATGCCCATCTAAATAGAAGGCTGGCACCCTTTGCCCGGCTGGGATGCCTCCTTGATAGAAGGACCGGGGGAGAGAACATACACAGGGCATCATCTCCTCCCGAGTGCTAGATGGCAGCAGGTTCAAGCAGTGCCTCAGATTCCCAAAGGGCATCATGGGACTTGTAGTTCTCTTGAAGTGATGTCACCAGCCTAGCACACCACACTGGCCATCACAGAGTTGTAGAGCATGTGAAGGACGTCGCTGCCCACGTTAAAGGAGCACAGTCTCCTAAGTAAGTTGAGTCTGCTCTGCCCTTTGTGTTATGAGACCAGTCCAACCTGTCATTGATATGGACCCCCAAGCACTTGTAGGTGTGGACCTCCCCACCTCTACATTCACTTCCTTGAGTAGCGACCAGACATGGAGGCTGTTTGGTGCGGTGAAAGTTAATAAGCAGTTCTCTTGGTTTTGTTGATGTTGAGTTGCACACAATTCTCCTGTATCTCCCCCCAGACTCCTCACCTCTGTCTCACTGTTGACCCCCATAAGTGCAGAATCATGTGAGAATTTCTTCAGGTGACCTGGCCTGCTGTTAAATTTGAAATCTGAGGTGTGAAGAGAGAAGAGAAGCAGACCGACCTGTTCCTTGTGGTGCTCCGTTGTTGCTCGCAGAGTCTCACACACTGGGGGTCTGCCCACCATCATGCCACCACAGACTCACCCACCTGCACATCTCCGAGTTGACCCCTTAACAGGGAGGGTACTGAAGGCTCTGGAGTCACAGAGTGGTCAGCCTTGTCCAGGTGAGGAGCTGACGGATCTCCCACTCCAGTCTTTTTCTGATAGGCACAGTGTGGCGAGTCCAGTGGCGCAGCGTCTAGCGCTCATGCTGCCAGGCTTCGGGAGCTCATGTCAATTGTTTACTTCACAGCACATGAAGGACTTCATTAATTTATAACGTACAAGAACATGATTGTGTTTGTCTGTTTTCCTGGTCAGGTTCATGTTGAGGTTTGGGGTTTTCATAACAAGCGTTGGCCAGTCAAGTGCAGTGCAGTGCAGTTCTTAATACAAAAGATGGAAAGAGTAACAGAAATGTGCCGCACGGTTTGTAACGCATTCCATTTTAGAATAAGTCACTCTATAACACACTTAGTTACTTTTTTGTAAGTAAGGAGTAATGTAAGTAAATTCCTTTGAAAAGTTACTTTCTCCACACTGCTCAGGAGGTGCAGGCGTCCATTCATGGCAGCCCATGATGACGTTTAACTCTTTTCTGTGCAGTTTAAAGACATCCATAAGTGGATTTGCGCCTGTAAATGGAGGTTTTAAAATAACCAGTGTGGAAAAAGGCCGACACAGACTGACAACAGAGGCACATAAAAATGAAACAAAAGATTTATTTTTCTTCAGCCATGGGGCATGTCCTCCCTGTGTCCCACAGGCCCTGCACAGTCCACAAACCACACTAAAGAAAAACACCTTCTTCCTCCACTCCTCCCAGGCAACTTTGTCCTCCTCCTCCTCCCGACTCTGGCGCCCCGAGTAGTGGCTGCTGGCTCCTCTTATAGCCCACCCAGAAGTGCTCCAGGCGATGGCTGACCTAATACAAGCTGTACCACCACCCACACGGGCTCAGGAAGCCGTGCAGCTCCTCCTGGTGGTGGTACATGAGCCCAACAGGGCTGAGCCCCGGTGTTCAATAATTGTGGCCCCGGTGCAACCCCGTTGGCTGCCACCAAGTGTTCCGGGGGACATAGTGTGCAGCCCATGTCTGTCCCCCTGGATTCAGTGCCAAAGGGACGTCCCAGCTGGGTATGGGTCCCGCCACACCAGTCTTCTACCTAAACGGGGTAACTCACCTTATAGGTTCACTCATTGAGGGGATCACAAGATAAGAGCATACAAATAAACGATGGGAGAGAAAGAAAGCGTGGAGTGTAAAAGGTTTAATCAAACTGCAAAGAGGGCAGGGGAACAATAAGATCAATGGAGAAAATGCATGAATAAAAACAAACAGTAATGAGAGCCTTTGTTTGAACGTACTCATCCCTTTGAACCTTCATCTAATTAGCCGACAGTTTAACCACTACGGACACAGAAGCCCTCCAGGATGCGCCCCTGTTTGTGCAGCACCGCCACAGGTTTGTTCAGCTCTTTGTGAATCAAAAACCGAGTTTGCATATAGGCAGTGGGCATCAAAAAACTCTTTTTTAGAGCTGCCTGTGAACCTGATACCAACAAGATATGTCATTAGATTGGAAAGTTGAATGCTGAGTTTAAATAAAGTCCTTTAATCATCATGCGGGTGAAGTCTTCTTTTATTCCATGCCTATGTGGCATTTCCTTAAGGAGTTCGAAAGACATGGGCATCAGGTTAGCTGGCATCAGTGGCTCTGCCCTTAACTGAAGGTTGACCTTATCTTTCGCCCTGTGCTGCCATTGCAGAGCTCAGCCCCACTAACCCAAAGTCAATTAATGAGATTAGATCATGAAAAGATGTATGGATTACTTGAGAAATCCATCTTAAAAAAATGATCATTTTTTCGTGTATAAATGTGTCTGTCCAGTTGCTATGTCTGTGGCATTCATGCATTTGTCATTCCAACAGATGGTGCATCACAAACATTACCACTGCTTTTACATATCACATACTTAATGGCATAGAACAGAGACATGTGCATTGCATATGTCACTCCAACAGATGGTGCATCACATATTTTAACACTGCCTTTATGATTCCCATACTAAATGGCATAGAACAGAGACGCGTGCATTGCATATATAATTCCAACAGATGGTGCAACACAAACTTTACCATTGCTTTTACAAATCCTGAACTAAATGGCATAGAACAGAGACATGTGCATTGTATTTAACATTCTAACAAATGGCACACCACAAACATTAACACTGCCTTTACAAGTCACATGCTAAATGGCATAGAACAGAAACATGCACTGCATTTGTCATTTCAACAGATGGTGCATCACAAACTTTAACACTGCTTTTACAAATTCTGTACTAAATGGCTTAAAACTGAGACATGTGTATTGTATTTGACATTCTAACAAATGGCACACCACAAACATTAACACTTGTTTCACAAATCCTATGCAAAACGGCATAGAACAGAAACATGCATTGCATTTGTCATTTCAACAGATGGTGCAACACAAACTTTAACACTGCTTTTTTGAATCCCATGCTAAATGGCATATAACAGATTTTCATTCTAACAGATGGTACATTACTTTGATCCCTCATATACCACTGGGTGGTCAGTTGATGTGGACTGCACAACTTCAAGACCTTCTGATCATTTTTGCTGAAGACACCTATTGGTGTACTTGTTATCATAAGGGTGTCATTTCCTGGTCCAAAAGTGGTCAACAAATGAGTTTTTTTGGGTGTGTGCCAAACATAGTGAGGAACCCCAAAACGCTTGATGCCTTCCATTAGCAGACCTGAAGATAAGTTGAGGGCTTCCTTGTATGAGTGAGTCAGGAGAAACAGTTTCAAAGCATTCAGAAGTCATCCTTATGAGCAAAAAACTAACTTCTTATTTTCATTGCAGGTCCTTCTGGTGGACTGGTGTTTGCTGGAGGACTAAATTCTACTTTGTGCCCAATGCTACAGTTATAGGCTTTGGCCTCCCAGTTAAACCAGAGTAACCCCCCCCCACACACACACACACCGGTGTTGGACGATGAACGCATGAAGCAACCAGCCATAGCGGTTTGGTGCCATCCCCACATATAAAGGCGGTGTAGTTTATTGTCTGCCCCTGAGACCACAGGATGCTGATTTCATGACAGACCATCACACGAGGCAAGCTCTTCAGGATTTGTCGCATTTCAAGAGACCTTCAGCAGCTTTCTCTAATTTCCACGCCAGTGAGCAGGTTGGAGTGCAACTTTGTGCACATTCAGCTTCTTTAATTCCCACGGAAACAAACAAAATCATTGGAAACAAGAACCTGCAACGTGTGACTCACCTAACCCACCAATGCCCCTCTGTACCATGCGGCAGGAGTTTGTAAATGAATTATTCAAAAATGCTAATGTTTGTCCTCAGACAGCCATGAATGAAAGTTTAAACAATTTTACAAACAATACGGCCTACAAGCCAGAGTGCCGATATTATGACGCACAATCAATCAGACACTCGATGGGGCTGTCAACACGAGCCCCTCTTACATCCTTCCTTCAACTCCTTGCAGAATGTGAACAACATCAGCAGGGGGCTTCAAATTGAGGCTCATGAAAGCGGGCAGGAACGATACGCTCAGCGCTCAGGAGATGCGTCTCCTATTTAATAAAACACTATGGTTTGTCTGTCTGTGTGTGTGTGTATCCTGTCTCTTACAGCAATGTGATTGGTCAGTTTGGCTTCGGTGTGATTGGTCAGTCTGGCTTTGGTGACGCGATCGAAAGAGGAAGTGCGAGTGTGAGGAGGAGGAGGCGCGCTGAGAGTCATCTTCAAAGACAGAAAGTAGAAAAGCAGACAGGAGGCGAGAAAGGCACCACAAAAATAATGATGGAGTCTGAGAAGCAGGAGAGACTTTTAATCCTTATACTGGCGTCCCTGTAAAGTTTAGGGCAGATTTCAAAATCCTCCTTTTAACAGATAAAGCCTGAAATAGCTGAGGTCCGGCTTACTTATCTGAACTTTATCATGACTTACAAACCTGAGCGCACATTAAGATCTCAAGATGCTGGTCTGCTTATGATTCCAAGGGTTAATAAAATAACAGTGGGAGGTCGAGCTTTTAGTTACAGGACCCCCTAAACTGTGGAGTGGTCTGCCTGCTACTATAAGTGATGCCCCTTCGGTCTCAGCTTGTAAATCCCGGCTGAAGACTCACGACTTCAGTTTAGCACACCCTGACTAGAGCTGCTGATTAACTGTACAGACTGCATCTCTGTTGTTAGTCCTTAGCACTAAAACAGAAGTAACATGAGAGTTCTAATTTGTTACTCACCCTCACCTGTTCTGTTTCTCTTCTCGGTACTCAAATGTGCCACTTGGTGCCACGGCCCACCTGTCATGTTGTTGTGCCTGCCTAAGGTAAAATCATCTCTGATGGAGGGGCACTGTAATCATTGGGTAGAGGGGTCTTCTCTTTGTGTTGGCTGACCCAGCGCTGACTCAGCTGTGGAATGGCCAATAGGTCTCCAGGACTCTGAGCAAATCGGAATCCTGCATTTTACTCTGTACTTGTAATATTTCTATTGTACTATCATATTGTATTAGGATTACTTGTTTCTGTTCTTTACTTGTAATATTTCTATTGCACTCTTATATTATATTAAGGATTACGTGTGTCCTATTCTGTGTATTGTGTTGTATTGACCCTTTTTTTTGACACCCACTGCATGCCCAACCTCCCTAGAAAGGGGTCTGTGGTCCCCGGCCGGGACGCCCAGGAGAACCAGAGGAGGGTTTGTGCCTCCTCCAGACCATGAGGGGCGTCCGTCCTGGTTGTGTTGGGGGCCTCGGGTAAAGGGCTTGGAAGCCCAGCCCTGTAGGGACCCGTGGCCACCGCCAGGCGGCGCCCCGATGCCGGTATATCCCGTGTTATCCCCAGTCGGGCGGGAGCCCGGCCGGGACGCCCAGAAGGACCAGAGGAGGGCTTGTACCTCCTCCAGACCGAGAGGGGGCATCCGTCCTGGTTATGCTGGAGGCCTCGGGTAGAGGGCTTGAAAGCCCAGCCCTGTAGGGACCTGTGGCCACCGCCAGGCGGCGCCCCGATGCCGGTATATCCCGTGTTATCCCCAGTCGGGGCGGGAGCCAGGCCGGGACGCCCAGAAGGACCAGAGGAGGGCTTGTGCCTCCTCCAGACCGAGAGGGGGCATCCGTCCTGGTTATGCTGGAGGCCTCGGGTAGAGGGCTTGAAAGCCCAGCCTTGTAGGGACCTGTGGCCACCGCCAGGCGGCGCCCCAGTGCCTGATTATCCCGGGGGGAAGACGACAGGGGACACCCGGACGGCTTCCGGGTGCGCAGCCGGCACTTCCGCCACACGGGGGTGTGTCCGGGAGATTGCCGGGAAGCAGCTGGAGCCCATCCGGGTTCCTATAAAAGGGGCCGCCTCCCTCCAGTCATTAGTGGATGTCGGGTGGAAGTGGACAGAGCTGGAAAGAGGACGGGAGGCGGTCAAGAGAGAAAAGCACAAAGGACTGTGTGGCCTGGACAATTGGGGGATCGGTGCAAGAGGCACTGGGGTTGTGCACGTGACTTTAATTTGTGTAAATATTGTAAATAAACAGTGTGTGGTGAATTTAAGATGTCCGTCTGTCTGTGTCCGGGTCCAAGTTCACAGGTCTCTCTTTAAACTGCCTTTCCTGAGGTTTCTTCCATTGTTTTTTGGTAGTTTTTTCTTGTCTTCTTAGAGAGCTAAGGCTGGGGGGCTGTCAAAAAGCAGGGCCTGTTAAAGCCCATTGCGGCCCTCCTTGTATTGTACATTCAGACCTCAAGGAAAGGCACTGAAGGGCAAGAGATACCACCTCCTTATAAATTATTGCATTGCTAGTGCGGTTCGTTGTATTATCCATCCATTATCCAACCTGCTATATCCTAACTACAGGGTCACAGGGATCTGCTGGAGCCGATCCCAGCCAACACAGGGCACAAGGCAGAAAATAAACCCTGGGCAGGGTGCCAGCCCACCACAGGGCACGCACACACACTAGGGACAATTTAGAATCACCAGTGCACCTAACCTGCATGTTTTTGGACTGTGGGAGGAAAGCAGAGTATCTGGAGGAAACCCACGCAGACCATGCAATCTCCACGCAGGTAGGACCCAGGAAGCGAACCCCGGTCTCCTAATAGTCAATCAATCAATCAATCAACATTTATTTATATAGCACATATTCATACAAAAAAAATGTAGCTCAAAGTGCTTTACAAAATGAATAGAAAAATAGAAGACACAATAAAAAATAAACATAAGTCAACATTAATTAACATAGAATAAGTAAGGTCCGATGGCCAGGGTGGACAGAAAAAAAAAAAAACAACTCCAAAGGCTGGAGAAAAAAATAAAATCTGTAGGGGTTCCAGACCAAGAGACCGCCCAGTCCCCTCTGGGCAATCTACCTAACATTAGTCAAACGCACCCAGTGGCCATGTCGTCAGGTCCACCGGTCAAGCACCTACGGCTCAATCCGTGCTGCATGCAGATCTGGTCATGGAGTTGAGATTCTGTTTGACCAAACATTAGAATGACCAAAGCGCCTGAGCTAAGCCAGTGGTCTTCAGCCTTTTTGACTTGAGGACCAGCAGAAGACAGAGATGGGAGCAGGGTGGTGGACATCATAATAAACATATTTACTCTTTATCCTAATTTGTCCAAGCAGTGCCTCAAGTGGAAATACATAAGAACCGGTGAACTCTTTTTATGTCTCATTTCTTAATAAGGTGGAGATTTTACCATCCAGATTTGCTACCATTACATTGGAGAGTGCAGGTGGGACCCCTTTTGGAGTTTTGAGCGTCAGGATTTACTAACATTAGATCAGAGAGCGGCGGGAGGAGACCACCTTGGAGTTTCAAAACATAAAAATGAACTGCTATATTACATTAGAGATCTTGATTTACTAACATCAGATCAAATGGTTGGGGGGTGACTTGGGGGCTAAGGTTTCCTTGGGGTTTTGAGAGTCAGGATTTTCTAACATTAGATAGGAGACACACGGGTCCGCTTTCAAATTTGAAGCATCCAGATTTAGTATCGTTACATGGCATGGTGGCAGGTCAGGTGGGGTGGTCTTTTTGGAGTTATGAGTGCCAAGAATTACTAACAATAGATCAGAGAGCAGAGGAGGGGACCACCTTGGAGTTTGAAGCATAAAAATTAACTAAGATTACGTCAGAGAGCAGGGAATGTGCTCCAGTCCCCCCTTGGAGTTTTGGGTCTCGAGGTGTTCTAAAATTCGATTGGAGTTGTGGGTCCTCCTTCATTTTTCAAGTGTCTTAATTTACTAACATTAGATGGAAGAGTCGAACGTTAGATCAGACAACGTGAAGGGAAGGTCCCCTTGGTGTTTTGAAGATTCTCTAACATTAGATCGGAGACACACAGGTCCACTTTCAAATTTGAAGCATCCAGGTGGAATAGTGGTGGGTAGGGTGGTTCCTTTGGAATTTTTAGCATCCAGATTTACTAACATTAGAGCAAATAGTCGGGGTGGATTAGCACCCCAGTGGAGATCCGAGTGTCAAGATTGACTAACATTAGATCAGAGAGTGGGGGAGAGGACCAACAATTTAATTTGAAGCATAAAGATGAACTTACATTACACCAGAGAGCACAGGTGGGGTTCAGTCCCACTTGGAGTCTTGGGTCTGAAGATTGACTGAAATTTGATTGCACTTGCAGGTCCTTCTTCAGTTTTCAAGCATCTGGATTTACTAACGTAAGATTGAATGGTGTTTTTATACCCCTTGGATTTAGACGCCAAGAATTGTTAACATTAGATTGGAGGTGCAGTACTTCCTTTGAGTTTTGAGCATCGAGTTTTACTAACATTAGATTGAATCCGGGGTTGGGCACCAGAGTTCTGAGGGTTCAGATTTACTAGCATTAAATCAGACAGGGTGGAGAGGTGGTCCCCTTGGTGTTTTGAGAGTCAAGATTTTCCAACATGAGATCAGACACACAAGTCGAGTTTGGAGCATCCAGATTTAGTGTCATTAGATGGGGAACTTGTGTGTGTGGAGGGGTGCCCCTTGGTGTTTTCAGCGCCAATAATTTCTAACATTAGATTGGAGGTGCGCTACTTCCTTTGAGTTTTGAGCATCCAGATTTACTAAAATTAGATTGATTCCTGGGGGGGTGGTGCCCCTTGGAGTATCAAGTGTCAAGATTCTCTAATGGTAGATCGCAGATATTGGTCCCCCTACGAGATTCAAGCATCCAGGTTTACTAATATTAAATGGAGTAGTGAAGGGGTGGGATGGTCCCCCTTGGTGTTTTGAATGCCAAGATTTACTAACATTAGATTGAATCCTGAAGGGGTGGTGCCCCTTGGAGTATCGAGTGTCAAGATTAACTAACATGAGGTCAGTGAGTGGGATAGTGGAACGCCTTGGAGTTTTAAGGATAAAAAAATGAACTAAAATTACATCAGAGAGCAGGGGTTTCAGTCCCCCTTGGAGTCTTGGGTCCCAGGATTTTATTGAAATTTGATTGCACTTGCAGGTCCTTCTTCAGTTTTCAAGCATCTGGATTTACTAACGTAAGATCGAATGGTGTTTTTATACCCCTTGGAATTTTAGACGCCAAGAATTGTTAACATTAGATTGGAGGTGCAGTACTTCCTTTGAGTTTTGAGCATCGAGTTTTACTAACATTAGATTGAATCCGGGGTTGGGCACCAGAGTTCTGAGGGTTCAGATTTACTAGCATTAAATCAGACAGGGTGGAGAGGTGGTCCCCTTGGTGTTTTGAGAGTCAAGATTTTCCAACATGAGATCAGACACACAAGTCGAGTTTGGAGCATCCAGATTTAGTGTCATTAGATGGGGAACTTGTGTGTGTGGAGGGGTGCCCCTTGGTGTTTTCAGCGCCAATAATTTCTAACATTAGATTGGAGGTGCGCTACTTCCTTTGAGTTTTGAGCATCCAGATTTACTAAAATTAGATTGATTCCTGGGGGGGTGGTGCCCCTTGGAGTATCAAGTGTCAAGATTCTCTAATGGTAGATCGCAGATATTGGTCCCCCTACGAGATTCAAGCATCCAGGTTTACTAATATTAAATGGAGTAGTGAAGGGGTGGGCTGGTCCCCCTTGGAGTTTTGAATGCCAAGATTTACTAACATTAGATTGAATCCTGAAGGGGTGGTGCCCCTTGGAGTATCGAGTGTCAAGATTAACTAACATGAGGTCAGTGAGTGGGAGAGTGGAACGCCTTGGAGTTTTAAGGATAAAAAAATGAACTAAAATTACATCAGAGAGCAGGGGTTTCAGTCCCCCTTGGAGTCTTGGGTCCCAGGATTTTATTGAAATTTGATTGCACTTGCAGGTCCTTCTTCAGTTTTCAAGCATCTGGATTTACTAACGTAAGATCGAATGGTGTTTTTATACCCCTTGGAATTTTAGACGCCAAGAATTGTTAACATTAGATTGGAGGTGCAGTACTTCCTTTGAATTTTGAGCATCGAGTTTTACTAACATTAGATTGAATCCGGGGTTGGGCACCAGAGTTCTGAGGGTTCAGATTTACTAGCATTAAATCAGACAGGGTGGAGAGGTGGTCCCCTTGGTGTTTTGAGAGTCAAGATTTTCCAACATGAGATCAGACACACAAGTCGAGTTTGGAGCATCCAGATTTAGTGTCATTAGATGGGGAACTTGTGTGTGTGGGGGGGTGCCCCTTGGTGTTTTCAGTGCCAATAATTTCTAACATTAGATTGGAGGTGCGCTACTTCCTTTGAGTTTTGAGCATCCAGATTTACTAAAATTAGACTGATTCCTGGGGGGGTGGTGCCCCTTGGAGTATCAAGTGTCAAGATTCTCTAACATTAGATCGGAGACACACAGGTCCGCTTTCAAATTTCAAATGGTAGATCGCAGATATTGGTCCTCCTACAAGATTCAAGCATCCAGGTTTACTAATATTAGATGGAGTAGTAGGAGTAGGGTGGTCCCCTTTGGAGTTTTGAATGCCAAGATTTACTAATATTAGATTGAATCCTGAAGGGGTGGTGCCCCTTGGAGTATCGAGTGTGAAGATTAACTAACATGAGGTCAGTGAGTGGGAGAGGGGAACACCTTGGAGTTTCAAGGATAAAAAAATGAACTAAAATTACATCAGAGAGTAGGGGTTTCAGTCCCCCTTGGAGTCTTGGGTCCCAGGATTTTATTGAAATTTGATTGGAGTTGCAGGTCCTTTTTCAGTTTCCAAGCATCTTGATTTACTAACAGTGAAGGGGATGATGCCACTTGGAATTTTGGGTGTCCAGATTAACTAATAGTAGATTGTAAAGATTTTCTAATGGTAGATCGCAGATATTGGTCCCCCTACAAGATTCAAGCATCCAGGTTTACTAATATTAGATGGAGTAGTAGGAGTAGGGTGGTCCTCCTTTGAGTTTTGAGCGACACAAATTACTAACATTACATTGGGGATGTGCTTCCTCCTTTGAGTTTTGAGTATCTACATTTACTAACATTAGATTGAGTCCTTGGGGGGCAGTGCCCCTTGGAGTGACAGGTGTCCAGATTGACTAACATGAGGTCAGTGAGTGGGAGAGGGGAACACCTTGGAGTTTCAAGGATAAAAAAATTAACTAAAATGACATCAGAGATCGGGGGTTTCAGTCCCCCTTGGAGTCTTGGGTCCCAAGATTTACTGAAATTTGATTGGAGTTGTGGGTCCTTCTTCAGTTTCCAAGTATCTTGATTTACTAACAGTGGTGGGGACGGTGCCCCCTGGAGTTGTGAGTGTCCAGATATACTAACAGTAGATCAAGTAGTGTGTGTGGAGGGGGGGTGCCCCTCGGAGTTTCGCCAGACAAGATTCTCTAATGGTAGAACAGAGACATCGGCCCCCCTTACGAGTTTCAAGAGTCCAGATAAGGTAGTGGTGAGTGGTGCCCCTTGGAGTCCCCAGCATTAAACCAGGGGCATCAGTCCTCTTTCGAGTTTCGAACATCCAGATTTACTAACATTAGCGGTTACAGTCGGGTGGGGGTGCTGTAATCGATTCCCATAGGAAAGGTGCTATATAAAAAATAAAGAACTGACTCTGGTAATTAAAAGCATTTGGCACTTTGATGGCTTTCCTCTCCAGAGACGACATGGATGAAGTGATGTTCTGAAACTAATTGATGTCTTGGGGGGGCCGGGTGGTGGGGGGGGACAAGAAAAAAAATTACATAAAGTAATGAATCGAGCTCTCAAAATGTCGAAATTTGGAGCTGCCATTCCCACTTAATTCAATTATCATTTGAGCCGCGGGTCATTTCGACGCAAGCAGCAGACAGCGAATGTGAAATCATCTTTGGGTGTTTGCTGCAGATCCATCACTGCTGATGTGTTAAATGAAAGACGCTCATTATGGCCTCAGCGCTTGCTGTTAATTTCATACATTTATCTTCCAACTGAACATTTCGTTTTGTTTTTCGGTGTGTGTGTGTTTTTTTTTTTTTTATATTTTGCATCTGCTCAAAAAGTCAATTAAATTAAGCCTTTTAATAAAGAAAACGGCAAATGTCAGAATGCATGCTCTCAAATCCTTAATGTCTTTAGTGTTGTCGTGTCAGGCAATGCATAAGTCGAGCCTCCAGATTTTAAGAAAAGCCCCTTCATTGTTAGTCAGTCGCTCCATCGCACACTATTTTATATAGTGCTTTTCCCTGTTAACTCCACTTCAGGCCCGCTGCCGGGGGGGGACAAACGGGACTCTGGTCTGGGCCCTAATGGAAGGGGGCCTCTTCACGCTTGACTTTTTTTATACCGTGTAGATTCGGACAATTATTCAAGTTACATTTAATAGAAAAGTTAAATCATTTAGCTTACAACAATACAAGTGAGTGTTTTAATAGCCGCACGCTCCACGCAAGTAGATATCGCGCTCGTGTCGTGTGAAGCGCGCTTGTCAAAGACAAAGGAGAGCCGACGCCGACGTCCTTGAGCTTGACGTTGAGTACAGGGTACGTGGATAATGGATTGACTTCGCCGCTGTAACTGAACACTTCTGTTTCACACACACAGGCGCTGTTCTGTCTCAGACAACAGCGATATTGTTGTGCACTATCGTGGATGTTGATGTGTATGGTGTAGTAGAAGTCCGTCTCCGTAGTTTGATAATTCATTCGCTTGGGTGTTTATTGTTGCTTTTAAAGCAGTGACGAGTGTGCGTTGGTTTTGTGTGTATCACTGAAGATTCTGGATCACCCGGATTTTTTGAAAACTTTGAAGTTTGATACAGCAAGTTATCATACTGATTGTACACCATGTAGATAACCCTAACTGTTAGTATATATGAAAATGTTCAGATGTTCCACCTATTCATTGTATTGATATAATTGTACCGTTACACGTCAGATAATACATAGGCCTATCTCATTAATGTATTGTTTCAAATCCACTACAAGCTTCCGTTAGCACTGGCTTTCCTTCTCGCAGTCAAACTTTGATGTGCGAGAAGGTTTATCTCATCAAGTATGGTATTCATAAATGCAGCATTGTCGCTGTCGGATAAACTACATTTCAATCATTTTGTATACGTATTTGAAGGTTTTGGCATGTGGGGACCCGGGGGAAGGCAAAGGGGCCCACACGTACCCAGTTGTCTGGGGCCCAAATATTTCTGGCGGTGGGCCTGTCCACTTTCACCTAATATAGAGCCATAAAAGACTGAAACGAATGTTAAAGCATGAACACATGGGCCAGCTTTACCTCATATAGTGCCTTTCAAAGTGAAAGATCAGGATCATTATGGCTTATACAGTACAATGTCCCAGCTGTGCTACCTGTCTATGACTGGTGGGAAGGTAAGAAATCAACGCTGACCTCAGTGTTAACATTTACAGTGCACTACCTGTTGGAATGTATTTTGTAGTACATGTAAGTAATGCAATGCACTGTATCTTTCATTTCAACAGGTGGCGCATCACACACATTTATAGTATGTGATATAAATAGAACTCCACAACAAAAAAAGAGTTGGGGGCCGTCCCCGTATAATGTATCTATCTATTATATAGTGCCTTTATATATCTATTGTGGAGCCGACCCGGACACAGACAGGCGGACATGTTCTTAATCACCACCACAAGTTTATTTACAAACTATTTACAACAATGAAGTCACACAGACTCAGTCCATTTAGTGCACAATTACCCCAACAATCACAGTCCTGGCCACAAATGCCTTCTTCTCGGGCCGCCTCCACTCTCCTTTCTTGCCTTGTCCTTCTTCCACCCGATCTATCTATCTATTATATAGTGCCTTTCATATCTATCTATCTATCTATCTATCTATCTATCTATCTATTATATTCTTTATCTATCTATCTATCTATCTATCTATCTATCTATTATATAGTGCCTTTCTATCTATCTATCTATCTATCTATCTATCTATCTATTATATAGTGCCTTTCTATCTATCTATCTATCTATCTATCTATCTATCTATCTATCTATCTATCTATCTATCTATCTATCTATCTATCTATCTATCTATCTATCCATCTATCTCTCTGCTTCCTTCCTGTTTCGCTGTCGCAGTGCTTGTTGGGAGTTTGTGTTGGCGCGGATGGCGGTTGTGGGGTGTGAGAGCGAATCCTGAGGTATGTGTTGTTTTGTTTAAACTTTAAATCAATATTCTTTTCTTTTCTAATTTTCTTACTTTTCTTTCTAAGTGTTGGTGGAAAAGTTTTAAAAGTACTTATTGTGTGGCTTTAGGCCACGGCAGCCACTATGGCTGCAGGTTTGGAAATGTTGACTCGCCGGCATGGCGTTAAACTTGTGTCGGAGGATTTTATTCCTCTAGAGAGTGGAGTATTGGCCGTGGGAGAAGTTATAGGATGTGCAAACATTAAATCAGCGTCTCGTATGAATGGATCATTAGTATTATTTTTAAGTTCTGTTGATTTGGTATCGACACTTGTCGAAAAAGGAGTCGTAGTCGATGGTGTTTTTGTACAGGTGTATCCGCTGGCGGCTCCGGCCCGTAAAGTTATTTTGTCGAATGTACCGCCATTTTAAGAAATGAAGTACTTGAAAGAGAATTGGAGAGTCACGGTCGACTTGTATCAAAGATCCGATATATTCCCTTGGGTGCAAAGCTCCTGCAATAAAACACGTATTGTCTTTTCGAAGGCAGGTGTATATGGTGCTTAACCAGATGGATGTGGATCTTAATATTACTATGCGGTTTAGACTTGACGGTCATGATTACGTTATTTTTGTTACTTCTGCCGAGATGAAATGTTTAGCGTGTGGCAGTGTGGGGCATTTAATTAAACAGTGCCCCGAAAAGGGGAATCAAAAGGTGGCACATAAAGGGGGAGAAGATGAACAAGGTGTACAGCAGGCTGGACCCTCATCAGCCCTAGAAAGTGCAGCGCAGGGGGTGTCCTCAGTGCCGGTAAGATCAGCCAGTGAGGGGGCTTCTGTTAGTGCGCTGGGGGACAAGGGCGCGAGTGTTGATGAGACTGTGAACAGTGAGGAGGGAGCAGTGGGGTTACAGGAGAACTACCTGCTGGTATGGATGACAGTGTTTGGGGATCGATCGAAATGGAAGAAATTAAAGATTCTGAAAACAATGACGGTTTTAAACGACCGGCTCAAAAGCGCCATTATAGTACAGTTGAAGGAGGTTCTGTGAAAAAGCGCAGTAACGTCGCGGCGGAATCGCCTGTTGCTGACCGAGAGCAGCGCTGCCGCCTTTCCCGTCACTGAGAGCAGCTTTGCAGTTTTAGCAGCTGTGACGGAGGAAGACGCCGCGGTAGCTAGTGAAAGTGAGGAAGAGGAAGGCAGTATTTCTGATTCATCCACGGTGTCTGAAGCACAAGACCTAAAAGACAGGGGGGGTTACAGTGCCCAGAGTATAAAAACTTTTATTAGAGACCGCTGGGCGAAAAGGAGTCGATGAGTCCGAATTCTTTCCTGACATTGATCTGTTTGTCTCTTCAGTCCGCAGTTTAAGAAAATGTCCGTCTTCGTCCGCAATGTTCACCTCACAAGAGCTGGTGAGATTAAAGAACATACTAAGTAAACTGAAGAAAAATCAAAATGAATAGTCAAAATGAATAGGAATAGTAAGATTAACCCCCTTCTGAACTGGGGTCTTCTCGTGAATTGTTTTTTTATATTATCTGTGATTATGGCCAGTATAAAAATTGGGAGCTTAAATATCAATGGGGTAGAAATACTGGCAAGAGATGGGCTCTTTTGAGTTTTAAAACAGAAAAATCTGGATGTGACCTTTTTACAAGAAACTCACATTGATAAGGAAAACCAGTGGGAGTGGAGCCGGGACTGGAATGGTGGGATATTTTATAGTAATGGGTCCAATGTCAGTGCCGGGGTGGCTGTGCTGTTGACAAATAATATCAATGCGGACATCTGTGGGTGGATAACATACTGGAGGGGAGATTATTGAGAGTAAAGGCACAGATCCAGGGGAAGGTTTTTAACTTCATAAATGTCTACGCTCCGAATGATGGAAATGAGAGAGTACAGTTTTTTAAGAAAGTTGAAGATCTTTTAGAACAGTGCAGTTCGGAAGAACTCGTGGTGTTGGGAGGCGATTTTAACTGTACCATCAACTCGCCATTAGATAGAAATAACGGATTGAGCCTCATCCTCGCTCTGCCCAAGAACTGCTGAGAATACTGAGGGAATGGAGATGGTGGATGTATGGAGGAGGAAGAATGGGGAGAGCAGGCAATACACGTGGGGGAGAGTAAGTGGTGGGGAGGTGTCACTGGCCAGACTGGACCGTTTTACACATTCAAACATCACCTTGGACTGTTCAAATCGAGCTCCATCACACCCACTGGGCTGTCAGATCACAGTTTACTAACCTGCAGTGTGCTGCTTACAGCCTACACACCTAAAAGTGCTTATTGGCACTTCAATTCTACTTTACTTCAAGATCAGA
The DNA here is from genome assembly GCF_016835505.1 of Polypterus senegalus. Taxonomy (NCBI): domain Eukaryota; kingdom Metazoa; phylum Chordata; class Cladistia; order Polypteriformes; family Polypteridae; genus Polypterus; species Polypterus senegalus. Next base: position 177,011,126 of record NC_053162.1, read on the forward strand.
ATTTCAAAGAAATATTCAGGTTTTTTTGGAATACATGGAAACTTAAAAAAAGGGAGTTCATCAGCCTGCAACAATGGTGGGATTTAGGGAAGGTGCAGATTCGAGGGTTGTGTCAGCAATACACTAGAAATGTCACTAAATGTTTAAAATCTGAGATGGCTGAATTAGAAGCTGAGGTCACAGAAATCCAGAGGCTTCTCGATTTGGGCCCAACCACACAGCTTACAGAGAGCCTCAAAGATAAAAAGAGGGTCTGGCCCAGCTGTTGGACACCAGAGTTAAAGGGGCTCTGGTGAGATCACGATTTCAGAGCCTAAATGAAATGGATGCACCAACAAAGTATTTTTTTAATCTTGAAAAAAGAACTCACAAAGTAAAGTTTTATATTGTTTCGGGCAGCAGATGGGACAGAGAAACAGCAGCCAGTGGAGATCAGGGAGATTGTGAGGGACTTCTATAAGACTTTGTATGCTGCAGAGACGGCTCAAGATGACAAGGACTGCCATCAGTTGTTACAGAATCTTCCTCAGCTTCCTAAAGGAGATGTCACAAACCTGGAAGCAGCTGTGACTTTATCAGAACTTTCTGATGCTTTGAGGGGGCTTAATGTGGGCAAGGTTCCGGGTATTGATGGGATCCCAGTTGAATTTTATAAAGAATTTTGGGATCTCATTGGTCCAGACTTACTAGAAGTGTTCACAGAGAGCATCAGGACGAGCTGTCTTACCCCAGAGCAGTCGGAGAGCATAACCCTCCTTCCTAAAAAGGGAGATTTGTGTGAAATTCGAAACTGGCGGCCTGTGTCACTGCTGTGCGTAGACTATAAGGTATTTTCTAAAGCGCTGGCCAACAGACTCCGGACTGTCCTGACTAAAGTGGTGCATCCAGATCAGAGCTACTGTGTCCCTGACAGAACCATTTTTAATAATATATTTTAATTCGGGATATTTTGGCTTCCTCAGAGCTTCTTAATTTTAAAGTTGGCTTGCTCTCCTTAGATCAAGAGAAAGCATTTGATCGGGTCAGTCATTCCTACTTATGGGGTGTGATGAGGGCTTTTGGTTTTGGGGAGAAATTTATTAAAAATATTCAGTTACTCTATAGTGACATTTCTAGTGTAGTGAAAGTCAATGGTGGCTTGTGCGCGCCTTTCACAGTTCAAAGAGGAGTTCGTCAGGGCTGCTCTCTTTCTGGAATGCTGTACGCACTGGCATTGGAGCCTTTTTAAAGGAGTTGCGAAGAGTGCTGAGTGGATTGTCAATCCCAGAATATACAGTGGAGCCATTTAAAGTTACGGCTTATGCGGATGACATTGTGGTTCTCATCAAGAATCAGGAGGATGTGGATAAGCTGACAGCTTGTCAAAGGACTTATGAGAAAATGTCATCGGCAAAAATAAACTGGGCCAAAAGCAGTGCTCTGCTAGTGGGAGACTGGGCCGGAATGAGTCCACCCCAGCTTGAGGGGCGTCTGCAGTGGAGCACTGGAGGATTATTGTACCTGGGAGTCTACCTTGGCAATGGACACTTTGTATGTAAGAACTGGGAGGATTACTACAAAAGGTTCAAGATCAACTTGTGCAAAATGTTGCTGGATCCTCCCCCAGAGGTCCTATAGGGGCAGGATGCTGGTTGTTAATAACTTGGTGACCTCCAGCCTGTGGCACAAGTGCATCTGTTTGGAGCCCCCATCACAGCTGATCAAGCAGGTACAGGAGGCTATTGTGAACTTCTTTTGGGACGGTATGCACTGGCTGAGACGAGTGTGCTGTACTTACCACTGGAGGAAGGCGGTCAAGGACTTATGGATGTTGGGAGTCGAGTGGCTGCTTTCCGTCTACAGACAATACAAAAACTGTTATATTCACAGGAGCAGCACCCATGGACTTTTTTAGCTCGGTTCTTTCTTGACCAGGTTGGACAGATGAGACTGGGGAAGAACATAGTGCTGTGTGAAGTGGACAAGATCAATACCTCACAGTTACCGGCCTTTTATAAAAGTTTATTAAGTGCTTGGTCTCTACTGAGGGTCACAAGGGATTTTGAAAATACTTCCTTGTTTTGGGTACTGGAGGAACCGCTGCTGTTTAACCATCATGTCAGCTGCTCTTGGGAATTACAACATTTTGCTCGTAATTTTGCACAGTGCCATATTACTAAACTTTGTCACTTAATTGATTGGGACAGATTTGGTTGGAAGGACACAACAACAATAGCAGAGGAGACAGGAGTGCACTCTCTGCGATTATTAGGAAAATTCTTAATAGACTGAGAACATCATTGATCAAGAACTATGTAACACAAATAGAAGACCTGTTTGTTACAAAGATTTGCCCTTCCAGTGACTGTGATTTTCCTGCACTTGTGGTGTCCCCGGCATGTCAGTGGACTGACAGTAAAACTAATGGCTCACTGTCCATAAGTAACCTGCTGGACTTACCACTGCAGTGTGTGACAGGAAAACAACTCTACAGAATGTGTGTGACTGTCAACCATCAAACTCAGCTGAAGACGCATCCTGATACACCATGGAGAGAGAAACTCACTGTTCTAGAGGGAGCAAAGCCGGCCTGGAGGTCGCTGTACAGGCCACCATTGGCTCATCGGGTGGGAGATCTGCAGTGGAGGCTGTTGCATGGCATTTTAGCGGTGAACTCCTTTTTAGCAATAATTAGTCCTGGGGTTACTGATACTTGTCCTTTTTGTGATGAAAGAGAAACTGTGTTTCATTGTTTTATGTTTTGTATGAGGCTTCAGCCTCTTTTTACTGTCATCAGAAATCTGACCGTTAGATTGGGTTTTGTTTATAACGAGGTGGGCTTCTTATTTGGGTGGAAGGCAACAAAACGAACAGCAAATAACGTGAACCTGGTGAACTTCATCATAGGGCAAGCAAAACTAACAATATGGAGAACCCGCAAAAATAAGATCAGTGGGGCTGGGCTTCAGGATACCATTGGGTTCTTCAAACTGTTATGTAAAAGTAGAATCTTAGTTGATTTTAATTTTTATAAATGTACAAAGAATTTGGAAAGGTTTAGGGATATATGGTGTGTAAATAGTGTGCTCTGTGAATGTGAAGACGACGAGTTACACTTGATGGTATAATATCTCCACACTTATGCTTAATTAGAATGTGGTAGGACAGATTGGTTTGGAAATGTTTTCTTCATTTGTTATATTGAATAAGATTATTTTTATTTTTCAGTATTTATGTGTTTTTTTGTCTGTTGGGTGGTGTTATATACTGTTTTTTAACAATTATATCAATAAATGTTGTTTTTTAAAAAATAAAAAAAAATATCTATCTATCTATTATATAGTGCCTTTCTATCTATCTATCTATCTATCTATTATATAGTGCCTTTCTATCTATCTATCTATCTATCTATCTATCTATCTATCTATCTATCTATCTATCTATCTATCTATCTATCTATCTATCTATCTATCATAATGTGTCCTCTGGAGTCAGAGGAGGAAGTGACAGTTAGACGCCATCTTGGGAACCCGGAAGTGTGAGAGGTACTTTATATTTCTTCTTTTTGTCTGATGAGAGAGAGAGAGGCGTTAGTACCGTATATCAACCCCTTGTCTCACAATATTTCACTCACCCCCAGGCTTGTTGACTGCCTCCTAAGCGCACGTGTGTGTGACAAGTAATAAAATTCATTGCTACCAATGTTAATACTGCAAATGTTTGTGATGTGCACAAAATATCTTGGAATGAAAAATGCAAAGCCGTTTGTGATGCGTCATCTGTTGGAATGACAGAGACATACCAAGCAGATGGGAACTCAGACACACGGACACTTTTCCTTTTTTTTTAAGGTGGACAAGGTGTGCTACTCATTTAAGATGGGTTGAAGTCTAAGTAATCAATATATGAATGTTTGTGGAGGATTGTGTCATCTTTGTTTTGTGCTTGTCTCCGTTCACATTTTGTTTTTCGTCCGTTTATCTGTCTGTCGTTCTTGAACAATGTAAGATTTGGCTTGGTTTTCGTGCTTTTTTTTTTTTTTACTGTTTGATTTCTTGTCACTGGGTACGCTGATTTTTTCTTTTGTTTGTTTGCTTGTTTGTTTGTTTTGCATTTTCCTGTGTCTTTGCAGCGCACTCTTTTTTCATATTTAAAGGTGTAACAAAACTACAGTGCTGTTTTTACAGACATTTGAAGTCCGTGCCTCAGTTCTCTAGCTCTCTGATCCGCTTGGGTGGAACTCCAGCCACCTGGAGTCTGATTGGGTGCCAGGGTGTCGGTGGTCCAGATGGGCAGACCGATGAGCAGAGCTCCTAGTTGAACTGGAGGCTGAATCCTCTTCTTTATTTCTTTTCTTACGTTGATTTTCATGTTGCCATGCTTTGCCATGTCATTGACCGCCTGTTTCAGTTCCAGGACTTTGTAAATATTATAAGGGGTGACCTGGTTATGCGCCAACATTTCCTCCCTGACCAGTGTGTTCCCCTTGGTCAACAACAGCACCAAGGTGAACCCCCCTGTATATTGTAAAGGCAAAAGTGATTACGTTTAAAAAGACAATAAAAATGAGTTGTGTCTTCATCATACAGCAGTCTTCTCCCGACTGATCCAAGGTGGCACTGAGTTGAGTTGCCAATGTGGCAACCCGGAAGGGGCAGAAACCAGAAGTGACGTCAGAAGTGGACAGACGGTCAGTCATCTGTGCTGCGGAGGGAGGAATTGAAAAGGCAGCAGCGCCACCCTCTGGTTTGGAGTGTAACAATCATTATGTGAGCCCTGAGGTCGTCTCCCAAACGCATGCGTGTGACAAAACATACCAACTAAATGGCCAGCTACGTTTCACTACGGCACACAATTGTATTCTCCAATTAAAGTGCATTGCATTTTAATCCATGCTTGTAGATCACGTGCCATGACTTAAAGTGAGGCACACGTGTGACGTTTCACTTAGCGGCGGCTCGGGTGCATTGCATTTTGATTTGAGACCCAATTTACAGTAATCGTGACAAATATAAAAGAAATTAAATGACCAAAAGGTGGGGCAGGCAGGGGATTACTGTGTGTTTGGTGTGTGTGTGTGTTGATGTGTGTGTGTGTGTGTGAGTGTGAGTGTGGGTGTGTCTCTGTGTGTTTGGGGTGTGTGTGTTGATGTGTGAGTGTGTGTCTCTGTGTTTGTGTGTTTCTGTGTGTGTGTTGATGTGTGTGTGTGTGAGTGTGTGTGTGTGCGTTTGTGTTTCTGTGTGTGTGTGTGTGAGTGAGTGTGTGTGCGTTTGTGTTTCTGTGTGTGTGTGTGAGTGTGGGTGAGTGTGTGTGTGTATGAGTGTGAGTGAGTGTGTGTGCGTTTGTGTTTCTGTGTTTGTGTGTGTGTGTGAGTGTAGGTGAGTGTGTGTTTGGTGTGTGGGTGTGTGGTGTGTGTGTGTGTGTGTTGTGTGTGTGTGTGTGTGTGTGTGTGTGTGTGTGTGTGTGTGTGTCTGTGTATGAGTGTGTGTGTGTGTTTGGTGTGTGGGTGTGTGTTGATGTGTGTGTGTGTGTGTGTGAGTGTGGGTGTGTCTCTGTGTGTTTGTGTATGTCTGTGTATGAGTGTGAGTGAGTGTGTGTGCATTTGTGTTTCTGTGTGTGAGTGTGTGTGTGTCTCTGTGTGTTTGTGTGTGTCTGTGTGTGTGTGTGTGTGTGCGTGTGTGTCTGTGTTCGCTCTGTGATGCGTCCAGGTTTGTTCCTGCCCTCTGGCCTATGCCCGCCTGGTTAGGCTCCAATAACCCTCCCCCATTCCAACATCTGGTCTGGTCTGGATTAAGCAGGTTAGAGAGAGACATGACACGACTGTAATATTTCACTGAGAAGCCGTTCAATTCCTAAAAGCCTATATAGTTCTATAATACTGCAGCTCTATCCATGTTTATCATTTTTTCCAGTAACCCTCTCCTAGTTTCTGTCGCTGGTCTTGTGTTGTCCCCTCTACTCCCCCACCCCACCCTAAAAGTGGGTGTCAACATTCAGGCTCCACCCACCCCAAAGTGGGTGTTGACGTTTAGCCACCCCAAGTTAGGTGTCGGCCTTTAGGCACCACCCACCCCCTCCTCCCCTCCCTGAAGTGGGTGTGGTGTCTGACCTTAGGCCCCACCCACTCCAGCTCATTCCTCGATCCACAGTATCATTCACACTCCCTTTGTTGCTTCATGCAGTCATCAGGTTGGGAAAGGAGATGTTTCACCGTCATCAGCTACCGTAGAGTACCTTCTCCTCTCCAAGCTTTCATACTTTGCTGCTACGTGATTTCAATATAGAATGAAAAAAAAAAAAGGTAGTTTTCATTCATAACAAAATGTTTATCATTTGAGTGGCAAGCATTGTCCAATAAAAGAGATTCCAATTCCTATTGAAATGAGTTTGCCGGGGCTCCCTGGGACGCTGGTGTTGGGGACTATTTATCACCACATGAGAAGTTAATGACTCTTTATCAGTCAGGCAGCACAGACTCATTTCATGGGGTGCTCACTGATTCACAATCACAATCTAACTAAACGACGTTTTCATTCTGATGTGAGTAATGAATTTCAATGCATACACAGAGCCACAGACGGAGTGTCAGTGTGCCTTTCTCAGGAATTTGCTTGTCACCGAATCCTGCTATCCTGCTCTCGCAGGTGCGCTTCTCCTTCATTCTGTTGGCAGGTACCCATATTTAAATGCTAATATTCAATGCTGCCAACAACAACAACCTTTATTTCTATAACACATTTTCATACAAAAGATGGAGCTCAAAGTGCTTTGCAGGATGAAGAAAGAAAAGACAAATTATATTCCATCCATTATCCAACCCGCTATATCCTAACTACAGGGTAAACTTGGGTCTGCTGGAGCCAATCCCAGCCAACACTGGGCACAAGGCATGGCACCAGCCCACACATGCAAAGCACAATTTAGGACCCCAATGCACCTAACCTGCATGGGGAGAACATGCAAACTCCACACAGGGAGGACCCGGGAAGCGAACCCAGGCCTCCTTACTGCAAGGCAGCAGCGCCACCACCACGCCACCGCACCACCCTTGACTCAATATAAACACTTTAAATTAAAATCTCTCTCTCTCTCTCTCACTCTATGTATATATTTCATTGTATTGCTGACAATGACTAGAGAATGTCACACTGGACAGAAATTCTCTTATAAGTCAAAGTACTGAATTGTAATGCACAAGACCATCGTAATACGTGTTGAATCTGATATTCGAATCGAGGGCTTGCTGTTGATTCCCAGCCCTCCTGTCCACCACACTGCTTGGTCACTTATTCCACGTGTGTCTGGCTCCTTGTGTAAAGTGTTTGTGTGAAATTCCCCCTTATCAAGTTTCCAACTGTGTCCCCGTGTTCTTGATGAACTCATTTTAAAGTCACAATTTTCGGTCCACTGGACTAATTCCTTTCATCATTTTAAACTCTTCAGTCAGGTCTCCTCTTCATCTCCTTTAAAGGCTCAGCTCTTTTAATCTTTCCTCATCACTCATCCCCTGTAGTCCTGGAGTCAGCCTAGTCGCTCTTCTCTGGACCTTCTCTAGTGCTGTTATGTCCTTTTTGTAGCCTGGAGACCCAAACTGCACCCAGTACTCCAGATGAGGCCTCACCAGTGTGTTATAAAGACTGAGCAGAACCTCCTGTGACTTGTACTCCACTCATCAAGGCGCTATATAACCTGACAGTCTGTTAGCCTTCTTAATGGCTTCTGAACACTAACTGGCAGTTGATGGAGTCAAGTCTACTATGACTTGTGACCAGTAGGGGGCATTGCAGCACCCCAAACACAACCACAATGACACAAGTTCCAGTATTCCTGTGCCACCATAAATGCTCTCTTCTCCTCTCCTCTCTTCTGTCTTTCTTGTCCAGCTCCTCTCCCAACTCCGACTCCCCTGGATGAGGTCAAGTGCCTTCTTTTATCTTGGACCCGGGTGTATTTCCAGTACCTGGACATAACCCATTGGAAGAAATTCCAGGTCTATTGGAAGTCCCGCAAAGTAAGGATCGTTAATCTCATCAGCTTCCCCTCCACAGAGCCTCACATGGAACTCCAGGTCCCAGCATGCCCTGCGGGTGTCTATGTGAGAATCCTGATCTGGGGATGCTGCCATCTAGTGTATGGGAGGGACCCTGTCAGGACTACAGGCTATCTCCCCCTGTCCTTCCACCTTTACACTGGCCTCCTGATCCAACCCTGTGAGGATGCCAGCGTGCCCACTTCTGTACTGGCATCTTCTGCCACTCTCCAGGTTTAGGCAGATTAATGCCCTGGCACTCTTTTTTTTAAAATAAAAGCTTTATTTAATATGGACACATAAAAAACACACACAAAACAATTTCAGATTTAAATTGCAGAGTTCAACTTGGCATCTTTAAGTGCCAGGATGTGAGCAGCACACTGGATTTCCCAACACCAGGGATTTCTCTGGATTTTCCTTAGGGATTTTCCCCAAGGCCAACCAGGTGGCTTCATAGGCTGCAAGCTGCAGGATGTCGTTGCCTGAATGGTGGTTGTGGTGGTTTTCACCAAAATGCCAGCGATGCCAGCACCCTCGCTTAGAATAAACTCCTTTCTTCTTTTTGATGTGTTTCTGGGCCAAAACAAACACACTCCTTGCCATTTCAGGCGGCATCTCGTTTGCCCCTCCGTCACTGTTCCAAACGCGATGTTCTACACTGAATGACCTGCCACGCTTTGTGCCCATTCACCACCCGGGTCTTCCAGCCAGGATAAAGAATAGGAGTCCATCTTGGCAAGGGGTTCCAGACTATGCGTGCCATCCTTTACAGACTCCTAAATCCAGGGCCGGATTCACCATTACGCTAAATGAGCAGGATGTGTAGGGCATTAAGGTACGGAGCCTGGGGGCACCACAGACTATTTGCCAGTGCCAGATTTTACGAAGGACCGTATGGTGCAAAACTTCAAATGGTGCAGCTGAGCCAGGTCCCACAAAAAGAGAGCTCCCATATTAGATGAAAAATTTTAATCAAAAATAAGAATAAAATGGTAATAATAGAGGTTAATGGTCCATATCAATCTTGGGAATGCAACAAAATGAGAATCTGTTAACCGCCAGACGGCCCACCGAGGCTTGCGTCATCGTTCTTGCCTTGGTCATGTCGGTGGTCCCATTGGGTCATCTGCCGATTGGGAGGGAGTGCAGCTCAAATATATGGGGGCACCAAAGTCTTTTAAGTGCTTAGAATCTCTAGGGGTCTTAATCCAGTCCTGCCTGAATCCTTCTCATAAAGGTGGGCTTTCAGTATTCAGACCCCTCATTGTGCATTCAGATCTAATCTGTTTAGAGCGCTATGAGCCTGCACTCAGAAAAGAGCACAATTTAAAATAAATTGAATTAAACTGAATTATAATTGAAAAGAAAACCAGGGAATCTGCGGCACAAACTCATGAAACAGGAGATCCTTCAAACATTTAAGATTTAGTTGTGATGAGATTGATGAGGTGCCCGGTAGGCTGGGTGGGCTGAGTGGTGGTCTCTCATGTTCTTCTATAGTTGGATTCTGTCTTTGCAGCTTATAGGAGAACAGAGCCCATCCTGGTAGCGACTGGTACACGCCAAGGCTAGAATGGTGCCCCTCATTAGCTGGAGGACATGGGCACTATAAAGAGATGATTTACATTTCACATTCATTTGCCTAGCTGATACTTCTATCCAAAGCGACTTACAAAAGAGATCAACATAATTGAGTAGCATCAGTCTGGGGGACTGCTTGGGGACAAGTGTGACAGGACAAGGGGACAAAATTGACCGTCACAAGTGAAACTCTCTGAACCAAACATAAGTGAGGGTGCCCTACCAACTAGGTCTGTGTGTCCCGTTCTGTGCCCGAGTGCAAGTGTCCCCCCCCACTCCCTACTCAAAGCATGGGGTGGGGGGTCATGAGGTCACTGGAAAGAGGTGTGTGGCGCTCCTGATATCTGCAAAAGGACGAAGGTCCAAGTCTTCAGAGTCCTGGTGCCCCCTGTTTGTGAGACATGGCCGCTATCCAGTGAGTGACCTGAGATGAAGACTGGACTCCTTTGGTGTCTCTTCAGAGGGTCCTTGGGTACCACTGGTGTGACTTTGTGTTGCTCATGGAGTCGTGAAAGAGGCACATGACCTGCATTGTGAGGGAGTGTCAGTATAGGCACTAAGGCGTGATTACCCGAGGGTGATCCAGCTCATAGAACCCTCATTGTTGAGGACCCGAGTGACTGGACCAGGCCAAGGGGGCACCCACGTAACGCCTGGCTGCAGCAGATAGAGGGCCATTTCCAGATGGTGGGACCAGACTGCATGTCTCCCTGGGGGGTTACCAACCAGGATCTAGAGCTGTTCAGTCATTTGGTGGGTGCGACAATGTGCTGTACCAGTGCATGCCCCCAACCTGACCTGAAGGGGCCAGTCTACCTTGGTGACTTTGGCGAACAAACCTTTGATTGTAGATGGTAAATCTGCATTTGATTATAGGCGGCGTGATGCAACCACTCAAACACTTTGCCACCCTGGGCTAATGTTTGCCTGTATGATAGAACCACCCTTGGACTTGGCATATGTTAGTAAAAAGGAGCTGATCAGAGATGGGATGCAGAATAGATGGACAACCTGGGATAGCAAGAAGGTTTGTCTCTGCCTGGCTAAGCAGTAGATGGTGTTCCTTCACCCAAGTTGCATCAGTGCAGAGATTCTAGATGATATTGTGGGGTCCTCTGGGGGAATGACAGGTACAGCTGGGTATCACTGGCACAGCACTGATAGGAGATGGGGTCTACTGATGAGGGGTATAAAGAGAAGAGGAGAGGGTCCAGCACCGATACTTGGGGCATCCTTGTGTTTGCCCGGTGCACCCTTGACATCTTGGTTGGATCTGCCCAAGGTATGCGACTCTAACCCCCACCCAGTGATGCCAAAGCCAGTGAGGGTGGCAAGGGGGGACTTGATGTGTAGAAGGCAGATGAGAGATCTACCAGGATATTTAATTTGCATTCTGCACAGACTGTTCCCCACACTTCATGGCTACCACTTTTTAGATGGGAGAGTTTGTTAAAAATACAAGTACCCTCAAAGTGTACCCCCAGTGCTAATCCTCGCTATCTCTCTCACCTTTGGATTTATTCGACTCGAGTTTTCATTTCCAGCGGCTTGGTGTAGTGGGTGGCAGGGCTTGCGCTCTGATTGGCTGAAATGTTATCAAAACAGTGGAATTTTTTAAAGGTTATGCATGCTCATTAAAATTAATAAGTCAAATGGTTCTACAATCAATATCCATCTGTCATGATATGATGCACAGTGTGAGAGCGCGGAGCGAATTCAAACAGTGTATTTATGTGAGCGTACACTTCAGGAAGAGCACGCAGAGCGTAACAAAACTCAGGAGTTGGAAAAGTGTGATTTTCAGGGCCATTTCGCCACATATTAGCATGTGTGGCTTTTATGAGATTTCCCAATTGATGTTTATTTGCTTTATTGCACTTAGCCTTTTGTACTACTTCACATTTTCAGAGGTCTGGTAATAAATGGGCTGAGATGAGTGGGAGTTGGCGGGCATATTAGGATGCCCAACCTCAGTGTATGGACCTCTCATTATGAAGTTATGTACTGCTGCCCTAGTAGGCAGGTGGGCCCTCGATGGCCAAACCACTGGTTTAATCCAAGGTGCTGACTCACTTTGCAAAGACGCTTTCACCAAGGACCTCCTCACTGACTGGGGTTCAAATTCCTATTTTACTTCTTTTTTCTTCATTTTTTATTCTTTTGTTTATGTTAATATTAGCTGTGCTGCCCATCTAAGATGGGTTGAAATCTAAATAATTGACGTAGACCTCAGACTTAATACTTCCAGTGCACCATTTGTTGGAGGATATTTTGTATTCCATACAGAACAAATTGCATTGCTACAAATATTTGTCACAAACCATCTACTGGAATGACTAATGCAATGCACTTTATTAGTACAATAAAGTCTGTGATGCACCATCTGTTAGAATGAAACATGCAGTTCATGTGATTACAGAAAATGTTTGCGTTGCACCATTAGTTGGGAGAAAAATGCAATGCATTAGTACAAATGTCTATGATGCTCCATCTGTTGGAATGATAAATGCAATGCACATGTCTCTGTTATGTGGTGTTTAGTATGGAATTCATAAAATAAGTGAAAATGTTTGTGATGCTCCATCTGTTGGAATAACAAATGCAAAGTATTTTATTACTACACATGTTTGTGATGCTCCATCTGTTGGAATGATAAATGCAAAGTATTTTATTACTACACATGTTTGTGATGCTCCATCTGTTGGAATGATAAATGCAATGTACATGTCTCTGTTATGTGGTGTTTATTATGGAATTCATAAAATAAGTGTAAATGTTTGTGATGCTCCATCTGTTGGAATGATAAATGCAAAGTATTTTATTACTACACATGTTTGTGATGCTCCATCTGTTGGAATGATAAATGCAAAGTATTTTATTACTACAAATGTTTGTGATGCTCCATCTGTTGGAATGATAAATGCAAAGTATTTTATTACTACAAATGTTTGTGATGCTCCATCTGTTGGAATGATAAATGCAATGCACATGTCTCTGTTATGTGGTGTTTATTATGGAATTCATAAAATAAGTGTAAATGTTTGTGATGTGCCATCTATTGGAATGACAAATGCAAAGTATTTTATTACTATGCATGTTTGTGATGCAGCATCTATTGGAGTGACAGAGACACGGTTCTGTGTTTTTGTACAATTATCTTACACAGGTCTCTTCCTTTCAATAGTTCACAACTCAATAGCGCATTTCCTCTTCTCCTCCTCCACTACTCCCCAGATGCGTTACTCTGACTCCCTAAATGGACGGAGGTGGCCAGGTATCAAGTGGGGCTGAATATGTGTGTCAGTGAGAGTAATTTCTAAAATTCTGTTTTTGCTTTATCTTTCTGAGGTACTGAGTGTTGTTTGATGAGGGAAAGACATAAACGTAAATGCAACATAACAAAAAGGGGCCTGAACCTCACAGTCTGTGAATTCAAGAAGTGGGTCTGAAGCTGTGAGCGGCAATCAAAGAAAAGACGAGTGAGGAAAAGCAGTTGTTCCCATTCATCACATATGTTAGTTGTGTGCCGACTTTTACTTACTGTGTGTGTCTTTGATCATTAGGACATTAGACGGGATTAGACAAGAAGACAAGACGTCCTGTCTACCACACTACTGAGTCACTCATTCCATGTGTCTAATTCCATCCTAATGTTTGTGTGAAATTTCCCCTTAACAAGTTTCCAACTGTGTCCCCGTGTTCTTGATGGACTCATTTTAAAGTCACCGTCTCGATCCACTGGACTAATTCCCTTCATCATTCTAAACACTTCAGTCAAGTCACTTCTTCATCTGCCCCCAGGACTCCAGATGAGGCCTCACCAGTGTGTTATAAAGACTGAGCAGAACCTCCTGTGACTTGTACTGCACACGTCAAGGCGCTATATAACCTGACAGTCTGTTAGCCTTCTGAACACCGTCTGGAAGTCGACAGCTTAGAGTCCACCACGCCTCCTAAATCCTTCTCATAAGGTGGACTCTCGATTTTCAGACCCCCATTGTGTATTCAAATTTCACATTTTGACTTCCTATGTGTAATTCTTTACATTTACTGACATTAAATTTCATAATTCACCAATGTGCCTCTGTGATGATTCAATGTATTCTCGATTATCTGCCAGTCACTCTTCACTTGGTATCATCTGCAAACTTCACCAGCTTGTTCTTTATATTCCTATCCAAATCATTTGTATACATTAAACATAGCAGTGCCCCAACACTGCCCCCTGCTGGACACTGCTCAGTTCTGATGAGGTTCCTCACACCCTCTGCTTCCTGTGTCTGACCCTAAGCCTACCCATAACCCATCGAAACAGAACACCCCGAACTGCCAATTCTTTTAGTTTGATGCCCACTTTCTCATGTGGCACCTCATCAGGTGCTTTCTGAAAGTCAAGATGTACGATAGCTGACCCTGCACTCTGACCCCTAAAGGTCATGTAAAAAAAGGGTTGTCACACACGTGCGATTGGGAGACAACTAAAGGGCCTGAACAGCAGCAATTCCACGCCAGACCAAGGTGGGGGCGAGGTGTACTGTCTCTCTCAATCCCTTGCAGACCATCCATGTGAAATTCCATAGGGTTCCGCGGCCACTGATGATGTCACTTCCGGGTTTGACAGCACTGATGATGTCACTTCCAGGTCTGACGGCACTGATGACATCACTTCTGTTTTCCGGCACCACTGATGACGTCACTTCCAGGTCTGACGGCACTGATGACGTCACTTCCAGGTCTGACGGCACTGATGATGTCACTTCCGGGTCTGACAGCACTGATGATGTCACTTCCGGGTCTGACGGCACTGATGACGTCACTTCAATTTCTGGTGCCACTTATGACATTACTCCTGTTTTCCAGCGCCACTGATGACATCACTTCCAGGTCTGACGACACTGATGATGTCACTTCCAGGTCTGACGACACTGATGACATCACTTCTGTTTTCCGGCACCACTGATGACGTCACTTCCGGGTCTGACGGCACTGATGACGTCACTTCAATTTCTGGTGCCACTTATGACATTACTCCTGTTTTCCAGCACCACTGATGACGTCACTTCCAGGTCTGACGACACTGATGATGTCACTTCCAGGTCTGACGACACTGATGATGTCACTTCCAGGTCTGACGGCACTGATGACATTACTTCTGTTTTCCAGCGCCACTGATGACGTCACTTCCAGGCCGCCATCTTTAACTACCTAGATCAGTTCTGTTTTGGACTTGGACCTGTGAACATCTCTCAACAATTACCTGTTGCAGCCAGGGTGTATTATATGGGTGGCTGCCCCAAAACTCTCTGATGTCTCTTAGTCGTTTTTTTTGTGACATGGTAAATACAGTATGACAATTCCAAAAGAACAAAAAATCTCCTATGCTCCAGGCTGATCATATCCTTTAATTGCCTCCTGACAGAATTCCAACCCGTGGCTCACTTTGCCTTGTTCTCTTGCTCTCACATTTCCCTTCTGATCTTCAGCGTTTTTTAAACCTGACAGTCTCTGTTCTTATTTAGCCCCCAGTGCTCTCATTGTGTTCCCAGCTGCCCCCTCCAGTCGTCCTTGTTAGTCACACTGGCCCCTCACTTTCACCCTTTCACTTTTTGCTCCTCTATCTGAGTGCTAGCATGTCCACCATTTATGAACTTTTCAAGGGTCTCAGTCATGTCCCCCTTAGTGTTGCTCCTGGGCTCGTTTCTCTCTTACTGACCTCTTCATATTTCGAACGTGTCCTTCCTCGTCACCATTCAATTATTTCCCGGGGGTCGTTATTTTTTCCTGACTTGTGGAATGATCTCCCTTTCTTTTCAACCCTCCTTTGCTTTTCCCAACAGGCGGCCATTTGTTCTTAACATTTCCGCCTAAGCCCCTTGACATCCGTATGAAGTGGACCTAATGGTGGGCTGTGGGCGTGAAGCTGGCAGCGTTAAGTGCAGCTCAAGCCTCCGATGACTGAACGATTCGACAACAGTGTCTGAGAAATATGAAAGCTAAGAATCTTCTATTCAGCGGCCAGGTCATAAAATAAATCGTGACGGCTGTGTGACACTTGGAACCAAAACAAAGTGGCCCAGACTTTGACATTTACGTGGACTCATTTAAGAGACGTCTTTTATCTAAAGTAACTTTCAGGTGAGGTCAACACAATCGAGTCAGCATCAGTTGGAGGTGACAGAGGACTAAATTGACTAAAACAAGTGATGTGTGCCCCAAACCTCACAGATAAGCCACCATTGAAGCAACTAAAGGCCACGTTGCCAGGTTTAAGGGAGCAGTGGCCATGATTTGAAACTTATTTAAAAGGCCGCAGCCCTGAGGTGACAACCCCTTTACCCAGAGCCAGTGGGAGGCGTGAAAGCACAGGCACCAAAATGACCGCTTGAAGGGACTTGCCGACTTATTCTTGGAACTTCACTTTAGGAGGAGAAGCCGTTTCTTTAAGAAGTTGTTGCGTGGTCTCGACGACTGCACCAAACGCTCCTTCTTCATTAGCTCGAGACATCTTCAGCCTCTAACCTCTCCTGTTTTGCCACATGGCTGAAGATTTAATGTTGCTCAGTGGGAGAGGAGCCCACAGTGACCTGCTGAACATTCGGCTAATAAAAACATTTGAGTTTTAGTTGAGTTTTGAATAAGGCCACTTAGAGGAGACCTCCAAATACGCCGAGCAGAGCGGAACTGCCGTTTCTGTGCCCATTACGTGCAGTAAATGAGGCCCCTCAAGAACCAGGAGACCTCCAAAAGGCCATTCAGGGTTCCGGCGTGAACACTCAGACTAGCAGGACTGTACTGAGAGACCAAATTAATAAATGAGAGAGCAGCTGCGCCAGCATGCCCAGCCGTCTTAACACCTGTGGGCCACCAAGGGGGCGTAACAGCTACCGGACACAAGTGCAGGTGCGACACAACTTTACTTTTCCACATGGGAAACAGCTTTCCTCCCTGCATCCCACCTTTACAGCACAGCTCTCCTGTACATAAAGCACACGTAATCTTCTCTCTTTGCCCTTTTCTTGCCGCCGCTCTTCCTCCTACCTCGTCCAGCAAGCTTCATCCTCTTCCTCTTCCTCCGCCCTGGGAGTAGTGGCTGCTGACGTGTGGCGGAAGCCCAGCAACCCAGGGCACTGACAACGCCTTCCAGGGAAGATAATGCCCTGAACACTCCTGGCCGGGGAAGGGTTCAGGCCGTCCATCACACAGCATCATAGGCCACCCGGGGCAAAGCAGTACACTGGGACCCCTGATAGATAGAAAAACAGAAACATACATAGGCATCAGAAACATCGTGGGCCCCTATGCTTCTGGGGACCCCCGGCCAGTGCACATTAAGATGGTCCTGCCAGCATGCAATGCTTTATGAAGCCCACCGGTCCCACAACTGAGGGTTTCATACACGACAGCATTCCTTCAAGGTCACTTTGGAAGAAGCTGCTGGGGAGAAGGTGGCCTGGCCTGTCCCTCTGAGTGTGTGGCTACGTTAGTCTGTCATGGCCAGGCTTCCATCCTTGGCTTGAGTGAGCCTCTTTATATACACTATATGGACAAAAGTATTGGGACGCCTGGTCATTACGCCAACACAGACTTTAACGTCATTGAATTCACATACGTAGACTTTAATGTGGAGTCCGACCTTCAGCTCTAACAGCTCCCCCTCTTCTCCGAAGGCTTTCCACAAGATATCGGAGTGTCTCTATGGGAATTGGTGCCCATTCATTCATTCTCTAGAGCATTTATGAGGTCAGGCGCTGATGTGGGACGAGAAGGCCTGGCTCACAATCTCCAGCTCCAGTTCATCCCAAAGGTGGTCAGTGGGGTTGAGGTCAGGGCTCTGGGTGGGCCACTCAAGTCCGAGTACCTTTGTCCATACAGTGTAAGTTTTATAAATATCGTTATTGATTATCTTTTACATTTTTGTTTGTATATACGCACACTTGGTAAATTCTTCAGACCACTCTGCAAATACTGGGTAAGGCCCACTGCCTGCTGAAGCCCATTAGGAACCCTAGGCATTGAGGGGGAATGGCACCCCTCGATGTACAATAGCAGGTAGTCAGTATTAAGACTTTGAGGACCTTCCTCCCACAGTCCAAAGACATGCAGGTTAGATGCATTGGTGATCCAAAATTGTCCCTAGTGTGTGCTTGGTGTGTGGGTGTCAGTGTGTGTGTGCCCTGTGGTGAGATGGCACCCTGCCCGGGATTGTTCCTGCCTTGTGCCCTGTGCTGGCTGGGATTGGCTCCGGCAGACCCCTGTGACCCTGTGTTAGGATATAGCGGGTTGGACACTGACTGACTGACGGACCTTTGTAAAGAGGGGGTCATCTGAGTTACCTGCTCAAACCGGTCTGGCCGTTCTCCTCTGCGCCCCTCTCCCATCAATAAGGTGTTTCTTCTGCAGAACTGGGCCTGCGCTCCAGAAATGTGACCAAGTGCATCTCAAATGTTGGAAGTCACCTTGGATAAAGCCAAAGTCCCATAAATAAATGTAAGTCAATACATCTTTCATTGTTTTGAAATGATTTCTCTAAGCTTAGGTGCATGTTATCTAAGACTAGGGCATTCCAGCCCAGTCCTTGGGGACCCCAAAAAGTTGTTGCTTGCTCTCAGAACATCTGTACCTAGCAATCACTAACAGTGTCCTAACAGTTATGGGACACACTCAAGACCCCTGGAGCTCGTAGTGAAGGATAGGATGAAGACAAAACTGCATGCCATTATGACCAACACTGCACAACCTCTCTCTGTGACACAACAACACTGAAGACTTCCAGCCAGTGAGTCACTCAGCAGAAGTGGGTCAAGAAACACAACTGGGGGTCCTTTACACCAACAACAATACGCCTGTATAGCGCCTCTCAAAGACTGGGACTGCCAAGTCAGAGGTTTCTTGTTTTTGTAATCATCCTGGTGTGTCTTCAGACCACAGTGTGTGTGTATGAACTTATCTATTTATTTATTTATTTATTTTAAGCGCCTCCATAAAAAGCCAGATTTCCCCCTGGGGACAAATAACATTCTATCTACATCTTCATCTACAAGCAGGTCCAGGTCCCCCAAAGACTTTGTGGAAAGGCAGCGTTGCTCATTCTTTTTAAGGATTTATTAATCCTCATTGTTAGAGAAGGAAAATCGAAGGGAGCATCGATTAGCCAACCCCGGCTGCACTTTTGATGTTTGTGTAAATCAGGGCAGCTCCATCTTTAGGCCTTCTCACCTCTGCGTTATATCAGAGGGGCTCTGAAGAAAGTCAGGTGCTCCTTCCATAGCAACGTAAAAGTCTGACTTTGTGTTACGGGGTGGGCGGCGATGCGTCTCACGTAAGGGCCCTGCAGGGCACAAGCACCCATAAAGCCAGCCAACCCAATCAATCAATCAAAGCAGATTTCTATGTTAAGGGTCGTGTGAGACCCCGTTGTCCTCTAGCGGGGCAGAATAGCTGGGGACTCCACACAGGGGCGCCACACTTTAATCAGAGCTACTTGTGCTCCCACTTCACAGAGGCAAGGAGGATAAGACAAGGCCAGAGGGCGCCACCCCCGACATCCCCCAAAGCCCCACCTCCAAAATTTTTCGGCACTCTCTCCACCAATCAGGCACATCTGCAAATATAAATAATAAACATCAGAACAACGAGAAACAAAAATGTAATAACGTCTGGCTAAGGATTGGGAACCATTCAGTCCATCAGGGAGAATCACTCAATCCATTAGGTGGCTGCTTACAGGGCGCCAACACCCGAGGGACCTTTCAGTTACGTCCATGTTATACGCAACAAGGGGTGCCAGTTAGACAGATAGATAGATAGATAGATAATTATACTATAGATAAGAAAGGCACTATATAATTGATAGATAGATAGATAAATAGATAGATTGATAGAGAAATGTGCTATATTATAGATAGATAGATAGATAGATACTTTATTAATTCACATACTCCAGCAGCAGCATAGTGATAAAGAACAATATTAAATTAAAGAGTGATAACAATGCAGGTATAACAGACAATAAGTTTGTATAATTTTAATGTTTACCTCCCCAGGTGGAACTGAAGAGTCGTATAGTGTGGGGTCTCCTCAGTCTGTCCCTGAAGCTGCTCCTCTGTCTGGAGATGATCCTGTTCAGTGGATTCTCCATGATTGACAGTTGCCTGCTCAGCGCCCGTCACTCTGCCACGGATGTCAAACTGTCCAGCTCCGTGCCTACAATAGAGATTGTCTTCCTAACAAGTTTGTTCAGGTGTGAGACGTCCTTCTTCTTTATGCTGCCTCCCCAGCACACCACCACGTAGAAGAGGGCACTCGCCACAACCATCTGATAGAACATCTGCAGCATCTTATTGCAGATGTTGAAGGATGCCAGCCTTCTAATGAAGTATAGTCAGCTCTGTCCTCTCTTACACAGAGCATCAGTATTGGCAGTCCAATCCAATTTATCATCCAGCTGCACTCCCAGGTATTTATAGGTCTGCACCCTCTGCACAGTCACCTCTGATGATCACGGGGTCCATGAAGGGCCTGGTCCTCCTAAAATCCACCACCAGCTCCTTAGTTTTGCTGGTGTTCAGGTGTAAATGGTTTGAGTCGCACCATTTAACAAAGTCCTTGATTAGGTTCCTATACTCCTCCTCCTGCCCACAACTCATGCAGCCCACCATAGCAGTGTCGTCAGTGAACTTTGCAACGTGGCAGGACTCCGAGTTGTATTGAAAGTCTGATGTATGTTGGCTGAACAGGACCGGAGAAAGTCCAGTCCCCTTTGGCGCTCCTGTGCTGCTGACCACAATGTCAGACCTGCAGTTCCTGAGACGCACATACTGAGGTCTGTCTGTAAGAGAGTCCACGATCCATGACACCAGGTGTGAATCTACTCCCGTCTCTGTCAGCTTGTCCCTAAGGAGCAGAGGATGGATGGTGCTGAAGGCGCTAGAGAAGTCCAGAAACATAATTCTTACAGCACCACTGCGTCTTACCAAGCATACAGCATATAGATGATGGCATGATGATGTGTGCAGCCAAATACTGGGAGGTCCTGGAAGCAAACCTGCTCCAGAGTGCACACCACCTCAGACTGGGTCGACGGTTCACCTGCCAGTATGACGATGACCTGAAGCATACATCCAGGACAATGCTGGGGTGGCTCCAGCCAAAGCCCAGACTAAAACCCCAGAGTACATGTGTGGAGAGACCTAAAGATGGCCGTTTACAGTCGCTTCCCCTCCAATCTAACGGAGCTTGAGAGGATCTGCCAGGGAGAATGGGCTCAACTGGCCAGGTGTGCCAAGCTTATAGAGACTTACCCAATACTCAAAGCTGGAATTCCTGCCAAAAGGGTAGTAGGGTTGTAATATTTTTTATGGAACAAGAGATTTTGGTGTTTTATTTTTAATAAATTTGCAAACCTTTCTGAAAACACATTTTCACTTCATCATTATGGCTTATTGACTGAAGAATGTGAGGCAAAAATGTCAGATTTATCCACTTAAAATTAAATCTCCGGCACAATAAGGTGTGCAAAAAGTAGAGGCGTCTGAAGACTTTCTGAATCAACTGCATATTGTGTGCGCCCAAATCATACTTCATTTTAGTAAAACCACAAGTATTAAATTTAAACTGTTAAATGTATATTCTGGACCACTCTCCCTTTACGTGTAAGGATTACTTTGGCACCGTAAGAGTTTGTTTAATGCTGGCGATTCTTCTGTGAATTGCTGGTCATTTTTTCATAAAATGAAAACTGAATTACCGTATGTTTCGCAGTGCCCGGGATGTTAACACGCACAATGCTTTCGGTATAAAAAAAGGAAAGAAAGAAAAATGTTCATCAGCCATCTCTCGCTCGTTTCCACAGACATTTCGGGTTGCTCAACGGCACGGACGTAATAAATAGATGATACTGTGGCGGTTCGCGCATTTATATTAACACAAAGGAGCGTCATTTGTGTTAACAAAGGAGCGCACGCTACGGGCAATGAGGTCATCAAAGTCAAATAATGTCAATTTTCTGCTATGGAGAACGATAAGTAACGTCCGTCCACCCCGCTTACAAATTAAAAATGGTAGTGCGGAATCACAGAGCTAACTTTTTTGTTAAACACTGACTGTGTAAAACAAACACCCGAAAAAGCCAAACGCCCCCCCTCTCAGTGCTGATGTTAAATGCTGGAGTTAAATTGCGGAGTCAAGTTCAAAGGTCAGCCCCTCCTCTTTACGTATGACGTGCTTTGCGCGGGAATCGGACGTTTCTTTCACGTCACTGCGCTCTTTTCGAGGCATTACATATTAATATGGAAATATTGAAGTGACTAATCCGCGTTTGTCCTGATTGTTTGATTCGAATGTAACAGCTTTAAGAAGGCAGATTTTTAAATAATAACAAATGACAAACCTAAGAGAAGAGAAGTGTGTTTAAAAATTCAAAAGAGGAGAACTGAGCGTTAGCATAGTTGAGCCGCTTTTAGAAGAGAACGCATGCAACCTTTATCAGAAAACGGCTACCGGAGCCGTGGCGCACTTACGAACGGCTTCTTGTGATATTAGCGTGTGTTATGTAAAGCCAGTAATCTCGTTTTTTAAATCGCATTACGTGGATCAAAATTTACACAGCACTTTATTTGGTGGGATGCCACCTGAAAGACAAAAAATAATAAAAATAACTTCATTTTATTAATGAAGTTTTTCACTTGTACAAAAGCACAATACTATATTTTTATTCAATGCTTTTCAACAATTACACATTAAGATACATACATTTCCATTGAAAATAACTTGAGGCTTGAAGTCAAATCGAGCGCGCACCCGCTCTGTTCGCTGTTTAGAAGCGTATGTGTGACGTCATTTCTGGCATGCACGCGTTTTCGGAACAGTGTTAACGGCGCTCTCTTCTAAACGCTGCTCAACGATGCTACCTTAATGTAAATTGTTTTA
Organism: Polypterus senegalus; assembly: GCF_016835505.1. NCBI lineage: Eukaryota > Metazoa > Chordata > Cladistia > Polypteriformes > Polypteridae > Polypterus > Polypterus senegalus. The sequence continues at coordinate 177,033,645 of NC_053162.1, forward strand.
AACCAGTAACAGTGGACTGCACGGAAACTTGCGGTGAATACACATGACTACTAGTTTTCATACTCTCAATCTGCATGCTTAGTATTCGTTTGCTCAGAAGTTGATGCACTTGTAGCTTCGTGGGCAGCTCGTTTTCTCCATCCTTGCGGTCCACTTCTTCTCTTCTTCCGTCGGCATCTTTTCGCGTTAAAACTGATTCAGTCAGTTTTTGTGTTGCAGTTACTTAGTACGTTTTTCTTAATTTCTCACTTAGGCTGGAACTTAATCATTCAATTTGCCTCAAGAATAATTTAAGATATGAAGTGGTAGAGGAAGTGTTAGCGAAGGTGGTAGGGATGAGAATTGCGGTCGTAAGCATGCGCCGCAAGGCCACCCTACTGCATGATGCTGAGAGTTTTTCTACTATAAAATAAAAATAAAATGAGCAATTAAAAATAATCATCCCAAAATTAGACAGTAGAGGTCACGTATGTGTACCAAATTTCAGTTCAATCGGTCAAACGGTTTGCGAGCTACATGTGATTTAAAATTCCGGACAGACAAACGAGCAGCCACGTTGGCGTATTAGATATGTTTCGTCTCTTTATATAAATAAAGTTCACACCCCCTTATAAACACATCCCTTCTCTTAGGTTTGCCACATAGATATAGAATTACTAGACGCCGCATGACCAGCAGCATCGTACGTCAACGTCGCCACCATGTTGCGAGTGGCACTGCTGCGGAGTGAAGTAATGAATAATGTGCTGCTTGGGATTGTACAAACCGCTGTACGCTCCAAAGCAGATCCCGGGGATTACATTCCATTGGTAAGGCTGAACAATTGTTTTGGTTATATTTGGCCATTAGAAAATCCCGTTTTATAATCTTAGCACTCAAGTTCAATTAAACAACATTAGTAAAATTAAAACAAGAGAATGATAAATCAAAAAGCAATAATTAGCAAATAAACAAAGATAACTGGCAGTAACAGTGCAAAATTTACAATTGGTATGCCAGTTTGAAAAGATAAGTTTTTAGGGCGGTTTTAAAATGTGTTATTGAATCGAGCTGGATTATATGAGAGAGAAGAGAATTCCCGAGTTGAGGAGCACAATGAGAGACGCTCGAGCTCCCATAGCACTGAGTCTGATGTGCGGTACAGAAAGTCGAGCTGCAGATGAGGATCTGAATGAGCGAGAGGAGTGTAAGGTTGTGGAGAGCTTTAAATGTTCAGAGCAGTATTTTGTATTGTATTCTGTAGTTAACAGAGAGCCAGTGAAGCTGAGTGAGAATAGGTGTAATATGTTCAGTGGATTTAGAACAACAGGTTATTATCTTGGCAGCAGAATTTTGAAGAAGTTGTAAGTGATGGATACGTTTTTGTGGGATGCCAGATAGGAAAGCATTACAATAATCTATACATGAGGTGAATCGGGCATTAACCAATACTTCAGTACTGTGTTGCGTAAGAACAGGACAAAGTCTAGAAATGTTTTGGAGATGGAAGAAGGCAGTCCGAGAAATGTTACTTATATGGGAGGATTTGTTTAATAATAATAATAATAATATTATTATTATTTAATAATTGTCATTATTAGTGTATAAATGGATGTAAATAATTGCATGTAAACGATTCGCCAAAATCTGTTGTATGTAAACGATACTGTTTTAAACGTTATTGTTTTTTCATTGCAAAACCCGTTTTCGACGTCCACCTGTATTAGTTTAAATGGCACTTTTGCCACTCGCAATAGGGCAGACGCGCTGACGTATCGTGGCGACTGGGCAACACAGGGAATGCGGCGTCTATCTATCTATCTATCTATCTATCTATCTATCTATCTATCTATCTATCTATCTATCTATCTATCTATCTATCTATCTATCTATCTATCTATACTTTGCCACACTCCTGTCTTTGAATTGTTACGGCCCATTTCGTCACGCCGATAGACCGCGCGCATGTTGTGTTCTGTTGAAAGCGCACAGCCTTTTTGCGCGTCTCGGCCACCGTAGCAGTATACTTTATCTGTAATTAACACCCAGCTGAGCGATACGTATCAGTCCATAATGTATGTGAATTGTTTGTAAATACTCCGCTGGGCAATGCACAACAATATAGAATAAAGAAACTGACAACACTGTAGCTTGGTACCTGACACATCACAGAGCGGAGAAAGTTAAGTTTAACTGTAACTTCTGGATTAATAAATAACACCCCTGAGAGGAAGAGGAAATTTGAATCCCAGAGTACATTCGTACAGTGTACACTTAAGGGGGTTAAATAGTGTCTTGCTCAACTTTATTTAACTTTCAGGGAGTTGGATAGTATCAGGGTTATTTTTTATTTTTACACATGGTTGGTGTAGTATCGTTTTAAGAGTTTTAACACAAAGTGGAGTAAAAACAAAACTGGAAAATGTCACACTACACAAAGGGTTTCCGCTCTGTGGGGCAGATGTTAACAGCGCTTAAATAGTTAATTTTACATTGTCTAATTTACTGTGTAAGGCTGCAAATGGGCTTTGACTGTAACTGGTGCACAGTGGCCCCGTCCCATGACTGGCACTCCGTTCTGGTCGTCCCTGCTTTTGCACCCAGTGTGGTCAGATATTGGGTCCGTTCCCCAATGACTCCGAATTGACTTAAGAAGGTTGAACGCTTTTATGTGCTTTTCAAATAACGTGTGTGCAAATCCGTGACCCGCCACAGTTAAGGAATGCGCGCCCACTCAGTATCTTCAAAGTTCGATGACCTTTTGTGGGGATGTGAGCGCGCGTGCCTGGTGCGCGCGCCCACTCTGTATCTTCATAGTTTGATGACCTTGAGTGGGGATGGGAACACGCATGGCCGGAGCGCGCGCCCCCTTCCTTTCGTAAAGATGACAGTGCCCTGACCTACGTCCAACGTTTTGCAGGCTGCAGTTAGACTCATTTCCCCTAGAAAGTCAACTATGTCGCCTAATCGATTACCTGGCTGTGCAGTACATGAACCTAAACCTGTACGCTTTTGGGAACGGGTTATCGAAAAGGCGTATCCGGAGGAGTACGTGCAAACTCTACACGGGGAGATGACCGAGATTCGAACCCAGGACGCTTGGATCCGCGAGGCAGGGACAGCAGCGCTATCGTCGAGGCGTAAAGTGAGCCGAACACTTTTAACAGGTTCAGCACCCCTAGAGTGCTCAGAGGTTTTGGGATAGAAAAAAGTAGTGGAATAACTGGCAAGGTAAAACATTTTAAAAGCACCAGTGGACCCTGTGCTGTGAAACTGCAGCCTCAGCTATTCCGAAATGAAAAAAAAAAAATGCTGTGCGCTTGAAGTTTAAATATCGGTGTACATACTGCACTGTATGCGGGATTGGCTGCACGCGGCAAGATCAAAACCTGAGATCGATAATATCGAGCCTGTCACGGAGAAAAACTGGCTGCGGCACTTCAGAGAGATCCTTTTATTTGTGTGAATTCGGTGCCAGGGCGGAGTTCTCCGTTTGCCTGCCAATGTAAAAAAATGAAACATTGGATCAACTTAAAAACATGACTTCAGTTTTACACAAGTTGGGATAATTAAAGCTTTTGATCTCAAAGAAGAACAGCAACGTTTATTTCTGTAGCACATTTTCATATAAAGGATGGCGCTCAAAGGCACGTCATTTTCTAAATTGCCTAATCCAGAATAGGGTCGCAATGGCGGATGAGGGGGTTTAGCCTATAGTTTATGACGCCAGTCTATGGGCGAACACACACAAACACACACAGACACACACACAAAGACACAGACATACTAACCTATAGGAAACCAGAGATTCCAAGCAGACATGGGGAGAACATGCAAGCTCCACATACATGGGAGGACCTGGAACGCAATCCCAGAACCCCTCAAGGTGAGGCAGCAGAGCTACCACTGAACCACCCTACAGCTCAAACATTCCTATTAGTTGAACTTGAATATATTATATGAACCAACAGATTTCCTTAAAATGATGCACAAATGCAGACACATAAACATGGACTCTTTGATATAATCTGTGAATATCTACACCCTTTCAGACCTAAAGGGGGCACCAAGCCCACCATGATCCTTTCATTCAACACACACACCTATAGGAGTACCAGTATTTTAGTTTTTTTTTTTCTTTTTCAGCCATTGCTGCATTGAGTACAAGAAAGGAACCAACCCAGGACAGGATGCCAGCCTGAGCAAGACGAGTCCCAAACACACATTTAGAGCTGCCAATTAGTCTAACAGACCCTCCTTTTGTAAGTTTGAGTGTGAGGCCGAGGGGAGGCAATGAGGGGCTTGGACAGGAGTATAGATAGAAAAAAACACACACACGTAGAAAATGCAAACTCCACAGAGACAATGACAGATAAGCCTAAGGATTCATCCGCAGTTAACTGAGGGTGTGAGGAAGCCACGCTGACTGCTGTGCGACTGTGCTGCCCTAACAATAATGTTTATTTCGTGTTTATTTTGTTACAAATGACAGTCATAAAGCTTTATATAAGGAGATCCTCATTTTAATAGAAATAATTTTAAAGGTCAACATTATTGTCTTCTTATAAATGAAATTTGTCAGCTAGAGAAGATGTGAGTTATGAGAATGCAGGATATTGTTCTCCTTTCTTTATTGTGCATGCTACATAATAATAATAATAATAATAATAATAATAATTATCATCATCATCTACCTCAATTAGAGGATAAGCGTCTGTGTGTCTTTGTGTCTGTGTACCTGTGTGCCTGTCCAGTTGCTGCATCTTTGTCATTCCAACAAATGGTGCATCACAATCTTTGGTAGTCATAAAATCCATTGCATTTGTCATTCCAACAGATGGCATAATCACAAAACACTGCTTTTACAAATCTCAAACAAAATGGCAAAGAACAGAGACATATGCATTGCATTTTTCATTCCAACAGATGGTGCATCACAAACATTAACACTGCTTTTACATATCCCATACAAAATGACAAGAACAGAGACATACAGTATGCATTGCCTTTGTCATTCCAACAGATGGTACATTTGTACTGATGCATTTTATTACTACAAATATTTGTGATGTGCCATCTGTTGGAATGACATATGCAATTCATTTTGTTACTACATGCATTGTAAAATACATTCCAATGGGTGGTGCGCTGCAACACTGAATACGCTGAGGTCTATTTTCATTACTTAGATTTCAACCCATCTTAGACAGGTAGTACAGTTAGCAATAAAAATAATAGGTTTATACAATAAATCTATATGAATGTTGTACTGTACAAGAAGGACATTTGCACAAAATGAATTGTATTAAGCAAAGTACCATGCATAGAGCACCTATGGACAAGTGACTATATTTATGTCTGTGTATATGTGTCTCTTTCCAGTTGCTTTGTCTTTTGTCATTCCAACAGATGATGCATCACAAACATTTCTAGTAATAAAGTGAATTGCATTTTTAATTCCAACAGATGGCATATCACACACATTAACACTGCTTTTACAAATCTCATACCAAATACCATTTAACAGAGACACATGCATTGCCTTTGTCATTCCAACAGATAGCCATCACCTAATGCAGTTTACTGCTACAAATGTTTGTGATGCGCCATCTGTTGGAATGACAAATGCAGTGCATTATATTACTACATGCATTACAAAATACATTCGAGGAGATGGTTCACTGCAAACACTTAAGCTTAAGTCTCTGTATGTCGTAGATGGGTAGCACAACTAATAATAGTTTAAAAGTCTAATTCTGTGTCTATGCTGTACTGTAGAAGAAAAGCATTTGCACAAACTGAATGGTAAGAAACGTAAAGTAGGCAAAATATCATGTACAGATCACTTTAATAAAAGGACAAGTGTCTGTGTGTCCGTCCTGTTGTTATGTTTCCGTTACATGCCATATGGAATGGGATTAATAAAAGCAGTGGTAATGTTTGTGCTGCGCCATCTGTTGGAATGAAAAATACAAAGGATTTTATTAGTGCATGCATTACAAAATACATTCTAACATATGGTGCACTGCAAGCGAATGCACTGAGGTCTATGTTGATGGCTTTGTATTTTTCAGCCTGTGCTTGATGGACAGCCCAGCTAGTATGCAATAAACCGTTAACAAGGCTCTATTTCCTAACCATTTTACATGTAGTACATATTTGTTCCTCTCATCCATCCATCCAACTTCCTAACCTACCTATCCCAAATGGAGTTGTGAGGCAGCTGGTGCCTATCCCAGCAAGCGTTGGGTGGAAGGCAGGAACAACACCCAGTCCATCGCAGGGCCTCCCTGCTTAATTTAGTTCAGTGTTCCAGGATTTGAGCCTACGTGGCAGTACCAAGTTGTAGCAGGGCTACATAAGACCAGGTCTATAGAAGGGAGAGGCGTCCCGGCTGGTGCTCTGCCCCAGGATGAACTGGAATGGAGACTGCGAGCCAGGCTATCTCATCTCACATCAGCACCTGACCTCATAAAAGCTCTACAGAATCAATGAATGGGCACCGATTCCCACAGAAACACTCCGACATCTTGTGACAAGCCTTCAGGGAGGGGGGGGGACCTGTTAGAGCTACAAAGGGGGACCAACTCCACATTAAAGTCTATACATGTGAATGCAATGACAGTAAAGTCTCTGTTGGTGTAACGGCCAGGCGTCCCAATATTTTTACCATATAGTGTCGTACGTGTTTTCTGGTTAAGACAAGGGAAGTCAGGGCCAGGTTGGGTTTTCTTCTTTTTTCACTTTTTTACAATACAGGGATTTATGTGTATTATATTTCATCCTTTTCTAATATATTCCATCCATCCATTATCCAACTTGCTATATCATATATCACGGGGTTCTGCTGGAGTCAATCCCAGCCAGCACTGGGCAAAAAACAGGAACAAATCCCGGGCAGGGTGCCAGCCCACTGCAGGGCACACACACACACACCAAGGGCAATTTAGGATTGCCAATGCACCTAACCTGCATGTCTTTGGACTGTGGGAGGAAACCCACACAGACACGGGGAGAACATGCAAACTCCACGCATGGAGGACCTGGGAAGAGAACCTGGGTCTCCTAACTGTGAGACAGCAGCACCACCACTGCGCCACCATGCCATCCTTTCTAATATATTAATTTTTTTTTTCCACATACTGAACCTTTTATCTTTGACCATTTTCTTTGTTTCTACAGTCGACTGGGGAACTTCAGTTTAGAGAGGGTAAGGAACGAAAACAGCAAGAACAAATTGACACGGCCGAGTCCAGACTTCGCCCCAACACTGCTGGAGTGGCTAACTTGCTGCAATCCAAGTGTGAACGCGGTTGTTACAAAGTGCCAGGCAGTAGCTGTCCCTGCATGGGGGGGCCCAATGTGTTGCAGAGTCCCACCTACGCACACACCCACCCACTCAGCCAATATTGAGCTGCCAATCAGGCCGACACGCACATCGTTAGGCAAGCAGGTGGATTCCTTGAAGACGATTCAAGGGGAAATCATTTCACAGTTAGATGTCAGGCCACCATGAGTGCCTGTGCCACCCAGTCCCACGAGAGCCAGCTTGAATTTATAATAATAATAATAATAATACATTTTATTTATATAGCTCTTTTTCAATGCTCAAGGCACTTCACAGAGTTTAAGAAAGAAAATTTGAATGTCCTTTCTGGGTCTTTCTCCGGGTAATAATCCTGATAAATGCTCCTGAATGCGTGTTCTTCTGTCCGGCAGCCAACTCAGGGTTGTTCATTTAAAGTTGACATTTAAATCTGTGAAGTCAAACGTTTACAAGAGCAAAGGCCTTCGGTGTCTGCTGCTAGGCGAAGGTTCTGAGAGAGAGAAATCGAAGGAGTGCTGATGACAACACAACCTTTTAAGCCTCCATTTCAGGGCTGACCTTTGGACTCTTGATGGATGATCGGCCCCTCAGGAGGACGTGGGCTTCCTTTCTCTGTACAAACTGTGACTTCCACAGGAATTCAATCTGCTGAAAACCTCCCCAGATCCCCAAACTGGGTCCCCTTTTTACAGAAGTGTGTTAACTATCAGACATGGCTAAGTTGGAGGACTGACTGCACCACAAGTGTGAGCTGCTTTGATGGGGAGTGGACCGAAGGGGACACCTGAAGGGGGTGGAGCCACCGACTGCCAACCAGATGATCCTTTTGACCTTCTAGTTGGGGCTGATTACAATAAACCCCACCTCCCCATCCACAGACTTGAGTACTACTTGGCTCCTGCCTCTCCCTTATCTTTAAAAGACCCTCACACCATACTGCCCTCATCTGGCCAGGGTGCATTCCGACCTCCTACCAACCCTTCCTTGGACTCATCTGCCCCCCGTCAGAGAGGATCAGGCACCTCTAAAATCTGATAGTCTTATGAAATCCTGTGTGGGAGTAACCCCTGAGGAAGACAGGAAGAGTTCAACCAATCAGTCTTTATTCAGTCGCAGATGAGTATGTGACAGGTATCTGGTCCCACTTACTGGTAATCTAACCAGATACCATTAAGATATCCGACTACACCATCCAGTTTTATTGAGAGACTGGGATCTCTTGAAATTGACTGATAATAGCACACAGGTTTCTATAAATTGACCGATGAGTAAACACACAATGCAAAGACACAGCAGAAATTTCAGGAAAAGCAACCGTAACTTCTATTACACAAGACAATGTAAAGTACATTAAAAAGATAAACAAACATAACAATCTAACAATATCAGGGACGAAAACCCTTCTTTAAAAAGGAAAGCACACCATCCATACTCTAAAAGTCCATTAAAACAAATATAAAGTGAAGGATACAATCTTTAGTGGTGCAGACTCCAGTTAGCGCACTGTGTCTCTCCGACAATTAATCGTCCAACGGATGCACTCAGATTACAGGACATTTGTTTCCTAACAGAAATTTGGTTAAATCATTGAATCCCCGTCAGCATCTCTTTGTTGTTCTTATCATACCCTTAGTGCTCTTTGTGTTGCTGTGCCCTCTGCAGGCCACAAAGGAAACAAGTAAAATACACGGGAACTGTAAACCGTAACCACCCTTCATGTTTCAGCCAGAGTTTGTCTTCTGGTTGGGGTTCAGTGTTGTGCTCCTTGGAATTTTTGTTCATATTTGTGCCATTTACCTGCACCCAGGCCTGCAAGCATGTCCTCCAACTCAGAACTCGGGGTGGGGTGGAGTGTTGGTGGCAGGATTGGCACTCCAGTCATTGTGAGAAAAAACTCTCACTGGTCCACTCCACACAAACTAGTGTGGTGCTGAGGGCTCTAATTTGGGGTCCTGAGGTGATTTGTTCTGTGGTGAGTGTGGTCACATGCTGTATCAATACATGTCCTCTTCTTCTTCTTCTTCTTCTTCTTCTTCTCCTCCACTCTCATCCTCCTTCTCCTTGTCCTACTTCTTGTTCTCTTCTTCTTCTTCTCCTTGTCCTTCTTCTTCTTATTATTCTTCTTCTTCTTGTCCTCCTTCTCCTTGTCCCTTTTCTTCTTCTTCTTCTCCTACTCCATTCTTCTTCTTGTACTTCTTCTTCTTCTCCTCCTCCTTCATCTTCTTCTCCTCCTCCTTCTCCTTATCCCTTTTCTTCTCCTTCTCCTCCTTCTTCTACTTCTCATTGTCCTTCTTCTTCTCCTCCCTCTTCTTCTTCTTCTCCTCCTCCTCCTTCTTCTCCTCCTCCATCTTATTCTTTTTCACCTTCTCGTCCTCCTTCTCCTTGTCCTTCTTCTTCTTCTCCTTCTCCTTGTCCTTCTTCTTCTTCTTGTCCTGTAAATATGGAGGGTCTCCTGGTGGTTCCTTTCGAACAGGTTAGGGTGTGGAGGCTTTACTTGTGTTTTTGTGGTGCTTGGTATCTTCTGTGATTGCTGGAGTTTTGAATTGGTGCTCTAATTTTGACTTTTTGTTTTGGGATTCTGTGTTGGGACCATGTTGGTCTTGGGTTGCCTTTCCTTCTCAGGCGATTCTCTTTAGTGCTCCACGGAGCTCCTTGTGCTACAAGAAAATAATAATTTTTTTTATTTTTATTTTTATCTCCAGCTGTCTTCGTTCACTTAATCCCCAGGGATGGGTGCTGGGAGCCCACTTTCTTGTGACTGAACTGCTTGAAGGGTGTCAGGGTGTCCCTAAATTAGAGAAAGCAATTGGTTTATAGAAGAGTATGCAGAGTGTGGGAGGAAGAGGGTTTGGTCCTTAGTTATTAGAGATAGAAAATCAGTTAGTTGAGTGTTTCACTACAATTGTCTGTTTTAAATACCAATGAATAACAAACCGTAGTAAAATGTAAAAAAGCCAAACATACTAAAAAGTAAATAAAAAATGAAATTACATTAATGTCTCATCAAAAACAATATTATGAATTACTTTATCCTCTGGGCAGCACAGTGGCGCAGTGGTAGTGCTGCTGCCTCGCAGTTAGGAGACCCGGGTCCTCCCCGCGTGGCGTCTGCGTGGGTTTCTTCCCAAAGACATGCAGGTTAAGTGCATTGGCGATCCTAAATTGTGCTTGGTGTGTGTGCCCTGTGATGGACTGGCGCCCTGCCCGGGGTTTGTTTCCTGCCTTGGCTCCAGCAGACCCCTGTAGTTAGGATATAGTGGGTTGAATAATAGATGGATATCTCTATTTTCTTTCTTTTGAAGTTCAATATCAACTCTTGCAGCTCATTTTCTACCACCATGTAAAATTGAACATTCTTGAATAGATCCTTTGCTTTTCTGCCTCACCATTATAACCAACTGCATCGAATGGGGAATTAGCAGCACCGAGAGTGTTGTGGGGTGGTCTGGAGAGAGGATGTGCATGGCAGGAGCAGCGATTGGACGAACGGTGTGGAGGGGCGTGGTCACGATGGAAATAGAGAGAAGATTCTTTGAGGCCCTTTTGTCCAGACGTGGTTCTGACAATGAATTCTTCCCTCTAGTGGGCAATTTTGGAAGTACAAGGAGGAGGAGTCAAGCTTAAGGTAGAAAATGGGATTTATTAGGAAATGGAACAGGACGAGACAAAACCTTTTACTCTGCTGGAATCTGGGCAGGTGGCATAAGTACACTGAGAAAGTTGGAGACTCCATTGAGAAATGACAGCATACGTTTTGTGAAGGTTCATTCCATTTTCTAATAATTACCATTTTCTAACTTTAGCTTGACTCCCCCTCGTAATAATGGAACTTTTGTGCTTTTTTATGTGCCCAGTTGACGACAAAGCAGCATTCAAAAATCAGAAAATCCTGAAACAGAAATCACAACAGCGGGTTTTCCAAAAATGATGCAGTGCGGACCCTCGGATAAAATACTGCAGGGGGCACGCGCAGGTGAAAATGTCATTGGAATCTCCACATATGACAAGGAATTTCACCCTGAACTGGGACTCAATGGCTGTCATTCTCTCGGTTCTGGTGGCTGTGCTCAGGAGGTTTGGGCAGCACTGTGCCATCGTGTCGGTGACAAGTCCCACTGTGTACCTTCTGTGTGTACACACAAGTACAAAACAAGCTCTGTGCTGCATGTGCCCGTGTTGTATAACACAGTGCGTCTCTCTCATAGTGGTGTTAAAAAGCCCAGGAGAGGGCCGATTACACTGGAAATTACAGAACATCCCCGGAGAGGAGCAATCTTAAAAAATTGTGAAGCACACAGCTGTCTCCGGGGAGAAGCAGTTCAAAGAATAATGGAGGAAAAATCTTGAGCGTCTCTTTTTCATTGAATATTACTAAAACAACAAATCTCCAGGTAGCTCTTTTCATGGAATAATATAATAATTTAAAGAAAGCGCCTCCTTCAGTTATCTCTCATGTGGAATTATCCTATATATAAAAAATATATATCTCAGTACGTATTCTTTCATGGTGTAATGAGAGCAAATCCTCAGAGAAATGGAATATTATCAGCAATCTTCAGGAGTCCTCCACCAAAGGATCTCCTTAACTGTTGTGTATCCTGCATTATAGGAGCAAATCCCAACTGACTGGCGGCTCTACTTCTTCAAAATATCTGACATGGAAACGTTCAGAAAGTCGACACTGCTAGCCTAGGGAGCAAGGCAGGAAAAAACCCTGGAAAAGGCACCAGTCTGGGTGAATGTCTGGTTGCTAATGTCACTGTCATTCCAACAGATGGTGCATCACAAGGATTTTTAGTAATAACATCTATCGTATTTGTCATTCCAGTGCACATCATATCATAGATATTAGCACTTCTTTTACAAATCCCATACTGAATAGGCCTATGACTGAGACAAATGCATTGCCTTATTCATTCCAACAGATGGTGCATCACATACATTTTTAGTAATTAAATTAATTCTATTTGTCATTCCAGTAGACGCCATATCATAGATATTAGCACTTCTTTTACAAATCCCATACTGAATGGCACATGACTGAGACAAATGCATTGTGTCGTTCATTCCAACAGATGGTACATCACAGATTTTTAGTAATGGCATCCATCGTATTTGTTATTCCAGTAGATGACACATCATAGATATTAGCATTTCTTTTACAAATTCCATACTAAATAGGCCTATGACTGAGACAAATGCATTGCCTTATTCATTCCAACAGATGGTGCATCACATACATTTTTAGTAATTAAATTCATTGTATTTGTCATTCCAGTAGACAACATATCATAGATATTAGCACTTCTTTTACAAATCCCATACTAAGTGGTACATGACAGAGACAAATGCATTGTTTCGTTCATTCCAACAGATGGTACATCACATAGATTTTTAGTAATGGCATCCATCGTATTTGTTATTCCAGTAAATGACACATCATAGATATTAGCATTTCTTTTACAAATCCCATACTAAATAGGCCTATGACTGAGACAAATGCATTGCCTTATTCATTCCAACAGATGGTGCATCACATACATTTTTAGTAATTAAATTCATTCTATTTGTCATTCCAGTAGACGCCATATCATAGATATTAGCACTTCTTTTACAAATCCCTTACTAAGTGGCACATGAAAGAGACAAATACATTGTGTTGTTCATTCCAACAGATGGTGCATCACATAGATTTTAATACATTATATGTAAGATCAAAGATAATATTAAAATCAGATGTTGTGGAATGATATGGACCTTAGTGAGCAATGTTACCACATGCATCCAGTGTCCTGGGCTTGAATCCTGAGCTCGATGGTGTTGCGCGCGTGTGTGCATAGGGGACAGCGTAAGGGCTCTTGTGATGGTAATTACGTGTCGCTCCAGGAGATGGCGCTCTTTTCTAATGCCTGTTCACTTCCTCCCTGTGCTCACTGGATGATTGACAGCTGTAACACCTCTGATGTCACTTCCGGCGTCTGTCCGCCTGGGCCCGCCTTTTCCTGCCGGGAGGACATAAAACCAAAAGTTCAGTGCGGAACTCCTGTCTGTAAACATGTTCTTTGCAGTTGTTGCTTATTTTCTACTTTTTAATTATATGCGGTTAGCGGGTTGCACCCCAACTCTTTAACGTGATTTGTCTAACCGCTTGCAGTGGTTATCCATTATGCCTGCTCTCCTCATGTCTCTATGGGGTTTCCTCAAGACACTCCAGTTTTCAGATCACATTTCCAAAGATGTGTGCATTTGAGACCCTATAAAGGCTCCAAAGGGGTCTTCACCTTTCTGGAAGATCTCACATTTTCTTATACAACAGTGACTCGTGGCGCATTAATTTGGCTTTCTTCATTCTAATCAACAAATAAAACACTTCAGAGTCAAAGTGAACACAGATGTCTGTAAAGTGGTCTAAATTAGCGACAAATATAAAACACAAACTAACTGATCTCATTAAGTATTCACCCCTTGTTAATATGACACCCCCAAATTCTCACTGGTCCAGCCCATTTGGCTTTAGAAGTCCCAGAAGGAGTTCAGTGGAGTTCACCTGTCTGGGCTTTCACTTGACTTAATGCACCCGAATGTGGAGGGACCAACTTGTGGTGAGTCAGTCTGGTGGGCCGATCTACACAATGAAGACACAAAAACACGACAAGCAACTCCATGAAGAGCACAAGTCAGGGGATGGAGACAAGAACATCTCCAGGTCACTGGGCGTCCAGTTAAATCAACCGGGAAGACTGGGTGGCACATCTTGTTCACTTTATGTCTGGGATTCTCAGCTGTGGCAGCCTTTTAGAAGGAGGACCCTTACATTCAAGGCACTGCCCTCCTTTACCTGATTGTTTTACTAAGCCAGCAAGCTGCAATGCACTCGATAAGAATTTAATCGGCACACCTACACCGATTATTGGCAGAAAAGAAAATGCCGTAGTCAGGAGTCTTGAATGTGTTTGGGTGCTGATGAAATAAGCCACGCTGGAATTAAGGAACTACTCAACCCCCCCGGTCAATAGCCGCCGAGCTGACGCTGCAAAACTGCAGATAGCAAGAATAAAATTGGAGCTCTTGTTTCCATTCTTGTTAGTCCCCCCAAGAGAGAAGCCCACTTCCCAGAACATGCTGACGCTTCTTACACACTCCAGCCTTTGTAGCAGGCAGCAGTCAATCCTGCAGACTTCTGATGCTGCCAAATCAGTCAGAAATTAAATGGGCACATGCTGCTGCCCCCCCACGCCCCCCCCCTCACCAAACCGGTTGTAGTCTGCTGTTTGGAACTATTTTTGTATTTTGTTTTATGCACCTACAATTTGATTTGAATGGAGCTCCGCCCTTGGCTCAAAGTGTTACTTGCGTTGGCCCCTCCCATTACTGAAACAGCTGGGCTCTGGTGTATCAGGGTTTGAATGGAGCTCCGCCCCCCGTCTCACGTGTTACTTTCCTTGGCCCCTCCCTTTACTGAAACAGCTGGGCTCTGGTGTATCAGGGTTTGAATGGAGCTCCGCCCCCCGTCTCACGTGTTACTTGCCTTGGCCCCTCCCATTACTGAAACAGCTGGGCTCCGGTTTAACAGGATTTCAATGAAACTCCACCCCCAGCCCATACAGACTGTATAAAGGGTGCAATCAGTCCAAAATACTTAAAGAGTGAGGATCAGGAGAAAGAGCAGAATCAAAGGGCAATGCAAGGCTCAAAACCAAAAGTCAAAAAGAGAGAAATGTCAAAGCCAAATTGTGAAACCAAATATCGAAATCACACTGTTCCTCCTGAATCCGAGGTTCGACTATCAGTCGGACCCTTCTCTCCAGAACCCCCGAATAGACTTTTCCAGGGAGGCTGAGGAGTTTGATCCCTCTGTAGTTGGAACACACCTTCCGGTCCCCCTTTTTAAAGAGGGTGACCACCACCCCAGTCTGCCAATTCAGATGCCCTGTCCCCAATGTCCATGCGATGTTGCAGAGACGTGTCAACCAAGACAGTCCTACAACATCCAGAGCCTTGAGGAACTCCGGGCGTATCTCATCCACCCCCGGAGCCCCGCCACCAAGGAGTTTTTTGACTACCTCGGTGACCTCAGTCCCAGTGATGGGAGCGCTCATCTCAGAGTCCCCAGGCTCTGCTTCTTCATTGGAAGGCATGTTAGTGGGATTGAGGAGGTCTTCGAAGTACTCCCCCCACCGACCCACAACGCCCGAAGTCGAGGTCAGCAGCGCACCATCCCCACCATATACGGTGTTGACTCTGCACTGCTTCCCTTCCTGAGACGCTGGACGGTGGACCAGAATCTCCTCGAAGCCGTCTGAAAGTCGTTCTCCATGGCCTCTCCAAACTCCTCCCATGCCTGAGTTTTTGCCTCAGCAACCACCGAAGCCGCATTCCACTTGGCCTGCCGGTACCTATCAGCTGCCTCCAGAGACCCACAGGACAAAAAGGTCCTATAGGACTCCTTCTTCAGCTTGACAGCATCCCTCACCGCCGGTGTCCACCAACGGGTTCGGGATTGCCGCCACGACAGGCACCGACCACCTTACGGCCACAGCTCCGGTCAGCCGCCTCAACAATAGAGGCACAGAACATGGCCCATTCGGACTCAATGTCCTCCACCTCCCTCGGGATGTGGTCGAAGTTCTGCCGAAGGTGGGAGTTGAAGCTACTTCTGACAGGGGACTCTGCCAGCTGTTCCCAGCAGACCCTCACAACACGTTTGGGCCTACCAGGCCTGACCGGCATCTTCCCCCACCATCGAAGCCAACTCACCACCAGGTGGTGATCAGTTGACAGCTCTGCCCCTCTCTTCACCCGAGTGTCCAAGACATATGGCCGCAAGTCCGACGACACAACCACAAAGTCTATCATTGACGTGAGGCCTAGGGTGTCCTGGTGCCAAGTGCACATATGAACACCCTTATGCTTGAACATGGTGTTCGTTATGGACAATCCGTGACGAGCACAGATGTCCAATAACAAAACACCGCTCGGGTTCAGATCGGGGGGGCCATTCCTCCCAGTCACGCCCTTCCAGGTCTCACTGTCATTGCCCACTGGAGCATTGAAGTCCCCAAGCAGAACGAGGGACTCCCCAGAAGGTACGCCCTCTAGCACCCCCTCCAGGGACTCCAAAAAGGGTGGGTACTCCAAACTGCCATTCGGCGCATACGCACAAACAACATATTTAGCCGGAACCTCTCGACCTCGGGCACTAGCTCAGAGAGGTGACATTCCACATGCCAAGGGCCAGTTTCTGTAGCCGAGGATCAGACCGCCAAGGTCCCCCGCCTTCGGCAACCACCCAACTCACACTGCACCCGACCTCCTTGGCCCCTCCCATAGGTGGTGAGCCCATGGGGAGGAGGACCCACGTTACCTCTTCAGGCTGTGCTCGGCCGAGCCCTATGGGTACAGGCCTGGCCACCAGGCGCTCACCATGGAGCCCCACCTCCAGGCCTGGCTCCAGAGGGAGACCCCGGTGACCCGTGTCCGGGCAAGGGAAAACGTTGTCCAAAGTTTTTGCTCTTTATCGGAGGTTTGTTGAACCGCTCTTTGTCTCATCCCTCACCTAGGACCAGTTTGCCTTGGGTGACCCTACCAGGGGCATAAAGCCCAAGACAACAGAGCTCCTAGGATCACTGGGACACGCAAACCCCTCCACCATGATAAGGTGACGGTTCAAGGAGGGGAAAAGTCTATTCGGGGGTTCTGGAGAGGAGGGTCCATCGGATAGTCGAACCTCGGATTCAGGAGAAACAGTGTGGTTTCCGTCCTGGTCGCGGAACAGTGGACCAGCTCTACACCCTTAGCAGAATCCTGGAGGGTGCATGGGAGTTTGCCCAACCAGTCTACATGTGTTTTGTGGACTTGGAAAAGGCATTGAACCGTGTCCCTCAGAGAATCCTGTGGGGGGTGCTCCGGGAGTATGGGGTATCGGACCCCCTCATAAGAGCTGTTCAGTCTCTGTACAACCGGTGTCAGAGCTTGGTCCGCAGTAAGTCGAGCCCGTTTCCAGTGAGAGTTGGACTCCGCCAGGGCTGCCCTTTGTCACCGATTCTGTTCATAACTTTTATGGACAGAATTTCTACATGCAGCCAGGGCTTTGAGGGGGTCCGGTTTGGTGGACTCAGGATTGGGTCACTGGTTTTTGCAGATGATGTTGTCCTGTTTGCTTCATCAGGCCATGATCTTCAGCTCTCTCTGGATCAGTTCGCAGCTGAGTGTGAAGCGGCTGGGATGAGAATCAACACCTCCAAATCCGAGACCATGGTCCTCAGCTGGAAAAGGGTGGAGTGTCCTCTCAGGGTTGGGGGAAAGATCCTGCCCCAAGTGGAGGAGTTCAAGTATCTCGGGGTCTTGTTCACGAGTGAGGGAAGAATGGAGCGTGAGATCGACAGGCGGATCAGTGACAGTGACGCGGGCTCTGCATCGGTCTGTCGTGGTGAAAAAGGAGCTGAGCTGTAAGGCAAAGCCCTCAATTTACCAGTCGATCTACGCTCCTACCCTCACCTATGGTCATGAGCTATGGGTAGTGACCGAAAGAACGAGATCACGAATACAAGCGGCTGAAATGAGTTTCCTCCGCAGGGTGTCTGGGCTTTCCCTTAAAGATAAGGTGAGAAGCTCAGTCATCCGGGAGGATCTCAGAGTAGAGCCGCTGCTCCTCTGCATCGAGAGGAGTCAGATGAGGTGGCTCGGGCATCTGATCAGGATGCCTCCTGAACGCCTCCCTGGTGAGGTGTTCCGGGCATGTCCAACCGGGAGGAGGCCCTGAGGAAGACCCAGGACACGCTGGAGGGACTATGTCTCCCGGCTGGCCTGGGAACGCCTTGGGATTCTCCCAGAAGAGCTGGAAGAAGTGGCCAAGGAGAGGAAAGTCTGGGCATCTCTGCTCAAGCTGCTGCCCCTGTGACCCGACCCCGGATAAGCGGAAGAGGATGGATGGATGGAAATATCGAAATCAAAATTCAGAGCTTGGTGGGAGATATATAAAAACAAAATTATTTGCATGGAAAATAATAAAGTTAAATGTACGAAAAATGCAAATTAATTTCTGAGAACAGTAGGGTAGACATCTGTCATGTACTGAAGACTGTGCTGTGTTGGTGTGTTTTAGCCTATGATGGGCTGGCACCCCATTCAGGTGTTGTTTCTGCCCTGTGCCCGATGTTTGCTGGAATTGGCTCCATCTCCTCTATGAACTTTGCCTGGAAAAGCGGGTTTAGAAAATGGATGGATGGTATGTTATAAAACTTAATGGATGGACAGTAGGATGGAGTGTTATGTTTCAGCCAGGGTTTGTTCCTTGCCTTATGTATTTTATTATGATTAATTCTGTTGATTTTGAAGTATTTTTCCATGTGTTTTTGTATTTTATGTAATTTTTTTTACTACTGTTACGTTTATACATTAATTTGCATTTATGTACTGTGTATAAACTGTTTTTTGATTATGTTCCCTGTGTTTTTATGGTTGACAAGAGAAACCGAGATGGGGCCATTTTGACATAAATGACTCATAAATGACTCTGGGGCAACCTTAAGAGTTTATATTTCCGGTTGATGTGCAGGTCCAAATTCAATTCAAATCTTGACACAGTGGCGCCCAGCTGTCTTAGTGATAGGTGGGGTGAAAAGCAAATGATACACAAAAGTTGGGGCTGGGGGGGGGTTCAATTCAAACCCTCACATAGTGGAGCCCACCTATGTCAGTGATGGGAAGAGCCAAGAAGAAACATTAGGAAAAAGGTGGGTCAGGGCGGAGCCACATTCAAAATTTCACACAGTGTAGCCGAGCTGTCTGAGTGATGGGACGGGCCATTAAGCAACATGATGCATAAGGTGGGCCATAGGGTGGAACATCCATCAAATCCTGACACAGTGGTGCCCAGCTGTCTCAATGATGGGCGGGGCCACAAAGAAATGTCAGGCAAAAGGTGGAGGAGGGTGGAGCCCAGCTGTCTCAATGATGGGCGGGGCCAAAAGCAAATGAAAGACAAAAGTTAGGGCTCGGGGGAGTTCCATTCCAATCCTCACATAGTGAAGCCCACCTATGTCAGTGATGGGAGGGGCCAAGAAGAAACATTAGGAAAAGGGTGGGTCAGGCCCGGAGCCACATTCAAATCTTCACACAGTGTAGCCGAGCTGTCTAACTTATGGGACAGGCCATTAAGCAACATCAGGCCAAAGGTGGGGCATAGGGTGAAACAACCATTAAATTTTGTCACAGTGGTGCCCAGCTGTCTCAGTAATGGGTGGGGCCAAAAGCAAATGTCCTGCAAATGCTGGGGCTTGTGGGTGGAGTCCAATTCAAATCTTGACATAGTGGAGTCCAGCTGTCTCAGTGAAGGGAGAGGTCGAGAATCAACATCAAACAAAAGGCGGGACAGTGGGCGGAGCATCCATCAAATTCTGACACAGTGGAGCCCAGCTGTCTTAGTGATGGGTGGGGTGAAAAGCAAATGACACACAAAAGTTGGGGCTGGCGGGGAATTTCATTCAAATCCTCACATAGTGGAGCCCACCTATCTCAGTGATGGGAGGAGCCAAGAAGCAACATCATGCATAAGGTGGGGCATAGGGTGGAGCATCCATCAAATTCTGTCTCAGTAATGGGTGGGGCCAAAAGCAAACGGCATACAAAAGCTGAGGCTCGTGGGGGAGTCCCATTAAAGTCCTGACACAGTGGAGTCCAGCTATCTCAGTGATGGGTGGGGCCTTAAACAAATGGTAGATAAAAGTTGGGGCTGGGGGGGAGTTCCATTCAAATCCTCACATAGTGGAGCCCATCTATCTCAGTGATAGGAGGGGCCAAGAAGAAACATCAGGAAGAAGGTGGGTCAGGATTGGAGCCCCATTCAAATTTTCACACAATGTAATCTAATTGATGGGACCGGCCATTAAGCATCATGATGCATAAGGTGGGGCATAGGGCGGAGCATCTATCAAATTCTTCCTCAGTAATGGGTGGGGCCAAAAGCAAATGGCATACAAAAGCTGAGGCTCGGGGGTGGAGTCCCATTCAAGTTCTGATACAGTGGAGTCCAGCTAGCTGTCTCAGTGATGGGAGGGGCCAAGAATCAACATCAAGCAAAAGGCGGGACAGTGGGCGGAGCATCCATCAAATTCTGAGACAGTGGAGCCCAGCTGTCTTAGTGATGGGTGGGGTGAAAAGCAAATGGCACACTAAAGTTGGGGCTGGGGGGGAATTCCATTCAAATCCTCACATAGTGGAGCCCACCTATGTCAGTGATGGGAGGAGCCAAGAAGAAACATTAGGAAAAGGGTGGGTCAGGCCCGGAGCCACATTCAAATCTTCACACAGTGTAGCCGAGCTGTCTAAGTTATGGGAGGGGCCATTAAGCAACATCAGGCCAAAGGTGGGGCATAGGGTGAAACAACCATTACATTTTGACACAGTGGTGCCCAGCTGTCTCAGTAATGGGTGGGGCCAAAAGCAAATGTCCTGCAAATGCTGGGGCTTGGGGGTGGAGTCCAATTCAAATCTTGACATAGTGGAGTCCAGCTGTCTCAGTGAAGGGAGAGGAAGAATCAGAATCAAGCAAAAGGCGGGGCAGTGGGCGGAGCATCCATCAAATTCTGAGACAGTGGAGCCCAGCTGTCTTAGTGATGGGTGGGGTGAAAAGCAAATGACACACAAAAGTTGGGGCTGGCGGGGAATTCCATTCAAATCCTCACATAGTGGAGCCCACCTATCTCAGCGATGGGAGGAGCCAAGAAGCAACATCATGCATAAGGTGGGGCATAGGGCGGAGCATCCATCAAATTTTGTCTCAGTAATGGGTGGGGCCAAAAGCAAATGGCATACAAAAACTGAGGCTCTGGTCCCATCCCATTAAAGTCCTGACACAGTGGAGTCCAGCTGTCTCAGTGCCCTGGTGACTTCTTAACATGGTGTCCCTTGCACATCAAGCTAAGAAACAAAAAATCTATGCAATATGTGAAAAGGTGGAAAAGTCCCACCTAAATGAGCCAAGGTGATGGAGACTCTGCCTGATAAGACTTTTCAGGTCTTTCCCTTACCTGGTTACTGACAACCTTTTACATGACATCTTGGCACTGGATTTCATTGTCCCATTGTCCTTTCACCCTTTACTTTTGACTGTTGCTCCGAATGAGACCCTCCAACCCACACACCTAGAGTAGCACCGTCTGCAAATCTCAGTTGACGGGCCCACCCGTTTGCACCATTGCGATAAGCTACTGAAGCCAGATTGCAGGAAGGGCTCTGGACGTTTCTCCTTCTGCTCTTTTGTCCTTCAATATTGACATTTCAGTACATGTGAGTGGTCCAGCATTGGAAAAGAAAATAAAAGAATAACAGATAGCCACTCATCCTGACCCTCAGGGCTTTTCAGGACCCTCTTCACAGACCTACCCTGACTCCTCTGACATCTGACCCCGCTTCCCCCGTTCTCCGGACCCCCGTCACTTGGACGTGCAGTGACAGCCGTGCTCTCAAATCCCCTGCCTTTGCTCTCCTTTCAGCTGCGTGTCTAGATTAATGTTATTTTCCTTAAACCCAATCTCTGCTTTTTGATCCATGTTTTTTTATTTATTTATTTTTGTTTTCTTTGCAAACCATCAAAGAGACGACGGCGACGGCAAATCTCCTCTAAATGATGTGCTTGAGATGTATTCACTGCAGGCTGCAGCCAGGGAGCAAATGTCTGCCTAAATTAGAGCATCCTAATGGGAGATGCCAGGGACTAGCTGTGCCTGATAAAAGCACGGGCACGGGATTATTTCATTTTATTTATTTATTTGTTTTTTTTTGTTTGTTTGTTATTTGATTTTTTTCCCCCATTCCCCTCCTCCTCCTCCTCCTCGACCTCCTGATCCAACATTAATGCGTGACCCTTTTATGTCGACACCTCCGAGCTTTTTGAGGATGAGTGGACAGCCTAGGGGGCCCTTAAGCAAAAGTAAATCGCAATTCACTGGGGAAAATGGAATTATTGGGCTATTTGATGGCAGGAGCCTCTTAGTGGTTTATGTACTCGAGTGCGCCGAGACCCAATTTAATTCTTCGGAGCAGAAAGCGACCGTACAAAGCGGCAGTGCTCAGAAATATTTTAAGGAAAGCGATTTCAGACGTTTTCTCCCGTCTAGGCGAGCTGCCGTCTTCAAAGCCCACCGATGGGAAGCCTTCAGCTCAGACCGACAGGCTCAGCTGCCCTTGAATTGGAAAAAAAAAAAAAAAAAATGGAGGACGAGGATCTTTCAGCATGTTGAAGGTCTTATAGCATAGTCCAGGAATCCCAGCTCATTATGGATCTGAAGTGAGCGTCGCCAACCTGCTGGCGTTGTGTGCTTCTGTCGTGGTCGCCATTTATGTTTAACAACAACAACAACATTTATTTATAAAGCACATGTTCATACAAAAAGTAGCTCAAAGTGCTTTACATAAGGAAGAAAAGAAAAATAAGAAATTAAAATAAGCCAACATTAGTTAACATAGAAAAAGGAGTAAGGTCTGATGGCCAGGGTGGACAGAAAAAACAGGCTGGAGGAAAAAAAAATAAAATCTGCAGGAGTTCCAGGCCTCGAGACCACCCAGTCCCCTCTGAGCATTCTACCTAACATAAATGAAACAGTCGTCTTTGTAGTTAGGGTTCTCACGGAGTCATACAGACTTCTGGATTTTAATCTATCCACCATTGTTGGAAGCCGTGTCCCTCAGAGAGGACCTCCGATGACCGAGCCTCATGGCCCTTGAGACAATTCAGGGTCTAATTTAAGACATTAGGCTCAAAAGTCAAGACAGAGGTAAAGAATTTACAGGTAATTATTGTCAGTCAGCCAGTGTGCAACCCGTTATATCCAAACTACAGGGTCATGGGGGTCTGCTGGAGCCAATCCCAGCCAACACAGTGCACAAGGCAGGAACAAATCCTGGGCAGGGTGCCAGCCCACCGCAGGGCACACACACACACCAAGGACGATTTAGGATCGCCAATACACCTGCATGCCTTTGGGAGGAAACCCACGCAAACACGGGGAGAACGTGCAAACTCCACGTGGGAGGACCCGGGAAGCGAACCCACCGGTCTCCTACCACTGCGCCACCCAGCAGTTAAAATGTTTCTTGTAAATCTCAACTTAAACATTAATGTAATCAAATCAAATATAAAAGCAAAGCTATCTGCCACTGCCAGGGCCTTAACGTTTTATCGAGTTTGCTGTAGAAAAACAAGTTACCCTCCGAGTCCAGAGCCGCGATCACAACATTTTAACAGGCACCTTCCGAGCAACAGCAAGTTCACATTTCACACGCCAAGCGCACATTAGGGACAAGTTAGAATTGCCAATGCACTTAACCTGCATGTCTTTGGACTGTGGGAGGAAACCCACGCAGACACGGGGAGAACATGCAAACTCCACGTGGGAGGACCCGGGGACCCTAACTGTGAGGCAGCAGCGCTACCACCGTGTCCCCGGCTAAATATTGACTCTGCCCTAAATTTTAAATCACATATTAATCAGATCACCAGGACAGCATTTTTTCACTTAAGAAATAATAGTGGGCTCCACTCCCTGCTTGCCCACCCTTGTGTTTGGTTTACCGCAGCGTTTCTCAACCTTTAATTATTTGCGACCCGAGTTTTCATAACACAGTTTTAATCGCGCCTCCCTAACGTTTTTTTGAAAGGAGCCCACTAATACCAATTTGTTCTTTTTTAATTAATGATACATCATATATGTATATTTTTTTATAGCTACTTAACTTTAATCGCCATTTATCTAACTCTATATTTGTTTTTCTAGTATCAGAATGCAGTTTAAGTTAATTTGTTTTAGTTTCAAAAGATGTATTTTTCATTTTTTTTTTAAATTTTATTAATTTTATTGTAATCATTCCATACAAATAGATCCATTTTTACAAAAAATATGATTGAAAACAAGTCACCCCCCCACCCCTGAGAGAGAGAGCATGGCCAACGGAGTAAAACATAAGGCTTGTAAAAATACCTAAACTGATGAGTTTAATAGGACATTAGAGAAGAATGGAGAAGAAAAAGAAATGTGGAGATAATTGCTTCCTCTGTGCATTATTAGCTTATTTTTCATATTTTTGATTCTTGCTTTCTTTTTTTCACATCTTCGCATCCCCCTTTTTGTTACTTCGCGCCCCCCTAGTGGTGCCCACCCCACAGATTGAGAACCACATGTTTACCGGATATACAATTTAAAGAGATTGTTATTTTCTTGGGAATTGTTACATTATTTTCACTTTTACTTTAAAAACTTTTGTAAAAACAATACTTGTCCTTTATTTCCGGCCCCGGGCGTGGTCACATCTCTTTCTCGCAGGACGTATAACGCTGCTCTTGTTATGAAGGGGGGCCGGCTGACCGCACGCTAAGGAGATGCCGTCGGATCATCTGCTGGCTTGCTGCTGCCTGTTCTGCTTGTCACATGTCGTCGTTTTAAGAGCTGGGAGCACATGATGCGTGTCTGCCAAAAGCAATCCAACAACTGCTAGGTTAGATGTCCGTGGACTTGTTTTAAATGATGGCTCACTGCCTTGTCTCGCATGACATTGTAAAAGTAATAC
The DNA here is from genome assembly GCF_016835505.1 of Polypterus senegalus. Lineage (NCBI taxonomy): Eukaryota > Metazoa > Chordata > Cladistia > Polypteriformes > Polypteridae > Polypterus > Polypterus senegalus. Next base: position 177,058,516 of record NC_053162.1, read on the forward strand.
TTCTCCTTTATTTCCGGCCCCGGGTGTGGTCACATCTCTTTCTCGCAGGACGTATAACGCCGCTCAAGTTGTGAAGAGGGGGCGGCTGAACACACGCTAAGGAGATTTCGGCGGATCATCTGCTGGCTTGCTGCTGCCTGTTCTGCTTGTCACATGTCGTCGTTTTAAGAGCTGGGAGCACATGAAGCGTGTCTGCCAAAAGCAATCCAACAACTGCTGGGTTAGATGTTTTAAATGATGGCTCACTGCCTTGTAAAAGCAATACTTGTCCTTTATTTCCGGCCCAGGGTGTGGTCACATCTCTTTCTCGCAGGACGTATAACGCCGCTCACGTTGTGAAGAGGGGGCGGCTGAACACACGCTAAGGAGATTTCGGCGGATCATCTGCTGGCTTGCTGCTGCCTGTTCTGCTTGTCACATGTCGTCGTTTTAAGAGCTGGGAGCACATGATGCGTGTCTGCCAAAAGCAATCCAACAACTGCTAGGTTAGATGTCCGTGGACTTGTTTTAAATGATGGCTCACTGCCTTGTAAAAGCAATACTTGTCCTTTATTTCCAGCCCCGGGTGCGGTTAAATCTCTTTCTCGCAGGACGTATAACACTGCCCGTGTTGTGAAGGGGGGGGGGCAGCTGCTCTCGATCATTTTAAAGCCTGTACAGCCGCTGTCCTTTTTGCCACTTTGTGTCTCTGCTGCTCGCGTTGTGAAGACGTGGGGTTAGGGTGGCTGAACACACGCAAGGAGAAGTGGTCGGATCATCTGCTGCGAGCTGCGTGTTTTGCTTGTCGCTTGATTTTGTTTTATGAGCTGGGAGCAAGTTAAAGGGTCTCTCGCGGGACTTCAGATTGTCTTCTGAGAAGATCACGTCTCGTCTCCCTACTCTGCCTCCCCAAGATTTTTTTTTTTTATAATAGAGAGATAGCAAAAGCGGGCGGCACGGTGGTGCAGTGGTAGCGTTGCTGCCTCGCAGTTAGGAGACCCGGGTTCACTTCCTGGGTCCTCCCTGCATGGAGTTTGCATGTTCTCCCCGTGTTTCCTCCCACAGTCCAAAGACATGCAGGTTAGGTGGATTGCCGATTCCAAATTGGCCCTAGTGTGTGTCCTGCGGTGGGTTGGCACCCTGCCTGGGATTGGTTCCTGTGTTGGCTGGGATTGGCTCCAGCAGACCCCCGTGACCCTGTGTTCGGATTCAGCGGGTTGGAAAATGGATGGATAACAAAAGTCAAGCCAAATGGGAGAGCCTGCACTGGTACAGCACATTGCTGCACCCACCAGATGACAAAACAGCTCAAGATCTGCCCCCCAGGCAGATACGCGGTCCAGTCCCACCCTTTGGAAATGACCCTGTATCTGCTGCAGTCAGATGTTATGTGGCCTGGTCCAGCCACTCGGGTCCCCAATACTGAGGGTCATCAGAAGCTTGAAGAGGTGTAAAGTAGTCGTTTGAGTCACCCAGCTAAGACCTTCTCTGTTAGCCGAGCGGTTTATTGTGTGCCCATTATGGATGGCTTGCGACCTCGCAGCGAGTACCAAGAGACATTTATTACATCAGCTTGACACTTTATCCTGGTGAAGCTTTTTTATTTATAACTAAGGGGCTTTGCCCCCTGCTGGCTTTGCTAGCCCACCAATCTCTCATTACCCCCTATACCCCCACGCTACACTCCAGCCCCTTTGCGTCTCCGCCCCTCGTGTTTTCAATGCTCGTTAGGGAGATGCGGTCGGATCGGCTGCTGTCTTTCTCCTGCTGCTGCCGTGCTGCGTGTTCTGCGTGTCGAGCTGCGCGCCGATCATTTAAAAGCCTGTACAGCAGCTGCCCTTTTGTCTCACTGCCTTGTCTCGCGGGACGTCAAGTTGTCTTCGGAGAAGATCACGTCTCGTCTCCTTCCATGCCTTCCAAGATTTTTTTTTCATAAATAGAGGGATAACTATTTTTTACACACACGTTCAGTTTGCCACCGGCATTTCTTTTGACTCCACCCACTTTCACGCCCCCACCCCGTGTTTGCAGTAATAGTAATAATTATAGTAATTGTGGTAACTTGGAGGGCTACTTATTTTTCTATAGCAAACTTGATAAAACGTGGCAGCCGCAGATAGCTTTGCTTTTATAGTTGATTTGATTACATTAATGTTTAAGTTGAGATTTACAAGAAATATTTTAACTGCTGGGTGGCACAGTGGTACCGCTGCTGCCTTGCAATAAGGAGGCCCGGGTTCGCTTCCCAGGTCCTCCCTGCGTGGAGTTTGAATGTTCTCCCCGTGTTTGCGTGGGTTTCCTCCTACAGTCCAAAGACATGCAGGTTAGGTGGATTGGTGATCCTAAATTGTCCTTGGTGTATGGGTGCCCTGCAGTGGGCTGGCACCCTACCCGGGGTTTGTTCCTGCCCTGTGTTTCAGCAGACCCCCCGTGGCCCTGTAGTTAGGGTTAGGATATAGTGGGTTGGAGAATGACTGACTGACTTTTGAACGGAGAGATTTCTTTCTTCCTCTTGACAGCCCCCAAGCCTTGACTCGCTAAGAAGACAAGAAAAAACTCCCAAAAAAAACCTCAGTAGGAAAAAAATGAAAGAAACCTTGGGAAAAGGAATTCAAAGAGGGACCCCTTACCAGGTAGGCTGGGCGTGCAGTGGGTGTCAAAAAGAAAGGGGGGTCAATACAATACAATACACAGAACTGAACAAATCCTCAATCTCTATATATAATCTTTATTTGGATCTTGATCTTTGTTTGTCCGCGAATGAATTAGATAGATAGATAGATAGATAGATAGATAGATAGATAGATAGATAGATAGATAGATAGATAGATAGATAGATAAATATGTGAAAGGTGCTATAATAGATAGATAGATAGATAGATAGATAGATATGTGAAAGGCACTATATGATAGATAGATAGATAGATAGATAGATAGATAGATAGATAGATAGATAGATCCACACACGTTTTCCTCGTGCTTGATCTCGCCTTACACTCCCGGCTACAGTTACATTTCAGCACTTGCACTTTAAAATGTTCCGTAATGGACATGACTTGAAGAACAGCGGCTTTATGAGGGTAATAATGTATAATGATAATAGGCTGTGGTCTGTTACAGGGTCTCTCAACCTTTCTGGCGTCACGACCCACTGTTTCATCTGTGTCTTCACGATCCGCTAAATGTCGAGCGATCATCAGATCCCTCGTGCTGAATCAAGCACCAACATATGAGTTTTGATGGTTGTGACCACAATCCTCAAAGCAGCGACCTGCCCAGACCCACTACCATTATAAAGAAAATCAACTCGTGCACCACCGGCGGGAGCTCATGACCCACTCAAGTCGAGTTGGGGAGCAGGCACTGGTACAGTGAGTTGCCGCACGCACTACACGACGAAACAACTCGGGATCCCACTTGGCAAAGCCCCAGGCAGACACGCGGTACAGTCCCCCCCCTCCGGAAATGACTCTCTATCTGCCACAGCCAGGTGTTACGTGGGTGACCCCTTGGCCTGGTCCAATGAGGATCTTACGAGCTGGATCGCCCTCGGGGAATGACTGTAGTGCCGAAACTGACAATGCAGGTAATCACGTATCTATTATTATTTATTTCTTCAAATGGCCAATTCCCAAACCATCATAATTCTTGTAAGGGGACACTGGGCTTCAGAGCTTCTGCCCAAATGTGCTGACACAGCCAAAACCACCCAGAGTGTCGCAGGTTCAAAGTCCAGGCAAGGTGTGGAGCCAACTCACTGAGGATGTGAGGCAGTTGAGCTAAGCAGTGCGTCTCTCTGTACTGCTCCTTTATCATATTATTAGCTGAGATTGATATTCATATTCAAATTGGGAACTCTGTTGTTCATTTGTTTTGTTTTTTTCCAGAGTCATTGAACAATGAAATTATTTTTTATTGTTCTATTTGTCTCTTCTCCTTCTGTTTTCCATCTAAATGGTCTGAGCTAAGGTGGTCCGTGACTCATTTACTTCTCCCTTCGTCTTCCATGACCTGCAGTCCACTCCCGGGAGACTTGTGGCCGCCTCATCCCTCTGTTTTTCCGGTATGCCACCATCTGCTGCCTCACCCGCGGGGCACTTTGCTCCCATGGTTCACCTGGTCTGCTGTTTCTCAGGGGAGCTCCTTTGCTGATGTCACGCCTCATACTGCGCTCGTCAGGGGTGGCGTTGCTGCCCACGCTGTAGGACTCGTTGGTCGCTTCGGCAGTCTATCCATCCGAGGCTGGTCTGGGTGCCAGTCCACTGAAGGGCAAAGATAGGCACACTTACTAATTAACCAAACCCGCATTTTTTTTTAATTTTGTAATGCTTTAAGATAAAAAATGTATGTTTGGGGATCCTGACAATCAGGCATTTCTTATCTAACTTGGCTTGTTTGTTTTTTGTACATTTGAAGCACAAGTGGGCTAAGTGAATTGCTCAGGGTCACAGTGCCAATCAATTATTAATACAGAACTGGCAACCTCTGTAGTTTAAAGTCCATTGCCCAAACCACTGCACCACACAGTGCACCTTCATAGTACCCGCAGGTATGATTTGAACCCAAGTTACTGGAGCTGTGAGGCTGTAATGCCAACTATTGGACCTCCTCAGCACAATTTATTTCCTTCCTATTCAGAGGCCTTTCCTCCCTTGCTTGCTTGTTTATGGCAGTCTGTCAGCAACGACAACAAAATGTCTACTCACTCATCCATGACTCGAGCAAAGCTGCCGACGTTCTTGTACAATGGTGACACTGAAAATCAGGCTCATCTGGCATGCTCCTCACAAAGTCGTATTCTTGTGCTTTCATAGGAGATAATGCCATTTCGTAGATAGTTTTCCAGATCTTGCGAGTTTCTCCAATACTACTGATGAGGTGTTCCATAACTTCAAGGATTTCTTCTGATAACTCTTGGGCGCTTTTGCTGTCCTCCAGGTCTCCTGGTGGCCAGATTCAAGTTCTCCGTGCAAAATGATATGAGGGAGATGAGTTTGAGACATGCCCGACCAGCCAAAGCAGCTGATGGATGATCATTGACTCCATATTCCCAGATCCTGTTCTGTCTGACCGCTTCATCCTAGAATCTTTTGGTGGCCGCGGCTATGGAAGGAGTTAAGAAGTTTTATTTAATGGTGATAAAGTGGAGACACTTGCAGCAGTTTTGTTGGACAGAGGTCTCGGTTTGAAAGCGTCCAAGTAGATAGATATGTGAAAGGTGCTATAGATAGATAGATAGATAGATAGATAGATAGATAGATAGATAGATAGATAGATATGTGAAAGGTGCTATATGATAGATAGATAGATAGATATGTGAAAGGCACTATATGATAGATAGATAGATAGATAGATAGATAGATATAGGTGCTATAGATAGATAGATAGATAGATAGATAGATAGATAGATAGATAGATAGATAGATATGTGAAAGGCACTATATGATAGATAGATAGATAGATAGATAGATAGATAGATAGATAGATAGATAGATAGATAGATAGATAGATAGATATGTGAAAGGCACTATATGATAGATAGATAGATAGATAGATAGATAGATAGATAGATAGATAGATAGATAGATAGATAGATAGATAGATCCACACACGTTTTCCTCGTGCTTGATCTCGCCTTACACTCCTGCGGCTACAGTTACATTTCAGCACTTGCACTTTAAAATGTTCCGCGTAATGGACATGACTTGAAGAACAGCGGCTTTATGAGGGTAATAATGTATAATGATAATAGGCTGTGGTCTGTTACAGGGTCTCTCAACCTTTCTGGCGTCACGACCCACTGTTTCATCTGTGTCTTCACGATCCGCTAAATGTCGAGTGCGATCATCAGATCCCTCGTGCTGAATCAAGCACCAACATATGAGTTTTGATGGTTGTGACCACAATCCTCAAAGCAGCGACCTGCCCAGACCCACTACCATTATAAAGAAAATCAACTCGTGCACCACCGGCGGGAGCTCATGACCCACTCAAGTCGAGTTGGGGAGCAGGCACTGGTACAGTGAGTTGCCGCACGCACTACACGACGAAACAACTCGGGATCCCACTTGGCAAAGCCCCAGGCAGACACGCGGTACAGTCCCCCCCCTCCGGAAATGACTCTCTATCTGCCACAGCCAGGTGTTACGTGGGTGACCCCTTGGCCTGGTCCAATGAGGATCTTACGAGCTGGATCGCCCTCGGGGAATGACTGTAGTGCCGAAACTGACAATGCAGGTAATCACGTGTATCTATTATTATTTATTTCTTCAAATGGCCAATTCCCAAACCATCATAATTCTTGTAAGGGGACACTGGGCTTCAGAGCTTCTGCCCAAATGTGCTGACACGGCCAAAACCACCCAGAGTGTCGCAGGTTCAAAGTCCAGGCAAGGTGTGGAGCCAACTCACTGAGGATGTGAGGCAGTTGGGCTAAGCAGTGCGTCTCTCTGTACTGCTCCTTTATCATATTATTAGCTGAGATTGATATTCATATTCAAATTGGGAACTCTGTTGTTCATTTGTTTTTGTTTTTTTTTCCAGAGTCATTGAACAATGAAATTATTTTTTTTATTGTTCTATTTGTCTCTTCTCCTTCTGTTTTCCATCTAAATGGTCTGAGCTAAGGTGGTCCGTGACTCATTTACTTCTCCCTTCGTCTTCCATGACCTGCAGTCCACTCCCGGGAGACTTGTGGCCGCCTCATCCCCTCTGTTTTTTCCGGTATGCCACCATCTGCTGCCTCACCCGCGGGGCACTTTGCTCCCATGGTTCACCTGGTCTGCTGTTTCTCAGGGGAGCTCCTTTGCTGATGTCACGCCTCATACTGCGCTCGTCAGGGGTGGCGTTGCTGCCCACGCTGTAGGACTCGTTGGTCGCTTCGGCAGTCTATCCATCCGAGGCTGGTCTGGGTGCCAGTCCACTGAAGGGCAAAGATAGGCACACTTACTAATTAACCAAACCCGCATTTTTTTTTAATTTTGTAATGCTTTAAGATAAAAAATGTATGTTTGGGGATCCTGACAATCAGGCATTTCTTATCTAACTTGGCTTGTTTGTTTTTTGTACATTTGAAGCACAAGTGGGCTAAGTGAATTGCTCAGGGTCACAGTGCCAATCAATTATTAATACAGAACTGGCAACCTCTGTAGTTTAAAGTCCATTGCCCAAACCACTGCACCACACAGTGCACCTTCATAGTACCCGCAGGTATGATTTGAACCCAAGTTACTGGAGCTGTGAGGCTGTAATGCCAACTATTGGACCTCCTCAGCACAATTTATTTCCTTCCTATTCAGAGGCCTTTCCTCCCTTGCTTGCTTGTTTATGGCAGTCTGTCAGCAACGACAACAAAAATGTCTACTCACTCATCCATGACTCGAGCAAAGCTGCCGCACGTTCTTGTACAATGGTGACACTGAAAAATCAGGCTCATCTGGCGATGCTCCTCACAAAGTCGTATTCTTGTGCTTTCATAGGAGATAATGCCATTTCCGTAGATAGTTTTCCAGATCTTGCGAGTTTCTCCAATACTACTGATGAGGTGTTCCATAACTTCAAGGATTTCTTCTGATAACTCTTGGGCCGCTTTTGCTGTCCTCCAGGTCTCCTGGTGGCCAGATTCAAGTTCTCCGTGCAAAATGATATGAGGGAGATGAGTTTGAGACATGCCCGACCAGCCAAAGCAGCTGATGGATGATCATTGACTCCATATTCCCAGATCCTGTTCTGTCTGACCGCTTCATCCTAGAATCTTTTGGTGGCCGCGGCTATGGAAGGAGTTAAGAAGTTTTATTTAATGGTGATAAAGTGGAGACACTTGCAGCAGTTTTGTTGGACAGAGGTCTCGGTTTGAAAGCGTCCAAGAAAAAGGAGACGCCAGCCTTGAGTCTAATTTGAGTCTTGTCCCTTATCGGTCCATTTTTGTTGGCAGGTGAGAGAGTAGACATTCTCAAGCAATTTATTGGCCATGTTGATGGTAGGCCAGACATCGTTGAAACTGTTTTGATAGTCCATTTTCAATCTGAGATGATACAATACAATACATTACAATACAATTTATTTTTTATATAGCCCAAAATCACACAAGAAGTGCCACGATGGGCTTTAACAGGCTCTGCCTCTTGACAGCCCCCCAGCCTTGAAGACAAGAAAAAACTCCCAAAAAAAACCTCAGTAGGAAAAAAATGAAAGAAACCTTGGGAAAGGGAATTCAAAGAGAGACCCCTTAACAGGTAGGCTGGGCGTGCAATGGGTGTCAAAAAGAAGGGGGGTCAATACAATACAATACACAAAACTGAACAAATCCTCAATCTCTATATATAATCTTCATTTGGATCTTGATCTTTGTTTGTCCACGAATGAATTAGATAGATAGATAGATAGATAGATAGATAGATAGATAGATAGATAGATAGATAGATAGATAGATAGATATGTGAAAGGCACTATATGATAGATAGATAGATAGATATGTGAAAGGCACTATATGATAGATAGATAGATAGATAGATAGATAGATAGATAGATAGATAGATAGATAGATAGATAGATAGATAGATATAGATAGATAGATAGATAGATAGATATAGATAGATAGATAGATAGATAGATATAGATAGATAGATAGATAGATAGACAGATAGATAGATATAGATAGATAGATAGATATATATGTGAAAGGCACCATATGATAGATAGATAGATATAGATAGATAGATAGATAGATAGATAGATAGATAGATAGATAGATAGATAGATAGATATGTGAAAGGCACTATATGGTAGATAGATAGATAGATAGATAGATAGATATAGATAGATAGATAGATAGATAGATATGTGAAAGGCACTATATGATAGATAGATAGATAGATAGATAGATAGATAGATAGATAGATAGATAGATAGATAGATATGTGAAAGGCACTATATGATAGATAGATAGATAGATAGATAGATAGATAGATAGATAGATAGATAGATATGTGAAAGGCACTATATGATAGATAGATAGATAGATAGATAGATAGATAGATAGATAGATAGATATGTGAAAGGCACTATATGATAGATAGATAGATAGATAGATAGATAGATAGATAGATAGATAGATAGTTAGATAGATATGTGAAAGGCACTATAGATAGATAGATAGATAGATAGATAGATAGATAGATAGATAGATAGATAGATAGATAGATAGATAGATAGATAGATAGATAGATAGATAGATACTTTATTAATTCACATACTCCAGCAGCAGCATACTGATAATAACAATATTAAATTAAAGAGTGAAAACAATGCAGGTATAACAGACAATAACTTTGTATAATGTTAGCATTTACCCCCCCGGGTGAAATTGAAGAGTCGCATAGTGTTAGGGAGGAACGATCTCCTCAGTCTGTCAGTGAGCAGGACGGTGACAGCAGTCTGTCACTGAAGCTGCTCCTCTGTCTTGAGATGATCCTGTTCAGTGGATGCAGTGGATTCTCCATGATTGAAAGGAGTCTGCTCAGCGCCCGTCGCTCTGCCACAGATGTCAAACTGTCCAGCTCCGTGCCTACAATAGAGCCTGATAGATAGATAGTAGAAGAAGAAGCACTAGATGGCAGTAGAGAGACAGCTAAAACATAGGCATTGCATTAAGAATCTCCTCCAGGCTTATACTACTGAAGACTGCAGTACGCCAGTCACACCTCAAAACACAGACATTCAAACTAAACAAATTGTTGTGCTTTAAATTAACTAAAGAGATCTTCATTTAGATCTTGATCTTTTTTTGTCTGCGAATTCCACGCATGTGTAGACCACCTTCCAGTTTAGTGCATTGTTGCTACTCACGGCTGTCAACAATGTGCCGGAATAACGAAAGGGGTGGTGGACAGTGTTACGCTGGTTAGCTCCTGAGGCCTGGTTAGAGAATGAGATTGCCGAAGATAAAAGGTACGTGCCTACGTAACATATGAATGAAAGAAATACAGTGGGTAAAATGAATGACAACGTAACAGCACGTTCCGGAAATTATTATTGTTACGTTGTAGCCGGCGAGTGCTGCGCGTCTCACAGTTGTACCGTGGCTTGCTCACATGTCAGTGAAGTGATCCCTATTTATGCTTTAAAGAGCCTGGATACCTATGTGTCCCCCTTTTATAACCATTGCTCCGTGTATATTGCCTGACTCTTTGGATTGCCACAAAGCAACCAGCGAGATTGGAGAAAGGTTGAGAAGACATCGTGAGAGGAAACGACAGCATCGTGAAAACGAGACGGACTGTGAACGGACAGAAGCAGAAATGCTCCTCCACCACCACATAATTACGATTCGGACAGTGATTCCGAGTAGGCCGTTCCTATCAAATCAATGTCCAAGGGTTTTCTTTTGTAATTTTGTTTCCCTTATAAAAAATCATAATGCTGTGCGTTGAAGGGCCCAGTTTCACGACTGGCAGCCGCGTTTAAACAGGGAGCCGTTCACAGACAACTTTAACACGCGCAACATAGTTGGATGCACATGGCTAGTACAGTATAAAAATGTAAAAGTACAGAGTAAGTAGAATTTCACAGTAGATGATATCACATCATATGATTTGGATTTGTTGAGAGTCCTGGGGACCTCATTCATCAAGCTGCCTCCCCCATTTGGCCATTCCACAGCTGAAGTAGCGCTAATCCGATGAAAGGACCTTTCTTTCTCATGATTCCAGCGGTCCTCCATCAGGGATGACTTTACCTTAGGCAGGCAAGACAACTTGGCAGGTGGGCCGTGGCACCAAGTGGCACATTTGAGTGATGAAATGACATTCTGGAGGAGTGCAGGAGTGAGGGATGTGGTGGGATGTGTGTTGGATTTCACCTTTAGAAGTTGCAGGTTGATTCAGACACCATCCTCTGCTTCTGTAATGTTTCTGGATAATAATAATAATAATAATAATAATAATAATAATAATAATAATAATACATTTTATTTATATAGCACCTTTCCCATGCTCAAGGCACTTAAAAGAGTGACTTCTACAACACACGCACACACATTCTTAACTCCTTCATTCACTTCCTGATCCCATTCATTCAAGTAGATGACTGAGGAGACCTGAAGCCACCACTACAGAGGACAAAAGAGCCACACGCACTCAATGAGCCTGCAGGACCTCAACCAGGCCATCAAACAACCCGTGTGCCACGCTAAAGTAGTTTTACCCGTGGTATTTTCATATCTCTTCATTCACTTCTAGACTATTATCTATTCAGTAGGCATCCAAACCCTACGCCAGCAGAGGATGTGCAAAATGGATGCAGGCAGTGAGCTTCCCACGATTTGATCCCATGTCACTGGTGTAATTAGGCAGTAGTGATAACCGATACGTCACCCCAAATTCAATTTGTGTTTTATATTGCGCATATATTGTCTGTTCAGAGCACTCAGAATTTATTTGTTAGCTCATTTCATGAACTGATTCAAGTACAGAGCAGTAGAAGTGCCCATGTCTATGCCAGTGTTAAACCCACAGACTGAATAGCAGGTCACAGGTGTTATTAGTCATTAGCATTAACCACTGTACCACCCCAATGTGCTTTAATTTATGTTTTTTTTTTTTATTATATAGCTGCCCTCGACATGCCCTAAACATTCTTTCATTCGGTTACAGGGCCACGGGTCCCAATCTCAATAGTGAGCCTCGCCAGCTCTATACAGCCAGTGATCCGGCCTGGATTTTGAACCCAGATCACTAGAGAATGAAAGCTGCAGTGCTTGAAACTCTGCCAACCCCTGTGCCATCCACTTTAATCTTGTATAGCGCCCTTCTCATCACACCATGCACTCATTCAAGTACAGGGTCGCAGAGAGATGAGGCCTTTTCAGCACTTGTCCCACCAGAGAACATGTAGACTGCACACAGACGGTGAGCCTGCTAGGGTTTGAAACCCAGGGCACTTTTTATTTTTTTTTATGATATTTCTTTTAGTTTCCTCCGGGCGCTCCGGTTTCCTCCCACAGTCCAAAGACATGCAGGTTAGGTGGATTGGCGATTCTGAATTGGCCCTAGTGTGTGCTTGGTGTGTGGGTGTGTTTGTGTGTGTCCTGTGGTGGGTTGGCACCCTGCCCAGGATTGGTTCCTGCCTTGTGCCCTGTGTTGGCTGGGATTGGCTCCAGCAGACCCCCGTGACCCAGTGGTTGGATTCAGCGGGTTGGAAAATGGATGGATGGATGGATATTTCTTTTATTGGATGTTTTAATTAGGAGAAAAATAACAGAACAACTGCGGTGGGCTGGCACGCTGCCCGGGGTTTGTTTCCTGCCTTGTGCCCTGTGTTGGCTGGGATTGGCTCCAGCAGACCCCCGTGATCCTGTAGTTAGGATATAGCGGGTTGGATAATGGATGGATGGATGGATAACAGAACAAAGGAAAAATTTTCATATATATATTTGTAACCCGCTCATCCCACCCTACCCCCTGAGCTTACTTTATTCCATTTTTTTTAAAGTTAAATTTTATGAAATATGCAGGTCACTGACAGGTGACAGATTGCCCACATACCCGCTAAACTGAGAAGGTTTCTAGATTTGAGTCAAGTAAAATTTATCACAAAGCCGCTGTCTTCTCATTTTTGGATGGTGCGAGGACATAAGCCGTTGACTCTTGCAGCTGATATTTCCAACATAACGAGATTGTAAAAGGAAGACTTCCATCTCATGAGAGTAACATTCAGGGTTCTTCTGTTGGGAAGCTATTAAGAGTTGAACTACTATTGTGGCCAATGAAATAATGTGTTGATGATGAACTGAGAGGGAAAAATAAGAGACATCTAACAGAAGTAAAGTAATAGAAGAGCAAGGAATTGAAAGAGGGCGGCATGGTGGCACACTGGTAGCGCTGCTGCCTCGCAGTTAGGAGACCCGTCTGGGTTCGCTTCCTGGGTCCTCCCTGCGTGGAGTTTGCATGTTCTCCCCGTGTCTGCGTGGGTTTCCTCCCACAGTCCAAAGACATACTGGTTAGGTGGATTGGCGATTCTAAATTGGCCCTAGTGTGTGTTTGTGTGTGTGTCCTGCGGTGGGTTGGCACCCTACCTGGGATTGGTTCCTGCCCTGTGCTGGCTGGGATTGGCTCCAGCAGACCCCCGTGACCCTGTGTTCGGATTCAGTGGGTTAGAAAATGGGAGGAAACCCATGCAGACACGGGGAGAACATGCAAACTCCACGCAGGGAGGACCCGGGAAGCGAACCCAGGTCTTCTAACTGCGAGGCAGCAGCGCCATTTTGCATATAACTTGATAAATATTTTGTATGTCTTTATTTGTAATGTAGGCAAAGCAATGTGATATTAGTGTTACATTAGTGAGAAACATTCATGTTTACAAACCCCACCAGGAATGGGTCTCTTTGAATTTTACGAGAGATTTGGGGGGACGTGCCTTAAACCAGTTTGGCAAGTGTGTCTCTGCTAAAGTCTTTCAACCCCATAGGAAAGCCAGGCTGCCTAACTGCCGAGCTTTACCTTAACAGATGGTTTTGGGGGATGGCTGGTGTGACCCCATTGGTTTGAAGTATGGCTGTTTGGAATTGGCTTGTATCAGAAGCCTTTAAGTACCACAACATCCTATTGGCTCTAGGGGTTGGACAGAAAATTTATAAACTTGCTTGCTTAACCTCACTTTCTTTCTTACCAAATGATGAAGGAGCATCTCACACACCATGAACTGAAAAGGACAACACAATGAAGAGCACAGCTCGGTGGCCATATTGAGACGGGCAGGCGGCCTGTTCTGAAGAAAGCCGACCACAAATGATGCTTTAACTAGAAACATTTTTAAGTAACAAACAGGTCTGTGGGCCACCTGAAGCTACACATCATCATTTATCAGGTTGTATGGTTGCCAATATTCAAATGTGCTTTGCATACTGTTATTATTTATGAAGAGGGCCGTTTTCAGGAAGGTGTTCTAATAAAACGTCCGGAAAAGGCCTAAGATGACCAGTAGGCCTACATGTACGCTTGCGTGTATGCAGAGTGGTAAAATATTGATTTTGTTCTGGATCTGGTAAAGGCCAGTAATATAGGGATATTTCATGATTTCATGGGGATCTCTCTGAATGAATCCGAAACGAATCTCTAAAATTAATGTTTGCTATAGTGCATTTGGCAAAGTTACAACGGCATGACAATATTATTAGAGATTTAGGTGAAGATTGCAATTTGGATAATAAATTACCATTGTTAATAAGACTAAGAGATGCACTGAACTGAATTTCCTGGGACTGGCACAGACGGCTGCAGTGCCAGGGGCATGACAGGGGCACCAAGACCCGCAACCCGACAAAAAAAAAAAATTGTAAGTCAGGGGCCCTACTTGGATGCGTAGTCCCTGTTATAGATAGATAGATAGATAGATAGATATGAAAGGCACTATATGATAGATAGATAGATAGATAGATAGATAGATAGATAGATAGATAGATAGATAGATAGATAGATATGAAAGGCACTATATAATACATAGATAGATAGATAGATAGATAGATAGATAGATAGATAGATAGATAGAAATGAAAGGAACTAATAATAGATAGATAGATAGATAGATAGATAGATAGATAGATAGATAGATAGATACTTTATTAATTCCAAGGGGAAATTCCCATACTCCAGCAGCAGCATACTAATTAAAAACAATATTAAATTAAAGAGTGATAACAATGCATGTAAAAGCAGACAATAACTTTAAATAATGTTAGCATTTACTCCCCCAGGTGGAATTGAAGAGTCGCATAGTGTGAGGGAGGAGCGATCTCGTCAGTCTGTCAGTGGAGCAGGACGGTGACAAACGTCTGTCACTGAAGCTACTCCTCTGTCTGGAGATGACACTGTTCAGTGGATGCAGTGGATTCTTCATGATTGACAGGAGTTTGCTTAGTGCCCGTCGCTCTGCCACAGATGTTAAACTGTCCAACTTTACTCCTACAGTAGAGCCTGCCTTCTTAACAAGTTTGTCCAGGCGTGAGGCGTCTTTCATCTTTATGCTGCCTCCCCAGCACACCACGGCATAACAGAGGGCACTCGCCACAACCGTCTGGTAGAACATCTGCAGCATCTTATTGCTATTATTATTATTATTATTATTATTATTATTATTATTATTATGAATATTATCAATAATACATTATTTTATGTGTACTTAACTCCTGCTTGTCTTTTACTACACCTAACTGCCTGAGGTTATAGATGTAGAATGGAAGGTGGGGAGAAATTATAAAGTACAAAACTTTCTAAACAGTATTAAGTCTGTGAGATTTGAAGCATTCTGACAAAGGCTACACATTAATAATACAAAAGGGGAAAGTAGAGGAATAGAGAGCTCTACCAAGATAAAACAGGGGGGTATTGCAAATGTGTCTTTCAGAAACTGAAAGGAGGCAAGCCTGGTAAGTCACTGGTGTTATTAATTAGTAGCACTAACCGCTGTGCCACCCCAGTGCAACTTACTCCAATTATCTTTGTGTAGCAGACTTCTCCAAGCTCTGCACATCCATTCATTCATTCATTCATTCATACACTCCCTGAATTCACTCATTTATGTACAAGGCCATAATTGTTTGACTTTACAGTAAGCGAGCATGACGTGTGAGATGACCCAGCCACCGGTGAGCTTCAACTCCATTTTGTTTTTTGAGGATGCCTGGCACAGGTCGCTGTACGTCCATTGAAATGTCAGGTTCTGCTAAGACTCCAAACATGCCAGATGTTAAAGCCCTGCCGCTCACACATCTTCACAACTGGACACAGGTGCTTGTCTGCTGTACACAGCTGTAAGGTTGCAAGTGACCTGCCTTCATTTTGTGTATCACGTTTCCACAGCAGACGCTGACATACTGCAGAACAGTTCTTTAACAGCTCTAAGCTCGACTCGGGGTCACACAGAGTGGGTCACTAAACCAGCAGTCCACACAAATGTTGGCTTTTACGCTTTCTTGAGTCTCAGGACACCTCAGGATGGCCTTGGTGTTTCTTGGGGTGGGCTGAATTCATGCCACATCCTTCTGTGGGTTGCAAGGGGGTTTATATACGGCACCCAGAAGGCACACAATGCCTGGCAATGCAGGATCAGGGCGATGGAAGAAGCGAAAAATCATATTCACAGAAGACAAAGCACCCGGATTAATTCAGGGGAGGATTTTAGAATTGCTAAGGAGCTTAGAACGATGACCCAAAGTGGTATTTTAGCATTAAGACTGATAAATGGATTATTACGAGGGGCGGGGAGGCAAATGGTGTTCAGGCTCAATATTTCAAAGTGCTTTTTGGCAAAGAAGCGAAGCAGCCTGCTGGATTTTGTCATTTAATATATCCCATCACCCATCCATTCATCCTTCCATCCGTTTTGTAGCAGAGCGAGAAGGTCACGGGGTCCTTATAATAGAGTTCTTTTCATTTTGAAATACCAATGTCCAGATCTACGATGGCTATCTGGGTTACTAATCTCCCTGACCCCTCTTCCTTCTGCCATCAAGGCTTTTACCAGCCCCTAAAGTCCTGACTTCAAGTTCACTTTCTCTTGGCCTGAATGACCCTCTGTCATCATGTCCAGGGAAATAAATGATTTTTAGAACTCCCCCCAATTGCCCCAGCAATCCCAATTATTATTATTTTTCATTGAATGCCATTATTGTTTTTTTTACTAGCTGTGCTGCCCATCTAAAATGGGTTAAAATCTAAAACAATCATGTAGCCTTCAGCGTTAACATTCACATTGCAGCATGCAATGCCTACGTCTCTGTTTCATAGCATTTTGGTGTGGGATTTGCAAAAGCAGTTTTATTTTTTGTATTTTATTGCTAAAAATGTATGCGATGCACCACCTGTTGGAATTACAAATGCAAAGCATTTTATAAAAATGTCTGTGATGCACTATATTTTGGAATGACAGAGATGTAGCAGTCGGACAGATACTGTGACGGACAGCTGGGTGTCCCTGTTGTGTATATTCCGGGGGAGCCACCATGGACACTTCAGTACCTCCCCCGGGACGCTTGGTGGCAGCCTCCATGGCGGATGGTGATTCCCCAACCACCCGCAGGGCTCCATGGGAGCAGCCTGGTTGGGGGCTCGGGTGGCCGCTAGGGAGAACTGTAGGGACTCCGCAGCCTGGCTGCTTGAATTCTCAGCCCCACCCGGAAGGGCAATTAGGACCAGGTGGTCAACCAGCTGGAACTCTTCTGGGTGGGGTATAAAAAGGGCCAGCCACCTCCACTCGAGGCCAGAATCGGGAGGAAGAGGACGAAGGTTGCCTGGGAGGAGTGGTGGAGCAGGAAAGTGTTTGTTTTTTGTGTATTTGGTGCTTTGGACTGTGTTTGGGTTGTGTGGCACGGGGAAGGCGTGTCACACAGCTGAAGAAAAAATAAAAGCCCTTTGAGTGTGAACACGTGCCTCAGCGTGGTCTGATGGAGGTACAGGCCCTCCTCCGGTCCTCCTGGGCGTCATGTGGCAGATGATGGTCTGGAAGTGGGGCGCCGCCTGGCGTTGACCACGGGCCCCTACAGGGCTGGGCTTCCATGCCCTCTACGCGAGGCCACCAGCGTAACCAGGACGGACGCCCCCTCGCGGTCTGGAGGAGGTACAAGCCCTCCTCTGGTCCTCCTGGTGCCACAATACACACAGGCGCTTATCCTTTTATTAAGGTGGACAGTGTGCCACACTGAGTGCAGGCTCCGGGTATTTGTACACGTTTCAAGATTTAAAGCAATGACACAAAGAGAAGCAGGCTAGTCCCGTGTTAGCTGAATGGCCTCCTGTGGTATAGCGGGTCCACAGCTCACGTCAAAAGGCCAGTTTTAATAAATAATCACCGCACTCGCGGCTTAGCGAGAGGGCGTGGTGGTTGTGTGGCTGAAGAGGTTCCCGGGATGATTCGTGATGTGGGCGTTTCTCACGAGAAACCGTCCACATCCGTGATTGTTCACGGGACTGCTGATTTGCCACAGCTGCCACGTCCTCTTCATAAATCGAAGAGCGAGGCGGCTAAGGGAAGAGAAAGAAAGAAAAGGAAAAAAGGAGAATAGGAAAGAAGCGGGAGGTTGCAGGAGAAGGCAGGAAGCAGGAGGAGAAAGCCGGTGCAGGCTCACGTGCAAGAAGCCTGGGTGTTTGGCCGACACCCGAGGAGCAGTTGTAGTGGTCGCTCCCGTTGAGTTTATTGTGACGAGCGGGAGTGACCGGAAAGCGGATGACTCACCGCGTAAGGCCACGGAAGGCAGCGGGAGTCGGGACTTGGGGAGGGGAAAGCCCCAGCGTGAGCACCCTGGTCGCTGGGGAGCCCAAGTCGCTGTTTGGTGGAGCCCACCGAAGCCGGGGGTCTGTGAGGCGATCCGATCAGCTGAAGCAGGCAGAGCAAGCCAGCAGCAGGTAGGGCGACTCCCATGTTGGGGAGCTGAAAGGTAAAGAAGTCACCAGGCTTGTTTTTAAGAGACTGCTTCCTGCATTGTTTTAACCTCATTGTTTTTTCTATATTTTTAACCTCCACCTTTCAATTTTATGGGATTATTTATTTATTGAAGGATTCTGGAGGCACTGCACTTTATTTTATTTGAACATTGTTTTTGATTGTTATTTTAATCAAAGCACTTGACACTTTTGTGCACTATCTCCTTGCTCCATTGTTGTGCCTCACTGTGAGCTCATCGGTGACATTACCGACGGTGTTGGGTTCAAGGACTCCCGGACAGAAGATGGGAGCATGCAGTGAACCCGCATCGTCACACCTCCCAACTGCCACCTAAACGCCTGATTGACTAACAATCTACTTTCTGTCATTTAGTGTGTTTGTATGCATACACATTACCAGAATAAGGTGAATAACTCGCCCTCTGATGCTTTCTTCCCGCGCTATAATGCACAACATCACAAAGTAAACTGGTTTCATGAATGTGACAGTATGTTCTGTGGCCTTCCCAATCGGTGGATCGGAATCCATTTGAACACCTCTGGGATGTGGCAGAACAAGAGTTTGGCAGCGTGAGCGTGCAGCTGGCAGATCTGCAGAAATTGCACGATGTAATCATATGAACATGGAACAGAATCTCAAAGGAATCTTGTGGAGTCCATGCCATGAAGAACTGAGGCTGTTTTGAGAGTAAATGGAAGCCATACTCGGTATTCAAAGCCCATTGCGGCAATCCTGGTGTGATTTTGGGCTATACAAAGAAGAAATTGTATTGCATTGTATTGTATTCAGACAGTGGTCCTTAGAATTGGCTCAGTGAGTGCAAATTAACTAAGTGCAAGTACTCAAAAAGTGTACACTGATTAGAATTGAACATACTTATCAGTTGCAGTTTCACCGGATGCCCTCCACTGGCACGGGCATCAGTGAGTCAGTCAATCACTTTCCAACCTGCTACATCCTAACACAGGGTCACGGGGAGCCAATTCCAGCCAACACAGGGCGCAAGGCAGGACAGGGCACTAGCCCACCGCAGGGCACACACACCCACACACTAGGGACAATTTAGGATCACCAATGCACCTAACCTGCATGTCTTTAGACTGTGGGAGGAAACCCACGCAGACACGGGAAGAACATTCAATAGGATAATGGTTGGATGGACAAAATTAGAATTAGAACAATCTAGACGAGAACAGGCCATTCAGCCCAACAAAGCTCGCCAGTCCTATCCACTTGCTTCCTCCAAGAAAACATCAAGTCGAGTTTTGAAAGTCCCTAACGTCTTACTGTCTACCACACTACTTGGTAACTTATTCCAAGTGTCTATCGTTCTTTGTGTAAAGAAAAACTTCCTAATGTTTGTGCGAAATTTACCCTTAACAAGTTTCCAACTGTGTCCCCGTGTTCTTGATGAGCTCATTTTAAAATACAAGTCTCGATCCACTGTACTAATTCCCTTCATAATTTTAAACACTTCAATCATGTCACCTCTTAATCTTCTTTTGCTTAAACTGTAAAGGCTCAGCTCTTTTAATCTTTCCTCATAATTCAACCCCTGTAGACCTGGAATCAGCCTAGTCGCTCTTCTCTGGACCTTTTCTAGTGCTGCTATGTCCTTTTTGTAGCCTGGAGACCAAAACTGCACACAGTACTCAAGATGAGGCCTCACCAGTGCATTATAAAGGTTGAGCATAACCTCCTTGGACTTGTACTCCACAGATCGTGCTATATAACCTAACATTCTGTTAGCCTTCTTAATGGCTTCTGAACACTGTTTGGAAGTTGATAGCTTGGAGTCCACTATGACTCCTAAATCCTTCTCATAAGGTGTACTCTCGATTTTTCGACCGCCCATTGTGTATTCAAACCTAATATTTTTACTTCCTATGTGTAATACTTTACATTTACTGACATTAAATTTCATCTGCCACAAATCTGCCCAAGCCTGTATGCTATCCAAGTCCTTCTGTAATGATATAACGGATTCCAAATTATCTGCTAATCCACCTATCTTGGTATCATCTGCAAACTTAACCAGCTTGTTACTTATATTCCTATCTAAATCATTTATATATATTAAAAATAGCAGCGGCCCTAGCACTGACCCCTGTGGAACACCACTCTTAACATCGCCAGTTCTGATGAGGTTCCTCGCACCATCACCCTCTGCTTCCTGTGTCTGAGCCAATTCTGCACCCATCTAAAAACATCACCCTGAATTCCCACTTCTTTTAACTTGATGCCCAACCTCTCATGTGGCACCTTATCAAATGCTTTCTGAAAGTCCAGATAAATAATATCATAAGCTCCACTTTGATCGTATCCTTTTGTTGCCTCCTCATAGAATTCCAACATGTTAGTAAAACACGACCTCCCCCTTCTGAACCCATGCTGACTGTTCAGAATAACTCCTGTCCTTGTCATGTGTTGCTCAATCTTATCCTTAATAATTCCTTCCATTAATTTTCCTGTGATGCTTGTTAAGCTTACTGGCCTATAGTTGCTTGGATCTGCCCTGTCACCCTTTTTATATAATGGGATGATATTTGCCATTTTCCAGTCCTTTGGAATCTCTCCAGTGCACAGTGACTTCCTAAAAATATGTGTCAAGGGTTTATATATGTACTCACTAGCCTCCTTAAGAACACGAGGATAAATATTATCTGGGCCTGGTGATTTGTTTGATTTCATCTTATTTAATCTGAGCAGCACTTCTCCCTCTACAATTTCCAAATCCCTCAGTACCTCCTTAGTAGTTGTGTTTACCTCTGGCAGGTTATCCACTTGCTCACTTGTAAACACCTCAGAAAAATGTAAGTTTAGGGCATCTGCTATTTCATTGTCTGTATCTTTTAATTCCCCTTTACTATTCCTGATGAACTTGACCTCCTCCTTAACTGTTCTTTTACTACTAAAATACTGAAAGAATCTCTTGGGGTCTTCTTTCGCCTTATCTGCTATATTCCTCTCCAACTGTCTTTTAGCCTCTCTGATATCCTTCTTAATGGTTGCCCTCATTTCTCATACGCTCACGGTTCTCTTTGCAGTCATTAGTCTTATATGCCTTATACAGCAGTTTTTCCTTTGCAACTTCTTTTTAAATCTTTATTAATCCATCGTGGAGATTTTTTAGTTTCCTATTACTTCCAAATTTAGGTATGTATCTGTCCTGCATTACATGTAAAACATTTTAAACCTGTTCCACTGCTCCTCGACTGTCTCCACATTTAAAAGCTTATCCCAGTCTATCCTACTTAGACTTTGTCGCATCTGCTCAAAATTAGCCCTACTAAAGTTCAACTTAACAATTTTAGTCTTTGCATCTGTACTCTTACAAAATACTGAGAATTGTATTACATTATGGTCACTTGACCCTAGTGGTTCAATCACCTCTACACCCTCAATTCTATCCTGATTATTACAGAATACTAAATCCAGATAGGCTTCACCCCTTGTTGGTGCTTTAACATGCTGTGTTAAAAACAGTCGCGATTACTTCTAAAAACTCCTGCTCTTGTGCTCCTCCATCTGTAAGGTTATCCCAGTTAATATTTGGATAATTAAAGTCCCCCATGACTATAATATCCCCTGTAAACTTGCCTTTTGATATTACTAAAAGATGTGTGTTGAAATTACTGTCTGAATTGGGTGGTCTATAACACACTCCTAAAATGAGACCTTTTCCCTAATATTTTCCAGGCGAAGCCACATGTCCTCACTAAGATGGGGCTCATCATCCAACTGAAGATGACTTACATTTAATTCCTGTTTGGCATAAACAGCAACCCCACCTCCTTTTCTGTTCTGTCTATCCTTCCTAAAAATGTGTATCCCTCTATGTTACACTCATCCCCATCTTTGTTATTTAGCCAGGTTTCCGTTATTGCTATAATATCATAATTGTGCTCTGCTACATACAACTCCAACTCACTTACCTTATTTTTGATACTTCTAGCATTAAGGCAAGCTATTTTTAATGTGTTAATCCTTCTATCTTTACGTGTTTGCTTAAAATTTACATTACTATGCATTTTTATTTCTACACCATTGTTTGTTCTTCCATGTATAGATCTAAATCTGGCCTGTCCTAAACTCCCTGCCCCCCCATTCCCTAGTTTAAACAATCCTCGACTAGCCTACACATACGCCTCCCCAATACATTGGTGCCCCTCCGGTTCAGATGTAACCCGTCACGGCGGAACAGGTCCCATCTGTTCCAAAAGGAGTCCCAATGCCCCATAAACCTATACCCTTCTACCCTGCACCAAGATTTGAGCCACGCGTTAAGCCTTCTAATCTCCTCAATCTTACCTGGACTGGCGTGGCACAGGCAGAACTTCGGAGAAGACTACCTTGTCAGTTCTGCTCCTCAGCTTGGTACCTAACTCTTTGAATTTGGATCGCAGAACTGACAGACTACCCTTATGTATGTCATTTGTTCCAACGTGGACAATGACAACTGGATCCACCCCCGCTCTGGCCAAGAGCCTATCCACCCTTCCAGGGAGGTCTCCCACCTGTGCTCCCGGAAGGCAACACACCGTACGAGACTCTCTCTCTGGAGCACACCTGCGCTTCAATCCCCCTAATGATTGAGTCCCCAACTATCACTACCTCTCTCTTTTTGGGAACTGGTTTTGAGGTGGCCCGTTGGGGCTCCTCAACCCTGCCTACCACCTCAGAATTATCAGAGTCACCGTCCAGCTCCGCCAGGACATGATAACGGTTAGACACTTCTAATTCTGGGGTTGATGCCCCCGGACAGTGTGCACCCTTTACCTTACGCCTTGTGACCGTGACCCACCTATTCCTACCTGTCTGGTCTGGAATCTCCTCCCGCCACCTTAGGGGTGCACACTATCTCTAAAGGACACCTGGGCCAAGTCCGCCAATTCTCTATTACAACGCAGGTCAGCCAACTCCTCCTCCAGTTCAGCGACCCTGAGCTCGAGGTGCTGGATCAGCTGGCATCTCTTGCAGATGTAGCCCTCATAGACAACTGGCTCTTCCAAACCATCATCTAAAAGTCCAACATCCAACAGGACTTGCATTGCACTGGCCTCATTATTAAAATTTGATTTGGGATTACTAAGCTGCCTTAACTATATATTTTTTTTTTCTTTCTTAAAATTAAATTTCTTCTTAACTTAAATGGTAACACTAAGATCTGCTACAGATATTTTACACCTTTTCCCCTTAAGCTCCTGTACTGTTCTCCCTCTCAGCTGCCTGCTGTTTGCCTTTTTATGAGGTTAACTTTACTTTTCTCTGTCTCTTCTAGCTTTGCGCTCTTCTTACTTATAAGCTCTTCACTCGCACTGTTTGTATTCCCCCGTATTAATGAACCAATACGCTGTCGCCCACTTAACTGTTCTGCCTCTGGACGGCTAAGGACTGTTTAATCTAAAATAAACAAATAAATAAAACTTTACTACCTTATTTGCTCCTTGTGCCTGAACGGTGTCTTAACGCAGGCCGCTTACCTGCGCACTACTGAGTTTCCACCTTTTACTGCTTTGAAGTCAGCCGCGGCCTTTTTTTCTTTTCCTTTAAACTAAGGAATCGCTGTTACGACGACGCGGTTATTTATTTACAAATGCCGATATCAGTTACTGCTGCTTTCTACCCTGCCGCCTCGATGCTAATTCAAATACAGATAACAAGAAAAAGAACAAGTACAAATAACTTTTCCAAGCGCACTTCCAAACACCCAGCTACTTTTGCTCTTGTGCGGGCGAAAAAAAAACCCTTCTAAAGGGAAAAAAGCTTTAAAAATTCCCACACGGTTCCTTAGAGGCAACCAAAACCCAAGTTTTTAAGAGCAAAATGTATTTTTTTAATGTAAATCTCACACCACAAGCTAACCTTCTTTCTAGCAACAAGATTCCAACTACAACTACAACTGAACACCAGCAAAACCAAGGAGATGGTGGTGTGCTGGGGAGGCAGCATGAAGAAGAGGGACGCCTCACGCCTGGACAAAGTGGTGAGGAAGGCAGGCTCTGTTGTTGGCACGGAGCTGGACAGTTTGACATCTGTGGCAGAGCGACGGGCGCTGAGCAGACTCCTGTCAATCATGGAGAATCCACTGAATACACTGAACAGGATCAGCTCCAGACAGAGGAGCAGCTTCAGAGACAGACTGAGGAGACCCCACACTATGCGACTCTTCAATTCCACCCGGGCGGGTAAACGTTAACATTATATAAAGTTATTGTCTGTTATACCTGCGTTGTTATCACTCTTTAATTTAATATTGTTTTTTATTAGTATGCTGCTGCTGGAGTATGTGAATTTCCCCTTGGGATTAATAAAGAATCTATCTATCTATCTATCTATCTATCTATCTATCTATCTATTATATAGTGCCTTTCACTCTATCTATCTATCTATCTATCTGTTATATAGTGCCTTTCACTCTATCTATCTATCTATCTATCTATCTATCTATCTATTATATAGTGCCTTTCTATCTATCTATCTATCTATCTATCTATCTATCTATCTATCTATCTATCTATCTATCTGTTATATAGTGCCTTTCACTCTATCTATCTATCTATCTATCTATTCTATCTATCTATCTATCTATCTATCTATCTATTATATAGTGCCTTTCACTCTGTCTATCTATCTATCTATCTATCTATCTATCTATCTATCTATCTATCTATCTAACTGTTATATAGTGCCTTTCACATATCTATCTATCTATCTATCTATCTATCTATCTATCTATCTATCTATCTATCTAACTGTTATATAGTGCCTTTCATCTATCTATCTATCTATCTATCTATCTATCTATCTATCTATCTATCTATCTATCTATCTATTATATAGTGCCTTTCACATATCTATCTATCTATCTATCTATCTATCTATCTATCTATCTATCTATCTATCTATCTATCTATTATATAGTGCCTTTCACTCTATCTATCTATCTATCTATCTATCTCTATGCTGTTTCGCTGTCGGTCTGTGGTTTGATTGCGTAGGTCTTTCGTGGGCGTGTCTGTGGGTTGCTGGCGGGAGGTGGAGGGGTGGTGGCGTGCGGGTGGGCTCGTGAGTATTTCTTATTCTTTTTTTTTCCTAATCTTTATATTTTTTGTTTTTGTTTTTCTCTAATGTGTAGGGGTTATTTTGCTGTCTACATATTGTTTTTCTTATTGACTCCAGTATTGTATTTGCGGCGTGGCCGCAATGGCCGCCGAGACAAACACCGCCTGGCTTGATGCGCGCAATTTTGAAAACTTAACACGCCGGCATGGCGTGAAGTTGTTGGTTGATCCGATGGTCTCTGTTGAGGCGTGTGTAGTGGAAGTCGGCAAGTTAATCGGCTGTAAAAATGTACGTTCAGCGTCTCGGATGAATAAAAGTGTTGTCCTGTTTCTAAATGATGAGAGTTTGGTGCATACTCTTGTTCAGAATGGTGTGATTATTAACGGTACCTTAATTTCAGTTTTACCTCTTTCTACTCCTGCACGGAGAGTGATTATTTCAAATGTTCCTCCGTTTCTAAAGAATGATATTCTCATCAAAGAACTTGAAAGATATGGGCAGATCATATCAAAAGTTTCAATGATTCCCTTGGGCTGTCGATCACCGACTTAAAACATGTCGTTTCTTTCAGGAGACAAGTTCACATGATTTTAAACGATTTACAAGGTGAACTTGATGTGGCTCTCAAATTCAGAGTAGATGGATTTGATTATGTGGTTTTTATATCATCCGAGTCCATGAAATGTTTTAAGTGCGGTCAAGTGGGGCACAAGGCTAGCCAGTGTAAGCGTTCTGAGGAAACTACAGACTCCGCAGTACCTGGTGTTTCTAAAAGTAGCCGTGAGGACTACTCGATATTATTTGACGATGAAGGCAGTGAGTCTTCCGTCAGTTTTTCTGATGTGGAGGAGGACTTAATGGAGGGCCCTGGTCAGAGTGTGCAGGATCAGGCAGTTCTTTACCTGCTATGATGGCGCAACTGGCACCTGAACGTGCAGCTGAGCCGGCGGATGCGGCTGAGTCCGCCCGCAACTAAAGTCGTGCAGAGTGGTGAGAGCGCCCAGAGAAGGACGCTGCGGCTGAGGCCGGATCACTGCCTACGGACGGTGTTACTGTTCATTCTGCACATACGAGTGATGGTGCTGAGCAGCCTGTGAGTGTGGCTTCCGTTCATGATGATGGGGCTCTGCCCAGCGCCGAGCTCATTGAAACAGAAGCTGTACAACAGATACGAGAGGTTGAGGAGAATGTTAGGGCTGAGGGTGCGATCAATAAGATGAGCACCTCAGCAGACAACAGCGAGCAATGTTCAAGAAATGGAGGATGACACAGAGTGGGTAAAGCCTGTGACAAGAAAAAGGAAAGACGGGTCCGCATGTAGCAGTGTTGCACTTAAACACAATAAAGTTGAGAGCTCAGTCTCCGCAGCTGACGACTCAGAGAATGTTCAAGATGAGCCTGAGGTGCCTGCAGACGTCGGTATTGTGAGTCAGGATGAAGGCGGTGGCTCGGGGACATCAGTGAGGTCCAATCTGTCACCTCAGCTGAGCTTCCGTGGTGGCTACAGTAACGACAACATAATCCGTTTTGTAAAATTTATTGAGGGCAAGAGGGGTGTGAATGTGAGTCACCATTTCCCGATCTCCAACTGTTTTGAGCTCAGCTAAGGGGTCCTACGCCAGGCTACAGCTTTAGGCCTTAAGAGAACTGAAGCTGTGCGGCTGAAAATGTGATGAGCAGGGTGAAAAGATCCTTAAATCCCAAGCCAGTATGATGTACTGCTGGACACGTCCTTCCATGTCTTTTTAAAGTTGTGTTTAGTGACTGCTTTTCTTTTTGCCTTTTCATGCCTTTGTGTAATTTTGGCACAATTAACATCAATGGAAGTCGACATGACAACAAGCGGTCGCGGTGTTTGAGCATCTACGTAATAAGGAGCTTAGTGTTCATTTTTTACAAGAAACTCACACAGACCCTGCTAACCAGGCAGACTGGCACAGAGGCTGGCAGGGACAGATGTTTTGAGCCACGGGTCGAGTGTTAGTGCCGGGGTCGCCATTCTGTTTTCTACTTCTTTCTCACCCGACTCGACTAGCGTGACAGAGGTAGTTAAAGGCAGACTGCTGAAAGTGGAAGCCTGCTTAGGGGGCACAACGTGGGTCTTCATAAATGTTTATGCACCCAATGAAGGAAGGGAGCGTTTGCTGTTTTCTCTTTGCTCCATGACTTACTTGTGCAGTGCAAAGATGAAGATCTTGTTTTTGTGGGGGGGGATTTTGAACTGCACAGATGACGCCTCCTTAGATAGAAATGGCCTGGAGCCTCACCCCAGCTCGCGGCTCACTTGAAGTCAGTCCTCAGCAAGGCCGACCTTTTGATGTCTGGAGGGCATTACACCCAGGAATTCGCCAGTACACGTGGGTGAAGGGTTCGGGGGGCTCGATCTCCATGGCGAGACTAGATAGAGTGTATTGCTTGAATCACCACAGCAATCTTATAGTGAACTGCTCCATTCATCCTTCTGGCTTCTCTGATCACAGTCTTGTCCTTCTCAAAGTTTCACTTCCATTTCAATCTTCCTTTCCGTCATACTGGCACTTCAACAACAGCCTACTGAAAGATCTCCGTTTCATTGAAGTTTTTGAATTCTTCTGGAAGAGGTGGAGGTTGACGACAAGTTCCTTTTCATCTCTGCGGCAGTGGTGGGACTGTTCAAAACTCAGATCAAAGTGCTGTGTCAGCAATACACGCAGAATGCAACTCAGAATATGAGGAAGGCAATGGCAGAGTTGGAGGAGGACATCTTAGAGCTCTTCGTCTTTAGACAGCTCTTTAACGATGGCGTCTTTGAAAATCTAAAACAAAAACAAGATCTCATGGACTTATTGGACAGACGGGTGCATGGTGCTCTTGTGCGCTCAAGAATTCAGGAGTTGGTCGAAATGGATTCTCCTTCTCAATTTTTTGGACTTGAAAAGAAAAGATCACAGAGTAAAGTGATTCACGCTCTGAAAAATGAGGATGGGCGATCATCGAGGAGCCTGAGGCCATCAGAGCTATTGCTCATGATTTTTATAAAAGCTGTTCTGTGCGAAACAACAGAAGATTCTTCTGAGACCAGGAGCCTCCTAGACAACCTGCCACAAATCCCCAAAACGGAAAAAGAGCTTCTGGATACAACCCTCAGCTTACAGGACTTGACTACGGCCCTCAGCGAACTAAATACAGGAAAGTCACCTGGCATAGACGGCCTGACGGTCGAGTTTTTTAAGACATTCTGGAATTTATTAGGTCGGATTTATTGGCAGTCTTCGAGAGAGCATAATGAACAATGAACTGCCATTATCCTGTCGGCGGGCTGTTATTGCTCTGCTCCCAAAAAAAGGAGATTTGTCCGACCTCAAGAACTGGCGTCCTGTTAGCCTTTTATGTACGGATTATAAGATTCTGTCCAGGGCTCTGGCTA
Source organism: Polypterus senegalus (assembly GCF_016835505.1). NCBI lineage: Eukaryota > Metazoa > Chordata > Cladistia > Polypteriformes > Polypteridae > Polypterus > Polypterus senegalus. The sequence goes on from NC_053162.1 coordinate 177,087,404, forward strand.
CTCGCCTCGTAGAGTAATGGGGTGTGTCATCAGGTCAGATCAGACCTACTGTGTGCCAGACCGCTCCATCTTTGACAATATATTTCTGGTGCGAGACCTGATTACGACTTCAAAGCTTCTCGGTTTAAAGGCAGGAATGATCTCATTGGATCAAGAAAAGCTTTTGACAGAGTGGATCACCAATATCTGTTCAGAGTCCTACAAGCTTTTGGGTTTGGGTCCTCCTTCTCCAAATACATTGGAATGCTTTACTCAAATATATATGGCGTTCTGAAGATTAACGGTGCCACAACAGCCCCTTTCTCTGTCACCAGGGGTATTCGCCAGGGCTGCCCACTCTCAGGGATGCTCTACTCTCTGTCAATTGAGCCCCTCCTAGAGCAGCTCAGGCGTCGTCTTTCTGGTCTCAGCATCCCAGTTTGCCCCACTGCTTGTTTTAAGGTCGTTGCCTACGCAGATGATATTACTGTCTTTGTGTCTTCTACATCTGAGGTAAACACTTTAGTCAACTGCTTAGACGTTTTTCAAAAACTGACGTCAGCGAAAGTCAATTGGCTCAAGAGCAATGCTTTCTTGCTGGGTGACTGGGGACTCGCGTCTCCTCCAGCTCTTCCTGAGACCCTCCAATGGAATAGAAACGTGTTTAAGTACCTGGGGGTGTATTTAGGCACAGATGGCACTGCTGTAGAAAATTGGGTGGGGTGGACAGATCTGATCCAAGCAAGGCTGAACCGTTGGAAGTGGCTTCTGAGGGACATTTCATGTAGAGGCAGGGTGTTAATCCTGAATAACTTGATTGCCTCCATGTTTTGGCACAAGCTCAGGTGTGCTGATCCACCAGTAGCTCTGATCAAATCCGTACAGACGATCATCCTTGACTTTTTTTGGGACAGTCTACACTGGGTCCAGAGAGGTGTGCTGCACCTACCAGTGGCAGAAGGAGGGCAGGGACTGATTGACGCCAGAAGTAAAATCGAGGCCTTCAGGCTCCAGACGCTGCAGAGGCTGTTCTATGGTCCAGACGGCCTGCCTTGGAGAGACCTGGCGTTTGTAATTTTACACAAAGTGAGCGAGTTAAAATTTGACAAACAGCTACTCCTCTTAGACGTCTCCAAACTAACTTTATCAGTTTTGCCAAAATTCTATCAGTCAATGTTGCTTACTTGGCATAGTAAACTTATGAGATCTCGTTTTGTTTTTGGCAATCTTCATTGTTTTTTAGAGGAACCTCTGATTAGGAATAATGTGTTGAACTCTCCTCTGCTTTTCTCTTGTCACTTCACCTCAATCCTTATTAAAAGTGGAATCACGAAGATTGGCCATCTTTTAAATAACCACACTAGCACATGGCACAACGCAGCACACCTCACATCGGTCCTGGGCGTGAGGTCTGAACGTCTTGTACACCACTTTCTGTGCCAGTTTAAGGAGGCCTTGGTGAACTTAGGCGCAGGGTCACTGTGCCAGAGCGCTCTCCGACAATCCGATCTTCAACTCAGATATCACAGAACTCGTCATCCAAGTCAAACCCAACGTCACAGACTGCACTGACCGCCAGGCTCCATTCTGAAAGTTGGCAACTTAATAGACAAGCAGTTTGACACGATGGGAAAAAATGAGCTCTACCAGGTGTGTGTTAAGGTGACTTTTTATAAATTTCTTAGAGACTTGCCAGACACACGCTGGAGACAAGAACTGCATGTTGGAGTGAATGAAACTCCAGCGTGGAGAACTTTATAAACAACCACTGCAAAAAAGAATTGGCGACCTGCAATGGAGGATTCTTCATGGGGCTCTCGCCACCAACTCCTTTTTATCGGTTATTTCACCAGGAACATCAGATTGTTGTCCGTTTGTCAACAGCGAGACTGTTTTCATCTTTTGTTAACTGCAAACGGCTCGAACCATTTTTTATATTTCTCAAGATACTTTTGGATAGAATAGGACTGTCATTGTCAACTGTTGGATTTATTTTTGGTATTAAGTATACTCAGAGACAGAGAAACAAGTGTGTGCTGGGAAATTATCTACTGGGCCAAGCAAAACTGTCAATCCTCAAAACCAGGAGGAACAGAGAAAAAAACTCAAAGACCACTGATGTGCTCCTGATGTTTAAAGTGCTGGTGAAGTGCCGGTTGAAGCTGGAGTTCACTTACCATCAACTCATTGGAGACATGCAGACCTTCTGTGATTTATGGGGGCTTGGGGGGGCTTTGTGTTCTGTTGAGAAGGGCAAGCTGGTGACTGGGTGGTGACTTCTTTAAATGTCCTTCAAAATATTTAAATACTGGATGATTGAAAGCTCAGAATAGGAGACTCCTGGGAATACAATGCTGTGTGTATAATGGAGAGCGATGTACGGAGTAGGAGACGAGTACAGGGGGAGTGATGGTGGAGTAAACTGATTATGAATTGTGTGTTTATTATGGACAATTATTTATTATTTATGTGTGAATCAGGAGGCATGTATAAGGGAATAGTGGGTTAATGAACAAATTATGAATTACTTATTTAATATGGAAATTCTGTACTTTATGTGTGGAGTAAGAAGTGTGCACGGGGCAATAGTAGTGGAGTAATGCAACATATTTATTAACTGCATACTACTGCTGTGTTCAATTTTTTTTTTGTTGTTGCACGAAGTAAAGTTTAATTTTTAATATTAAAATAATCTATTAATATGCAGAGTGGGAGGAGTGTAAAGGGGGAGTAATGGTGGTTTTGTGTTATAATGAATTACCATCTGATTTTCTTATTAATGTGTGGATTAGGAGGAGTGTAAAGGGGAGTAGTGGTGGTCTTTGTATTATAATGAATTGTCAACTTTTTGCTTATATTATTTATGTGCGGAGTAGGAGGAGTATAAAGGGGGAGCAGTGGTGGTTGTGTGATACAGAGTTTTTTGTTAATATCCTGAATATTGGGATTGTTTGTCTTATGACTGTATTTTTTGTTATTGTTCATAATAAAGGTCATTTTAAAAATAAATAAATAAAATATCTTATATTGTCTTTCACACTATCTATCTATCTATCTATCTATCTATCTATCTATCTATCTATCTATTATATAGTGCCTTTCTATCTATCTATCTATCTATCTATCTATCTATCTATCTATCTATCTATCTATCTATCTATCTATTATATAGTGCCTTTCACTCTATCTATCTATCTATCTATCTATCTATCTATTATATAGTGCCTTTCACTCTATCTATCTATCTATCTATCTATCTATCTATCTATCTATCTATCTATCTATTATATAGTGCCTTTCACTCTATCTATCTATCTATCTATCTATCTATCTATCTATCTATCTATCTATCTATCTATCTATCTATCTGTCACATATATAGTGCCTTTCACTCTATCTATCTATCTATCTATCTATCTATCTATCTATCTATCTATCTATCTATATATCTATCTATCTATCTATCTGTTATATAGTGCCTTTCACATATCTATCTATCTATCTATCTATCTATCTATCTATCTATCTATCTATCTATCTATCTATCTATCTATCTATCTATCTGTTATATAGTGCCTTTCACTCTATCTATCTATCTCACTTGGTTTTGTCACAGTCGATTACTATCGTCAACTCCTCCTCTTGACAAAAGTCGACATCAGCCCTGAAAGGGTTAACAGAAGGGATCGGTGGATCACCTACTGCGGCTTTCAAAAAGGTATTTGTGACATGTCCCATTAAGCGGTGAAAGCGGCAGAAAAATCTCTGGAAGGGCATCCAAGGCAACCCTGAACAAAACACTTCTCAAATCTGGTGCATGAAGAGGTGACCCCGCCGGGAGTAGCGCCTTCCAAATGAGGCTCGTGAATTGCACGCCTTTCTCCCCTTCCTAACCCGCCTTTTGTTGTTATCAATTAGCAGTCAGTCAGGCATGGAGGAAAGAAAAACAAGCACTGCCACCGAGGCACATTTAGACTCGCACAGCTTATCGGCGCGGCAGTAAGCCGTGAGCTGATGAAAAATAAACAGCCTGTGTTAAATACAAATGTCTGGTAAGATGTGGGGTGACAGGAGTCAAAAGATTTGAAAAAGTGGGCTTGTGAAGAATGGATCGAGAGCTGGAAGGAGTGACTGAACATGAGAGCAGCAGGGAGCTTTTGACGAGAACGCGCCATTCAGCCCCACAAGCTTGTCAATTCCATTTATTCTCCAGGAAAACAGCAAATCGAGTTTTGAAGGTCCCCAAAATTTTACCATCTGCTTCTTTACCTGGTCAAGTTCTCTGTATAAAGAAGGACTCGAAATACTTGTGCAAAATCCACTCTTGACCAATCTGTGTCCCCATGTTCTCTCCGAAAAACTTATTTTAAAGTAACACCTGGGGTCCATAGTACTAATTTCCTTCATAAATGTTGAAACTTCTGTTTTGCGTTTGTAGCAATTGACTACAACTCCCAGCAGCCCCGAAAGTATTAACGCCATTGGTCAGATTCAGAGGGAGCAAGGGTTTGTTGGAAGAAGGATAATTAAGCGATTTCTTTAAAAAGGAGTCCAAAAGATGCAGAGGGCATCACAATCAACTGTCTGTCTTCAATTCTATGCATCACACACGCACTATTGGGTTACAGCTATAGCCACTGTCGATTAGTTTCTACTGGATGTATTTGCTGTCCTGTGCATGATTTTGTTTTGTCTTGGTTGGATACGTCTTCGTCTTCGTCTGGCGAGCAAGTCTTCACTCTACAGCTGGAACCTGGTAGGACAAAACTTTACATTTCTTTCAGAGGGCCATTCATTCCACATATCATCGTCATCTGCGCCTGCTGTGCTGGACTGTGTTGGACTTCGTTGGTGTTGATTGCTTACTGAGTAGTGTCTGTTTCGTTCGATTTCATCTATGCGGTGTGTGTAAATGATTATCGCCTTCAGGAAATTGGGGAAGGGCTTTTGCGTCAACAAATTTTCTACTTCTCTAAGACCAGTTGAAATCTTAAGTATTCAATGTAGACTTGCAGTGCGCCATCAGTTGTAATGCATGCAGTAATAAAATCCATTTCTGATTCCAACAGGTGACACATCAAACATTTATATCAATAAAATGCATTGCTACAAGGGGTGGCCCGGTGGCGCAGTGGGTAGCACTGCTGCCTCACAGTTAGGAGACCCGGGTGTTCGCTTCCCAGGTCCTCCCTGCGTGGAGCTTGCAGGTTCTGCGTGGGTTTCTTCCCAAAGACATTCAGGTTAGGTGTATTGGCGATCCTAAATTGTCCCTGGTGTGTGTGTATGTGGGCTGGCACCCTGCCTGGAATTTGTTCCTGCCTTGCACCCTGTGTTGGCTGGGATCGGCTCCAGCAGACCCCCGTGACCCTGTAGTTAGGATAATGACTGACTGACTGACTGACATTGCTACAAGTGTTTGTAGTAAATCATCTATTGCAGGGGTGTCGAACTCTGGGCCTGGAGGGCCACAGTGGCTGTAGGTTTTCATTCTCCCCCTTTTCCTAATCGGTGTCCAGTTTTCACTGCTAATTAACTTTTGTTTCCCTTCATTTTACAGTAATAGCCCTGTTTTTAAGGATTCAGTCCTCTGAATTGATTCCTTTTTTTCATTAATTAGCTGCCAAACTGAAACGAGATGTGAAACGAGCCGACAGAGGCTTCAAACTCCAACCAGTTTCTTAATGAGTAGCTAATTCTTGCCGTTGATTAAACCCGTTATTTAATTCCATGCCTTGCTGCTGCTCTCATTCTGCCACAGCAGACATTTCCAAAACTGTTGATTTCTTTGTTTTTTCTAAGAGCTCTGTGAGAATGCTGTGGTGACCTGAGCAGATCAGCCTTTCTTTATTTTCAGATATCGTGTGACGGGCACAGGCGAGCTGGTCATGTGGCGGCTCGTTTCATCTCTCATTATTGTTTGGCTACTAATTAAGGAAACAGAAACAACTAAGGGGCCTGAATCAAGTTAATTTAAATGAACGAAAAAGAAGCTAATTAGCGGCAAAAACTGGTCACTAATGAAAGACGGTGAGAATGAAAACCTGCGGTCACTGCGGCCCTCCAGGACCGGAGTTGGACACCCGTGATCTATGGGGATGACAAATATGCTGTGCACAGATCTCTGTTATATGCCATTTGGTATAGGATTCATAAAAGCAGTGCTTATGTTTGTGATGCACCATTTGTTGGAATGACAGATGCAATCCATTTTATTGCTACAAATATTTGGATAGGGTGGCACAGTGGGTAGCGCTGATGCCTCACAGTTCGCTTCCCAGGTCCTCCCTGTCCGGGTGCTCTGGTTTCCTCTCACAGTCCAAAGACATGCAGGTCAGGTGCATTGGTGATTCTAAAATTGTCCGATGTGTGCGTGTGTGCCCTGCGGTGGGCTGGCACCCTGCCCTGCGCCCTGGGATTGGCTCCAGCAGACCCCATGACCCTGTAGTTGGGATATAGTGGGTTGGATAATGGATGGATGGATGAAATGTTTGTATAGCACCATCTGTTGGAATGAAAGAGTACAATGCATTTTATTACTGCAGATGCTTGTATTACGCTATCAGTTGCAATGACAAAAGCAATGCATTTTTTTTCTACAAATGTCCACTGAAATGCCATGTTGTATGACAATAAGACGCGAGGACTTCTGAAGGACACCATATGTGTATATCTTGACATTTTAGGGTACCGTACTTTGCAAAGCCTCTCTCCTTGTTGTCGTCTGTTTTTTTTTCTGTCTGTCCTAGGGGTCTATACCTTTCCCACTCTTTTGCCCGATTGAGTTTTGGCAGATGATCCAGCAGACTGAGTTTGTGGGTCTAAACATCTCAGTCAGATGGAGGATTGATTGTTTTCTTTCTCTGTGGAAGCAAAAAAAGAAACAAGTTTAGACCTTAGCACAAGGCCCTAGCAGTTCCCTGGCTCCCCATAAGATACTGTATAGTCTACGACCGCAATCACATGCTATGTCTTAAAGTAAAGGAGCGATATCCTTAACAGGGGCGCAAGGCAAGCAAGCAAAAGCTGCCATAACACTCATCTCCCCTCGCTTCCTTTTGCTCATCTTGCTCTTTTCTCAGCAGACCCCAACCTCAAGTCTGCTTCAGATTTCCCCCGTCACCCTTCTCTTGAGACGGTCGCTAATTGGCCGCCGCTGATTGCCGTGGCTTTCTCTGCCAGTACGCAGTAAGCACACCAATGAGAAGCCTCTCAGACTCTCTCTTATGAGTCACATAAGCGCACCCTCTTGTGCTCTCGCTGCTTTAGAAATCAGACAGCAAAATGATGAAGTCAAAGCTCTGCGAGGTAGGGTGTGCACTTGAGCCGTCCCCATTCCGAACATAATGGTGAGGCGGTCGAAACGATAAAAATGAAAGGTTAGTTAGAGAAGTCACGAGAAGGAAGGAAGGGCGGACGTGGGCCACAATACAATACCATGAAACAAAGGTGAAATAGCAGGAACATTGTGTCTTCGTTGCCCTCCTAAACAGATGGGTAAGGTGGTCATATACCTGATGTGTTTGTAGCTTCCTTACCCAGCTCAGTACCACAACAAGCACCCCAATGTTACCTCCATGTTACCCTGACTTAGCCTTGACTCACTTCCCAACTCCAAACTTAACTTAATTAGCTTATGAACATGAGGTGGGGCAGCACGGTGGCGCAGTGGGTAGCACTGCTGCCTCACAGTAAGGAGACCCAGGTTTGCTTCCCGGGTCCTCCCTGCGAGGAGTTTGCATGTTCTCCCCGTGTCTGCGTGGGTTTCCTCTCACAGTCTAAAGACATGCAGGTGAGGTGCATTGGCGATTCTAAATTGGTCCTAGTTTGTGTGTGTGTGTGTGTGCTCTGTGGTGGGTTGGCACCCTGCCCGGGGTTTGTTCCTGCCTTGTGCCCTGTGTTGGCTGGGATTGGCTCCAGCAGACCCCCGTGACCCTGTGTTAGGATATAGCAGGTTGGACGATGACTGACTGACTGACATGAAGTGACCTTTTACTCCATTTTCAGGCTGTTTTAGGGGAAATCCCAGGGACAACCACCAGGTCAGGCGTGTGCTCCAAATGCCTATGAGCCAGTCTCTAGTGGCTTTAGGTGCACCAGCTCTTATTTAATAGAACAATCAACCCCATAGTAGGAATCTCAAAATAAGGCAAAGGAGCCTTATGCTCCAGGTGGCATGGTGGTGCACTGGTAGCTCTGCTGCCTCTCAGTGAGGAAACCAAGGTTCGCTTCTTAGGTCCACCCTGCATGAAGTTTTCATGTTCTCCCTATGTCTGTGTGGGTTTCCTCCCATAGTCCAAACACATGCAGGTCTAGTGAACTTGCAACTCTAAATTGGCCTTAGTGAGTGTCTTTGTGTGTGTGTGAGTGTGCATGTGTGTGTGCGTGTGTGTGTGTGTGTGTGTGTGTGTGCGCGTGAGTAAGTGTGTATGTATATGTGTGCGTGTGTGTGACTGTGAGTGTGTGTGCGAGTGTGTGTGTGTGTGGGTGAGTGTGCGTGTGTGCATGTGTGTGAGTGAGTGTGTATGTATATGTGTGCATGTGTGTGACTGTGTGTGTGTGTGTGTGCGAGTGTGGGTGCGAGTGTGTGTGTGTTTGTGTGTGCGAATGGGTGTGTGTGAGTGTGTGTGACTGTGAGTGTGTGTGACTGTGGGTGAGTGTGTGTATGTATGTGTGTGTGGGTGTGCGAGTGTGGGTGTGTGTGTGTGTGTATGAGCGTGAGTGAGTGTGTATGTATATGTGTGCATGTGTGTGCGAGTGTGCATGTATGTGTGTGCGAGTGTGTGTGTGTGTGTGTGTGTGTGTTCACCCCGCAATAGACCTGCGCCCTGTCTGAAGGTTTTGTTCCTGCCTTGTGCCTTGTGTTAGCTGGTTTGGACTCCAACACCCCCCATGACCCTGGTCTGGATGAAGCGAATTTACAAAAAAATGACACGAGCACTCTGCTGTTTTATGGCGGTGCGAATTGTTTGAGAAAATGAAATGATTGAAAGACCATATAGACTTGGCAAGAACATGGCCGTATTACTGTATACGTGTGGGGAACAATGCTTCTACTGTGCTGCTATAACTCCTCAATGTACTGACCGCAAAAAGAATCGGGAGAAAGAACCGAGGCACAGGGCTAAAGAGTAAAAGGGTCAAAGCTGTCAGTCAAAAGAGAGAAATGTCAAAGTCAAATAGTCAACCAAAAATCATAGGCAAAGGGTGGCAGAGCTTTGCTTCAGAATCCCAGTAATCAAAGTACCAATTTGGTCCACATATAACAGACCATTGATAACGTTTAATTTTTATTACCCATCCATCTACCAAAGCTGCAAACCCAGAGGACAGTCACTGGGAAGCTGGAGCCTACCCCAGCAAGCATCCAGTGCAAGTCAGGAACAATCACTGAAAGGGGCACCGGTCCATTACATGGGGAACATACAGACGGGCCAGTTTAGCATGACCAGTCCACTTAACCAGCATGTCTTTGAAGTGTGGGAGGAAACTGAAGCACCCAGAGGAAACTCTCACAGACATTAGGAGACATCATGCAAACTCCACGCAGAGGGCACCTTGGACTTGAACCCCAGTCACCTTGTTGCAAAGCAGCAGCACTACGCCTGTGCCACCATGTATTATCAGATGATGATGATGTTGCTATATTAGGTCTTGGGCTGTTTCTGTCCTTGAGCCCATCGTTTCTGTGATACGTACCAACTCACCGATAACCGGGAATTAGATTAACCCTTAAACCGCCGTAACCGGCTATACTCGGTTCCAAATGCAGTTTGCCAGCACGCCGGAGCTGATCAGTCATTGCCGTACATTCGTTGAGCAGCCAGCTCATGACCACTGGCGCCCCCTGCAGCACTTCGCTGTCACTGTCTGTGGGATTCAGCCTCTGCACTAGACTAAAGCCTACTAATCATCAACGTTGGCCTCTGTGTGCAGTCAGTTCGAGCGCAGTTGGCTCGTGATTCACTGAATTTCATCAATGGCGTCAGCCGCACCTTATACATATGATAATAGATTGTTCCAATAGTTTTTTTTTTTTATAGTTTTTACAGCTCATTGGCGTTGTGTAAAATGATCCGTGTAGCAGTAATTGTGATGCTCTTTGCGTGAAAAAAAAATACGTGTTCCATTAAAATTTCTGTTTTTCTTGTGACGTCTCCTTAAAAAGTGCTGCAAAAAAAGTATTTGGAGTGCATTAACAAGTATGTGGCAGTTTAAGGGTTAAACAGGTTTCAGTATTAAATTATATTATATTATAGTCTGTGATGGCCTGGCATCCTAAATAGGGTTGTTTCTTGACTTGAGGGCATTGCTGAAATAGACTTTGGCATATGACCCTCAACTAAATTAAGTAGATCTGAAAAATGAATATGTGTGTGTATTCTGTTATATTGATGATGATGATGATATATTAGGTTTTAGACTTTTTTTCCCCCATCTTGAGACAAGTGCTGCTATGTTCTATTTCAGCCCACCTGTAACCCTGAATTGGATTAAACAGGACTCAATATTAAATTACATTATATTAAGACCCTGTGAAGGACTGGCGTCACGTCCAGAGCTGTTTTCCTGCCTTGAACTAAGAAGTATTGGGATAAGGGTCCGTGACCCTGAATTGAGATAACCAGGTTTGAGAATTATACACGATGATGATAATATATTAAGTCTTGGGCAGTTTGCTGCCTTCAGTGCAGCATCTGGGATAATCTTTGACCCCCAAGACACTGAACTGAATTAAGTGGATTTAAAAATTCATGCATGTGTATATTAGATTTTATTACATTAGCCGCCTTCTTAACTCACTTAATCCTGACCAGGGTTGCAGGGAATCTGGAGCCTATTCCTTGAACGGTAGGAAACAAGGCACGAACAACGGCTGGTCAGGACACCAGTGCATGACAGGATGAAGACGCACACCCCAGAGGGCCAATTTAGCATTGCCAAGTCACCTAACCAGTACCTCTTTGGACCGTAGGAGGAAACCCATGCAAACAGGGGGAGAATGCGCCACCTGCATTGCAAGGACCACCTGGGACTTCAACCCTGACCTCCTTGTTGTGAGGCAGCAGCACACTCACTGTGCCCCCAACGCGCCTCCCTTATATTATGTCATGTCATTTTCCAATGCACTGAATCCAGACAAGGGTCATGGGGGGCACAGAGTCCCGTAAATCTTTTCGATTTACATGCTTCCGTTAGGTCAGATTATCTTGGGGCATACCGTGAGCTACCACAGCTATGCTGACGACACACAACTGTATTTATCAATAGCACCTGATGCCCCTGACTCTCCTGATTCACTAACACAATGTCTTACTTGTGTTTCTGAATGGATGAGTAGCCATTTTCTCAAACTAAATAAAGAGAAAACAGAAATTTAAGTGATTGGCAATAATGGATATAATGAGGTTATTAAAAATAAACTTGATACCTCCCTTATATTATGTCATGTCATTTTCTAATGCACTGAATCCAGACAAGGGTCGTGAGGGGGCATAGAGTCCAGCGAAGGACTGGCATCTTGTCCAGAATGGTTTCCTGCCTTGAACTTCCTGCTGTTGGGACAGGCTCTGTCACCCTGAATTGGATTCAGCAGGTTTGAGAATTACATTGTATTACTTAAATCACAGATCGAGATGTTCTAAAGCCACTGTTTCGCAGAACAGAAACTGCACTCCTTAAAGTAGTCAATGACTTGTGGGCAAATAGGATAGGACTGGCGAGCTTTGTTGGGCTGAATGGTCTGTTCTTGTCTAGATTGCTCTAATGTTCTAAAATGCAGACAGAGGCCGTTTATCTGTTCTCATCCTCGTAGATCTGAGTGCCGCATTTGACACCATTGACCACAATATTCTTAGAAATCGCCTTAGTCAGTGGACACACCTCTCTGGCAGGGTCTTAAATTGGTTTGAATCTACCTGGCAGGTAGAAAATTCTTTGTTAGTTGTGGTAATTATACTTCAAAGACCCCTGATATTCTACATGGTGGTCCACAAGGCTCTATCCTGAGTCCGCTGCTCTTTTCGATTTACATGCTTCCGTCAGGTCAGATTATTTCAGGGCATAACGTAAGCTACCACAGCTATGCTGACAACACACAACTGCATTTATCAAGAGCACCTGATGACCTCGACTCTCTTGATTCACTAACACAATGTCTTACTTGTATTTCCGAATGGATGAGTAGTCATTTTCTCAAATTAAATAAAGAGAAAACAGAAATTTTAGTGATTGGCAATAATAGATATAATGAGGGTATTAGAAATAAACTTGATGCATTAGGATTAAAAGTCAAGACAGAGGTAAAAAATTTAGGGGTAACTATTGGACTCTGACCTGAATTTTAAATCACATCTTAATCAGATCACTAGGACAGCATTTTTTCACTTAAGAAATATAACAAAAGTTAGGCCTCTTATAACATTGCAAGATGCTGAGAAATGAGTTCACACGTTTGTTTTCAGTCGACTAGATTACTGTAACGCACTCCTCTCACGACCACCCAAAAAAGACATCAATCGATTGCAACGAGTGTGGAATGTGGCTGCTAGAATCTTAACTCGGAAACAAAAATCTGAGCACATCACCCCAGTCTTAGCATCACTACACTGGTTACCGGTGCCATTTAGAATTGACTTTAAAATACTGCTGATGGTTTACAAAGCCTTCAATAATCTCACTCCGTCCTATATCTCAGAATGCCTGTCACTTTACACTCCAAATTGTAACGTTAGATCTTCAAATGAGGGTCTGCTTAGAATTCCAAGAGCTGAACTTAAAAGAAGTGGTGAGGCGGGCGGGCGGCCTTCTGCCTTGACCTCAAATCTGGAATAGCTGAATGATAGAAATTCACCAGGCTAATACGGTGGAGTACTTTAAAAAACTGCTAAAAACACATTACTTTAACACTGCTTTCTCAGAGCTTCATCCTTGTTTAATCCTGATGCTCTGTATATTCGGTTAATTATCATGATTATTCATGGTGGCTCCAAAATCCGTACTAACCCCTACTCTCTCTTCTGTTCTTTTTCCAGTTTTCTGTGTTGTTGTTATCTGTGCCTCCACCACCCAGTCAAAGCACTGTGATGTCCCTACATTGATGGATTAAAGACCAGAAGTCCACATGATCATCATCATCTAATTCTTCCATGAGAACCGATTGTGAGGTCATTGATGTTAGGTAGAATGCCTAGAGGGGGCTGGGTGGTCTCGTGGCCTCGGACCCCCTGCAGATTTCATTTTTTTCTCCAGCCGTCTGGAGTTTTTTGTTTGTTTGTTTTTTCTGTCCTCCCTGGCCATTGAACCTTAATTTTATTCTTGTTAATTAGGGTTCCCTAATTTTAATTATTTATTTTTTTCTCTTTCTTCATCATGTAAAGCACTTTGAGCTACATCATTTACAGTTAGGTCCATAAATATTTGGACAGAGACAACGTTTTTCTAATTTTGGTTCTGTACATCACCTCAATGAATTTGAAATGAAACAACTCAGATGACGTTGAAGTGCAGACGTTCAGCTTTAATTCAGTGGGTTGAACAAAACAATTACATAAAAATGTGAGACAACTGAAACATTTTGTTAACACAATCCCTTCATTTCAGGAGCTCAAAAGTAATTGGACAAATGAAATAACTGGAAATCAAATGTTCATTTCTACTAGTTGGTTGAAAACCCTTTGCTGGCAATGCCAGCCTGAAGTCTTGAACTCCTGGACATCACCAGATGCTGGGTTTCCTCCTTTTTAATGCTCTGCCAGGCCTTTACTTTCAGTTGCTGTTTGTTTGTGGGCCTTTCTGTCTGAAGTTTAGTCTTCAACAAGTGAAATGCACGCTCAGTTGGGTTAAGATCAGGTGACTGACTTGGACATTCAAGAATTTTCCACTTCTTTGCTGTAATAAACTCCTGGGTTGCTTTGGCTGTATGTTTTGGGTCATTGTCCATCTGTATCATGAAACGCCCGCCGCCCAATCAATTTGACGTCATTTAGCTGGATTTGAGCAGACAGTACGTCTATGAACACCTCAGAATTCATTCGGCTGCTTCTGTCCCGTGTCACCTCATCAATACACACGAGTGTCCCAGTGCCACTGACAGCCACGCACGCCCAAGCCATCACATTGCCTCCCTCCACCGTGTTTTACAGGTGATGTGATATGCTTTGGATAATGAGCTGTTCCACGTCTTCTCCATACTTTTTTCTTGCCATCATTCTGGTAGAGGTTGATCTTGGTGTCATCTGTCCAAAGAATGTTTTTCCAGAACTGTGCTGGTTTTTCAGATGTTCTTTAGCAAAGTCCAATCTAGCCTTTCTATTCTTGAGGCTTATGAGTGGCTGGCACCTTGCAGTGCACCCTCTGTATTTACTGTCATGCAGTCTTCTCTTTATGGTAGACTTGAATATCGATACGCCTACCAAGCCCTGGAAAGTGTTGTTCACTTGCTTGGCTGTTGTGAAGGGGTTTCACCTCACCATGGAAATGATTCTGCGCTCATCCACCACTGTTGTCTTCTGTAGACGTCCAGGTCTTTTTGCGTTGCTGAGTTCACCAGTGCTTGCTTTCTTTCTCAGGATGTGCCAAACTGTAGATTTTGCCACTCGTATCATTGTAGCAATTTCTCGGACGGGTTTTTTTCTACCCTAACCCTAACCCTAACCTGCATGGCGAGCTCCTTTGACCGCATGTTGTCTTTTCACAGCAAAATCTTCCACATGCGAGCACCGCACCTCAAATCAATTCCAGACCTTTTATCAGCTTAATTGATAAGACATAATGACGGACTTGAACACACCTGCCCATGAAATGGCCTTTGAGTCGATTGTCCAATTACTTTTGAGCCCCTGAAATGAAGGGATTGTGTTCAAAAAATGCTTTAGTTGCCTCACATTTTTATGTAATCGTTTTGTTCAACCCACTGAATTAAAGCTGAACGTCTGCACTTCAACTGCATCTGAGTTGTTTCATTTCAAATTCAGTGTGGTGATGTACAGAACCAAAATGAGAAAAACGTTATCTCTGTCCAAATATTTATGGTCCTAACTGTACTGTATATGAAAATGTGCTATAGAAACAAATGTTGTTGTTTCTTCATTTTGGCTGGTAGTGAATCTGAACATGCAGTGTCATGTCTCCCATCGGATTAAGGCAACAGCCTATTAATATGAATGGAGTCGGTACATCCCAACTCTGTGCAGATTTAGGAGGTCCTCCCCATGATCCGAGTATAAAAGCCACAAAATGGATGCGCAAAGCAAAGAAGATTGAAACAAATTGCTTTCTTAACATGTTAACGCTCACATGAAGGCCCGCTGAAGCAATTCAGAAACCCGCTCGGCGGTAACTTCACTGGACAATATTAAAAGATGGCGTAGAGATGGCTCTCAGCACAGGCAGGTAACGACAGTAATCGGCAGCATAATAGCAAGATGAGTCATCGAAAAGTGCCTCTCCAATGCTTTGAACAAATAGTTTGTGTCGTCCATTACCATTGTTACTTCTCCTCATCCCGGCTAAGCAGCATGCTATGATTATTTGCGTGGCCCGTCTGCAATAATGTGAGCACAGAAGCACGCCAGTCACGCAGCTCACAAAGAGGCTAAAATGAAATATTTGCCTCGGAGGAGAGTGGAGCCAGCGGGACTCTAAGCACTGAGGAGATTTCAGGTGACCGCAGCGGGCTCAAAGATAACTAAACATTACAATTTGAAGGCCATTGTATGTCTCGGCTTTCACGTTTTATTTTAATTGCCTATTCTGTGGCTCTCTGAACAATGTAAACTAATGTAGCTACTCCAGCAAAGCCGAAACAATAAAACCTTCAATTTGAGGCCCTGGGAGAGGCACAGCTCTGTAATCAGACACGAGAAAAGATGAAAGAAAAAAACTGAAAAAAGTTCAAGGTGTATTGATTTGGGCTGCCACCATGTTGTAAATGAAAGTAATCCTTGTCGTCATCTTATAATTGGGCCATTTGATTTGTTTACAAGATGAGTGCCCCACCGGGGTGTCTCTGCAGTGGGTTGCAAACTGGTTTGGTGTTGATGGGGGGATATCCGATCAAAAGTCTCTGACACAACGAAGCTCCACTTCCGTCCCGGACTTTGACTGTTGACTGATCAACTCACCCCTCCAGTTATTAGGGGGCACCAAAGCAACTGTGCACATCCCAAAGCGGGCCATGTTATTGTGAGTACTGCGATCATCTAAATCAGGGGTGTCGAACTCCAGGCCTAGTGGGCCGCAGTGGCGGCAGATTTTCATTCTAACCCTTTTCCTAATCAGTTTTCGCTGCTAATTAACTTAATTTCCCTTCATTTTAATAGCCCTGTTTTTAAGGATTCAGCCCGCTGAATTGATTCGTTTCTTCTTTAAATGTCAGCCAAACAGAAATGAGACATGAAACGAGCCAACGGGTGACCAGCTGAACTGGGATTTCAAACTCCAACCAATTTGATTCAATAATGAGAAGCCCATTCTTGCTGTTAATTAAACCCATTAATGAATTCCATGGCCTGTTGCCGCTCTCATTTCCAAAAGCATTGATTTTTCTGTTGTTCCTAAGATCACTGCCAAAATGTTTTGGGGACCTTCGCCTTTCTTAATTTTCAGATATTGTGTGATGGGCGCAGGTGAGCTGGTCAGGTGACGACTTGTTTTGTGTCTCATTATTGTTTGGCTGCTAATTAAGGAAAAAGAGACAACTGAGGGGCCTGAGTCAAGTTAATTAAAACTAAGGCAAAAGAAGATAATTAGCAGCAAAAACAGGTCACTAATGAAGAAGACGGTTAGAATGAAAATCTGCAGCCACTGCGGCCCTCCAGGAATGTCGTTAGACACCCGTGATCTAAATCCTCAAAAACACCTTGTGATTGTGTATGCTGTTAAAGGCACTATATATTATGTAAAGATTGCAATAGACCAGGGGTCGCCAACTCTGGTCCTGGAGGGCCGCAGTGGCGGCAGATTTTCATTCTAACCCTTTTCCTAATCAGTTTTCGCTGCTAATTAACTTAATTTCCCTTCATTTTAATAGCCGTGTTTTTAAGGATTCAGTCCGCTGAATTGATTCGTCTCTTCTTTAAATGTCAGCCAAACAGAAATGAGACATGAAACGAGCCAACGGGTGACCAGCTGAACTGGGATTTCAAACTCCAACCAATTTCACTCCAACCAGTCTCTTAATGAGAAGCCCATTCTTGCTGTTAATTAAACCCATTAATGAATTCCATGGCCTGTTGCCGCTCTCATTTCCAAAAGCATTGATTTTTCTGTTTTTTCTAAGATCACTGCCAAAATGTTTTGGGGACCTGAGAGGTCTACCTTCACCTTTCTTTATTTTCAGATATTGCGTGATAGGCACAGGTGAGCTGGCCAGGTGACGGCTCGTTTTGTGTCTCATTATTATTTGGTTGCTGATTAAGGAAAAAGAGACAACTGAGGGGCCTGAGTCAAGTTAATTAAAACTAAGGCAAAAGAGGATAATTAGCAGCAAAAACAGGTCACTAATGAAGAAGACGGTTAGAATGAAAACCTGCAGCCACTGCGGCCCTCCAGGACCAGAGTTGGCAACCCCTGGTCTATTGCCATCTTTACATAATATATAGTGCCTTTAACAGCATACACAATCACAAGGTGTTTTTGAGGATTTAGATCACGGGTGTCTAACGACATTCCTGGAGGGCCGCAGTGGCTGCAGATTTTCATTTTAACCCTTTTCTTAATGAGTGACCTGTTTTGGTTGCTAATTAACTTCTTTTGAACTCATTTTAATGGACTTGTTCTTGAAGACTCAGACCCCTTAATTGTTTCTTTTTCCTTAACCCTTTAAGGCCTATTTCGACTTTTGTCAACAGCTGGGGTTGAGGTTGGATGTTGACTTTAGTTGACATCCAGGGACAGACGGTAATAATCAGCTGGAGACGTCGACAGAACTCACCATCACGTTACGGGTAGACCCTCTTTGCTAGGAGGACCGGTAGACTCATTGACTTGACATCGAATCCCTGTGTGTGTGTGTGTGAGGAGCGCAGAGTAAACAACGTCGAGAATGGCACTGATGTCGGGCAAAAGAGCAAAGTGAATGTGTAAAGCAAATTACCCTGTGGGCATTATTCATTTTTTTGCTTTTTGCATGCTATTGCTGAATCCGACTGTGACTTACCAAACTCCGATTTTGTTGCAAGTGATCTGGAAATCAAAAAACGAAAGGCAGGTAGCTGTTTCTTTTCCAGAAAGTGCAGTTCAGAATATAAATGGTCAGACAAACAATTATGTAGTAAGTATGTGAGCAGTGTTATGGCCGATCTTAGAATTTATGCCTACAGGCCCAACATGTCCACCTCAGATGCCATCGCGGCCGCACTACATTATTCCCTCTCCCATCTGGAGAACAAAGACTCCTACTTTATGATGCTCTTTGTTGACTACAGTGCCACCTTTAACATGGTTATCCCCCATAAACTCACCCATTGCCCTGCACCCCACCCTCTGTGACTGGCTCCTAGACTCCTAGGCCTCAGTCTCTCAGGATTGGTAATAGGATTTCAGCCACCATTATCGCAAACACGGGCACCCCACAGGGATGTGTCCTCAGCCCCATCCTCTACACCCTGTTCACCCAGGACTGTGTCACCTCCCACAAAGATAACATCATCCTAAAGTTTGCAGATGACACCGCAGTGACTGGACGCATCACTGGTGGGGATGAGGCGCACTACAGGAGGGAGGTGGACAGTCTGGCGTCATGGTGTGAGGACAACAACCTCACCCTCAACATAGACAAGACCAAGGAGATGATAGTGGACATGAGAAAGGAGAGGAGATCTCATCGGCCACTGTTCATCTGAGGGCTTGAAGTGGAGAGGGTGAGCAGCATTAAATACCTGGGCGTCTACATCAGTGAGGATCTCACTTGGACACTTAATACCACACAGCTGGTCAAGAGGGCTCCATAGCACCTGTACTTTCTGAGGAGGCTGAGGAAGTTTAGGACAGTGAGGTCCATAAATATTTGGACAGAGACAACGTTTTTCTAATTTTGGTTCTGTACATCACCACACTGAATTTGAAATGAAACAACTCAGATGCAGTTGAAGTGCAGACTTTCAGCTTTAATTCAGTGGGTTGAACAAAACGATTACATAAAAATGTGAGGCAACTAAAGTATTTTTTGAACACAATCCCTTCATTTCAGGGGCTCAAAAGTAATTGGACAATCGACTCAAAGGCTACTTCATGGGCAGGTGTGTTCAAGTCCGTCGTTATGTCTTATCAATTAACAGATAAAAGGCCTGGAGTTGATTTGAGGTGCGGTGCTTGCATGTGGAAGATTTTGCTGTGAACAGACAACATGCGGTCAAAGGAGCTCGCCGTGCAGGTTAGGGTTAGGGTAGAAAAAAACCCATCTGAGAAATTGCTACAATAATACGAGTGGCAAAATCTACAGTTTGGTACATCCTGAGAAAGAAAGCAAGCACTGATGAACTCAGCAACGCAAAAAGACCTGGACGTCTACAGAAGACAACAGTGGTGGATGAGCGCAGAATCATTTCCATGGTGAGGTGAAACCCCTTCACAACAGCCATCCAAGTGAACAACACTTTCCAGGGTTTGGTAGGCGTATCGATATCCAAGTCTACCATAAAGAGAAGACTGCATGACAGTAAATACAGAGGGTGCACTGCAAGGTGCCAGCCACTCATAAGTCTCAAGAATAGAAAGTCTAGATTGGACTTTGCTAAAGAACATCTAAAAAAGCCAGCACAGTTCTGGAAAAACATTCTTTGGACAGATGACACCAAAATCAACCTCTACCAGAATGATGGCAAGAAAAAAGTATGGAGAAGACGTGGAACAGCTCATTATCCAAAGCATATCACATCACCTGTAAAACACGGTGGAGTCAGGCAGTGTGATGGCTTGGGCGTGCATGGCTGCCAGTGGCACTGGGACACTCGTGTTTATTGATGAGGTGACACAGGACAGAAGCAGCCGAATGAATTCTGAGGTGTTCAGAGACATACTGTCTGCTCAAATCCAGCTAAATGACGTCAAATTGATTGGGCGGCGTTTCATGATACAGATGGACAATGACCCAAAACATACAGCCAAAGCAACCCAGGAGTTTATTAAAGCAAAGAAGTGGAAAATTCTTAAAAGGCCAAGTCAGTCACCTGATCTTAACCCAACTGAATGTGCAGTTCACTTGTTGAAGACTAAACTTCAGACAGAAAGGCCCACAAACAAACAGCAACTGAAAGTAAAGGCCTGGCAGAGCATTAAAAAGGAGGAAACCCAGCATCTGGTGATGTCCAGGAGTTCAAGACTTCAGGCTGGCATTGCCAGCAAAGGGTTTTCAACCAACTAGTAGAAATGAACATTTTATTTCCAGTTATTTAATTTGTCCAATTACTTTTGAGCCCCTGAAATAACGAGATTGTGTTAAATAAATACTTTAGTTGCCTCACATTTTTATGTAATCATTTTGTTCAACTCACTGAATTAAAGCAAGAAGTTTATTGTCATATACACAGTAAAAACACGTTAAAACCATGTAATGAAATTCTTACTTTGCTTGCTCACCTTCATATAGTATAAAGACAGATAGATAGATAGATAGATAGATAGATAGATAGATAGATAGATGATGAAGGCAGATATATAGATAGATAGATAGATAGATAGATAGATAGATAGATGTGAAAGGCACTATATAATAGATAGATAGATAGATAGATAGATAGATAGATAGATAGATAGATACGTTATTAAACCCAAGGGGCAATTCACAAAAGCATAAAGCAAGGATTTAAATGGGTTATGAGGAAAACAAAAGTAATGTCATTTAAAAATTATTTAAAACAAGCTAAAGAAATTCTGTAAAAGTGAAATAATTTGAAAATATTTATTTAATACAGACAACAGAGAAACATTATTATTATTTAATACAAGTCAAGTCAAGTTGGGGAGCAGGCACTGGTATAGCACGTTGCCGCACCCACCACATGACGAAACAATCGTGTGGCAGACACGCGGTCCAGTCCCACCCTCCAGAAGTGACCCTCTATCTGCCACAGCCTGGTGTTAAGTGGGTAACCCCTTGGCCTGGTCCAGCCACTTGGGTCCCCAGTAATGAGTATTTTACGAGTTGGATCACACTCGGGGACCACATGGTCGTAGTGCTGTAACTGACGCTCCCTCACAATGCAGGTCATGTGCCTCATTTGGGACTCCATGAGCAACACAAAGTCAAACCAGCGGCACCCAAGAATTCTCCAAAGAGATACAGCACTGAAGGAGTCCAGTCTTCATCCCAGGTCACTGGATAGCGTCCATGTCTCACAACCATATAGTAAGACAGGAAGCACCAGGACTCTAAAGACTTGGACCTTCGTCCTTTTGCCAAGATATTGGGAGCGCCACACACCTCTTTATGACCTCATGACCCCCATGCTCTCCCAATCCATCTACTGACTTCATAAGAAGAATCACCAGAGTCACATGAATGTCACTGCCAAGGTAAGTAAACCTCTCGACGAGTTCGACACTCTCTCCACAGACAGACACACTGCTAATGGCCGTGCCCACGAGGTCATCAAAGGCCTGGATGTTGGTTTTTATCAGGACCCTCGCAAGCCGAGACACTCAGGCTCCTCGCTCAGTCTCTCGAGAGCCCCGATCAGAGCCTCCATTGACTCCACGAAGATCACAGCATCGTCCACAAAGTCAAGATCCGTCAATCTTTCTTCACCAACAGATACCCCACAGTCTCTGGACCCCACAACTTTGCCCTTAACCCAGTCCATGCAAGCATTGAACAGAGTGGGAGCAGAACACACCCTGACAAACATCAGAATCAACTGGGAAAAATCCATCCATCCATCCATCCATCCATTTTCCAACCCGCTGAATCCGAATACAGGGTCACGGGGGTCTGCTGGAGGAAAAATACATTATTTAATTTATTTATTATTTAATACAGGCAGTTAGAAACAAAATGGGCCGTGGCAAGTAGTAAGAACCCCCTACAGATTTTATTTTTTTATTTTTTCTCCAGCCGTCTGGAGTTTTTTGTTTTTTCTGTGCCCCCTGGCTATTGAACCTTACTCTTATTCGATGTTAATTAATGTTGATTTATTTTGTTTTATAATTGTGTCTTTCATTTTTCTATTCTTTAATATGTAAAGGCACTTTGAGCTACTGTTTGTATTAAAATCTGCTATACAGTATAAATACATGTTGTTGTTGTTGTTGTTATACTTTGCTGACAGTCGCTGTACGTTGCAATGCTGATCCAGAACTGCACAGCAGGGCGGCTGGAGAGCAAAACGGTAAGAGTGTCGCCGTCCTCAGCCAACCATCACAACGGAACAGGCTGCAAACAGGCAGCAATCACTCGTTTCCTCGTTGCATCATCAAGAGAATCTGAGAAAAGAAAGAATAATTACTTATAAAGTTACAACTAAGTACCGTAAGAAGGTAGTAAAATATATATTTTTATTACAAAATTTGAAAATGAACTAAATACGAGACATTTGGTTGTCCCTGAAAGGTCAGTACGGGACAGGGGACAAAATGATCAAATATGGGACATGTCTCCTATATAAGGGACGTCTGGCCACCCTAAACCATTCCCTCCCACACCCTTAGATCGTCTTCCACCATCCACTTGACTGTCCCCTTCGTCTGTCGGACCACCATGGGGGAGCAGAGCAACAGCTTTGGCTCTCGTTATCATCTGAGCTTAGAAATATTGAATCATTCTCACTTTTCAAATCTAAACTTAAAACTCGTTTGTTTAAATCTGCTTTTTCTCTTTGACTACAATTGCTCTGCCTGATTTAAAATTTTGTATTTTAGTTTTGTATATAATGCGTGCTTTATCTGCTGTTCAGTGTCCTACGAATAAATAAAATGCATTATTATTATTATTATTATTATTATTATTATTATTATTATTATTATTATTATTATTATTATTATTATTATTGGGCGGCACGGTGGCACAGTGGTAGCGCTGCTGCCTCGCAGTTAGGAGACCCGGGTTCACTTCCTGGGTCCTCCCTGCGTGGAGTGCATGTTCTCCCCGTGTCTGCGTGGGTTTCCTCCGGGCGCTCCGGTTTCATCCCACAATCCAAAGACATGCCAGTTAGGTGGATTGGCTATTCTAAATTGGCCCTAGTGTGTTTGTGTGTGTCCTGTGGTGGGTTGGCACCCTGCCCAGGATTGGTTCCTGCCTTGTGCTCTGTGTTGGCTGGGATTGGCTCCAGCAGACCCCCGTGACCCTGTGTTCGGATTCAGCGGGTTGGAAGCTGGATGGATGGATTATTATTATAATAACTGCAAGGTACTGGTTAATATGCTTATTGTTTGTCATGTCCCAGACCCACGTTTCTTTCCAGTAGTGACCTGTAAGGGGCAAATAAGAAATGAGGGGAGACCATTCAGTCCATGGGGCTCGTTTGTTCAGCTAATAGCTCAGCTGTCCAGAAACCTCTTCAAGGCTGTCAAGGCTACGGCTTCAATTCTTGGTCTCGCTAGTTTGTTCCAGATTCCCACAATTCCTTACATTTCTAACAGACGGTTTTTGAGAGCTTGTGTGGGTCTGCTAGTTTTAGCTGCATGTTTGTTTGAGATGAGATCTACATTAAAAAAAGAACAAAGCCGAGCGGCTGCAATTTAATATGCCACATTACCATATTCTAAATGCTACTTATTCGGGGTTCTGCTGTTTATAAGAAGATAATGGTGTGTTATTGGAAAAAATACAATGAAAAATGAGCTTTGGCTAGCGAGGCTGTGTTTTCTTGATATCTTAAAATATGATTTGGGGCGCTGAGAACCACAGTTAGGATATTTTAATAAATAGGAATCTCAGTTTCACAGTAAAAATAAAAAAAAAAATGCAATTCATATTCTTAGGGTGGCACGGTGGCGCCGCTGCCTCGCAGTAAGGAGACCTGGGTTCACTTCCCGGGTCCTCCCTGCGTGGAGTTTGCATGGTCTCCCCGTGTCTGCGTGGGTTTGGTGCGTGGATTCATGCTGTTCTCACCCTACCATCTGCTTTCCTTTCCAGGAATGGCAATTCATCAGACCAGGCTACTTATTTCCAGTCTTCAGTTGTCCAATTTTGCTGAGCCTGTGCCCACTGCAACCTCGACTTTCTGTTCTTGGCTGAACTTCTGCCGCTGGACACCATCTTCCTCAGGGTTGGACGTACTGTGCTTTCAGAGATGCTTTTCTGCTCACCACCTTTGTACAGGGAGGGCATGATGGCACAGTGGGTAGCGCTGCTACCTTGTAGTTAGGAGACCTGGGTCCGCTTCCAAGGTCCTCCCTGTGTGGAGTTTGCATGGTCTCCTCGTGTCTGCGTGGGTTTGGTGTGTGGATTCATGCTGTTCTCACCCTACCATCTGTGTTCCTTTCCAGGAATGGCAATTCATCAGACCAGGCTACGTATTTCCAGTCTTCAGTTGTCCAATTTTGCTGAGCCTGTGCCCACTGCAACCTCGTCTTTCTGTTCTTGGCTGAACTTCTGCCGCTTGACCCCATCTTCCTCAGGGTTGGACGTGCTGTGCTTTCAGAGATGCTTTTCTGCTCACCACCTTTGTACAGGGCGGCATGATGGCACAGTGGGTAGTGCTGCTACCTATTAGTTAGGAGTCCTGGGTCCGCCTCCAAGGTCCTCCCTGTGTGGAGTTTGCATGGTCTCCCCATGTGTCTAAGTGGGTTTCCTCCCGCAGTCCAAAGACATGCAGGTGAGGTGCATTGGCGATCCTAATTTGTCCCTAGTGAGTGTGTGTGTGCCCTGCCCAGGGTTTGTTCCTGGTTTTGGCTCCAGGAGACCCCCATGACCCTGTGTTAGGATATAGCGGCTTGGACAATGACTGACTGACTTCATATCCTTACTGAAAGCCTGTGCTGCTGAACCTCCCGACCAGTTCTCCGTTTCAGCTTGAGCCCTGCAGGCTAAATTGCTCCCAA
Source organism: Polypterus senegalus (assembly GCF_016835505.1). NCBI lineage: Eukaryota > Metazoa > Chordata > Cladistia > Polypteriformes > Polypteridae > Polypterus > Polypterus senegalus. The sequence goes on from NC_053162.1 coordinate 177,112,361, forward strand.
ATGTTCATGTGGACACTTTTCTGTGGAGCCTTCACCTGAGGGATAGAAGCTTTTCAGCAGAGTACGTAGGATGATCAAAAAGCACCGGTGAAAAAATAAAAAAAGACTCAAGTTCAGTTCCGCAGACCTTAAAGGACCATTTCTTGTTTGAACCCATGTACCGGGATGCCAGGGCACTGAAGTACAGTTCTGGCAGTGTGGCCCCCTAGTGGCAGAGGCGATTGGACTTGCAAACATCAAAGCCTCCCTGCACGTTCCTTAACAAGTCACTTAACCTGACAGCACTGCAACAGTCTAAATCGGGAAACAGTTGGAATTGATTTCACGTCACTTTGATTAACAGCATCAGCTAAATAAATCGATCAAATGAAAGGGACCTAAAATGAGTTCTAAAAATTCAAAGAGCGAGTGACAGCTTTAAACTAGCTTTCCTGTTACGTGGTCTTTCTGGTCTTCTGAAATACTCGGCCATATCTGAAGTGTTTTGCATCCCTTGCTAAGTATCCACCAAGTGCTGTAGTGCCCCCTGTTGTACTAAATAGAGTAAATATTCTGTAGGTCATTGACTGACTTCGGCTGATGTATTTACTTCAGAAGCCTCTCTTCATTCACCAAGATAAGCCAAATGTCTACATGCTACCTAACTGATGCAGAGATTTTACTTAAAGGAGTAGCACCCCCTGCTGGAGTGCTGCTTTCAAGCAGTCTGTAGATAATGAGCTGGACCTCTGGCTGGCACCCTGCCCGGGGTTTGTTCCTGCCTTGCACCCTGTGTTGGCTGGGATTGGCTCCAGCAGATCCTCGTGACCCTGCAATTAGGATATAGCAGGTTGGATAACAACTGACTGACTGACTGACCTCTGGCTGTATATATAATACATATGGACACTTACATTAAGGGGCAGCACGGTGGCGCAGTGGGTAGTGCTGCTGCCTCACAGTAAGGTTTGCTTCCCGGGTCCTCCCTGCGTGGAGTTTGCATGCTCTCCCCGTGTCTGCGTGGGTTTCCTCCGGGTGCTCTGGTTTCAACCCACAGTCCAAAGACATGCAGGTTAGGTGCATTGGTGATCCTAAATTGTCCCTGGTGTGTGTGTGTGTGTTTGTGTGCCCTGCAGTGGGCTGGCACCCTGCCCAGGTTTGTTCCTGCCTTGCCCCCTGTGTTGGCTGGGATTGGTTCCAGCAGATCCTCGTGACCCTGCAGTTAGGATATAGCAGGTTGGATAACAACTGACTGACTGACTGACCTCTGGCTGTATATGTAATACATATGGACACTTACATTCAGGGGCAGCACGGTGGCGCAGTGGGTAGTGCTGCTGCCTCACAGTAAGGTTCGCTTCCCGGGTCCTCCCTGCGTGGAGTTTGCATGTTTTCCCCATATCTGCGTGGGTTTCCTCCCACAGTCCAAAGACATTGTCCCTGGTGTGCGTGTGTGTGTGTGCCCTGCAGTGGGCTGGCGCCCTGCCCAGGATTAGTTCCTGTGTTGGCTGGGATTGGCACCAGCAGACCCCTGTGTTAGGATATAGCAGGTTGGAAAATGACTGACTGACAGTTATACTCACTGGCCACTTTATTAGGTACAGTATTTGGTTCAATTGCTTGTTAACGCAAATATCTAATCAGCCAATCACAAGGCAGCAACTCAGTGCATTTTGGCCTGTAGACCTTGTCAAGACCACCAGCTGAAATTCAAACTGAGCATCAGAATGGGAAAGAATGGTGACTGAAGTGACTTTGAACATGGCCTGGTTGTTGGTGCCAGGCGGGCTGCTCTGAGTATTTCAGAAACTGCTGATCTGCTGGGATTTTCATCTCTAGGGTTGACAGAGAAAGGAAAAAGGAAAATATCCATGGATTGGAAGTTCTCTGCATGACAATGCCATGTTGATGCCAGAGTAGAATGGCCAGAATGGTTCTGAGCTGAGCTGATAGAAAGGCAACAGTAACTCAAATAAGCACTCATTACAAGTGAGGTGTGCAGAAGAGCAACTCTGAACACACAACACGTCGACCCTGGAAGCAGATGGGCTACAGCAGCAGGAGACCACAGTGGGGGCCTCTCTGGTCAGCTGAGGACAGGAAATTGTGGCTACAGTTTGCACAGGCTCAGCAAAAGTGGACAACAGACGATTGGAAAAACGTTGCCTGGTCTGATGAGTCTCGATTTCTGCTGAAATTCAGATGGTAGGTTCAGAGTTTGGTGTCAACAACATGATCCATCCTGCCTTATATTAATGGGTCAGGGTGGTGGTGGTGGTGTAATGGTGTGGGGGATATTTTCTTGGCACAGTTTGGGCCCCTTGGCACCAAGTGAGTATCGTTTAAATGCCACAGCCTACCTGAGTGTTATTACTGCCCATGTCTGTCCCTTTATGACTGTAGTGTCCCCATCTTCTGATGGCTCCTTCCAGCAGGATAACACGCCATGTCACAAAGCTCAAATCATCTCAAACTGGTTTCTTGAACATGACAGAGAGTTCCCTGGACTCCAATGGCTTCCACTGCCACCACATCTCAATGCAATAGAGCACCTTCTGGATGTGGTGGAATGGGAGATTTGCATCAGGGATGTGCAGCTGACATATCTGAAGCATCTGCATGATGCTGTCATGTCAATATGGACTAAACTCCCTGAGGAATGCTTCTAGCAACTTGTTGAATCGGTGCCAGGAAGAATTACAGCTGTTCTGAAGGCAGAAAAGGGTCCAGTCCGGTACTAGCAAGGTGTACCTAATAAAGTGGCCGGTGGGTGTATTTCATTGAATTGAAGCTAAGTGCCTGTCTGCCGTCTGACCAATTGCAAGGGTTCCGCCTAAAGTGTAGCATCTTCAAGTAGTCTGTTGCTTACTAATTAAGAATATGGCTTTGGCTGATGTGTATAAGATTGTTGTTAGTGTCATTATTCAAGTGTAAAAGGGTGTGAGACCTCCAAAACTAAAATAAAAAAAATAAAAATAAATAACCTGCCTAGTATAGGTCTCAGCCCAGGCAGCCTGACCTTTAGTCTCTTCATGTAGGCTTTGGCCTAAACAGGCCCAAAAAGTTAAATCTTCCTTCCAAAGTTCAAAATAAATCTTACAATGTGCCAAAATACACAAAGATGCCCTTTCAATATTACAATTCCAGGACTACTCTGCACATTTGCAGCGTCCAGTGCTGGAGTACAACTGTTAAACAATCTGTGGACAATTACTAGAGCTTCCATTCCATCTAATGAATTTAAGTCAGCAGCTCATTTGGTCGAACTGCCTCTGTGCCATCCCACCAATATAAGGATGTTTTATTGAACTCAGCACTGTAAGAATCTGCCCGCTGTCTGTACAAATGCCAACTGTACAACCAGAGGTGTAGCACCCCGTGCTGGTGTCCAGATATTAAGTAGACTGTGAATCATCATCAGGGCTTCCAACCTTATTGAATGCTGTGATGCAGTTGTAACAAATCTACATAGGTAAGTGTACTGTTCGCTTTTCATTCATTGTGTGCACCTCTTACTGCAGTATGTGTTTCAGGTACTCGTGTCAGGAAGCTGCAAGAAAACAAACCAAAAGTAAGAATCAGAAAATCCAATAAGCCAATCCATATTTACAATGGGGAACCACCCTCCATAACTCCAAATGAACCTCTGAGGGTCCTTCACCTTCACTTGAAATATAAAGGCTGAGGATGGTCAGGGGGTTCTCTTGGGGTTCCACACACAAAAAAAACAGGGTCAACGTGTAGTATGTGATGCTGCCAGTCCTCACGTGTTTGTTAGGAAGTCCAAAATCCAGTAGTAGAGGGCAGCACCATGTCCTTAAATTGAGGTGTGTGATGGTCAACGTTTCTTTGTTAAATGCTGAGCTGCAGATTTTGTTATCCAGATGTGCCAGGATGGTATGGAGTGTAATGGAGATGGCATCCCGTGAGGACTGCTTGTGAAAAAGCTGACAACCAGATTGTGTTATCCAGATGTGCCAGGATGGTATGGAGTTTAAGGGAGATGGCATCCTGTGAGGACTGGTTGTGAAAAGCTGACCACCAGATTGTGTTATCCAGATATGCCAGGATGGTATGGAGTGTAATGGAGATGGCATTCTGTAAGGACTGGTTGTGAAAAGCTGACAACCAGATTGTGTAATACAGATGTGCCAGGATGGTATGCAGTGTAAGGGAGATGGCATCCTGTGTGGACTGATTGTGATGATGTGCATACTGGAGGTGACCAGGACTGTCTGGAATGTCAATCTGTACACAACCTTTGGGTGGTGGTCAATAAACAGCTGTCCTCCAGTGACCATGTTGCTATAGCCTCAATCTGGCAGAGTCACCCAATACAACATCCACAAGAGAGAGGAGAGGTTAGGAGTGCACGCTGATACAGCGCATTGCCATGCCCACCACATGACAAATCAACTCAGGATCCCAGATTAAGACTCGAGTGCAGCCATGCAACATTGTGAGTTTTTTATGGCGGCTGGAGTGCCAATTCTGCCACCAACCCCCAGGTTTTTCCCTGCAGGTTGGAGGGCCTACATGCAGAGCTGGATTTAGATTAACATCATACTCCGGATGAAGCAATTAGAACATTAGAACATTAGAGCACTCCAGACGAGAACGGGCCAATCAGCCCAACAAAGCTCACCAGTCCTTTCCACTTATTTCTTCCAGAAAACATCAAGTCACGTTCTGAAAGTCCCTAAAGTCTTACTCAGTGGCGTAGCTGGGGGCGGCATTATTGGCCACAAGGCTTAGTACAATTTGTGTGTAAGCAGCAGGGTTCGGAAAAATATCACTCATGTATGAAAAAAGTCAAATTCTCTGATTTTTAACCACAAATGCTTGAAAAATAATGTTCAGACTGTCCTTCTGCATCAGACACGGCAGCTGAAATGTATGAGGCAATGACAAAAATAAACAGAAACATTACACCGATAAGAATTTCTAGGAAGATAAACAACTAATTTACAATTTATAATTTCGTTATCAATCCGAATGCGTTCTTGCTCTGCGCAGAAAACATCCCCACCTATTACTTTGGTTGTGGTTTTCGTAGCGTAATTATATTAAACTAATAATTAGAACGCGGCTTATCAGTGCGTCTATACTATATTCTTGTCTAGTTGATGCTTATAAATGTATATAAAAAATATTGCTGTTTCTTTATATATGAATAAATCTATGCAAAATGTATCTTAATTTTTCTCTATACGTCATTTTAATTTTCTATTTAATTAGTTTAACATATTCAGATATTTTGGAGGGCGACAAATTGAAGCACCACCCCACCCCGCCCCGAGCGGCACGAACTCAAGCTACGCCTCTGGTCTTACTGCCCACCACACTACTTGGTCACTTATTCCAAGTGTTTATCGTTCTTTGTGTAAAGAAAAACTTCCTAATGTTTGTGTGAAATTTACCCTTCACAAGTTTCCAGCTGTGTCCCCGTGTTCTCGATGAACTCATTTTAAACTCACCGTCTCGATCTGCTGGACTCATTCCCTTCATCATTCTAAAGTCTTCAGTCAGGTCTCCTCTTCATCTCCTCTAGAGGCTCAGCTCTTTTAATCTTTCCTCATAACTCATTCCCTGTAGCCCTGAATCAGCCTTGTCGCTCTTCTCTGGACCTTCTCTAGTGCTGTTATGTCTTTTTTGTAGCCTGGAGACCCAAACTGCCCACAGGACTCCAGATGAAGCCTCACCAGTGTGTTATAAAGACTGAACAGAACCTCCTGTGACTTGTACTCCACACATCAAGGCGCTATATAACCTGACAGTCTGTTAGCCTTCTTAATGGTTTCTGAACACTGACTGGAAGTCGAGAGCTTAGAGTCCACTATGACTCCTAAATAAGATGGACTCTCAATTTTCTGACCGCCCATTATGCATTCACACCTCACATTTTGACTTCCTGTGTGTAATTCTTTACGTTTACTGACATTAAATTTCAAAATTTACAAATCTGCTCAAGCCTGTCTGCTGTCCAAGTCCTTCTGTGATGATATAACGGATTCCAAATTATCTGCTAATCCACCTGTCTTGGTATCATCAGCCAATTTAACCAGCTTGTTACCTACAGTATATTCCTGTCTAAATCATTTCTATATATTAAAAATAGCAGCAGCCCCTGCTGGTCACCACTCTTAACATCAGCCAGCTCTGATGAGGTTCCTCGCACCATCACCCTCTGCTTCCTGTGTCTGAGCCAATTCTGCAATTGCAGGTCAAGGGCCTTGCTCAGGGGCCCAACGGAGCAGAATCACTTCAGGCGCTTATGGAATTTGAACCGGCAACCTTCCGATTACCAGTGCAGATCCCACCTCATTGCCCACAACCAACATCCACAAGAATGGACCATATCTAATGAAGTATACAGCACATCTCCCGGTGTAGGTTTTGGTCTTGTCACATCTGAACTACTTATAAACTCTGCTGGTGGGAGTACCTGCATATTTCACCGTGGCACAGCAGATGATTCAAAATACAGCAGCACGTCTTGTGTTCAACCAGTCAAGATGGGCACATGTCACTCCTCTGTGTCAGATCACTACATTGGCTCCCTGTAGCAGCACAGATTAAGTTCATATCCTTGATGCTTGCCTACAAAGTAATTAACGGGTCAGCGTCCATGGAAATGGAGATGCTTGTGAGGTCCTTTGCTCCTTCTTGATCACTCAGGTCTGCTGATGAACAGCATCTGGTAATGCAGCCTCTACATGGAATCAAAGCTCAATTTGGAGTTTTATCATCTGTAGCTCCTAGCAATTTGAAGTTCTGAATGTCTCAGGGTGTTTAAGGAGCATTTGAAGACTCTCTTATTCTCTTATTTTCTGCTATTAGCTGTTAGGCCTTTGTAACCAGGGATGGGCAATTTTGTTCTGAGCCTTTAAATTATGTCCTTGTCCTGTAACACTTGGTCCCAAACAGTCCCCCAGACTGATGTTTACTTGATTATGTTGACCACATTTGTAAGTCACTTTGTACACAAGCATCTGCTAAGCAAATAAATGTAAATGTGTCTTGGCACCAGTGTCTCAAAGCAAATTCATCCCAACTGTTGTGCGTGCCATCAGTAGGTGGCTATTCTGACTGCCCACTTTTGTTGTCCTTTTGAAGCAGACGAGGGCCACAGATTAATTATTAATGATGTCACAGAAGATGTCAGCCAATTGGCTGCCTCTGGCTTGCAAAACACGCCCTGGACCAGATGCCTTGTGGACATGAACTGGTCTTCCTTATGTCCAGTACAGAAACCAAGATGGCAGTCATAATGCTGGCTGCTTGTTGTCTCACTCAAATCAGGCATAGAAAGCATTAAATTGGCCTGGAATAGAAAATAAAGGTGATGTCAGATTAGGTGATACTTTGTAGGCATCACTAATCCTTGCCAGTGTTTGTACAAGTGTTTCAACAATTGATCATCTGTTAAACCAGGTAACACAAAGGAATGCCCCCAGAATACTTCCAGTGAAACCTGTGAGAACATTGCTGTATTTTTCACTCAAAAAATTAATGATATTAGAGATAACATAGTATATCTCCCCAACACTGCAGAACCTCCAAAGCCCCGGTACTCCGTTATAAACAAATTAAATGCTTTCACCAGGATAGATTTACCTGAATTACATAGTATAATCTCTCAACTGAAACCCTCCACCTGCGTCCTTGATCCAATACCAACCAGGTTTTTCAAAGAAATATCAGGCGTGCTAATTGACAATATTCTGGACATAGTTAATTCGTCATTAGATACGGGGTCTTTCCCAGACTGTCTTAAGACTGCTGTAGTTAAACCCCTGCTCAAGAAAAATAATCTTGACCCCTCTGCCTTTGAAAATTTTAGACCCATTTCTAACCTGCCCTTCTTAAGTAAAATTCTAGAGAAGGCAGTCATTATGCAGTTAAATGACCACCTCAATAAACCTGCTATTCTTGATACATTTCAGTCAGGTTTTAGAACAAATCACAGCACAGAAACTGCACTCGTTAAAGTAGTAAATGACTTGCGGGTAAATGCAGACAGAGGCCATTTATCTGTTCTCATCCTCTTAGATCTGAGTGCTGCATTTGACACCATTGATCATACTTTTCTTAGAAATCGCCTTAGTCAATTGGTGGGCCTCTCTGGCAGTGTCTTAAATTGGTTTGAATCCTACCTGGCAGGGAGAAAATTCTTTGTGAGTTGTGGTAATCAAATCTCAAAGACACATGATATCCAATATGGTGTTCCACAAGGCTCTATCCTGGGTCAGCTGCTCTTCTCAATCTACATGCTTCCGTTAGGTCAGGTTACAATGTGAGCTACCACAGCTATGCTGATGACACACAGCTGTACTTATCTATAGCACCTGATGACTCCGACTCTTTGATACACTAACACAATGTCTTACTGGTATTTCTGAATGGATGAATAGTAATTTTCTCAAACTAAATAAAGAGAAAACTGAAATTTTAGTAATTGGCAATAATGGATTCAGCAAGGTTATTAGAAATAAACTTGATGCACTAGGATTAAAAGTTAAGACGGAAGTAAAAAATTTAGGGGTAACTGTTGACTGTAATCTGAATTTTAAATCGCATATTCATCAGACCACTAGGACAGCATTTTTCACTTAAGAAACATAGCTAAAGTTAGACCTCTTATATCATTGAAAGATGCTGAGAAATTAATTCACGCTTTTGTTTTCAGTAGACTAGATTACTGTAACGCACTCCTCTCAGGACTACCCAAAAAAGACATAAATCATTTGCAACGAGTGCAGAATGCAGCTGCTAGAATCCTAACTGGGAAAAGAAAATCCGAACACATTTCTCCAGTTTTGATGTCACTACACTGGTTACCTGTGTCATTCAGGATTGACTTTAAAATACTGCTTATGGTTTATAAAGCCTTAAATAATCTCGCTCCATCTTATATATCGGAATGCCTGACACCTTATATTCCAAATCGTAACCTTAGATCTTCAAATGAGTGTCTCCTTAGAATTCCAAAAGCTAAACTTAAAAGAAGTGGTGAGGCGGCCTTCTGCTGTTATGCACCTAAAATCTGGAATAGCCTGCCAATAGGAATTCGCCAGGCTGATACAGTAGAGCACTTTAAAACACTGCTGAAAACACATTACTTTAACATGGCCTTTTATAACTTCACTTTAACTTAATCCTGATACTCTGTATGTTCAATTCTTCATAATAACTATTCACAGTGGCTCCAAAATCCATACTGACCCCTACTCTCTTCTGTTTCTTTTCCGGTTTCTTGGTGATGGCGGCCTGCACCTACTCAAAGCATCATGATGCACCAACATTGATGGACTGAAAGCCAGAAGTCTACGTGACCATCATCATCAGGTCCTTCCATGAAAACCCTAAATACAAAGAGGACTGTTTGACTTATGTTAGGTAGATTGCCCAGAGGGGACTGGGTGGTCTCGTGGTCTGGAACCCCTACAGATTTTATTTTTTCTCCAGCCTTTGGAGTTTTTTGTTTTTCTGTCCACCCTGGCCATGGACCTTACTTATTCTATGTTAATTAATGTTGACTTATGTTTATTTTTTATTGTGTCTTCTATTTTTCTATTCATTTTGTAAAGCACTTTGAGCTACATTTTTTTGTATGAATATGTGCTATAGAAATAAATGTTGATTGATTGATTGAAGTCAGGTGCAAGCAAGGAACCAACATGGATGGGATGGCAATTCACCTCAGCGGACACTGACACACAACTCCAGACAGGGCCAATTTAATGTGTTCAGGGAAGCAACCGTGAACATCGTGGAACAAGGAAAGGGACTGGAGCACCTGGGGACATCTCACATGGACAGTGGGAAAAATGTACTGTGGCAGAGGTGGGAATGGACCCCAACTCAGTGAGGGGTCACTGTGCTACCCTTTGAATACGCCATTACACAGTTCATGACAAGGATATTTCAATGTCATTGATAAAGCACCATCACTCAGAAAATGAATGAGTGTTGGATGAAAATCATCAGATATTTTGGAGTTTTGTTTATTAAATATGCTAACCTCACCTGCTGCACATGTGATTTGTCTTTGTAATTTTATTATGCTTTCGGCTCTACTCTCTCTGCCCTCTGAACCCAAATGTAATGTGTCATCCATTGTGGCTGGACATTGTACCACAGTGCAGGCCCTTATTTACTTGCTTTTCCTGAGTGCGCCGGTTGATGCAGGCGTCCTTAAAAACGAAGCACAAGGCTCTCTTCAATAACACAAAATTCATTTTCTGCAATCTTTTCATCAGAAAGCGGCACTGGTCAGGTACTTGAAGATCTCAGCCACTGAATGAATTGCAAATGACATTAGAACACTTGTGCGGTGAATTTATCTCTGTGCTCAGCGGCAAACAAACCCTCTTCTGACTGATTAAAAAAATAAAAAAATAAAAATGGCCTCATCAGCCAGAATACACTAGAAAAACAGGTCAGCAGGTGCACACAAGCATCTATCTATCTATCTATCTATCTATCTATCTATCTATCTATCTATCTATCTATCTATCTATCTATCTATTATATAGTGCCTTTCATATCTATCTATCTATCTATCTATCTATCTATCTATCTATCTATCTATCATCTATCTATTATATAGTGCCTTTGATTTCTATCTATCTATCTATCTATCTATCTATCTATCTATCTATCTATCTATCTATCTATCTATCTGTTATATAGTGCCTTTCATTTCTATCTATCTATCTATCTATCTATCTATCTATCTATCTATCTATCTATCTATCTATCTATCTATCGTAAAATAAAGCACATTGACACAAAACAAAGGTTTGGGGCAGCCACCTGTGTACTTGACCTTGGCTGCAAAATAAGCAGAACGGAGTCCAAAACAGAACTGATCAACAGAGGAAGGGAGTGGGTTTTATAGTGAGGATTATGGAAGTGATGTTATCCTTGTGGCCAGGACAGGAAGTGACATTCTCAGAGCTGAGGGGAAAGTGAAGTCTTCGTATTCAGGTGGAATTTCCCATGTCTGCTCTGCGGGGACACAATAAGAGGGTTGAATGAACCTGACTACCCCCTGGCTGGGCATGGAATTCCCTTCTTTTGGTCCCTGTGGCTGGCCCCATGCGCACGTGTGTAATAATAATAATTCTTTGCAGTTGTATAGCTTTTTTTCTCACTAGTCAAAGCACTCAGCAATTGCAGGTTAAGGGCCTTGCTCAAGGGCCCAACGGAGCAGAGTCCCTTTTGACATTTACGGGACTCAAACCGGCAATCTTCCTATCTATCTATCTATCTATCTATCTATCTATCTATCTATCTATCTATCTATCTATCTATCTATCTATCTATCTATCTATCTGTCTATCTATCTATCTATCTATCTATCTATCTATCTATCTATCTATCTATCTTATAATGCCTTTCAATCTATCCAGAATTCACTTCGCTTCTTTCTCTTAAATTTCATCAGTTTGTATGCACAGAGAATTTTAAATTCTTCCCTGCATGTAGCATAAGATAGTTAAGTATAGATATGTTTATTTTAGTTCATCCATCCATCCATTATCCAACCCGCTATATCCTAACTACACGGTCATGGGGGTCTGCTGGAGCCAATCGTAGTCAACACAGAGCTCAAGGCAGGAAACAAACCCTGGGCAGGGTGCCAGCCCACCGCAGTATTTCAATACAATACAATACAATTTATTGTTGTGATGAGTGAGTCGATGTCTTGCACCCCAAAGTCCTCAGTACTTTAGCAAAGCCAGGTTTATTAAACTTGAAACAGGAACAGCAAGGTTATTTATTGTAGTGGGATCGACCATTCTACTATACACAGACACAGCAGACAGGCAGGGTTGACGGGAGGCCAGGTCAGTGGCCAAGTTATAATGTTCCCCACCGGGCGACTGGCACTTTGCTCGTGGCAGCGGTCAGCTTGTAGTTGCTTCTGCGGCGCTATGAACATGTGGCTGCCTCGGCAAAGGACAAGCAACCTTCAACAGACATGGCAGTCATTCCTCTGCGTGTCGTCCCGTTAGGGAGGGTTTCAAAAGAGTTCAAAAGTCTCACCCTTTTAATTTCTCTGTCTTTTCATTCTTTTGACATGACCCACTGTCTCTGCAGAACATACAGCCACACTGATTTACAGATGCGATTTTTGTTCTCGCACAACTGAAGAAATAGTTCCTTCTACCATGTGAGTGTCAAAATTTGGCCTTTGCTCCACACATGGCAACCCCTTTCAGGCTTTTCTAATTTTTGGTTTTGACCCATGTCCAAATCTTCAAATGAAGGTTTTGCATGGGCTCTGCAATTGGCAACTCTTTTGAGACTATTTTTTATTAGAACTCTTTCATGGGTCCCCACCCATGACCATTCTCCTATTCTGAGGTTGACTCCACACATGGCCACTTGTTTTCAGGCTTTCCACATGTTACAGTTTTGCCTTTAGCCTCGATTGTCCTTCTTTGGACAAATTTTGGGTAGGTTCAAAACACAGCATATACTGTACTAGGAACACCTGAAAAGACCTGCGGTTTTGGAGATGCCCTCACCCAGTTGTCTAGCCATCACAATCTGTGGGCCTTGTCAATGTCGCTCAGATGTTCACGTTTCCCCGTTCTTCCATCACATTACCTCCAAGGACCGAATGTTGCTGTCTAATATATCCTACCCCTTGACAGGTGCCGTTTTAACAAGATAATCAATTTTATTCACTTCATCTTCCAGGGGGTTTTAATGATGTGGCTGATGGGTGCATGTACTCCCACCCTAATCACTGACCCTTCATAACACCCTGAAAATATTCACATTTATGTGACACATTTCGTTTATTTTCATTCTGAGATTTGAATTTTGCCCTGCGTTCTCTTTACCTGACATGTTTGTCTGCCACGTCCTCCTCTCTGCCTGACAAGCTTGTCTGCCATCTTCTCTTCTCGCCCCCTTTTTCTTATACATGTCTTTGCTGTCAGCCTTCTCAGATTGATTTTTTAATAGGTTGTAAGATGGGCAGTGGACAATACTTGTATTTTGCAGCCACGGAAGCAACAGCTCTGCATGATGTATTGTTCCTCATACTTTCACAATAAGTAGTGTGCCAAGTAGCGGGTGGCATTTCATTCGACAGAAAATGAAACACATTACTACGCAATCCTATGGCAACCCATCACAGGGATGTCTGCAGCCTGACCCATAGGTTAAGAAACATTGGCTTAGATGATGAAAACGTCGTGTCTACAAAACCCCTAAATCCTATTCAGTGGTTGCTTCCTGTTCCCATCTTGTGTTTATAATTGACTGGCTGTTCCCCGCAGCTCTGCCTGTGTAGTAGTGAAACAGGACAAACTTTAACCATACTAGGGGGCTCCGCGTCCTGCTCACTTCGCTCGCCCACCCCCGGGTTTGGTTAACCGGATATACAATTTAAAGAGATTGTTATTTTCATGGGAATTGATACATATGCATTATTTTCACTTTTACTTTAAAACTTCAGTAAAAACAATATATAACTTATCTTCAAGATGGCAATGAAATTTGATTCCGTGTTTGGACTTTCATCGTGACAACGCAACGTATAACTGCCTGTGAGTGAATATCGTTTCTTTCTCTCTGATAAATAAAACAATTTTTTTTTTTATTTATTTTATTACAATCAATACATAGCAATCAAGTTTTTACAAAAAAAAGAATTATGTTAAGAACAGATCGATCCCCACCCCTGAGAGAGAGAGAGCAAGCCAAACGGTGTAAAATTTAAGGCTTGTAAACATACCTAAATTAATAAATTCTCTGTGCTTTATAAACTTATTTTAAAATATTACTGATTAGATCCTGCCATGTTTTGAAAAAAGTCTGCACAGATCCTCTAACTGAGTATTTGATTTTTTCCAATTTCAAATAGTATAACACATCAGTTTCCCACTGACTTAAAAGAGGAGAGTTTGGGTTCTTCCAGTTTATCAGAATAAGTCTGCGTGCCAACAGTGTAGTGAATGCAATCACAGTCTGTTTGTCTTTCTCCACTTTAAGACCCTCTGGAAGAACCCCAAACACAGCTGTTAATGGGTTAGGAGGGATTGTGAGTCCAAGGCTGTCTGAGAGGTAATTAAAAATTTTGTCCAGAATAATGTTAATTTGGAGCAGGCCCAGAACATGTGACCTAGTGAGGCTGGAGCTTGGTTGCAACGTTCGCAGGTTGGATCATGCCCTGGAAACATTTTGGAGAGTTTTAGTCGAGACAGATGTGCTCGATATATAATTTTGAGTTGTATAATTGTATGCTTTCGCATATGGAGCTTGAGTGAATTCTCTGCATTGCTACTTTCCACTCCTTTTCTGATATATTAATTGAGAGGTCATTTTCCCAGTGTCCTCTTGGATCTTTGAAAGGAAGGGATTGTAAAAGGATTTTATATATTGTAGAGATGGAGTCTAACTCCTTGAAATTGAGCAATAATTTTTCCAGCGTGGATGAGGGTGCAAGATGAGGAAAATCTGGAAGGTTCTGTTTAACAAAGTTCCTGATTTGAAGATAGTGAAAGAAATTTGTAGCTGGAATGTTAAATTTGGAATGTAATTGTTCATAGGATGCAAAGACGTTGTCTATATAAAGATCTCTAAGCAAGTTAATTCCAAATTTTTTCCAGATATTAAAAACTGCATATGTTTGTGAGGGTTGAAAGAGGTGGTTCTCTTGCAGAGGTGCCACAGAAAGAAGCTTCTCCGTCTTAAAATGCTTTCTACATTGGTTCCAGATTCTAAGTGAGTGGAGCACAATTGGGTTATTAGTGTATTGCCGATAACGTGTATTTATTGGAGCACAGAGCAAGGAATACAAAGAAGTACTGCAGGATTTTACTTCTATTGCGGTCCATGCCTGTGTATGTTCTTCTATTTGTGTCCAGGTTCTTATCGCCTGTATATTTGCCGCCCAGTAATAAAACTGGAAGTTAGGTAGAGCCATGCCACCTTCTGCCTTTTGTCTTTGTAGGGTCGCTCTTTTGATGCGTGGATGTTTTGAATTCCAAATAAATGAGGTTATTGTTGAATCTAATTGCTTAAAGAACGATTTATTAATGTATATTGGTATGTTTTGAAATAAAAAAAGGAGCTTAGGAAGAATATTCATCTTAACAGCGTTAATTCTTCCAGCTAGTGTGAGATGAAGGGTTGACCATCTATGCAAGTCTTGTTTAATTTTTTCCATGCAGACGACGAAATTTTGTTGATATAGAATAAAACACATTTTTTGAACGTTTGTCCATGCTCTTTCTTCTTCGCTTAATCATTGACGTGTCATCTAGAACATATAAAATTATTGTCCTGATAACATTTATAAGGGCTGAGAGCGCAGGAAGAGTGTCAACCAAAAGCATTCACATGATTTCTTCCATCTTAAAAATGTTGGGAAATGAAGGTGTGTATTATCGTGGTATTTCCCTCCACTTGCCCTTTACCTGTTTCCTCAAGGGTAAGTGTTCTCGTCAAGTTCGTTATCGGGTTGGTCTACTGTTGCACTTTAAGATGAACACACACACACACACAGACCCTAACCACAACAGTGCTCCATGAATGACACACACACGCTGATTAACCCTTAGCACTTTGAACCACACAAGTGCTATAGGAATAACAGCCTGTCATTCAGCACTTCAAGAGACTTACTTATTTTCGGCACGAACAACATACGATGTTTTAGTGATATCTCAGACCTAAATATTACTTTTGGTCTACAAGAATACATTTAAACATACAAGGACTCAGCACTCTTGACTATAGGCCATTTATCAGCCAAGAAAACCTTCTTTATCGTATTGTCCCTTCTATTGAGTAGCGCTCTTCACTCTCAGCCATATAAACCTCGCAGCACAGAAATAATGGCAAAAATCCGGCTGTCACCAGGTGCTCAAAGAAATCTAACTTATTACTTCAATCACTCTAGACATTAAGACAAAGCATTGAAAGTTCAAAGCAGCATGGTATATATTACAAGAATAATAATAATACCACAAGAACAAAGAATACTAGAAAATAGGTAGTGATAGGAAAGTCTGAATATATATAGTCTTTAGAAAAAGCTTACGAAAAAGTTACAGATGACAAGGATGAATGTCCCAGGGAGGCGTTTGATTTAGCAATCGATGTTCATGATGCCTTTCTGACGACCAGGGCCGTCTTTGTCCGTTCCTCTTCTTCTCTCTTCTTCTCCCTTTGCTTCTCTTTCTTCTCCCTTTGCTTCTCTCTTCTTCTTTCCAAACCAAGGCATATTTATTATGAGATGTCAAGCCTTGGTTTCACAACACATGCACCTGATTGGCTGGCTGTCCAAATGATTGATGAATTAATTCAATGTCCGTTTTCCCACACAACAAAACCTTTGATGTACTCGGAGGCATCAGTAGTTCTTCCTGTCCCAGGCTGTAAACCAAACTGTTGTTCCAGATGTCCATCCATCAATAGCCTGAGGTATCAGCTCAGCATCCTTTCCCAGGCTATAAAACCAAATTAGCACAAAGCTATGAACAAGTGTTATAAAAGTAAGGCGTAAGGGAAGAAAACTTGCTTTAATTTGTTAATTTCATCTGTTGTCTTGTCTTGAACAAAATATAATGGAAACCAAAATGTACAGATTTTATACACCATAACAAGGCGCTTTCTAAATAAGCAGGATTCTGAGAAATTAATTCCTGCATTTATTTCTAGTAGGATTGACAACTGCAATGCGATGTTCACTGGATGTTCAAACTGTCTTTTATACAGCTGACAGTTAATCCAAAATGCGGCTGCAAGAATTATTACAAGAACAAGAAAATACGAACACATAACTCCAGTTCTTAGATCCTTACACTGCCCTCCGGTTAAGTTTAGGGCAGATTTCAAAATCCTCCTTTGAACATATAAAGCATTAAATGGCCGAGGTGCGGCTTACTGGTCTGAACTTATCATGACTTACAAACTGTTGTGATGTGAGATTTTGCATATAACTTGATAAATGTTTTGTATGTCTTTATTTGTAATTTAAGCAAAGCAATATAATTTAGTGTTACTTTTGTGAGAGACATTCGTGTTTGCCCCCGTTTATGACTAAGTTTCTTTGTAATTTTACAACAGGATTTGGGGGATGTGTCTTAAACCAGTTTGGCGAGTGTTTCTTTGCTAAAGTCTTTCTCTCATTCCAGACACAAAGCCAGGTTAGTTTAACATATGGTCTCTTGGGGGGTTGCAGGTGTTAAGATGTACTATTTCCCCCCATTGGTCTGAGGTATGGCTGTTTGGAATTGGCTTGTCTCAGAGGCCTTTAAGTACCATGATGTCCTATTGGCTGTAGGGGTTGGACAGAAAACCCGTAAATTTGCTTGCTCAACCACATTCTCTCTCTTGCTATCCTGTGATGATGCAGAAGTATCTTTCTCTTACTAACAACTAAAGAAGACCATCACACCATGAACTGACAAGAACAGCACAATGAAGAGCACAGCGTCAGCCATATTGAACAGACATGTGGCTGAAAGCTGAGCACCAATGATGTCTTAACTAGAGACATTTGAAGTAACTACAAGTCTGTGTGCCACCTGAGCTACACATCACCATTTAATCAGGTTGTATGGTTGCCAATATTCAAATGTACTTTACATATTGTTATTATTTATGAATATATTATCAGTAATACATTATTTTATGTGTAACTTAACTCCTGCTTGTCTTTTTACTACATCTAATTGCCTGAGGTTATAGATATAGAAGGGAAGGTGGGGAGAAGTTACTGTATATACAGTGGTAAGTCTGTGAGATTAGGCATTCTAAGGCTACATAATAATAATACAATAGGGGAAAAGTAGAGCAATATATATATTACTCTACCAAGATAAAACACAAACACATTAAGATCTCAAGATGCTGGTCTGCTTGTGATTCCAAGAATTAATAAAATAACAGTGGGAGGTCAAGCTTTTAGTTACAGGACCCCCTAAACTGTGGAGTGGTCTGCCTGCTACTATAAGAGGTGCCCCTTCATGTCTCAGCTTTTAAATCCCAGCTGAAGACTCAAAACTTCAGTTTAGTACACCCTGACTAGAGCTGCTGATTAACTGTACAGACTGCATCTCTGTTGTTAGTCATTAGCACTCAAACATAAGTAACATGACAGTTATAAATTGTTACTAACCCTCACCGGTTCTGTTTCTCTTCTCGGTACTCAAATGTGGCACTTGGTGCCACGGCCCACCTGCCAGGTTGTTTTGCCTGCTTAAGGTAAAGTCGTCTTTGATGGAGGATCACAGGAGTCATGGGAAAGAGGGGTCCTTTCATTGGATTAGCGCTATTTCAGCTGTTGAATGGCCAATACGGGGAGCTTGATGGCCGAGGTCTCCAGGACTCTGAACAAATCCAAATCATATTATGTGATATCATCTACTCCGTTCTTCTAAAAGTTTTATTTTTATACTGTATTGAGGATTTGTTCTGTTCTGTGTATTGTATTGTATTGACCCCCTTCTTTTTGACACCCACTGCACGCCCAGTCTACCTGGAAAGGGGTCTCTCTTTGAACTGTCTTTCCTGAGGTTTCTTCCACTTGTTATCTACAAGGGTTTTTATTTTGGCAGTTGTTCCTTGTCTTTCTAGAGAGTCAAGGCTGGGGGCTGTCATGAGGCAGGGCCTGTTAAAGCCCATTGCGGCACTTCTTGTGTGATTTTGGGCTATACAAAAATAAATTGTACTGTATTGTACTGACAGGTTAGATGACGGTGGTCTTATTTGAAAACAGTTGTAAGTAGGGTGTGACTTGAAAGAATCTCATGTTAAAAGTCTCCGTCTCACTGGACTTCATACTGCGCCAACGTTTTTGGAATCTTTCAATTCTCGTGGATACGCCTCTTCATTGGGAAGAAACGCAACTTTTTTTCCTTGATGGCAACACGAATTCGACAATCTACAAGTCTCCGACTTAAAGTTTAAATCCGAACAATATATTCAATCTCTTTTTGCTGTTCCATTATTTCACTAAGTAATAATTTTACATTTGTTTGCGCTAATGCAATCTTTACTATCCTTTTTTTGAGGCTCTCAAATTTTTGTACTTCCATTATCTCTGACCTGCTCTGCATGTGAACCACGGCAACATTTTTGAATTCTTTACAAAGTTCTACTTTGTCATCTACTCTTTGTCCTTTATTTCCGGCCCTGGGCCTGGTTAAATCTCTTGGCACAAAGACTGGTCTTGCAGTGTCTATCCGAGAAAATCACAATTTGTCTCCTTCCAAGATTTTTTTTTTTATAATAGAGAGAGGAGATAGTGGCACAGGAGACAGAGCTGGAGGTGGCAGAGTTAAAAATGTTAAGATTTGCATTGGGAGTGAGGAGTGGACAGGATTAGAAATGAGGACGTTAGAGGGTCAGCTCAAGTTGGACGGTTGGGAGACAAAGTCAGAGAGGCGAGATTGCGTTGGTTTGGACATGTGCAGAGGAGAGATGCTGGGTATATTGGGAGAAGGGTGCTAAGGATAGAGCTGACAGGCAAGAGGAGGAGAGGAAGACCTAAGAGAAGGTTTATGGATGTGGTGAGAGACGACATGCAGGTGATGGGTGTGACAGAGCAAGATGACGAGGACTGGAAGAGATGGAACAAGATGATCCGCTGTGGTGACCCCTGTGAGCGCTGAAGTCGAAAAACAACGGAAAAACTTAAACCCAATTAAAAAAATAATTTCTTTATTCTTAATTCTTGGTGAGTAGAGAGAATGTGAGACTACCTCTTCCCAACTCAGTCAACTGATTTGGATTTTGGCAGAATATCTAAAGTAAACCTGTTCTCTCTTTTATATCCTAGAAAAGAAAAAAAAACCCTAGCAGTTCATTCTGAGGTTATACATAGCTTAGGTTAAATCTTAATTTATGATATACTGGAATGTTCTTAAACCTGAAACAAACAGCCATTTGCATTCCAAAGGAATACACCCTTCTAATTATACACACTTAGAATCAATTAAAACATTCTTATAGTCCATTAAGATCTTACATTCTTCACTGGGTCTTCTGATAGTATCAGAGGTCAGCCTTTCCTATAAATGATAAAAGTTAGTCCCTTAATGCTGTGCACAAAGCCCAACTCCTTTTCTGCATAAATCAGGAACAAATCACATAGCTCTCTGCAGCACGATCAACTCAAAACACAGTCCTTGATATCTGTGAGTTAAATAATAATGTTTTCTCTTCCTCACCCCCTAATGGGAGCAGCCAAAAGAAGAAGAAGAAGAACAGGCAAATGGAAAATTTAACAAAAACAAAGCATACGACAGAATGGACTACGATTTTCAAAAAACTCTTCTCCACCCGTTCCATTCTGCTTGCACTCTTTTCTTCACTTCTCTTCCACAATCCCTCTGTATTGTTCATCCCAAGTATTTAAACTCCTCCATCTTCACCAACTCTCTTGGTGGTCCTACTGACCTTCATTCCTCTCCTCTCTAGAGCAGATCTTCACCTCTCCAGGGTCTCCTCAACCTCCTCCCTACTATCGCTAAAGATCACAATGTCATCTGCAAGCATCATAGTCCACGGGGACTCCTGTCTAATCTCATCTGTTAACCTGTCCATCACCACTGCAAATAAGAAAGGCCTCCGAGCCGATCCCTGATGTAATCCCACCTCCGTCGCTCCTACCGCAGACCTCACCATGGTCACACTGCCCTCGTACATATCCTGTACCACTCTCACATACTTCTCTGCCACTCCCGACTTCCTCATACAATACCACAGCTCCTCTCAGTCACCCTGTCATTTGCTTTCTTCAGGTCCATAAAGACGCAATGCAACTCCTTCTGGCCTTCTCTATACGTCTCCATCAACATCCTGAGAGCACACATTGCCTGTGCCTGTTCAGTTGCCTGTTCTAAATAATATACGTACATGATTGGTTTTTCCTCTCATAGAGCCATGCTGGCTGTTATTTAGTATAGAATTTTCATTCTTTTCTTAGTTCCATGACGCCACTAGATCCAAAGACACGGAGGAGTCCTTCCCTTCGAAGGATCTGACCAGCCCAGTGTAGCCAGCTTGGTGCTCTTGTCAGTGCTGCAGGATACGGCACTATTAAAGATGGCGCTAAGCAACTTTTCTTTCTTTCTTTCTTTCTTTCTTTCTTTCTTTCTTTCTTTCTTTCTTTCTTTCTTTCTTTCTTTCTTTCTTTCTTTCTTTCTTTTACTTGAATTAAAACCACTTGTGATGCAGGCCTGTTTTCCAAGTGACCTACTTGCACATAAAAGCCATCTCTCATAGGTCAAGCAGATGACTTTCTCCCCCTGCAAATAGAAAGAAAATGAAAAGCAACCAAGCCGTTGAGTTAGTGCACACAATTCAGCCTCATTGAACAAACGGCCTTCTTACACAAAGAACCAAGCAGCCATTGGGCTTTCATGCCATGACATGATTCTTTTCTTTCAATAAAGTGCGTTGTGGCAGAGTACCATCTACACAGGGCCAGCCTCGGGGGGCTTTTCCGAGAATAATGAAAAAGAAAAGAGCATCTTCATAATCGGAGTTGAAGTTCAATATGCAGAGAGACGTCAGAAGGGAAATGGGGAAACGCTGTCCATTTATGAGGTCTTTTCTGCCACCAGAGATTTCAGAGCACCAGAAGCCAAATGTCACCAGTTGCCGAAGACACTAAAAGCCTTTGGGGTCCCCACCTGCATCTTCTGTAGTGTCAAAAAAAAAAAAAAATTGATAGTTACTGAGCAGATGTGATAGGCAATAAGAAAGGGAATCGGCCTGGGAATGCTGGGAAAGGGGCTGTATGGAAATTGTAAATATGGATTAATTTTAAAATCATTAAATAAAACTCTACAAGTAAACCAAACATTTAGCCAGTAGGCACAGAGAGGCTGCACCATGGCACAGTGATTAGTTTGAGGTCTGGTCCCAGCTGTCCTGGTCCATATGGGTTTTCTCCTGATTCTCCATTTTCTTCTTTGAAGGATGGCACAGATGGACTGATGGGTTGGGATGAACCCCATTCTCTGTCTCAGTGAGGAGACTAGCATCCTGGTGGGGCTCGGCAGAAGACCCTTACTCGGCAGGGAATCAAACGGAAGAGCCAGGGTAGACCACTTTTCAAGACAGTATGCTCCCCTACAACTAGGGCTGTGGATTCAAGGAGACAATTTTGGGTACCTGAAGTCAGGGTCGCAGTTGGCAAAAATGTACCGACTCTGACTCCTAATAAATTAAAATTGTAATGAACAAAATACAGCAAGTTCAAATGTCCCATTTCACAAACAATAGTCATAATTAAGTACTTCTCTGATGTAAGAGTAAAGCCCAGTGCCTAGTTGTGTTACTACTAGTGTGAAGTTCAGCTGAGCTATTATACAACCTGACATTCACATATTGTAATCTGGATTATGGTACACTGCGGTGGGTTGGCACCCTGCCCAGGATTGGTTCCTGCCTTGTGCCCTGTGTTGGCTGGGATTGGCTCCAGCAGACCCCCGTGACCCTGTATTCGGATTCAGCGGGTTAGAAAATGGATGGATGGATTATGGTACAACCCCAATTCCAGTGAAGTTGGGACGTTGTGTAAAACGTAAATAAAACAGAATACAATGATTTGCAAATCCTTTTCAACCTATATTCAATTTAAGATATCGAATGTTCAAACTGATAAACTTTATTGTTGTTTTGCAAATCTTCACTTATTTTGAATTTGATGCCTGCCGCACGTTCCAAAAAAGCTGGGACAGGGGCAGCAAAAGACTGGGAAAGTTGAGTAATGTTCAAAAAACACCTGTTTTGAACATTCCACAGTTGAACAGGTTAATTGGAAACAGGTGTTTGTCATGATTGGGTATAAAAGGAGCATCCCCAAAAGGCTCAGTCGTTCACAAGCAAGGATTGGGCGAGGTTCACCACTTTGTGAACAACTGCGTGGGCAAATAGTCCAGCATTTTAAGAATAACGTTTCTCAAGGTACATTTGCAAGGGATCTAGAGATTTCATCATCTACTCTCCATATCATCATCAAAGGATTCAGAGAATCTGGAGAAATCTCTGCACGTAAGCGGCAAGGCCAAATACCAACACTGGATGCCCGTGACCTTCGATCCCTCAGGCGGCACTGCATTAAAAACCGACATCATTCTGTAAAGGATATTACCACATGGGCTCAGGAATACTTCAGGAAACCATTGCTAGTTAACACAGTTCGTCGCTACATCTACAAGTGCAAGTTAAAACTCTACCATGCAAAGCGAAAGCCATATATCAACAACACCCAGAAATGCTGCTGGCTTCTCTGGGCCTAAGCTCATCTGAGATGGACTGATGCAAAGTGGAAAAGAGTGCTGTGGTCTGGCGAGTCCACATTTCAAATTGATTTTGGAAATCATGGATGTCGTGCCCTCTGGGCCATAGAGGAAAAGGACCGTCCGGATTGTTATCAGCGCAAAAGCCAGCATCTGTGATGGTATGCGGGTGTGTTAGTGCCCATGGCATGGGTAACTTGCACATCTGTGAAGGCACATTAATGCTGAAATGTACATACAGGTTTTGGAGCAACATATGCTGCCATCCAAGCGATGTCTTTTTCAGGGACGTTCCTGCTTATTTCAGCAGGACAATGCGAAGCCACATTCTGCATGTGTTACAACAGCGTGGCTTCGTAGTAAAAGAGTGCGGGTACTAGACTGGCCTGCCTGCACTCCAGACCTGTCTCCCATTGAAAATGTGTGGTGCATTATGAAGCACAAAATATGACAACGGAGACCCCAGACTGTTGAGCAACTGAAGCTGTACATCAAGCAAGAATGGGAAAGAATTCCACCTACACAGCTTCAACAATTAGTGTCCTCAGTTCCCAAACGCTTATTGAGTGTTGTTAAAAGGAAAGGTGATACAACACAGTGGTAAACATGCCCCTGTCCCAGCTTTTTTGGAATGTGTTGCAGGCATCAAATTCAAAATGAGTGAAAATTTGCAAAACAACAATGAAGTTTTTCAGTTTGAACATTCGATATCTTGTCTTTGTAGTGTATTCAATTGAATATAGGTTGAAAAGGATTTGCAAATCATTGTATTCTGATTTTTTTCAGATACAGTTGTGCTTGAAAGTTTGTGAACCCTTAAGAATCTCTATATATAATTCACTACGGCAAGACACCCATGGAAAGCTCGCCGGAAGGGGCGTGGATTTACTAAGCCGCCGACAAGTAAGACACCTATGGCGCACGCAGGAAGGAGCCACGCCCACCAACTCCAAGACCATTGGATACGGCGACAACTTCAGAGCCACGCCCACCAACTCAGGACGCGACGACACAGAAGGAACGGCGTCATTTATATTCATCTGTCATAGAGGCCTCATGTACCTCCGAGCCACCTTGACTGTTCATAGAGGCATATTTCTCACGGAGGTGAGTCGCCATATGCAGCGTGTAAAACGGTTTGCGAGGGGTATCTCGTGGGATCTTTAAAACATTCCTTTACAACTGAGGTTAAAACACAATGAAGTAAGCAGTCTTTAAAAACCGAGTTTTCGGTTACGACGCACGACCGCATGCACCACAGCAAACTGTTTTACACGCTACATACGGCGATTCGCATCCGCGACAAACATGCGTCTTCTTCACTCACGGACAATTATATGTTGCTCTCTCCAAAGTTCCATCTTTTCATTCACTTTCTGTTGTATCCTCAAACCCTCCCTTTTAGACAACTGTGTCTTTCCAGAAGTGTTCAACCATCAATAAATAATTATGCGGCGTTTGTTATGCCGCGGGTTCACTATTGTGTTGTATTTTGCTCTCTCCAGAGTTTCATCTTTTCATTCACTTACTGTTGTACTCTCACACCAACCCGTTTTAGACAACCGTGTCTTTCCAGAAGTGTTTAGCATTCAATACATAATTATGCATGAGATTGAGCGTGTGTCTACCTGGCGCAGAGAGGTGTGGGTAAGCCATTGAACCCCATTCGGGCTGCAAACCGTGGAATTCCCACTAAGTGCGACTCATACGCTCTCACTGGTTGCGTCCCTACCCTTTGTGCACACCCGCCTCCCACCTCGCTACTACTGTGGTCGGGTGTCTTGGTGGATTATATATAGAAAAGCAGCCAAAACCGCACAGAGCAATGAAACGTCTACGTGAGTCACAGGTACATCTGGCCTGTGTAAAGACGACAAAGACTCGAGTGACGAGTTGGAGGTGGGCACACGAGCGGGCAGTGCATACTGAACGAGAAATCAGCAGACTAGCATGTCCTTCTCCTCTCCTCCTGTCCACACTCCGTACCGTGCACTCCCATCCCTCCGTCTGGCAGGAGAAGGCGTGATGGCGGTCCGCCAGTTTTCAGTCACGGACGATTGTGTGTTGGTTCATTCCGTCCATTGTTACAATGTTGCTTTTCTTGCTGATTTATTACATTACCGATTTTTCAAATGTTAATTTTCACCCTGTGCTTAAAAATCATTAAAAAACCGGCCTGATTATGCGGCGTATATGCCGCGGGTTGGCTAGTTTTCTATATTTCTGCATAAATATGACCTGAAACATCATCAGATTTTCACTCAAGTCCTAAAAGTAGATAAAGAGAAACAAGTTAAACAAATGAGACAAAAATATTATACTTGGTCATTTATTTATTGAGAAAAATGATCGAATATTACATATTTGTGAGTGGCAAAAGTATGTGAACCTCACGGATGAGCAGTTAGTTTGAAGGTGACATTTGAGTCGGGTGTTTTCAGTCAATGGGATGCCAATCAGGTGTTGGTGGGCACCCTGTGTTATTTAAAGAACAGGATCTATCAAAGTCTGCTCTTCACAACACATGTTTGTTGAAGTGTATCAAGGCACGAACAAAGGAGATTTCTGAGGACCTCACAAAAAGAGTTGTTGATGCTCATCAGGCTGGAAAAGGTTACCAAACCATCTCTAAAGAGTTTGGACTCCACCAATCCACAGTCAGACCGATTGAGTACAAATGGAGGAAATTCAAGACCACTGTTTCTCTCCCCAGGAGTGGTCGGCCAACAAAGATCACTCCAAGAGCAAGGCACACGTGTAATAGTCAGCGAGGTCACAAAGGACCCCAGGGTAACTTCTAAGCAACTGAAGGCCTCTCTCACATTGGCTAATGTTCATGTTCATAAGTCCACCATCAGGAGATCACTGAACAACAATGGTGTGCATGGCAGGGTTGCAAGGAGAAAGCCACTGCTCTCCAAAAAAAACATTGCTGCTCGTCTGCAGTTTGCTAAAGATCACGTGGACAAACCAGAAGGCTATTGGAAGAATATTTTGTGGACGGATGACACCAAAATAGAACTTTATGGTTTAAATGAAAAGCGTGATGTTTGGAGAAAGGAAAACACTGCATTCCAGCATAAGAACCTTATCCCATCTGTGAAACATGGTGGTGGTAGATATCATGGTTTGGGCCTGTTTTGCTGCATCTGGACCAGAACGGCTTGCCTTCATTGATGGAACAATGAATTCTGAATTATATCAGAGAATTCTAAAGGAAAATGTCAGGACATCTGTCCATTGAACTGAATCTAAAGAGAAGAGAAGGTGGGTCATGTAGTAAGACAACGACCCTAAACACACAAGTCGTTCTACCAAAGAATGGTTAAAGAAGAATAAAGTTTATGTTTTGGAATGGCCAAGTCAAAGTCCTGACCTTAATCCAATCGAAATGTTGTGAAAGGACCTGAAGTGAGCAGCTCATGTGAGGAAACCCACCAACATCCCAGAGTTGAAGCTGTTCTGTACGGAGGAATGGGCTAAAATTGTAGCCTGGAGACCCAGACTGCACACAGGACTCCTGATGAGGCCTCACCATTGTGTTATAAAGCTGAGCAGAACCTCCTGTGACTTATACTCCTAACGCCAAGGCGCTATATAACTGCCATTCTGTTAGCCTTCTTAATGGCTTCTGAACTCTGTCTGGTAGTCGATAGCTTAGTCCAATATGACTCCTAAATCCTTCTCATAAGGTGGACTCTTGATTTTCTGACCGCCCATTGTGTATTCAAACCTCACATTTTGACTTCCTGTGTGTAATTCTTTATATTTACTGACATCAAATTTCATCGTCCACAAATCTGCCCAAGCCTGTCTGCTGTCCAAGTCCTTCTGTGATGATATAACGGATTCCAAATTATCTGCTAATCCACCTATCTTGGCATCATCTGCAATCTAAACCAGCTTGTTCCTTCTATTCCTATCTAAATCATTTCTAGATATTAAAAATAGCAGCGGCCCTAGCACTGCCCCTTGCTGGTCACCACTCTTAACATCGGCCAGTTCTGATGAGGTTCCTCACACCATCACCCTCTGTTTCCTGTGTCTCAGCCAATTCTGCACCCATCTAAAAACATCACCCTGAACTGCCATTTCTTTCAATTTAATGCCCAACCTCTCATGTGGCACCTTCATGTAGATGTAGAATTCTTTATTGTCATTATGCATACACGTAACAAAGTTTTTTGTTGGTAGGACTGTTCTTCAAGGCAGAATACTTGAAATACACATTACACTATAAATAATAAAGTAAACATGATAAGTATAAAAGACAGCAGCAATAAAACATCATCAAGTCCAGACTTTTGCTGAGGTAGTACGCCTGCAGAGGTGCGTGGGTCTGCTAATGGGTCATCTGTTCTTATTTTTTTCACTTGTCAGATAGACCCTAAAGAAGGAAAGGTCATCTTTCCTGTGTCAAATAAACAGGAAATTGTCCTCGGTCAGCTTACTGGACCCTGTCTTATGACAGACGCCTGTATCAATGACCTGCTGTCACGGCAAAACGGCTTTGTCATCTTTTAACCGTTAGTAGCTTGCAAGAAGTTCATTTTTCTTTCACATGTTCAGAAGATTTTCTTCATGAGGTTATGAGAATCCAGCCGATCGAGTGTCAAATGTTGACGTTTTTAAAATGCGTGCTTCTCTTTGAGTATTTAAAAAGGCTAAATCTTCTCAGTCATAATAGATATTGGTCATTTGCACCCCCTGATGGAGGTCCGTAGAGGGCTTGGTCCCTAATAAAGGATCAAAGGTCAAAAATAACATCAAAGTCATTCTTACTGACCTAGAAATGACCTAAAATGATACCCTGCATGCTTATGTTTTAAAATTGTTATGTTGTAACCTTCTGGGTGTGGCTCAAAGAGGGCTAGGACCACCAGCAAATATGAAACATTTGATCATATCTGTGATCGGCATCCTCGAAATACCTTAAACCGATCCTCATTTTGTCAAAGGTTTGTGAAAAGGAGTAACTTCAGCTGACTCCTCGTATCTCATTAAGGGTTCAGTTGATGTCCTCTTCAAGTCCTTCTGATAATTTTTGCTGAAGACACCTTTTATCATAGCAATAGAATTTCCTTCACAAACTCTGGTCCAGAATGGGCTACAAATGATTTGTCTAAGGGTCTAGAGGGCCAAAAACATAAGTGGACACCAAGATGAGTTGAACGGTCTATCACATGAGGAAGTTTTCTCTTATCGGTGAATCAGGAGGGGGTGGCACGGTATATTTTAACTGCTGGGTGGCACAGTGGTAGCACTGCTGCCTCGCAGTTAGGAGACCTGGGTTCGCTTCCCGGGTCCTCCCTGCGTGGAGTTTGCATGTTCTCCCGTGTCGTGGGTTTCCTCCGGCGCTCCTGTTTCCTCCCACAATCCAAAGACATGCAGGTTAGGTGGATTGGCGATTCTAAATTGGCCCTAGTGTGTGCTTGGTGTGTGGGTGTGTTTGTGTGTGTCCTGTGGTGGGTTGGTTCCTGCCTTGTGCCCTGTGTTGGCTGGGATTGGCTCCAGCAGACCCCCGTGACCCTGTATTCGGATTCAGCGGGTTAGAAAATGGATGGATGGATGGATGAATCAGGAGGCACCAGACCAAAAAAGAGTGATTTTAAAGCATTCACAATTAATTCTTTGGAACATAATATTAATAATGGGCGGCACGGTGGCGCAGTAGGTAGCGCTGCCACCTCACAATTAGGAGATTCGGGTTCACTTCCCGATGCATGGAGTTTGCATGTTCTCCCCGTGTCTTTGTGGATTTCCTCCGGGTACTCCGGTTTCCTTCCACAGTCCACAGACATGCAGGTTAGGTGCATTGGAGCTTCTAAATTGTCCCTAGTGTGTGCTTGGTGTGTGCCCTGCGGTGGGCTGGCACCCTGCCCGGGGTTTGCTTCCTGCCTTGCGCCCTGTGTTGGCTTGGATTGGCTCTAGCAGACCCCCGTGACCCTGTAGTTAGGATTAAGCAGGTTGGATAATGGAAGGATAATATTAATAATCAGAAAAGTTAGACAGTTAAATCCTTTAATTCAACCAGAAACAAACTTAAATAGAGGAAGAAAAATTCCGCAAAGATCCCCTGTGCCTGCTGAATGCTGGCTTCATTTCAGGCTCTAATTATCTACACTTTAGGTTCTGAGTGCACACGGCGTCTGTGAGATGTCATCCTGTCACACAGGCACTCGGCGCCACTCATACGTGCAACCCGTCTGACTGAGGGGCGTCTTCCGTCTCAATCAAAAGTGCATAAATTCTTAACTCAGACCCGATATCAGGGCATTTTATGATTCACATGAAAAATGGCTGCCGTCTATTTGCTCTGCCTAGCCAGTCAAAAAATTTTGTGCTAAAGGTCAGTTCTTCTTGGTGTTTCTTTCAGGTGTCCTTCATATCATTTATCCTGGAATTCAAATAAAGTGACTTTTGTAAACAACCTTGCAATTAGAAATGTGGACGGCTCAAATACAGAAAATGACAAGTCTGCTGTAAATTGTGCTCGAGTGGCAGTAACTCGATTGGTATGGATTATTCTTCCATCTTTGTTTATTTTGCTATACTTTTGGTACATTTTTTATTTATTTATTTTGGTGTTTTAATTTTTTCTTGTTTAGGGCTTTTTTGTTCTTTGCTTTTTTAACCCTCTGTACTTTTCATTTTATTATTGTTATTAATTAATTGATAGTATTCTTGACAGAGTAAACTTGTCATTAGATACGCCAAGACTGTCTTAAGACTGCTGTAGTTAAACCCCTGCTCAAGAAAAATAATCTTGACTCCTCTGCTTTTGAAACTTTTAGACCAATTTCTAACCTGCCTTCACTTAAGTAAAGTCCTAGAGAAGGCAGTCATTATGCAGCTAAATGACCACCTCAATAAACCTGCCATTCTAAATAACTTTTAGTTGGGTTTTAGAACAAATCACAGCACAGAAACTGAACTCATTAAAGTAGTCAACGACTTGCGGGTAAATCCAGACAGAGGCCATTTATTTGTTCTCATCCTCTTAGATCTGAGGGCCGCATTTGACACCATTGATCACAATATTCTTAGAAATCGCCTTAGTCAGTGGGTGGGCCTCTCTGGCAGGGTCTTAAATTGGTTTGAATCCTACCTGGCAGGTAGAAAATTCATTAATTATAATGGTAATTATAACTCAAAAACCCCTGATATTCTAGATGGTGGTCCACAAGGTTCTATCCTGGGTCCGCTGCTCTTTTCGATCTCCATGCTTCCATGAAGTCAGATTATTTTGGGGCATAATGTGAGCAACCACAGCTAGATAGATAGGTAGATAGATAGATAGATAGATATGAAAGGCACTATATAATAGATAGATAGATAGATAGATAGATAGATAGATAGATAGATAGATAGATAGATAGATAGATAGATAGATAGATAGAAAGGCACTATATAATAGATAGATAGATAGATAGATAGATAGATAGATAGATAGATAGATAGATAGATAGATAGATAGATAGATAGATAGAGAAAGGCACTATATAATAGATAGATAGATAGATAGATAGATAGATAGATAGATAGATAGATAGATAGATAGAAAGGCACTATATAATAGATAGATAGATAGATAGATAGATAGATAGATAGATAGATAGATAGATAGAAAGGCACTATATAATAGATAGATAGATAGATAGATAGATAGATAGATAGATAGATAGATAGATAGATAGATAGAAAGGCACTATATAATAGATAGATAGATAGATAGATAGATAGATAGATAGATAGATAGATAGATAGAAAGATAGATAGATAGATGGATACTTTATTAATCCCAAGGGGAAATTCCCATACTCCAGCAGCAGCATACTGACAATAACAATATTAAATTAAAGAGTGATAATGCAGGTATAACAGACAATAACTTTATATAATGTTAACGTTTATCCCCCCGAGTGGAATTGAAGAGTCGCATAGTGTGGGGTCTCCTCAGTCTGTCACTGAAGCTGCTCCTCTGTCTGGAGATGATCCTGTTCAGTGGATGCAGTGAGTTCTCCATGATTGACAGGAGTCTGCTCAGCACACACATCTGTATTTATCAATAGCGCCTGATGACCCCGACTCTCTTGATTCACTGACCCCCAATGTCTTACTTGTGTTTCTGAATGGATGAGTAGTCATTTTCTCAAACTAAAAAAGGAGAAAACAGAAATTTTAGTGATTGTCAATAATGGATATAATGAGGATATTAGAAATAAACTTGATGCATTAGGATTAAAAGTCAAGACAGAGGTAAGAATTGAGGGGTGACTATTGACTCTGACCTGAATTTTAAATCACATATTAATCAGATTACTAGGACAGCATTTTTTCACTTAAGAAATATAACAAAAGTTAGATCTCTTATAACAATGAAAGATGCTGAGAAATGAGTTCACGCTTTTGTTTTCCGTCGACTAGATTACTGTAACGCACTCCTCTCAGGACCACCCAAAAGAAAGACATCAATCGATTACAACGAGTGCAGAATGGAGCTGCCAGTATCCTAACTAGGAAAAGAAAATCAGAGCACATCACACCAGTCTTGGCGTCACTACACTGGTTACCTGTGCCATTTAGAATTGACTTTAAAACACCGCTGATGGTTTACAAAGCCTTCAATAATCTCACTCCGTCCTGTATCTCTGCATGTCTGTCACCTGACACTTCAAACCATAACCTTAGATCTTCAAATGAGGGTCTGCTTTGGATTCCAAGAGCTGAGCTGAAAAGAAGTGGTGAGGCGGGCGGCCTTATGCGCCTAAAATCTGGAGTAGCCTGCCAATAGAAATTTGCCAGGCTAATACAGTGGAGCACTTTAAAACACTGCTGAAAATAGTTTAACTTTAGCCACGGCTTTCTCAGAGCTTCATTTTAGTTTAATCCTGATGCTCTGTATATGCAATTATCATTCATGGTGGTTCCGAAAAATCCACACTAACCCCTACTTTCCCTGCTGTTCCTTTTCCAGTTTTCTGTGGTGTTGATCTGCGTCCCCACCACCTGACCAAAGCACCGTGATGTCCCTCCATTGATGGATTGAAGGCCAGAAGTCCACATGACCGTCATCATCAAGTTCTTCCATGTGAACCCTGAATACCACGAGGACTGATTGAGGTCATTGATGTTCGGTAGAATGCCTAGAGGGGGCTGGCTGGGTGGTCTCGTGACCTCAGGACTCCTGCAGATTTTTTTTTTTCCCCAAGCCGTCCTCCTTGGCCATCAGACCTTACTTTTATTCTATGTTAATCAGTCTTCCCTAATTTTATTTTCTTATATATTTTGTCTTTTTTTCCTCTTTCTTCATCATGTAAAGCACTTTGAGATGTGCTATAGAAATTAATGTTGCTGTTGTTGATTCTCACCTCTTTGTCTGACACCGCTCTTCCTGATGAGGGTCGCAGTTGCAGGAGGTCCAGGCAGGTCAGCACAGACTTCTTTGTCCCTAGGTAGAGATTCCAGCTCTTCCTGAGGTATTAACTTGCATTTCCAAGCCAGCCAAGAGATAAAAATTCCTCCAGCCTATCCTAGGTCTTCTGCAGGGTCTCTGGCCAGTGAGATATAAGCGTTCTACCAGGGTTGGCATTATGTAGTATCCGTTCTAAAACCTTACGGTCAGAGACACTGCAGTTCCCAAAGCAGACTGTAATGCAGCTGGTCAGTACGCTCTCGATGGTGCCCCTGTAGAATGTTCTGAGAACTTGGGGAGGAAGGCTTGCTTTCTTCAGCACCTGAAGGATATTAAGATGCTGCGCCTTCTTGGTTATGGAGGTGGTGTTAATTGACCAAGTAAGGTCACCTGTCTGATGCACACCATGGAATTTGCGGCTCTTGACCAGTTCCACCACAGTGCCCTCAATTTGCAATGGGGTGTTGTAATAAGAATATAAGTTTAATGTCACTGTGCTCTGTACAAAAAATTATTTTATAAATCCACTCACATGTACAGGCCAAGCCAAAGTTAGCACACTGGGGCTCTTAGCATTTAGAACTGCTAAGCAAGCATTTGAAGAGAGAAGGTACAACTACGAAAATGGGCATTGTACTATTTCTGTATAGGGTGGCCCAGATCTAATTATACAATTTTCATTACACTGTAACTTATTAATTTACTACATAGAAAATCACCCGAAAAATCCCAGACTATCGAGAAGTATGTGAACTGACGACATGAAGAATCGTCTTCGCGCCGAACTGGAATCATCCCTGCATAAATCAAAGTCATCCAGGACAATCTGGATCTGCATAATTCGATCTGGACCACCCTGTATGTTAGAGATGAAATGGAATCCCTCCCTTCCCTTGTTTGGAACCTAAGTAAGGGCCTGCACGTGGAGAAACCAGTATATGGCTTGGACAGCAGCCAAATACCTCGAAGCCGACGCACGGATGGGTGATAACGTCATCCGTCCTGAAAACCCTTCCAGCGCAGTGACGAAAAATGGCAGACATTATAAATCAAGATCCCACCTTGGTAATGTCTTGCTATGGCTTCCCGTCTGTAATGCCACGTAAATCGTCAGTAAAGAAAGCAAAGTTATTTTCTCTTATGTGATTTCTTACCGCCATATCACTATAGGAGGGATATCGCCTTTTAATATCATATCTACATAGTTTCCGGTTACTTAAAACACCACCATTACAAAAGAACTTATTCCAACTAGGGAGCTATCGCCCCCTACAGGAACCGGTGTGGACAGCATGGGGCCTACCTGAAGTCATCACTCATCTCTCTCGTCTTGTCCACATTAAGAGACAAATCCTTGCATTCACACCAGTCCACCAATCTCAATTCTCTAAGCTGACCCGTTCCCATTGCTGATGAGACCAAACTAAATGACAGCTGTCCAGACGTGAGTCAGCAGAGTGCACAGAAGTGGACGGAGTACTCAGCCCCTTGACGGGGCTATAAATTGTTTCCAACGTGGACTTCCTGAGGTGGGGCGCACGGCAGTGGGTAGCGCTGCTGCCTCGCAGTTAGGAGACCCGGGTTCGCTTCCCGAGTTTGCATGTTCTCCCCGTGTCTGCGTGGGTTTCCTCCGGGCACTCCGGTTTCCTCCCGCAATCCGGGCGATTCTAAATTGGCCATAGTGTGTGATTGGTGTGTGGGTGTGTTTGTGTGTGTCCTGCGGTGGGTTGGCACCCTGTCCAGGATTGGTTCCTGCCTTGTGCCCTGTGTTGGCTGGGATTGGCTCCAACAGACCCCCGTGACCCTGTATTCGGATTCAGCGGGTTAGAAAATGGATGGATGAACTTCCTGAGGTCCAGGATCCAGTTGCATATGGAAGTGCTGTAGCCCAGAAGACTAAACTTCCCTTTGAGGTTCTGGGGATTGGTGGGGTTGAAGTTCAGAAATTTGTCTTATTAGGAAAGGAAAATTAATAAAAACAAACCTGAATCTCAGAAATAGGCCACAGAAACACCATAAATGCAAAACATACAACTGATATGATGGAGCAGCACACAAAAGTGGTGGGTGGCTTCTAAAAGACCTGCAGAGCATACATCACATACTCAAGGACACCAGTGGAAACCCATCCATCCATCCATCCATTTTCCAACCCGCTGAATCTGAACACAGGGTCACGGGGGTCTGCTGGAGCCAATCCCAGCCAACACAGGGCACAAGGCAGGAACCAATCCTAGGAAGGGTGCCAACCCACTGCAGGACACACACAAACACACCAAGCACACACTAGGGCCAATTTATAACCGCCAATCCACCTAACCTGCATGTCTTTGGACTGTGGGAGGAAACCCACACAGACACGGGGAGAACATGCAAACTCCACACAGGACCCGGGAAGCGAAACCTGGGTCTCCTAACTGCAAGGCAGCAGCGCTACCACTGCGCCACCGTGCCGCCCACCAGTGGAAACGATTGGCAAAATGAATTTATGAGTTTTAGCTAGGAAACACTTCCTTATCCAAAAAGTACTTTGAATCTGGTACAGACTTTCAAGACATGGAGGTGATCCATGAACCTTGACAGCCTTCAGCACTTCAGACCAGAAGGCACCTAAACTGTTTGAATAGTTATTCATCAGTCAGTCATGAATATCCGAACACAGGGTCACAGGGGTCTGCTGTAGCCAATCCCAGCCAACACAGGGCAGTAACAAATCCCCAGGCAGGGTGCCAGCCCACCAGAGGGCACTCACCCACTCGCTAGGTACAATTTGGGATCGCCCAGAAGAAACCCACACAGACACGGGGAGTACATGCAAACTCCACGCAGGGAGGACCCAGGAAGCGAACTCGGGTCTCCTAACTGCGAGGCAGCAGCGCTACCCACTGCGCCACCGTGCCGCCCCAATAGACAAATGTACTTTGCATATTATTATTTATGAATATTATCAATAATACATTATTTAAATTGTAATGTAATTCCTGCTTGTCTTTTTCAGTACCTAATTGCCTGAGGTTATACATGTAGAAGGGAAGGTGGGGAGAAGTTCTATGGTACAATACGTCAGAAACAGTGGTAGGTCTGTGAGGTTTGAGGAATTCTGACAAAGGCTACACATTAATAATACAAAAGGGGAAAGGAGAGTAAAATATTACACTACCAAGACAAAACAGTGTGCTTGAAAATGGATGGAAGAGTGAGTTATGGTGGTCGCTCTCTTCTGTGTTCTGGTGTGCCATCCAAGGGTGGTACTTGCTTCACACCAGCTTAACTGTAAAGTTTCTGATTTCTTGTGGCTGTGTCCTAGTGATGATAATAATAATAATAATAATAATAATAATACATTTTATTCATACAGTGGTGCTTTTCTAAGCACTTAAGGACACCGAAGAAACAATAAATAAAAAAGCACATTATAAACAGAACTTAAAGCCCCAGAAAATACAGTCAGTCAGTGTCCAACCCTTTATTTCTTAACACAGGGTCACAGGGGTCTGCTGGAGCCAATCCCAGCCAACACAGGGCGCAAGGCAGGAACAAATCTCCAGGCAGGACGCCAGCCCACACACTAGGGACAATTTAGGATTGCCAGTGCACCTAACTGGCATATCTTTGGACTGTGGCAGGAAACCCATGCAGAGACGGGGAGAACATGCAAACTCCACACAGGGAGGACCCGGGAAGTGAACCCGGGTATCCTAACTGCGCCACCCTATAGTTATTGGCCATTAATTTCAATTCCACTGTCTACACCTTAGCATTTTAGCAGTGAGTGGTTTAGAAAACTCCTGCATGCAGCAGTTTTCGACCTTTTTCAGCCTAATGCTTATTCCATTTAAATTAAAAAGGTACAGTTGTGCTCGTAAAACATTGCTAAAAAAAATACGACAGAGTGTGTTTGCAGCTTTTTTGTTACAGGAAGTCAATGGCTCTTCTGGATGAGCCAGGAGTGAAACATCTCATCGAAAGTTAAAGAAAAAATAAATTGCACATGTCGGTGTGCACGCTGGTCGCACTTCAGTCATCGGTGACTGTTCTTTCTCATGCGTGAACTCCTACTCCTTGCTGGGGATGGGAGTACGGCACATTAACATGACTTTGTAACAACCGTGTTCACAATCGAAAGCGACAAGTTACACATTCCGGCTACGCTGGAGAAAAGTCTGAACTTGGCCACGTCAAACCATACTCATTTAAATTGACTTTATTTTTAAGAATTGTTACCCTGAATTTCTTTCCTTAAAAGGCACTCAAACAGAAATAAAATGTGAGGCAAGTGAGCCAACAGAAGACCAACTACAGTATGTCAGGGTCTTAAACTCCAACCAACTGCTTAATTAGGGGCCGAGTCTTGTCGTTCATTAAACTCGTTCTTTCATTCCATGGCTTGTTGCTGCTCTCATTGTGCAATCGCAGATATTTCTGAAATTGTTGATTTCCTCCTTTCTAAGAGCACTAGGGACCTGAGCAGATCAGCAATCCTGAGACCTTCACCGTTCTTTATTTTCATATATTGTATTCGCTGCACGTTTAAACGGTTAGTTTTGGCAGCGGATCGTGGTTTTTCCAATCTAGACATCCTGTCTTTTTCAGATTCTTTTAACCGCCTGGTTTCGGCAGCCAATCGTCCTTTTCCCAATCTAGAAATCCTGTCTTCTTTAGATTCGTTTAACCGCCTGATTTGGGAAGCGAATCGTTTTTTTTTTTCTAACGTAGAAGTCGTTTCTTGTTGAGATTCGTTTAATCGCCTGGTTTTGGCAGCCAAGCGCTTTTTTTCCAACCTAGAAGACCTCTCTTGAGATCCGTTTAATGGCCTCGTTGATTGCATGTCTTCCAAGGTAGTTTCAATACTTGCACGGAGTCTTCTCCC
This sequence comes from Polypterus senegalus, assembly GCF_016835505.1. Lineage (NCBI taxonomy): Eukaryota > Metazoa > Chordata > Cladistia > Polypteriformes > Polypteridae > Polypterus > Polypterus senegalus. The sequence goes on from NC_053162.1 coordinate 177,149,910, forward strand.
CTTTTATGAGTGACTGTGTGAGTACCGCGTGTACTAAACAGTAAATTAGTAAAGGAGAAAGGACTAAACACTAAGGAAAAAGAACGCAAGACCGCGTCAGCTCGGAGCGAAATGAAGTGAATGAAATGACGTGAATGGGAAGGGAGTTGATCACGTGACTCCCCAACCCGCCTTAACTCTCAATCCCTCCACAAACACAGTCTCTCGGATCCCAACTCTCCTTTATATATATAGATGATGGACACCAGTTGTTTTGGCTCATTTTGCATCTCATTATTGTTTGGCTGCTAATTAAGGAAATTAACACATACCTGTTTGTTAAATTTTGAATAGCACTTTCCGGAAAAGAAGCAGCTACTTGCCTTTCATTTTTGATTTCCAGATCACTTGCATCAAAATCGGAGTTTGGTAAGTCACAGTCTGATTCAGCAATAATATGCAAGAAGCAAAAAAATGAATAATGCCCACAGAGTATTTTGCTTTGATCGTTTGCCCGACATCAGTGCCATTCTAGACGTTGTTTACTCTGCGCTCTTCACACACACACAGGGATTCGATGTCAAGTCAATGAGTCTACCGGTCCTCCTAGCAAAGAGGGTCTACCCGTAACGTGATGGTGAGTTCTGTCGACGTCTCCCGCTGATTGTTACCCTCTGCCCCTGGATGTCAACTAAAGTCAACATCCAACCTCAACCCCAGCTGTTGACAAAAGTCGAAATTAGCTCTAAAACAGTTAAGGAAAAAGAAACAATTAAGGGGTCTGAGTCTTCAAGAACAAGACAATTAAGAAGTTAATTAGCAGCAAAAACAGGTCGCTCATTAAGAAAAGGGTTAGAATGAAAACCTGCAGCCACGGTGGTCCTCCAGGACTGGACTTGGCAACCCCTGCAGCCTAGTCGATGGTAAAAACAAACAAGTTGGGCATAGATAAAAGGTCAGTCAGTCATTGTCCCACCATCTATATCCTAACGCAGGGGTCTGCTGGAGCCAATCCCAGCCAGCATACGGCGCAAGGCAGGAGCAAACCCTGGGCAGGGTGCCAGTCCACCGCAGGGTCTGCACACACACACCAAGGACAATTTAGGATCACCAATGCACCTAACCTGTATGTCTTTGGACTGTGGGAGGAAACCCACAGAGACACGGGGAGAACATTCAAACTCCACGCTGGGAGGACCCGGGAAGAGAACCACCCAGGTCTCCTTACTGCAAGGCAGCAGCGCTACCCACTGTGCCACTGTGCTGCCCCTTCATTATTGTTTGGCTGCTAACTAAGGAAAAAAGAAACAATTAAGGGGTCTGAGTCTTCCAGAGCGAGTCAATTAAGAAGTTAATTAGCAGCAAAAACAGGTCACTCATTAAGAAAAGGTTTAGAATGAAAACCTGCAGCCATGGTGGTCCTCCAGGACCAGAGTTGGGGACCCCTGCAGCCTAGTCGATGGTAAAAACAAACAAGTTGGGCATAGATAAAAGGTCAGTCAGTCATTGTCCCACCATCTATATCCTAACGCAGGGTCACCTTGAGCCAATCCAAGCCAGCACAGGGTGCAAGGCAGGGTGCCAGCCCACCACAGGGCACACACACACACCAAGCACAATTTAGGATCACCAATGCAGCTAACCTGCATGTCTTTGGACTGTGGGAGGAAACCCACACAGACACGAGGAGAACATGCAAACTCCATGATGGGAGGACCCGAGAAGCGAACCACCCAGGTCTCCTTACTGCGAGGCAGCAGCACTACCCACTGTGCCACCATGTCCACCCCAGATAAAAGGTTCAGTATGTAAAAAAAATAAATATATTTGAAAAAGAATGAAATATAACACCTAGAAATCCCCGTATTCCCCAAACTTGATGCAGTTGAAAATATATACAGTGTTAGAGAAAAGACACAGCCCCATCCTCTCTTTGTCCTCCCCTTGTCTTAACCTGAAAACATGTATACTTTACAAAATGACAAGCAAACATTCATATACCCAAAAAAAGTCCAATGACAGCACAGAATCTGTGCAGATGAGAAATGGATGGAAGCCGGCTAAGTCCCAAATAATACAAATGATAGAAAACCCGAATTCAAACGGTGCTCTTTGATAGTATGAATCGACACAGTCTCACCGATGAATCCCGTTTAGCAGTCCGACAGCCCTGGGAAATGGATGATGAAAAATGTCTACCTTTCTGCCGTGTGTAACCGGATCAGCAGTGATGATCTGTGGATACCATCAATGAATGAACAGCAGTGCTTGATGTGGTGGATCACAGTCATCTTATTTTTCTTTCTCCTCCTTCCTCTTTTTAAAATGCACAGTCTTAGCTTATAATGTACACAACTTAGGAAAGCCCACCTCCGAAAGCAGTGGTTCTTAACCTGTGGGGCGGGCCCACCTAGGGGGCGCAAAGATGTGAAAAAAAGAAAACAAGAATCAAAAATATGAAAAAAACATCTGTTGAAACCAAAACAAATTAACTTAAACTACATTCTGATACTGGAACAATAAATATAGAGTTAGATAAATGTCGATAAAAGTTAAGTAGGTACAACCGGATTCCAAAAAAGTTGGGACACTATACAAATTGTGAATAAAAACTGAATGCAATGATGTGGAGGTGCCAACTTCTAATATTTTATTCAGAATAGAACATAAATCACGGAACAAAAGTTTAAACTGAGAAAATGTATCATTTTAAGGGAAAAATATGTTGATTCAGAATTTCATGGTGTCAACAAATCCCAAAAAAGTTGGGACAAGGCCATTTTCACCACTGTGTGGCATCTCCCCTTCTTCTTACAACACTCAACAGACGTCTGGGGACCGAGGAGACCAGTTTCTCAAGTTTAGAAATAGGAATGCTCTCCCATTCTTGTCTAATACAGGCCTCTAACTGTTCAATCGTCTTGGGCCTTCTTTGTCGCACCTTCCTCTTTATGATGCGCCAAATGTTCTCTATAGGTGAAAGATCTGGACTGCAGACTGGCCATTTCAGTACCCGGATCCTTCTCCTACGCAGCCATGATGTTGTGATTGATGCAGAATGTGGTCTGGCATTATCTTGTTGAAAAATGCAGGGTCTTCCCTGAAAGAGATGACGTCTGGATGGGAGCATATGTTGTTCTAGAACCTGAATATATTTTTCTGCATTGATGGTGCCTTTCCAGACATGCAAGCTGCCCATGCCACACGCACTCATGCAACCCCATACCATCAGAGATGCAGGCTTCTGAACTGAGCGTTGATAACAACTTGGGTTGTCCTTGTCCTCTTTGGTCCGGATGACATGGCGTCCCAGATTTCCAAAAGAACTTTGAATCGTGACTCGTCTGACCACAGAACAGTCTTCCATTTTGCCACACTCCATTTTAAATGATCCCTGGCCCAGTGACAATGCCTGAGCTTGTGGATCTTGCTTAGAAATGGCTTCTTCTTTGCACTGTAGAGTTTCAGCTGGCAACGGCGGATGGCACGGTGGATTGTGTTCACTGACAATGGTTTCTGGAAGTATTCCTGAGCCCATTCTGTGATTTCCTTTACAGTAGCATTCCTGTTTGTGGTGCAGTGTCGTTTAAGGGCCCGGAGATCACGGGCATCCAGTATGGTTTTACGGCCTTGACCCTTACGCACAGAGATTGTTCCAGATTCTCTGAATCTTCGGATGATGTTATGCACAGTTGATGATGATAGATGCAAAGTCTTTGCAATTTTCGCTGGGTAACACCTTTCTGATATTGCTCCACTATCTTTCTGCAACATTGTGGGAATTGGTGATCCTCTACCCATCTTGGCTTCTGAGAGACACTGCCACTCTGAGAAGCTCTTTTTATACCCAATCATGTTGCCAATTGACCTAATTAGTGTTAATTGGTCTTCCAGCTCTTCGTTATGCTCAAATTTACTTTTTCCAGCCTCTTATTGCTACTTGTCCCAACTTTTTGGGATTTGTTGACACCGTGAAATTTTGAATCAACATATTTTTCCTTTAAAATGATACATTTACTCGGATTAAACGTTTGATCTGTCATCTACATTCTATTACAAATAAAATATTGACATTTGCCATCTCCACATCATTGCATTCAGTTTTTATTCACAATTTGTTTAGTGTCCCAACTTTTTTGGAATCCGGTTTGTATAATAATATATGCATCTACATTTCAAAAAAAATGTTAGGGGGGGTACGATTAAAACTGTTATGAAAACTCGGGTTGCAAATACTTAAAGGTTGTGAAACGCTGTCCTAAAGGGTTCAAGTGCAGAGCTTGGTGACGTCCTTGCCGAAGCAGCGAGGAAACTCTCTTTCAGGTATATGTATTGTTTTGTCTTGTGTGACAAGTGGCTGGGGGTGGTACCCAACTGGGACGCACAGAAGGCCCGGAGGAGGGCTTGCGCCTCCTCCAGACCAAGAGGGGGCGACCACCCTGGTGGCTTTGGGGACCACGGGAAAAGAGCATAAAAACTCAACCCTATAGGGGCCCATGGTCACCGACGTGGGGCGCCCAGATACCTGAGGAGCCCTGGTGTTCAAGACTTCCGCCACACCAGGAAGTCCTGGGGGGGGGGAAGAAGACCACGGACACCCGGAGTGCTTCCGGGTGCACAGCCGGCACTTCTGCCACACCTGGGAGTGCCGTCGGAAGGTTATCGGGAGGCACCTGGAGCTCGTCCGGGTGAGCATAAAAGGGGCCACCTCCCTTCATTCGATGGGTGGAGTCGGGAGGAAGAAAGATGGAGGAGAGGAGAGGAGTGGACCAGAGAGGAAGAGAGGCATTGTGTGAGGCCTGGACTTTGGGGTGAAAGTGGGTTGTGTGTGCTTCACTGTAAATAGTAACTGTAAGTAAACGTAAGTTGGGTGACTTACAACGATGTCTGCCTGTCTGTGTCCGGGCTGTTCTCCACACTTGGTGGAGTAATATATTTTATTCTCCTTTCCTCTTTTCTACAAAGTATTATTAATGTAAACCCTTTGTCAGAATGCCTCAGATCTCCCAGACTTTCATTCTAAGGTACTGTACCATATGACTTCTCCCCACCTTCCCTTCTACAATTATAACCTCAGGCAATTAGGTGTAGTAAAAGACAAGCAGGAGTTACGTTAAAATGTCAATAATGTGTTATTGATAATATTCATAAATAATAACAATATGCAAGGTACATTTGAATATTGGCAACCATACAACTTGATAAATAATGTAGTAATTGTAGTTTCAGGCAGCACACAGTTTGTTACTTAAAATGTCTCCAGTTAAAGAATCATTTGTGGTCAGCTTTCAGAACGGGCTGCGTGCCCGTCTCAATATGGCTGCCGAGCTGTGCTCTTCATTGTGTTGTCCTTTTCAGTTCATGATGTGTGAGATGGTCTTTCATCAGTTTGGTAAGAGAGAGAAAGAGTGAGGTAAAGCAAGCAAATTTATAGATTTTCTGTCCAACCCCTACAGCCAATAGGGCATCGTGGTACTTAAAGGCTTCTGAAACAAGCCAATTCCAAACAGCCATACTTCAGGTCAATGGGGTCACACCTGCCCTCCAAACCTCGTGTTAAGGTGAAGCTTGGCAGTTAGGCAGCCTGACAATCCTGTGGGCGTTGACTGAGAGTCTTGCAGAGAAATATTGGCCAAACTTGTTTGAGGCATGTTGTGATGTGGGATTTTGCATATAACTTGATAAATGTTTTGCATGCCTTTATTTATAATTTAGGCAAACCAATGTAATTTAGAGGTATTCGTGTTTGCCTTCCCCCCACCCCCCTTTTTACGACTGTCTCTTTGTAATTTTATGACAGGATTTGGGGGGATGTGTCTTAAACCAGTTTGATCTCCCACACAAAGCCAGGTTAGCTTAACATATGGTCTTGGGGGGGTTGCAGGTGTTAAATGTACTATTTCTCCAATTGGTCTGAGATATGGCTGTTTGGAATTGGCTTGTCTCAGAGGCCTTTAAGTACCATGATGTCCTATTGGTTCTGGGAATTGGAGAGAACATCTATAAATGTACTTGCTCAACCACATTCTCTCTCTCTGACCCACATATGATGAAGAAGCATCTCTCTTGCTAACCTGTGATGATGAAGACAACACAATGAAGAGCACAGCTCAGCAGCCATATTGAACAGACATGTGGCTGAAAGCTGAGCACCAACGATGCCTTAACTAGATACATTTTTAGTAACTGCAAGTCTGTGTACCACCTGAGTTACACATCACCATTTTATCAGGTTGTATGGTTGCCAATGTTCAAAAGTACTTTGCATTTTGTTATTATTTATGAATATTATCAGTAATACATTATTTTATGTGTAACTTAACTCCTGCTTGTCTTTTACTACATTCAATTGCCTGAGGTTATAGATATAGAAGGGAAGGTGGGGAGAAGTTATATACAGTGGTAAGTCTGTGAGATTAGGCATTCTAAGGCTGCATATTAATAATACAATTAGGGGGAAAGTAGAGCAATACATATATTACTCCACCAAGATAAAACAATTGGCGTAGTCGGTAGGATTTTGGGGTAACCAAGTTTTGCACCCTGTTTGCAAATACTGTTTTGATGTATGTGCTTGTTTATGTATGTGAATTTTAGGGCACCCAGTGTACAAATGCGGTGGAAAACAAGGCACTTCACCCCAAACCTGTTGTAAAACTACTACAACAACATTTATTTATATAGCACATTTTCATACAGGAAAAAATGTAGCTCAAAGTGCTTTACAAAATGAAGAATAGAAAAATAGAAGACACAATAAAAAATAAAAAATAAGTCAACATTAATTAACATAGAATAAGTAAGGTCCGATGGCCAGGGTGGACAGAAAAAACAAACCAAAAAAAAAAAAAACTCCAGACGGCTGGAGAAAAAAAATAAAATCTGCAGGGATTCCGGACCACGAGACCACCCAGTCCCCTCTGAACAATCTACCTAACATAAGTGAAACAGTCCTGTTTGTATTTAGGGTTCTCATGGAAGGACTTGATGATGATGGTCACGTAGACTTCTGGCTTTCAGTCTGTCAATGTTGGAGCATCATGATGCTTTGAGTAGCACCACAAAGAAACCGGAAAAAGAAACAGAAGAGAGAGTTGGGGTCTGTACGGGTTTTAGAGCCACCGTGAATAGTTATTATGATGAATTGAACATACAGAGTATCAAGATTAAGTTAAAGTGAAGTTATAAAAAAGCCATGTTAAAGTAATGTGTTTTCAGCAGTGTTTTAAAGTGCTCCACTGTATCAGCCTGGCGAATTCCTATTGAATAGTTATTCCTATACAAAGACTCATTCCTAAAAGGGGGGAAAGTGGTTCCTAAACCATCAAACCATTGCTGTTCTTATCAATAATGTAACACTAATATCACATTGCTTTGTCTAAGTTAAAAATAAAGACATAAAAAATATTTATCAACTTGTATGCAAAATTTCACATCACAACATGTACATTTCTCTCGATTATATAAAAAAATTCTATGACAAGACAATACTTTTTAGAAGATCTTTTCAAGTCCCACGAGACAAGACTTTTGACATGAGATTGTTTCAAGTCCTGCCCTCCGCTCCACCATTTCCAGTTCACGGCCCATGCCCAATGTCCTCTCGCCTCTCATTGGTGTGAATGCTTTTGTCAGACACAGTTCCTGCTCTCTCAGCTCTAATAAATTTTAATGTTTTCCTCACTTTAAGTTCCCAATTAAAGAAGACATATTATGACCAAATCTTATTGTTGAATTTCAACCTGAAGGGATATCAACAGAAGAAATGAGTACACGGGCAATCCTAGCACTGAGAAACGATGAAGTCAGATGAATTAACACAAAAATTGTTGTTTGGTAACACGGCCGATTGGTTAAATGCGTATCAATAGACTCTGCTGAAACAGTTGGTGGTGATGGTGAGGAAGATGAAAACATCAACTTACAATATCACGTAGAATATCTACAGCCGTTAACACCGTCTGGTCTTCTACCGGCCGAATTACTGTTGAAAGAAGCATGTATCCAATAAAGGTAATGTAGTCCATCTTCAGGGGATAACATTAGACACCAAAGGAGATCTTGATATGTCATTAGTATTAAATCGTTAAACGTTTCCCATTAGAACAACTTTTGCAAAGACAATTAACAAATCACAGGGACAAACATTCAAAAAAGTTGGTTTATTTATTAAAGAGAAAGAAACGAAATTCTCTCACGGGCAGTTACACGTTGCGTTGTCACGATGAAAGTCCAAACACGGAATCAAATTGAATGCGATATCGCCGAAAATTTAATTCAAAGAATTGTTTTTACTGAAGTTTTACAGTAAAAGTGTGTAAGTTTAAAAAGTATCTGCATCTTAATTTCAAAGCCAAACAGAACAAAAAGGTATAACGCAACGAATAACTCTAACACAAACAGAAACATGATTTACTTTCAACTTATTACGTTTTATTAATTTTTAGTATGGTTAATTACTCACTGTGATGTAAAATAGTTAGGTCTATTATGCATATGTAACAATTCCCATGAGAATAACAATCTGTTTAAATTGCACATCCGCTGACCCATACGTGAACGACAGAACTGTGAAGTGGCTTGTGAGTATCGCCCACCCGGAGGTTGACGAGCGAAGTGAGCAGGGGACGAAGCCCCCAAGTTATACACAAAAAAAGGTCAGACACATGGGTGGGGGTTGATTTGAACTTAGTTTTGTTAAGTTTGACTTGATTGTATGGAATGTTATATGCTTTTAATAAATTTGATAGATAGATAGATAGATAGATAGATAGATAGATAGATAGATAGATAGATAGATAGATAGATAGATAGATAGATAGATAGATAGATATACTCAGCAAAAAAAGAAACGTTCCTTTATCAGGACTGTGTATTTCAACAATAATGTTTTAAAAATCCAAATAACTTGACAGATCTTCATTGTAAAGGGTTTAAACAATGTTTTCCATGCATGTTCAATTAACCCTAATCAATTAATTAACATGCACCTGTGGAATGGTCGTGAAGACCTTAACAGCTTACAGAAAGTAGGCATTTAAGGTCACAGCTCTAAAAACGCAGGACACTAAAGAGACTTGTCTACCGACTGTGAAAGATGCCCAGGGTCCCTGCTCATCTGCGTGAACGTGCATTAGGCCTGCTGCAGGGAGGCATGAGGACTGCTGATGTGGCCAGGACAATAAATTGCCATGTCCACACTGTGAGACACCTAAGACAGCGCTACAGGGAGACAGGAAGGACAGCTGATCATCCTCGCAGTGGAAGACCACGTGTAACAACACCTGCACAGGATCGGTACATCCGAATATCACACCTGTGTGACAGGTACAGGATGGCCACAACAACTGCCTGAGTCACACCAGGAACACACAATCCCTCCATCAGTGCTCAGACTGTCCGCAATAGGCTGAGAGAGGCTGGACTGAGGGCTTGTAGGCCTGTTGTAAGGCAGGTCCTTACCAGACATCACCAGCAACAACGCCGCCTATGGGCACAAACCCACCTTCGCTGGACCAGACAGGAGTGGCAAAAAGTGCTCTTCACTGATGAGTCCCGGTTTTGTCTCACCAGGGGTGATGGACGGATTCGTGTTTATCGTCGAAGGAATTGAGCACGTCTGGGACCTGTTGGATTGCAGGGTGAGGGTTAGGGCCATTCGCCCCAGAAATGTCCAGGAACTTGCAGGTGCCTTGGTGGAAGAGTGGGGTAACATCTCACAGCAGGAACTGACAAATCTGGTCCAGTCCATGAGGAGGAGATGCACTGCAGTACTTCAAGCAGCTGGTGGCCACACCAGAGACTGACTGGTACTTTGGATTTTGAGCCTCCCTTCATTCAGGGACACATTGTGAAACATTTGTAGTTTATGTCTTATGGTGTTGACTCTTTTAGTGTTCATACAAATATTTACACATTAAGTTTACTGAAAGTAAAAACAGTTGAAAGTCAGAGGACGTTTCTTTTTTTGCTGAGCATAGATAGATAGATAGATAGATAGATAGATAGATAGATAGATAGATAGATAGATAGATAGATAGATAGATAGATAGATAGATAGATAGATAGATACTGTAGATAGATACTTTATTAATCGCAAGGGGAAATTCCCATACTCCAGCAGCAGCATACTGATAATAACAATATTAAATTACAGAGTGATAACAATGCAGGTATTTGCTTTATATAATGTTAACGTTTACCCCCCGGGTGGAATTGAAGAGTCGCATAGTGTGAGGTCTCCTCAGTCTGTCAGTGGAGCAGGATGGTGACAACAGTCTGTCGCTGAAGCTGCTCCTCTGTCTGGAGATGATCCTGTTCAGTGGATTCTCCATGATTGACAGGAGTCTGCTCAGTGCCCGTCGCTCTGCCACGGATGTCAAACTGCCCAGCTCCGTGCTTACAATACAGCCTGCCTTCCTCACCAGTTTGTTCAGGTGTGAGGCGTCCTTCTTCTTTATGCTGCCTCCCCAGCACACCACCGCGTAGAAGAGGGCACTCGCCATAACCGTCTGGTAGAACATCTCAGCATCTTATTGCAGATGTTGAAGGACGCCAGCCTTCTAATGAAGTATAGTCGGGTCTGTCCTCTCTTGCACAGAGCATCAGTATTGTCAGTCCAGTCCAGTTTATCATCCAGCTGCACTCCCAGGTATTTAAAGGTCTGCACCCTCTGCACAGTCACCGCTGATGATCACGGGGTCCATGAGAGGCCTGGGCCTCCTAAAATCCACCACCAGCTCCTTGGTCTTGCTGGTGTTCAGTTGTAGGTGGTTTGAGTCGCACCATTTAACTAAGTCCTTGATTAGGTTCCTATACTCCTCCTACCCACTCCTGATGCAGCCCACCATAGCAGTGTCATCCGCAAACTTTTAACTCATTTTATGTAGCCCCCCGCTACAATTTCTCATGACCCACACTGAGGTAGGATAAATTCTAATGCTAGTCCGACTTTTTGTGCAATACCAAGGTTTAATCCTGGGATTCTTAATAAATATGGGCTCTGGTCACCTTCACGTGAACATTACAAACAATCCACCACTGTGCTTATTTATTTATTTTTTTCATATCCTTCCACAGCAGTTTGTATTTGTCAAGTGGTCAGCGTGAGATGGGTGCTTGCAGGCAGGCGCTCTTAAGGCGCAGCACCCGTTCTTTGTGCTGGATGGCGTGATTTACGGTGGCTCACAGTGAGTTGCAATGTGACTTTTTGTTCTGTTTTTACTCAAAGCTGCATGGATCATGGAAGAAGCCGCTTCTGAATTCTGCAGGGACTCTTAAGTAGCCTCTTATGTTTCCTTTCAGCTGCTCTCCATCCTCCGCCTCATACGGGGAGTGACAAGCCCCACTTTGTACATGGTGCATGATCTAATTCACGGCTGCCGTGAATCCTCCTGTGTCAACGCTGCTTTGTCATGAATATAACATATGGAACATCCAAGCTGTGAAATGCCCGCTCTTTGATCATCCCCAGCTGCCAATAAATTACTCTGATATGAGCTTAAACACAAGCAGGCTGGGGAAGAAGAGGCCACGCATCCCATGAGCAGCCTGGCAGTGAGGATTGAGGTGGAATGGGGGGCAGCAAATGCCTGACTGGCACATCTGTGGTGGTGATTGGGGGAGTGGTGTGGGGCCTCATAGAACCAATGAACTGGCATTGCTTTCCATTTATTAGAAATTCAGGTTTTGAAGAAGAACCAGTGAAAACACCAGCCACATTGTCGGCCCACAGGCTTCCTTCCAGACCACAACTGGTGGCTATGCCACTTGTGTTTACCACAGCAAGTCATCTCCTCTCATTTGTTACATTCTTATAAAGACATAAATGTAAGGATCAGCTGCTTGACCTTGGATGGCCTCCTGCTCTCTGTGATCACTTCTGCTACCTTCTGGTTGTCAGATGTGGGGAAACTGGTGACCCACGACTGACCTGTTAGGCCACAGACCTGGCAGTGTGACATTTACATGATGTTGTAGATGACATGTTAAGCCAAAGGGCACTCAAGGCACAAGACGGCAAGGTTATTTTGTTTTGCGTGCCAACAAACTCCACACTTTGGGTTAAGTGGCCCAGACAGGCAGTGAGTGGTGAACAGTCCACCTGCTCACATGGAATTTTAAACAGTGCCTCAGGATCTTCTCTAGGAGCTTTAGTTTACACTACAGTGGTGTACTTCATCTATATAGTGGGAGCACTGGCAAGTTAACTGGCTTACTTGGGGTCGCACATGTCATCAAACGTGAGAGAAACAAACCTGCACGTTTATCATTACCTGTAGCACATTATTCATGTGGGTGGCATCTGGTATTTTAGTTAACTAACAAAATGCAATTGTGTTAATATTTATACATATTGAGTGCTGGTAGATTATGTGGCTCACTTGGTCACACGTGGTCTTGGTAGTGAGAACTGAACTGGTATTTTGATAATTGTATAGTGCATTATTCCTGATGATGGTATTTGGGATCTTTTATGTGCAGATTTAGCACAGAACTCATTACAGAGTGAGCACATGTGTCAAGAGTGGTATGAGGACTGAATCTATGCTTTTATAATTGTATATATATATATATATATATATATATACAGGGTGGGCCATTTATATGGATACACCTTAATAAAATGGGAATGGTTGGTGATATTAACTTCCTGTTTGTGGCACATTAGTATATGTGAGGAGAAAAACTTTTCAAGATGGGTGCTGACCATGGTGGCCATTTTGAAGTCGGCCATTTTGGATCCAACTTTTGTTTTTCAATAGGAAGAGGGTCATGTGACACATCAAACTTATTGGGAATTTCACAAGAAAAACAATGGTGTGCTTGGTTTTAACATAACTTTATTCTTTCATGAGTTATTTACAAGTTTCTGACCACTTATAAAATGTGTTCAATGTGCTGCCCATTGTGTTGGATTGTCAATGCAACCCTCTTCTCCCACTCTTCACACACTGATAGCAACACCGAGGAGAAATGCTAGCACAGGCTTCCAGTATCCGTAGTTTCAGGTGCTGCACATCTCGTATCTTCACAGCATAGACAATTGCCTTCAGATGACCCCAAAGATAAAAGTCTAAGGGGGCAGATCGGAGACCTGGGGCCATTCAACTGGCCCACGACGACCAATCCACTTTCCAGGAAACTGTTCATCTAGGAATGCTCGGACCTGACACCCATAATGTGGTGGTGCACCATCTTGCTGGAAAAACTCAGGGAACGTGCCAGCTTCAGTGCATAAAGAGGGAAACACATCATCATGTAGCAATTTCACATATCCAGTGGCCTTGAGGTTTCCATTGATGAAGAATGGCCCCACTATCTTTGTACCCCATATACCACACCATACCATCAATTTTTTGTTCCAACAGTCTTGGAGGGATCTATCCAATGTGGGTTAGTGTCAGACCAATAGCGGTGGTTTTGTTTGTTAACTTCACCATTCACATAAAAGTTTGCCTCATCACTGAACAAAATCTTCTGCGTAAACTGAGGGTCCTGTTCCAATTTTTGTTTTGCCCATTCTGCAAATTCAGTGCGCCGATCTGGGTCATCCTCGTTGAGATGCTGCAGTAGCTGGAGTTTGTAAGGGTGCCATTTGTGAGTAGCTAATATCCGCCGAAGGGATGTTCGACTAATGCCACTCTCCAGTGACATGCGGCGAGTGCTACGCTGTGGGCTCTTGCTGAATGAAGCTAGGACAGCCACTGATGTTTCTTCATTAGTGACAGTTTTCATGCGTCCACATTTTGGCAAATCCAACACTGAACCAGTTTCACGAAACTTAGCAAGCAGTTTGCTAACTGTAGCATGGGAGATGGGTGGTCTCGTAGGGTGTCTTGCATTGAAATCTGCTGCAATGACCCGGTTACTGCGTTCACCAGACATCAACACAATTTCTATCCGCTCCTCACGTGTTAACCTCTGCGACATGTCAATGGCTGTAAACAAAGAGAAACTTGTAAATAACTCATGAAAGAATAAAGTTACGTTAAAACCAAGCACACCATTGTTTTTCTTGTGAAATTCCCAATAAGTTTGATGTGTCACATGACCCTCTTCCTATTGAAAAAACAAAGTTGGATCCAAAATGGCCGACTTCAAAATGGCCACCATGGTCACCACCCATCTTGAAAATATACTAATGTGCCACAAACAGGAAGTTAATATCACCAACCATTCCCATTTTATTAAGGTGTATCCATATAAATGGCCCACCCTTGTATATTCTTGTGATTTGTGGGTGGAATCTTAAGAGGCAGGGCCATCATGATGTCATACTTTAGGACCCCCCCCCCCTTTAAACTAGGTTTGAGGAGGCGGTTCCAGCAGAGCACCATTGAGAGGTGTGGAGTGCTGATCATTTTTAAGTACTCTTTGGCTTTTTATGTCGTATTATTGTTTAGCTCATTTATTTCATTTTGCCTTTGGCCACATTTTGGACATGTTTGCCTTTTAGCCATGAACCTTTTCTTTACTGTTTTGCCTTTTCATTGTTTTTATTTCAGTATTCATTATATTACATAAATAATTTACTGATAAAGATTCTTCACTTGCCTTAAGAGGTTTTTTTGATTTCCTCTCCTTTAAATGGCATTTTTGTGTTATAAGGACATTTCAAATTATTTTTGCACTTATAAAGCCAGTGCCTTACTTTGTGCCTTCGCAGGCCATGAGCTTGTCAGTTGAGTTTGGCTTCTGGCTCCCTGAGGTGTGCACCGCTTTGGGTCGGCCTAGTGAAATCCAGGGGCCTCATGTATAACGCCGTGCGTAGAACTCGCACTATAACATGGCGTAAGCACAAAAGCCGAAATGTGCTTACGCACAGAAAAATCCAGATGCAGGAATCTGTGCGTACTCCAACTTCCACGTTCTTCCGCTACATAAATCCCGATCAGCGTGAAAACTAATGCTCGTATGTAACGCCCCAACTCCTCCCAGAATTACGCCTATTTGAATATGCAAATCAATATAAATCGCCCTTAAGCGCAGCCTTCTGTGAAAAGACAATGGGGAAAGCACGGGAAAAATATAAGAATTTCAGCAAATACCAAGTGGAGGCAAAGGAAAAACATACAATTTGTTCAAATAAACCGCGGTAAAGTCAACAAAATGAAGTTGATCGAGTGACATAGCGTGTTGGAGAAACTTGAAAGCTCACATTCACAAAATCGCACAGTGCCGGAAATAAAAAAGAAGTCACATATCAAAGTCGCCGTGAAAAGCCGAGTTGTAAGCCCACTGTCTGAGTGTCATATGAAAGCTTATTAGGGTACAAAGAAAAAAGGCACACGGTGGGGAAAAAGCACGAAATGTCAACTTCAATCTCGACATTTCCACTTTAATCACGCAGTTTATTTTGTCATTAAAGTAGAACATCATAAACTTCATCTTAAAATCGTTTAATTAACCAGTTTCTCAAATCACATCGTAATTAAAGTAGCACGTTAAATGCTTTGTTTTGTATTTGATCTTCTATGTGCTCTATGTGTGTGAATCACTACTTGCTTCTTAAACCGGCTCTCTTCCTCCAACTGGACACAAAGTCCATTACATTCGTGATATTACAGCTCTCTGAATAACTAAAATACTGAGATGTATACGTGATGTCATTTTCATGATGATAGGAGTTAAAACACGTTATTAAACATGAGTTTCACTTTGATGAAATAATTTATTGCAGCAGTACAATCAGGGGCGGCTCTAGGCTTGTGGTGGCACTGGGCAGAGGAAGAATCGGTGGCTCCTTCGCCCGCCAATGTCATGCACGTGGATGGCCACGTCCGCTGCAGACACTGCATAGCCGCCTCGTGCTCATGACACAAGCATTTAACTTTTGCGAAATTTGTCGCTGTGTTTTTAGCTGTGTTGTTATTTTCTCTTTCTGTTTTATATTCAATATATATTGGCGTAGCCGTCACTGCAGTCCTTGCTTTTCTTTCCCCAAGTAACCGATCGCCACACAATCAGCTCTGTAATAGACGTTAAGCCATCTGTAAGCTTAGCTACCGATTCTTCAAAACGTTTAAAGAACATTGAAATATCTTCGTAGTACATGTTTAATTATTCTATCCTTAACGACACTCCCAGTGAAGAATATAGATTATTTAAATGAAGTTAAAGTTTTATCTGTATAATTTAACAAACATATTTTGCTGCATTTCACCTTAAAAATGATATCGTCATCATATGTAAATACGCGCTTTATAAAGTGGCTCAGGTTGTGCGATATTATAACTGTAGTGCAAGTTTACAGTGGGGTGATTGTACTTATAAGTACAAACAGTTCTACAAGGAGCAATTGATTGAGTGCATTTAAAGTTCTTGGGATGAAACTGTTTCTGAACCGCGAGGTCCGTACAGGAAAGGCTTTAAAACGTTTTGCAGTGGCTGAGACAGCGTGTCCTTGAAGCTGTATACCGATAATTCTCTTTCCGATCAGCTGCTGCTGTGATTCACACTCAGATACAGTGATATAAATACTCCGAGTGGTGCAGTGAGAGAAATATGGATAAAGATGATCCGCTGTGGCAACTCCTAACAGGAGGAGCTGAACGAAGAAGAAGAAGAAATAACAACGCTAAAGCAGTTATGGTATTTGGAATACTATGGCTGTTCCCTGGACCATTATATTGTTACAAGTTAATTACAATCAGATGCATTACACTAATAAACAATATGCGGTTAGTTTCAGTGTATTTATAAAGCCGCGTCAGGAAAATAAGTAGTAATCACACAAGAACAGTAGCACTGCTTTGACGCTGGGTGCCGCCAGTCTGCAAAACCGAGCGGAGAACTTGCGACAAGGCATGAGGTACCGTGGAAAAGTGCGCGGCTTTACGCCAAGTGTAGGTTTTATACATCGTGATTTGAACGTGGAAAAGTTCTTACGCAACATTTCTGTGCGTACGCACTGTTTATACATGAGGCCCCTGGTCTGGTCTTTTTGGTGTATTTTATGGCCATATTTGTGTTGCATTCACACAACAAAGGTGCTGATTTGGGGATTCTGGACTTGCTTTGGTTTGCCTCTTGTGTGAAAACCCTTTTTGATGTCACTTGCTTCAGTTTTATTTTAACGTGTCTCTCTTTTTTTAGTAAATTTTTTTAATGGAAGGTTTTTGTTGTCTTTTAGGAAAGAGTTTTTTTATAGTTTTGAATTTAAAAGCTATAGCTCCACTTTTGGGCCTGTGCGGGCCATAAGCCTTCAGCTTGATGTTTTAAGTTTCCTCCTGTTTTGTAAGTCAGTCTTTACCTCTTTATAGGTGTATTATTCTTTTGGCCAGAGGTGTGTGTGTGTTTTTTATAGTTTTGACTTGAAAGCCTTAGCCCCATATTTGGGCCTGTGCAGGCCATAAGCCTCCAACTTGTGTTTGGGGCTATGCTGATTTGGATAGCCGAGGGCCTGTGTGGGAGTGCAGGTCTGACTTCCAGGTTGAGGTCAATCAGTATTTTGAGGTTTTGGAGAGCAAGCAGAGAATCGTATTAACCTAGACACGAGCAGACCTTGCACACTCCACGTCAAAAATGGATTTTAACCTGAGACACTGGAACTGTTGGGATGCAGCAGTGGCCACTACTGATTACCCTTAGCACAGATTTTGAAAGGCCAAATGGACAGTAGTAAGACTCCTGCAATGCAGTTTCTTCCTGTGATTGGCCTCACTCCCGCTGGAGCAGACTTTCTTATGTGCTGCACTGGTGACAATGTTTAATCATTCCCGCTTTTGTCATCTCCATAAATATTTCACAAGGACAGCCCTTGGCATATGTGCCATTTCAACTACCTGATCCCTCTCCCTTTTCAAATGCTCAATTTTCTATCAAACTCTCCTAATCCAGAAATGTAGTTTACATTCACCAAAATCTGTCATACAGAGATGGAAGATGTGACTTTAGGTGACATTCTGAGATTTGAGGAACGCAGTGGGTGAGAGTCTGTCCTGGCCAGCGTGTCAAGGCTGAAGATGTTTTATAAAATTAAAAGGAATATTTTAATGTGACCACATAGGCACACATCCTGTGGTACTCAATCATTTATTGATAAAGAGCCTTTATTTTTAATTTCCGAGTGTCACAACACATGTAACAAACTCATTAGACCCCTTCGAGAGATTAATAAATTGCAAACACAGGAAATTAATAAAGCTCCAGTTAATGGGAGTGAGAGAAATTCTCCTGGAGCAGAAGCGCTTTTAGGTGAGACTGAGGTGCCAACCTGATACTTTCACAAGTTGGGTGAGCTGGAACATCTGCTTCTTCACAGCAAGCGGCAGACTTGGTAAGAGTGTAGAGATGCCTGTCTGCTGATCTTCCACAGGTCACAATTGATCACTCCAACATGGAGTGGCCAGGTCTGCTCACTAAAGCTAATTAAACGAGTTTTAGGGTTTTTATTATGTCAAATTTATTTATATAGCAAATTTAAAACAAAAGTAACAAAAGTGCTTTACAATAAAAGAATAAAAGAAAAACATACAATTAACATGAAAAACATAAATAAATTAAGATAAATAAAATAAATAGAAGTAATGTTACATAATCACAATGAGGAAGCCATCAGTGTTACTGAAGGTCATAGAATGCAAGTGACTAGAAGTGAGCCTTTAATCTCGTTTTGAATTGTAGACGACTCCTTTATGTGACGAGGTAAAGAGTTCCACAGCTGTCCCCCTTAGTTTTACACTTGGGGACACGAGGGACAACAAGAGACATCTGACCAGAAGATCTAAGCACTCTAGATGGCCGGTGTAAAGCATACAATTCAGATAAACAGGCAGGAGCAAACCCATGTAAAGATACAAAAACTAGCAACAAGATTTTAATTTCAATTTGAAAACTGACAGGCAGCCCGTGTAAAGAAGCTAATATTGGAGAAACAGAATCAGACTTTTTTTTAAAACAGCGTGACATAAAAACGTCACATAAAATCGCTGCCCTTTTAGGCTTAGGATTTTATATATAGAGAGTAGATTTATTATACATACATATATATCATACATTATATATACATATATATGTTATTATGGCCAAAACCCAAAATCGTCCAAAGTGGGAAATGGCTAATGTCACTGTAAATTGATTGGCCAATGTCCCCGTGACCCTGTGTTTGGATTCAGCGGGTTAGAAAATGGATGGATGTCCGATCTTTCCTGAATCAGACATTCTGGACCACCTGTAACCTGTGTAATACTTTGTTAATCCCAGAGGGGGAAAATGTCTTTTTGCATGATCTTTGGGGTCAGACACTCTACAGAGCCCCTGGAGCAATTTTCAGGTAAAGGGGTTTGCACAAGGGCCCAATGGAGTAGGATCCCTTTAGGCAATAATGGGATTTGAACCGGCAACCTTCCAGATAGCAGCGCAGATCCTTAGCCTCAGAGCCACCACTCTGCCGATTTTAATAGAGTTGTAAATGTGCTTGTCTGGTGTGACACTCAAACTACTGAGGCAGCCTGCTGTTCTCTATGACACTTAAATGGACAAAAGGGGTTCAGAGATAGATGAATGGGTTTGCGTTTGTAGAATACGGAGGGAGGAGAGGGGCTTACTGCTGCTTTCATGTGCCCTCAGACTATTTGAACTGTGATGGTTCACCTTCATACCTCTGTCTGTGTGTGTGTGTGTGTGTGTGTGTGCATGAATTTCTGCTCAGGCCATTCAGTTACTTGGTCAACAAAAAAAAATAAAATAAAATAAAATAAAGCATATAAAGAGAAACAGCATTTTCCATGGACATAAAGAGCAAAATAAATCTATTAACTGTTTTATGATTTTGCTCCGAATGCAGTTCAACCACAAAATGGCATTTCTGGCTCAACGGGTTGCATGTCTTATTTCTTTACCTTTGACTAAAGAGAATGGGACAGCATTATGTCACAACTCGGGCAATTTGGGTAGCTTTGATTTTACCAAGTTGTCTGACTTGAAGCTTCGTGTTCATAGATCTCTCACGTGGACTTGTTGACACACAATCTTGTAATTAATATTAATCCAAAAGCACATGAACACAGCCTAAAAAATGAAAAAGGTGGATGGATTTAGAAAGTGAGTGGGTTACAAGATGATACATAGCTAGGTAGAAAGGCACTATATGATGGATTTAATGCAACTTCTTTTATCACCGGTAAAATATGGTTTTTTTTTTACAGAAGTTCTTTAAATAAATAAATGAGTAATAAATGTGTATATATATTGTGGTGGGCGGCACGGTGGCGCAGTGGTAGCACTGCTGCCTTGCAGTTAGGGGACCTGGGTTCGCTTCCCGGGTGTTCCCTGCGTGGAGTTTGCATGTTCTCCCCGTGTCTGCGTGGGTTTCCTCTGGGCGCTCCGGTTTCCTCCCACAGTCCAAAGACATGCTGGTTAGGTGGATTGGCAATTCTAAAATTGGCCTTGGTGTGTGTTTGTGTGTGTCCTGTGGTGGGTTGGCACCCTGCCCAGGATTGGTTCCTGCCTTGTGCAATGTGTCAGGATTCAGCGGGTTGGAAAATGGATGGATGGATGGATATATTGTGGTCCCCAGCCGGGACGCCGAGGAGGGCGTGTGCCTCCTCCAGACCGCGAGGGGGCGTCTGTCCTGGTTATGTTGGGGGCCTCAGGTAAAGGGCTTGGAAGCCCAGCCCTGTAGGGACCCGTGGCCACCGCCAGGCGGTGCCCCAGTGCCGGAATATCCTGTGTATTACCCGGCAGGGATGCCCAGGAGTACCGGAGGAGGTCTTATGCCTCCTCCAGACTGCGAGGGAGCATCCGCCCTAGTTATTTTGGGGGCCTTGGGTGAAGGGCTTGGAAGCCCAGCCCTGTAGGGTGCCCCAGTGCCTAAATATCCCGGGAGCCCAGCACTTCCGCCACACCAGGAAGTGCTGGGGGGAAGACGACAGGGGACACCCGGACGGCTTCCGGGTGCGCAGCCGGCACTTCCGCCACACTGGGGTGTGGCCATAAACGAATGCAGGGAAGCAGCTGGAGCCCATCCGGGTTCCCATTTAAGGGGCCGCCTCCCTCCAGTCATTGGTGGATGTCGGGTGGAAGAGGACAGAGCTGGAGACAGAACGAGAGGCAGCCAAGAGAGAGGCACAGAGACTGTGTGGCCTGGACAGTTGGGGGAACGGTGCTGGAGGCACTGGGGTTTGTGCAATGATTTAAATATTGTACATATTGTAAATAAAAGTGTTTGTGGGTGAACTTATGATGTCCGTCTGCCTGTGTCCGAGTCCCGGTTCACAATATATATACTGTATACAGTGGTACCTCGGTATACGTCTTTAATCCGTTCCAGATCCTTTGATTTATACCAAACAGGACGTATACCAAACAAAGTTTTCCCATAAAAAATAAAGGGAAAATGATTAAACCGTTCCCATGAAAAAAAATCCTATTGTTATTGGCATATTGTACATTGATGGGATTGTATAAAATAATTTAAACATGGCTTAATACTAAAATACATAAATACAAAAACAATTAGACGAAATAAATGAAAATTTAACCTCACTTTACCTTTTAATAATGTCTTTGTTTTGAGTTCTCAGCGTACGGTACGCAGCAGCCAAGTCCCGGATACGCATGCCACCTTCATACTTTTCAACAATCAATTCAAATTTATGTGAAAAAAAACACAAAATCACGTGAAAATTCACAGAGAGTTATAGCGCGGGTTGTTCACTGAATGCTAGCAACTGGCGTACTGACGCTCGTGGGCAGGCGTGGCTTTGTCTCGAGGGAGGTAAACAAGGGTAGCGCGTGGTGTTCAAGCACTCGAGTCGTATTCCAAACAAAGGTCGTATACCAAGCAAAATGTTTCGCGTCCAAACAGGACGTATACCAAGTTGGACTAATTCCAAAGCCGACATATACCGAGGTACCACTGTATGTATATTGTCACACCCATGCGACTAGGAGTGAGCTGAATGGACCAAGTGGAGGTGATTACCCGCCGGGCCAGGGGGTGGAGGGGAGCTCTAAACCTGTTTCTGTTAATTCTGCAGATTAAATAAGAGATTAAAAACCTGCCTGATTCAACGTCACTTCCGGTTCCTACCCCCAAACTGATGTCACTTCCGGTTCTGGGGCCCAGACGGATGTCACTTCCGGTTCTGGCCCCCAGACTGATGTCACTTCCGGTTCCAGCCCCAGACTGATGTCACTTCCAGTTCCGGCTCCCAGACTGATGTCACTTCCAGGTTACGGACTATAAATCCGCCATATTGCCAGGCCGAGTCAGTTCTTTTTAGGAACTCAAACCAGCGACATCAATTGTGCTCTCGAAGATCCTTTTGCAGCTAGGAACAATATACGGGTGGCTGCCCCAAACCTTTTTGTAGTGTGTTGAGACTCATCATTTCACAATATATATTGTTATATAGTTTTACTGTTTAAAAATAATGCAAAGAGTACATGACACGTGTTTCATCCTTATTTGGGCTCATCAGGCGTACACACTCCACTGCACCCCTCACGAGGATTGAACCTCGGTGAAGCCCCTTTACGCTGCGCCACGGCGTGTGGTTCATTTATTTGACAGCCTGGAGATCGGAGCAATTATATTCATAGCATTCGTAGTCTGAAACACGATCTGATTGTATGGGTGGTTACCTACCAGGTAACACATGTGGTTGGTCTGTAAGTTGGCAAACGTCTGCCACGACCTCTCAGTCGCGAGAAGCAGTTCTGCCAGTTCTCAAATTGGCCAGGAATTTCGCATTTTGGCCGAGAAGTGTGGCCAAAGTCCAAATTACTAGAAATGACCAGTGTATATGCTACTTTGGCCAGCCATTTCGCGAAGGGACGAGAACTCCCTGGCCAAAATTAGATTCGCTAATGTAAGACTGTCCGGTCAAGGTGCGGAGATGCAGATTCTGAAGTGAGTTTTCCATTCTGCATGAGAAACTGCTCACACTGGAATCCATAGGCACAGAAAGAAAATCTCTACGAACCATCACGTCTTCCCAATCACTGACCAGTGGTCAAGGCTACACTCGATGCAATCGCACAACAAATCGCTGCAAATGTTGAAATAAGAAACTGTTTCAAATGTCATAAAAGTTAATCTTGTTGTAAAAAGTGATGATGGATATTCATAAAGTAAAGAGATTGTATAAAGTATGAAATTACACAGACCCACCAATTCCGACTTTGGCCAATCGCCCCATGCTATTTCACAAACTGGCTGGCCAAATCCCGAAATTAAGGAAAGATCGGACATTGGCTGGTCAATTTACAGTGACATTGGCCATTTCCCACTTTGGACGATTTTGGGTTTTGGCCGTAATATCATATATATGTATATATAATGTATGATATATACTCACCTAAAGGATTATTAGGACCACCATACTAATACGGTGTTTGACCCCCTTTCGCCTTCACAACTGCCTTCATTCTACGTGGCATTGATTCAACAAGGTGCTGAAAGCATTCTTTAGAAATGTTGGCCCATATTGATAGGATAGCATCTTGCAGTTGATGGAGATTTGTGGGATGCACATCCAGGGCACGAAGCTCCCGTTCCACCACATGCCAAAGATGCTCTATTGGGTTGAGATCTGGTGACTGTGGGGGCCATTTTAGTACAGTGAACTCATTGTCATGTTCAAGAAACCAATTTGAAATGATTCGAGCTTTGTGACATGGTGCATTATCCTGCTGGAAGTAGCCATCAGAGGATGGGTACATGGTGGTCATGAAGGGATGGACATGGTCAGAAACAATGCTCAGGTAGCCTGTGGCATTTAAACGATGCCCAATTGGCACTAAGGGACCTAAAGTGTGCCAAGAAAACATCCCCCACACCATTACACCACCACCACCAGCCTGCACAGTGGTAACAAGGCATGATGGATCCATGTTCTCATTCTGTTTACACCAAATTCTGACTCTACCATTTGAATGTCTCCACAGAAATCGAGACTCATCAGACCAGGCAACATTTTTCCAGTCTTCAGCTGTCCAATTTTGGTGAGCTCGTGCAAATTGTAGCCTCTTTTTCCTATTTGGTAGTGGAGATGAGTGGTACCCGGTGGGGTCTTCTGCTGTTGTAGCCCATCCGCCTCAAGGTTGTGCGTGTTGTGGCTTCACAAATGCTTTGCTGCATACCTCGGTTGTAACGAGTGGTTATTTCAGTCAAAGTTGCTCTTCTATCATCTTGAATCAGTCGGCCCATTCATTCTCCTCTGACCTCTAGCATCAACAAGGCATTTTCGCCCACAGGACTGCCGCATACTGGATGTTTTTCCCTTTTCACACCATTCTTTGTAAACCTTAGAAATGGTTGTGCGTGAAAATCCCAGTAACTGAGCAGATTGTGAAATACTCAGACCGGCCCGTCTGGCACCAACAACCATGTCACGCTCCAAATTGCTTAAATCACCTTTCTTTGCCATTCTGACATTTAGTTTGGAGTTCAGGAGATTGTCTTGACCAGGACCACACCCCTAAATGCATTGAAGCAACTGCCATGTGATTGGTTGATTAGATAATTGCATTAATGAGAAATTGAACAGGTGTTCTTAATAATCCTTTAGGCGAGTGTATATATATATATAATAAATCTACTCTCTATATATAAAATCCTAAGCCTAAAAGTGCAGCGATTTTATGTGATGTATTTATGTCACTAATTTTAAAAACTACATATATATATGTTTGGTATCATTCTTTTCGGAATTTATTGAACTTTAGTGTAATGTTGTTACATTTTCAGATTCCTATTCCATTTTAAAATTATAAACTTAAATATCAAGAACTCACGTCCCACGAGACAAGGCTTCGTGCCAAGAGATTTAACCAAGAAGGGCCTGAAATAAAAGACAAAGAGTAGGAGAGCAGCTGTAACCTCTACTGCCCAGTGTCAGAAAGCTCTCTCTCAGTCACAGGTCGTGGTTTAATGACTCAAAACAAACCGCTAAGAGCACCCAGAAAACACTGGAATGTTCTGAAGCGTCCTCATCTGAATTCGATTGAACAACTACAGGAAGAGCTGAAATTCCCAGTTTAGCAAAGGTGGCCATCAAAGTTGAGAGAACTGGAGCGGTTTGCTCCAGAAGAGTGGGCCCAGTTGAGAGGGGGACTTGGAGATACTGAAAGCATGCGATAGCCGTTATTACCTCTAAAGGCTGTGCTATAGAATATTGGGTTAGGGGTCTCAATGGTTTTGTCAATGCTATTTTTAGTTACTTTGTTTGAAGTTCTAAATTGAAAGCAAAATGTCTACATTTCTGAATAAAGAATGGTTGATGACAGTTACTTCTATCTGTTTCAACTTATTTTATCAATACATAGTAATTCTTTTTTAAATGCTGGAAGGATGTCAATACTTTTGCCTGCATCTGAATAACACAATTTTGCAGTTATAAGGCTGTTCTTAGAAAAGAATTTAAAAAAAAAAAAGGATCACTACGAGGGTGGCCTGGTGGCACAGTGGTAGCCTCACAGTAAGGAGATGACTGTTCACGTTCCTAGTCTTCCCACTTGGAGTTTGCAGGTTCTCCTCGAGTCTGTGTAGGGTTTTCTTTGGCCGCTATTGTTTCCTCTCCCAGTTCAAAGACGATGAAGTTTAGCTGAATTGGTGAAGCTAAATTGGTCCTGGAGTGTGTGGTTTGTTGTTTCCGATAGGGGGGCGATAGCTCCCTAGTTGGAATAAGTTCGTTTTAACTAACCGAAAACTATATAGATACAGTATAATGTAAAAAAGGCGATATCCATCCCATAGTGATACAGCAGTAAAAATCACATAAGAGAAAATAACTTAGCTTTCTTTAATGACGATTTACGCAGCATTACAGACGAGGAAGCCATGACAACACTTTGTGTATAGTTTGTAATTGTCACTGCACTGAAAGGAGACAACACTTTGTGTATAGTTTGTCATTTTCGTCACTGCGCTGAAAGGATTTTCAGGATGGATGACGTTATCACCCATCCGTCCGTCGGCTTCAAAGTATTTATCTGATGTCCAAGTCTTTTTATACTG
This sequence comes from Polypterus senegalus, assembly GCF_016835505.1. Classification (NCBI taxonomy): domain Eukaryota; kingdom Metazoa; phylum Chordata; class Cladistia; order Polypteriformes; family Polypteridae; genus Polypterus; species Polypterus senegalus. The sequence goes on from NC_053162.1 coordinate 177,175,855, forward strand.
TCTTCTCCACGTGCAGGCCCTTACATAGGTCCCAAACAAGGGAAGGAGACGATTCCATTTCATCTCTAACATACAGAAATAGTACAATGGCTATTGTCATAGTTGTACCTTCTCTCTTCAAATGCTTGCCTAGCACTTCTAAATGCTGAGAGCCCCTGTATGCTAACTTTGGCCTGGCCTGTACATGTGAGTGGATTTATACAATAATTATTGCACACAGCACAGTGACATTAAACTTATATTCTTATTGCATTTGTGAGTGTGTTCAGTCTGCTATGAACTGGTACCCTGCCTGGTACATTTGGCTTTTTCCATACCGGAGGAACTTTGTTTTCATGAACCAGTGAGTTTCTATACAAGGTGAGCCCTGGAGAACTTGTGATCCTTGGCCACTTTCATGTGTTGCATTGTTCAATTGTTGTTGAAGAGTGATGAAATGCAGTGTGAAGCATCTATGGGACTTCGCAAGGAACAGGTTTAAGTGCATTGATGTGGTGCATGGCTTGGTGCAATTGGGAGTTAACTGGAACCCCAGCACCTTATTTGTTTTGAAGAGATGGCAACTTCATCGGGGGAAATTATTGCTTCAATGAGGTGCATGGCGCAAGGAGGCTGCTGTGAAGAGTGATGTGGTGCAGAGTGAGGAGCGTTCAGGAGTTCATATGGGAGATCCCCAACTTATTTCTTTGAATCAATTGTGACTTCTCAGGGAAGATTATTGCTCCAATTCAGTGCACCAGAGAGGTGAATATGAAGAGTGATGCAGATCGAAGTACAGTAATCCCTCCTCGATCGTGGGGCTTGCGTTCCAGAACTCCCTGTGATAGGTGAAAATCCGTAAGTAGAAACCATATGTTTGTATGGTTATTTTTATATATTTTAAGCCCTTAGAAACTCTCCCACACTGTTTATAAATATTCTCCGCACAGTTATACAGTAAACCCTCGTTTATCGCGGTTAATCCTCTCCAGACAGATAAATTAATTTCCACGAAGTAGTATTCTTTATTTATAAATCTAATATTTTCGCAGTTAGAGCATAGAAAACCTGTTTACGACCTTCTAAATAAGTTTCTTAAAATTATTACAGCCCTCTACACATGAAATAACAACCTTCAGTCTGTGCTCCATGACAAGACAGAGATGACAGTCCTTTCTCACAATTAAAAGAATGCAAACATATCTTCCTCTTCAAAGGAGTGCACGTCAGGAGCAGAGAATGTCAGAGAGAGAGAGAGAAAAGCAAACAATCGAAAATCAACAGGCGATGTTCGGGCTTTTAAGTATGCAAAGCGCCCGCGATAAATCGGCCACAATGAAGGGATCAATGTGAAGGTAGTCTTTCAGCATTTTTTTACAGGAGCGTCCGTATCTTCTAAGCAAACAGCCCCTCCGTCAGGAGCAGAGAGCGTCAGATAGAGAGAGAGAGAGAGAGACAAGCAAACAATCAAAAATCAATACGGGCTGTTAGAGCTTTGAAGTGTGCAAAGCACCGCGCGGGAAGCCTATCGTATATCATTGAGGAGTTTTATTTAATACGTAATACATGCTCTGATTGGGTAGCTTCTCAGCCATCTGCCAATAGCGTCCCTTGTATGAAATCAACTGGGCAAACAAACTGAGGAAGCATGTACCATAAATTAAAAGACCCATTGTCCGCAGAAATCCATGAACCAGCGAAAAATCCGTGATATAAATTTAGATATGCTTATATTTAAAATCCGCGATAAAGTGAAGCACCGAAAGTCGAAGCGCGATATAGCGAGGGATCACTGTATAGCGTTCCATCTTCACCAATGACTCTTTAATGTCCAAACTTCCAGCAGACTTGTAAGATGGCTTATGGTCAACCAGCAAGCACAATTCATCACCACTGCTCCACTCACAATAAACTCCTGGTGGAATGAAAAGCACATACCCTGAAGTCGGAGCTGAAAAAAGTACTAGGAACTGCCTACCATGAACTATTAATAGTCTCATTTCCTGCAGCTACAAAAGTTCATGAGTTTCTAATAAGTCCCTGGTTCTTGTTTGTGTTATCATCTGTTTACCCTCTACACATGTCAAGTTTGTTATTGGATCGGTCTACTCCCGCACCCTAAATAATAACACACACATACAGTACATAGATATACATACTCTCAGACCATAACCCCAAAAGGTGCCGGATGAATGACACACACACAGCTGGTTAACCTCTAGCACTTTAAATCACACAAGTACTATAAGAATAACACAGCCTGTCACTCCCTCAGCAAATCAAGAGACTTACTTATTATCGGCATGAACAACATACAATGTTTTATGGATATCTCATACCTAAATATTATTTTTCCTCTCCAAGAATACATTTAAACATACAAAGGCTCAGCACTCTTGATGATTTGCCAATTATCAGCCAAGAATGCCTTACTTTACGTCTTGATCTCTACTATTGGGTGGAGCTCTCACCCTCAGCCTTAATAAACCTCGCAGCACGGAGCATATGGCAAACCTCCGGCTGCACCAGGCACTACAAGAAATCTACCTTATTACTTCAATCACTCTAGACATGAAGACAAAGCATATAAAGATGAAAACAAGTTAATATTTAATAAAGAACAATAATAAGTAAGAGAAAATAAGATCAATAGTAGTCTGGATATATAGTCTTAAAAAGCTTACTGAAAGGAGTCAGTGATGTCAAGGATGAATGTCCCAGGGCAGCGTTTGATTTAGCAATAGGTGTCCACGAAAATGCTGTTAACTGAAAACTGCTCACACATGTCTTTTTTTTCTTTTCTGACGTCGCTCTTCCGTCATCACTGTTTCTCTTCTGACATTGCTTTTAGACGTGGCATATTTACTATAAAATTTCATGCCGTGGTTTCACAACACATGATTGTTGCATGCACCTGATTGGCTGGCTGTCAATATGATGGATGAATTTTGCTCCCCAAATAATAAAGTTTTTTGATGTTGCTTTAGGTATCAGCAGGTCTTCCTTTCCCAGGCTGTAAACCAAATTGTTGTCCCAGATGTCCATCCATAAAGAAATCAATAGCCTGAGATATCGGCTCAGTCTTCCTTTCCCAGGCTGTAAACCCAATTTAGCACTATGCTGTGAACAACTGTTATAAAAGTGAGGTGTAAGGGAAAAGGAAATGCCTTTTACTGTATATTATAATGCCTATGCAAGTGTCCTGCATCTGAATTCATGTTATTGGGATTGAGCAAAATATAATAAAAATATAGAGAGTAATTTGTAGATTTTATACACCATAACACTGATGAAGATTCTTGTGGTGGGGAAGCCATTGTTCCTACCTTGCACCCTGTGCTTGCTGGGCCCTGCTAAGGATTAAATAATCAGAGAAGAAGATATGGTAGGGTATTAGAAGGAATGGAGAGACAATCCCAACCTGACGCCACAAATTATTTCTTTGTTTTGAGACAATATGAAAGCGTACTGTATATTCTGCAGCTGGAGTAGAGTGGTGGAAGATGGCAGCAATGCCCTTAGGGGGAAGTCTTATGGCAGATGTTTGCTTGCTTGATGGGCTAACTGATTCTGGGATAGATTTTGTAAGATTAGGTGGAATTTTGATCTGTGATTGAGCTATAAAAGTGTCTGTTAAATCTGGCAGCATTAAATGAGGAGCTAGTCCATCATTAAGCCCACTCACACACACACTCATACACTGCAAATGGGGGAGAAAGAAAATTTGGAAAGAAACCCCATGAAGATATGGGGAGAACATATAAACTCCAAACAGTTTTTTGAAGTTGAACCCAGGATGGCTGATCCATGATGCAGCAGTGCTAACCACTGCACCACTGAGCCATAACATCACCACCACCAATAATAATAATTATAATAACAATACAGTAATAAGCTTTCACATGTGCAAACTCGTGTGAATAAATTCAGTAGCAGGTGGGCCAACAAAAAAAGAGACAAATGAAGCCAGTTAGCTAAGGATGTCAGCACACATCTGGAGTGAATAAGCTGAGCTGTGGCTGAGAGCAGTTAATGTGATGAATTAATCAGCCCAAGCCAAAGCACTCCATTAAAATGAGAGGAGAAAGTTGGGGAAACAAAAGTTACAACAATAACACATTCCTTCCTGTATCAACGATTTGCATAATTTGCTGATAACAGCAGCGTAATTAGCAATTAACACACAGCTCTGTTGTAAACCAGAATGTGAGCGCCAGGATTTCCATTGGCGTACAAGTGTCACTTGACCCCTTCTTGAGCTGGCATTCACACGGAGTATCCTACACTTCTCACTTGGCCCTTGAGAACTGTGGAGTGGCAGAGCCACTTTGAGCACAAGTGATGGAGTCATGTGTGTGGATATGGAGAATAGGATATGCCCACCGGGCATCGGGGTATGGGACTACACATCCTGGAGACCTGGGTACTGAGTTCTACATGACACTGGGTGCCTGATTACTGAAAAATGCTTGGGACCCTTGTTCTATAGATTTAAATGGTGGAACCATAATTGAGATGTAAGAGCCAGTCAATGAAAGACAGTCATATACAAAAGTTTGGGAACCCCTCTTATTTCTTTGGGTTTTTGTTTCTCATTGGCTGAACTTTCAAAGTAGCAACTTCTTTTTAATATCTGACATGCCTTATGGACACAGTAGTATGTCAGCAGTGACATTAAGTTTATTGGATTAACAGAAAATATACAATATGCATCATAACAAAATTAGACAGGTGCATAAATGTGGGCACCTCAACAGAGATATGACATCAATACTCAGTTGAGCCTCCTTTTGCTCCTTTGAGCCTCCAGACGCTGTCCTCCTATAGCCTGTGATGAGTGTCTGGATTCTGGATGGAGGTGTTTCTGACCATTCTTCATTACAAAATCTCTCCAGTTCAGTTCAATTTGATGGACAGCCTGCTTCAAATCATCCCATAGATTTTCGATGATATTCAAGTCAGGGGACTGTGACGGCCATTCCAGAACATTGTACTTCTCCCTCTGCATTGAATGCCTTTGTAGATTTCCAACTGTGTTTTGGGTCATCGTCTTGTTGGAATATCCAACCCCTGCGTAACTTCAACTTTGTGACTGATGGTTGAACATTATCCTGAAGAATTTGTTGATATTGGGTTGAATTCATCCTACCCTCAACTTTAACAAGGGCCCCAGTCCCTGAACTGGCCACACAGCCCCACAGCATGATGGAACTTCCACCACATTTGACAGTAGGCAGCAGGTGTTTTTCTTGGAATGTGGTGTTCTTCTTCTGCCATGCAAAGTGCTTTTTGTTCTGACCAAATAACTCAATTTTTGTCTCATCAGTCCAAAGCACTTTGTTCCAAAATGAATCTGGCTTGTCTAAATGAGCATTGGCATACAACAAGCGACTCAGTTTGTGGCGTGAGTGCAGAAAGGGCTTCTCTCTCATCACCCTGCCATACAGATGTTCTTTGTGCAAATTGCGCTGAATTGTAGAACGATGTACAGATACACAATCAGCAGCGAGATGTTCTTGCAGGTCTGTGGAGGTGATCTGTGGTTGTCTGTATCCATTCTCACAATCCTGCTCATGTGCCACTCCTGTATTTTTCTTGGCCTGCCAGACCTGCTAGTTTAACAGCAACTGTGCCTGTGGCCTTCCATTTCCTGATTCCATTCCTTACAGTTGAAACTGACAGTTTGAACCTTTGAGATGGCTTTTTGTAGCCTTCCTCTAAACCATAATACTGAACCATCTTTGTTTTCAGATCTTTTGAGTGTTGCTTTGAGGATCCCATGCTGTCTGTCACTCTTCAGAGGAGAGTCAAAGGGAAGGAAGCACAACTTGTGACTGACCACCTTAAATACCTTTGACCACTCATGACTAGACACTCCTGTCTATGAAGTTCAAGGCTTAAAGAGCTCATCCAACCAAGTCATCAGCATTGAGCAGTGACAGGCATTCAAATCAGCACAATGACAAGGGGACCCACATTTGTGCACAGCCAGTTTTTCACATTTGATTCCATTTCATACAACTAAATACTGCGTCACTAAAAATCTTTGTTTGGTAAACTCCCCAGTGCTCAGATGTTCCTAGGAAATGAAAGACATACCACTGTTATCTTTTTATTGAAAGGAGAGTCAATTATTATGCAGGCTGAGAGGGGGTCCCAAACTTTTTCATATGACTGTATGCAATGCAGATATTGGGGGTGCCAGAGTTGGAGATCCTACTGCTAAGAGATACCAGCAGAAATACCTGGCATTGCTTAAGATTATTCGTATGATGAGCTGAGGTGAGAAATATTAGAGTGCTTTAAGTGCTGATCGTTTTGCCATTGCTGGAGGTCCCATCCGCCATCTTCACTATCCGTCTATCAATTCCTCTGCTCTCATTAGGTGAGAATTTGTTCTTTTTGTGTTTGATTGGATTCCATAATCGACGTAACGCCTTGCTTGGGTTTGAACCATTTGTCAGTGGGGGACATTTTTTGTACACTGGGTCATTCCATTTCTCTCTTAGGAAAAGAAGCATGTAAATATTACATTTAAAACCCAGCAGATGAACAGGCAGTAGGCACCCATTGTTGGGACTGGGGGTGAGAAGTTAAAAGGCAGGATGGAGGTATTTGCTGTATCGCAAAGGAGTCACCACTTTGAAGTTTTTGGCTGGTTGAGATTACAAACAATACCAAGTTGTGATAACAGACCTGGGGCCTCATGTATAAACGGTGCGTACGCACAGAAATGTTGCGTAAGAACTTTTCCACGTTCAAATCGCGATGTATAAAACCTACACTTGGCGTAAAGCCACGCACTTTTCCACGGTACCTCATAGCTTGACGTACGCAAGTTCTCTGCTCGGTTTTGCAAACTGGCGGCACCCAGCGTCAAAGCAATGGTACTGTTCTTGTGTGATTACTCATTATTTTCATGACTTTATAAATACACAGAAACTAACCGCATATTGTTTATTAGTGTAATGCATCTGATTGTAATTAACTCGTAACAATATAATGGTCCAGGGAACAGCCATAGTATTCCAAATGCCATAACTGCTTTAGCGTTGTTACTCTCACTTCTTCTTCTTCTTCTTCTTCGTTCAGCTCCTCCTGTTAGGAGTTGCCACAGCGGATCATCTTTATCCATATTACTCTCATTGCACGACTCAGAGTATTTATATCACTGTATCTGAGTGTGAATCACAGCAGCAGCTGATCGGAAAGAGAATTATCGGTATACAGCTTCAAGGACACGCTGTCTCAGCCACGGCAAAATGTTTAAAGCCTTTCCTGTACGGACCTCGCGGTTCAAAAACAGTTTCATCCAAAGAACTTTAAATGCACTCAATCAATTGCTCCTTGTAGAACTGTAAGAACTTATAAGTCTAATCACCTCACTGTAAACTTGTACTACAGTTATAATATCGCACATCCTGAGCCACTTTATAAAGCGCGTATTTACATATGATGACGATATCATTTTAAAGGTGAAATACAGCAAAATATGTTTGTTAAATTATACACATAAAACTTTAACTTCATTTAAATAATCTATATTCTTCACTGGGAGTGTCGTGAAGGATAGAATAATTAAACATGTACTACGAAGATATTTCAATGTTCTTTAAACGTTTTGAAGAATCGGCGCTAAGCTTACAGATGGCTTAACGTCTATTACAGAGCTGATTGTGTGGCGATCGGTTACTTGGGGAAAGAAAAGCAAGGACTCTTGGGGAGGCTACGCCAATATATATTGAATATAAAACAGAAAGAGAAAATAACAACACAGCTAAAAATGCAGCAACAAATTTCGGCAAAAGTTAAATGCTTGTGTCATGAGCACGAGGCGGCTAAGCAGTGTCTGCAACGGACGAGGCCATCCACCGTGCATGACATTGGCGGGCGAAGGAGCCACCGATTCTTCCTCTGCCCAGTGCCACCACAAGCCTAGTGCCGCCCCTGAGTACTGCTGCAATAAATTATTTCATCAAGTGAAACACATGTTTAATAACGTGCTTTAACTCCTATCATCATGAAAATGACATCACATATACATCTCAGTATTTTAGTTATTCAGAGAGCTGTAATATCACGAATGTCATGGACTCTGTGTCCAGTTGGAGGAAGAGAGCCGGTTTAAGAAGCAAGTAGTGATTCACACACACAGAGCACATAGAAAATCAAATACAAAACAAAGCATTTAACGTGCTACTTTAATTACGATGTGATTTGAGAAACTGGTTAATTAAACGATTTTAAGATGAAGTTTATGATGTTCTACTTTAATGACAAAATAAACTACATGATTAAAGTGGAAATGTCGAGATTGAAGTTGACATTTCGTGCTTTTTCCCCACCGTGTGCCTTTTTTCTCTGTACCCTAATAAGCTTTCATATGACACTCAGACAGTGGGCTTACAACTCGGCTTTTCACGGCGACTTTGATATGTGACTTCTTTTTTATTTCCGGCACTGTGCGATTTTGTGGATGTGAGCTTTCAAGTTTCTCCAACACTCTATGCCACTCGATCAACTTCATTTTGTTGATTATATCACGGTTTATTTGAACAAATAGTATGTTTTTCCTTTGCCTCCACTTGGTATTCGCTGAAATTCTTATATTTTCCCCGTGCTTTTCCCATTGTCTTTTCACAGAAGGCTGCGCTTAAGGGCGATTTATATTGATTTGCATATTCAAATAGGCGTAATTCTGGGAGGATTTGGGGCGTTACATAAAGGGCGTGCACGAGCGTTAGTTTTCACACTGATCGGGATTTATGTAGCGGAAGAACGTGGAAGTTGGAGTACGCACAGATTCCTGCATCTGGATTTTTCTGTGCGTAAGCACATTTCAGCTTTTGTGCTTACGCCATGTTATAGTGCGAGTTCTACGCACGGCGTTATACATGAGGCCCCTGCTCCTTCATTAGAGGATGTCTGTATTTACCCGACTTGGAAATTAACATGTGTGACAATACTGGTTTCTAAACAGCAGATCTCTACTCAGTAATGGTTGGTAACAATACATTTTGTTAACTTGTGTTTTCATTATTTGTTAAACCCAGGAAATTTAGATGTGCCATTGTTTAATCTGCACCACTTAAGGTTGTATCCTCCAATTCTTGTTTTTAATGGACTTTTAGAGTGTGAACTGTGTGTTCTTTCCTTTTTTAAAAAAAGGAAATTCAAGCCTGATATTGTTTGATTTTTTTGTTTATGTTCATTTATCTTTTTAATTTACTTATTATTGTCTTGTGTAATAGAAGTTACTGTTGCTTTTCCTGAAATTACCGTTGTGTCTTTCATTGTGTGTTCTCACCGCCCAAACCCTGTTTGCTATTTTCTGTAAAGAGTTTGTAACGGTCAACTGAAATATGTGTATGTACCTGTAAGTTTGTACCTTTTCCCTTACTTGTTGTTGTGGTACGCCTTTATGTTTAGGGCTGGCCTTTATACAGAGGGAGGGGAGTGCCTGGCTTGGAGGGCCAACAGACTGTATGGGGAGGAGCTATCCGAATGTAAATAGGTGGCGGGAAAAAGAGGAGAGGAGGAGGCCATAACAGAAAAAGGCACAAGGGAAAGGATTAACACCTCTTGGATATCGTCAGGTGAACCCGGGTTCATTCCAAGCAAATGATTTTTTCTTTCGGGAGGAAGGAATACGGGAGAGGACTTGACGGGCCAGCACAAGGAACTGTTAATCAGAACGTTTCCCGGAACAAGAGATATGGTCGGCATCTCATTCACCACTACAGACTGAGATCAACGCTCCGTACAGATAAGATTTAAAAGACTATAAATCCATTGGTTTTTTTGTGTGTTTCCATTGGCTCATGTCTTTATTAGTAATGTATGTTTTTATGGGTTGGTGTTATGATTTGTGTGGGGAAGGGAAGCGCTGCAGCGCGATTTTATGTATATAAGGTTTTGTTGTTGTTACAGTGTTCCTATATATTGTCTGCCAATAATCATTTTTTGCTTGATCCTGCTTTCACTGGTGTGTTTCTATAATTGAAGTGGGGAAGTAGAAAAGTAGTGTTGGTCACTCGCGCCCCGGATTATTTTTTTTTTCTTTTTGCTGCCTCTCAAATAGGGCAGTGTGTATTATAATCGTGCCGGATCTGAGAGCAGTACAAGTTCCCAGTCTCTTAATAAAACTGGGTGGCGTAGTCGGATATTTTAATGGTGTCTAAGTTAGATTACCTCCAAGTGTGACCAGACACCTGTCACACATGGAGTGCTACTTCTTTGTAGTTCCTGGTCTATTGTGGTTTCACAATTAGGTGCTGTGACCAGTGGACAGATCAGGTGGGAGCCGAGGTAGAGAAGGTTTATAATTTCACTAGTACATAAATTACCTTAAGGTTTCCAAATTGCGCCCAAAATATAAGCAAATTGCAATAATTATGACAATACAACCTGGATAATAAGAAACATCCAATATGATGAGACTACCAGGTGGCTCTCTGTCTTCTTATGTTGATTAGCCTCTCATCCAACCTGGTCTCTTGATTCATCATGTCTGCTGGGTTGAATTGCAGACACACAGCATGGTCTGTTAAGCCTGAATTTAAACCCATTTTTTTGGCCCGTGACGTACCTCTTGGACCACTGGTGGTGGGGTCGGTGTAGTTTATTTTCCAATCATTCAGCTCGTCCTCAGGCACGACTTAGCCTTGACATCCATCCATGTCTGTTTGCATAGAGGGGTCTCTCTTATCAGCTCTGCTCTTCTCCTTATTCTTCTTTGCAGAACTGCTTAACCTCTTGTCGGGTGTGGAGATCATGGGTGAACATTCCTTTGTCAAGTTCAGCCACAAATGCTCAGTTGGACTGATGTCTGGACTCTGATCCGGCCATTCCAAAACGTTCATACTGTTGTTCTGAAGCTTTCTGGTTGGGCTCATTCCCTTATCAGAAAACAAACCTTCTACCAAAGTGCTGGCTTCTTGTAGACTTCATGAAGCTTTTCTCAAGTATTTTGTTGCATGATTTGCTGCATTTGTTTTTCCTCTTAAATACTCTTCTCAGGTCTACAGATTGAGAGAGCATAGGGAGTCATAAGGTCGCTGGAAAGGTGTGTGTGTGGCGCTCCTGATATCTATGCAAAAGGATGAATGTCCAAGTCTTTAGAATCTTGGTGCTTCTTGTTTCTGAGACCTGAGATGAAGACTGGACTTGTATGGACTGGGTGGTGTTGGGCAGCGTTGTGGGGTCCAGTGACTGAGTGGCAGCTACTTGTGAAGAGAGACTCACTGATCTTGACTTTGCTGACGATGCAAGTCATTGGAGTCCTGGTGCTTCCTGTTTGCGAGACATGGATGCCACCCAGTGACCTGAGGTGAAGACTGGACTGCTTTGATGTCTCTTTGGAATATCCATGGGTACCGCTGGTTTGACTTTGTGTTGCTCATGGAGTCCCGAATGAGGCACATGACCTGCATTGTGAGGGAGTGTCAGTTACGGCACTACGGCCATGTGGCGTGTTTACCCGAGGGTGATCCACCTCGTAAGATCCTCATTGTTGGGGACCCGAGTGGCTGGACCAGGCCAAGAGGTCGTCCATGTAACACCTGGCTGCGGCAGATAGAGGGTCATTTCCGGAGGGTGGGACTGGGCCGCGTGTCTGCCTGGGGGGGTTGCCATCTGGTATCCCAAGTTGTTTTGTCATGTGGTGGGTGCGGCAGCACACTGTACCAGTGCATGCTCCCCAACTCTACATGACTTGACTTGATATGCGACAAAGTCCTAAATATGACAATGGCTTTATTGAGCCACCATTGCTGTGTGAGAAACATTATGGTGTCACCCTGAAATGGGGGGACCGTGTAGAAAACGTGTTGTCATTTCTCTTCTACATGGTCAGACCGAAATGTATGCAAATCCCCTTAAATGAAAGTCTGCAATGTGCCCTTTAATCACATCTCAGCTGTTTGATCTGCAATTTTAAAGTGTGGAGCAGAGATGTCAATCAGGAAACAAATGTGTCTTCATCCCAGACATTATGGAGGGCAGTGTATATTGTGAGTTTCATCCCAGACCCCAAAGCCGTTCACATTGGATTGACCGACATGCCCGACATTATGACTGATCTGCTGCTGGCTCTGCCTTTGATGACAGGATTGTCATCTCTTTCATTTAATGAAGGGTTCAGCTGCACTCGGGTCCCAATCCAGGCGGTTCGTCGTGTGGTGAGTGCGACTACAGGCTATCAGTGCAGGCGAAAAAACAGATTGGACAGCGTGATCTCCTTGTCCACCATTCCAGGTGGATCCTCTTGACCTTTGTGGGGGGTCTTAAATTGACCACACTTTAAACTTTGATCTTCTCAGTTTTGGCCTCAGTTGAAAGGTTTTCTGCCTCTGATTGTCATCTGCCAGGTTTTATTCCAGCATGTAGTGAATAGTGAAAAAGAAACAAAATAAAAAGATGAAATATCAGAAGAATAAGGTCAAAGAAGCAGACCTCATTATTAGATGACAGCTAGAGCTGCAGACTATGTTCACACCAACAAATATACACTCTAAAAATAAAGCCGGATGATTTTACAGCACTGCTTAACATCTGCTTGGAGCAGTTTGGTGACTCATCTCGTGTTGAAATATATAAAACACATAGCTACCAATCTGCACGTCTTGGCCAGCACCTTAAAGGGGTCCACCCATTTACTTTGAATATGTTGAATGCAATTCAGGGTTGCTGGGAGGATGGAGCCATCACAGCGACACCAGGTATAAGGTAGGAACCAACCCTGATCAGCAAACCCACAGACATGCACAGCGTCAGTCAGTGTCCAACCCGCTATATCCTACCTACAGGGTCACGGGGGTCTTCTGGAGCCAATCCCAGCCAACACAGGGCGCAAGGCAGGATGCCACACACACCAAGTACACACTAGGGACAATTTAAGATCGCCAATGCACCTAACCTGCATGTCTTTGGACTGTGGGAGGAAACCCACGCAGACACGGGGAGAACATACAAACTTCATGATGGGAGGACCTGGGAAACGAACCCAGAACTCCTTACTGTGAGGCAGCACCGTGCCAACCTAAGAGAAAACAGGCAGGAGAAGATAGATAGATAGATAGATAGATAGATAGATAGATAGATAGATAGATAGATAGATAGATAGAGAAAGGCACTATATGATAGATAGATAGATAGATAGATAGATAGATAGATAGATAGATAGATAGATAAATAGATAGATAAATAGATAGATAGGTAGTATAGATAGATAGCACTATAGATAGATAGATAGATAGATAGATAGATAGATAGATAGAGTGAAAGGCACTAAATAATAGATAGATAGATAGATAGATAGATAGATAGATAGATAGATAGATAGATAGATAGATAGATAGATAAATAGATAGATAGGTAGATAGATAGAGAAAGGCACTATACAATAGATAGATAGATAGATAGATAGATAGATAGATAGATAGATAGATAGATAGATAGATAGATAGATACTTTATTGATCCTAAGGGGATATTCACATACTCCAGCAGCAGCATACTGATAAAATATAAATCATATAACATTTATTCTCTTCAAAGAGGGAGCACTCCTATTACAGGACATGGTAACTGGAAGCGCACAGCATTCTGTACCAAGAGGCGCTCCTTTTCTACTCGTTGGGGTCTTTTTTATACGCAAGTCAAAGGTACACAGTTAGATCATTTACATCATACAAAGTTTCTTATCCTGTGGTGGGCTGAAGCCCTGCCCGGGGTTTGTTTCCTGCCTTGTGCCCTGTGTTGGCTGGGATTGGCTCCAGCAGACCCCCATGACCCTGTAGTTAGGATATAGCAGGTTGGATAATGACTGACTGACTGAAAGTTTCTTATCATCATTGGCTACTTCCAGTTGCTAGCCGGACACAGGGCAAAATGAACCCTCCGTACTAAATTATAAGTAAACACGGTCGGTAAAAGCACGTACAGTTGTCCTATACGCTGATCGTTCATTTCCAGCATCGTGTGTTTGCTTTGCCATTTTCAGCTCCTTTCTTCATCAGCACACAAGCTGGCGGTAGCTTCCTTTCTCAGGCAGTAAATAAACAGATAGTTTCCTGCTGACAACCTAACGTAGTCTGCTTGCATCCTGTCTCAGCTACCCCAGGTTACTTGAAAATGCTTTAATCACTTTAAGGTATAAAATTCAAACTATTAAAATGCCATAACAGGACAAATTAATTACCACAAGCATTACACTGCTCTTCTGATTTTTCATGTGCTCCCACATATTACTTCTGGAAACAAACGGCAAATATCTAAAAGTGATGCATCAGTACTTACAGCAGATTCTCCTGATCAAAGCAAGTCCAAGCACATTATAGTACGATGTGTCTGTCATGAGATATCCAGTCATGAGACCACCTTAGGCAGGTACCACCTCACATTTCCTGTGTCATTAGCTCTGACTCAATAGGAAAAACACTCACAAACCTCATACCACTGGAGGGCAGCAACTGTGACGTCCCCAACAATACATACAGTGCGGGAAATAAGGATTTGATCCCCAGCTGAATTTGTCAGTTTGCTCACTTACAATGAAATGAACAGTCTCTGTAATTGTTGTGGTAGATTGATTTTAATGGAGAGAGACAGAATATCAACCAAAAACCCTGAAAAAACATATTGAATAAAAGTAATAAATCGATTGGCATGTCATTGCGAGAAATAAGGATGTGATCCCCTACAACCCAGCCAGAATTCTGCTTCCCACAGATTGGCTGTGTATCAATCAATCAATCAATCAATCAATCAATCAATCAATCAATCAATCAATCAATCAATCAATTTCAGATACTCCTGATCGCAGCTCATTATGTGTACAAAGCACACCTGTCCACAGAATTAATTTCTTCCATTCCATCATCTGCACCACAATGGGCAACACGAAAGAACTGTCAAAGGACATCAGGGGCAAGGCTGGAATGGGCTAACAAGACCACCAGCAAGAAGATTGTTGAGAAGGTGACAACTGCTGTTGCGATTATTCAGAAATGGAGGATAAATATAAAATGACCATCAATCGCCCTCGGTTTGGAGCTCCAGGGAAGATCTTGCATCATGGGGTGAGGATGATGATGATGAGAAAGGTGAGGGATCAGACTAAAACTACACAGCGGGAGCTTGTTGATGATCTGAAGACAGTTGATGGTGCCAGCCAGTATTGTGGGCTCCGCCTCTGAGGGGGATGTGGGTGGAGTTGGGCAGTAACAGATAGGTGGAAAGGGGTGTGGATTTGCATTAATTATAAATCTGGCAGGGAGACTGTTTCCCTCTTTTTTCCCCTCTTCTTCTCATGCATCCATCTGTTTTCCTTAATGTGCTTCGTCTCATTCCGGGTTTCAGGGGCTGCAGTCTCTTCCTGCAGTATTTGGACACAAGCCCTGAGCCAGAAGTTCCCTGCAGGACACGCACACTGTCAGGCCGATCTGAGCAGATTATAAGAGGCAAAACTCTGTGAGGTTTACTCACCAGGAGACTCTTAAGTTGAGGATGAAAACCGTGAGAATCCTAAGAAAACTGTGAGAGCCGCCGGTGTGTGATATGGTGATACTGTGATGTGTGGCACTGATCTACAGCAGGTGTTTGGTGCAACTTCCTAAAGGTATCATCTTTATTATCAGCTGTTTTAATAATAAAACAGTGGAACAGGAGGTCTGAGGCAATTTTGATCCTTTTGTTTGTGTAAGTGATAAAGCTGGTGGGCGGCCTGGTGGCTCAGTGGTTGGAACAGCTGCCTCACAGATCCAGCATCTTGAGTTCAGAACTCGTGTCTATTTTGCCACATGCGCCGTAGTGAGATTTCTTTGGGTAGAGGGAGTGAAACCAGCCGAAATTCAGTGAAGGATGTTAGCTTAGTGCGTAAGAGAAAACTGCATAACTCAACAAACCTTTATGAATGGGTAGAAATATTTAAAGCAGGAAGAACAAGTGTAGCTTGATCTGCTGGACCATCAACATTTTGCACGCACAAGCCCACATCGACATGGCGAATGCCTTCATCAGAGAAGGCTGACAGATTACGTAGTCTGCTGATGCTACACATTTGGATATCAGCTATGGATCTGCACCTGCCATAGTGCACAATGACTTGGGGTACCGTAAAATTTGTGCAAGGTGGGTACCCAAACACTGATCTGCACAAGGAAACATCCTTCAGTGAATTTCAACAGGTTTCGCTCCCTCTGTCCAGAGAAATCTCTCTATGGTTAGTTTTTCAACTTTTATGCCACCCTGCAGCGGGGCATCCATGTTAATTTGACCTTGGCTTTAAATGGACTAACTGGTCTAACAGGACTAACGGCAGAGGGCAGTGCTGTGCCTGTTTCAACTACCCATAAGCCATCACAAATGTGTTGTATTGTGTCAGCTTGCAACTCCGTTGCAGTTACCGCGTAATTTTCAAATGGCCTCTACTTTTTGAATTACCATTGTGACTGTGTCCCTGTGTTCTTGAGGAACTCATTTTAAAGTCACCGTCTCGATCCACTGGACTAATTCCCTTCATAATTTAAACACTTCAGTCAGGTCACCTCTTAATCTTCTTTAATGGCTCAGCTCTTTTAATCTTTCCTAATAATTCATCCCCTGTAGCCCTGGAATCAGCCTAGTTGCTCTTCTCTGGACTTTTTCTTGTGCTGCTATGTCTTTTTTGAAGCCTGCAGACCAAAACTGCACACAGGACTCCAGATGAGGTCTCACCAGTGGGTTATAAAGCTTAAACATAACCTTCTGCGACTTGTACTGCTCACCTCAGGGTGCTATATAACCTGACATTCTGTAAGCCTTCCTAATGGCTTCTGAACACCGTCTGGTAGTTGATAGTGACGAGTCCACTATGACACCTAGATCCCTCTCATGAGGTGGACTTTAAATTTTCAGACCTCCCATTGTGTACGAACCCTCACATTTTTACTTCTTACATGTAATACTTTACATTTACTCCCCAAATGATGCGACTCAAACCATCTACAACTGAACACCAGCAAAACCAAGGAGCTGGTGGTGGATTTTAGGAGGACCAGGCCCCTCATGGACCCCGTGATCATCAAAGGTGACTGTGCAGAGGGTGCAGATCTATAAATACCTGGGAGTGCAGCTGGATGATAAACTGGACTGGACTGCCAATACTGATGCTCTGTGCAAGAGAGGACAGAGCTGACTATACTTCATTAGAAGACTGGCATCCTTTAACATCTGCAATAAGATGCTGCAGATGTTCTATCAGATGGTTGTGGTGAGCGCCCTCTCCTACACGGTGGTGTGCTGGGAAGACAGCATAAAGAAGAGGGACGCCTCACGCCTGGACAAACTGGTGAGGAAGGCAGGCTCTGTTGTAGGCACGGAGCTGGACAGTTTGACATCCGTGGCAGAGCGACGGGCACTGAGCAGGCTCCTGTCAATCATGGAGAATCCACTGCATCCACTGAACAGGATCATCTCCAGACAGAGGAGCAGCTTCAGCGACAGACTGCTGTCACCGTCCTGCTCCACTGACAGACTGAGGAGACTCCACACTATGCGACTCTTCAATTCCAATCGGGGGGTAAACGTTAACATTATATAAAGTCATTGTCTGTTATACCTGCATTGTTATCACTCTTTAATTTAATATTGTTATTATCAGTATGCTGCTGCTGGAGTATGTGAATTGCGCCTTGGGATTAATAAAGTATCTATCTATCTATCATATAGTAACTTTCACATCTATCTATCTATCTATCTATCTATCTATCTATCTATCATATAGTAACTTTCACATCTATCTATCTATCTATCTATCTATCTATCTATCTATCATATAGTAACTTTCACATCTATCTATCTATCTATAATATAGTGACTTTCACATCTATCTATCTATCTATCTATCATATAGTAACTTTCACATCTATCTATCTATCTATCTATCTATCTATCTATCTATCTATCTATCTATCTATCTATCTATCTATCTATCTATCTATCTATCTATCTGTCAATTAAATGTCATCATCCACAGATCTTCCCAAGTCCATCTGTAATGATTTCACAGATTCCAAATTATCTGCCAATCCACCGATCTTGTTGTCATCTGTTTATATTCCTATCCAAATCATTTATATATAATAAATGCCATCAGCTGATCGAGGAAAGAGGAGGTAAACAAAAAACTGTATTTGTTTCCCAATGTATTTAAGATGGGGTTTTGGAGGAGCAACCACGTCTCCTTGGGGTGCGTTCAGCCCCCCTCTTCACAAAGCAAGTGGCAGACGTGAAGTGGCTGGAGCGATGTGCAGGCAGGGGGCTGGCGAGCGAAGAGAGCAGGGGGAAAAGCCCTCTTGTATATGTGTGTGTATTAAAAATAGCAGTGGCCCTATAGCACTGACCTCTGCTGGACCACCACATAGTTAGCAACAGTGCCCCCTCTCAGCCAGGCACCAAGTGAGCCAGCAAGGAGATCCTCCGACGTACATGCATGACAATAGATGGATGGAGAAGTAGATAACATGAATGGGTGGTCTGAAAGAGAGAAGGATGACTGGGTGGTTCAATCAAAAGATGGAGTGATGGGTGGATGAATTGGCCCATAGGAGAATGGATCAATAGAATGACAGACAGGATGGATGGATGGTGAGAGAGATAGAAGGATGGTTTGATGGGGAAGTACAGTAGATACATGTGGGGATAAATGGAGAGAGATATAGAGAGACTTGGATAAGTAAGTTGGTGAAAGAATAGACAGACATATGGAGAAGTGGAAAGCATAGATGGGTTGGCTGATAGAAAAGGATGACCAGATGTTTATACCAAAATATGAGTGGATGAATGGGCCTCTGCGGTGGGCTGGCGCCCTGCCCAGGGTTTGTTCCTGCCTTGCGCCCTGTGTTGGCTGGGATTGGCTCCAGCAGAACCCCGTGACCCTGTGTTAGGATATAGCAGGTTAGATAATGGATGGATGGATGGATGAATGAGCTTACAGGAAGATGAATTAATAGAAGAACAGACAGGACAGGTGAATGAATGACTAAATTGGTGGACGGATGAATGGCGAGAAGAATGGATTGATGGATGGGTGAAGAAGTGAATACATGTGTGGATGAATGGAAAGTGAGAGACATGAATGAACAGATTGTTCAAGTTCAAGTGAGAACTGGGAGAGCATGGGTGAGTGGGCTGAGAGTGAGGACAGGGTGAATAGATGTTTAGACCAAGAGATGGAGTGATGGGTGGATGAATGGATCCACAGAGGAATGTATCACTAGACGGATAGACAAGACAGGTGGATGAATGACTGATAGAGTAGATGGATGGAAGAAGCTGATACATGTGTGGATAAATGGAGAGTGAGAGACATGGAAGAGTAAGTAGATGAAAGACCAGATTGTTGGACTGACTGAGCAGTGGATAGCATGGATAGGTGGGCTGATAGAGAGAAAAGGATGAGTGGACCAAGCGAAGGACTGATGAGTGGATGAATGGACCCCACAGGGGGATGTATCCATAGGTGGACAGACAAATCGTGGACAGACGGACGCACACAGTGTGTAGATGGGCAAAATGGCTGATGTTATGCACTGTGGTATATAGCCGCCCATTCATCCTGGCCAATACCCACACGCCGCCAGATGGAGCCCTCCCTGCAATATGGAGATGCCCCGAATTCCAGCAGGGCATCATGGACCTTGGAGTTTTCCTTCACTGCCCTGCTGGATACCATGGGGGCCACCAGAGGACGCTGCAGGGAGGCTCAAGAAAACTCCTTTTCTTCAGCCCGGAAGTACGTCCCAGTCAAGGGGACAGAAGAAATTACATACTTCTGGGTTGAAGAAAAGGAGTTTTCATCCGACCTGGAAGTGCTACCAGTCACATGGACAGAGAGAGAGAAACACTTCCGGGTCAAAGGCTTTAAAAAGACTATGGGAAACCCAGGCGGGTAGAGCTGAGTTGGGAGTAAGGGTGACAACGCATCTGGGAGTTGGAGGATTGTGATTATTGTGATTATTGATTGTTTATTGAGTATTGCGGAGTGGAGGGTGCTTTGTGCACTTTATTATTATAATAAATTCATTATTTGGACTTTTACCTGGTGTCTGGTCTGAGGGTTCAAGGGGATGGCAGCGCCCCCTATCTGTCACAGCACTTATTAATTGAACTTTGTCTAAAGGGGAGCCACTATTAAGAAGATGCCCAGATGAGCTTTCAAGACCACTTTATAAAGTGTGAATATGTAACGGCGGCTTTTTCCTATGCTCAGTCTTAAAATGGCCAATCCTCCCACGCCTTCCCCCTTTTCCGGCAGGGCGCTATAATTTTCTGCCCTGAATACTCTTAATTCCCTACTTATTTTGATTTCTCTCTTTCTTTTCCACTCCTGACTTCTGATTGGCACCACCTGAGCCAGCTGCTGGTTTTTCTGGACCCCTTCAGGCCCATTAGCGGCCGTGTAATGATCCTACCAATTGATTCCACTTTTAGAAGAATTCCACCAATTCAAAGACACACCAATGATTTTTTTTAAGTGCCCCCGACTCTTTCAAAGAGTCCGATTGACTAAACGCCGTTCACCGTGGTCATAATTCCTCGTCTGCATGCTTTGCACATAAAGGTGCGTCAATAACTAACTGATTGCTTTCAAGGAACATTTCATAAAGCTTAGTCAGGCCGGCTCTGTTAAAAGGAGGCTGTTTGTACAAGCAGGAAGGCGATCAAATCCCAGGGGTGCGTGGGCCGATGAAGAACATTTAACTGAGGGGACACGCTTGACTTGTGTGGATGAATGCCTGTTGCCTGCTGATCACTTCTCTTGTAATTTCCCTGTGATCATTCCTTCTTTTTTCTTGCAAAATTAAAATTATGTCCATTTATTTATGTATAGGGAGGCACAGTGGCGCAGTAGGTAGCGCTACTGCCTCGCAGTTAGGAGACCTCCGTTTGTTTCCCGGGTCCTCCCTGCGTTGAGTTTGCATGTTCTCCCCGTGTCTGCATGGGTTTCCTTCCACAGTCCAAAGACATGCAGGTTAGGTGCATTGGCGGTCCTAAATTGTCCCTAGTGTCCTCTGGATAAGTGCCTTGTGCCCTGTGCTGGCTGCGATTGGCTCCAGCGAACCCCCGTGACCCTGTCTTAGGATATAGCGGGTTGGAAAATGACTGATTGACTATTTATGCATACTGTGGATTCAGAAATTGTTCAGACGCCATTTCTTTTTTCACATTTTCTTATGTTGTAGCCTTGTGCTCAAGTCACGTACTTTCTTTTTTTTCTCTCACCGAGCATCACTGAATGACCCCCTAATGACACAGTGAACGAGGATTTCAGACATTTTTGCAAATTTATTAAAAGTAAAAAACTGACATATCATGTTGTCACAAGTATTCAGACCCTTTCCTCAACACTTAGTCGAAATACCCTTTAGCAGTAAATCCAGCCTGGACTCTCCTTAGGTGTGATATGAGAAGCTCCACACGCCTGGATTTGCAAATTTTCTGCTTTTCTTTAGAACATTAGAAAGATTTCGACAAGAACAGACCATTCAGCCCAACAAAGCTCACCAGTCCTATCCACTTATTTTCTCCAAAATAAATTCAAGTCAAGGTTTGAAAGTCCCTAAAGTCCTACTGTACAGCACACTGCATGAAGAAAATCCTCCAAATGTTTGTGTGAAATTTCCCCTTAACAAGTTTCCAACAGTGTCCACATGAACTCATTTTAAAGTCACCATCTCGATCTACTGGACTCATTCCCTTCATCATTTTAAACACTTCAGTCAGGTCTCCTCTTCATCTCCTCTAGAGGCTCAGCTCTTTTAATCTTTCCTCATAACTCATTCCCTGTAGCCCTGAATCAGCCTTGTCGCTCTTCTCTGGACCTTCTCTAGTGCTGTTATGTCATTATTGTAGCCTGGAGACCCAAACTGCACACAGGACTTCAGATGAGGCCTCACCAGTGTGTTATAAAGACTGAGCAGAACCTCCTGTGACTTGTACTGCACACCTCAGGGTGCTATATAACCTGACATTCTGTAAGCCATCTTAATGGCTTCTGAGCACTGCCTGGTAGATGATAGTGACGAGTCCACTATGACTCCTAGATCATGAGGTGGACTTTAAATTTTCAGACCTCCCATTGTGTATTCAACCCTCACATTTTTACTTCCTATATGTAATGCTTTACATTTACACCCCATTAAATGTCATCATCCATGGATCTTCCCAAGCCCATTTGCTGTCCAAGTCCTTCTGTAATGATTTCACAGATTCCAAATTATCTGCCAGTCCACCTATATCGTTATCATCTGCAAACTTAACTAGCTAGTTATTTATATTCCTATCCCAATCATTTACAGTATGTATATATATATATATATATATATATATATATATATATTGTCAGGGATGCCAGGGGCCATGACCCGGCCGGATACGTCATGAGGGACCGGATGTGGGTCTGTGCCCACCCTGGATCACGTGGGGGTCGCCTTCCTGGTTGTTTTGGGGGCCACGGGTACAGGGCATGGAAGCTCCACCCTGTAGGGGCCCGTGGTCACCGCCAGGAGGCGCCCCAATGCCTTGGGGACCTGTTACCCCAGCACTTCCGCCACACCAGGAAGTCCTGGGGGGAAGAATTAGGACGGCGCCCGGAGAGCTGCCGGGAGAACAGCCGGCACTTCCACGCTGGGGCGTGGCCAGAAGAGGAATGCCGGGAACACCTGGGGCTCATCCGGGGACTCTATAAAAGGGGCCGTCTCCCATTATTCGAGGCTAGAGTAGGGTGGAAGAAGGACAAGGCAGAGAGGAGTGTGGAGGCGGCCCGAAGAAAAGGCATTGTGGCCAGGACTGTGACTTTGGGGTTTGTTTTGTGCACTAATTTGGGTCTGTGTGACCGTAGCAATTACTTGTAAATATTGTAAATAAACGTGTTTGTGGGTGACATGAACGTGTCTGCCTGTCTGTGTCCGGGCCAACCATATATATATATATATATATATATATATATATATATATATATATATATATATATATATATATATATATATATATATATATATGTTGTGACAGATTAGGGTTTTCTCACCCTTGTACCCTCAGACCACACGTCAGACACCAGATAAAAATCCAATAATTATTTATTATAATAATAATTGTGCACAAAGCACCACCACTCCACTATTCTTCAATAACCAATAATAAACAATACTCAATCACAATCCTCCACTCCCAGACGCTTAGCCACCCTGCCTCCCAACTCAGCTCATCGTCTGGGAGCTCCCACAGTCCTTTTATATTCCCTGACTCGGAGGTGTTCCTTCCCAACAGTCCACAAGTCCTTATTCCTTCCGGGTCAGGGTAAATAATGTTTTTTCTCACCCCGGAAGCCCATCGCTCTTCCTATGACGAACTTCCGGGTCATAGGGCATGAAGAACTCTTCGGTCCTCCCTGCAGCTCCCTCTCATGGCCCCCATGGCATCCAGCAGGGTGGTGCATAAAAACTACATGGTCCATAATGCCCTGCTGGTCTTCTGGGGACCTCCATGCTGCAAGGAGGGCTCCATCTGGCGGCTTGGGGGTATTGGCCGGGGTACATGGCCGGCCATATCTTACAATGTATACAGTGGAACCTCGGTTTACGAGTTTTTTGCAAGACGAGCAAAAATTTTTAATACATTTTGACTTGATAAACGAGCGATGTCTTGCAATACGAGTAGTATGGATACACTTTGTCTGCTGAGCGTCATGTGATCACAACTGAGCTGATGGTTCTTCTCTCTCTCTCCTTATCTCTTTCAGCCAGCGCTCTCTCTCTCTCTCTCTCCTTCTCGCTCGCCCAGCGCGTCTCTCTCTCTCTCCTTATCTCGCTCGCTCGCCCAGCTCGTCTCTCTCTCTCCTTATCTCGCTCGCTCGCCCAGCTCGTCTCTCTCTCTCCTTATCTCGCTCGCCCGTCTCTCTCTCTCTCTCTTTCTCTCTCTGGCAAACGTCTCCTATTCTCCGTCTGAGTCTGTGTGCCTCACTTATTTAGTCAACATCCTTACTAGCGTATACTGTTTACTACAGCATTGTGACTGTGTGTGTGTGCGCTGTGAAGTGCGAGTCCCCATCTTGCTCCCCAAACCACGAAGCTGAGTCTCAGTACTCTAACACCAGCTTTATTCAGCTTGAAACAGCAACAGCGCTGTTATTTATTGTAGCGGGATCTTTATAATGTTCCTTGTATGACCTGTTGACGACAGGCATGTCTGCGATATTTTTGGATGCGCTTATATGGCGAACTGCTACAGCGCTGGGAGACTGCGATTGCTTTGGGACGCTCTTCCGCGTGTCGTCCCGTTGGGTGGAGTCCCACATTAGTTTAGAAACTCACACCATCCATGATTCTTTTTAAAGGTAAAGTGCAGGTTAATTTGTATTATGTATTTTACTTTATACTTTGTATTAATCATTTTTATATCAATAGTTTTGGGTTGTGGAACGAATCATCTGAGTTTCCATTATTTCTTAAGGGGAAATTCGCTTTGATATACGAGTGCTTTGGATTGCGAGCACGTTTCCGGAACGAATTATGCTCGCAAACCGAGGTTCCACTGTATATATATATATCAATCAATCAATCAATCAACATTTATTTATATAGCACATATTCATACAAAAAAAATGTAGCTCAAAGTGCTTTACAAAATGAATAGAAAAATAGAAGACACAATAAAAGATAAACATAAGTCAACATTAATTAACATAGAATAAGAGTAAGGTCCGATGGCCAGGGTGGACAGAAAAACAAAAAACTCCAAAGGCTGGAGAAAAAATAAAATCTGTAGGGGTTCCAGACCACGAGACCACCCAGTCCCCTCTGGGCAATCTACCTAACATAAATCAAACAGTCCTCTTTGTATTTAGCGTTTTCATGGAAGGACCTGATGATGATGGTCACGTAGACTTCTGGCTTTCAGTCCATCAATGTTGGTGCATCATGATGCTTTGAGTAGGTGCAGGCCGCCATCACAAAGAAACCGGAAAAAGAAACAGAAGAGAGAGTAGGGGTCAGTATGGATTTTAGAGCCACCATGAATAGTTATTATGAAGAATTGAACATACAGAGTATCAGTATTAAGTTAAAGTGAAGTTATAAAAAGGCCATGTTAAAGTAATGTGTTTTCAGCAGTGTTTTAAAGTGCTCTACTGTATCAGCCTGGCGAATTCCTATTGGCAGGCTATTCCAGATTTGAGGTGCATAGCAGCAGAAGGCCGCCTGCCTCACCACTTCTTTTAAGTTTAGCTTTTGGAATTCTAAGGAGACACTCATTTGAAGATCTGAGGTTACGATTTGGAATATAACGTGTCAGGCATTCCGATATATAAGATGGAGCGAGATTATTTAAGGCTTTATAAACCATAAGCAGTATTTTAAAGTCAATCCTGAATGACACAGGCAACCAGTGTAGTGACATCAAAACTGGAGAAATGTGTTCGGATTTTCTTTTCCCAGTTAGGATTCTAGCAGCAGCATTCTGCACTCGTTACAAGTGATTGATGTCTTTTTTGGGTAGTCCTGCGAGGAGTGCGTTACAGTAATCTATCCATCCATCCATCCATATTCTAACCCGCCGAATCCGAATACAGGGTCACGGGGGTCTGCTGGAGCCAATCCCAGCCAACACAGGGCACAAGGCAGGAACCAATCCCGAGCAGGGTGCCAACCCACCGCAGTACAGTAATCTAGTCGACTGAAAACAAACGTGTGAATTAATTTCTCAGCATCTTTCAGTGATATAAGAGGTCTAACTTTAGCTATGTTTCTTAAGTGAAAAAATGCTGTCCTAGTGGTCTGATGAATATGTGATTTAAAATTCAGATTACAGTCAACGGTTACCCCTAAATTTTTTACTTCCGTCTTAACTTTTAATCCTAGTGCATTAAGTTTATTTCTGATAACCTCGCTGAATCCATTATTGCCAATTACCAAAATTTCAGTTTTCTCTTTATTTAGTTTGAGAAAATTACTATTCATCCATTCAGAAATACCAGTAAGACATTGTGTTAGTGTATCGAAAGAGTCGGAGTCATCAGGTGCTATTGATAAGTACAGCTGTGTGTCATCAGCATAGCTGTGGTAGCTCACGTTGTAACCTGAGATAATCTGACCTAACGGAAGCATGTAGATTGAGAAGAGCAGCGACCCAGGATAGAGCCTTGTGGAACACCATATTGGATATCATGTGTCTTTGAGATTTGATTACCACAACTCACAAAGAATTTTCTCCCTGCCAGGTAGGATTCAAACCAATTTAAGACACTGCCAGAGAGGCCCACCCATTGACTAAGGCGATTTCTAAGAATGTTGTGATCAATGGTGTCAAATGCAGCACTCAGATCTAAGAGGATGAGAACAGATAAATGGCCTCTGTCTGCATTTACCCGCAAGTCATTTACTACTTTAACGAGTGCAGTTTCTGTGCTGTGATTTGTTCTGAAGCCTGACTGAAATTTATCAAGAATAGCATGTTTATTTAGGTGGTCATTTAACTGCATAATGACTGCCTTCTCTAGAATTTTACTTAAGAAGGGCAGGTTAGAAATGGGTCTAAAATTTTCAAAGGCAGAGGGTCAAGATTATGTTTCTTAAGAAGGGGTTTAACTACAGCAGTCTTAAGACAGTCTGGAAGACCCCGTATCTAATGAGAATTTACTATGTCCAGAATATTGTCAATTAGACGCCTGATATTTCTTTGAAAAACCTGGTTGGTATTGGGTCAAGGACGCAGGTGGAGGGTTTCAGTTGAGAGATTATACTATGTAATTCAGGTAAATCTATCCTGGTGAAAGCATTTAATTTGTTTATAACGGAGTACCGGGGCTTTGGAGGTTCTGCAGTGTTGGGGAGATATACTATGTTATCTCTAATATCATTAATTTTTTGATTGAAAAATACAGCAATGTTCTCACAGGTTTCACTGGAAGTATTCTGGGGGCATTCCTTTGTGTTACCTGGGTTTAACAGACGGTCAATTGTTGAAAATAAGACTCTGGGATTACTAGCATTGTTATTTATAATATTAGAGAAATAGCAGCCTCTCAAGACGGACAGTGTTATTGTATTCTGTTATTTTAACTTTTAATATTTCATAGTGGATAGTTAGTTTAGTTTTCCTCCATTTACGCTCAGCTCTACGACATGTTCTTTTAAATCAGACACTCTTTGGGTCTTCCATGGAATAACAATACTAGAGGATTTTTTAACTGTCTTTTCAGGTGCAACTATGTCAACAGCAGTTCTTACTTTAGAATTAAAGTTTTCCACTTTACTATTTACATTATCCTCGCTATTATAGCTGGCATTATAAACGGACTGATTGCTTAGAATAGTTGTAAGCTTTAAAGCTGCTGATGAGTAAAAGAAGCGTTTTTAACAAAATGCTTCTCATGAGCGTTTTCTATCTTTATTTCTATATTAAATAGTAGAAGGAAATGGTCTGATAGACCGATATCAGTGACCTGCTTTATATCAACTTTAAGTCCTTTAGTAATCACTAAGTCTAACGTATGACCTGCTTTATGTGTAGGCTGATTTACGAGCTGCCTCAAATCAAAAGAGTCCAGGAGGTTCATGAATTCCTTTACCTTTTGGTCACACTGATTGTCGATATGAAAGTTAAAGTCGCCGACTATTAAGAGTGTCATAGTTTGTAACTAAAATTGACATTAAGTCAGAGAATTCCTCAAGGAAAGACGTTATATTTAGGAGGTCTATACACGGATAATACTAGAACGTGAGAATCTCCATGAATAACAACGCGAGATACTCAAAGGACTTAAATTTACCAAAACTAACATCTTTACATTTTAATCGCTCGAGTAAATGTTTGCCAAACCGCCCCCTTTTCCCTGGCGGTCTGCACGAGTAAAACTGTAATCCGGAGGCAGATTCGATTAAAACTGCCGCCCCATTGAATTAAGCCATGTTTCATTTAGCGCAATAAAATCAATGTTTCTATCACTAATAAGATCGTTTATAAAAAATGTCTTGTTAGTTAAAGCTCTAACATTTAATAGTGCCATATTTAATGTTTCTGAAGGGCAGAGCTGAATTTTATGCGTGTTATCGGTAATCGGAACAAAAATTAAGTTATTTTTGTTAAGTCCGCTCTGTGTGTACTTTTTATGTAATCTACAATCCGTTTTTATAGTCTTAATGCAGTGTTGATCTGAAGTAGTAATTTCAATTAAATTATTGGTGTTTTGCCGCACTGCCTAGATTTTGTACGT
The DNA here is from genome assembly GCF_016835505.1 of Polypterus senegalus. Taxonomy (NCBI): domain Eukaryota; kingdom Metazoa; phylum Chordata; class Cladistia; order Polypteriformes; family Polypteridae; genus Polypterus; species Polypterus senegalus. The sequence continues at coordinate 177,204,085 of NC_053162.1, forward strand.
GCATTAAGATTTGTTATTAGATTATTAATGATGTGCACTTTAACGGAAGACTCTGTTAAGCCATTATGTCCTATCAAACCAGTAGCATTACGTAAGGGGTTAGCAGTAGAAGTAGACAGTCAAGATAGACGAATTACCTTAGCGATGTTTTCGAGAGGACCCGGCGCCAAATCTATTCGGATGCAGTCCATCCCGCTTGAAGAAGCGCGCCTTTCCCAAAAAAGATCCCAGTTGTCTATAAACCCGATGTCTTGATTCTCGCAGAAGCCTCTCAGCCAGTTGTTTAAACCCAGCAGACGACTGTAGTATTCATGCGATCGTCTGACGAGAGGTAGTGGACCCGAGATGAAGATTTTTGCGGATGGGGTCCTCTCCTTCGTGTCTTCAACTAGTGCTGCGAAGTCAGCCTTGAGAACCTCTGACTCTCGGTGCCTTATGTCGTTTACGCCGGCATGTAGAATGATGGATCCAATTGCCCTCTTGTGCTTCTGGTAGAAGGTCGGCGCCCGCCTCATCACATCTCGAACTCGAGCACCGGGAAAACAAGAAACAAAGGATTTTTGATTAGGGCACGTGATATTCAGGTTTCGTACAATGGAATCACCTACCACGATTATATCACCCGGGGTTGAAGGCAGACTGGGGACGCGGAGAGGGTCAAATCGATTCTGGATTTGAATGCTCGCCTGTGCCGCTGGAGGTGTTCTAGCCTTGAACCCCCGCCTGCAAAGCTGAAACCCGTCGAGGTCTTCATCAGCGTTGTTCCTACGAGGCGCGGGGGTGAAGCTTACTTGCCCTTGGACTTGAGCGGCACGAGGTGGGGTTGATGTTACGCCGGCTTCGGTTGTTTGGTGTGGTTTGTCCAGCAGCCGAGTCTTCAAGTCTCTGAGGTACCTTCGTCTAGACAGGAGTTTCTGAATCTGTTTGTCGAGTGCCTGGAGTTCCTCGATAACGATGGCAACGCGATTCATCTCACTGTCGGCCATTGTCTCATATATATATATATATAGTTAATGGATGGTTGGGATCTTGCCCTGTCAGGAAGCTTGGGAGAGCAGGAGACCAAGAAAAGGGCGAGCCATTCCCTGGGACAGGAAAGGACAGCCATCCTGGGTTACATTGGGGCCGCAATCATGGAGCTGTAACGCTCAAGCCTGTTGGGTTAATGGCCACCACCAGGGGCTGCTGGGAAAATCTGGATCCATGGTATGCAGGACTAACGCCTCAACTGGAAGAGCTGCCAGAAGAGGAACCGGATTTAAAATGCAGCACTTCTGAGAGAAAGAGAGAAAGAGCGGCTGGGTTAATGAAGAGCTACATGTTCCCAGCATGCTCAGGGACACCAATAAAATCCTCTGGCTCAAAGAAAACCCCTCTGTGACTATCAAAGGGTCGGATTGTCAAGGTACATTGAACAGTAAAATTGTAGGAGGGCCATAATCTACCATCACCCTGGCATGGAATTCAGAGAGATAGACATCATCAAATGGCCAGTTAGGTCAGATGAACAAAGTCTTTGACCAGGGCAACCTTGAAATGTAAGGAAAGTAAAGGACATCTCATATCCTTGTGGGATGTCATATTTGGAATGTGAGGTGGGGTGGGGGGGGACTTCATAATAACAAAGCATAGCAAGTAGAGTAAGAAGATGGAGGAAAACTGATCAAATGAGTCTTCCATCATCACAGGGTTCTACTGCAGGGTTTGGTTGGTCTTCTAATTGTATGAGGCACATTTCACAGTTTGGTGTCCTTATCTCCACAGGTGCTGCATGCCATTCTCCCCCTTCATGGTTCTGAGGGTGCATCATCATCCAGTAGGACTTGTGCCACCCAAACGTTTGAGTTGATGATCTCAACACTTTGGAAGGTTCTGAAGCCAGGCTATTTGCTGCTCTCGTGTGGGTGAGTGGCTCCCATTGGACTCGGATCCTGTGCCAAGACTAAGACGGGTTGAGCTGGTGACAGTTCAAGGCCCACTGCCCTTGTGAAGGGACTTTATCTTGGTGTTTGATCCCTTTTGCCCTCTGGTTACATTGTCACCATCGTCATGGCTTTGCTTTTATCTCCTGAGTTAGCGGGACCCCTCTTGTTTTTTCATCTTTCCTTCCTCGTTACTAAACCAGACAGCCTTCAAGGCAGACGCCGTGTTTTATCTCCTAGCTGACGCCGCCCTCAATCACGGCTGACATGCATCTTTTATTATTTGATATGAGAATGACAGCATGACTGAGGTGCCCTGGCATTTCATCTTGATTAATGGTGTACCCTGGCAGGTGCCCTCGCCGCTCTGATCACTCACATCCTCCAGTCTTGGTGTGTGCTGCTCAGCATTCACAGGAGCACAGAATCTGCTCCGTCACAGGGTTGCTGTGCCACTGCTGCCTTCAGTCAAATATAGCGCCTTCTGTCACTCTTGACCAGTGTTTCCCAACCTTTGTGGTGTCATGTCCCAGTTTTTCATTTGTCAAAGTGTTCATGACCCACCTTGATCCCCACTCCGTCAATTTAGCGTGGTCACCTGAGCAGAAAGGAGTGAGGTGGCACAATCGTCAAAGCAGTTAGTGCCTGAGCGTTTCCCCAAAGCGTCAGAGCAGTAGATGAGTCAAGTGCAATCATCAACGCTTGTCCTCTTTAGGGGAATCGAGCATGGTCTTCAATTGGGAGGTCTTCCAGAATCATCTGCTGTGCGATTCTGCTGTTGTGAACTGAGCGCGATCGTTGGAGCAGATAGGTGGAGAGGATTCACCCGGGGTTGGGACACACTGCTCTAGAAGGTATCCAATGAAATGGGTCATGTGTAGTGCCTTCTTTGGTAGACGATCACTACGCAGGATTCACATAACAGCCGTTTCTAAATTTTTAGTATTGAGTGAGCGAGTCTGTGAGGTAGTCCATGAAGCAGGTGTACCACCCAGTGCCCCTATTACTGGCCCAGATAGACACAAACTTGGTCCTGCTATGAAGAGAAAGAGTAAAAGCAGTTTATCAAATTTCCGAAAGTTAAGAAACCGCTCTTACCTTCACCAGGATGTAGTGGAGCTCATGAACTGTCCTAAATTGCTGTCAGAAGATGACGTTCAGGCAGGGATCGACACTCGCATCCTGGGTAAGATGGAATGGTTTGGAAACAGCAGACAACAATGAACTCATAAAAAATGATATTGATTTGACAGAGGTGGAATGATATTTGTAAGAGATCTTTACAGCACGTGATCGCCACATCTATGCAAGAGTAGTCAAGCGCTGTCAGGTGAAATTAATATGTAAAACCCGGCCTAGCATTAGTGATGATTGGAGTATGCCAAAGCCAAGTATTTCATGAATTTTACATTGAACTTTTAATGTCCTCACAAGGCTAAGAGAATGTCAGGTTATATAGCGCCTTGATGTGTGGAGTACAAGTCACAGGAGGTTCTGCTCAGCTTTATAACACACTGGTGAGGCCTCATCTGGAGTCCTGGGTGCAGTTTGGGTCTGCAGGCTACAAAAAGGACATAACAGCACCAGAGAAGGTCCAGAGAAGAGCAACTAGGCTGATTCAGGACTACAGGGGATGAGTGATGAGGAAAGATTCAAAGAGCTGAGCCTTTAAAGCAGATGAAGAGGAGACCTGACTGAAGGGCTTAAAATGATGAAGGAAATTAGTATGGCAGATTGAGTCTGTTGCTTTGCTGCCTAGTGGCCTGGGCAGTTTTCAGTCATCGAGGGGCAAATGGATTCCCCTATTTATCAAAGTTTCCTACAGGATAACCTCAGGGTGGCTATCTGCCAGCTGAATGGTCTGTAGATGTGTTGTTTTTTTTTGTTCTTTATTTCTCTTTATACAGTTTCTCATATTAGGAATTTGTTAGTTTTCGCATACCCCTTGGGGTCAGAGTGCAGGGTCAGCCATTGTACAGCACCCCTGGATCAATTGAAGGTTAAGGGCTTTGCTCAAGGGCCCTTTTGGCAGTGACAGGGATTCAAACCGGCAACTTTCGGGATACCAGCGCAGATCCTTAGCCTCATGACTCCCAACATAGAAGTACATCAACTACAGAATGGCTTGAAACAACCCAGCCAGCCAGAGTCCAGACCTTCACCCAACAGAGACGCTGTGAAATGACCTTAAGAGAGCTGTTCACACCAGACATCCTAAGAGTATGGCTGAGCCGACAAAACAAATGTTTTTAAGGAAGAAGGGTTCAAAATTGCACCTGAACGTTGTACTGGTTTGATCCACCGCTACCAGAAGTGCTTGTTATAATTTATGGCGGCCAAAGGAGGTTTGACCAGTTATTGGAATTCAAGGGTTCCCTTACTTTTTCCACAGCACGCTGTGAATATTTGATGGGTGCGCTCAATCAAAACATGAAAAATTAGAAGAGCTTGTGGGACATCAGTGTAAGCAGATTGTGTGTGTTTGTATTTGTGACTTGGATGAAGACCTGATCACATTTATGACTCAAGAACACAGGGAGAACTTGAAGATTGCACATGGACCCACGTGTCGGGTCTTGAATCCAGGTCCTGCACAAAGGCCCTTCCCCAACTCACAATGTCCTGCTAGCTGAGTAGACTTGGCAAGCAAAAGGAGGAACGTTCAATTAGTAAACCTATTAAAGAAAACAAACCTGAAACGGGGTGGCGCAGTGGGTAGCGCTGCTGCCTCACAGTTAGGAGACCTGGGTTTGCTTCCCAGGTCCTCCTGGCGTGGAGTTTGCATGTTCTCCCTGTGTCTGCGTGGGTTTCCTCTGACAGTCCAAAGACATGCAGGTTAGGTGCATTGGTGATCCTAAATTGTCTCTGATGTGTGTGCCCTATGGTGGGCTGGCACCCTGTCTGGGATTTGTTCCTGCCCTGTACTGGCTGGGATTGGCTCCAGTAGACCCCTGTGACCCTGTGTTAGGTTGGACACTGACTGACTGAACCTGAAAGGACTGCAGCTACAGAACGCTGCTTGGCGGTGTTATATTTACTAATTTGTTTATTAATTTAGTTCAATAAATTATTTTTCTTTGGAGCTGATATCTCAAAATGGAATGAATTATATGAACAAGAAGCAGTAGGTTAATGTCTGTAAGCTGCAGAGCTCTCCGATTTGGTGACTGATGGGTCTTAGCAGCCTGCTGGTATGAAACGGGGCGGAAATAGCAATGCAAGTGGAAGGACTGACCAGCCAGTGACCACTGGGACGATGTTGGCCACCAGTACCGGGGTGCTGCTTGAGGTTCTGATCGGAGCTGCTTGATAGTCTCTTAGCTACTCAGCTCATCGTCGTCGTCGTCTTCTTCTGCTCCCTCATTGCTGTCTTCACAGGTTAAATAAGTACGTGTCTATTTTTGGGTTAGGAAGCATCCGGCTTCATAATTTGAGCGACACAGGTTGGTGACAGTGGCAGTTCTGCCATGCTATGCTGCTTGTATTTTTTTCAGAATGAATTCGTTTTCTTACTTTGTCCAATTTTTTTGTAAGCCTTTATGTGCAGCAGAATTCAATTACTGAAGATGGAGGATGTGTTTTGTAGCCTGTTAGAATAAAACAATCGCTACAGTGTCACTCTGAGAGAGACTGACTGGTAAGACAGGAGTGTGGACCACTGGTGGCACACGGAGCTTAGGAGTCCTTCTCGTGTCTGCACTAAGTGAACTACACTTCTGTCTATTATACTTTAGGTGCTATTAAAATATCCATTAGTTATGTGGACAGTGTGGTAAGAATCACTTTAAGGGGGCTGCAGAAGTAATGAGAAGTTCATCTTACAGTGTGGTAACACTCACTATAAAGTCAAGTCAAGTGGGAGAGCATGCACTGGTACAGCACGTTGCTGCACCCACTACACGACGAAACAACTCGGGGTCCCAGTTGGCAACCCCCCAGGCAGACACGCGGTCCAGTCCCACCCTCCGGAAATGACCCTCCATCTGACACACCCAGGTGTTACAACAACAACAACATTTATTTCTATAGCACATTTTCATACAAACAGTAGCTCAAAGTGCTTTACATAATAAAGAATAGAAAAATAAAAGACACAATAAGAAAACAAAATAAATCAACATTAATTAACATCGAATAAGAGTAAGGTCCAATGACCAGGGGGGACAGAAAAAACAAAAAAACTCCAGACGGCTGGAGAAAAAAATAAAATCTGTAGGGATTCCAGACCATGAGACCGCCCAGTCCCCTCTTACGTGGGCGACCCCTTGGCCTGGTCCAGCCACTCGGATCCCCAACAATGAGGATCTTGCGAGCTGGATCACCCTCGGGTAATCGTGTCATAACTGACGCTCCCTCACAGTGAAAGTAATGTGCCTCATTCAGGATTCCATAACTGCTCATTCGACACAAAGTCAAACCAACGGTACCCAAGGATTCTCCAGAGAGACACAGTACCAAAGGAGTCTAGTCTTTAACTCAGGTCACTGGGTAGCGTCCATGTCTTGCAACCATATAGCAAGACAGGAAGCACCAGGACTCTAAAGACTTGCTGAGATATCGGGAGTGCCACACACCCCTTTATGACCTCATGACCCCTGATGCTCTCCCAATCCATCTACTGACTTCATAGGAAGAGTCACCAGAGACATGAATGTCACTGCCGAGGTACATAAACCTCTCGATGAGGTCGACACTCTCTCCACAGACAGACACACTGTTGATGGCCGTGCCCAAGAGGTCATTAAAGGCCTGGATGTTGGTTTTTATCAGGACACTCGCGAGCTCAGACACTCAGACTCCTCGCTCAGTCTCTCGAGACCCCCGATCAGAGCCTCCATTGAAGACCACAGCATTGTCAGCAAAGTCAAAATCCGTGAATCTTTCTTCACCAACAGATGCCCCACAGCTTCTGGATCCCACGACCTTGCCCAACACCCAGTCCATACAAACATTGAACAGAGTAGGAGCAGAACACACCCCTGATGAACCCCAGAATCAACTGGGAAAAACGCAGAGGTTCTGCTTCCACTCTGCTCAGCACTCACAGTATCAGTGGACAGGCCGGCCATGATGTCCAGCAACCTCGAGGGGATCCTGCAAACCCTCAGGATGTCCCACTGGGCAGCTTGATGAATGGAGTCAAACGCTTTACAAAAATCGACAAAGGCTGCAAAGAAACTCTACTGATATTCACGTTTGCACTCCATGAGAACCCTCAGTGCCAGGATGCGGTCGATGGTAGACTTCTTAGACGTAATACCAGACTGCTCCGGTCGCTGTTAGCTGAGCAAGTGATCACATATCCTATTAAGGATGACCCTAGCGAGGACCTTACCTGGCACCAAGAGCAGTGTTATTCTCCTGTAGTTGCTGCAATCCAGGCGATCACCCTTCCCAGTCCAGTCCGTTTTCCACTCAGTAAGGATGATGCCAGTCTCCCAAATAGAAGCAAAGGTTGCTTGCAATGCCAGGAGGACAGCCTTACCACCAGCCTGGAGAAGTTCACCCCTGATACCACAGATCCCTGCAGCCTTTCCAAGCAGCTGGTTCATCCACCTGTGCCATCTCAGTGAGACTGGGTGGTTCACAGATAATCGGAGGAACAGCTTTAAGAACCGAGGACCAGAGATATCCAACGTCCTAGCCGGAGGATCAGCTGTGAACAACTGCTCAAAGTAGCCAGCCCAACGGGTCACAACTGCAGTGTCATCTGTAAGGACTGTCCCATCAGCTGCCCTGACTGCGACTGTCCTATAAAGGAGCTGCAGAACATACAGTGCTTAAGAAAAATCTGTGGTGACAATCCCAAAAAAGGAATTACTTAAAATGCCGAGACGTCCATTAATTGCCTGAGAAAACAGATTATATAGGGGCTGTACAGAGTAATATGATTACAGTCTCTATAAAGGGGAGATAGAAATTCAGATTAATTCATCTAATGAAAGATGAAAGATGCCTCACGCCTGGACAAACTTGTTAAGAAGGCAGGCTCTATGTAGGATTAAAGTTGGACAGTTTAACATCTGTGGCAGAGCGACGGGCATTAAGCAAACTCCTGTCAATCATGAAGAATCCACTGCATCCACTGAACAGTGTCATCTCCAGGCAGAGGAGTAGCTTCAGTGACAGACTTTTGTCACCGTCCTGCTCCACTGACAGACTGACGAGATCGTTCCTCCCCCACATTATGCGACTCTTCAATTCCACCCGGGGGAGTAAATGCGAACATTAATTTTATTTTCATTTTTTTTCATTTTTATTACTATTTAATTTAATATTGTTTCTTTGTATCAGTATACTGCTGCTGGATTATGTGAATTTCCCCTTGGGATTAATAAAGTATCTATCTATCTATCTATTATATAGTGCCTTCCATATCTATCTATCTATCTATCTATTATATAGTACCTTTCATCTATCTATCTATTATATAGTGGCTTTCATCTATCTATCTATCTATCTATCTATCTATCTATTATATAGTGCCTTTCATCTATCTATCTATCTATCTATTATCATCTATCTATCTATCTATCTATTATATAGTGCCTTTCATTTATCTATCTATCTGTCTATCTGTCTAGCTATCTATCTATCTATTATATAGTGCCTTTCATATCTATCTACTGTATCTATCTATCTATCTAATGGTGTGGTAAGACTCACTATGAAGGGCCTACAGAAAACGCACATTTGTTAGGATAACACTGTGGTGGTAACACTGAACAAGACACCCCACAGAATACGAGAAAGTGTGTTAACTGTCTCCTAATTGTCACGTTACGTAGAGCGGGGTTTCTCCACCACTGGGTTGTGGGCTACCAGCGGGGGGGTTGCAAGTTTCTATTGGTTATAAAGGAGGTGTATTGCGGTGGGTGGGTGTATTGGGACTGCGGATCACACCTGACTTACCGAGGGGGACTCCCCCGTTCCCACGCTCGCCCATCACCTGATACTACAAAGGGAGACCCCCCCGTCCATGTTGTAATGATCACACCTGATACACCAAGGGAGACCCCCTGCACTTAATCCAAGGGGGACCCCATCTTAAACAAAGAGAGTTGCAACACCAGAACTGTTGGGAAACACTGATGTAGGTCTCCATGAACTACATATTAGCTAAATGTGTGAGGTGGTAGCACTCTGTTATAGAAAATACAGACTTGTTACCGTAGTGGTGTGATGACGATGACACCCTGTTTAAAAGTGCTAAAGAAAATGTCCAATGTTCATATATACAAATATTGTGGTGAGCATTCCTGCAATGGCACTAAATAAAATACAGCTAAGTCCATTAATGGTGTGATAGAATACATTATACACCACAGGGGCTACACAACCTAAAAACTGGCTAAGAGCTCAGCACAATGACACCTGCGTTAAAGGTGCTATAGAAAATACAGATTCGTTAGTTTAATTGGGGGGTACCACTCATAATAAAGGGGCAATAGGAATACAGATTAGTCAATCTAATGGTGCGAAGACACCCATGAGAAAGGGGCTAATGAAATCCAGATTTGTTAATTTATTAGTCTGATAACTCTTGGAATAAAGTTACTGTAGAAAGCGCTCATTGCTTAAGGTAACAGTGTGGTGATAATCCCCAGAAAAGCACCGTATAACGTGAAGTACAGATAATTCCATTAATGGTGTGATACAACATACAAAACACACATTAATTAAGTGTATAGCATGGTAGCGCATTCTGTAAAGGTGTTAGAAAAATGCAGAACACTCAACACGATAATAAGATAAACCTTACTATATAGAGACTTGATTTTGCTCTAATAATTTAACATTTACAATAAATGCTATATATTTAACAATACTAACAAAAAAAAAAGGCACAATGATGGTGCTGTGTAAAAGACTACTGAAGCTTATTCCTGCCACTCAAGAACATTTTTTCTTGCATCAATTCTCAAAATATTTCATTATTTCACAAAAGCATTGTATTGTTTTGAAAAAAGGATTGCACTATTTCACAAAAGTGTTGTGTTATTTTATAAAAGTACTGCATTGTTTCACAAAAATACTGCATTATTTCAAAAGAGCATTGTGTTATTTCACAAAGGTATTGTGTTATTTACAAAAGTACTGCATTATTTTGGATAAATATTGTGCTTGTTCGCAAAGCAGTACATTGTTTTACAAATGTATTGTTCTATTTTCAAAAGAGTATTGCATTATTTCGCAAAAGTAGTATGTTAATTCAATAGAGTATTGTGTTATTTCTCAAAGGTATTTCGTTATTTTTAACAAAAGCATTATTTCAGATAAATATTGTGTTTTTTTGAGAAGTATTACATTATTTCAGAAATGTATTCTGCTATTTTCAAAAGAGTATTGAGTTATTTTGCAAAATAATTAAATTCAATATTGTGTTATTTCGCAAAGGTATTGCATTATTTTTAACAAAACTTATTGTGTTATTTCAGATAAATATTGTATTTCTTCGAGAAGTATTACATTGTTTCATAAATGTATTGTGTTATTTCGAAAGAGTATTGCATTATTTTGCAAAGGTGTTGTGTTATTTCACAAAAGTATTACATTGTTTCACAAGTGTATTGTGCTATTTTTAAAGAGTGTTGTGTTATTTCGCAACGGTATTGTGTTAATTTTACAAACGTGTTGCTTTATTTTGGACTAGCAAAATACCCGCGCTTTGCAGTGGAGAAGGAGTGTGTTAAAGAAGTAATGAAAAAGAAAAGGAAACATTTTAAAAATAACGCAACATGATTGTCAATGTAATTGTTTTGTGACTGTTATGAGTGTTGCTGTCATCAAGGATTTGATTATCATTATTTCTTTCAATCAGGTTCGTATTTGGAGGACGTGTTGTGTTCAAGTTACATTCCGTGTTTGTCAACTGTTGTAAAGATGACAGGTTTCATTCATCGAAGTGTTCACCATGCAAATCAGTACTCGTGAATCTAAGATGTTTAACAGGCATTCTTGGTATTAAGTTGTGGATTTGCCTGCGAATATTTAGCGGCATTAGCGATCTCGCGATGTCCACGGCTTTATTTAATGTTAGCTAAGACCTGGCATACCAGCAATGTAAACTCCGTAACAGCAATTTTAACTTTGTTACAAAGTGATCAAAAGTCTCGTTTAAACCCTGCGTCTTCTCATTAAACTTGTATCTCGCGAATATCGTATTCGTCTTAGGCATGACAAACACCAGCCTGTCTATGAACTTAATTTAAGCTTAAGGTTTACACCGTGTGCTTTGTTTCCACAGTAGCTGCACTTATGAATATGCTTGTATGCGTCACTCACTTCAAATTCTTTTGCTGCCTTCTCAATTGTGTAATGCGTTTTTTGTTCAGCGCTCTTTGGAGCTCTTGCTTGTTCTCTATGTACTTACGTGGGAGGCGTGATGATGCGGGATGCAACTCCGCCTCACACGGCAACCGAGCTGCCGGCTATGGCCTTATTTATGGTCAAAAGTAGGTTCCAGTTATGACTGTTACTCGTAGAATTTCGAAATGAAACCTGCCTAACTTTTGTAAGTAACCTGTAAGGAATGAGCCTGCCAAATTTCAGCCTTCTACCTACACAGGAAGTTGGAGAATTAGTGAGTGAGTGAGTGAGGGCTTTGCCTTTTATTAGTATAAACTAGCAGAATACCCGCGCTTCGCATCGGAGAAGTAGTGTGTTAAAGAAGTTATGAAAAAGAAAAGGAAACATTTTGAAAATAAAGTAACATGATTGTCAATGTAATTGTTTTGTCACTGTTGTGAGTGATGAGTGTTGCTGTCATATATATATATATATATATATATAGAGATATATATATTGTGAACTTGGACCCGGACACAGACAGGCCGGACATCTTTGTTTCCACCACACACTGTTTATTTACAATAATATTTACACAAATAAGTCCTGGTGTGGCGGAAGTGCCGGGCTCCCGGGATAATAAGGCACTGGGGGTCTTTTTTTAAGCTGGCTGGCGGTGGCCACGGGCCCCTACAGGGCTGGGCTTCCAAGCCCTCTACCCGAGGCTCCAGTACCTGGTAACTCCAGGAACGGACGCCCTCTCCACACCGCGTATAGGGGCGCCCTTTTTGTCAGGTCAGTCAAGGGTGCTGCTCTTTGGTCTGGAGGAGGCATAAGCCCTCCTCTGATCCTCCTCCAGTCCCAGCTCACTACCTCGGGATGGCCAGCTACAGCCGGGGACTTGCCAGTGGCGAGCAGCTTGAGTGGGAGGTGGGGCGAGCACTATATATATATATATATATATATATATATATATATATATATATACATATCCATACATATATACATATAAACATATACACATATATATATATATATATATATATATATATATATATATATAAGTCCTGGTGTGGCGGAACAAGTGCGGGCTCCCGGGATATACACACACATATATACAGCAGTTTGGCAGCAGGTCGGTCTCTCTGGCTTGGGGAACTGGGCATTGCATTGACCAGGCCTTCACACCACTATATATATATATATATATATATATATATATATATATATATACATATCCATACATATATACATATAAACATATACACATATATATATATATATATATATATATATCATATATATATATATATATCAGGGCAAGATGGCACACACACTATATATACAGCTTTGGTGGTCGAATCAAGACAATATATATATATATATATATATATATATATATATATATATATATAACTGTTGCTGGGGGTGCCAGAATCCATGAAGGAAGAAAAATGAAAAACATCATTTGTACAAAATCTTCATTTATTTATCCATTCCTAAATAATTAAATGGTCAGGCTATTTCATATCAGTGCAATACGCTGCTTGTTAAAACGGATGACTCCCGCTCTTACGTGCAAGTCTGCGTGGATATTATGAACTATCGTATCTGTTCAAGTTCTATTTCAATTTTAAATAGAAGGAATTTTTATTTAGTCGACAGAATATTATTCCGGAATAAATCAACTCAAACCTTAAATAACTTATAATATTTTGCTCTCCATAAAAATATATCCTGTCTAAATTATACAAGTTAGAAATAAAGTAAACGTTAAAAGAACAAACATTAAAGTTTCTTTACTCTTATGTAATTTTATATAAAAAATAAACTTAAATTTTAAATATCCCAAAAGATTTTGCTCTCCATAAAAATATATCCTGTCAAAATTATACAAATTCAAATATGAACATGCTGCATAACAAAACCTGGAAATATAAATCAAATGTGTTCCTTTCAGCAATAACAAATCAAATCATTCAGTTGTCTTTGCTCTTATGTCATTTTATCAGAGATGGACGCCTGGCATCTTTTTTTGGCCACAAGTTCGTTTCTGTTTGCTGTGAGGTTCTGTGTTGTGGAGATTCTCAGGATGGACTGCAGGTGCTCATCAGTGAGGCGACTCCTGTGTGCTGTTTTGTTGGTCTTTATCACTGAGAAGAGCTTCTCACACAGATTTGTGATACCAAACATGCACAAGGTTCGAGCCGCATGTAGACGGAGTTGAGCATTTGGAGGGAATGGAGTGAATAAACTGTGCGGCCCTGCAGTATCGTACTTTGCCTTCGGTGTGCCATTACACTGCAGCTCAATCACCTCCATCTCAATCTGCACAGGCGCAGTTTCCACATCGACGGCCAATGGGTTGCGAAACAACTGAAAATTCTTTTTTTGTTCTTCAAAGTCACCAAAGCGCCGTGTGAACTCATCAGCAAAGTGCGCATTTGGGAACACCGTAGTGCCGACTTGGTTCAACATTACTTGGCAACAGGGAAAGTGGGGCAAGTTGCACTGGTGCATTTGTGTCTCCCATAAAAGTAGCTTCACTTGAAATCACTTTGTGATTTTGTACGGGTAAAAACGTCTGCTGAAGTGTCAGATTCGTCTTTAACTCTTCTGCTTTCTGTATCTTGTGCATTGCATTCCGGTCTTTCAGGTTATCTGGATGTTTTGTCTCATAGTGCCATCTTAGATTAAATTCTGTAATGACAGCCACATTAGCTCCACAAATGAGACACACGGGTTCAGTAAACATACACTCAGCCTCACATCGTTTTTAAAGGCTCTATGTTCAGAATCAACTTTTCTCTTCAGCATCGTGTGAGCTAGCTTCACAATAACTTGCAGCATCATAAGCTAGACTTGATTAACACGGTAAGTGTTCAGGAAGGCAGCTGAAGTGCTGCATTATGGGATCTGTAGTTTATTGTGTTACCAGCACTTCATATCCCCGGGCCATTAATAACAATAATATATAAAATGATCTCGCGGGTCGGATTTAATTACACGCCGGGCCGGATGTGGCCCGTGGGCCTTGAGTTTGACACATATGGACTAAATAGAACTTAAAAAGATATATTTTTTTAAATGTGATCGCGCAATTCAGATAGAGTTGACGTGCACTGCAGTACATCGAGCCCGCGTGCTATTGTGGTTTTGCCTGCGTGCCTCAATAAGTTACCTTCCCCTCGCTCTTACTTTTTTATCGTTCATGTAATGAATACACTGAGTATGGCTTTACCAAAACAGTCATTGATCGTGAATAAATTATCCATTATTCATAAAGCTTCAATTGGTGATCTGTCTTTCTGCGTTAACCGCATATTTTTTCATATGTCTTAAACCAAGGGGATGCGAGGCTAAAATGAATCGAGAAGCGCGCGTACATACTCAGTGCATCCACTCTCGGGAATCGAACCTCGGAAGACACCGCTAGAGGCGAAGCCTCTACTATTGCACCACGGCGTGCGGTTTGTCTATTTGAGTATAACAATATAATTCGGTTTTTGTTCAGCACTCTTTGGAACTGTTGCTTTTTGTCTGCGCACTGCGTCAGTTCACGTAAGCCGCTAAATATGGTTGTAAATGTCACTCGCTCGCTTCTAATTGTTTCACTGCCTTCTTAATTATAGAATGTATGTTTTCTTCAGTGCTTTTTGTAGCTCTTCCTGGTTTTCTACGTACTGCGTGATTACGTGGGAGGCGTGATGATGTCACACGAAACTCCGCCCCCACGGCTTTCAAGCTCAACTCCATTACAGTAAATGGAGAAAAATAGCTTCTAGTTATGACCGTTACGTGTAGAATTTCGAAATGAAACCTGCCCAACTTTTGTAAGTAAGCTGTAAGGAATGAACCTGCCAAATGTCAGCCTTCTACCTACACGGGAAGTTGGAGGATTAGTGATGAGTGAGTCAGTGAGTCAGTCAGTCAGTGAGGGCTTTGCCTTTTATTAGTATAGATATATATATATAGCAAAATACCCGCGTTTCGCAGCGATGTCGTTGTGTTAAAGAAGTTATGAAAAAGAAAAGGAAACATTTTAAAAATAACGTAACATGATTGTCAAAGTAATTGTTTTGTGTATTTGGCGGCAGCGTCACAAAGTTGTTTTCGTGTAGCTGCATCAGAAAATGTACCACGACGTCTGACACGCCTGCTTTTTAGTGTTTTCTCACAGCTTGGATTGCTGCTGTCATTATCGGTTTGAGTCTACATATACTGTATATATATATATATAAATACATAAAAGTTCTTTCTGGAACTTTTATTTGGATGGGTTTTTTGGGAACCAAAAATTGTTCCCTTATGGCATTGCATTAAAGAACCACTCCATCCATCTATTTTCTAACCCACTGAATCCAAACACAAGGGTCTGCTGGAGCAAATCCCAGGCAGGGTGCCAACCCACAGCACAATTTAGGATCACCAATCCACCTAACCTGCATTGCTTTGGACTGTGGGAGGAAACCGGAGCACATCCACACAGATACGGGAAGAACATGCAAACTCCACGCAGGGAGGAGCCAGGAAGTGAACCCAGGTCTCTTTACTATGAGGCAGCAGCGCTACCACTGCACCACCGTGCCACCCAAGAACCACTATGGCATCTTTATTTTTAAAAGTGTATGCTGGTGTCAAGCTAGGATTGTCCCCCTTTTCACAAACCCAGATCCATTAAAACATGGAGGAACTTGAGTGGTCTGTACAAAGACCCAACTTCAACTCTACTGAACACCTTTTGGATGAATTAGAAAGCCAACTGTGTGCCAGGTCTTCTTGTCCAACATCACAGACACACTCCAACATCTTGTGAAAAGCCTTCTCAGAAGAGGGGAGGCTGTTAACTGCCTTATGACTGCCATTGGTTTATGTGTTGGATGTCCAATAAGCTCATACAGGTGTGACCGGTGCTGTCCAAGCCCATCTGGCGCTCTGCACTCCTAAAAATCCTGCTTTTTTAATGGCACTTTAAGGATCTTTCTTGGGTTGTGGGGTTCCTCATAGAACTACTGCTTGATCAGCACCCTTACATTCTGGGAGATGTTGTTTGCATTCAAGTTTAGTTCTTTGAGCTTGGAAAAAGAAAGTTTAGAATTTAGAAATAAACTTGATGCTGATGACTCACAGCTGTATTTATCAATAGCGCCTGATGCCCCCGACTCTTTTGATTCACTGACCCCCAATGTCTTACTTGTGTTTCTGAATGGATGAGTAGTCATTTTCTCAAACTAAAAAAGGAGAAAACAGAAATTTTTGTGATTGGCAAAAATGGATATAATGAGGGTATTAGAAATAAACTTCATGCATTAGGATTAAAAGTCAAGATGGAGGTAAAGAATTTAGGGGTAACTATTGACTCTGACCTGAATTTTAAATCACATATTAATCAGATTACTAGGACAGCATTTTTTCACTTAAGAAATATAACACAAGTTAGACCTCTTATAACAATGAAAGATGCTGAGAAATGAGTTCACGCTTTTGTTTTCAGTCGACTAGATTACTGTAACACACTCCTCTCCGGACCACCCAAAAGAGACGTCAATCAGTTACAACGAGTGCAGAATGGAGCTGCCAGAATCTTAACTAGGAAAAGAAAATCTGAGCTCATCACCCCAGTCTTAGCGTCACTACACTGGTTACCTGTGCTATTTAGAATTGACTTTAAAATACCGCTGATGGTTTACAAAGCCTTCAATAATCTCACTCCATCCTGTATTTCTGCATGTCTGTCACCTGACACTCCAAATCGTAACCTAAGATCTTCAGATGAGGGTCTGCTTATTATTCCAAAAGCTAAATTAAAAGAAGTGGTGAGGCAGCCTTCTGCTGTTATGCACCTAAAATATGGAAAAGCTGACTGATAGAAATTTACCAGGATAATACGGTGGAGCACTTTACAAAACTGAAACTAAAAACTCATTATTGTAACACAGCTTTCTCAGAACTTCATTTTAGTTTAATCCTGATGCTCT
The DNA here is from genome assembly GCF_016835505.1 of Polypterus senegalus. NCBI lineage: Eukaryota > Metazoa > Chordata > Cladistia > Polypteriformes > Polypteridae > Polypterus > Polypterus senegalus. The sequence continues at coordinate 177,221,273 of NC_053162.1, forward strand.
GTATATGCATTTAATTATCAATATCATTCATGGTGGCTCCTCAATCCTACTAAACCCTACTTTCTCTTCTGTTCTTTTTCCAGTTTTCTGTGACGTCAATCTGCGCCCCACCACCTAATCAGAGCACCGTGATGTCCCTCCATTGATGGATTGAAGGCCAGAAGTCCACATGACCGTCATCATCAAGTTCTTCCATGTCAACCCTGAATATCACGAGGACTGATTGAGGTCATTAATGTTTGGTAGAATGCCTAGAGGGGGCTGGCTGGGTGGTCTCGTGGCCTCAGGGCTCCTGCAGATTTTATTTATTTATTTTTTTTTTTGGTTTTTCTACCCTCCCTGGTTATCGGACGTTACTTTTATTCTATGTTAATTAATATTGCCTAATTTTATCTTTTTTCCCTTTCTTCATCCTGTAAAGCACTTTGAGCTCCACCATTTGTATGAAAATATGCTATAGAAATAAATGTTGTTGTTGTTAGAAAAACATCCTAATTTGTAGAAAAAAAAACCCCTGAAATCCTTAATGTATGGGAGGCTGCAGAACACTAACACAACATGTTAAAAAAGAAAGGAGTTATCCTGTGGTACTGGACGTAAGCAGCAGGAGTCCTTCTACAGTCAGAAGCCATTGGTATTTCACAAATCTGTTCTCATCTCTTCATAGTTATTCACTGTATTCAGTTACATATCCCAATAAATAAATGGATCTTTCTGGAACCTTCATTTAGATGGTTCTTCTGCAAAAGAAAAACGGATCTCCTATGGCAGTGCTTTGAAGAACCACTATGGCATCTTCATTATTGACAGTGTGGGAGGAAGAGGGTGGACGGTGCATCTCAGTGTCCAGTGTGGTCAGTCACTATTAGACTACAAGTACGGGGGGTGTGGGGGCGTTTGATTGTTATGCCTTGGTGTCCATACCCTGCGCCCCTTCAGTTACACTGAAATAAAGGGAAATGGCGGGTTGTTATTTAAATACATTTACAAGAATGTATTTACTTTATAGCACATGTATTGTTTACAGGGCCGGATTTTCCTAGAGGCTAACTAGGCTTCAGCCTAGGGCCTCAAGATCAAGAGGGGCCTACAATCAAATTGTTAGCAATTCGAACAAACTTTAAAATGGGAGGTGAAAGGGCCTCATAAGTGGAATAGCCTAGGGCCTCTTTTCATCTAAATCCGGCCCTGATTGTTTATGTTCCACTTTTGAACATAACTCGATCATGTTTAATTTATGGAATCTTGTGGGATGTGCAATATACTCATTTCAGTCATTTAGGTAGAAGTCAAAATAGTTATAGATAGATAGATAGATAGATAGATAGATACTATATAATAGACAGATAGATAGATAGATAGATAATTGAAAGGCACTATATAATAGATAGATAGATAGATAGATAGATAGATAGATAGATAGATAGATAGATAGATAGATAGATAGATAGATAAGAAATACTAAATAATAGATAGATAGATAGATAGATAGATAGATAGATAGATGTGATAGGCAGTATATGATAGATAGATAAATAGATAGATAGATAGATAGATAAGAAATACTAAATAATAGATAGATAGATAGATAGATAGATAAGAAATACTAAATAATAGATAGATAGATAGATAGATAGATAGATAGATAGATAGATAGATAGATAGATAGATAGATAGATAGATAGATAAGAAATACTAAATAATAGATAGATAGATAGATAGATAGATAGATAGATAGATAGATAGATAGATAGATAGATAGATAGATAGATAGATAGGCACTATATAATAGATAGATAGATAGATAGATAGATAGATAGATAGATAGATAGATAGATAGATAGATAGAAAGGCACTATATGATAGATAGATAGATAGATAGATAGATAGATAGATAGATAGATAGATAGATAGATAGATAGATAGATAGATAGATAGATAGATACTTTATTAATCCCAAGGGGAAATTCACATAATCCAGCAGCAGTATACTGATACAAAGAAACAATATTAAATTAAATAGTAATAAAAATGAAAAAAATTAAAATAAAATTAATGTTAGCAGTTACTCCCCCGGGTGGAATTGAAGTATATATGTATATATGTAGTCCTCACCAGAAATCAATACGCACCAAGCAGATTTATCATCTGTCACGTGACTTTCGAAGAAGCAACAGGTTGTTCGTTTAAGTTATTGTCTCTGGTTATGAGCAAAAGGTTAGTGAAATAAAAATTAAAAAAAAAAATTAAACACACACACACAACGAGATTCATTTAAAATACATAATCACAAAGACTTACGTTACTCCGTTTTGCATTTTTTCTTCTATTATCTTTTAATGTTTTATCAAGGCCGGCATGGTGGTGATGCAATGGTAGCGCTGCTATCCAGAAGTAAACAAACCCGGGTACGCTTCCCGTGTCCTTTCTGCGTGGAATTGTTTCATTGACATGAGCCGTGTTTAACATAACATAAATAATTTAACAGAGAATGAAAAGTTTAATTCATTTTATATAAAAATATGTTGTTTCAGAATATAATAATTTAGTGCATTACATTATTTTTGATAAAAACTATTCTATTATGTGCAACCGATGTACATATTTTTATTTTAATCTGACATGCCATTTTTTTCAGTGCACAATTGACACCTCTCTGTGCACGTGGACTTTACGCAGCGTGTGACACTTGGTGTCCGGAGCGCGCACTCTGCCCTTAACTTTTATAAGATGCGTTCCAAATGGATTAACCAGATCAGGCTGTAATCACCATTGTGATTTTTTGGTGCGTACCCCTCGGCAAGATGCCGCACTGGGTGGCTGCCCATACATGAATCTGCTACAGGGTGCGATGGTCAGGTATCCACAAACCTTTGGCCATATAGAGTGTCTCACATATATTTCCCATATCTTTTAACGCAGCGGTTCTCAAACTTTCGTATTTCGCAACCCCACTTTTCTACCTGGCATAATTCTGCGCCCCTGCATAATATAAGATAGATGAGAATAACCCATGATACAACTAACAAAGGTATGATACTCGTGCGGTGTCGCGGTATCCAATCATTTTTACTTCCATAAGATTTGCATGTGTTCGGTTAACTTTTTGTTTGTTTGCAATTATTTTTTTAAGTGCTTTAATAACTGTTAAAATGCCTTGTGTGGTTTTTGGTAGTAATTCTAATCCCCCCCAATTTTTTTTTTCTTATTTATTTATTTATTTTTTTACATTTTTTTAATGTAAAGAAACAATGAAATATGTTTTAACTTTTAAAAATCTCGTAAACGAGGAAACCGATGAAGTCAATCTGCGCGAGACGAACGTATTTTGGTCCAACAAATATTATACCGTTGTTAGTTGTATCATGAAAATAACCCAATACTGAGTAAATTACTTAACTCAATTTGGCAATATTGGCTACGCTACCAATGCGGTGCAGTCGCGCCGTATTATCACCTGAGCTACTGTTACCCGAATATTCGCGACAGATACCAATACGTCACGAACTTTCTGGATTGAAAATACGCGACTATAAAAGCAGCAGCAGCGGCGCTGCTCGTCAGTAATTAGTTATTAGATCTATGCCTTAGAAATGTTTAATCTTAATGTTTGTTATAATGCATTCGTTGTGATTATATGCTTGCAAATTTACATTTGAAATAAAAATGTAAAAAATGTTGATGTTTTGCTCATTTATTCGACGCCCCCCTTGTACATCTTCAGCGCCCCACAGTTTGAGAACCGCTGTCTTAACATTGGAACAATGCCGTGATAGATAGATAGATAGATAGATAGATAGATAGATAGATAGATAGATAGATAGATAGATAGATAGATAGATAGATAGATAGATAGATAGATAGATAGATACTTTATTAACCCCAAGGGGAAATTCACATACTCCAGCAGCAGCATACTGATAAAAAAAAATATTAAATTAAAGAGTGATAACAATGCAGGTATAACAGACAATAACTTTACATAATGTTAACGTTTCTCCAACCCCCCCCCCGGGTGGAATTGAAGAGTCGCATAGTGTGGGGTCTCCTCGGTCTGTCAGTGAAGCAGGACGGTGACAGCAGTCTGTCTCTGAAGCTGCTCCTCTGTCTGGAGATGATCCTGTTCAGTGAATGCAGTGGATTCTCCATGATTGACAGGAGTCTGCTCAGCGCCCGTCGCTCTGCCACAGATGTCAAACTGTCCAGCTCCGTGCCTACAATAGAGCCTGCCTTCCTCACTAGTTTGTCCAGGTGTGAGGCGTCCCTCTTCTTTATGCTGCCTCCCCAGCACACCACCGCGTAGAAGAGGGCACTCGCCACAACCGTCTACATTTGCAGCATCTTATTGTAGATGTTGAAGGACGCCAGTTTTCTAAGGAAGTATAGTCGACTCTGTCCTCTCTTGCACGGAGCTTCAGTATTGGCAGTCCAGTCCAGTTTATCATCCAGCTGCACTCCCAGGTATTTATAGGTCTGCACCCTCTGCATACAGTCACCTCTGATGATCACGGGGTCCAGGAGGGGCCTGTGTCTCCTAAAACCCCTTGGTTTTGCTGGTATTCAGGTGTAAGTGCAAGTCACATATTTAACAAAGTCCTTGATTAGGTTCCTATACTCCTCCCCCTGCCCACTCTTGATGCAGCAGCCCACGATAGCAGTGTTGTCAGCGAAATTTTGCACGTGTCAGGAATTGTCACTCTAGAGATGGACAGGTGATTGACAGGAGGGTACTCACAGGTGTGCTGGGCGATGCTTTCCAGGAACCTCTGGAACTTTCTCGTTATACCTTTGAAGACCGAGAAGGCGTGTGAAGGCAGGTGGAGACTCCCATGGCACTATAAATACAGACTTGCAGATGATAACGGGGTAACTGCAGGAAAGGGGACACGACACGAGAAGCTGGAAGACGATCCGGGACACTGCGAGAGTGCAAGAACCTGCCTAGTGAAGACCGTTATTTTTACAGAGCGTTTGCGATTTTAAATCTGCTAGAAGCCTAATGTAAATTATTTGTTGTAGAATAAACGCGCCCGTTATTGGGCTGAACTTTCATTCGGTGTTCGCTAAAATACATTTCTTTTTCGGCGACGGGTACGCGTGCTGGGTACAATTGCAGACTGCCGACATAAGGCTCCTACGCGCTACGCGTCCCACAAGGGGAGATCTGCCAAGTCGCCTGTCACTCCACTCTGCGCGCGAACCACCTGCGGAGCGAGAGAACTCCCGAACAATGCGTGCTGCCTCACTTCCGAGCGGCTTCAAGGGGGACATCTTTGTGTGTGCGCGCGAGAGTGGCAGCAGAAGCTGAGCGAGTGCTGGTGCGACAGGAAAACAGGCTGCCGAAATGACGACCAGCTCCCTCCTTTCTCCTAAAAGCTTCACAAAAATGTCAAGCAGCTTGCATAGCACGGGAAGAAGACGCAACATATTCTCACAAACCCAATTCAAGTTCTGGGGGGGCACTGACTGCATAGGCGTACCCAAAGGTGGGTTTTCAAGTTTGAACCGTTTCTCATCCATCCATTATCCAACCCGCTATATCCTATACTACAGGGTCACGAGGGTCTGCTGGAACCAATCCCAGGGCAGGAAACAAACCCCAGGGAGGGTGCAAACGCACCCACATTCCAAGCACACACTAGTGACAATTTTGGATCGCCAATGCACCTAACCTGCATGTCTTTGGGAGGAAACCGGAGTAAACGCACGGGAGAACATGCAAACTCCACGCAGGGAAGCGAACCCAGGTCTCCTAACTGCGAGGCAGCATGCAGCGCTACCCACTGCGCCACCGTGTCTCGCTTATGATATATTTATAACAGTTCTAACTGATTGGTCATAGATTGAATTACAATTCATGTACCTCTTCAAATCCCACTGATTAAAAATAATAGTTACGCTATTTTGTCGGAGTCTGTCCCGGTAGCGTTGAACGCAAGGCAGGACCAGCGCTAGACACGCGCGCACACACTCACGTACCTCATATATGATCTAACACGGACATCTTCGGGATGTCGGTGAAAAAAAAAAAGAGGAAAAACTCACTCAACAAAAACCAAGAGACCATGCAGCATACAAGTAAACAATGGAGTGCGGTGCACCCGGAGAAAATTGTACGAAATTCGAAATCTTACTCTCCACTGCGCCACCTTTGGGAAAACAAACCACTTATTAGAAATAAATGCAATAGTTTGTAAAAAAAAAAAAAAAAAATGTTTGTGAAAACAATAACTGCAACAGGGAGCCCACGCCGTGGAGTTCCAGGTTGGTGGGTTTGACTCCAGTGGGCAGTGAGTCTACCTGCAGACCTCCAGTACTGTGCCCAGTCACACTATGGTTAAAATTAGCGTTTTGGGAGGTTTTCTGGCCCAGATAATGATGATTGTCCACTAAGTCAACTCCAGGTACTTGTAGCTCCAGGGTGGAGGCTCGATACTGCAGAGATACGAGACCTGGTTTAACACCAGGCACATACTGGAGAGATTATTGGCATCAGACTACATTATACTGCCATCTGGTATATGAATGAGCACTGGGGAAATTTACATTGGACAACTAAAACTGACAAGTATTCCTCTGTTTGTATTATGGAAATCACATACAGTGGATTCAGAAAGCACTCGGCATTCAGAAAGTGTTCAGGTCATTGAAGGATGGACTGTCACCCCCATATAAAGTGGTATGCATTCTGGAGCAGGTGTTCTTCAGTCCCTCGATTCTGACCAGTCTCCCTGTCCCTTCAGCCCACAGCATGATGCTTCTACCACAATGTTTCAACTTAGAGATGGTATTAGATAGATAGATAGATAGATAGATAGATAGATAGATAGATAGATAGATAGATAGATAGATAGATAGATAGATAGATTAGGCAGGTGATGAGCATTGCCTTGTCTTCACCAGACAACAGTGTCTGGAGGTCAATCAAATCAGTTCAATTTTTGTCTCATTAGACCCCAGAATCTTTGTCTTTATGCCTATCACCCCCTTCTCTGTCTGCACACTTTACTGTGTTGCAGATTTAACTTGAAATGCATGCATTTTTTCATTTTTGTCCAATCAGTACACAATCGATAACCAATGACAAAGTCAGTCAGTCAGTCAGTCAGTCATTATCCAACCCACTATATCCTAACAGGGTTCTGCTGGAGCCAATCCCAGCCAACACAGGGTGCAAGCCCACCACAGGGCACACACACACTAGTGACAATTTAGGATGGCCAATGCACCTAACCTGCATGTCTTTGGACTGTGGGAAGAAACCGGAGCACCAGGAGGAAACCCACACAGACACGGGGAGAACATGCAAACTCCACACAGTGAGGACATGGGAAGCGAACCCAGGCCTCCAAACATTGAGGCAGCAGCACCACCCACTGCACCACCATGACAAAGTCCATCCATCCATCATCCAACCCATTATATCCTAACTACAAGGTCACGGGGGTCTGCTGGAGCCAATCCCAGCCAACACAGAGTGCAAGGCAGGAAACAAACCCTGGGCAGGGCACACATACCCACATACCAAGCACACACTAGGGACAATTTAGGATCACCATACATGAATGCCTTTGAACTGTGGGAGGAAACCCACACAGACATGGGGAGAAAATGCAAATTCCACATGGGGAGGACCCGGGAAGCGAACCAAGGTCTCTTTACTACTACGAGACAGCAGTGCTACCCACTGCTCCAACATGCCACCCCCAATGACGAAGTGAAATGTTTAAATAATTCTTTGCAAATTTATTTAAAAAAATCATAAACTGAAATCTTTCATTCCTAGAAATATTCAGGCCTTTAGTTCAGTACTTTGTAGAAACCCCTTTGGCAGCCGTTCTAGCTTTGTGTCTTCTTAGCAAAGCTTTGCTCTACAAGCTTTGCACACCTGGATTTGGACGTGTTTATCTCTTTCTTCCTGGCAGGTCCTTTCAAGCTCCATTTGATTGAATGGGATATGTCTGTAAACTGGCATCTTTAGCTCTCTCCACTGATGTTCTGTGAGGTTTAGTTCGGGGCTTTGGGTGGGCCACTCAAGGACAATCTGAGACTTGTCCAGAGGCCACTCCAGCATTGATTTGGCAGTATGGTTCAGGTTGTTGTTATGCTAATGGTGAACAAACACTCTGGTCTGAGGTGCTGTGCAATTTGGAGCAGGTTTTCTTTAAGGGCCTTTCTGTATTTGGCTGCATTCATCCTTTTCCCCTTTCTGGCCAGTCTCCCTGGCCCTGCATCCCTATAGCCAGTAACCTCTGGACAGAGAACCTCAGGGATTGTGGAGGAAAGTAAGAGTGTAAGAAGTCAGTAAGATAAGAGGGAGTTAAACCATTCAGGGACTTAAAACCAAACAGTAAAATTTTAAACCCAGTCCTGTAGCGAACAGGGAACACAAGAAACCCATGATCATCAGAGGCGACTGTGCAGAGGGTACAGACCTATAAATACCTGGGAGTGCAGCTGGATGATGAATTGGCCTGGACTACCAATACTGATGCTCTGTGTAAGAGAGGACAGAGCTGACTATACTTCCTTAGAAGGCTGGCGTCCTTCAACATCTGCAATAAGATGCTGCAAATGTTCTACCAGACGGTTGTGGCGAGCGCCATCTTCTACGCAGTGGTGTGCTGTGGAGGCAGCATGAAGAAGAGGGACGCCTCACACCTGGACAAACTGGTGAGGAAGGCAGGCTCTATTGTGGGCACGGAGCTGGACAGTTTGACATCCATGGCAGAGCGACGGGCGCTGAGCAGACTCCTGTCAATCATGGAGAATCCACTGAACAGGATCATCTGACAGACAGAAGAACAGCTTCAGCGACAGACTGCTGTCACCGTCCTGCTCCACTGACAGACTGAGGAGACCCCACACTATGCGACTCTTCAATTCCACCCGGGGGGATAAACGTTAACATTATATAAAGTTATTGTCTGTTATACCTGCATTGTTATCACTCTTTAATTTAATATTGTTTATTATCAGTATGCTGCTGCTAGAGTATGGGAATTATAAAGTATCTATCTATCTATCTATCTATCTATCTATTATATAGTGCCTTTTACATCTATCTATCTATTATTATATAGTGCCTTTCATATCTATCTATCTATCTATCTATCATTATATAGTGTCTTTCATATCTATCTATCTATCTATCTATTATTATATAGTGCCTTTCATATCTATCTATCTATCTATTATTATATAGTGCCTTTCATATCTATCTATCTGTCTATATATCTATCTATCTATTATTATATAGTGCCTTTCATATCTATCTATCTATCTATCTATCTATCTATCTGTTATATAGTGTCTTTCATATCTATCTATCTATCTATCTATCTATCATTATATAGTGCCTTTCATATCTATCTATCTATCTATCTATCTATCTATCTATCTGTCTAAAGAGGAGAAGCTAAGACTGGTGTGATGTGATTCTGTTTTCATCCGCCAGTTAGAAGAGTGGCAGCAGCGTTCTGGACTGAAGACTAGCAAGAGATGACTGACTGACTCAATTGTGTAATGAGTTGCAATAGTTAACATGAGAAGGGAAAAACACATGAATTAGTGTTTCAGAATCATGTACAGAAAGAAAGGGCTTGACCTTAGCTAATGCCCGGAGCTGATAAGAAACATGCATTAACAACGGAGTCCGTTTATTTATCAAATTTGAGGGTATTAACCACACCAAGATTTTCTGCCTAGGGTTTACAGTAGATTGTCAAGGGGCCAGAATTAATTTCTGTAGCACAAGTAAGATCAGAATGTCCAAAACACACAATTTCTATTTTTTGTCATTTTGACTAAGAACATTAAGTGACATCCATGTTTTAATATCTTCCAGACATTCCAAAAAAGGTTTAAGAGAATTTGTTTTGATCTGTACCAGTGGAGTGGGTGGCACGGTGGCGCAGTGGGTAGCACTGCTGCCTCGCAGTAAGGAGACCTGGGTTTGCGTCCTGGGACCTCCCTGTGTGGAGTTTGCATGTACTTCCCATGTCTGCATGGATTTCCTCCCACAGTCCAAAGGCGTGCAGGTAAGGTGCATTGGTGATTCTAGATTGCCCCTAGTGTGTGCTTGGTGTGTGGGTATGTGTGTGTGTGTGTGCCCTGCAGTGGGCTGGTGCTCTGCCTGGGGTTTGTTTCCTGCCTTGTGCCCTGTGTTGGCTGGGATTGGCTCCAACAGATCCCCTGTGACCCTGTAGTTAGGATATAGCGGGTTGGTTAATGGATGGATGTTTCAGTGGAAAATATATCTGCGTATTATCTGTGCAGCAATGGAAAGAGATATTGTGTTTTTTAAAAATGGATCCTAAGGGCAACATGTACAGTGAAAAAAAAAGAATAGGCCACAGAGTAGATCCTTGTGGGACCCCATAGGTGATTGGTACCGAGGATGAGGAGTAATTTCCCAGACTGACTGAAAAGCTACTGCCTGTGAGGTGTGACCTGAGCCGTTCCAAAGCAGTTCCTATACCCACATACTGCTCAAGACGGGCTATTGTCTTATTGAGTGTAGACTGATAGGCAACAATAGTAAATTTATAAATCCACCTTAATAAAAGGATAAGTGTCTGTGTATCTGTCTGGTTGCTGTCTTCGTCATTCCAACTGATGCTGCATCACAAACATTACCACTATTTACAAATCCCATACCAAATGGCATATAACAGAGACATATGCATTGCATTTGTCATTCCAACAGATGGTGCGTGACAAATATTTGTGATAATGCATTTTGTTATTGCAAACTTTACAAAAAACATTCCAACAGATGGTGCACTGCAAACGTTAACACTGAGGTCTAAGTTGATTATTTAGATTTCAACCCGTCTTAAATGGGTAGCACAGCTAGTAAAAGGATTTTTGTCTGTGTGTCCATCCAGTTGATGTCTCTTCTAATTACAAAAGATGATGCATCACATGCATTAAAGTAATACAATGCATTGTAATTGTCATTCCCACAGATGGTGAGATATATACATTAATAATACTTTTCTGAATCCCATAGCAAATGGCATATAAAAATGTATGTGCATTGCATTTGTTATTTTAACAGATGATGCATCACAAACATTTACAGTAATGCATTTTATTACTACAAATGATTGTGATGTGCCATCTGTTGAAATGACAAATTCAATGCCAACAAAAGACACGTGCAAGACAGGTACCTATACTATAACAACACAGATGAATAACAGGTAAGTGAATAAATAATAATAACCACTAAAAATAAAAAACGACAACAGTAACAAGTGTAAGAAATGCACTGCATATAAATAAGCTCTTATGAGCCGATCTGAGGACAGGAGGGCATCACAGAGTACAGAGTCCGCACTGCCAGGGGGTAGAAGATGTTCCAGAACATAGCAGTTCGGGTGCTCAGTAACTTCTGCCAGTTGCAAGTGGGACAAGAGACCATGGGAGGGATGGAAGTGGTCCTCCACAGTGCTGTAGGCTATACAGATGTAACGCTTTATAAAGATGTCTTTAATGGGGGGTGGCGGAGAGGACCCAATAGTCTTTACTGTTCTGTTGTAGGACTTTAGTATCAGAGACGCTGCATTACCTAAATCAGACTGTGATGCAGCTGGTCAGCTTTGTCCGTTTGCTGAGACATCAGGAGGGCCACACACTCCTTTTGGGTGACCTCATGACCCCCCATGCCCTCCCAATCCAGACAGAGTCACCAGAGTTATGAATGTCACTGCTAAGGTCAATAAACCCCTCGACGAGGTCGACACTGCTCTCCGCAGACAGACACACTGCCGATGGCCATGCCCACGAGGTCATTAAAGTCCTGCATGTTGGTTTTTCTCAGGACCCTCGCAAGCCCAGACACTCAGACCCCTCGCTCAGTCTCTCGAGTGCCCCGAACAGAGCCTCCATTGACTCCGTGAAGATCACAGCATCGTCAGCAGCGTCAAAGATCTGTGAATCTCTCTTCACCAACAGATGCCCCACAGCCGCTGGACCCCATGACCCTGCCCAACACCTGGTCCATGTACACATTGAACAGAGTAGTAGTCAGTCCTACTAGAAATACATTCATGAATTCATTTCTCAGTATCTTGCAACATTTTTAAGATTAAAAAAATGAAAAACATGTTTTGGATAGATTCGTAATCCATCCATCCATTATCCAACCCACTATATTTCATATGACTGTATATGTTATTATGCATGTGTGTCTGATGGTCAACTTCTGGACTAAGGGATGTAGTACCACTCCGGGACGAGAGGGGGCACTGTTGCAAACAGTAACATCTCTTTAGCCCTCCACAGTACTGAGAAGATTTCCAATGAGTGCAACTGAGCCCCACCCACATCATCCTGAGAAGCCCCGCCTCCTCAAGTAGGGACCATATAAAGCCAGAAGTCCCTGGAAGACAGCGTCTCATTTTTGGACTTGAGCTGCTGCATGTCAGAACTCTCTATAGCTCACCTACTCGAGAGAACACTTTACACAGGGAGCTGTGAAGGTGAGCGCCACCAAGTGCTTATTTTTGTTCAATTTTGTGGTGCTTGGCATTAAACAGGAGGGCCTAACTATTGTTTGGGACTCCTCTACTAATTCAAACTTTTACAGAATGTTCATAAATTAGGCAAACGGCAATACTGATGTTTACTTGAGGAAGCCTAACGACTGGACTAGATACTGAAGTGGTTAATGGATGGAATGGACCCACAGCCAGCATGTACTGAAATGGCGTTTCTGGGGTACATTAACCCATTCCTGATGCCAACTCACTTTAAAAGAAAATTCCCTTTTAAGATCAGGCTCTACCTGGAAAGCGTTAGCATAAGAGTGCATGACATTAGGAAACTGCTAACACATCACAATTTTCAATTAGACTAGATACACCATCTACATATCTGGGCATGAGCTCACATAGAAAAGCACATTTATTTACTTCAATCGAGGGCTTTTCTAAAGAAACAAAGATGTCTGCATTATAATAGATAATCAATATTGCATTAGTGCCTGCTACAGGACCAAGCCTGTGAAATGCACACTGCCCTTTGATTACATCTCACAGTTTTCTGTAAAATTTGGTTGTTAGTACATAATGGATTCCTCTTTCCTTAAACAAGTTATAATTAACCAGTAAGTTGGAGAACTGGGAAAAGATGTTCAAAGTGTTCTGCTTTATCATCTGACTGCTGCTGCCCACGAGAAATGTTATCGATTGATGCATATTTGTAGAGCCATGCTGATCCCTTCTGAGACTTCAGGCTGAGAATTTGTGAGCCTCTGCAAACTTAAGGATGTGGAGCTGTAGATGGTGAACAAAGTACGAGTGCATTAAGTTAAATTTGGGTAGTCATTAAAATACAGAATTGAAAAGTTCTTAATTATGGCAAGCTGTTTAAAAAGCTAAAAAAATGAATAATAGCTGAGTAGTTCATTCATAATGAGTCACGTGTGTTCATAATTGCCTGTTAATAAATCAGTGAATAATAAAGTCTAGACAATGACTGGGCCCTTTAACTTTGTTATTTCCTTTATAATAGACCTTGTGAACGATGAATTATAAAGGATACATAGACAGATGTGAAAGGCACAATATGATAGACAGATTTACCCATTTGGTTGTTTTTTGATTAATTATTTAATTTTGTGACCATTTTCCCAGTACTTTTCACAAGTTTTAGTTATAATCCCCTGGCTAACATTTTTAAGGCCCTTAACCTACAATTGCTCCATCCTGGGTATGACATTAATCTGCATCCAGCCATGCAAGTAGGCCCTCCAATCTGCAGGGAAAAACTTTAGATGCTGGTGGCAGAATTGGCACTCCAGCCACCATAAAAAACCTCCCACTGTTCTAGTCCATCTGAACTGGTGTGGTACTGAGGTGTCACCCATTACATGGCTGGCACTTGGGTCCTAATCTGGGACTATATGATAGATAGATAGATAGATAGATAGATAGATAGATAGATAGATAGATAGATAGATAGATAGATAGATAGATAGATAGATAGAGAAAGGCACTATACAATAGATAGATAGATAGATAGATAGATAGATAGATAGATAGATAGATAGATAGATAGATAGATAGATAGATATGAAAGGCACTATACAATAGATAGATAGATAGATAGATAGATAGATAGATAGATAGATAGATAGATAGATAGATAGATAGATAGATAGATAGATAGATAGATAGATAGATAGATAGATAGATAGATAGATAGATAGATAGATAGATAGATAGATAGATAGATAGATAGATAGATAGATAGAGAGAAAGGCAGCTATAAATAGATAGATAGATAGATAGATAGATAGATAGATAGATAGATAGATAGATAGATAGATAGATAGAAAGGCACTATACAATAGATAGATAGATAGATAGATACTGGGGTTTTTTTCCCTCCCTTTTCCCCTTTTGGCTGGGTTGGCTCCAAAGTCCCCTTATTTTGGGTTGGGGGTTTGGGGTTTGGTGGATGTTTCAGGGGAAAAATATATTTATTATCTGTAGCAAGGGAAAAATATTGTTTTTTAAAAAACCCTAAGAACGGGACAGTAAAAAAAAGAAAGGCCACAGAGTAGATCTTGGGGCCCCCAAGGGGGTTGGTCCCGGGGGGGGGGGTATTTTAGACTGACTGAAAGCCGGGAGGTGTGACCAGCCGAAAACGCCCTTCCCCTACTGCCCCAAGGCAATTTGTTTTTTTAGGTAATTAAAGGCAACAATAGTAAATTTATAAATCCACAAAAAGGATAAGTGTCTGTGTATCTGCCCCGTTTGCTGCCGTCATTAACTGATCTGCATCCACTTTACCATATTTAAAACCCCCCAAAGGGGTATAACGGGGGCGCATTGCATTTGTCTTTCCCAACAGGGGGCGTGACAAATTTTTTGGATAATGCATTTTTTTTTTCAAACTTTCAAAAACATTAAAAGATGGTGCACCAAGCTTTAAACCCTGGGGGTCTAAGTTGATTTTTAACCAACCGTCTTTTTAGCAGTAAAGGTTTTTTTTGTCTGTGTTCCACCCAGTTGATGTCTCTTTAATTAAAAAGATGATGCATCCATCATTAAAAGTAATACAATCATTGAATTGTATTTCCACAGATGGTGAATATATACATTAAAAATCTTTTTTAACCCAAAAAATGGCATATAAAAATGTATTGCATTGCATTTGTTTTTTTAACAGATGATCACAAACATTTACATAATGCATTTTTATTTCAAATGATTGGATGTCCATCTTTGAAATGACTTCAACCCCAACAAAAGCCCGTAAGACAGGTCCCCTTTTTAAAACAACACGGATGAATAAAGGGGAAATGAATAAATAATAAACCACTAAAATAAAAACGACAATTTAAAAAGTGTAAAAATCACTGCATATAAATAAACTCTTTTAGCCGATCTAGGAGGGGGGGAATAAATAAAAGTCCCCCGGGGGGTGGTGTTCCCCGAACATCTTAGTTTTTGTTTCTGCCAGTTCAAGTGGGACAAGAACCCTGGGGGGGAGGAATGGCCCCCCCTTTATACAGATGTAGCACTTTAAAAGATAAACTTTTGGGGGTGGCGGGGGAAGGAAAAAGTCTTTACTGTTCTGTTGTGGGGCTTTTTATCAGAGGCGCTGCTTTCCTCGGGGCTGTGTGCAGCTGGTCAGCTTTTCCCTTTTCGGAAAAGGGGGGCCACACCCCCTTTTGGGTGACCTCTGACCCCCCCTGCCCTCCCAATCAGACGAGTCACCGGTTATAAATTCACTCAAAGGGCAATAAACCCCCCGGCAAAGGGGGACACTTCTCCTGAAACCGCCCCGGTCCCCGCAAAGGGGGTTTAAAAATCCTGCATGTTGGTTTTCAGGACCCCCCCCGCATGACCCCCCCAGTCTCTCGGGAACAGAGCCTCCATTGACTCCGTGAAGATCCGCTCGTCAGCAGGGGGTCAAAGATCTGTGAATCTCTTCCCCAAAAATGCCCACAACCGCTGGCCCCCTATCCCCAAAACCGGGCCATGCCATTGGGTAGTAGTCAGTCCCTAAAAACATTCATGTTATTTCTCAGTACTTGCCAAAATTTTAAGATTAAAAAAAGAAAAACATGTTTTTTGGGTATTTGTTCCATATCCCTTTTCAAACTATATTTCATATATGTATATGTTATTTAATTGTTTTTCGATTAACTTCGGACTAAAGGGGTGTAGTACCACTCCGGGGAGAGGGGGGACTGTTGCAAACAGTAACATCTCTTTGCCCCCCCACATCGAAGATTTCCAATGGTGCAACTGAGCCCCACCCATTCCCCAAGCCCGCCTCCCAGTAGGGACCCTAAAAAACCCGGGGTCCCTGGAAAACAGCGTCTCATTTTTGGACTTAGCTGCTAGAACTCTCTAAGCTCAAAAGACAACAACATTTTCATTTCCTCTCCCAGTAATCTTGTTTTTACGGGTCTTCCATATTGACAGTTTTGCTTGCCCGATAATAAAATTAATTAAGTTCATATTTTCTCTGGTGTGTTTAGTAATTTTAACCCCAAACACAAACACCGTGCCATTATACGGGACCCCCAGCCCTTCTACTATTCTTTCAATTTTACTAAAAAAGGTCTGGAGCCTCTCACAATACATAAAAGCATGAAAGACACTTTCCCTCAGACCACAAAAAGGGCAGCAATCCGAGACCCCCGGACATATAATCGATAAGAAGGAGTTCACCGCTAGTATCCCATGTACCAACCTCCACTGCAGGTCTCCCACCCTACTGGCCAATGGCGGCTTGTACAACGACCTCCATGCAGGGTTCAGTCCTGAGGGGCTCCAAGCTTGTCTCTCCAAGGTGTGTCGTGTCTTCGTGTCCTCAGCTGCTCCAGGTTGTTCACCTTCACACAAATCCTGTACAGCTGTTTCCCCGGCACTGTAGGTAGAGATAACGCCTCTAGAGAACTTAAGGCTAAAACATTAGTCTCACCATCCCTCAGTTCAACAGCCGGAGACACAGTAAGTGTTGGAAAAGGCGTTTCGTCAATTGGCTTCAGTTGTGATAAGAAAATTCCGTGCAGGAGTGTCATGGATTCCCTGTCCATTGATGATTGTACCTGCCACAGAAACTTCTCCATTAAGCGGACTGAGTGCACTCCTGTCTCCACTGCTACCACTTGTGCACTTTTCCAAGTGTAATTTTCCCAGTCAATTATGTCCTTTATCGTGGTTATTCCATGTATTATGAAATGATTAATAAAGTTTTCAGAAATTCCTGTAGCAGTGCCAACAGCAGGATTGTAGAACAGTGGTTCATGAAGGACCCAAAATGTGGAGAGGTCATCACAGTCCTTTTTTATCGCCAGTAGTTGCCATACTGCTAAAGGCTTTTATAAAACTCTGGCACCTGTAAAGTCTTGATCTTATCCAAGTGGCACAGCAGTAAACTTTTCCCAAGTCCCATATGCCTGGCCTGTTTAAAGAAGAGTACGGCTAAGTTCATCCACTGGCTCTGCTCAACAGGATACAACAGTTTTTGAATGGTCTGAAGGCGGAAAGCAGCAATCCTGCTGGTAATGTCAATAAGTCCTTGTCCGCCTTCATCCAATGGTAAAAATAGAACGCCCTTCTGTATCCAATGGGTACCAGTCCAAAAGAAATCTATGACCGCCTTCTGTATCTGCTGAACAAGCAAAAGTGGAGGTTGCAAACAAATACATTTGTGCCACAGGCTGGAGGTCACCAGGTTATTAATGACCAGCATCCGTCCTCTATAGGATAACTGAGGGAGTATCCACTTCCATTTGGCAAGCCGAGCTGTAACCTTGTCCAACAGACCCTCCCAGTTCTTTTGGATGTAGTGGTCATCTCCAAGATGGACTCCCAGGTACAGGAAGCCTCCAGTTGTCCACTGCAGACCTCCTTCCAGTCGAGGAGGACTACATCCTGTCCAGTTCCCCACCAGCACTGCACTACTTTTGTTCCAATTCACTTTAGCCGACGACGCTTTACTGTAATTCCATAGACCTTCTGTTAATTCGCCCAAATCCTTCTGGCTTGTGATGACTACAGCAAGATCATCTGCATAAGCAGTGACTTTCACAGGGTCCATGTTGCAGTTGGGGATGGAGAGACCAGTCAGCACCTTCCTCAGGTGCACCAGGAAAGGCTCCAGCGCCAGAGCATATAACATGCCGGACAAAGAGCAGCCCTGTCTGACTCCTCTTCTGACACTGAAAGGCGCGCACAAGCCACCATTGATCTTTATGATACCAGAAATGTCACTATAAAGTAAGCGAATATATTTAATAAAAGACCCCCCAAACCCAAACGCCTTCATGGCATTCCATAAAAATGAGTGACTGACCCTGTCAAAAGCTTTTCCTGGTCAAGAAAAATAAGACCAGTCTGAAAACCAAACAGTTCTGCAGCAGCCAAAATGTCCCGAATTAAAAAAATGTTATTAAAGATGGACCTGCCAGCCACGCAGTAATTCTGATCAGGATGCACCACTCTCCCTAAAACTTGGACCATCCTGTTGGCTAAGGCTTTAGAGAGAACTTTATAATCAGCGCATAAGAGAGACACAGGCCGCCAGTTCTTAATGAGACACAAGTCTCCCTTCTTCGCAGCAGCGTGATCACGGCTCTACGGCAGCTCTGTGGTAACAAGCCAGTCTTAAAACTCCACCGGAACACCTCCAATAAGTCCAGGCCGATGACATCCCAGAACTCTTTATAAAACTCCACTGGTATTCCATCGATTCCAGGGACCTTCCCTGTTTTCAGCTGTCCCAGGGCTGTGGTGAGTTCTGCAAAGGTCACCTCTCTATTTAGCTCTGCCACATCTGCGTTGGGCAGCTGCGGTAAGTCCTGCAAAAAGGCCTGTTGGTGTTCACTGCCACCATCACCATCTGCAGCAAACAGAAGTTCATAAAATTCGCGGACCACCTGCCTTATTTCACTGGGCTCTTGTGTCTCTCTGCCATCGGGTGTTCTTATGCAATGTAAGATTTTACTCTGCGAGTTTTTTTTCTCTAAACCAAAAAAGTATTGAGTTGGTGCATCCATCTCAGTCAGTCGTTGAAAGCGGGCCCTCACTAAAGCCCCCTGAGCTCTGGTCTCAAGCAGGTGGGCCAACCCCAGTTTAGCAGAAGTCAGGCTCGCCTGAAGCTGCTCATTTGGACCCTTCTCTAGAAGCTGTTGAAATTCAGCTATTTTAATTTCTAAAGCTGCCATTTCTGACCGCAATACTCGGGTGACATTTCTGGTATACTCCTGACACAAGGCCCGGATGTGACTCTTCCCAACCTCCCACCACTGTTGTAAGCTGGTGAACTCCTTCTTCATAGCCTTCCAGCCTCCCCAGAAATGAACAAATAACTCTTTAAAGTTCTGATCTTTAAGGAGGAGTGTGTTAAAATGCCAGTATGGACTACGGGGTCTGTAAGTGTTACAAATAAGTGTACAACACACCAAACTGTGATCAGAGAATCCAGTAGGCACAATAGAGCACACCTTAAATAAGCCTAACAGGTGCTTAAAACTATAAAAATGATCGAGTCTCGCCATTGAGATCGTATTTCCACTCCGCCCCAGGTGTATTGCCGACAGGCCCCATTTTTTGCCCTCCACACATCTTCCAGCCCAAAGTCCTTAATTATTTTACCTAAAGCTCGTGCTGAGCAAGGGTGCGGTTCCAGTCCGTTATTTCTGTCCATTCTGGTATCAAGTGTACAATTAAAATCCCCTCCTAACACCACCACTTCTTCAGGGTCACACTTAGATAAAAGATCTCCTAACTTATTAAAGAAGTGGAGCCTCTCCTCACCCTCATTCGGGGCGTACACATTAATGAAAGTGACGACACTGCCATGAAATTTCACCGTTACTTTTAGGAGTCTCCCTTTCACCAGCTCCTCAGTACTACAGACTTCTACTTGAAGCCCCCCAAGAAATAAAACAGCCACTCCAGCACTAACATTTGTCCCATTACTAAAAAAAATGCCCCCCTTCCAATCCCTGCTCCACTCCCACTGATTGTGCTCATCAATGTGGGTTTCTTGTAGAAAGGTGACATTCAAGTCTTTTGTCTGATAAAATCAAACAATGCGACCCTCTTATCTGGACTTCTCCCACCGTTAATATTTAGGGTTCCTATGTGCACACTTGCCATGGTAACAGAATATATAGATAAACACACAATAAAACACAGGGACCACCACAAAGACTGTGGAGTGGATTTAACAGGGGACTTAGCCATTAGGTGGTGTTTAGATTAGACTGTTTTCTCAGTTTACTTGTTAAATTCTTTAGCCGCACTAGTTCTTTAACATCAAACATTGCGGAGGCTGCTTTGTCTCGTCGCAACCCGCGGACAGACGATAGAAAGAGGTCAATGTCAGGGAAAAATTCGGCCACGTCCACCCCCTTTTTTCCGGCGGTATTCACCAAAACTCTTTAACACTTTGAGCGCTGTAACCCCCCCTGGCTTTTAACTCTGGGGGCTCCGAGGCAGCAGACCCATCGGAGATATTACCGTCGTCATGCTCTTCCCCGACACTTCCCGCATTTGAGACGTTATCGGCCGTCTCCGCGAAGACGGGAAAATCCTCCTGACAAGGACCATAGGCGGGATCCTCTCCAACGACCCCCGAGCCCTGACTTAAAACAATTTTCTTTCGTGCCCGATCTTCTCTTTCTCCTTGCCTTTTCTGAGCAGGACGTTTAAATTCACTTTTTTCCTCTGTCTCGTTGCTGCTTCCCTCGTCCATATCAATGTCTCCCCACACACTTTCTGCTGCAGCCGCTGTTTGATCTACCGTTTCACTACCGCCTTCATTCGGCTCATCTCTGGGAGGCACTTGATTCTCCTGCCCTTCAGCTCTAGTAGCATTTTTATTCTTATCACCTTGCGCCTCTGCGCCATCAGCCACAATTTCGTGATCTTCCACTTTCTGCCCCTCTATTTCTGTGTTTGTACGGCCAGTTTTCTTGCTCCCTTGCTGTCTCTCAGGACACTGTTTAATTAAATGAGCTTCACTCCCGCAGCCAAAACATTTCATTTCGTTAGAAGTGACGAAAATCACATAATCGAAACCGTCCACTCTAAACTTCATTGCCACATTTAATTCGTCATCCATTCTATTTAAAACCATAAAAACTTGTCGTCTAAATGACAAGACATGTTTTAAATCTGGCGATTTACACCCTAAAGGAATGTGCCGAATTTTCGATACCAGACGCCCATGCCGCTCCAACTCTTTCGCTATAGTTTCATTTTTGAGAAAGGCGGCGCATTCGAAATTGGTACCTCTACGGGACGGACGGCTAAAGGGGAAACCTGTACAAAGGAGCCATTAATAACCACCCCCTTCTCAACTACTGTGGGGACTAAATCCACAGAGCTCAAAAAAACCACGATATTCCCGCTCATTCGTGAAGCTGACTTAATATTGTCACATCCGACCACTTCGCCTACCGCCAAAACCCCCGCCTCTAAAGGAACAAACTCCTCTGAAATAAGTTTAATCCCATGGCGGCGGCTCAGACGTTCAAGATTTGCAGCCATTGCGGCTGCCGTGGCCTAAGCCACTCAGTATAAAAACAAGTGTAGCTGTTTACACCAAAGAAAAGATAGAAATAAGAAACTAGAAAATTAGAAGAAAAAAAGAATCACCACACTCACCTCAGCGTCCACCACCAGTTCCACTCGCTCACACTCGAGACAACCACCCAGCATGCACAGCGACAGCAAGAACAGGAAGGAGATAGATAGATAGATAGATAGATAGAGAAAGGCACTATATAATAGATAGATAGAATGATGTGAAAGGTACTATACAATAGACAGATAGATAGATAGATAGATAGATAGATAGATAGATAGATAGATAGATAGATAGATAGATAGAGAAAGGCACTAGGCAATAGATAGATAGATAGATAGATAGATAGATAGATAGATAGATAGATAGATAGATAGATAGATAGATAGAGAAAGGCACTATATAATAGATAGATAGATAGATAGATAGATAGATAGATAGATAGATAGAGAAAGGCACTATATAATAGATAGATAGATAGATAGATAGATAGATAGATAGATAGATAGATAGATAGATAGATAGATAGATAGATAGATAGATAGATAGAGAAAGGCACTATATAGATAGATAGATAGATAGATAGATAGATAGATAGATAGATAGATAGATAGATAGATAGATAGATAGAGAGGCACTATATAATAGATAGATAGATAGATAGATAGATAGATAGATAGATAGATAGATAGATAGATAGATAGATAGATAGAGAAAGGCACTATATAATAGATAGATAGATAGATAGATAGATAGATAGATAGATAGATAGATAGAGAAAGGCACTATACAATAGATAGATAGAATGATGTGAAAGGTACTATACAATAGACAGATAGATAGATAGATAGATAGATAGATAGATAGATAGATAGATAGATAGATAGATAGATAGATAGATAGATAGATAGAGAAAGGCACTATATAATAGATAGATAGATAGATAGATAGATAGATAGATAGATAGATAGATAAAGGCACTATATAATAGATAGATAGATAGATAGATAGATAGATAGATAGATAGATAGATAGATAGATAGATAGAGAAAGGCACTATATAATAGATAGATAGATAGATAGATAGATAGATAGATAGATAGATAGATAGATAGATAGATAGATAGATAGAAAGGCACTATATATAACATAGATAGATACATAGACAGATAGAGAGATAGATAGATAGATAGATAGATAGATAGATAGAGAAAGGCACTATATAATAGATAGATAGATAGATAGATAGATAGATAGATAGATAGATAGATAGATAGATAGATAGATAGATAGATAGATAGATAGATAGATAGATAGATAGATAGATAGATAGATAGATAGAAAAGGCACTATATGACAATTAAACAGCAAGTTTGACAATTGTGCACTTTTTCCATCCGATAAGGAAAGATAATACAAGATAACATTAGAGAAGGTAAGATGATATAAGATAAGATACGATAGGACAAAATAAAACAGGATAGGTTAGCATGGGATGAGATGACAGAAGATAAGATGAAGCAAAATGAATTGAGATAGGGAAAGAAACGGACAAGACAAGATAACACAAGATACAAGGAGGGGAGATGAAAGAAGAAGAAATGAGAGCACACGTGGTAAGATAAGATGAGATGTAATAATCGGGACAGCACAGGGTGAGATAAGAAATGATAAGGTGAGTTAAGATCAGAAAAGTAAGATAAGATGACAGAGGATAAGAAAAGACAAGATGGGACAAAATAGAGCAAGACAAGTTAGTTCAAGATAAGGTAAGATTAACATCTATGGGAATTTTTTCTGCCCACTACTGTCAAGCAATTCAATGCTGCCACCTGATGTACTCATTACATTTATTTATTTGTCTGTTGATGGACTGTATTTTTTGTCGTGTGGGTCTGCATCTGAATTTCCCCATGGGATTAATAAAGTTTATCATATATATATATATATATATATATATTGTCACAACCGGATGGAGGTGGTACCCAGCCGGGACGCCTGAGAAAACAGGAGGAGGGCTGGTGCCTCCTCCAGACCTCGAGGGGGCGACCGCCCTGGAGGCCTCAGGTAAAGAGCTGGGAAGCTCGACCCTGTAGGGACCCGGGGTTACCACCAGGGGGACACCAATACCAGGAAGACCCTAGACCTCCGCACTTCCGCCACACCCGGAAGTGCTGGGGGGAAGGAAAACGGGGACACCCGGAGGGCTTTTAAGGAGACAGCCGGCACTTCACGCCACACTGGGGCGTGTCGGTGGGAGATTGCCGGGAACACACCTGGAGCTCATCCGGGTGCTTATTTAAAGGGGCCGCCTCCCTGCAGAAGGGACAAGAGTCGGGTGGAAGAGTGACTAGGTCTGGAGAAGGTAGGAGGCGGTCTGAAGAAAAGAGAGAGAGAGAAGAGAAAAGAAAGAGAAGGCATTGGATTGGCCTGGACTGAGGGGTATTGGCGATTGGTGAGCAGAACTGTAAATTAGAGATGAAAAATAAACGTGTGTTGGGTGACTTGAGTGTGTCAGCCTGTCTGTGTCCAGGGCAATGTTCACAATATATATATATATATATATATATATATATATATATATATATATATATATATATACAGGGTGAGTCAAAATTATGTTAACACTAATTGTTTGTACTGCTATGTATACAGTATACTTAAATACAATTTTTGTGGACAATGAATGTGCAACATATGGTACATGTTTTGAAAATGATGGTGAACAGGTTGAGACATTCTTGTAAATCATCTTGCACATATGAAGTATCTGTTTTGAATAAATTGTTTCCGTCATTCAAATGTAAACATAATTTTGACTCACGCTGTATATATACACACACTCATTGGCCACTATATTAGGTACACCTGTTCAACTGCTTGTTAATGCAAATATCTAATCAGCCAATCACACAACAGCAACTCAATATATTTTGCCCCGTGGAACGTGTCAAGACCACCTGCTGAAGTTCAAACTGAGCACCAGAGTGGGGAGGAAAGGTGTCTGAAGTGACTTTGAACATGTTATGGTTGTTGGTGCCAGACGGGCTACTCTGAGTAGTTCACAAACTTCTGATCTACTGGGATTTTCACACACAACCATCTCTATGGTTGACAGAGAATGGTCTGAAAAAGGGAAAATATCAGTGAGCAGTAGTTCTCTGGGTGAAAATGCCTTGTTGATGTCAAAGGAGAATGGTCAGACTGGTTTGAGCTGATAGAAAGGCAACATTAAATTAAATAATTACTCGTTATAACTGAGGTATGCAGAAAAGCACCTCTGAGAACACAACACATTGAACCTTGAAGCAGGTTGAATTTTGAAGCATTAACCTCCTACAGCAGTAGGACACCACAGTGGATGACACTCCTGTCAGCTAAGAACAGGTGTCTGAGGCCACAATTCACAAGGGCTCAGCAAAATTGCACAACAGAAGATTGGAAAAAACCTCACCTGGTCTGATGAGTCTTGATATCTGCTGTGACATTCAGATAGTAGGGTCAGAATTTGGAATCAGCAACATAAAACCATGGATCCATCCATCCTTGAATTAATGGGTCAGGCTGGTGGTGGTGGTGTAATGGTGTGGAGGAAATTATCTTGGCACACTTTGAGCCCCTTAGTTCTAACTGAGCATCATTTAGGTGCCACGGCCTACCTGAGTATTGTTGGCTGACCAAGTCCATCCCTTTATGATCGCAGTGTGCCCATCTTCTGATGGTTACTTCCAGAAGAATAACATGCCATGTCATAAAGCTCAAATCATTTCCATTTGGTTTCTTGTACATGACAATGAGTTCACTGGATTTCACAGTCACCACATCTCAATCCAGTAGAGCACCTTTGGGGTGTGATGGAACAGGAGATTCTCATCATAGATGTGCAGTCAACAAATCTGCAGCAAAATTATGATGCTATCATGCCAATATGGACCAAAATCCCTGTGGAAAGTTTTCCATACCTTTAAAAGTCTATGCCATGAAGAAATACGGCAGTTGTGAAGGCAAAAGGGGGTCCAACCTGGTATTAACAATTGGTGTACCTAATAAAGTAGTCGCTGAGTGTGTATGTGCATAGGAAACACTAGGCACAGGGGCGCTGAATCTGCTCTTTGAGCTCTCCCACTCCATTCTGGTTATGCATGTCAATAATTTGCCCCTAGTTATTTTTCAGATCCAACCATGTATATCTAAGCAACAGGAGTGCAGCAGGGGACTGTACTTTCTCCCGTCCTGTTCAGCCAACATACATCAGACTTCAAATACAACTCAGAGTCCTGCCATGTGCAAAGGTCCGCTGACAACACTGCTATGGTGGGCTGCATGAGGAGTGGGCAGGAGGAGGAGTATAGGAACCTAATCAAGGACTTTGTTAAATGGTGTGACTCAAACCACCAACACCTGAACACCAGCAAAACCAAGGAGCTGGTGGTGGATTTTAGGAGGACCAGGCCCTTCATGGACCCCATGATCATCAGAGGTGACTGTGCAGAGCGTGCAGACCTATAAATACCTGGGAGTGCAGCTGGATGATAAATTGAACTGGACTGCCAATACTGAGGCTCTGTGCTGGAGAGGACAGAGCTGACTATACTTTCTTAGAAGACTGGCATCCTTCAATATCTACAATAAGATGCTGCAGATGTTCTACCAGACGGTTGTGGTGAGCGCCCTCTTCTACGCGGTGGTGTGCTGGGGAGGCAGCATAAAGAAGAGGGACGCCTCACGCCTGGACAAACTGGTGAGGAAGGCAGGCTGTATTGTAGGCACGGAGCTGGACAGTTTGACATCCGTGGCAGAGTGACGGGCACTGAGCAGACTGCTGTCAATCATGGAGAATCCACTACATCCACTGAACAGGATCATCTCCAGACAGAGGAGCAGGTTCAGCGACAGACTGAGGAGACCCCACACTATGCGACTCTTCAGTTCCACCTAGTGGGGGTACACGTTAACATTATACAAAGCTATTGTCTGTTATACCTGCATTGTTATCACTCTTTAATTGAATATTTTTTTTTATCTGCTGCTGGAGTATGTGAATTTCCACTTGGGATTAATAAAGTATCTATCTATCTATCTATCTATCTATCTATCTATCTATCTATCTATCTATCACGGTATTGTTCCAATGTTAAGACAGCGGTTCTCAAACTGTGGTTCTCTATTATATAGTGTCTTTCATTTCTATCTATCTATCTATTATATAGTGCCTTTCATTTCTATCTATCTATCTATCTATCTATAATATAGTGCCTTTCATTTCTATCTATCTATCTATCTATCTATCTATCTAAGCAGTTTCCCTTTTGGGTGACTTTTTTGGGCACTTGCAACCAACACTGCCTAGGAGTGCATTGTATCCTTGAGTTGGGCCTGTGTGTGTATAAGACTTATTTAAAAACAAAAACAATATTATTATTATTATTATTATTATTATTATTAATAATAATAATAATATTTCCAGAGCGTTTTGCTTTTAGAGACTCCAAGCATACATTCTTCCAAGATTTTAATGCGCTGGCTGGAGTTCTAATCTTATAATTGCTAACAGTTCAGTTCAGAAGTCTGTTAAGCACCAATGAACAGTCCTTACAATAAATAGGGTAACCCTTCTTAGCATGATATACAGCAATACATTTCAATGTACAGTACATTTCGGTCCTTACTTGTAACGATATATATTTTTTTTATTAACCTAGTTGATATAGATTGTTTAGAGCTGCAAGATACCGTATATGTGACCCATGTGGGGTCTTACTAAAGATAAACGACTTACATCCTGGATTTGCGCGCGGTAGTGAAGTCGTTGATATCCACTCATTGTAGAGCTGGAGTCCCAGCCATCCCACGCCTACACTTGGCACGTTCACCTTGGATGGTCTCCTGTCCCCCCATTTAACCCCACATCTCACAGATATGTGCTCGTGTGAATGTGAACACGTGTGTATGGATGTACATAAGGAGACCGTGCGGTGCATTGGCGACATATCTGGGCTTTGTTCCTGACAAGCACCGAATGCCGAAGAGCACCCTCGTGCACATGCCCATCTGGATGAAGTAGATCGGAAAAAGAATGAATTGGTCGACTCCTTGGCAGGACAATATAATAATCAATTGAGCCTTTGCAAACAACAAAAAAATAAAATAAAATCTGAATGGAAGAAATAGCAAGTGTTGTAGACGCTGCGACTATCGTGTAGTAGACAACAGGCAGAGAGACAGAACTGGAGTTTCTTCAATAACGCGGTCTGCGGAGACGGAGAGTTGGAGCTGTCCACACTGTGGCGGTGCTGAAACATCGTCTGCGGGTAGCGCGAGCTACACTTGAACCCCTGGTGACGAGCGACTTTGGCCAGCAAGGACTCGAGTCCAAATCGGAGTGAAACTCCTCCTCATGCTGATCAGGTCGTCAACAGCACTGGCAGAGCAGCAGCAGCAGCAGGAGGAGGAGGAGGAGGAGGAGGTGGAACAGAAGGAGGAGGATTTTTTTTCCTGTTCACGAGTACTGGCAGAGCCGTGCAGCGTCTTCTGAGGAGACCCAGCAAAAATGTGAGCGCTGCGCTCCGCTCGGTGTGACAAGTTATCACTGGAGAATGGACGCCGTATAAACTACATCCAGCTGGAGGGCTCGAGGCAGGAGGGGTGGGGAGGTCACCCTTAAAGGGTCGCCTTCTTCTTTTGCACGACTCTTAAGAAGAAAAAAGAACGCAGAACCCGCATCTGCACGCTGAGAAGAATACCTGGCTTCTTACATACATTTTAACGGATTGAAACCTCTAGCCCTAACAGTGGGAATAACGATTCTTTTTTTTTGGGGGGGGGAAGAAATACACTAAAATAAAAAAAAATAAAAAAAAAAAACGCGAGAGCAAATCCATACACCTTTGGATTAATAGTTATTGTGTTTCCCTTGAAGGCGGACTTGTTTCGGGTGGAAATATAAATATTGAACACTCGAACCGTATTCGGTGGTCCTCATCCAGGCAATTTTGAACTAAATCCTGTAATAACGGATATTGTCTTTTACACTTGCCGCGTTCCCAGCTTCGACAAGAATCTGTTGTATGACCTCTCGGAATTATCCAGACTTATTTCAGTTTCAGCACCTGCGATCTCAGCAGGCATTTACACAATCGATGTTATCCGGAGGATGGTAAATGATCGATGGGAAATCATGAACAGTGTATCAGAGCTCGAGGACGGACAACAGCACAAACCTCAGGTACGATGAGAATGATGTGAATATGCTTCGTAGAGTAGAGCGGACACATCCGCGGTGCATGCGGTCATATTGTGTGTGCTACGAGTGAAATGTCGCGTCAGGAGATTTGAGACACAGTAGCAACCTGCCGCTTCATATTAGCGAATGCCTTACCTGGACCAGAAATAAAATCGGGAATAGTATATGGCATCGTGCATGGCGAGAGAACGGCTTTATCGATCTCCTTTTGTGCTATAGGGAGCATTTGAATAACAACGAGAAAAGAACTCGACTCTATAATAAATACACTTGCGAGACCCCTTATTTGGACGTGTACTGGAGAATGGAAGGTGTGCTTTGGTGCTGCTGTTGTGGTTAATAGCGATGAGTTGTTTTATTGCTGTAATGCAGAAAACTGCCCGACCCTGTCAGTAAAGAAAATCCGAAAAACATTTACCAAGCGTACGAAATATTAACAACACCCGGACATAAATTCCTTAATTTGCAGAGTGAACCTCTCATCTCCTTTTCAGTGTTTCTCAAAGTAACTGAAACTTAATTTCTTCTGTCGACAATGCTCTTAGTTGCTGTTTTAGCTAGTTAATTAAAGATTAATTAGAGAAAATGTACAGTACCGTTCACTTCAAGTGTGATCATCACTTAATCATTCCACTGAGAAGATGAGCCTCTCAGAATGAAACTGTAATAAAAGCCATGCGGGGATTTGACACGTTAGTGGAGTAGATGGGTGGATGTCTAACACGTTCGTGAAAGGTGCCAAAGTCCGCACTGAAAAATATACGTGGGCAATCAGTAGAGTACTGATGGTGCTGCTGCCTAATGTCTTCGGGGGGCTTTGGTGCAGGTTACAGCCGGTCTATTACATTTTTTATTTTATATTTATACATTTTTATGTTATATTAATTAGTCACTGCAATATCTGACTGCTTTAGCCCCAAGTGCGAAAGTGTCATCCAATGCCCAAACCGGTTCTGATTGTCTTTAGTTTTCTTACACAACAAAGCAAACGGTGATTGGTTGGATGAAGAATGCTGCTTCAGATCTTTGTTCGTATTTTCATTTTTTTTTTTCTTTTTAAATCCATCAATTCTTTTTCATGATTCAGTTTATCCAGATAAGTGTACAGAGGGTACCATTTGGTTTGAAAAGAATGAGCAAATATGGGATCGCTGCTACGGGCCAGGTCGCACTCATACAAGGGCAGTTTAGATACCCAGTAACCCAAAAGGCGCATTTCAAAAGCCCACTATCTGTATGGGGGCTTATGGCGGGGATGTCAGGTAGAACCCGGGACAATCGGAGTCGGTGGCGGCAACAGCAGTAGCGGCGCTAAATCTGTAGCCGTCCTTCGTTTCATTTTCTTGTTTTTTGTACGCGTTGTAACAAATTGGCAGCCGACACTTACACGCGTCCATAACGTCTGTTTGGCTGATTACATTTTATTTACGTTGAGCGGCGAGAACTTGCTGTGCCAAACAGATCGGCGATCTCTCAGTTGAGACTCTCCGACTGGGGCACACGCTGTCTGGGAATGCGCACTTTTAAAATTGCATGTATATGTGCACGCTAACTTGAGTGCTTCGGGCTCACAGATCACAAAGTCGCATTAATCATTAGGGCGTTCAGAATTCCGGTTTCAGAGACCCTTGCATGCGGTGTGAGACATGATGTGTCTGCATGGGTTATGAAAAACGTAATTCCAGAACACTAGAGCAGTGGAAACTGGACCCCAGCTTTACATCATACCTCAAGGTCCCTCATCATATGTTGGATGGCCCCAAATGCCGCCTCAGATGCCATGCAGTGCCACCTCTCATGAGCTTTCCCATCAAATGCCACGTCGAAGCAGTGATTACAGCAGCAGTCGTGTAGGGTTCAGTTCAAAGGTGGTTTATCTGGTCTTCTGGGGGTCTTCTAAGATGGGTAACCCCCTCCCAATTTATGCTCTGAAGTCAAGCAACTCCTATCAGTGATTAACAGCAGACATTGATAGAACATCTCCGTAAAATCAGCGACTCCTTTCTAACAGACGCAGGCGATCCACGATCCCATTGATATCGACATCCCACTGCAAACATTTTAGTTTGTCGTACCCCATGTCTAAAAAAAAAAAAATCAGACATTTGTTTAATAATAAATAGCAGTGATCTTTTCAACACGCTTCTCACGGGAGGATATCCAGACACCTAAATCATTTTTTGTAACTTCAGAGGTTTGTTCTCTACGATTTTGTTTATTCAATTCAGTTTCAATTTCAACATTATTTTTATTGTCCCAGGAGGGGAAATTTGGTTTGTCAGCAGGTTTTACAGAAAGACCCCTACATAACATTAACAGCAAACAATAAAACCGTCAAACACAAACTTAGTCCAAATAACTATGTAGCAGTGAGCACAACACGTACGGTGTACCATTATATAACGAATATAGGACCTGAGCCATGACCGATAACCGTTCATCCCGTGAAGTAAATCTGCCGACGTAAAGTTGAACTTATTTAGAAGAGTCGGTTCGAATGAGTATTTGAAGTTGCTTGTCATCCTTGGAACCTGTGAACTGATAGCAACAACTGGGATTGGGAATGTGCTCTCTTGAAAATGAAAACTGCCACAAAGGGGAACCCTTTTTTGGTTGGCAGAAGAACCGTCCACATGAAGGTTCTGTATATTTAGATCTTCAAATAACCACGAATAGATGATAGCAGATGTTTCTCCCGATATTGAAAGGAATTTCGCCGCATATGGTAACACAGGCTAAGTTCAGATGTTTGGGATCTGTCATCATACCTTTAAGATGGTCTCGTATACATTGCATATTTCTGTTGTGTCCACATTTGAAAGCTCTTAGAGCCAATTTCATATGTAATGAACCCTTCACATCATGCACCGGTTCCTTAAAAGCAAGAGTTCTACTGTATTATTAACCATTCAACCCAGTAAAACGCCATTAAAGTACCGTTATTTGTAGGAGCGTTGTACGTGAATTCTGCCTTTTAGAAGATGCTCCGCTTTCTGTAATATTTCCATTTATTTGCTGGTGGAAAAAAAATACCAAAATACAAATGCATTAAAGAAAAAAAAATCTTGCACAAGCCAGAACATTCTCGAGGGTTTTAGAAGTACCGTAGCGTTTAGGGATGGGTGCTCCGTCTATTTCAATGTCAGTCAAAGCGGTGTTTATTCCTGTCGCTGTTTCGAAGAGAGCTGCTGAACTTTTTCAAGAACTCGAGACATCCTGATGAGCTTCAACACAAACATCTCAATGGCACCGCAATGTGGCGATCTCTCTGCGCGCCCGCGGCAGCTGTTACTCACCACAGGAAATGGTTTGGTGCGCAAGATGTATGGCTTCAAAATAAACAGCTTAATCAATCTATCAGATTTTCCCGATTTACGTTTTTTTTTTTTCTTTATTCCCTTTTCTTTTTGAAAATAAACTTGGACAAAGTCAGAACCTGTCCGGCTATGTTACACTCTTGAAGGATCCCAGAAAAATCAGGACGACCTGATGATCAGCGGGCGTTAAAACTTGCAGGGAGTCTGCAGTTCATAGATAAGAGCTCATCGATTAAACTCATGGCGATTGATAAGTTCATTATTAAAGTATCTACTATATCATAAAACAATACGCATTCAAATCAGTAAACCTCTCAGTGCTGGCAGATTACCTATGAGTGATATTCAGTGACAGACACGTATACCGAGGTTTTGACTCTCGGTGGTTTTAAAAAAGATCACTGGACATCTTTCCAAGAGTATGCCTTGGTTAAATTGCCCACCATGGTCCTGACAATCTGGCCCACTAATCATCCCCTAACTATCTCTGTCACGCCTTCACCACGTGATAGCTAATGTGTGGTAAGCTCACTGATGTAAGAATGGCTGCCGTCATTATCCAGGTGGATGTTACACGTTGGTGCTGGTTAAAGTGGTCCGTAACTGCCTATATGTAAGCATTTTGAGTAGAATTTAAAAAGCTGCCTATCTATTATATAGGGCCTTTCACATCTATCTGTCCATCTGTCAATCTCTCTGTCTATTGAATAGATCCTTTCACATATATCCATTCATTATATAGTGCCTTTCACCTGTATCTATTTATTTATTTCTTTATTATATAGTGCCTTTCAAACCTATCTATCTATCTATCTATCATATAGTGCCTTTCAAACCAATCTATCTATCTATCTATCTATCATATAGTGCCTTTCAAACCAATCTATCTATCTATCTATCATATAGTGCCTTTCAGCTATTTATTTATTATATAGTGCCTTCCATATCTATCTATCTATCTATTATATAGTGCCTTTCACCTATTTCTTTATTATACAGTGCCATCCATATCTATCTATTATATAGTGCCTTTCACCTGTATCTATGTATTTCTTTATTATATAGTGCCTTTCACACCTATCTATCTATCATACAGTGCCTTTCACACCTACCTATCTATCTATCTATCTATCTATCTATCTTCATCAATTTGAGCAGTTTTCCACGACTAGCTTAACCAAACCTTTTTCCGAAAACCTCAACAATTCTACTCTCCAGGGCAGTGGTGGTCGACCGTGAACTCTTAAAAATACAGTACCATTTCTAAGTCTGCCTAATCCTAAGCAAAAGGGTACAAAACAGTATCAGTCCCCTGTACAGGGTGCCAGGCCATCTCAAGATGAACACTCACTGGCCAATTTAAAGATGCCAGTCCACCTAACCTGCGTGTCTTTTGCATTATTTGGAGGAAAACCAGAGCACTGCTGGGAAACCCGCGTAGAGTTTTCATCCACCTGATGTGAACTCCGGTCTATGGGTGAAGGATTGTACCATATGGTAATAATCATAAACATCAACAGATGCTAGAGATGCCTCTTAAGGTCACCTTTTTAAATACATTTTAATTGCCTGGTAGCTCAGGATGGTTAAGTACTGGGGATTTTAAGAAAAAAAATGTGGCCAGTGGTAGAAAAAAGAACAGCTTTGTTGTGCGCGCTAAATATTACGAGTATGTACCTGAAGTGCAGATGTGAAGGCATCAACATTTGGGATACAGGTGCTTCCATTTCTTTAGTGCTGTCCAACTGGAGCACAATCAGGTGAAGTAAATTGCTCAGGGTCAGCAGCAGCACTTAACCTACATCTTCAGCGTTTAAAGCCCAAAGCCTTAATCACTAGGCCACACTGCAGATACACAGTTTGATCATCTGGAGAATTTATGTTTATTGGACGTGCAAAAGCAGAACGTTATTCAAAGTCTATATCAACGTTTCTCAACCTTTACGCACTGTATTTGCGACCCGAGTTCTCATAACAGTTTTAATCGCGCCCCCCTAATGTTTTTTTGAAAGGAGTCCACTAATACCAATTTGTTCTTTTTAATTAATGATATATCAAAGATGCATATTTTATTATACCTACTTAACTTTTATCGACATTTATCTAACTCTATATTTGTTTTTCTAGTATCAGAATGTAGTTTAAGTTAATTTGTTTTGGTTTCAATACATGTATTTTTCATATTTTCGATTCTTGTTTTCTTTTTTTTTACATCTTTTTGTTACTTCGCACCCCCCTAGGGGGCTTACCCCACTGTTTGAGAACCATTGGTCTATATATTTATCTCAAAGGGGATTGGTGGTCCTTTGAAGGTTCAAAATAGTAATACAAATAGTAATAATAATAATAATGGCCAGCACAGTGGCACACTGTTAGCGCTGCTGCCTTGTACTAAGGAGACCTGGGTTCGCTTCCCATGTCTGTGTGGGTTTCCCCCGGGTGCTCCGGTTTCCTCCCACAGTCCAAAGACATGC
Source organism: Polypterus senegalus (assembly GCF_016835505.1). Classification (NCBI taxonomy): domain Eukaryota; kingdom Metazoa; phylum Chordata; class Cladistia; order Polypteriformes; family Polypteridae; genus Polypterus; species Polypterus senegalus. The sequence goes on from NC_053162.1 coordinate 177,255,874, forward strand.
AGGTTAGGTGCATTGGCGATCCTAAATTGTCCCTAGTGTGTGCTTGGTGTGTGGATGTGTCTGTGTCCTGTGGTGGGCTGGCGCCCTGCCTGGGGTCTGTTCCTGCTTTGCACCCTTTGTTGGCTGGGATTGGCTCCAGCAGACCCCCGTGACCCTGTGTTAGGGCATAGCGGGTTGGACACTGATTGACTAATAATAATACACTTTATTAAAATAAGCACGTTGATGTTCAGTTACTGAGAGCGTTGGGCCTTTGGAAGTTCGAACGCTCTGGTTGATAATGTGAGACGAAGCGCCAGAACGCATTCAAGGCTCTCTTATAAAGAACGGTGAGTGTCGACTCACTTCAAGCCCAGCATGTGGCTAAAGAGTGGGCTTCTTTAATGTTAAATGGTGCACAAACACAAGGCAGTCGAGCTCATATTCGGATACCTTATAGCGCTGCTGCATTACTGCTGCGGAATTCTGGGTTCTCGGCCATTGTATCTGTTGCTTTTACATGTTTTTTCAAGTGTGTGTGTTTTTTTTTGTCCCATCCACAACCCTAGGACAGCGCGTCTATGTTTGAGGAGACGATGCATTTGACGAATTGGTGCTGGAGGGGGTTTCGTCCTGTTTGTGTTTTTTAGGCTCGACGAGTCCCAGGCAGTGGCGTAGCCAGAGTTCGTGCCGCTCGGGGCGGGGCGGGGCTTCAGTTTGCCTCCATCCAACATATCTGAATATGTTAACCTATTTAATTAGAAAATTAAAATGACGTATAGAGAAAAATTAAGATACTTTTTGGATAGATTTATTTCTATATAGAGAGAAATAGCAATTTTCACATATAATCATTTATAAGCACCAACTAGACAAGAATATAGTATAGACGCACTAATAAGCCGTGTGCAAAGTATTTAATATAATTACGCGGCGAAAACCAGAACCGTGTACAAGTGATAAGTGGGGATGTTTTCTGCGCATGAGCAACAACACATTCGGATTGATAACGAAATGAAATTGAAAATTGTAAATTAGTTGTTTATCTTCCTAGAAATTATTATCAGTGTGATGTTTAGGTTTATTTTTGTTTCTGCCTCATAAATTTCAACTGCTGTATCTGATGCCGTCACAGTCTGAAAATTATTTTTGAAGCATTTGTGGGTAAAAATCAAAGAATTTTAGTTTTTTTCATTCATGATTGATATTTTTCCGAACCCTGCTGCTTACACACGAATTGTACTGAGCCTTTTGGCCAATAATGGCGCCCCCAAAATGTGCCGCCTGGGGCGGACCGCCTCCGCCCGCCCCTAGCAATGCCACTGGTCGCAGGATAAGTCGCGATCACTAAATACAGGGTGGTGCAGATCTAATTTTGCAGGTCCAGATCGTCTGGATGACTTTGATTTATGCGGGGACGAGTCCAGTTCGGCGCGAAGGCGATTCTTCATGTCGTCAGTTCGCACACTCCTCAATGGTCCGGGATTTTTCGAGTGATTTTCTATGTAATAAACTTAATAAGTTATAGTAATGAAAATTGCATAATTAGATCTGGACCACCTTGTACAACATGTCGCTCTACAGTTAGGGTTTGGGGGGGGGGGTTAGTGAGGTAAGTCTCATTTAACTTGTTTGATTAAACCTGAATATCATGCAAACGTATATTTGATAATGAATGATGAAATAGTTTGAAAGAAAAACCTTCAACCACATTTAAAAATGCTGGTTCTTAGACAGTACTTTACTGGATTGTGTGGAACTATTGCTTGACAAAATAGTTCTATTCTGTTAAGGGCACTTTGCATATGAAGTTGGGTCTTTGGGCTTTGAGGAAGTTTCTAATATGTGGACAAAACAGAAATCTGTACTGTATAGTCGTCAACACGGGATACAACAGAACAAGAAAACCTCAACTGGTATTTTATGCAGTGAAAGTTCCTTTTAAAATCAGAAACCCATCGGTGTTTCACCAATCAATTATCATTTATTCGTGGTAATTTGTTGAACCTTAAAGGCTCTTTCTGGAACCTTTATATGGATGGTTCTTTTGCTAACTAGAATTGTGGTCCCTATGGCATCAATCTGAAGAGCCACTTTGCCACCTGCATTTATGAGAGTGGCGCGTGCGCATGCAGTGGTAGCCGGTATTGTAGGCTGGAAATACAAAAGGAGTACGGGCCCGCTTCAAGCACTGATTTGGCACAAACCGTTACTCGAGTTTACAAGTAGTCTTCCCATTTTTCGAGCCTGCTTAATTAACTTGAGGTTCTGAAGGGGGTGGTGGTGGTGGTGGGGGTCGTGGTGGGCTGGGATTTGGGTTTGGGTCTATTCCGGTATCATAAGACGTATGGTATCAGCCTGTTCACTAATATTGGGCCAATTATAGGAGTTTCCTATATAATTTTAAAACTGACGCGCAATCGGGTGATACAAAGGTCGTACAAAATGGGAGTCTTGTATTGAAAACGCAGACTGAATACTATCTTCACAGAACCGCTTGATCGAATTCTGCGTGGTGTTGGACCGGAGCATGTACCGACAGCACTGAAACAGTCCTGTGCATGGCGCCTGTCTGTCCATCGCAGAGCCATGTTTAGCAATTACCGATCAGCTTAACGCGAGCATCTTTTGAGATCTCGCTCAACGCCGGGAAGTGGTTGTGGGGTCGCTCCGTATAGGAGCCATGCATTGTGTGTTCTGATGTGTAAACGTAACGTTAAAGTAAGTGCGATTTCCGTAACACAGCTCTTGGGAAGTTAAACGAAACTGAATATTGCGAAGTCTCAGTCTGTCATTTGTCCCTGAAAGCTTTGTCGGTTTTGCCAAGACTGGTTAACAATAGAAACACGTCAGGAACCCAGTGGAAGAAGAGGGGAACGGAGTGCAGCCTAATTAAATGACATCCACCCATCCATCCATCTTCTAAACCCGCTTATCTAGGATTGCTATCCCATTAAGTTTTAGGCGCTAGGAGGAAACAACAACCGGACAAGAGGCCCCATGCTGTCAAACAATACAAAGTACTTAATTAACGGTAAGGTTGGCATCTTAAAAGGAAATTGGGTGAAATGAAGACTTGAAGGCACAGGACTACCCCAAATGTTTTGATCTTTCTAAGCCCTGAAATTTCAACCACAATTCAAGCCCAACCTCCTGAACATTACCAATCACTGACGTTTTGGGTCATCAGTCCAGTTTCAGCCCAACAATAAACGAGGGATAAGTCATGAAGATCCCTCCGCACCCTAACACGCGTGCGCCAGCGAGCGCTTACCCCATAATCGTTACAAACATGAAAAGATCTGCCAGTACTTCTGGTCCGTCATGTAACGGACACTGCGAGGGGTCAGATATATCAGCGCCGCGAATGCCGCCTCCTGCCTCACGTTGGTTGCTTTCATCTTCCTACAGACAGAGGGCAGATGTGCGTATGAGGCGCAACCTCTTTTACGGTTGGTTTGCAGTCTCCAGGTTCGCCTATTGATTAGTTACTAACGAGAAGGTCATTTATTTTATGCTTTTTATATGCGATCAAGTTCGGTGGCGCAGCGGTTAAAGTCGACGTGCTGTTAATCGGTTCTCCGCGGGTCTGTTCAAGTTTTCTTTCCAGCTCCGATCATTCTTTTTCTCCCTTACCTAAGTCTCTTGCCGTGTTTGTGTTGGTGTTTTCTTCAGGTACTTCGGTTCACCGCCCACATCTGAAAATCCATGCGGGTTTGGTTTAATTTCAACGATGACATGAACCAGATAAGAGTATAAAAAAATGCAAGAATTAGTTTTTAAGATATTATTCCTATTAACTTGTTCATGAGAAGTACCACCGATTTCTTTCAAGCGTAGCTAACTCTGCGGTTTCTCTATGCTAACCATCGCGCGGAATTTCGGAGGCCTGGCGCCGTAGTAGTTAGTGTTGGCGTCTCAAAGCGTGGGTATGAACCTAGGGGCTGCGTAAGTTTCCTTTCCAGGCAATGCCGATCGAAGCCCACATAGAGCCAATGGATTGACCGGCTCTGCTTAAAGTACGCGGTATGTACTCGTCGTCGACGTCTATAACCGAGTATAAGCTATGGAGAAGAAGGCGCACGGACGGATTAAGACATTTAGAGGCCTTAAGCACTTAAAAGATTGTAGTGCTCCCAGAGCTGAATGCACTCACTCTCAGAAATGGCATTTACCAGATTCTAATTTTGTTGCATTCCAAATATTAATATACATTATTAACCTATATTATAACTATTTTAGTATTGTATGAATATGTCATTTTTACATTTAGCGTGGGAGTCCCTTTTTCTGGGACCTGGCTCATCCTCACCATTTGCAGTTTTGCACCATATGGTCCAAGGCAAATCCAATCTGGAAAATTTCCGTGGCAAGAACCCCCCTTCCATTGTTGCGATAATCACTTGCTTGTTTTGCTTAATGGTTGATCCAGTCCTTCCATCCCGCTTATGGCTCTTCCTGACGCGAAGAGGGCAGAATCGTTAAGGACGCTAGTCAATAGGGACCCACGCATATAACAATTAACCTTGATCCAAACCTGCAAAGTTTTCGAATACGAGATGTAAACCGGAGTATACCTGAAGAGAACTCCAAACACAAACAAGGCAAAAAACGGAGATGAAGGAGAAGAACTGGAAAGAGCGCGTGCCCGGTGGTATACGCAGCGTGCGCGCTTTTACGTTCATAAACGGCCCCCAGCGGGTATAACAGTTCAGCGATCTTAGTTGGTTTAATTGGTCGAGGTGGTCAGTTCCCCTTGGTTTCGCTTAATTTTCATAAATGGCACCCCTCAGATGATGGCACTCTAGGTGGCCACCCACGACACGTAATCGATCGACTCGGTGAATAACGCTATACACAAATAAACCGAACTGAATTGAATTCCTTTTGCGTCCAGTGCCTCCAGTGAGGGCCGCATTAGAGAATTACAAAATGGAAGGATGTTCAGAGTAAATTATTCTGATTATACCTCAGAAGAACCTCCGAATTCTTCAAAGTTTCGTCAATGCACCAAAGACGCTGACCTCCTTACGGAATTTCGGCGACATGGCACCGCATTGGGTAGTCCCTGTCATGTCTCATGCCGTAGGTTCGAATCCCTGCCTTGTTGCTGTCTGTGTGCACTTGCAGCTCTGTGCACGTTGTGTTGTTTTATTTTATTTTTTTAATATTCTCCCACAAAAGTGCACGCTGGGCTAAAGTGCGGCTCTGTCTGAGCGCCCTGTGGATGAGCGCACTTTATGGCGGACTTGACTGCGCTGGTGCTGCTGGCATAAACGGCGGCGAAAGCAACAAATGCAGCGCTGGGAATTTGATAAGATGCGCGACAAGGAAATTCACAAATGACGCAACGGTATTCACTTGTTTTTTACTTCACTACCACAGATATGAGTTGGCTTACGGAAATCTACAAACGGTTTAATCCACGAAGTAAAACGTGGTTAATTTATTTGTTTGCAAACACTGCATACGCAATAAAACGATATGATAATAATAGCTTGAAACACTGAATTGAATTCGAGAATTTGAAA